>NC_134144.1:28912009-30214509 GCF_033958435.1 Carettochelys insculpta
GTATTTTCATTAGTGTAAAAATCTGGAAGCGAAGCTGTATGCCAGAAGGTAGGAAAGGACTAAATGCTAAATATGTTTCACTGTTTTCAAGTATAAATATATTTGAAATGAAAGCACAAGGCGAGAGAAGTGAAAGCTCATATGCTTGCAATGCTGTCCATGTCAAAACAACACCACTCTCCAGAAAGTAGTTAACTGCTGCTCTTCTCGCATTATTCCGTCTGACATCTTTCTGCCATGAGAAATGGAAAAATATAGTGTATGCCACTCATTGTATAACTGACAAGAAACAGACGTCCTAAAGCAACCATCTCAAAGTCAGCAAATGATTTTATAGCTGAAACAGGCATTCTGGGGGACTTTCTGCACTTGTTTGGTGGTTTGGGAGGAGGTGGCAAAGGCTATTATATTATATTATATTATATTATATTAGGGTAGGAATGGTGTCCCTAGCCTCTTTTTTTCAGAGGCTGCAAATGGATGACAGGAGAGGGATCACTTTGGTGATTACCTGTTCTGTTCATTCCCTCTCAGGCATCAGCCACTGGCCACTGTCTGAAGACAGGATACGGGGTTAGCTGGACCTTTGGTCTCATGCAGTATGGCTGTTCTTGTGTTTTTATTTTCAACAAACAGCTGGTAATTCTGTGCTGCCCTTTGGCCTTCCATTTGATTTGTTTTAGAAAGGATTCAGCTCACACTTCTTGACTGCACCCTAAGGCTGGGTCTACACATGCCCCTTCCTTTTGAAAGGGACATATTAATGAGCGGGTTCAAAAGATGCTAATGAGGCACTGCAATGAATATGCAGCACCCAATTAGCATAGTGGCGGCCGCAGCGAGTCAAAAGTGCAGCTTTTCAAATCGCTCGCCGCCTGTGGAGATGGGACCTTCCGAAAGGACCCCCAGTTTTAGAAAGCCCTTCTTTCTATCTGGTTTCCACAGACGGCGATTTGAAAAGCTGCACTTTTGAATCGCTGCAGCTGCCATTATGCTAATGAGACGCTGCATATTCATTGCAGCGCCTCATTAGCATCTTTCGAAAGAAGGGACACGTGTAGACACAGGGTAAGTGTAAATGTCATATAGAATCAAGAGAGAGATGCCACAAAGAGTTTCTAAAGCATACTAATCAGATCTCATTAGGCAAAGACTATTTTTATAGTCTTACTATATTTTCAAGTTGTTCTTATTTGGAAGTGGAATGACATGGTGCAGACAGTGCTGGGCTTGTCTCTTCAAGTGCAGTTCCTATAGCATGGTGAGACTGACTTTTTGGGGGTCAGTTGTAGATTTTACATCCAAAGTCAACCAGCTCTAGCAGAAATTAATGCAAATTAAGTCAACCAGCTCTAGCAGAAATTAATGCAAAAAAAACTTTCCCAAAGTTCATAGACATGCCATAAGACTTTGGATTTAAATGTCTAGGTTATAGGTTTAGTTTTTACTCATACTGCAATTTGAAAAGAAAGAAATGAAGCCGTGGTGATAGTTCAACAGTGGTCAAGGGGCAATGCTTCTGAATAAGGAAGCAATTGAAGCTAAGTTCAGATCCAAATACAGTTTTAACAAGAGAACATCCATCAAATGCCAAAGCTGTTACTCTTCTATTACATTTAATGGGGAGCTGAGAACGAGACAGCTTTCCTGAGATCCAGGGAGCCAGTGCCTTGTTGAAGTGTGTTCCATTTCAACTCTGACACATAAAGGATAAGCCCAGCTATACCCCCAGCTTGCTGCACAGTATGTGTTCATGGAGGCATTTCCTTGGAAAACTTAATCAAGACTCAGATAACACCTGCTGATTTTTAAATATCTTCTGACCCGCCAGACCCCATGATATTCATAACACATTATTACTACATGCATGCATAATTCTACTGACCAGCTGGCTCACCAGAGGGAGATAAACCCACATGCTTGGTCTCAGAGCCTGTCTATGCTAAAGGTTATGTCCTTATGTTGTTCAGGGTGTGGATAAGCTATTCCCCTGAGTGATGTAAGTTACACTGACCTAAATACCAGTGTGGACAGTGCAGAGTCAGCAGAGGGCTTCTCCTGCCAACATAGCTCTCAGAGGTGGTTTTATTATAGAACCTTAGAATCCTAGGGCTGGAAGGGAACTCAGAAAGTCATTGTGTCCAGTCCCCTGCCCAAAGCAGGATCAACCCCAGCTAAATCATCCCAGCCAAAACTTTGTCAAGCTGGGATTTAACTTCTAGGTAATGCATTCCAGTGATTCACCTCCCTTCTGGTAAATAGTTCTAATATCCCACCTACACCTCCTGCTCTGTAACTTGAGACCTTTGTTCTCAAAAGTGATGGAATGTAGAACCAAGAGCAATCTCTTTCTTTAGAGCCCTCCTTCAGGAAAGCAAAGGCTATCTACTCACCCCTTATTTCTCTTCTACATATTAAATAAGCCCAAATCCCTCACCTCTCCTCATAGGTCATGTGCTCCAGCCCCCCTAATTGTTTTGTTGCCTTTCCCTGGAACCTCTCCAATGCATCCACATCCTTTCTATACTGGGAGGGGGGGAAGAACTGGATGCAATACTCCAAATGTGACCTCACCAGTGCCAAATAGAGGAGAATAATAACTTCTCTAGATCTGCTGGAAATGCTCCTCCTGATGAACCCCAATATACCATTAGCCTTCTGGGCTACAAGGGCACATTGCTGACTCAAATCCAGCCTTTCATTCACTTTCATCCCCAGGTCCTTTTCTGCTGAACTGCTACGTAGCCAGTGAGTCCCCAGACTGTAACAATACTTGAGATTCTTCTTTACCAAGTGCAGGATTCTGAATTTATCCTTGGTGAACTTCAGATTTCTTTTGGCCCAATCCTCCAATTTGTCTAGGTCACTCTGAACCCCATCCAAAGCTTCCAACATATTTACCTGTCCCCCTAGCTTAGCGTCATCTGCAAATTTGCTGAGGCTGCAATCTATTCCCTCATTCATAAAGATATTGAACAATACTGGCCCTAGAACTGACCCTTGGGGCACCCCACTTGAAACCAACCAGGCACTGAGCCATTGATTACTACTTGTTGGGCCCGACCATCTAACTAGCTTTCTATCCACCTTTGAGCCAATTAATCAAATCCATAATTCCTTAACTTGTAGGCAAGAATATCGTATGAGACTGTATCAAAAGCTTTGCTAAAGTTAAAGTATATCACATCCATTGACTTCCCCTTGTTCCCAGAGCTAGCTAACTCATCATAAAAGCTAACCAGATTGGTCAGGCATGACTTGGCCTTGGTGAATGAATGTTATTTATTTCTGATCACTTTCCGCTCTTCCAAGTGCTTCAAATTGAATTCTTTGAGGATCCCCTCCATGATTTTTCCCAGGTGCTGAGGTAAGGTTGACCAGTCTATAGTTCCGTGGATTGTCTGCCTTCTTTCAAAGATGGGCACTATATTTGCCTTTTTTCAGTCATTTGGGACCTCTCCTGACCTCCAGGAGTTTTCAACGGTAACACCCAAAGGCTCTGCAATGATATTTGCCAATTCTCAGTACCCTTGGAAGCACTGAATCTGGACCTGTAGATTTCTGTATGTCTAGATTTTCTAAATAGCTCTTAACCTGTTTTCCCTACTGAGGGCTGCCCACCTCCTTCCAATGGTGTATTATCTAGTGCAGTAGTCTGGGAAATGACCTTGTCCATGAAGAAAGGGAAAAAAAATTGAGTATTTCAGCTTTTCCCCACACCACCTGCCTCTTCCAGTAGGGACCCCCACACCTTCCCTGATCACCCTTTTATTTTTACCATAACCTTGCTTACTGCAGTTCCAATTGTGCTTTTGTTTCCTGATTACTCCCCTCAGTCCTCAAGCAAGAGATTTGTACTCCCTCTTAGTCATCTGTCCAAGTAGCCACTCCTTATATTCAGCTTTTTTTAGTTTAACTTCATCAAGGATTTCCCTAGTAAGCCAAGCTCTTATTTACTTTTCTTACGCACATCGGGATGGTTTGTTCCTGTGCCTTCAATCAGGCTTCTTTAAAAATACTAACAGTTCTCCTGGACTTCTTTCCCCTTCATATTAGCTTCCCACGGGATCCTGCTCACCAGTTCTTTGAGGGAGTCAAAGTCTGCTCTTCTAAAATCTAGGTGTGTACTTTGCTGCTCTCCATTTTTTATGCCCAGGAGAGAGCTCTCGCACAGCAGCATGGAGCATCTTCACCACATGTACTACAATGATGCAGTTGCCCCAAAGCAGTTTCTAGTGCTAAATAGCCCTTGCCCTGCAAATACCAACCTGAGGGATGATTAACTAAAGTCACCTGTCCTTCACAGGTAACATAGCAGAGTGCGTAGAGATGCAGTCTATACTGCTATGTCTATGCTGCAGTTGGGAGGTGTGATTGCAGCTCATACAGGCCTATGTCTGAGTTATCTACGCCAAAACTAGTTTGAATAACAATAGCAGCATAATGGTGGGACACAGGATCCTGGATGAAAATGCACTTGGGAATCTAGCTAGTGCTGCCACTGCTGCTGCTGCAATACTGCCGTTATTACTCCAGCAAGCAAAGCTGTCTTGGGTTTGTCTACATGTAATGCAATCACAACTCCTGACGGCAGTGTAGATGTAAACTGAGGAAGCTTTCTCATTAGCACTTGAATATTAAGGGCCATATTGTTGAATTGGATCTTGTTTTGAGCTAGCTTCCAGTGTACAGTGATGTATCCTTGGCCAGTTTGCCATACCCAAAAGGCAGCTGCTGTATTCTGAACAAGTTGGAGCTTCTTGACTGTCCTCCAGAAGCTGCTTGTAATGGAGTGAGGTGACAAAGGTCTGGTTCCTTCTAACTAGGTCAGTATCCAAGAGGAAAGGGCCAAACCCAGAGATGGACAAAAGCGTTTCTGGTTAACGTTGCTATCTCAGATTCCAAGAATTTAGGCTGGGATTTACAAAAAAGAGTCTAAGTAGACATAAATGACTAAACCCCACTGAATTTTAAGGCATGTGGGTACTCTCAGTTCCTTCAGACTGAAATCAGCAGAATTTGGGCATGTAGCTTCTTATGCCTCCTTTGCAAATCGCAGCCTGAACTGTTAAGTGATGGACAGCCTAGAGATATGTAGATGGAGAGAAGATACAGTAGGGGTGAAGCCAGAATAATACAACTCTCAGATTTTTCAACACTGGAGAAAAGCAGATCTCAGTTGCCTGCTTGGTCTCAGTGCCCACAATTCTTCAGACTGCTTCCCTCCACCCTCTCCTCCGCTAACCAGCCTTTCCTAATGATACATATCTGATCAAACCCATCTGACACACGCCCAGAGAGAAGGCCTAAATTTAGGCAAAATGGAATTACAGCTATATTGGTTAAATTATATGAACACTTGTCATCTATGTATTTTCATTCTAATATGGCAAAGGAAACTTGAGACTAGCACAAGGAAAGAGGTGTGGCTAGCTGTCTTAGAAGTAGCTGGTTGTACTCAGAGAACCAGAGCAATGAGGGATAAGAGTGCCCTTTTGCATCACCTACTCCACCCTACAAGCTAGGAGATAAATGTGCCGGACAGCTTATTTACCCATGCCTTGTCCTGCCCTTATAGCACTGCAAGTCCTAAACCCTATGGATTTTAGAAGGATCTGAGACGATAACAGCTTACACGCAAGCCTTTTGCTATGTATGGCAGTGTTGAAAAACTATTTATTAGAAGGCAAAAGTGCTTTGGGTGCCATTACCAGTGGAGAATATACATGATGCGGTAAGACCAACCTTGTTCCTGGGCCCCAGGCCTCTATTCAGTCCACTGTCCCCACAGCAAGGATGCTGTTGCCCTTCTTGGGATGCTGCGTGATAGCCTGGGGGGAACCCAGGCCCCACCCACTCATTCCAGGTTCCAGCCCAGGGACCGTGTGTGGCTGCTACTGGTCCGCTCACCCTGGACACCACAGCTCTTCTCCCTAGGCCACTTCCCCAGGTGATCCCCCCTGCCTCCATACCTCCTCCAGGTAGTGGCAGTAGCAGTACCTTCCCACTCCTGAATCAGCTCCTCCCATGCAATCAGTTCATTCCACCCACACATTGAATTTCAGGGCCACCGAGACAGGGGCCCCAGCCTTTCACGGCCGACAACTCCTCCCCTCCTCTGCTGTTCCTAGGAAACCACCTCTTGCATCTCTCTACTCACCTCCTATGTTCTCCTAAATCACCTCCCTCTCCCACTGGGCAAGTGTTTTTTTAAAAGCAGTCTTAAGTGGGACCGGCTGGCCCCAAATGACCCAGGGCAGCCTCCTCCCCAGCTGCTCCCACTCTGTTTGTTTGCCAGTACAACACAGCCCTGCTTTTCCCTCTTGTACTCCCTCACCCAGCTTTACAATGTTTACACACCCACAGGCTCACTTCAAGTAGAGAGAGCAGCAATATTGGCCAAAATAAAGAATATCTCTCACTTCTCATCAAATCATAGTTAATCATACATGCAGCTCTACATTATATGCTGTGAGCAAGCCACATCACAGTTACTACTTAAATATGTAAGTATAGACATATAAATGAAGAAGAGATCCATGTCTTTTCTGTTGTCCCTTTTTTCATTACAGCTGCGTAGATTTGGCAGCATTCTTTACATTTGCAATAAATCTGCAGGGAAGACAATGAGCTTTTTTCAGGGTAAGCACACAATATAAAATAGGGGTAAAAACTTCTGAATGTGACTCACAGTAGTATCACTTCCAGAGTGAGACCAGATGCTCACTACAGGCAATGCAAATTTTTCTGTTGGATTTAATGGACATGGAATCAGACCTTGATAATCAGCATCCACTGAGTATTTATGAAAAGGTGATCATATCATTGATTTAGGTGCCTAAATGGAAGCTGAGCACTTATGAGAATCCAGCTACCTATTTAGCTGTCTAAGCAAGAACTGTTTCTTAGTAAGCTCGTCACAAAATCCCACTTTCAAACTCCACGGGGACAATTTGCAGAATTCCTGACCATCCACAGTTCTGATTGAAGTTAATGTAATGGGAGCTGTAGCTAATCAACACCTCTGAAAATCAGACACTGTCTGCTTTGAACCATCCTACTGCTGTGCTTAAAAGTCTGGATTATGGTTGTTCCACATCAAATGAGAACATTTCAGGAGCTGCACAAATGCCAAACAAAAGCAGGTGAACAGTATCTTTCACTTTGTTTTATTGTAAACTGGAGTTTTATCTCAAAAGCCTGCAACTGATGAGGAAGCAAACACTTCTTTTTGTAGATCAGCAAAAAATAACAAGATTTTAATGTTATTCCTCTCTAAGGCTACGTCTACATTAGAGTGATTAGAGGAGGTTTTGGAGTTAATTGATAAGCTGAATAGTAACAAGTCCCCAGGACCAGACGGTATTCACCCAAGGGTTCTGAAAGAACTCAAATGTGAAATTGCGGAGTTATTAACAGTGGTTTGTAACCTATCCTTTAAATCCGCTTTGGTACCCAATGATTGGAAGACGGCCAATATAACGCCAATATTTGAAAAAGGCTCTAGAGGAGACCCTGGCGATTATAGACCAATAAGTCTAACATCAGTACCAGGCAAATTAGTAGAAACAATAGTAAAGAATAAAATTGCAAGGCACGTAGAAGAGCACAAATTGTTGGGCAAAAGTCAGCATGGTTTCTGCAGAGGGAAGTTGTATCTAACTAATGTATTAAAATTCTTTGAAGGGGTTAATAAACATGCGGACAAGGGGCACCCAGTGGACTTATTATACCTAGATTTCCAGAAAGCCTTTGACACGGTCCCACACCAAAGGCTTTTATGTAAATTAGGTGGTCATGGGATAGGAGGAAAGGTCCTTTCATGGATCGGGAATTGGTTAAAAGACAGAAAACAAAGGGTTGGAATAAATGGTAAATTTTCACAATGGAGGCGGGTAACTAGTGCTGTTCCCCAGGGGTCAGTGCTGGGACTGATCCTGTTCAACTTGTTCATCAATGATCTAGAAAATGAGGTAAGCAGTGAGGTGGCAAAGTTTGCAGATGACACCAAGTTGTTCAGGACAGTCAAAAGCAAAAGGGATTGTGAAGAACTACAAAAAGATCTCAGCAAACTGAGTGATTGGGCAGCAAAATGGCAAATGAAATTTAATGTGGGTAAGTGTAAGGTAATGCACATTGGAAAAAATAATCCAAATTACACCTACAACATGATGGGGTCAAATTTAGCTACGACAGATCAGGAAAGGGAACTTGGAGTTATAGTGGATAGTTCTCTGAAGACATCCACGCAGTGTGCAGCGGCAGTTAGTAAGGCAAATAGGATGTTAGGAATTATTAAAAAAGGGATAGATAATAAGACAAAAGATATCATACTTCCCCTATATAAAACTATGGTACGCCCACATCTTGGGTACTGCATGCAGATGTGGTCTCCTCACCTCAAAAAAGATATATTGGCATTAGAAAAGGTTCAGAAAAGGGTGACTAAGATGATTAGGGGTTTGGAACGGGTCCCCTATGGGGAGAGGCTAGAGAGACTGGGACTTTTCAGTCTGGAAAAGAGGCGATTGAGGGGCGATATGATAGAGGTATATAAAGTCATGAATGGTGTGCAGAAAGTGAATATAGAAAAATTATTTACCTTTTCCCATAATACAAGAACTAGGGGACACCAAATGAAATTGATGGGTAGTAGGTTCAAAACTTATAAAAGGAAATTTTTCTTCACACAGCGCACAGTCAACCTGTGGAACTCCTTGCCGGAGGAGGCTGTGAAGGCCAGGACTGTATTAGGCTTTAAAAAAGAGCTCGATAAATTTTTGCAGGTTAGGTCCATAAATGGCTATTAGCCAGGGATAAAGTATGGTGCCCTAGCCTTCAGTACAGGGGCAGGAGACGGATGGCAGGAGATAAATCACTTGATCATTGTCTTCTGTTCTCCTTCTCTGGGACACCTGGCATTGGCCACTGTCGGCAGATGGGATACTGGGCTGGATGGACCTTTGGTCTGACCCAGTATGGCCGTTCTTATGTTCTTATTGTCCTAAGAGATCTTCCAAAAAACTTCTGTTGACAGATTGCGGCCACACATGAAAGCTGATCACTCTGTCAATCGACTCAGTTGATAGAGAGCGGCCAGACGGCCCAGTTTCTCTCTCAACAGAACAGGCCCCAGAACCCTGTCAGTCAAGGTCACGTGGCTGGCAAGCCTTTCCAGAAGCCCCGGTGAGGCATGCCTGGAAAGGGACGCCCCCGCCCCCCCACCCATGCACATTCCCTGCTCATGTTGGCTACGTCTACACGTGCAGCCAATATCGAAATAGCTTATTTCGATGTTGAGACATCGAAATAGTCTATTTCGATGAATAACGTCTACACGTCCTCCAGGGCCAGCAACGTCGATATTCAACTTCGACGTTGCTCAGCCCAACATCGAAATAGGCGCAGCGAGGGAACGTCTACACGTCAAAGTAGCACACATTGAAATAGGGATGCCAGGCACAGCTGCAGACAGGGTCACAGGGCGGACTCAACAGCAAGCCGCTCCCTTAAAGGGCCCCTCCCAGACACAGTTGCACTAAACAACACAAGATACACAGAGCTGACAACTGGTTGCAGACCCTGTGCCTGCAGCATAGATCCCCAGCTGCCGCAGAAGCAGCCAGAAGCCCTGGGCTAAGGGCTGCTGCCCACAGTGACCATAGAGCCCCGCAGGGGCTGGAGAGAGAGCATCTCTCAACCCCCCAGCTGATGGCCGCCATGGAGGACCCAGCAATTTCGACGTTGCGGGACGTGGATCGTCTACACGGTCCCTACTTCGACGTTGAACGTCGAAGTAGGGCGCTATTCCTATCTCCTCGGCTGCGTCTACACGTGCACGCTACTTCGAAGTAGCGGCAGTAACTTCGAAATAGCGCCCGTCACGTCTACACGTGTTGGGCGCTATTTCGAAGTTGAAATCGACGTTAGGCGGCGAGACGTCGAAGTCGCTATCCCCATGAGCGGATGGGAATAGCGCCCTACTTCGACGTTCAACATCGAAGTAGGGACGTGTAGACGATCCGCGTCCCGCAACATCGAAATAGCGGGGTCCTCCATGGCGGCCATCAGCTGGGGGGTTGAGAGATACTCTCTCTCCAGCCCTTGCGGGGCTCTGTGGTCACCGTGGGCAGCAGCCCTTAGCCCAGGGCTTCTGGCTGCTGCTGCTGCAGCTGGGGGTCCGTGCTGTATATACAGGGTCTGCAACTAGTTGTTGGCTCTGTGTATCTTGCACTGTTTAATGAAAGTGTGTCTGGGAGGGGCCCTTTAAGGGAGCGGCTTGCTGTTGAGTCCGCCCCGTGACCCTGTCTGCAGCTGTGCCTGGCTCCCTTATTTCGATGTGTGCTACTTTGCCGTGTAGACGTTCCCTCGTTGTGCCTATTTCGATGTTGGGCTGAGCAACGTCGAAGTTGAACATCGACGTTGCCAGCCCTGGAGGACGTGTAGACGTTATTCATCGAAATAGACTATTTCGATGTCTCAACATCGAAATAAGCTATTTCGAAGTTGGGTGCACGTGTAGACGTAGCCCTCATGAGGTTAGCGACTTCGACGTCTCGCCGCCTAACGTCGAAGTTAACTTCGAAATAGCGCCCGACGCGTGTAGACGCGACGGGCGCTATTTCGAAGTTGGTGCCGCTACTTCGAAGTAGCGTGCACGTGTAGACGCAGCTGTTGAGGCTTGTCCACCTCCACAAAAGACAGGATAGCTACTGCATAGCTCACGTGCCTGCTGAGAGAGACTTTGCAGTTAGCCATGCAGTTAGCAGGCCCTGGGGAGCTTGTGTGGTTCCCCCCCCCCCACCGCCCCCACACAGGAGTGGCAGCCTCCGCTGCACCTCATACAGGCTACCTTCCTCTTCCTCTGGGGGGACAAGCCCAGCATCAGCTTTTAGGAGCACGCTATGGCTGCTGCACAGGCCCACTTATGCTTACCCTCTTGGGTGCTCAGGCAGGTCTGGAGATACAGCACCAGCTCCAGCTGGTGGGACTGGCTGGTTGTGGGGCAGTGGGAAGACCAGCGGTGATTCCAGAACTTCCAAATGTGGAAGGACACCTTCCTGGAGCTCTGTGCCTAGCTTGCCCCTGCCTTCCAGAGACAGGACACTCAGCTGTGGCCCACTATACCCCTGGAGAAGTGGGTTGCCATTGCCCTATGGAAGCTCACCATCCCCGAGAGCTACTGCTCCGTAGGGAACAAGTTTGGTGTGAGGAAGTTCAACTTTGGGGCCATCCTTATGCAGGTAAGGCACTCTGAGCTTCAGGCCCTGTCCACAGGTTGAGCAGGGATGTCCTGGCTAAGGAGAACCCTCGGAAACTAGGGTTGGGATGTGAGGGGTGGACTGGGAGGGTAGCCCCTTCTCCAGAGGATCATGCCATTCCACCCTTGCACAACCCCACTGCCTCAGAAGGGAAGCTTCTGGAGAACTTGTGAGTGGGAGGGATACAGGAGGGGACAATGAAGTCCCCCAGGGTGCAGGGGCACTCTTCTTCACTCCCTTACATGTTTGCTTGGTCTTCTTCCCTTGCAGGTCATGACAGCCATCAATATGCTCCTACTGTGGAGGGTCATCCATCTTGCAGCTGTGGATGTGTTTGTACCTGGATTTGCTGCCCTGTGGCTTCCCTACTGCTTTGGGGTGATCAGTGGGACTCACATCCTCATCCATGCCATGGATGACAGCATATCTAGTTTCATCAACCAGAAGGAGTATTACTCCATTGTGCTGCAGGCTCTGTTCGACACCACTGCAGACAGTTCCTCAATGTTTATGTTGGCTGGTCAGGCTGGGCACATGATGTGCGGGTGTTGCACAACTCTGGCCTGTGCCAGAGGATGGAGGTGGGTACTTACATCCCGCAATGGGAGTTGGCAGCTGGGGATGTGAACATGCATTGTGCATTATTGGGATGCTGCCTACGCCTCATACCCTGGCTTATGAAGCCATACACCAAGCAGCTGGACCCAAGACAGGGACTGTTTTATGTCCAAATTAACCAGGCACTCATGCAGGCTGAGTGTGCCTTTGGCCACCTGAAGGCATGCTTTAGGTGCCTCCACACCTGTCTGGATGTGGGGGAGCAGAATGTCTTCCAGGTTGTGGCAATATAGTGTGCCCCCCACAACATTGTGGAGGGGAAGAGGGAGGACTTTCTCCCTGGGTTGGGGGCCAGATGCAGGCCACAGATATGAAGAGCCAGATGCAGCTCCATTCCACCAAGCCCATTGGGATGGGCTGTGGATTCATGAGGCCCTAAGGGAGAGTGTCTCCCATGGCCTCCAATGACCCTCCCCAGGGCACCCCAGGGATCCACGACCTCTCCCTTTGCCCCCTCACCCCCCAGACCCTTGCCCTATAAAGAGGGATGCAGGAGTGGTGAATCAAGAACTTTTTACTCGACATAGGAAAATGTGTTAAACATAAACACTGTGAAAGAAAACTATGTGCAATGTGCAGTACCAGGGAACTATATGCAGTGGGGGTGGGACTTGTGACAGAGTCCCTGTCAGAGCTGGCTGGGGCCAGTAACATGGGGGCTTTATGGCAGGGGTGCAGCTGCAGTAGGGTTGGGCTTGGCAGGGGGAGTTGGGGAGGTCTGGGGGCAATGGCAGGGTGGGCCTGGGAGGGCAGGTGGGTGGCCATGACCATCACCCACCACAGAAGTTCCACCATTCTTTGGGAGATGGTCAGCAGGAGCAGGGGAGTGGGAGGAGTGGTGGTCAGGACAGCGGTGGCATACAGGTGTGGGAGGAGTGGCAGAGGGGAACAGGGGCGGCAGCTATGGGTGGTGACACAGGTGACAACATCTAGGCAGGACATTGGTTGGTCCCAGGCCTGCATCCGCCACTCTGGTCTTTCTGCAATCGCCACTCCAGGAGGTCAGTGAGCCTGCAGAGGGTAGTGGTGTGGAATCTCTGGAATTCTTCATTACTTCTGTCGATTGCCTCTCAGACTGCAGGCCCACCCTCGCCATAGTGGGGTGCTGGATAGCACTGGTGCTGGTCCTGCACTTCCTAGCTTTCTTCTGGGATGGGGCTGGCTAGCCCTGGTGGGGAGCTGGGGCTGGTCCAGCCCTCAGATGGTGCAGCTGTGAGGAAGAAAAGGAGGAGAGATGGTGAGTCATTCATACAACACAGCCCCCTAAGGCCATGCCCCCACACCATAAGAAGAAGCCACCACCCCCTGGGCCACGGGATGGGGATGTTCTGGGAATGCTGGCATGTGTGCCATGCACAGTGGGCCATGCGACACAGGGACTCCATGGTGACTTGGGGAGCGGTATAACTACCGTGCTCCCTCACTCAATGGGATAATGGCCTTGGGGATGTCTGGACACAGAGGGGGTCCCCACATGAGTGGCAGGTGAGCCAGGCACAGCCTCGCCCTCCCGGGGCCCCCTCACACTCTTGAAGCTTGCAGCACTGTCCACGGGATTGGGTGCTGATTCTTGCCTGCAGGTATGCCCACATGCCAGGGGCACTAATCCTTGACGTGTCTGGGGTAAGGCTGTGCCACATGTCTGGCTCAATTCCAGCTGTGGCAGGGGCTGCTGGCCTGCCTCCTGGATGCTGGGGCTCGTCTGGCTTCCCATGAGCCTGGCAGCAGGCTGGTGCCAGGGCCTGGGGGCTGCCTACTGGATCTGGGTGGGACATGTTGCCTTGCACTTGGTTGCATGTGCAGTTTGCTTGGTGACACTTGCAACACACCCCGTTTGTGCCAGCCCCTATGCTGTGGGGTGTGTGACATGAGGGATGCTTACTGGAGGGTCCCTTGAATCAGTCCAAACAGAACAGATTCTGTCGACAAAGGCATTATGCCTCCTGGGGGAATGGCAGAAAGCTTTCGACAAAAGTGCCACGTTCTGTTGATTTTCTGTCGATTTACTGTGGATGCTCCATGGGTTTTGCTGACAAAACACTAGTTTTGTTGACAAAACTGTCTAGTGTAGACGTAGCCTAAGTGAATCCAAATTGAACCGATAAATTGCAGTAATCAGAAAACATAAACTTTGCATTTTAGCATGATAGCATCCAACCTAAATAGATTTGCAGATGTTCTAGAAAGCCAAACAAGTCTGTAAATAACATGAAGCTTTGCTTTGATGCTGATGAAAAGAGTTTTATTGGTGCCAAGAGATGTCTTCATATAAACAAAGGTTCACACTGTAACACTCCAACATTGGAAGACAATGTCTAGTTCTAGTTTCTGTTTGATTAAGTGACAGGCTTTAATTTTTATGTGTCCTGTATGTACCTTTCTGCCAGAACGTGGAATAAAGATCTTTCTTAGATAGCAAATGGTGCAAATGTATAATTCATATAGGAATAAAACAACAGGCAATCACATGTCATTTTCAAAGATGTTGTCAATTATTTTAGTACCTAAACTTAGATTTTTATTAATCCTTATGTTATACATCATTTACACGCTGCCAAAGATGTGAAGCTGATTGTAATTTTCCCTAATGAAAACTGAGTGAGGACTTCAAGTTTTGGCTCCCTGTTATTTAGCCCTCCAGTTCATTGGAGATCATAACTAGGAGATCAGAATCCAGCAAATTTCCATAGCCAGCATTAGCTTGGCATTATAAAGTTGTATCACTT
The DNA here is from genome assembly GCF_033958435.1 of Carettochelys insculpta. Lineage (NCBI taxonomy): Eukaryota > Metazoa > Chordata > Testudines > Carettochelyidae > Carettochelys > Carettochelys insculpta. The sequence continues at coordinate 28,926,615 of NC_134144.1, forward strand.
GAGGAGAAAAATGAAATTGACAGAGGCTACAGCTGGGCTGATAATGGAAAAATAATACATTGGATATTTTAAAATGTTCATCAAGTTATTAAATGAATATTTTTCAGGCGTTTCACCTGTCAACTTTCCATGGGTTCCAAAATTTTTATGCTAGAGCTGATGCTGAGATGGACAACACTATACTTCAGACACTGGCAGCTGCTGAGTGTCCAGCACTTTTGAAAATGAGGCCACCAGGTTAGGCACTTAAGCATGGATTTAGGAGCCTACCTTTACACACCTATCATTGAAAATGTTGATCTGTGTATACGTTGACCTCATTTTGTCTCCAGGTACATGTGCACAACTCTACTGACCATAAGGGGGGATGATCCCATGTAACTGAGGGGTGAATCAACACTGGAATCATTATGACCTCTGAGGTAAAGCAAAGCAACAGAATAAAATAGATTAGAAGAAAATTGAAGCATGCTGTATCCAAATGAGACTACAGGGGCCATTGAAGCAGACTGACAAAAGTCAATAGACCCAACTGAATATTTTACCCAGTAATTAATGCAAATATGAAATTAATTTTGATTTAGCCATGTTCTCAGCAGCAATGGGCTGCCTCGGCCACAGATGGTCAGAAACAGAAGTCAGCAGAGTTGTCCACCATATCGTAAGAGCCTCTCAGAAGCTACCCTGTTGGAGTGCTGGCAGTATGGTGTACACTCACAGTTTTTGCCTCTCAAGAGTCTTGTTTTTATGTTACATCTTAAGGACAGCCACACAGAGGGTGAAATCCTGGCTTCTGGGGAATTAATAGGAGTTTGGCATTTTTTTCACTGGTGTCAGGTATTCATCCTGGTACTCAACAGTGCTGAAGTATTAGCTTGGTACTGACTCAGAGCCTCAACGGACTTACACTAGCTTGCAAGTGCCACAGCTAGGTTGTAGAACAGTTACAAACCAAGTGCATAAAACCCACTGAAGTTAAACGAGTTTTTGGATCAGGCCATTTTTTCCTTACTTAAATGTGTAATGTTACTCTGAACGGCTTTTGTGGATGAGCACAATTTTGTCTAACTCTTAAATGAAAGAGCAGTGGCTTGACAGCCCTTCAGGACATTAGTTCCATCCCTGGCTGTTTCTATATTATTTAGTGTCTTCAGTTATTGATTCTGAGGAGTAGTTATGGGTTTGCACGTGCAATCAGTTACAAGCTATGAAATAGCTACAAATATTTTCAGTACAACTTATGCACAATTGTATAGAGATATTATTGAAAACACTCTCCTTCAAATAGGGCACTTTTAAAGTTCATTATATTCAATTTTCTCGAAGAGTACTTGCATTGTTAAATGAATGGCCTGTTATCCATGGTTAAATGAAACCTTCATTGTGTTATCTATCACCTCCTACAGAATACTTTAGATAATCACAAGATGCCATTATTCGCCTGGATTTTTTGCGTTTTTTCTTTTTATTACAGTATTGGCACAACTGGGAAACTTCTTCATTATCTATGAAACAAAGTTCTAGATGTGTTCACCAACACGTAGAAGCTGCAACGTATGAAATATTTTGTTCATGATGATACTTATGTGATTAGACACATGTGGCAATTAAACATGCCAGAACACATTACAGCATAGGTATGAAACAATAAGCTCATTGACTGGCTTGTTTGAAAGATTTAGCAAGAGTATTTGACTCTGATAATGGTAATAGGTATGGTTTCCATATGTTTTAGAGCTATTTAATGCCAAATACTTCAGCGCTCTCTGAAGCCTGATTTTAAGTTGTTATTCCTTCCACAGGGTGAATAAATTGAAGAATAATCATAAATCCCACTTGCAGATTTCTAAATTTCTCTTTGTCTTTCGGTATCTAAGGAACATGGAGAGCAATGGAAAAGAAATGTATTTTTTAATGTTACCAAAATATGTGTGTGTGAATGCAATGAACTACAGTCTATTATTTAAAGGCTTATATTAGAAACATACAACTTTTTACAAAGAAAATTATATACAACTTAAATACAACTTCAATTTCCCTGGTGCATTGTATCTTACTGTATTTTTTAAAAGACAATTCTTATAAAAGTACTTTTAAAACTTCAAGTTGTTAGTTTTTCCGTATTGATTTTCATGTTAGCTATTTCTCTGAACTTCATGAATTTTGGTAAAATAGTTATGTCCACAGAGCTGTTATGCTGCTTCAAGAGTTCATTCAAGCTCATTCATTAAAACCCCTACAATGTAAAACTAATCCATTACTACAGAAATGTCTGCTTCCAGAAAAAGCAGGTTCTTTAGCCCTATAAACAGTGGTTTCTTAAGGAATTTCAGACAATTTCCCTGTTGGTGCCATATAATTTTATCAGCTTTCCCACTGGGCTTGTTTAGTTTAAGCTACACTCCACGTTCTCATCTGGTGTTGATTATTACACTAAAAAAAGAAAGAAAAATGAGAGAAGCTGTCTCTGCTGACTTTGAATTGTAAATATCTGAAACTGGCAATTGAATATGTAATACTGTGGCCATTATCTAGTTGCATATGTTCATCACTGCAGAGACTGAAAAAAAAAAGAGAAGAAAAGAAAGGAAAAGAAAAACTGCACAACCTCCTGTTAATTTATGACCATTAAGTATGAGAAACATATACTGGCTCCATGCATATTTGGGGATACAAAACCAATTGAAAAGCAATACCGCAAGCTGGCTTTGGCACTGTATAATAGCTTCTGTTTTTATAATGTTACCCAGAGGTCTACCCAAGAACACTATAGCTGCATCTACATGTAAGAGCCCTTTCGAAAGGGCAAAAATTGAAGTTCGGCTTTCAAAAAAGCGGCCGCGAAAGGGAACACTTGCCGCCACTTTTCAGATGGGCGTGCGATCCACTCTTTCGAAGCGTCGCCCTGGTCTTTCGAAAGAGAGTGTCCACACGGCTCCAGGCCCTCTTTCGAAAGAAGGGAGGCAGAAAACGCCACGGACGGGGTCCCATGGCTGACAAGCCCTTCTGGGGCCACAGCCAGCCGCCTCCTTTAAAGGGCCCTCCCTCCGCCCTCCCCTCCGTACAAGCCGAGTGCTGCCCAGCCTGTTCCTGCCCGGCAGATCCCACTCGCGCCCATGGAAGCCCAGCGACAGCTCCTGCAGGCGGACGCCCTCATTATGGACACTCTGCTGGCAGTGCTATGCTCCCTCGCCGCAGCTGCACCTGCACTCATCGGGTGGCTGCAAGGCCCCCCCGGGGCTGTGGGGCTTCCCCCCGGGCCACCACCGGGCATCCCCCTGGCTGCCCCAACGCCTCTGGACCCACCCCAGCAGCACCGACTGGTGGGAGCGCGTGGTGCTGGGGGAGTGGGGTGAGGAAAGGTGGCTGAGGAACTTCCTCATGTCGAGGCAGACCTTTGAGGAGATCTGCCACTGACTCACCCCCGCACTCCGGCACCAGGACACCTGCATGCGGCCAGCCCTCACCCTGGAGAAACGGGTCACTATTGCCATCTGGAAGCTGGCCACGCCGCACTCCTACCGCTCTGTGGGACAGCAGTTCAGGGTGGGCAAGGCCACCACTGGGGCTGTCCTTATGGAGGTAAGGTGGGGCCAGGTGTCGGGGGGCTGGGGCAAGGAGAAACCTCCCCTGCAAGGGGCTGGATGGGAGGGGGGCTGGACGGGAGAGGGGCAGAATGGGCCCGAGGGGAGGGGCGACGGCCACCACACCAGCACTAGAGCCTATGTCCCCCTTCCCGCTCTGCAGGTTGTCAGGGCCAACAATGTGATGCTGCTCCATAGGGTTTTCCGCCTGGGGAATGTGGACAACACGGTCGCCAGCTTCCTGGACCTGGGCTTCCTGAACTGCATTGGCGCTTTGGATGGCACGCACATCCCCATCTGCACCCTGCCACGCAGCATCGGCCAGTACCTCAACCGGAATGGCTACCGTTCAGTGGTGCTCCAGGCGCTGGTGGACATGAGGGGCCGGTTCACCGACCTCTACGTGGGCTGGGCCGGCCACACCCACGATGCCCGGGTCTTCCAGAACTCCGGCCTCTGCCGCCGCATGGGGGCCGGCACCTTTGTCCCCCAGAGGGAGATCCCCGGGACTGAGGACATCACCATGCTGCTCTGCATGGTGGCAGAGGTGGCGTACTCCCTGCAGCCGTGGCTCATGAGGCCCTACAGGGGACACCTTGACCCCACCCAGGAGGCATTCAATGAGCACCTCAACCATGCCCACAACGTGGTGGAGCAGGCCTTCGGGTGCCTAAAGGGGAGGTGGAGGTGACTTCTCATGCCTGGAGGTCGGGGTCCCCAATGTGCCCCAGGGGGTGGGCGCCTGTTGCGTCCTCCACAACATTGTGGAGGGAAAGGAGGACACCTATGTCCCTTGGGGGGGGCCCTCCAGATGGCGCTCTTTATGAGCAGCCGAGCACCGCCCCCATCCAGCAGGCCCACCAGGATGGCCACTGCATCCGGGAGGCCCTCAGTCAGGCTTTTGCCAACAGCCACCTCTGACCCGCATGCACGCCCACATCCCACACACATCCATCACCCACCATCCCTGCCACCCCCACCCCCACCAGCACCGCACCCGCACATCCACCACCCACCAAGGAGCACAGCATGGGGTGGTGAACAATAAACAAACTTATGTCAAAATGGGTGTTGGTAAATATGTACAGGGGGAACCTAACTTGGAGGGGGCATCTAACCTGGAGGGGGCAGGGGGGCATGTAACCTGGAGGGGGGAGGGGGGCATGTAACTTGAAGGGGGGAGGAGGGCATGTAACCTGGAGGGGGGAGGGGGGCATGTAACTTGAAGGGGGGAGGAGGGCATGTAACCTGGAGGGGGGAGGGGGGCATTCATTCCAGGGCAGGGGTTGTGGACCGTGAGCCCTGTTGGCCCCTGGAGCCCCTGCTCCCCCGGGTGCAGGGTCCCTGGAGGTGGGGGGAAGGTGCTGGTGTGAAGGAGTAGGGGTAGTGCATGTGTGAGACTCAGGCTGGATGTGTGAGACGAGCAGAGCAGCTCCCAGTGGCTAAGGATGACCCTGGGGCTATAGCCTGGGCTGGCAGGTAACACCTCTGCCCTGAACAAAGAGGAGGGTGGAGCCGAGCTGTTTTTGAATCGGGGGGCAGTGGTTAGAGGCTGGAGGGAAGAGGGAGCTGGAAGGCAGCCAGCCTGGCGAGGGGGGAAGCTACACCCCAGAGGGCCACCCCTCGGGGTCTTCTCCCCAGGACGGGTTGGAAGGACTGTCTCTGACTGCTGCACTGATGCTTCTGTGAGAAACTGGGCATCTGTTGCCTAATAAACCTCCTGTTGTACCTGCTGAATGAGAGTCACTCCTGCCAGCGGACGGGGTGCAGTGCATGGGGACCCCTGAACCCCATCACAGCTGGTAGCACTGACAAGTAGCAGCGGCAGGTGAGCCTGGTGGCGGTGGCGGGCGCAGGCTCAGTGGGGGCTCAGTGGGGGCGGCGGGGGCAGGGCCAGCAGGGGGAGTCGCCTGGGGGGCCAGGAGGCTGGCCATAGTGTCCAGCATCCTGTCCCAGGCCTCCCCCTGCCACTCCATGTCGTCCCAGGCTAGCTGGAGGTGCTCCTGAGCCACCTCAGCCTGACGCTGGGTGGCTGCGTCTTCCCCAGCCCTCTGGGGGGCCCTCCGGCTACAGCTCTGACAGTGCCCTGCCTGGGGTGGTGTCCAGACGGCTGCAGCTGGTGGGCTGTCTGGTACGAGGGACAGTGCGGAGCTCTCCCAGCCCCTGGCTGGTGCAGCTGTGTGGAGAGGAGGAGAGCATGTCAGCAGTGTGCCCAGAATGGAGGGGACCCGGCTGTGGTGTATGGGCCGGAGCCCACCCCATGGGGCCCCCGCCCCCACAAGGAACACTGACCCCCCCAGGGAGCACCGATCTGCCCCCCACCCTCCCCCAAGACCGGGCCTCCCAGCCTGGGTGTGATTCCAGGGGTCTCTCCCACAGGTGGCCCTTCCCAGGCTGCATGGGCCCCGGACGCCATTGGGCACCAACCAGCTGCCACCCCTGCGCAGCTTATGGCGCTGTCCACTGAGGGCGGGTGCTGGGTGTGGCTGATGTGCCACCACAGGGTGCAACATCCCATATGGGGGCTGGCCTGTGTACGGCCCGGGACCACCGGTCCCATGTGCAGGTGCCTAGCCGTTGCGTCACCCCACCCTTGGAGTAGGTGTGCGCCCCTCCCTGTATGTACCAGAGGGTCCCCCAGTGATGTCCAGAGATGTCCGGCCCTCGGTCGCCCGGCTAGAGGACCAGGAGGGGATGAGGATGGTCAGCTCCCCCTCCTTGCTTGACCACTCGGTGGTCCCCTCGTCCTCTGGGGTCCCCGATTTGGGCTGCTCCTCCGCCTCTGCCAGCTGCAGCTCCTCCCCAGAGGTGTCCAGGAAGGCCATGGGCGGGGGGAACTCTCCTGGGGCCCCAGGATGCTCCGGAGCTCTTAGTAGAAGGGGCAGGTCCAGCGACCTGGTCCCTTAGTAGAAGGGGCAGGTCCAGCCTGGTCCCTGGCCCGGGCATATCCCTGCCGGAGCTCTTTTACTTTGGAGTGTACCTGGTCTGGAGTATGCTCCGGGTGGCCCCTGGTGCGGAGTCCTGTTGCCAGGTGGCCAAAGGCTGCAGCATTGTGTCGCTTGATGCCCACGTGGTGCAGGACCTCCTCGTCCTGCCAGAGGCCGAGAAGGTCCCGGAGCTCCCGCTCCATCCAGGAGGGGGCTTGTTTTTTTTTTCTCCCCCTGGGAGCCCTGGGAGGCTGGAGGAGGGGTCGTGGGGCTCGCAGGGGGTCTGGCTGCTGGCCATGGTTGGAGCTTGCAGCTGCAGCTTGTGCACATGCTGCTCCTAGCACGCTCTCAGCTTCCTGCCACGGGTTTTCTGCGTGCGTGCGGCTTTAAAGCAGCCGAATGCAGGGACCATAGAGCCCCGCTGCTGCCAGCTGGAGCGGCCCTGCGCTCCAGCTGATCGGCGCCATAGCGGACCTGTATTTCGAAAGAGTGGGCTGTGGAGCGTCTACATGTGTACTTTTTCAATTTATTATTTCGAAAGGGAGAGATCTTCCTGATATGGGATCTGGGTTCGGATTTCGATTTCCGAGCCCCGTACTTTCGATTTTCTTTCAAAAGACGGGTTTATGCGTGTAGATGCTCTTCCTGCTCTTTCAAAAGAGGGCCTCCTTTTTCAAAGTTTTTTGTAGACCCACCTTAAATGTTCTCCAGGCGTTTTAAGGTATCTGAGCTGTTTCATGAGGCATATTAAGTATTTGCAGTCTGGAATACCAGTGGGATGGCTTACAACACGCAGGATGCAACATTGGCCATGGCCATACTTGTGAAAGATCTACAGCTCGTTCCATTGCGGACCTGGCAAATGAACACCCTTATAATTCCAGTAAAATGTAAACTGTTGCACACCAGAAAGTGCCTGGAAGGCATCAAATCTTTTTCAGGATTGCACCTTAATACAGAATGTTTTAGCAAAGATTCATGCAAATGGCATTTTTAATCCTCTTTCCCAGTTGTAAGCAAAATACTTGTGGATCTCCCAGAAAACAACGCCATGGCCAGTAAAGAAAGGTGACCTTCTGTTCTTATGACTGTCTCTTGCTTATCACTAGGAAACTTTCTCTTGTATCATAATGGATTCTCTAGCAATAACTTCCCAAATACTCCGCCTGACAACAAATTGCTCTGTGTCTGTGTGGTAAAAGAGAGCTACATGACTTCTTTGGGATCAGTGTAGCTTGTGAATGATGTCTGGCATCAATATAGCTGGTCTCATGCACACAGAATTCAGATGATCCTTTCTACATCTGCTGTTCAAAACACAGAAATACAGCCATAAAAAGTCTACCGTACCCAGAACTCTCCCAAGAAATGAAACAGAACCCAGATTAACATTTCATAGCTGAGGTTTGTATTAGAGTCTTTCTGCATATAAATAAGGTGTGCATGTATGCGTGAGCACAAACACACAAATCACACTACAGACTGAACACTGATTCCTTTGGAGACAGTCTGTTCCAAGCCCAAAAACAAGAGAGGAAAAGTGGCTCTGTCAGAGGTTTTCCCATATATAACAAACACTGTGGAAGCCCTTCCACATGTGGTGGGTTTCTTCCCCCAAGGGCAAGAAAATGTAACTCTTCCATGAATCTCACTCTGTTCTGACATTGTCTTACAACAAGAACTACCTTTTTATTCGTCTGATCATTACACTTTACATCAAGGAACAAAAAAACAAAAAAACAAACAAAAAAAAATCCACCAGGGCTAGTGGAAAAGACCTAGCAACAAAGAACCACTTAACTTTGAGCAGTTGACAACTAAATGAGAGAGGAGTACAGCCCAGGGAAAACCACATTTTCAAGTCTGAATGCACAGAGGAGGCTGTTTGTTAATGAGCTCTCCTGGATTAGAAGAGGCTGCAAAACCATCACATCAAAAGGGTGGTGGGGGGGTGTGAATTAAGAACAGGAGCTAGTAGGGGGGCATTTTTTCTCAGCTCAAGTTAGCGGAGAAGACATGCAAGATGTAGCAGCCTGATGAGGTCGGGGATCCTGGCTCTCTTCCTGAACACAGACCTTCCTCCTACAGCTAGGATGTTTGTGGTTTTCTAAAAAAATGGGTGCTTTTCCTTTTAAGTGAATGAGCAACAATATGCTAGATGCCTACACAAAGTGTCTGCATGTGGCAAGGGGCACACCTACCCCATGGCTCCTGACTGAGATAAATTGTAACCCAGAAGGGGCTCTGCTTTCTAGTGGAATTTTGGGAGAGGGTTTACACGAGTTCTGTGGGAGTCTGAAGGGTCAAGGCTGCACTCAGGGGCTAGGCAGATGGGCAACAGGCTCTGGCTCTCTGGAGAGAAGGTGTATATTCCAAACCTGTGTCTAGGGACCTCAAGACTCAGGCTACATCTGCGTTACAACGATCTTTTGAAAGAAACTCTTCCAGCAGATCTCTTGCAAAAGAACTTCTTTCAAAAGAGTGATCTGCCCTTTCGAAAGAGAGTGTACACACAACCCTGCTCTTTTGAAAGAACAGGACAGGGATTGAAAAATCAGGGCCTATGAGGACTGTTGTCTTGAAAAAAAAGGGCCTATGGAGCATCTACACGTTGTCCTTTGAAAGAGGCTTTTGAAAGGGGACGCTTGTCCTGAAACGTGAATGGAAGAGCGATTTCGAAAGAAACACCACATTCTTTCCATTCACTTTCGAAAGAACACCTTTTGTGTGCAGATGCTCTATGGGATCTCTCAAAAGAGCTCCATTCTTTCGAAAAAATCTTTCACAAGGGCTTGCTAATGTAGATGCAGCCTTGGAAATTACTCTTAAGCCGCGTCTACACGTGCACGCTACTTTGAAGTAGCGGCACTAACTTCGAAATAGCGCCCGTCACAGCTACACGTGTCGGGCGCTATTTCGAAGTTAACTTCGACGTTAGGCGGCGAGACGTCGAAGTTGCTAACCTCATGAGGGGATCGGAATAGCGCCCTACTTTGACGTTCAATGTCGAAGTAGGGACCGTGTAGTCATTGCGCGTCCCGCAACGTCGAAATTGCCGGGTCCTCCATGGCGGCCATCAGCTGGGGGGTTGAGAGACGCTCTCTCCAGCCCCTCAGCTCACTGGTGGCCACGTAGAGTGGCCCCTTAAAGGTCCCTTCCCCCTCCCTGCCTCTGCAGGAAGCTGAGGGAATGTGCAGGCTGCAGCCTGCACACGCGGCCAGCCTGCACCTACCTCAGCCCCCCACCCAGCTGCGATGGCTGCCCAGCAGCCCCCCCAGCGCCCCCAGGGGACCCCCCCCAAGGGGAGCCAGGGCAGCCAGCCCAGCCAGAAGGGCAGCCAGGCTGGGAAGCGGCAGCAGGGCCCCTCCTGGACGGAGGCTGAGCTGCGGGACCTGCTGGGGCTCTGGAGCGAGGAGGAGGTGCTCCAGGTAATGGGGAGCAAGAGGCGGAACGCGGATGCGTTCGCTCGGCTGGCCGACGGCCTGGCTGCCCGGGGTCACCCTGCCCGCACTCCTGACCATGTCAGGAGTAAGGTGAAGGAGCTGTGGCAGGGTTACTCCCGGGCCCGGGATGCGGCCGGCCGATCTGGGGCCGCCCCCGTCACTTGCCCCTTTTACAGGGAGCTCAGGGACATCCTGGGCCCCCGGCACACCTCCTCCCCTCCGGCCACCCTTGACACCTCGGCTGACGAGCCCCAGCAGGCCCTGCAGACAGAGTCCGCCCTGGAGGCAAGCCCCGCACCCCTGGGGCCCCCCCCGGAGGCCAACCCCGGGACATCTCGGCAGAAGGAGGAGGAGGAGGGGGGCTCCTCCTCTGCAGAATCCGGGCTGCAGATCCTCCTCCTGCCATCCCGGAGCAGCAGCAGGGCCTCCGACCCCTGGGGATCTCTGGACCGTGGGAACGGACCGACAGGTAGGTACCCCCCTCTGGTGGACACCCCTGGGCTTGAGGGGCGGGGGTAATAGATATGTGTCCAGGGCCCCCCACATGCTCACATGGCCATGGCCCCAAGGACACCAGGGCCATGGCCCTCACAGCACTGCATCAGCCCCTGCCCCCCTCCACCCCACATGACAGTGCCATGCCCCATCCCCGGGGCAGGGGGGAGCGGAACCTCGAGGGGCCCCCGGGAGGAGGGGGTGGGACACCCCGCAGCAGCAGCATGTGATGGAGTGGGGGGAGTGCCAAAGGGAGACTCAGGCTACATATGAGCAACAAGAGCGGAATAGTTCCCGGGGGAAAGGAGGATCCTGGGGCTACAGCTGGCAGGTGACACCTCTGCCCTGAACAAAGAGAAGGGAGGAGCTGAGCTGGCTTGGACTTGGGGGGCGAGGGCGGGGCCCACAGGTAGAGGCTAGGGGAAGGGAGAGCTGGAAAGCAGCCAGCCTGAGGAGGGGGAAAGCTGCATCCCAGAGGGGCACCCCTTGGGGTCTTCTCCCCAGGATGGGTTGGAAGGACTGTCTCTTCCGACAGCTGGTGCTGTCACTCCTGGGAGAAACTGGGCATCTTTGGCCTAAGAAACCTCTCCTGCTGTCAGACCCTGCGGGGTGAAGTGATAGTCGCTCCCACCAGGGGACGGGGTGCAGGGCAGGGGGACCTCTGAACCCCATCCATCACAGCAGCATCTCCCGGGGATGGGGATGGGGAACCTGCAGCACAGGGCTGGGGGGACAAAGGCCACGGCTCAGGGCCCACACTAATGCCTGTCTCCATTCTTCTTCCCCCACTCCTCTCCTGTGTCCTGCACCTGCACCATCAGAAGGACCGGAAGAGAGCACCGGCGAGGCATCAGTCGTCCCGGAGAGCCCTCCGGGACCATCGCTCCAGGGCAGCCCCTCGGCCGAGGACCGACCGGCCCCACGGCGGGCTAGACGGCGGACCCCGCGCCACCAACAGCCGACGGCGACGGACCCCCAGCTGCTGGCCATCCACCGTCGGCAGCTGGAGGTCGCGGAGCAGCACCTGCAGCTGCAGGAGCGGGCGCTGGCCTGGCGCCAGGAGGCATGGGGGGTCTACATGCAGACATTTAACCACTTGGTGGACTACCTGGCCCCCCATGCCGCGCCGGCCGCAACCTCGCCCGCCCTGCCTGCTCCTGCAGCCCCACCACCAGCTGCTCCGCCCGTCGCCGTCCCGTCCGCCGTCGCCCCGCCACCCACCGCCGAGGGCCGGAGCGCCGAGGGACCCCTGGAGCCACCTGACACTCGCCGGCCATCGTACTTCCAGTCTGGCCCACCACCACGCAGCCCCGGACAGGGCTGCGACCGCGGCGGGACTCCCGGCCGCCCACACCCAGTGCCGGGCTATAGGGGCGAGGGGCCCGAGACGTGCCCCCCCCCTTGTATATAGTTGGACCCTGTTATTTTCTGCCCCCGGTTTGCCCCATCCCCCCCATGTAAATAGTTCTCCCCTTTATCCTCCCTGGTTTTCTTTTTATTATTGAGGACAGTTGTTTCTTTGTATTGTTTTATTTTTGTACATATTAGTTTTTTTCAACGTTTGTACGTACTTTGTTTTTGGTTCTCATATTTACAGTTAAAAAAAAAAGGTTCGGAAAGAAAAAAAAAAGTTTAAGTTCAGCCACAAGTGCGTGCTGTCATTTGTCCAGGACAAGTGGGAGTGGGGGGTGCGGTGGGGTGCTCCATGGTGCAGGTGTTGGGGCAGGAGTGTGGTGGAGGAAGGGGCGGGCAGTAGGGGGCCTGGGCAGAGTTCACCCCGCGGCCTCTTCATCAAAGTGGGCCCGCAGGGCCTCCCGGACCCGGGTCCCTTCGGGGTTCACCTGCCAACAGGGGGCAGCAGGTGGCTGGACGTCTGCCCTGCCGGCCTCCGCAGCCCAGCCCTGGAAAAAGGTGTCCCCCTTGCTCTCTACCAAATTGTGCAGGGCGCAGCAGGCACCCAAAAGCTGGGGGATGTTGTTGGGGCCTGCATCCAGGCGGGTCAGGAGACATCTCCAGCGTCCCTTCAGGCGGCCAAATGAGCGCTCCACCACCTGGCGCGCATGGTTCAGGCGCTGGTTGAAGTGCTCCTGGCTAGCGGAGAGATGGCCCGTGTAGGGGTGCATGAGCCACGGCCGGAGGGGGTACGCCGCATCTGCGATGACGCAGAAGGGCATGGTGGTGTCCCCCAGAGGGATCTCCCGCTGGGGGATGTAGGTCCCCGCCTCCAGCCGGCGGCACAGGCCCGAGTTCCAGAAAACCCGGGCGTTGTGTGTGCTGCCAGGCCAGCCCACATAAATGTCCTGGAAACGTCCTCGGCTGTCCACCAAGGCCTGGAGGACAACAGAATGGTAGCCCTTGCGATTCAGGTATCGTCCTCCACTGTGATGCGGGGCGCAGATGGGGATGTGAGTCCCATCCAGAGCCCCGAAGCAGTTGGGGAAGCCCAGGGTGGCAAAGGCCGTGATGGTGGCATGTGGGTCCCCCAGCCTCACGAGCCTGTGCAGGAGCATGGCGTTGATGGCACGCACAACCTGCAGAGAAAGCACATGGGACAGCACCAATGAGGGGTGAGCAGGATGTGCGTGGCCCTGCCCTGGCCTGCCCTCCTCTGCCCTGGCCCCCCTGCCCTGCCCTGCCCTCCCCTGCCCTAGCCCCCCTGCCCTGCCCTGCCCTCCCCTGCCCTGGCCCCCCTGCCCTGCCCTGCCCTCCTCTGCCCTGGCCCCCCTGCCCTGCCCTGCCCTCCTCTGCCCTGGCCTCCCCTGCCCTGCCCTGCCCTCCTGTGCCCGGGCCCCCCTCCCCTGCCCTGCCCTCCCCCCGTGGGTTCTCTTACCTCCATGAAGATAGCCCCGACCGTGGCCTTGCCGACACCAAACTGCTGTCCACGGATCGGTAGCTGTCTGGAGTGGCCAGCTTCCAGACAGCGATGCCGACCCGTTTCTCCACTGTGAGGGCACACCGCATGGCGGTGTCCCGGTGCCTGAGTGCGGGGGTGAGCCACTGGCACAGCTCCAGAAATGTCTGCCGGCTCATCCTGAAGTTCCTGAGCCAGTGGTCGTCGTCCCGCTCCCCAAGCACCAGCCGCTCCCACCAGTCGGTGCTGGTGGGGTAGCTCCACAGCCGCCAGCGTGTGAGGCGGGGGGGCTGCAGGGGTAGGGGTTGAGCCCTGCTGCCCTGGGGGCATCTCCTCCCCTGGGGCAAGGAGGAGCTCAGCTGCCTCCCGCATGGCACGGAGCAGGGCAAGCCCTGCTCCTGCCGGGAGGGCTGGGTGGACCTCTGGCTGCTGCTGCTGCTGCTGCTGGGGGGTCCATGACTGAGGCGCCCGGGGTCTGTGTGCCTATGGCTCCTCAGACCGCGTGCTGTGCAGGCTGTGTGTGTCTGGGAGGGGCCCTTTAAGGGAGTGGCTAGCTGTTGCCCCGGAAGCGCTAGTCCGCCCGGTGACCCTGTCTGCAGCTGTGCCTGGCATCCCTATTTCGATGTGTGCTACTTTGGCATGTAGACGTTCCCTTGCGGCGCCTATTTCGATGTTGGGCTGCGCAACGTCGAAGTTGAACATCGACGTTGCCGGCCCTGGAGGACGTGTAGACGCTATTCATCGAAATAGGCTATTTCGATGTCGCTACTTTGAAATTAGCTACTTTGATGTAGCGTGCACGTGTAGACGTAGCCTTAGTGTGGCATTTCACAGTAAGACATAAGAACACCAAGTAACTACCAAACAGTGACTGCTGTAGTGTGAAACATATGGTACCTTGTTGTTGCCTTCCTTGTCAGCAAAAAGCCTTGGATATTAAAAGGTGGAATAACTGATCCCCCATTCTGAAAAGTGCTTTTCTGTTCTGAGGTGAACACCGGTTAGCAGCGCTTAACTGTCTGATTTTTCGAGTAATTATGAGCTGGTAAAAATGCCAACTTGACAAAACAAGATACCAAAGTCCTTGCCTTATGCCGGGTGCAAATCACTGCAGATGAAAATTAATGAAACAAACAAAAGTTGTCTTTCATGCCTCATTATCCTAGACAAAAGGGGCATAAAAGAAGGGATAAGGAGATGCATGAGCAGGGAAGGAAATTGATACAGCTTGAAAAACCCTCAAACAAATAAGTGGAAGAAGCAACAGAAGAGAGAAGAAAATCTATAAAATGGCTTCACAGTTCACGTACTACATCATGTAATGTGATACAATACACATCTCAAAAAGTTAGTTTGGTTTGGGAAAATGGCTTTAATCCAGAATTTTCCTCCACTCAGACAACTCTTGGGTATCACTCTGCATGCCTTTCATGTAGCCTTTTCACAGCAATTCATCAGATGCAAGACAATGAGGCTGGGTCTACATGAGCCCCTTCTTTTCAGAAGCAGCATGTTAATGAGTGGGTTCAAAAGATGCTAATGAGGTGCTGCCATGAATATGCAGCACCTCGTTAGCATAATGGCAGCTGCAGCGATTCGAAAGGGCAGCTTTCAAATCACACGCCACCCGTGGAGACATGGACCTTTCAAAAGAACCCCCCCAGTTTTCGAAAGCCCCTTCTTCCTATCTGGTGTTAGGAAGAAGGGCTTTCAAAAACTGGGGGGGTCCTTTCGGAAGGTCCCCGTCTCCACGGGTGGCGCACGATTCGAAAAGCCGCACTTTCGAATCACCGCACCTGCCATTACGCTAATGAGGTGCTGCATATTCATGGCAGCGCCTCATTAGCATCTTTTGAACCCAGTCATTATCATGCCCCTTCTGAAAGGAAGGGGCTCGTGTAGACACAGGGTGAGAGTACACACATGAGCAAGCACCACTTGTGGAAATTAGGGCTTGAGGACTGGGCACAGGCATGCAGTAAATATTTTACAAAACTGAATGGTCTTCTTCCACAAATGCAATACATAAGTGCAGACACAAATAAATAACTTAAACTAAATCATACTTTAAAGTAGATCAGCTCAAATTCTTTAGCTCAGAAGTTTCTGTAATTGCAATACGCTGGGAAAATGCAGTGTTAATAAACCTCCAGCTCACACTTCTTGAATCATTCTGCCTGTAAAAATCTTGCAACATTGGCTGGATCTCAAGACCCACAAGATGTTGTTTTTTTTTTTTTCTGCACTTACACATCTGTTATATATGCAGGTATCTGTGTGCTACTGTAGCACTTTTAGAGATATTTTGGCGGATGAGCACAGATGCTTGGGTGGCAGGAGGGGGAATGATATAAACTGAATGGAGAAAAACCTGACAGTACTTAACATACATTTTAGATTCTTCTTCCAATATTTAAAAAGAAAGTTACCTAAAAGCACAGAAAGTAACCTTGAAAAAACATAAACAGAATTCTCTGATTACCAGCATGTATATTCATAGAGTGATACAATTTAAGATCACCTAGTTCAGTTGTTGGCCTGTTTTGCTACAGCAGGACACTGGGAGGTCATGTTCAGTTTCTTGTCCGTGAAGATCCTTAATCTTCTCCAGAATCACTGCCTTCAATGACATAGCCTTCCATTCTGTACATATAACCAACATTCCTTGTCCCTAAATATATATCTTTTCATTTGTTTGATGTTCAAACTCATTGGCTATGTCCACATGGAGCTTCTTGGGATTGCAAATGGCTGTCCATTTGCATACTCTCGAAGCTCATTACCATAGCCACGTGAGAGTTCGATGCTGGCAGAGGTGGGTGCCAGCACTGCAGAGTCTGTGTGGATGTGCCTTTGCCAGCTAAACCCCTTGAGGCATGAGGGACTGGTGACGGAGGTGGGGTTGAGCTGGCAGAGGCACGTCCACATGGCCTCTGCAGTGCTGGCACCCCATTCTGCTGTCACCGAACTTTTGCATGGCTGTGGTAATGAGCTTCAGAAATACTCACTACTGCAGCAGAGATTGCTTTGGATTCCCTTAGACCATTTAAATGCTAATTTTGCAAGCCCTGACTTGCACCATGTTTGTTCAACCCAGGTAGTGTGTTGATTGGAATGTAGTTTACTAGGTGTTGAGGGAGGAAAAGAGGGGAAAAGGTGGAGGTGCTGGAATTAACTCTTGGAAAACTGCTGATTTGCGGAACGGTAGCCAGGGCTTTTTGTTCTGGCAGAATGGCATTCCAACACCCTTTTTCCCACCGCCACCATTTTTAAAAGGTAGCAGGAAGGCTTGGAGCCATTAGTGGCTCCCTACTTGCTGCCCGCCTCTGCCTGCTGCACTGCCAGGACACCACCTCCAGCCCTGGCCCCGGTCAGGTGGGTGGTTGGGCTGGAGTGAGGTGGGGCTGGTGTGGACCAGAGCTGCAGGGAGGTGAGAAGCAGGGGATGGCTTGGGCCCCATGTCAAGGGGCAGCCAGCTTGGGCTGCATGCAGGGAGGGGGACTAGGGCCCCACATAGGGGGGTGGCAGCTCAGGCCCTGATGGGGAGGCAGTTAAGCCTCCCAGGGGAGGCTCAGGTCCCACTGGGGGGGTGACTTGGGCCCTGTGGGGGGACGGCTCAGGCCTTGCTGTTGGGGTGACTTGAGCCCTGTGTGGGGGTTTGGATCAGGCCTCACTGAGCAGTGGCTAAGGCCCCATGCAGGGGACAATTAAGCCACTTGGGAGCAGCTAGGCTAAATGGGTGGGGTGGCTTGGGCCCTGCTGGGGGGCAGTTAGGCTACATGGGGGGAAGCTTGGGTGCTGCACAGGAGATGACTTGGGGTAGCTAAGGGGTAGCTAAGCCAGGGGTAGCTAAGGGGTAGCTAAGCCAGGGGTAGCTAAGCCACCTAGGGACAGTTTGGGCCCTTCATGTGGACTGTCTTGGGCCCCGTGCAGAGCAGCTAAGCTGTGAGAAGGTGGTTTGGGCCCTGCTGGGGGGCAATTAAGCCACCAGGGAGCAGCTCAGGCCCCATGCAGGGTGGCTAAGCCACCGGGGTAGTTTGAGCCCTGCACACGGGGCAGTTTGCGTCTCCATGTGGGTGGGTGGATCTTGGGTGGGTGGTTTGGGGCTTGAGTTCCACCACCTTTTTTATAGAAAAAAAGCACTGATGGTAGCCATGTGGATACTTCAGAGAAGGTGCAATATATTGTCTAGGTAGCTAGAGACAGCCCTCAATAAATTTAGAGGTGATGATTAAATTTTTCAAAAGGCTTGAAGCACGCCAATACCCTTTGTAATGAGGGTTAATGGAATGTTATGCTTCAGGCCACAGGCTGAGAGCTTCCAGGTCTCAGACAGGAAATCCCTTTCCTCCTCTCCCCACACATGGACCAGGTACATGCTGGCTGGTTCACTTTCCTGTGTCAGAAACAGGCCTCTGCTGGTGGCACGATACCAAATAAAATCCTGGTCCTGCCATGGGAATGGCTCTTTTATATTCCTTTTTTCTCTCTTAGGACTTTGCATGGGTCTACGTTAGCAGATCTCATTGAAGTATTAACACAGGAAATCCTGTGCACATTGGGCAAAATTGCATGCTGCACCTCCCGTTGTATTGCTAACCCTGAGCATTCAAAAACCATGATATTTGATTTGCAAATCAGGAGATGTGTAGAAAAATAAAACTTGGGTTCTATTTCCTTTCTGGGTTCTGGTCTCTTAGGGTTACCATGATCAAGTTTTTCTTTTCTCTGCAACCATAAAGGCATATAACAAAACAAAAAATCAGGCCCTAGATGACAGGCCTGTCCTACAGACAACCTCCCAACCTTATGAGGATTCTCACCAACAACCACAGCCTATACCAGAGGAACACCAATCCTGGCACTTTTCCATGCAATGAAACCCATTGACAACTTTGTCCACATATTTATTCTGGAGATACCATCACTGGACCTAACCAGGTTATTCACAGAATCATGGGCACATTCTCATGTTCCTCAACTAATATCATATACGCCATCATGTGCCAACAATGTCCAGATGTTTTGTGTATTGGATAGACTTCAAACTCTCTTAGACAAAGAATTAATGGGCATAAAACAGACATAAAAACACCCCTGATTCACAAACCATCAGTCACCACTTTAATGGAGTGAGCCATTCTTTTAATGACCTGAAAGTTTTCATCTTACTGAAGAGGAATTTTCACAACACTTTGGAAAGAGAGGCTGCTGAACTCTCTTTTATATTCAAATTTGACACATTAACACATGGTTTGAACCAGGATGGGAATTTTTTTGGTCTTTATTGGGGCTCGTTTGCATACTTGGCTTGATCTAATTCTTGACTCCCACCCCCCCCTTTTGCCCCCTACTCTCTCATTTGCTCACCTTGATAATATTTTTCTGATTTGTCAACCTTGATTACTATTTTTGGTTCTGTGTGTCTTAAATATTGAGTCTGTTCTGGTATGGCTGTGGTCTGAAGAAGTGGGTCTGTCCCACAAAAGCTCATCACCTAATAAATTATTTTGTTAGTCTTTAAAGTGCTACAGGACTGCTTTTTTGTTTTGACAGCCCTAGTTTCTAGTTTTAAAGGTGCTTATAACGGCTGCTACTGGAGTTCCCAGAACAACCCAAAAGGTACGGTTATCTTCCCTAATGACTAAGCAATCAACCTGATGGCCTGAAAATGGCTTTATGTATGGGAGGTATGGGAGGTTATTGCTCTAGACATATGACCATGTCACCTGCCTTTAAGTATGGGAGGTTATTGCTCTAGACGTGCGACCATGTCACCTGTTACAGGACTCCATTTTTGCAATTCAGTTTTTTTTCCCATGGGACAGGTGGGGAGGCTGAAACAAAGGATTCCCACTCAGGGGGAAAGCCTATTTAAGCAGTAGCAATCTTTCAGCCTCTTTCTTTTCCAATTGCCTTGGCGATTGCCTGACACACCCTAAGGAAGGCAACAAGAAGTCCTGTGGCACCTGATAGACTAACAGATATTTTGGAGCATAAGCTTTTGTGCATTTGTTCAGTCGGGGGGATGTGGTTGATCAATCGAGGCCTGAACAGACTGGGAGTGGTTGGCCCATTACAAAAGCAGTTTCTCTGCTCTGGATGTTCACACCTCCACATTAGCATCTGACAATGAGACACATCCTGCCTGACTGAACTGACTTGTTTTCTCCTCTCATGATGTTCAGAACTGTACATTAACTGCCAATAATGGACCATATCCACCCTGACTGAATAGACCTTGTCAGCTCTGGCCATCCTCTTTACTCAGACCCCCTCTTTAAATCCTTCTCTGAACCCCTCCCCCTGCCCACTCACGTATCTGACAAAGTGGGTCTTTGCCCACAAAAGGTTATGCTCCAAAATATCTGCTAGTTTTTAAGGTGCCACGGGACTTCTTGCTGTTTTTGAAGATGCAGACTAACTCGGCTACCTCTCTGATACTTGTCCCCTGAGGAAGGCAGACAACTTTACTGAAGATCCAGGGCAGGATAAGATCATTTCTGCCCTGCAGCTGTTTAGAGTAAGAACTCAAGTGAATCTATTCTTAGAGCAATAGAATTAGTTATGCATGTTCACTTTTGTTTGATTTGGTAGCTCACTTTTATCTGCTTGTACTTATCTATAACCACTTAATTCGTACAGTTTTGCTTAATAAAAACTGTTTTGTTTATAATTGAGCCCAGTGTAAATTATCACCTGAGGAGGGCTACCACTGTGCATAACATAGAATGAAAATCATAGGGTTGGAAGAGCCCTTGGGAAACATCAAGTCTCACCCCTTTGCTCAAAGCAGGACTAATCTCAACTAAATCATCCTAGTCATGACTTTGTCAAGCCAGGACTTAAAAATCCTCTTGGGATTGGAGATTCTACCACCTCTCTGCGTAATGCATTCCAGTGCTTTGTTGCCCTCCTGTTGAAATAGTTTTTCCTAATATCCAGCCTCTCCACTGTAATTTGAGACCATTACCTCTCACTCTCTCATCTGTCACCACTGGAAAATACCTCTCTTTCATTGATGAAGGGGGTTTACCTAATAAACCCTCTCTCCCTCTCTCTCTGCAAAAGGTTTACACATATGCAGAGAGAGACATAGAGAGAGAGATATGATTTTGATCCATTCTGGAGGTTGATTTCATGTGTGCAGTCCCCTAGAACTGCATCCACCCAAAGATGTCATTAAATTGCCTGCATTGCTCTGAAGGGGAAGTTACTCCAACTCTGTGCCTTGGCTGGGGGAGACCAGAAGCTCCATCTCAGCAGAAAGAGGGGCAGGGAGAGCCCCAGAGAGCAAGAATATGGGTGTCAGTGTCATGATCAGCACATGGAGGAACACCCCAAGGGGTCTTCTGTGACCACATCCCATCAGAAGGATCATTGATTGAACTGAGTTTTACTTTTATTTAGGAGTTTCTTTCTTTCTTTCTTTCTTTCTTCATCATCATGGTATCTGAACCACTGCCCCCCGCCCCGCAAAATACCTCCTGGTCTGCAAAATATCATCTCAGTTTTACAGATTGGGAAACTGAGTCACAGAGAGGTGGCCCAAGAAGAGGTTCAGTTCATTGCCTTACCAGCTGTATCAGAGAGGGAGCCGAGTTCACCTGTATCTTCAAAAATAACAAGAAGTCCTGTGGCACCTCATAGACTGACAGATATTTTGGAGCATAAGCTGTCATGGGCAAAGACAAAGCAGGTCTTTGCCTACAAAAGCTTATGCTCCAAAATATCTGTTAGTCTATATGGTGCCACGGGACCTCTTGTTGTTATTACCAGCTGTGAAATTCTTGGTTTGAGGTAAACTAAAATTGAAGACACGCAAAACCACACAGGACAAATCTGAGAAAAGGTGTCAGCAAACCCAACAGGAAATAAGCCAGGAAGCTTCACAGAACTCTACTGTGAAATTCTGAGAAACTTGAGGAGCTTCTACACTGTAATTAAACACTCAGACTTGATCTGGGTCTGCTGCTTGGGATCTTTAGTCTCATGCTGAGTTCCTGCAAAATTGTAGCTCTGGAACCCCAAAAGCAGGAGGGTCCCAGATTTCAGGCTGTAGCCCAAACCCAAGCATCTACTCTGTAATGTCACAGCTTCACAGCCTGAGCCCTGCAAGACTGAGTCAGCTGACCCTGGTCAGCTGCTGGTAGGAAGCTGCAACAAGGCTTGCTGACAAAGGGAAGGCAGGAAATAAAAGGTAGTTCTTGCATCTCAGTGGGAGGAAAGGCACCGGGGTGGCGGGGGGAGAGTAAATAATGAGAGTAGTAGGTGTTGGGTTGGTTTAAAAAGCAGTGTGGGGGTATGTTGAGAGGCAACAGAAGATGGGATAGAGTGAAAGCATTTAGAAAAGGGTTAGTGAGAAAGCTTCAGAAGAATCAGGCAAACATAGGAAGTAGCCCTGGAGAAAAGTAAAGCCAGGTGGCTTTCAGTGAATTGCTGCAAGATTGAGCACACTTAGGATGGGAGTATTGTAGCAGGAAGATGCCCTTACAAGGCGATCTAAAGATAGTGCAGGAACCCTTATAACCCATGCGAAGGGATTCGAGCATGCAGTGATCTCGTGTGGTGAAGTTTCCCTGAACTGAGGGGCGTAGATCTGTGTTGTTTTTTGGTGGAACTCTCATATACCCTGAGAAGCGAGGTCTTTCAATGGCTGCAGAGGTCATCCGTGGAGCTAAGGCATGGGAGGATCCAAACATCCCATGGGTGACTGCTGAGCAGTAGGATGCTGAGGCTGTGTTTCTGCTTGAGTCAGTTTGCACTGCGTGGATGCAATAAAATTCAGCTTTTAAAAAGGTTTCTATATCTAACCAAATGGATTCAGATAGAATCGAAACCCTTTTCTCCTGTCTTTGTGCTGGGCTATCTTTTGGAGTTATAAACTAAGAGGTGTAAGGAATGTCTGAGGGAAGGAGAAAATTCTCGTGAATTACAATGCACTCTACCCCTCCCAACCCAATGCTATTTTTGATCTTGGTCTTCACTGTCAGGTCAATCTTATTGTAACACCTTTTCTGTCCTCCCTGGGTTACTCAGGAGCAGGCAGCAATCACTTGTGTGCCAGTGCACTTGATGTGTTTAATATTAAAGGAGATCTTGGGTGTGCCAGTGGATGTTGGGTAGATGGATATCCTGTTTCCACCCCTTATTAAAGGTATATAAACTGGTGGTACCTCAGCCTGGCTGGCCCCTGTGCATACTTAATGGTGCATCTTGGGACCTTCAGGAATTCCAATTATAATCTGGGTTTAACTCCCCAACAGCAATTATAAATAGAACATATCTAATAGACCAAATTAAA
Organism: Carettochelys insculpta; assembly: GCF_033958435.1. Classification (NCBI taxonomy): domain Eukaryota; kingdom Metazoa; phylum Chordata; order Testudines; family Carettochelyidae; genus Carettochelys; species Carettochelys insculpta. The sequence continues at coordinate 28,949,219 of NC_134144.1, forward strand.
ATTAACTCACACTTTCATTTAACAATTTAAGGAAACACAATTCCAGACTAACTTGGATAAAATCAATTAACAATATACACAGAAATAATTGAAACTTATATAACTAGCATGTACATTGCCATCAGTTATCCCACCCCAGAGTGTACACTCCTCAGCTACCAGAGTTGCTGCTGCTTGCACTGGTGTGTTTGCAGATGTTCCACTGGATTGTAGACAGCTCCATGGAGGTCCTATGTGTCGTTCCAGGCAAAGCAACAAGCTGAAGAGCCCCTCTGACACTGGAGCTGGCCTCTGCAGCACTTCAGCAGGCACAGATAATTACAGTCCCTTCTCTTCAGGGTCTCTCATCATCAGGTTTTTGCTTCCCAAAGTAGTTCCTGTCAGGGAGAAAGCTCCACACTTGTCCTGAAGTGGTCTGTTCGATCACAGGCTGCAGTGTGCCCACAGCAGCAGCCCTAACTCCCCAAAACAAGAGACCACCATCTTCTCCCCAGCCTGGCCAAAAAGTCCCATGGGAGTTGTAGCTGTAGTCTCTAGAGTTAGACTGCAGCACAAAGGATCCTCGAAGTGAAAGCCAGAGGCTCCTATAGACAGAGAGCCTCCTTTAATTTACTCAGGCACTGTGCCAGTGTTAATGGTTCTCTTTCCCGGACTCCCAGGCCCGTGGGTGAATGAATATACACACCCTTTGTATGCGAAGGATTGTACATATTGAAATTAACAATTAGCTCTTATTCTAACTCTACTGTTTTTCCATATTCAAATCAGATGCATTCACTTAATTTTAATGGACTTGTATCTTGCTTTCTCCACTTTAATTGTACCATAAATTGTCCTGGTATGTACACCTAGGCTGAGGTTACACTAGCAAGTTTTGCTGACAAAACCCTGCTTTTGTTGACAAAACTCGTGGAACATCCACATACAAAAGGCATATTCTGCCTCTCAGCTATGAGGCGTAACACTGCTGTCAACAGATTCTGTTGAACAAAAGCTGTGTGGGTGCCCGGGGGGGGTGGGGCTTCTCTCAACAGAAATGGCACCCAGAACAATGGGCAGCCCTGCCTGCTGTGCTTCTGGGTGCCTGTTTTGTAGAGAAAGCAGCCGGGTAGTCTGGCCGCTCTCTTGAGAGAGTGGAGCACTCTTCCAATTGACTTTTGTGTGTGGTCACACTCTGACAACAGAAGTTTTGTCAGGGAATCTTTTCTGACAGTGACTTCTGTCAACTGATTGCTGTAGTGTAACCGTAAGTGTATCATTCTGAACTTAGATTATTCTGTTTCAATGTCAGTGAAAATACACATCCTCCAAATTACTCTGGCATTTTCAGGAGCTGATCTGTACAAAAATGTGTATGGAACACACCTTCCTTTTGAATATGCTTAAACTATTTTCCTTTTGTGGTAGAAATGGTCTGCCCTCCTACTGTTCACATTTGTGAGTTCATAACTGTAGGAAGAAGTTTGCACATTGTGTGTAAATGTATGGTTTGCCCTATTCTGCTGCAGATCTACAGCTGAGAAAATCATCAGTTGAACTGCTAGTGATTTCAAAAGTGAAAATGGTTGTCATGTTAAACCTCGGCTAGAAGTCTGGAGCTATCATTTAAAGTTTTTTATGACATGTCTTGTTGAATTAGAAACATCTTATGTAAGAATACAAAGAAAAGCTGTAATATTTTTGTAATAAACTAAACTGTACACCTTAATAGACTTAAAGTCTTGTACTCCAGGTGGAACACAGGTCATCTACAAGTCTCCTCCATTTCACTCTGTCTCAGGACAAAACTTTTAGTAGATCCCAGGAATACCCCAGTTGTTGTTTTTCAATCTCAGTAGATCTTCTCCACGTTGTCTGAGGTCTTCCTCTTTTGCATTGTCCTCACGGGTTCCATCTGAGAGCTTGACAAACTATGTTGGGTGATGGTTTTCTGAGAGTGTGGCCAGGCCATCCCCACTTTCTTCTCTTGATTTGAACATCAAGTGGTTCTTGTCCTGCTGTGTTCCAAAGATCCTTATTTATGACAAAGTTTTGCCATTTGATGTGAACGATGTACCTTAGGCATCTGTTTATGAATGTCTGTAGCTTGTGATTTGAAGACTTTTTAGTACACTAGGGGTGCGTCTACACTACAAAGAAATTTCGAAAGGGGGAACATCGAAAACAAAATCGAAATTAGGGATTTCGAAGCAGCGCGGCTACACACACAAAACGAATCGCTGTACCAATCCGCTATTTCGAGAGAACACCCTCCATTTTTCAAAAGAGAGCGTCCACACAGGAAAGCAGGCTCTTTTGAAATAAGCAGCCGGGAAACATCACACATGGGGTCACATGGCTGACAAGCCCTTCCAGGTCACACCGCCAGCAGCGCCCTTAAAGGGCCCTTCCCAAACACATCCACCCTGCACACACAGAGCACAGTAGAGCAGTACACAGCACTGCATGGACTGTGCACCAAGAACCAAAAGGAGCATGGAGCAGCCACAGCTGCCAGAGGCCGATGCTGCCACCCCCACCGGAACCCAGGTGGTCATCGCCATCCCTGGCGTAGCGGAAGGCCTGGAGTCCACCTCCCCCCCAACAGGGGTCCTGCAGGCCCTGGAAGTGGGGCAACCGCTGCTCCCCATCCCCCATCCCCCATGGCGCCTCTGGAGCCATCCCAGCAGTGGGGACTGGTGGGACAGGCTGGTACTGGGCCACTGGGACGATGAAAGGTGGCTCGCAAACTTCAGGATGATGAAGCAGACACATTCATGCATCTGTGTCAGTGGCTCACACCCGCCCTGCAGCACATGGACACCCGCATGTTAGCTGGTGGCCGGGTAATGTGCGGCGAGGTACCCACTATGCCCTTGTTACCATCCAAGTCTTTAACTGCTACAGCGCAGGGCTCCTTCGCAGCGGGCAGCCTGGGCCAGGCTGACAGATGCCCCAGGGTCCTACACACCTGAGTCTTTTACTGCTAGAGCAGGGAGCTCCTAGCACTCTCACCTATGGCCAGGCTGTGGTAACCAAATGGTTAAAGTTCTTTTTATTGTGCCGGCTGTGTTGTAATGACAGAGAGTAACAGCAGTCAGGCTTAGATCTTAACTAGTTACAAGTTTATTACGCTATAGTTATAAGCCTGCAGTTACAAAAGGCTATTGTCTACTTCTTATATGCTAGCAGAGTACAGGTGTTAACAAGTTACATTACAATTCAATACCACGACGTCTTAATGCAACAGTATCTATCTATAGAGCTCTAATTTTTTAACTGTGCGCACCAAAAGGAGCCCTTAATGTGGGTACATCTTACCCTCCTTAATATGGGTATATCTTACCCTCCTTGCGTCTCTCGATACCAGCATAGCCAAGCCAGGATCGGTCACTCATTTCCACGGAAAGATGAATACGAGGTTGGGCGTCCCCAGTTGCAGACCTCGGGAGGCAATCACCTGACCTGACCAGCAGTTAGTTGGTGGGAATGCACTCAGAGTCAGAGTGCTGCTGGGCCCATTTTTATACCCCTTGGGTCACGTATCCTCTTTCTTATCTGTGGTGCCAGATCGTACTGGTCTGTCTTTTGTGACGCCAGTTTTTACAAGGGCAATTCTTACTTAATTTGCACTTGTAAGATAGGAGATAAGCAATTTTGGGAGTACAGGACATTCTTTTACAAGGGCGGAGATTTCTCTTCTGGGATGGCTGTGTGGGCACACCAAATCCATCAATGCCAGCTGCGGTAATTTCCTGAGGGTCCCCCCCCCATTAACAGTTAGCCTGCTAGCCCTCTATCTGTGTTTTCTGTTTCTCAGGGTCACGGTGAACCAGCACATCTGGGCCCCTTTAGGAAGGCATCAAAGACTGTGCTGTTTAACTGCTGTTCAGTGCCCTGTGTGCTCTGAGGTACCTTAGAGGGGAGGCAAAAGGTGGTCTGTAGTGGGGAGATTTTGTCTGGCTACACCCCATGTGGCCCACGCTCCCAGTCGAGAAGCATGTGGCGATCATCCTGTGGAAGTTGGCCACCCCGGACAGCCATCGTTCAGTGGGACACCAATTCGGGGTGGGCAAGGCCACTGTGGGAGCCGTCCTCCTGGAGGTCAGTCAGACAAGGGCCCCACACCGTCCCCAGGAAGGTCCAGGGGGCCCCCGGGTGAGGGGGCTGCAGGGCAGGGGGCTGCCAGGTGGGCGGCCTGCAGGGGGCATGGGGGCCCCCCAATGCTCAGGCCAACATGTCAGTGCTCCCCCTACAGGTGGTCCAGGCCATCAACCACCTCCTTCTGTGGAGGGTCGTCCACCTTGGCAACCTGGATGATGCCATGGTGGGATTCGCAGCCCTCGGATTCCCAAACTGCTTCGGCACACTTGATGGCATGCATATAGCTATCCATGCCCCAGACCTTAGCGTGGAACGCTATATAAACTGCAAGGGGTACCACTTGGTGGTGCTCCAAGTGCTCATTGATGCCTGGGGCCTATTTAGTGACATATGCATTGGTTGGTCCGGTCGAGCCCATGATGCCAAGGTACACCGCAACTCCTGGCCAGGGCAGTGCATGGAGGAGGGCACCTACATCCTTGCCCAGGAGCTCCCTGTGGGGGACACAACAATGCCACCCTGTATAGTGGTCAATAGGGCATACCCATTACAGCCGTGGCTGATACGCCCCTATACTGGGTACACCACCGCCAGCCAGGATGTTTTTAACAACTGCTTGAACCACGCCTGCAACACTGTTCAGCGGGCCTTCAGACACCTCAAGGGGCATTTCTGATGCCTCAACGTGAGGCTGGACATCAGCCTGCCCAATGTCCCCGAGGTGGTCGCGGCCAGGAGCGCTACGTGCCCGGGTGGGCTGCGGACCATGGTCCTGGCTATGAGCAGTTGCCCACAGCCCCGTGCTGCCAGGCACGTCGTGAAGGGGTTAGAGTCAGAGAAGCCCTCCTGGAGGCCTTCGAGTGGGAGCCACACTGACCTCCACAGGGCACATGGCTCACACCCACCCTGCAGCACGGCCCCCTTGCCACAGGGGACACTGGGGTGCATGAAAGGGTTTATTAACTGGGGACTAACTATATGTAAATAAACAGCTGTTGAACAATGGCGTGGGGTCTTCCTATTGGGGCTAAATATGGGGGAACAGGGGGAGAACTATATACAATGGGGCAGGAGCATGCCTCCATGGCCGGGGCCACAGGAATGGGCAGGCCTAGTCCCCCACAGGGGTGGAGGGGCTAGATCCCCAGTGGGTACGGGTGCCCCTGCCGCCCCTCATGTGGGGGCCCTATTGGGGCCGGGAGGGGCTGGAAGGACAGGGAGGTAGGGTCGGCCAGGGGCTGAAGAATGGGGTGAGCTGGGTGAGGTGGGGCGGGGGCTGGGGGGTGGGCTAGGGAGGGGATCCCCCTCCTGGCTGGCACTGGCAATCTGCCAGTGGCCCAGGGCAAGATGCGCGGATGGGCCAAGAGTGGGTGGGATGAGGGCGGTGTGTTCGGGGGCAGCAGTGGGAACAGGTCCAGGAGCAGCAGTGGGAGTGGGTTCAGGGGCAGCAGGGGGTGCGGCTGTGGGGGGGCCGGCTGGGGCCGCCAGCCGTCAGAGGGCTGCGGCTGCCTCGGCCCAGACCTTCCTCTGCCAGGCCCTTTCCTCCCGCTCCATGAGCAGCCACTCCTGGAGCACAGAAGTCTGCTCCCAGATGGCTGCGGTGTGGGCTTCTGCCACCTCTTGGTGGGTCATAGCACCACCAGTGTTGGGCCCTCCGGGTCTGGCCAGGCGGCAGCCAGGGCAATGGGAAGGAGGGCTCTCCGGCTGATGGTGGCACAGGTGTGGTCCAGCCCTCAGAGGACGATGCTGTGGAGACACAAGGGGAGAGTGGCCATCCATCAGTGCTGTCACCCAGGCCCAGGGGCTCCACCTGCGCCACCCCCACCATCCCCAGGCCATCCCCCGAGGTAGTGCCTCCCCTGCTGACCCCCCCTTGGGGCTTCTGTGTGCCCGCCAGGACCTCATCTGTGGGGCAATTGCTGGCTGTGGCCTGGCCCCCGCATCCCTCCCCAGTTGGGAGGGCTGGGGTTCTGTCTGTGGGTGCAGGTGCTGGATGGCGCCGTGCTTGGGTCTGGGATGGGGCAGGGTACCGTGGGATAGGCGCCCCCCACCCAGGCTGCCCGATCCACCTGTCACCTACCTGGGGCTCTGGAGAATAGGTCCATGGACACCAGCCTCGAGGGCACCTGGCTGGAGGTACCAGAGCTGACTGCAATGACTAACAGCCCCCCCCGCCTCCTCTGAGTCGCTCCTGGGCCCTGCAGGTGTGGTCTGGCTGGAGGGTCCCGGCTGCTCCAGCAGGTCTGTCTCCCGGTCAGTGTCCGGCCCGCACATGTCCACCACCACTGATGGCTCTGGGACGTCCTTCGGGCTGAGGAGCTGTTGCAGTGCCCAGTAGCGTGGGCATCTCGGGCCAGCCCCGGCCCCTGATTGGCTGTGGGCATCCTTGCCCTGGCTGTAGGCCTGCCTCAGCTCCTTTACTTTGGAGTGGACCTGAGCGGCTGTACGCTGGGGGTGTCCCTGCTTCTGCAGCCCTAGGGACAGCCGCTCAAAGGCAGCTGCATTGTGGGGCCTCCCTGTGCTGTGGAGCATCACCTCCTCTGCCCAGAGGCCAAGGAGGTCTTTTACCTTGGCCTCCATTCAGGATGGGCCCCTCCTTTTCTGGCCCTGTTTCTCCTCTGGTGACCCCTCGGGCGGGGAAGAGGGGAACTCCTGGGGTGCCCCAGAGTGCGGGGGGCTCGCCATCCCACTGATGGGCTGGGTGGCGCATTGGTCTGGCTGCTGGAGCATGTATAGGGCTGACCTCGTGCTTCTCTAGCCCTGGGCACGCTCTCAGCTTCCTGCATGGGGTTTCTGGGACCGTACGGCTTTAAGGGGCTGGCCTAGGGACCATAGAGCCCTACCGGGGCTTGCTAGCACATCTCCCTCACTCCCTGGAGCTGCTGCCATGGCGGACCCACAATTTCGAAATTGCAGACCCGGAGCATCTACACACGCCCTATTTTGAAAGGGGTGGCTCTTCCCAATCCCGGATGGGAAGAGCTGTTTCAAAATTCGGGCCCGTTTTCGCCAAAAACAATTTTGAAAGAGGGTGTTGGGCATGTAGACGCTCCACAGCCTCTTTCAAAATTGGGCCCACTTTCGAAATTAATTTTGAAATAGAGTGCTAGTGTAGACGCACCCTAGGTGTCAAATCCATACAAAAGCGCACTCTTCACATTGGTATTGAAGATCCGCAGTTTTGTCTTCACAGATATTTGTGATCAAACAGTTAGAGGACATTGATTTTGCTGACAATGTTTCCCTCCTTTCATGTCAACATGAAAACATGGAAGACAACATTGAAACACCAGACAAAACTGCCTCAATGACTGGACTGAGCATCAAGAAGGGAAAGCCCAAGACCATGAGGATCAACTAGTCCAACAACAACACCATCTCACTGGGATGGGAAGACCTGGAAGATGTGGAGCAGTTAACCAACTTGGGGAGTATAGTCAGCAGAAATGTAGGAACAGACAAAGATATCAGTGCCAGAATAAGGAAAGCAACAGCTGCATTCAAGACTTTTGTGCCATGTGGAGACCACAAGTGTCAGAGGTTCAAATCTGCAAAAACAATGAGAAGTGCTGTGGCATCTTATAGACTAAAATAAATAGAGCCCTTCAGAGATTTTCAGTGTGGACTTCTCACTGCAGACTCACAAGATAAACATTATTTATCTCATTCAGGCACTTCCCTTCTATTTCAGAAGGAGTACCACAGATTGACAGAGCCAGGCATGTATCCAGAAGCCACCTGCTACAAGATAGGCCTTTCAAGGAAAACAATAGAATACCACTGTCCATCACTTACAGCCCCCTGCTAAAACCTCTCCAGCGCATCGTCAGTAATCTACAACCCCTGCTGGACAATGATCCTTCACTCTCACAGACCTTGGGAGGCAGGCCTGTCCTCACTTACAGACAGTCTGCCAACCTTAAACAAATTCAGATCAGCAACTGTAGGCAACACCACAGTAACTCTAAACCTGGAACCAGTTCCTGCAACAAACCTCGGTGTCAACTCTACTCACATATCTACATCAGCGATAACGTCACAGGACATAACCACATCAACCGCACCATCAGGGGCTCTTTCACCCGCATATCAACTGATATAATATATGCCATTGTGTGCCAACAATGCCCCACTGCAATATATGTTGGCCAAACTGGACAGTCTCTATGTAAAAAATAAATGGACACAAATCGAACATCAGGAATGGTAACATACAAAAACCTATAGCAGAACACTTTAATCTCCCTGGACACTCAGTAACAGATTTAGAAGTATCGGAGGGGTAGCCATGTTAGTCTGCATCTGTAACAGCAACGAAGGGTCCTGTGGCACCTTATAGACTAACAGAAAAGTTTTGAGCATGAGCTTTCGTGAGCACAGATTCACTTCATCAGAAGCTGGTCTAGCATCTGATGAAGTGAGTCTGTGCTCACAAAAGCTCATGCTCAAAACTTTTCTGTTAGATTTAGAAGTAGCCATCCTACAACAAAAATCTTCAAAAACAGACTTCAAAGAGAAACTGAAGAGGTGCAATTTCTTTGCAAATGTGACATCATCAACCAAAGATTGAACAGAGACTGCAAAAGCAGTTTCTCCACTCTTGAGCTACGTCTACACGTGAATGCTACATCGAAGTAGCTTATTTTGATGAATAACGTCTACACGTCCTCCAGGGCTGGCAACGTCGATGTTCAACATTGACGCTGTGCAGCACCACATCGAAATAGGCGCTGCGAGGGAACGTCTACACACCAAAGTAGCACACATCGAAATAAGGGTGCCAGGAACAGCTGCAGACAGGGTCACAGGGCAGACGAGCGCTTCCGGGGCAACAGCTAGCCACTCCCTTAAAGGGCCCCTCCCAGACACATGCAGCCTGCACAGCACATGGTCTGCAGAGCCATAGACACGCACACCTCGGTGACGCAGTTATGGACCCCCAGCAGCAGCCAGAGGTCCACACAGCCGCCCCTGCAGGAGCAGTGCTCGCCCTGCTCGATGCCATGCAGGAGGCAGCTGAGCACCTCCTTGCCACAGAGGAGGAGCTGCCCGCAGGGGAGGAGGACTCAACCCCCAACCCTACAGCACCCCACTGCCCCCTCCCCCCCTCCCACGCCGCACACGCCGCCGGCTGTGGAGCTACCCCACCAGCACCGACTGGTGGGAGCGGCTGGTGCTCGGAGAGTGAGACGACGACCGCTGGCTCCAGAACTTTCGGATGAGCTGGCAGACATTTCTGGAGCTATGCCAGTGGCTCACCCCGGCATTCAGGCACCAGGACACCGCCATGCGGCATGTCCTCAGCGTCGAGAAACAGGTCGGCATCGCTGTCTGGAAGCTGGCCACTCCAGACAGCTACCAATCCGTGGGCCAGCAGTTTGGCGTCGGCAAGGCCACCGTCGGGGCTGTCCTCATGGAGGTAAGAGGACCCACGGGGGGAGGGGGAGGCAGCTCTGGCAGGGGAGGGGAGGGGAGGGGAGCCCTGGCAGGGGAGGGCCACACACACCCTGCACGCCCCTCATTGGTGCTCTCCCATGTGCTTCCCCTGCAGGTCGTCCGTGCCATCAATGCCCTGCTCCTCCACAGGCTCGTGAGGCTTGGGGACCCAGATGCCTCCATCGCGGGCTTTGCCACCGTGGGCTTCCCCAATTGCTTCGGGGCTCTGGATGGGACTCACATCCCCATCCATGCCCCGGAACACAGTGGAGGACACTACACAAACCGGAAGGGCTACCACTCAGTGGTCCTGCAGGCCTTGGTGGACAGCCGGGGCTGTTTTCAGGACATTTATGTGGGCTGGCCTGGCAGCACCCACGACGCCCGGGTATTCTGGAACTCGGGCCTGTGCCGCCGGCTGGAGGGGGGGACCTACATCCCCCAGTGGGAGATCCCTGTGGGGGACACCACCATGCCCCTCTGCATCATCGCGGATGCGGCATACCCCCTCTGGCCCTGGCTCATGCATCTGTACACGGGCCATCTGTCTGCCAGCCAGAAGCGCTTCAACCAGCGCCTGAACCACGCGCGCCAGGTGGTGGAGCGCACATTTGGCTGCCTCAAAGGGCGCTGGAGGTGTCTCCTCACCCGCCTTGATGTGGGCCCCACCAACATCCCCCAGATTGTGGGTGCGTGCAGCGCCCTACACAACCTGGTGGAGAGCAAGGGGTAGGCCTTCTTTCAGGGCTGGGCTGTGGAGGCCGGCAGGGCCGATGTGCAGCCACCCACTGCCCCCAGTCGCCAGGTGGACCCCGAAGGGACCCGGGTCCGGGAGGCCCTGCGGGCCCAGTTCGATGAGGCCGCGGGGTGAACACTGCCAGGCCCCCCACTGTACCCCGCCATCCTCCACAACACTCCCTGCCCCTACGCCCACACCACAGAGCACCCAAGAGCACCCCCCCCCACTTTTCTTGTAAAAATAAAAGCAGACAGTTGTTTGTCAACTCAAACATCTTTCCTGGAACTCTTATTATTATTATTATTATTATTATTAATATTATGAACAAGACAAACTATGTACAGGGGAAATCTAACTGATAAATATATATACATTATAAAAATCGGGATAACATGAAAGGGGAAGACAAGGAAGGGGAGAACTATTTACATGGGGGGGTAAAGATCAGCATAGTAATGGGTCACAAATACAAACTATTTACAACAAAATAACAATAAACTGGGGGGGGGAATATATACAAAGGGGGAGGGAGGGGGGCCACGTCCTGGGCCCCCACGCCCCTGCAGTCAAGCGCTGGGGGTGGGCAGCCGGGATCCCCGCCTCGGCTGCAGCCCTGGCCGGGGCTGGCTGGGGGCCGGGTGGACTGGGAGATACAGCCGGCGAGTGTCAGCTGGCCCCAGGTCCCCCTCAGTGGAATGGCCCTCGGTGGCAAGTGGCGGTGCAACGGCAGATGGCGCAGCAGCAGGTGGAGCAGGCAGGGCGGGCGCTGCGGCGGCCAGTGCGGCCTGCGGGGGCCAGGGAGTCCGCTATGCGGTTGAGGGTCCGCATGTAGGTCCTCCATGCCTCCTGGCGCCAGGCCAGCGCCCGCTCCTGCAGGTGGAGGAGGCGTTCCTCCACCCGCAGACACTGCTCGGCCACCTCCAGCTGCCGACGGTGGAGGGCCAGCAGCTGGGGGTCTGTCGCCGGCGGCTGGTGGTGCTGCGTCTGCCGTCTTCCCCGCTGTGGGGCCAGTCGGTGCTCCGCCGAGGGGCTGGCCTGGAGTGATGGCCCCGGAGGGTTTTCCGGGACCACTGACGCCTCGCCGGCGCTCTCCGGTCCTTCCGATGGCGCAGCTGTGGAACACAGAAGGAGGGGAAGAAGAGTGGAGACAGCCATTAGTGTGGGCCCCGAGCCGTGGCCCTTGTCCCCCCACCCCTCTGCTGCAGGTTCCCCATCGCCGGGAGATGCTGCCGTGATGGGGTTCAAGGGTCCCCCGCACTGCACCCCATCCCCTGGCGGGAGTGACTCTCACTTCACTCAGCAGGTCTGACAGGAGAGGTTTCTTAGGCAACAGATGCCCAGTTTCTCCCAGAAGCGACAGTACAGCAGTCAGAGACAATCCTTCCAACCCGTCCTGGGGAGAAGACCCCGAGGGGTGCCCCTCTGGGGTGTAGTTTTCCCCCTTCTCAGGCAGGCAGCCTTCTAGCTCTCCCTTCCCCTAGCCTCTAACTGCCACCCCCGATTCAAACCCAGCTCGGCTCCTCCCTCCTCTTTGTTCAGGGCAGAGGTGTAACCTGCCAGTTGTAGCCCCAGGATCATCCTTAGCCACTGGGAGCTATTCAGCTTGTTGCTCGCTTCTAGCCTGAGTCTCGCATTTGCACTCCCCCCACTCCATCACATGCTGCTGCTGCTGCTGCTGGGTGTCCCACCCCCTCCTCCCAGGGGACCCTAGAGGTTCCGCTCCCCCCAGCCCTGGGGATGGGGCATGGCACTGTCGTGCTGGGGGGGGGCAGGGGCTGATGCGCTGCTGTGAGGGACATGTCACTGCTTTCCTTGGGGCCATGGTCATCTGAGCATGAGGAGGGCCCTGGCCATATCTATTACCCCCACCTCTCAACCCCGGGGGTGTGCACCGGGCGGGGTACATACCTAACAGTCCACTCCCACGGTCGGGGGACACCAGGGGGGTGGACGCCCGGCTGGAGCTCCTGGATGGGAGGATGATGTGGAGGCCGGCGTCACTGGAGAAGGAGTCCCTCTCCTTCTCCTCCTCCTCTGGTGCCCTGGGGGTGGGCTCCTGGGGGTGGGCCTGGGGTGCGGGGCTTGCCTCTGGGGCGGACTCCACCTCCGGGGCCTGCTGGGGCTCCTCCACCGAGGTATCAAGAGTGGGCGGAGGGGAGGAGGTGTGCCGGGGGCCCAGGATGGCCCTGAGCTCCCTGTAAAAGGGGCAAGTGATGGGGGCAGCCCCAGATCAGCTGGCCGCATCCCAGGTCCGGGCATAACCCTGCCGCAGCTCCTTCACTTTACTCCGAACATGATCCGGAGTGCGGGCAGGGTGACCCTGGGCGGCCAGGCCCTCGGCCAGCCGAGCGAATGCATCCACGTTCTGCCTCTTGCTCCCCATTACCTGGATCACCTCCTCCTCGCTCCAGAGCCCCAGCAGGTCCCAAAGCTCGGCCTCCGTCCAGGAGGGGCCCTGCTGCCACTTCCCTGCCTGGCTACGGGGCTGTGAGCCCTGGCTCCCCTTGGGGGGGGTCCCCTGGGGGCGCTGGGGGGGCTGGCGGGTGGCCATGACGGCGGGTGGGGGTGTGTGTGGCTGCGGAGGAGCCTGCAGGCTAGCCGCGTGTTACTGCTGCTGCCTGCACGGTCTCTCAGCTTCCTGCACAGGAAGGCAGGGGGCGGAGACCTTTAAGGGGCCGCTCCACGCGGCCACTATTGAGCTCAGGGGCTGGAGAGAGAGTATGTCAACCCCTCAGCTGATGGCCACCATGGAGGACCCCGCAATTTCGACATTGCGGGATGCGCAACGACTACACATTCCCTACTTCGACGTTGAACGTCGAAGTAGGGCGCTGTTCCCATCCCCTCATGGGGTTAGCGACTTCGACGTCTTGCCGCCTAAAGTCGATGTTAACTTCGAAATAGCGCCCAACACGTGTAGCCGTGACGGGCGCTATTTCGAAGTTGGTGCCGCTACTTCGAAGTAGCGTGCACGTGTAGACGCGGCTTTGATGTTCACACCTCTACATTAGCTACTGATATTGGGCCACGTCCTCCCTGACTGAATTGACCTGATTTCTCCTCTTGATGTTCACAACTCCACGTTAACTGCTGGTATGGGCCACATCCTCCATGACTGAACAGACCTTGCCAACTCTGGCCCTCCTTTTGAGTGGTACTTCCTCCTTCTCATAAGCCCATGTATGTAAACCCTCCTCTGAAACTCCCCACTCATGCATCTGATGAAGTGGGTCTTTGTCCACAAAAGATTATGCTCCATAATATATGTTGATCTATAAGGTACCACAGGACTTCTTGTTGTTTTTGAATACACAGACTAACTCGGCTACCCCTCCTAAGCTTTTCTTGTAGCTCTGACTCTGTGCAAAAAACCCTTTTTTTTATTAATAATATGATTATGGGATGCTGGGCTGTGTTTGGAATGGCTTATGCCTCGTCAAGTAGGAAAACTACTGACAAAAACAAACAAACAAATAAAACTTTTCAGAATGATTTGGGGGTCAACGCAGCCATGGCTACTGTATAGTATCACAGACTCATGAAAGGGAGACCCCTTGCTGATGCTAATGAAGTACAGGAAAGAGGGGATATGGGGCAGTAGGTGCTGCTTCAGGCTATTTCTAAAGAAAGGAAAATATGCAAAGCCCTCCGTGTCTATTTCTTTTGATACATCTACCCTGATGTCACCTTGACTGGAGCATCTGCACAAACTAGCCTGGTTTTTCCAGCAAGATTACAGTGTCTACTGTGAGAATTGCCTCATTCTCCTTCAGTACAAAAAAAAATCATCTTTATTCAACTCAGTCATTTCTACGGAATATTATAAATGCCTAGATCAGCCTTTCCCAAACTAATTTGGTCAGGAAACACTTTTGGGCTTGGAATATACCGATGAAACACACACATGCGGGTCAAGGGGATGGGGTGGGGAGGGGATGAGTGGGGGAGGGTTTCATACCAAAAAATTGCTGCACATAATGCTCAAAAATTGATTTAAAAGAGTTTGTTTTTTAGATATCTTTTATTTTACAAAGAACAAAAAATCATAAGAGAAAATCATGTAAATGAATCATGAATGTCCTTCTGATATAAACTCCAAATAAAACATCAACATAACAGCTGAAAGAAGCATGGTTAGTGCTGTTCTTTTGTACAAAAATAGAAATGACAATATTGTTCAAAAAAGAACTGTCCTTCCTTAAAGCTTAAAAATATTTTATGAAAAGAAATGATGCAAAACAAATAAGGTATGGAAATATTTTTAAATTTTATACTTTTATACATTTGTTATTTTTACAGTAAACTACCAGAAAATAAAAATAAGTAACTTTTGACAAGTTCTTTTTAATGGGAAGAGTGTTTTTACCTCCCAAATCTGCATAATATTTGGAATGATGCTGGAGAGTTGGATCCTCATATCAAGTAGATCTGCAGTCAGTAACACATGATTTCTCTGAACAACACTTGTGGTGAAAAAACCAGAATTAACTCTGATACAGTACGAGTTGCATAGTAACTATACTATTATGAATGTGTTATAAATATTGATATACCTACAACCTAAATACTATTCAAATACCTCGGTATTTTTGATACGCACATCATTTTATATTTAATATTTTAGAAGAAAAATGTTAGCATCAAAATTTTGTCACCTGTTTGCATTACTTTATTCAGCACTTTTTAATTAAAGTGGCATCGCAAAACGCTTTACAGGAAATATATATACAAGAATTCCCTCTTTTGCTATTGAAATATTACTTCTTAACCCAAATACAACTGTGGCTCTTTAAAAGTGCCCAGCAGCATTTGGGAGAAGGAGTAAAAATAATATCATGCAGCTAACACATGCAACAGGAGTCAGGCTACACAAGAAGTTGAATTTACCTACAATATAGGTTAACTTAACACCCTACTTTTCTGAAAAGTGCCATAGGATTATTAATAGAAGTAAGAGAAAATATTTAGAAAGCCCTTTAATTTCAGACTTTAAGAACATAAGAACATAAGAATGGCCATACTGGGTCAGACCAAAGGTCCATCAAGCCCAGCATCCCATCTGCCAACGGTGGCCAATGCCAGGTGCCCCAGAGAAGGAGAACAGAAGACAAGTGATTTATCTCCTGCCATCCATCTCTTGCCCTTGTTATGAAGGCTAGGGCACCATACTTTATCCCTGGCTAATAGCCATTTATGGACCTGACCTGCAAAAATTTATCAAGCTCTTTTTTAAACCCTAATAGAGTCCTGGCCTTCACAGCCTCCTCGGGCAAGGAGTTCCACAGGTTGACTGTGCGCTGTGTGAAGAAAAATTTCCTTTTATTAGTTTTGAACCTACTACCCATCAATTTCATTTGGTGTCCCCTAGTTCTTGTATTATGGGAAAAGGTAAATAATTTTTCTATATTCACTTTCTCCACACCATTCATGATTTTATATACCTCTATCATATCGCCCCTCAATCGCCTCTTTTCCAAACTGAAAAGTCCCAGTCTCTCTAGCCTCTCCCCATATGGGACCCTTTCCAAGCCCCTAATCATCTTAGTCGCCCTTTTCTGAACCTTTTCTAATGCCAATATATCTTTTTTGAGGTGAGGAGACCACATCTGCACGCAGTACTCGAGATGTGGGCGTACCATAGTTTTATATAGGGGAAGTATGATATCTTTTGTCTTATTATCGATCCCTTTTTTAATAATTCCTAACATCCTATTTGCCTTACTAACTGCCGCTGCACACTGCGTGGATGTCTTCAGAGAACTATCCACTATAACTCCAAGATCCCTTTCCTGATCTGTCATAGCTAAATTTGACCCCATCATGTAGTACGTGTAATTTGGGTTATTTTTTCCAACATGCATTACCTTACACTTACCCACATTAAATTTCATTTGCCATTTTGCTGCCCAATCACTCAGTTTGCTGAGATCTTTTTGTAGTTCTTCACAATCCCTTTTGCTTTTGACTGTCCTGAACAACTTGGTGTCGTCTGCAAACTTTGCCACCTCACTGCTTACCTCATTTTCTAGATCATTGATGAACAAGTTGAACAGGATCGGTCCCAGGACTGAGCCCTGGGGAACACCACTAGTTACCCCCCTCCATTGTGAAAATTTACCATTTATTCCAACCCTTTGTTTTCTGTCTTTTAACCAATTCCCGATCCATGAAAGGACCTTTCCTCCTATCCCATGACTGCCTAATTTACATAAAAGCCTTTGGTGTGGGACCGTGTCAAAGGCTTTCTGGAAATCTAGGTATATTATGTCCACTGGGTGCCCCTTGTCCGCATGTTTATTAACCCCTTCAAAGAATTCTAATAGATTAGACAGACACGACTTCCCTCTGCAGAAACCATGCTGACTTTTGCCCAACAATTCGTGCTCTTCTATGTGCCTTGCAATTTTACTCTTTACTAGTGTTTCTACTAATTTACCTGGTACTGATGTTAAACTTATCGGTCTAGAAAACCATTTTGCATAGGTTTCAGTGGGATAAACACTAGCTCCTGAGTGAGAAACATAAAAGGAAAACATCTTAACTGTGCAAGGAAATACACCAAGAAAATTCAGCTGTTTATTTTCCAAAGTGTATGCATTCTTCAGACTGTAAGTTAAATTTAAGGAAATAATATCCAGGAGGCTAAGGCAGCCCAGACAGCCATCTGCAGCCTCCCCACATCATAGTGCTACAGGCAGCTCCAGAGCTACCGATTGAATTGCCTAAGAAATCAGTGGAAAACCATATGCTGCTACATGAAGTATAAGTCTTTGCCTGACACCTGAGGCCTCCGTATGCTTGAAGAAGAAAGGGCATTTGTGTTGGACGTGCAACAACATTTGCTATCTTTTTAAAATATATTATTTAAAAGCTATATACATATAAAGTCACCTGGTTTTATTTTGAAGCATGCAAATTGACAAGAAGGTCATTCTGTGGGGCCAATAAAGTACTTGTTTATGTGTATTTGTTTTACCACATGTACTTGCTCACAAGTATCCATTTAGGGTGTGTCTACACTAGCAAGTACAAATTGAGGTCAGAAGACGGCCTTCTTTCGAAATAACCTGCAGAGCGTCTATGCACACGCCGTGATCTTTCTAACTCAACTACGAAAGAATGGGGCTGTTCCACTAAAGTTAGTCCTGAGTTCCTATGGTAGGAAGAATGCCCCCTTTGAAAGATTATTTTGAAATAGAGCAAGTGTAGATGCCCCTTGGATGGCTATTTTGAAAGAGGGAGTCCTCCATGGCGGTGATCAGCTGGCAGGTGGCGGCGCCGCTCATAGCATAAGCAGAGCTCTATGGCTCTGATGTCTGGCTTCATTTAAAGACGCAGGCTCCCCCAGACCTCAGGCAGGAAGCTGACAGCGTGCAGGCAGAAGGGAGCCTATGCTGCTCTCCAGCATGCTGCCTGCTGTGATGCCTCAGCCAGCCCCTCACCCTCTCCGGCCCTGTGTCCAGCAACCCGGACCCCTGCCCACCCCAGGGACTCCCCAAGGACAGCAGAAAGACCTCCCAGGAGCCGAGCCAGGC
The DNA here is from genome assembly GCF_033958435.1 of Carettochelys insculpta. Lineage (NCBI taxonomy): Eukaryota > Metazoa > Chordata > Testudines > Carettochelyidae > Carettochelys > Carettochelys insculpta. The sequence goes on from NC_134144.1 coordinate 28,967,012, forward strand.
CCTGAAGCCCAGGACCCCCTTCTGGATGGAGGCCAAGCCCCAGGACCTCTTCTCCTCATAGGAGGACAAGGAGGTCCCCATCAGATGGGGGTCCAGCACTGCAATGTTGTGGCATTCGAGTGCTTGTAGAAGGGCCCGCACCCCAGACCAGGTCCATTTGAAAGTTAAGGAACTCTGGCAGGGCTCTTGCAAGGCCTGGCACATGGCCACAAGCTGCCCCTACTACAGGAAGCTACACCGCTTCCTGGGGCCCAAGCAGGCCAGACCCCACTCGTCGTCCTGCACACAGCCAAGCCTGAGACTGAGCCGGAGACTGGCAGCCAGCACCTGGTGCCAGTGGGGGAGCCTGGACCCCACCAGCAATGATGAGTGCTCAAACGAGGGGGCCATCGTAATCGACATCACATCTGGGACATCAAGCCAGGCCCCATCTACCTGTGCCTTGTCAGAGGACGTTGGGCTGGGTTCCGCCCTGGGTGGCCACAGGCCACCCACATGGCCGCTAGCCCCAGTGCGTGTAGATTCCAGATGGCCATGCTCCTTGGGCCCCAGGGGGGGCTGATGCACAGCACTTAGCACCACGTAGCCAGCACAGCACCATGGGCCAGACACCTGTGGAGGGACTGGGTGGGAGCAGGGGGGCACCTGCACCTGTGGCACCCATGCAGGGAATCCTGGGACATGGGCAACGCAGGCCCCCAGGAAGGGGGCGTGGGGGTGGACGGGGACACGGGAACCAGCGTCCAAGACTAATGGCCCATTTCTCTCTCCCCTTTTATCTCCACAGCTCCAGGAGCCAGCAGATGGACCAGCCCCACCACTGAGGGGGAGTGGTCCGGACCCCAAGCAGGGACTGCACAGGACCACTGCTGGGCCATCCACCTGTGCCACCAGAGCAGGGAAGAGGAGGTAGGGGACAGTGCCCACATCGCAGCACTGTGGGACCTCACCAGTGTGCTGCGAGAGTGGCTCACCATGGAGTGGCAGGCCTGGGACTGGGTTGTTGCAAACCTGGACGCCTTGACCCAGGCCGTGGTCAGCTGCCTGGCCCCAGCCGCTACCCCCTCATGAGTGACTCCCACACTCACCCCCTCCTGCCCCCAGCCCACTGTCCCCCATCCCGCCATCACCCAGCCACTCTCCTGCCTCACCCCCTCCAGTTCCCCACACACCCTAGTTCCCCTGTCAACCTCTCCCCCCGACCTTCTCCTGACTCCCCACGTGCTGGTCACCCACATACGCTCCCTACCATCCCCCTATCATGACCCCAGCGTGCACACGTGTCCTCACCCCACCAACAGCCCAAGACTCAGAGATGCTTCAAAAATATAGATTGAAGCATTAATAAAAACTGTCTTATTTACAACTGTGAAAAAGTAACTGTAGCAGAGACCAGGCCCAACCTATGTACTGTTGTGCCCTATGAAGATGGGGCAGTGAAAAGGGGAAGGCCTGAACTGAGATTGGAGAGGGGTGGACCTAAACTTGGATGGGGGAATTAACTGGTAATGGGGAGGGGGAGACCCAGCTGGGATGGGGTGGGGTTTTGGACATCAAGTGGGAAGGGAGAGGGGGAACTGTTATGCAAAGGGAGAGTGGGGGGACCTTAATCAGGAGGGGAGGGGAAAGTGGGGAACCTTAAATGGGAGTGGAGAAGGGCCCTACTCCAGTGCAGAGGTAGATGGCCATGAGCCCCGTTGGTCCTGGGCTCCTCTACCACCTCTGGTACAGGGTTCTCAGTGAGGAGGATGCTTGCTGGAGACACTGTGCAGTGAGGGGGAGGAGCAATCCTGTCAGGAGACCTGTGTGCTCCCTGAGAACTGCCAAGATGTCCCTGAGGTGGCCCAGCAAGCCATTGTATGCCTCCCTCTGCCATGCATAGTGTCCATGGTCCATTTGAAGGCACTGCTCTGCAGCCTCCACCACGTGATGGATCCTGTCATTTGAGTTGGACCACCGTCATAAACGCCTCCTTCAGCCTCCTCGTGCTGCTGCTGGGGGTCGTCCCCAGGACGCAGTGGAGATCTCCGTAGTAGGGGCAGGTTACTTTGCTGTGCACCTGGTCGTTCGTGTGTGCAGGATGTCCTTGGGTCACCAGCTGCTGGGAAAATGGGCAAATGCAGCTGCATTTCACCTCTTGCCCCTCATCTGCTTCAGGGCCTCCTCTTCCTTCCACAGCCCCAGCAGGTCCCTTGCCTCAGGTCCAGTCCAGAAAGGTGCCTTTTTTTTTCAGTGATGTTCCCAGGTACTGGATGCCCTGTGATGGCTCAGTGGGGTGGGGCCCTGTGGCTGCTGTGGAGACTGTCTGCTGGACATGGCTTATTGTTGCTCCTACTGGGGTGGCTGTGAAGCGTGCTGCAGTAGCTCGTGCTTTAGCAGCTGCAAGCACGCTCTCAACTTCTTACACAGGGGTGCCCAGGACCATGAGGCTTTAAGTGTGGACCGACATACAAACCATAGAGCCCCACTGCTGACGTTCAGGGCGTCTCCGCAGTCCTCCATGGCTGCCACTATGGATGACTCTTCTTTCAAAAGAGCAGACCCTGGAGCGGAGGAAAGCTTTTGAAAGCTGTGCCGCATTCCTCCAATTTTCTTTTGAAAGAGCATGTAACGCCTCCATGTGCTCTTTCGAAAGAGGGCTAGATATTTCAAAGTTATTAGCTAGTGTAGAGGTACCTTTACAATGTTGACTCTGAAACATGTTTACATTTTTGTGAATTGATACAAGCATTTTGTAGAAGAAATGTAGAAGCTATGGTCTGCAAATTTGGTCTCAAGAATCATAACATGAAGATGTTACGATCTTAGAACCCACAGATACTACCTTTTAAGCCCACTACCAGCTGAACACTCTTTGAATAACTTGTGGTGAATTGTGCCTCTTTTTGGCTGTGGCCACACTTGGCCAAAACTTCGCAATGGCCATGCAAATGGCCATTTCGAAGATTACTAATGAGGCGCTGAATTGAATATTCAGTGCCCCATTAGCATTAGGACACTTCCGGATGCGGCGCTTCGAAAGAGCTGCTTTCAAAAGTGTGTGGCTCAGCGCAGCTACATGGAGATCCTTTTTGAAGGGACCCCGCACATTTCTAAGTCCCCTTGTTCCTCTCGGTGGAGGGGAATAAGGGGATCTCAAACTGTGCAGGGTCCTTTCAAAAAGGACCCCCGTGTAGGTGCGCTGAGCCGCACGCGCATTTGAAAGCGGTGCTTTTGAAGTGCCATGGCTGGAAGCATCCTAATGCTAATGAGGTGCTGAATATTCAATTCAGCACATCATTAGTAATCTTCTAAATGGCCATTTGCATGGCCATTGCGAAGTTTTGGACAAGTGTGGCCACAGCCTTTATGTTTGAAAGTTGTCAGTTTATGATTTTCTTGAACTTCTTTTGATTATTCAAAATTATTTGCTAAATCATGGTTGTTCTGTCAGGCTGTGTCTACACTAGCCCAAAACTTTGAAATGACCATGCAAATGGCCATTTCGAAGTTTACTAAAGAAGCACTGAAATACATATTCAGCGCCTCATTAGAATGCCGGCAGCCACGGCACTTCAAAATTGCCGCGGCTCGCCACCACGCAGTTCATCCATACACAGGTACTTTTCAAAAGGACCCCACCAACTTGAAATCCCCTTATTCCTATCAGCAGATAGGAATAAGGGGATTTCGAAATTACTGGGGTTCTTTCGAAAAGGAACCCCGTCTGGACGAGCCACGGCAATTTCAAAGTGCTGCAGCTGCCAGCATTCTAATGAGGTGCTGAATATGTATTTCAGCGCTTCATTAGTCATTTGCATGGCCATTTCGAAGTTTTGAGCTAGTGTAAACATAACCAAGTTCATGCAAAAGGAGCTAATTGTATTTAAAATTTGAACTGTGTTGATTTGTTTTGGGAGATATTAATCACATGTCCACACTACCAAGTTTTTTCAAAAAAGTCAGGGCTTTTTTTGAAACATCCTTCAGAGCATCTACATACAAAGTGTGTTCTTTTGATTTTAAATTGGAAGAACCTGGAACTTTTCCCATCAGCCCTCTTCTGCTCCTGGCTGAGTAAGAACATCTTTTTCCAAAAGAATCTTTTGGAAAAAAAATGTGTAGATCCTGCAGGGGCTCTTTTTTCAAAAGAGCAGTCCTCTTGGTGCTGGATTTTTCATTTTTATGAACTCCAAATGTAGTGTCTTCTAATATTCAGCCTATTTTTGCAAGCACTCTTTTTATTTGAATATTCCTGCCAAGAAAACAAAAGACCAACAGAATTTTCAAACACAAATATAACAAGATGTAAGATTTATTCAAAAGTGTTTCTGTGAGTAGCTTAGAAAAGACTTGAGGCCAGCGGAAAGTTGGAAAGTTGCAAAAAAAATTTGAAATGAATTGAGAGCATATGAAAAAATTGTAAAATTCTCCCTTAATGCATTTTACAAGGGAGAAAGTTATAAATATGCCATCTGACATTTGTTGTGTTGTATCTGGTATCCTGGATTATTTCAGGATCAGAGGCCCAGGAATGGAGTTAGGGCATATGAAAGCCAGAAAATCTTCAGAAACAGATGGGATGTATCTCTGACAGCAGAGATTTCCAGGTCAACTTCACCTTCTGTGTATATATAAGAAGTTCTCTACAGGAAGTATCTTCAGTGTGGGTACATTTGCTCTGTTCTTCTAACAAATTATCATTTGCTCCTGCTGACACGTTGACTCTGTAAAATAAGCCAGAAAAACAGAAATAAGTGTTCATATTATAATTTGTAAATAGAGCTGACAGCACCTTGGTCCCAGAAACTTGCTGTGTATCCACAATACAATTTTAACAGTCATTTAACCAGGGGTCCTTATCCTTCAACTGAAATATTTTAAATCCATATTGATAATTAATTACAATAAGATTGTCTTAAAACTGCGTTTGTGAAGATAGCAAGATGTCATGCATCTCCTTTGACACCCTCTGAACAATTTCTCATCACCTGTGAACTCCAACTGATCATTCTTAAATCTGTCTCTCATGTTCATTCCATGTTCCTCTTAGGATATTGTGTTAACTCATAATGACAAGGTGCAGTATTAACTATTAGCTCATCAATTAAAGAGGACAAAAATGAAACAAATACAAACAAAAATCCCCACAGAACTGGAACAAGAATTCTAAATTCTCTTCTAAACATAGAACACTTTCTTTTTTTTTCCTTATAAGTGCTAAGAAAATTCTTATGTGTCTGCTGATTAAGCCCTACTTCTAATAAAGAGTATGCAATTTACATCCATCAGTAGGGTTACATTGATCATAAATAGGGTTAGGAAGGCTGGTTCTAACATTAAAAATACTGCTTTCCACTGTCATCGCAGTTCTCTTTCAGCAAAATGATAGCCTTGTAATGGTGCAATGTCATGTGAAGTATTTTTAATCACCTAAAGCAAGAATCTTAGTTAAGGAAACAGCAGAGATGACATAAATGGACAAAAAATGACACTAAATGAAGATACCATCTGTCAATAATATTATATTGGGACTGCATAAGTGTATACAAGTATATATACAATGCAAGGAGCAAACCCTGCACCTCCTTCTGCAAGGGTGGGATTTGGCAGAATTAATGTGGTTCCATGGGGCATACAAAAGGGAGACAATGAAGGGAGTCTGCAGTGGGGGTCTACCCTCTTGTGTCCTACACTGCACTCTTATAGGGGAAGTACACACTGTTACTACAGTGCATTGTTGATGTTTTGGTGCAGGCAGGAGCATAGCCACCGATCCAGGGCCCAAATTCTGCTCTGGAGGTGGCCATGTGTATTCTCCGCAATTGTGATAACAGCTATGAAACTATTCCATTGAAAGGAAGATTCTGATTTCTCTTAGCTTCAAGGGCTGCACTCTTGGGCTTACTTAGGAGGTGCAGAAAGACCAAGATTCTTTCCTTGTTTTATGCTTATATATTTTTCCAATATCCACAAACTAACTACATATGCTCAGTCTGAAATGACATATTTTACCTAAAAGAAAGCAATAAGGAGAAAGTTTGAAAATTAATTCTACTCAAGGGCAGTGGGGGAGATATGTCTTTTCTCTGGCCTGCAACAAGCTGCAACATCTCTGAGAACCAAATGATAGCTGTAGTGGCTGACAAAAAACAGGATTCTTAGAAACGTAGGACCAGATCCTCAGCTGGTATAAATCAAGGTAGCTCCCTTGATTTCAAAGGCAGTTTATACTGTATCAGGCCCATAAGATGCCATGTGCAAAACAGAGACATTCCAGTTTTATAGTTATATGCATCATGGGCCCTAGACATTAATGTATACACAGTTTAGCCATGTGTAAACTAACAAGTTCTTTCTCAATATTTTTCAAAAGAAAGAGCTCTTTTGAAATATCCAGCAGAGCATCTACACACAAAAAACATTCTTTTGAAGTTAAATCAAAAGAATGTAGCATTCATTTTGCAAGTGCTCTTTCACTCCTGTTTCAAGAAGAGTGCCATATTTTGAAAGCTTTCAAAAGAAAACGTGTAGACGCTCCACAGGCCCTTTTTTTCAAAACAGCAGTCCTCATGGCATATGATTTTTCAATCCCTGGCCCATTCTCTTGAAAGAACAAGGGCTGTGTGGACACGTCTTTGAAAGAGCAGATCATTCTTTTGATCCACTTTTTTGTGCGTGGACTTAATATTTTGAAAGAAGTTCTTTCAGAAGAGATCTTCCAGAAGAACTTCCTCTGAAAGATCGCTGTGGTATAGCCATAGCTTTGGAGGCCAATTGTGTTTGAAATGATTATCATTTAGAATGATTGTAAAGTTCTATTCAAAATATGAATTAAGTAATAACTCAGTAGGGGTTCTCTTGTAGCATCTAGCCACAGAGCCCTATTGAGATAATGCAGAAGTGCACATACCCCCTCAGGAGCTCTTAGAGATATTTTGCCGAGTGCTACCATTGGATTTGAGGAGCACAAAGAGGGAATTGTCATGTCACCCATGCTTTATGAAAATTGACTTATGAACATGCATAACTTTGCATAAGATGCTTTATGCAAAACAGGTTATATAGCATATTGATTTTAGAGTTACAATCTGCTAAATCTGTATATCCTATTTTTGTGTATATACCATTCTTGTGTGTGAAGAAATAAGAAGTGTGGAACTGTGTATAATTCTAAATGTGCTAATGAGGGCTCTTACTGATGCTTTGGAACCCAGATGGCTTGGTGATCAAGTCAACAACCTGTGAATTGCCTTGTTTGCCCTATAAGCCCAAACTGTGGTTGGTCCCAGAAAGATATGTGACCATGCCATTTGGTACTGGGATCCATCTCGAACCTGGTATTTTTCCATACTGTGTGCATGGAGGGGAGAGGAGGGAAGGAATAAAAAGGTTCCCTCCCTGGGGGAAAGTCTCTTTAAGCTATCAGTCCATTGCCTTCATCTGGCCTTTAAAACTGCTTGGCCCACCTTAGGGGATACTTGACAACAAAAAATTTTGAAAAGCTGTAGAACCAAGCCAGAATAAACATCAACTCTGAAACTTTTTAATTGAGATAAGAACAGCTGTTTAAGTTAAGAATTTGCATGAAATAAGTTTCTCAGGGCTTGTCTACACTACCTCCCTACTTCAAAGGGAGGATGGTAAGTAGGGTGTTGGGAGTTTATTAATGAAGTGTTGCACTGCATATGCAGCACTTCATTAAGCAAATCCTCCCCCCACGGCAACTTCAAAGTTTTAAAGTGTCTGGAGTACTTTGATGTCCCTTTATTCCTTAGCTGCAGCTAAGTGTGAGTCAGTACTTTGAAGTTTAAAACTTTGAAGTTGCCGGGGGGTTGGAATTTGCTTAATGAAGTGCTGCATATGCAGTGCAACACTTCATTAATAAACTTGCAACACCCTACTTACCATTCTCCCTTCGAAGTAGGTACGCAGTGTAGACATAGACTTAGTGGATTAGAAGTAGCTAAGCGTTTTTTCTTCATTTTAATTTAGTAAATTACTTTGATCTGACTGATTTCACTTACATCCACTTAAATCCTACTTTTTAACTTAATAAAAACACTTTTGTTTATTATCAAGCCCAGTGTATATAATTGTTACCTTTGGGAGCAACCACGGTATATCTCTCTCTTTCATTGATAAAGAGGGTTTACCTGACTTTATGGGCTCTCTCTGTGCAAAAGTTTGACAAAGAGTAAAATAGATTTGTTTGGGGTTTTGTTCCTTTTGGATGTTGGTTTCCTGTGTGTTGTGCCCTTATATATGAGACCTCCTGGAGCTGAACTGGTTCAGCGTCTGTGTTGCTCTGCAGGAGGAAGTGACCCCAACTCTGTGCCTTGTCTGGCCCATCAGGACAGTATGGTGGGGATCCCCAGAGAGTAAGAATGTGGTTGTCAGTAGACTGATCAGCACAACAGGGGCAACCCAAAAGGGAATTCTCTGATTCAACCTGTCATAGGAATCATGACCCATTGTCTAAACCTTGACGGGGGCTTGTAGTTGGCCCAGAGAGTCAAAAGTGTTAACATGACTCTGTCATTGTACTGAATTCAATGTTTAAACACAGCTCAGGGCAATGATCTGCTGAATTTCATGGCCAATACAACAGAAATTTAATGCCAGAGTTTGGAAATGTATGGATTAGAGACCCAAGAGAGAGAATCAAGAACTAAACAAAAGCATTTTGAAATGAGGTGGTTATGTAAACAAAACTTTAACAAAACTTATTTAGGTTCATTTTTCAGAAAGAGGGTATTAATTAATCTCTCATTCTGTCAAGCACTCCTTAAAGGAGAAGAAGAAGTTAGTACTCTTGTTGAATTGTGAGTGGGGATTACTTGGAGACTTACCACTGAAGATGAGCAAAGCAGAGGACTGTTGGGAGCAAGAGACCTCCACAGGTCTGTTCAAACATTTTGCCTCCCACAGTATCCTTCTAAAACTCCAAAGAGGGGGCAGAAGATGGAACAGACCATCCCCCTGTTATTTTGTTTGCCAGTTAGGCATAATTTTTGACATACCAGTTTTGGTGTATTGATTTCTGATTCTGTCCTCCCTTTATTTATCTGTCACAATGACAAAACTGCCTTTGGTTTGCATCAGTAGCTGGTTTTTGTTTGGACTAATCCAGGCTGTCTGTCCCATTTTCATATCTTTTCCATCAACATTCCTGATTATGGGTTGTTGTAACATTTCACCCACATTCTGGTAGTGTAACTCACAATTATGGTAGATTTATAGGACCCATTTACTACAACAGAGTACGATGTTCAGTCCCCTTTGCAGTTTAGGGGAAGAGGTACAGTGGGAGGAGATGGGGAGATCATTTCCCACCAACTTTCTGTTCCTTCCTGCCTATTCTGGACAGACTATTAGCTCTCAGTGCTGGTATAGGCTCATTGGTCCTTTTTTCTTGTGTGGCTTGTGTACAGGCTCTGAAATGGTTAATGTGGGCCTGAGAGGCCAATTATGCTACCTGGCAGCACTTGGGGGTGGGGGGGGCACATTTAAAAATTGGCTTCAGCTGTGAGAGTTGTTGCATCGTTAATACAGAGAAAGAACCTGTGGAGTAGAAGGGGGCTGCAGAGGGAGTTGAAAAAATGCTGCAGTCATTCTCTGGAAGTAGAAAGTCTGACAGTAGGAGAGACCCTGGAGAAGCATTCAGTAGAGGAACATGAAGGTAAAGCCCAAGGAGTGTAGAGATGGATTTATATTTATATTTTGTGGCTTGAGAGTTTGTTAGGGGATACCAGGAGTGTTCCCTGGTTCTGAAACAAGACTGTACAAAGAGAGGGTGTGGTGAGAGAGAAGGCATGACAGAAGCTGGGTAGGGAGAAGTTTAAAGAGAAATCAACAATAAGACTGGTGCAATGAACTCTGATTGCATATCTTCGGTTCTGTGGACTGGAACCCAATGGAGGAGAAGGGCCTGGGGTCCCCTGCCAGCCACTGCTAAGATGACGTGAGGACTTTAGAATGGGACAAGGCTCACAGAAAGCACTGGGTGGAGGGTTGGAAGCCCCAGGAACAAGGGTTATGGTCTAAGGGCTTTTTGTAAGGAGATCGGGACTTTTCTTTGTGGGATCCTGTTATCCAGAAAAGGGTGGAACTAAAATGTGAACAGGCGAGAGAGCTGAGTTAGAGGAAGAGAAACAATCACAGGGTTGGGCTGGCTGCCGGCAGAGAGTAACAGATTGTACACTGGGTCTATCCATAAGGGTCACATCAGTTGTCAGTGAACTCTTGACACCTTCCCTGTCACATTCTCACAAATGTGCAACGCAATGTCCTTTCTTAATGTTATGCCATGTCTCCGAAAACCAGCTTTTTTAAACGATGATAAAATCTTCCAAGTTAAAATCCTACATGACATCGCAGTCATTCAGCAGCACAGTAGCATATCAACCTTTTCATAGCCTCTGTCAGTTCAAATGAACATTATGTGTCTTTCCTTGCGACCCTGAGCACACAGAAGCTCATCAGAAATGTATGCACAAAAACGTATGTCAGCTACAAGAGGACAGACCCAGAGCTCAGTGAGTCAGAGCTCTGCTTTGCGAACTTGTTTGCCAAGATGCCACAGGAAAGTAGATGTGACATGTAAGAGGAAAGCTATGCAAATGCAGATAGCGAAGAAATAAAACTATGATGGTTGTTGCGACCAGGCCCAGTATCCCACTCTATGGTTACAAGTCTGTTGCAAGTGAATTCAATTGCTGGGTCCCAACTAGGTGGTTCCAAGCCAGACAGGATCTGGGTAGCATAGTCTAGTTGCTGTGTCTAGCTCTGTGACCATAAATTTCTGCGTAATGGTGAGGGGCGTGGGGTGCCTCTGTGCACCAGCTGGAGACTCCAAAATTGCTTGAGGTCTCCTGAGTGCCCCCACCCATTATAAACAAAGTTTTCCCAGAGATCGAGGTAGCTTGTGTGCTTTCTGGGCTTCTAGTTCATCCTTTCTGGATGAAGGGCAGGCCAGGGCAAGGTAGCAAGAGACAGACTTATCGGTGTAACTTCATGTGAATAAACCACAACGACTCTGTTCGTTAAGCCTCAAAGAGTTAAAAATCTTTGGGTGTAACAAAGTCCTGAAATGCTCCTTTCCCCCTCATCTGATCTCACCCCTGTTTTGAGAGTGATGTTTGTCTCGCTGCATATCAGGCTGAGCAGAGTCCTTCCTGACCCTTCTCTCTTGCGTATCCTTCAGTTGTCTCTTCTGGGTCCCTGAGCAGAGCAGACCCCAGCTTTTAAGAATTGTTAACAGAAACGCCTGTAAGTTGAGAGTAGGGCTTCCTTTCACACAGTTACGTTAATGTAAGTTATGATTTTCTAACTGATTTTCTCTGCGATTTTGGAAGCACAATACTGAGAACTAGAGTAACCACTTTTTAAGTCAACAAACTTGTTTTCTCTGCTGAACCTTTGTGGTTTAATGGACTGAAGCACATGGTTTACGTTCTTACCCTGTTTTGTTGTTGCTCTAAAAGCAGGGATAAGTGCAAACATTTTTAGAAATTATCATTTGGGGGGCCCCACCTCTTTTCTCACACCTCTTTTGAAACTGTTTTGCTTAATAGACAACTTCCTTCCACCCTTTGAGTAGATAACTTACACCAGTTTAAACTCACTTCCACCAGAGGCGACGGATGGGGAAGAGGGAGGATGCAGGGTCACATACCTCTCCTCCTCCAGATTTCTGCCTCTGATTTAGCGAAAGCTGAGTGTTCCAGGCCATCCAGAGAGACAGCTGCAGATTTTGCCCTACAGAGCCCTGGGGGGTGGGCAAGTCCTCACACTGCCTGGCTTGGACGCTCAGCCACGAGGAGGCAATAGCTCTCCCTTGTGGCAGTCCTCACCATATGTCCATGTTGTGCAGAAGTAGAGGAGGCAGCCAGGTGGCTGGGTCTGGGCTGAGTTTCCTTCTTCTCCCAGTTCTGCCCTGCTACTGGAACTGCCAGTGCTTCCCACTGCTTGCTTTGCACACGGCCCTGGCATGACTACCTGTTCACTGTTCCCAAGGCAAAGACCACTCTCCTACTCCCAGGGCAGAGGCTCAGCCTGGGGAAACTACCTCCCTCTCACTGAGATGGGGCTTTCCTGGCAGCTTCTCCATTCAGAGATGATGCGTGAGGCAGTAACTCGCCCATCCCCCACTTTTTTAAATTGTGCCTTACCCCTATAGACGGTAATGTGATTGCTTCTACCAATTTACCTTCAAACTTCCAATAACACTTCCAGCAGCTCTGAATTTCAATCTGTGACATTAGTGGTCATGCATTCTGAATGTTTTATTAAGAGCTGCATGGAGATTTTGCTCTGCATTGTCCAGTCACATCCACAGCAGCTGCATTACTAAGCACACGAGTGTCACTTTGAACATGTAAAGGATTGTGTCATGTTAAATAATATTGTAACAAGACACTACATTCCTGGCACTGAAGTTCTTATGAAAGCTAATTTAAACTAATGAGGAGCAAAACTCCTTGCCTTCATGACTTTGGTGAAAGTTCTTCCTTTGGTGAAATGACTGTGTAACTGAGATGTCCAAGATAATTATAATAATAGGAGATTTGGGGGATTTTATACAACTCTGTCTTAAACTGGCTGAATAACGGGTGCCACTTATCTACACTGAAGCATTTTCACCGCAAAAAACTACACATTTTGGGCTCTGATCCTGCAAACATTCATACACATGAGAATTTGCACATGTAAGTAATCCCACTGGACTCAGTAGTAATCGTTACATGCATAAAGTTACTGTCAAGAGTACTGGATCACAACCTTAATTTACATCTAACATCACATGAAATTAACTTTCTTTACAGAAATATCTTATGCTAATTTTGTATCCTTGTAACTTTGACTACTGTATTTCAACTCTTACCTGGTTTATAATGAATAGTTTTCAAAAGCCACTTTCAAACATCTCAGAAGAATCTTCTCCACAGGCAAAAAGCACCAAGAGGCAAACCACAGGAATTTTTATTGGTTTAGAAATATTCCAACAATCTGTAGCTAGTGACCTAAAGGAAAATATGGAAGGCAATAAATAAATCAATGATTGGAGATTTGAAATGGGCCCAAAGCCTCAGCTGGTGTAAATAAATACAACACCATTGGAAGGATGGTTCATTATCTTCAGTTTAAACTATTGGCTTTGAAGCAAAGAAAAAAACTGTAAAACATGGAACTCTGAATCATGGTCTAGTACTAGACACAGTTTGTTGGAGTAAAAATGCAGTTTCAAAAGTCCTTATCACTTACAGTGAAGGAAATACAGCTCTTCAAATAGCTGAAAAAGTGCTCACTTTTCTCCAAGGCATTATTTTCTCGTTTAAGAAAAACAGCTGTATTTTTTGACATCAGACCTGAATCTTCTGGAATTTTTTTTTCAACCTCATGGATGGAGCTGTGCCCCCTTGACACTTCCTGTTGTTCATACCAACAGCAGGGGAAAGTTGTATGACAGAGTCAGTGTGGCTCTGTCTAGAATGTGAATGTTAGTCCTTGTCTAAAAATGTGACTGTCTCTATTATTTGTCTTAAGAATACAGTGATGTGTGGGAACTCTCAGTGTGAAACTGGAAGAAAAATATTGATAGCTTCAGAGTCGTCAGAGGCAGAGACAATGCTGGGATGGGGACAGTTTTCCCACAGGATTCTGCTTGAGAACAACTATCTGATTAAGAACAAATATTGCCAGTTTTCTAATCCTTTCACTTGCCATTATTTCCAAATTTAACCCTCGACTGATTGTGTGAACCTCAAAGTTTTGTGTGATAAATCATTCTTTCAACACTTACATTCTCTTGCTCCAAAACTGAGGGAAAACTTACAAACAAGTGTATAAGTTCTTGATACATTTTACTGATCAACAAATAAAATGACTCCACCCATTAGATAAGCATAGGAAGGTTTATGTTGTTTGTACTTAAAATCAATAATCATCATAAAAATGTGGGGGTGTTCATACATGGCACTTTGTTTTGGGTTCATTTCTATTTTTAAATGAGAGACTATCATGCCTTTCCTTTAAAGTCCTCCCTTTAGGTAACTGTTAGTTAGAGATGGGTCTAAAGCTTCAAGTACAGGTCATACCCAATTCTACTTTTGCTCTTAGTTTGAATGTAGGTTGGGAGTTCACAAAAAGTAATTTCAAGAGTCAGAAACAGAACTAAGGAAAAAGTTATTCTGATATAACTCTTTTGTGGTCTGTGTTATTTGGTTGCTGATCATGCAGATATAAACCCTTTTCACATTAGTAATCTCATGGGACTGAAGTTAAAAACAGACATAGCCTGTGCCTACAATTGCATTCCTCTTTCTAAAGGGGCATGCAAATGAGGAAAATTGAAAATGCAAATGAGGTGCAGATTTACATAAGAAGGGTTCCTTCGATGATGGGGTTTACTTTCAAAAGAGCCACACCTACACTGCTTTTTTTTCAAAAGAAGTTCTTTTGAAAGAATATGCAGATGAGGTGCCAGATATGTAAATCTGTGCCCTACTTGCATTTTTGATTTCCCTCACTTGCGTGCCTTTTTCAAAAGAGGAATGCAAGTGTAAACGCAGCCTTAATGTTTGGAAGGGGGTAGATTTGAAAATAGTAATTTATTCTTCTAAAGTTTTTACTATATAAAACAGATGCTACAGACTCCACCTATATTTGGCAGCCTACCTTCACACTAGGCTAGCTTCAACTTCAGCATTAATAGGCATTTTGGATATGTAGCAAAAGACGTTTCTTAACTACCTCTAAATATTTACATGTTTACCTATGAAAATAAAAATGAAATGTCTTTACATATTTAATACGTTGTGACATGCATTCTATTACATCTGGATATGTCTGACTGCATTATGTTACATGATACTCTGTAACCTGATGTAAGTAAATGCGCGTTCCAAGGTGCTTTCAGAACTTACCTAAGTAAGATTAAAAAAAAATTGAACTCCAGTTTCTAAATTGGAGAACATGGCAGAATTTGTTCTGTCAGTTTTCTTTTAAAGGATATCAATGCTACTCACATAAGCTGCATCTACACGGCCCCTCCCTTATGGAAGGGGCATGCAAATGTGGCCAATTGGAAATGCAAATGAGGTGCAAATTTAAATAGCTGGTGCCTTATGTGCATAACCCATGTGATCTGGCTTCCGGAAAAGCCATTTCTGGAAGCCAAAGCAGCTTTGTGGAAGGGGTTCCTTTGAAAGGAAACCCCCCTTTCAAAAGCATCCTTCTTCCGGAAAAAAATTAGGAAGAAAGGTGCTTTTGAAAGTGGGGTTTCATTTTGAAGGAGCCCCGTACACACGACTGTTTTGGCTTCTGGAAATGGCTCTCGCAGAAGCCAGATTACATGGGAATATGCAAATGAGGCACAAGATATTTAAATCTGTGTGTCATTTGCATTTCCAATCAGCTATAGAGAATTGTTTTCCATTAACAGAACACTAAATTATCCTGCTCACATCTAACTTCTGTATATTCCAGATTTAAAAGTAAATAAATGCAAAAAGGAAAAAAAATATAAAAGAGCACTCCTACTATGTGTGTCTAAGTTGACTACTCCACACATGCCATATGTATATGCAGTGGCACTGATACCTGCCATGAGCCCTGTGGCAAGGTAGGGGGCAGCTCTGTGACCTGAAAGGGGAGAGACCAAAGGCGGAAGAGATGGGCCCTAGGGAATTCGCCCCTCACTACCATCTGGAACGCGGCTCTGGGGCTCACCCCACCATCACTGATGCACGCTGCAGTTCTGGTGTGGTGTTGCAAAGGGCCCAGGGGCATTTGCCCCCTTTGCCCTTCTTGTCAACGGGTCTGTGTATATGCAGTAAGTTTGGAAAGAGGAGGCTGAGAGGGGACATGATAATATTTTTCACATACCTAAAAGAAGGAGGAAGAAAAATTATTCTCCTTAGCCTCTGATGATAGGACAAAACTCAATATAGGATTAAAGTGCAACTGGGGAGATGCAGGTTGAATATTACGAAAAACTTCCTGGCATAGTGGTTAAGCAATGGAATAAGTTGCCCGGGGAGGCTGGGGAATTGCCATCACTGAAGATTTTTAAGAGCAGGTTACACCAGCATCTGCCGGGGTGGTCTAGAATGGATGGTGCAAAGGCTTGCCAGAAGTACAAGGGACTGGACGTGATCTCCTCTCATGGTCCATTCCAGTTCTATGATTCTGTTTCTTTTCTGTCACTTCATATTAGGCGAGATATTTACCCGCATTAATGCTAAGTATGTAGCATGCAATATGTATATAATATTGACGTCCTAATGTCTGTTTCATTGCTGTGTATTGTTTTTATGATGAACTCTTTACTTAGCTTTGTAAAGAGAAAAAGAATTGCTTGGGCTTAATGATAGCTGATGGGTCCCAGTAAGCTGCTGTGGTTCTTAATCTTTGAGATAGGTGAGTGAAATGGTGGTGGGTGGGGTTACACTTTTGCTGTTATTGTTGAGGGGGCAGAATTTGGAAAGGCTGAATTAGCAGGTCAAAAACACATAATGCTGCATTTTTACAGCCATATGATGGTAAGTGAATATGACAGAAACTGAAATCTGTTTTAAATTAAAGTAGCTGTAAGTATTAGGTATTTATGTCAAATATGGGAGAAACCTTAAATACAATATTCACTTTTTTCACACTCATGACTTTATACAGATGATTCAAAAACTGCAGCTTTTGTCTTTGAAGAATAGGCTGCATGTGCTTCAATGAGATTTTGCCATTTCCTGTGCTGTTTGTCACAGCAGCAACCCCAGGCCTGTCATTTTGATGTCACAAGGGGAGCTTCACAGGGCTCTGACAAAAATCTTGGCAGATGAACACACTGAAGTGACTTTTTAAAAAATTCTCTTATGCTGCAATTCAGCCAAGCTCTTTCCAGATCTAGCAGCGAACATAATCCATAACCGTGGCACGTTTTGTCCAGATTTGAGTGATGCAGTTCAGCTATTTGTGAGTTACCTCAGAGTACGGCAAACTCTCCCTGTAGAGTAGTGTATTGTTCTCCTTCAGAACTAAGAAATTTTTTTTCATTTCTCAATTAAGACAAAGCCTGGAGAGTTGCTGGCCAAAAGACCAATAAATAAATAAATAAATAAGGGGGTGTAACAGATAATGTTATATAATATTAGGTTCATTGTTTGCCACCAAATGTGCAAACTGGAATGCACAAATTCAACACAAATCAGGGTGATGCAGGACAGGAAAAAACTGAAGTCACAATAATGCAGAGGGTTGAGCACCTAAACTTCTTTTCTGCTGTTGGTAAAATAATACCTAAAGAAATGTGACACTGAGGCTACGTCTACACGTGCAGCCAACATCGAAATAGCTTATTTCGATATCGAAATAGTCTATTTCGATGAATAACGTCTACACGTCCTCCAGGGCCGGCAACGTCGATGTTCAACTTCGACGTTGCTCAGCCCAACATCGAAATAGGCGCAGCGAGGGAACGTCTACACGTCAAAGTAGCACACATCGAAATAGGGATGCCAGGCACAGCTGCAGACAGGGTTACAGGGCGGACTCAACAGCAAGCCGCTCCCTTAAAGGGCCCCTCCCAGACACAGTTGCACTAAACAACACAAGATACACAGAGCTGACAACTGGTTGCAGACCCTGTGCCTGCAGCATAGATTCCCAGCTGCCGCAGAAGCAGCCAGAAGCCCTGGGCTAAGGGCTGCTGCCCACGGTGACCACAGAGCCCCGCAGGGGCTGGAGAGAGAGCATCTCTCAACCCCCCAGCTGATGGCCGCCATGGAGGACCCAGCAATTTCGACGTTGCGGGACGCGGATCGTCTACACGGTCCCTACTTCGACGTTGAACGTCGAAGTAGGGCGCTATTCCTATCTCCTCATGAGGTTAGCGACTTCGACGTCTCGCCGCCTAACGTCGAAGTTAACTTCGAAATAGCACCTGACGCGTGTAGACGCGACGGGCGCTGTTTCGAAGTTGGTGCCGCTACTTCGAAGTAGCGTGCACGTGTAGACGCAGCTTGAATGTGAACCCTTTTTTTTGCTCCTCTCCCCTGCTCATAGGACAGGGACTTTCATTATCAGGATGATAATGATTTATCTATTTTTTGCTTTAAGGCTGTTTATGTTAAAGAGTTGATGATAATTCTGTGGTTAAGAAAGTGGTTTTCTGTTTGCTAACAGAAGTATTGTCTGAGCAGAGTTCAAGATCATTCGTCTGAAGTGCTAAGAATGAAAAGTCAAAGCAAGTTCTGCAACAGTCAGGCAGTGCTTTCACCTACTTTACTGCGAGGACCTCATTTGGCTGTAACCAGCACTGTGACACAGACGTATGCATTATTTCATCTTGTTATCCTGAACAAGTCTCCAATGGACTGGCCTGGGGTACTCTGACCACAGTATGAATACACTCCAGTGGATCCTGACAAATCATTTAGTCCACATCTAAACCACAAACACCAACTTGCCATTTTAGGGAAATATCCCACAGCACATGAAAGCTACGTCCACACGTGAAGCCTACATCGAAGTAGCTTATTTCGATGTAGCGACATCGAAATAGGCAATTTCGATGAATAACGTCTACACGTCCTCCAGGGCTGGCAACGTCGATGTTCAACATCGACGTTGCACAGCACCACATCGAAATAGGCGCAGCGAGGGAACGTCTACATGCCAAAGTAGCACACATCGAAATAAGGGTGCCAGGCACAGCTGCAGACAGAGTCACAGGGTGGACTAGCACTTCTGGGGCAACAGCTAGCCGCTCCCTTAAAGGGCCATTCCCAGACACACTCAGCCTGCACAGCACACGGTTTGCAGAGCCATAGGCACGCACACCTCGGGTGACGCAGTCATCATGGACCCCCAGCAGCAGCAGCAGCAGCCAGAGGTCCACCCAGCCGCCCCTGCAGGAGCAGTGCTCGACCTGCTCGATGCCATGCAGGAGGCAGCTGAGCACCTCCTTGCCACAGAGGAGGAGATGCCTGCAGGGGAGGAGGACGCAACCCCCAACCCTGCAGCACCCCGACCCCCCCGCCGCCTCATACGCCACCGGCTGTGGAGCTACCCCACCAGCACCGACTGGTGGGAGCGGCTGGTGCGTGGGGAGTGGGACGACGACCGCTGGCTCAGGAACTTTCGGATAAGCCGGCAGACATTTCTGGAGCTATGCCAGTGGCTCACCCCGGCACTCAGGCACCAGGACACCGCCATGCGGCGTGCCTTCCCTGTGGAGAAATGGGTCGGCATCACTGTCTGGAAGCTGGCCACTCCAGACAGCTACCAATCCATGGGGCAGCAGTTTGGCATCGGCAAGGCCACCATCGGGGCTGTCCTCATGGAGGTAAGAGGACCCACGGGGGGAGGCAGGGGAGGCAGCCCTGGCAGGGTAGGGGGGCCATGGCAGGGGAGGGCAGGGGAGGGGAGGGGAGGGGAGGGCCACACACACCCTGCTCACCCCTCATTGGTGCTCTCCCATGTGCTTCCCCTGCAGGTCGTCTGCGCCATCAACGCCATGCTTCTCCACCGGCTCGTGAGTCTGGGGGACCCAGATGCCACCATCGCGGGCTTTGCCACCGTGGGCTTCCCCAATTGCTTCGGGGCTCTGGATGGGACTCACATCCCCATCCGCGCCCCGGAGCACAGTGGAGGACGCTACATCAACCGGAAGGGCTACCACTCAGTGGTCCTCCAGGCCTTGGTGGACAGCCGGGGCCATTTCCAGGACATTTATGTGGGCTGGCCTGGCAGCACCCACGACTCCCGGGTTTTCCGGAACTCGGGCCTGTGCCGCCGGCTGGAGGCGGGGACCTACATCCCCCAGCGGGAGATCCCTCTGGGGGACACTACCATGCCCCTCTGCGTCATCGCAGATGCGGCATACCCCCTCTGGCCCTGGCTCATGCACCCGTACATGGGCCATCTCTCTGCCAGCCAGAAGCGCTTCTACCAGCGCACGCCAGGTGGTGGAGCGCTCATTTGGCCGCCTTAAAGGGCGCTGGAGGTGTCTCCTCACCCGCCTGGATGTGGGCCCCACCAACATCCCCCAGATTGTGGGTGCGTGCAGTGCCCTACACAATCTGGTGGACAGCTAGGGGGAGGCCTTCTTTCAGGGCTGGGCTGTGGAGGCCAGCAGGGCTGATGTGCAGCCACCCGCTGCCCCCAGTCGCCAGGTTGACCCCGAAGGGACCCGGGTCCGGGAGGCCCTACGGGCCCACTTTGATGAGGCTGCGGGGTGAACACTGCCAGGCCCCCCACTGCACCCCCACATCCTCCACATCACTCCCTACCCCTACGCCCACACCACAGAGCACCCAACAGCACACCCCCACCCCCACTTTTCTTGGACAAATAAAAGCAGACACTTGTTTGTGAAATCAAACTTCTTTACTGCAACTCTTTTCTTACTAATAATAACTAAAGGAACTTCTAAGTAACTTAATATTACATATGAGCTGCGTCTACACGTGCACGCTACTTCGAAGTAGCGGCAGTAACTTCGAAATAGCGCCCGTCACGTATACACGTGTTGGGCGCTATTTCGAAGTTGAAATCGACGTTAGGCGGCGAGACGTCGAAGTCGCTAACCCCATGAGGGGATGGGAATAGCGCCCTACTTCGACGTTCAACATCGAAGTAGGGACGTGTAGACGATCCGCGTCCCGCAACATCGAAATAGCGGGGTCCTCCATGGCGGCCATCAGCTGGGGGGTTGAGAGATACTCTCTCTCCAGCCCTTGCGGGGCTCTGTGGTCACCGTGGGCAGCAGCCCTTAGCCCAGGGCTTCTGGCTGCTGCTGCTGCAGCTGGGGGTCCGTGCTGCATATACAGGGTCTGCAACTAGTTGTTGGCTCTGTGTATCTTGCACTGTTTAATGAAAGTGTGTCTGGGAGGGGCCCTTTAAGGGAGCGACTTGCTGTTGAGTCCGCCCCGTGACCCTGTCTGCAGCTGTGCCTGGCTCCCTTATTTTGATGTGTGCTACTTTGGCGTGTAGACGTTCCCTCGCTGTGCCTATTTCGATGTTGGGCTGAGCAACGTCGAAGTTGAACATCGACGTTGCCAGCCCTGGAGGACGTGTAGACGTTATTCATCGAAATAGCCTATTTCGATGTTGCAACATCGAAATAAGCTATTTCGAAGTTGGGTGCACGTGTAGACGTAGCCATGTATGTATATATTAACAAAAAAAAACAGGGATAACAAGGAAGGGGAGAACTATTTACATGGGGGGGGAAGCATCAGACTGTGAAAACAGGGGTCACAAATAAATAAATACAAACTATATACAAGGCAGAACAACAAAACAATGGCGGGAATATATACGGGGGGGGCCACGTCCTGGGCCCCACGCCCCTATAGTCCAGCACTGGGGGTGGGCGGCCGGGATCCCCACCTCGGCCGCAGCCCTGGCCGGGGCTGGCTGGGGGCTGGGTGGACCGGAAGATACGGCCAGCGAGTGTCAGCTGGCCCCAGGTCTCCCTCGGCGGAATGGCCCTCGGTGGCGGGTGGCGGGGCGACGGCGGACGGCGCGGTGACAGGAGCAGCGGGTGGCGCAGCGGATGGAGCAGGCAGGGCGGGTGCAGCGGCGGCCGGCACTGCACAGGGGGCCAGGTAATCCGCTATGCGGTTGAATGTCTCCATGTAGGCCCCCCATGCCTCTTGGCGCCAGGCCAGCGCCCGCTCCTGCAGGTGGAGGAGGCCTTGCTCCACCCGCAGCCACTGCTCCGCGACCTCCACCTGCCGGCGGTGGAGGGCCAGCAGCTGGGGGTCTGTCGCTGGCGGCTGCTGCTGCTGGGTCCGCCGTCTTGCCCGCTGTCGGGCCAGTCGGTCCTCCGCCGAGGGGCTGGCCTGGAGCGATGGCCCCGGAGGGCTTTCTGGGACCACTGAAGCCTTGCCGGTGCTCTCCGGTCCTTCCAATGGTGCAGCTGCGGAACACAGGAGTCGGGGAAGAAGAGTGGAGACAGCCATTAGTGTGGGCCCCGAGCCGTGGCCCTTGTCCCCCCACCCCTCTGCTGCAGGTTCCCCATGCCCAGGAGATGCTGCTGTGATGGGGTTCAAGGGTCCCCCTGCACTGCACCCCGTCCCCTGGCGGGAGTGACTCTCACTTCACTCAGCAGGTCTGACAGGAGAGGTTTCTTAGGCAACAGATGCCCAGTTTCTCCCAGAAGCGACAGTACAGCAGTCAGAGACAGTCCTTCCAACCCGTCCTGGGGAGAAGACCCCGAGGGGTGCCCCTCTGGGGTTGTAGCTTTCCCCCTTCTCAGGCAGGCAGCCTTCTAGCTCTCCCTTCCCCTAGCCTCTAACTGCGGCCCCCGATTCAAACCCAGCTCGGCTCCTCCCTCCTCTTTGTTCAGGGCAGAGGTGTAACCTGCCAGTTGTAGCCCCAGGATCATCCTTAGCCACTGGGAGCTGTTCAGCTTGTTGCTCGCTTCTAGCCTGAGTCTCGCATTTGCACTCCCCCAACTCCATCATATGCTGCTGCTGCTGCTGCTGGGTGTCCCACCCCTTCTTCCCAGGGGACCCTAGAGGTTCCGCTCCCCCCTGCCCCGGGGATGGGGCATGGCACTGTCGTGCTGGGCGGGGGGGCAGGGGCTGATGCACTCCTGTGAGGGACATGCCACTGCTGTCCTTGGGGCCATGGTCATCTGGGCATGTGGAGGGCCCTGGCCACATATCTATTACCCCCGCCCCTCAACCCCGGGGGTGTACACCGGGGGGGGTACATACCTGTAGGTCCACTCCCACGGTCGGGGGACACCCGGGGGGCGGACGCCCGGCTGCTGCTCCGGGATGGCAGGAGGATCTGGAGCCCGGTGTCGGTGGAGGAGGAGTCCCCCTCCTCCTCCTCCTCCTGCTCCGGCGCCCCGGGGGTGGGCTCCAGGGGGGGCCCCCGGGGTGCGGGGCTTGCCTCCGGAGCGGAGTCCGTCTCCGGGGCCTGCTGGGGCTTCTCAGCCGAGGTGTCAAGCATGGCCGGAGGGGAGGAGGTGTGCCAGGGGCCCAGGATGTCCCTTAGCTCCCTGTAAAAGGGACAAGTGACGGGGGCGGCCCCAGATTGGCCGGCCGCATCCCAGGCCCGGGCGTAACCCTGCCGCAGCTCCTTCACTTTACTCCAGACATGGTCCAGAGTGCGGGCAGGGTGACCCCGGGCAGCCAGGCCCTCGGCCAGCCGAGCGAACGCATCCACCTTCCGCCTCTTGCTCCCCATTACCTGGATCACCTCCTCCTCGCTCCAGAGCCCCGGCAGGTCCCGAAGCTCAGCCTCCATCCAGGAGGGGCCCCGCTGCCGCTTTCCAGCCTGGCTCCTGCCCTGGCTCCCCTGGCTCCCCTTCGGAGGGGTTCCCTGAGGGCGCTGGGGGGGGCTGCCGGGCGGCCATGTGGTCCTTTGGGGGTCTGGGTGGCTGAAGAAGAGCGTGCAGGCGAGCTGCGTGTTATTGCTGCTGCCTGCATGCTCTCTCAGCTTCCTGCACAGAAAGGGAGGGGGTGGGGACCTTTATTGAGCTGAGGGGCTGGAGAGAGCATCTCTCAACCCCTCAGCTGATGGCTGCCTTGGAGGACCCCGCAATTTCGAAGTTGTGGGACGCGCAACGACTACATGTTCCCTACTTCAACGTTGAACGTCCAAGTAGGGCGCTATTCCCATCCCCTCATGGGGTTAGTGGCTTTGACATCTCGCCGCCTAACGTCGATGTTAACATCGAAATAGTGCCCAACACGTGTAGCCGTGACGGGTGCTATTTCGAAGTTAGTGCCGCTACTTCGAAGTAGCGTGCGCGTGTAGACACGGCTGAAAAGTATTAAGGATTTTTGTGTATGTGTAATGTTCCCTCATCACCCTCTCCTTTTTTTAAACAAAGAAATCAGATAAACCAAAGTAGCTGAGAAGAATTCATCCAAAAGAACCTTAAGCAATGTACAGTCAGAAAATATTTTCCCTAAGTAGAAATAGAAACCTTTGGCTGATATCTGTGCAGCACTCAAAGCATTTTAGTTCCCAGAACCTAATAATCTGTGTTTCAGTGGACTGCCCCCACATTCTTTAGATTTCTGCTGTCTCCAGAATCCTAATTACCAAGTTCTCAGGCTGTGCAAAGGCAGAACTTCACACTCCCAGAAAAATTCACACATATGCTTCCCACTTTTAACCTCCTCTCCTCAAATCCCCCTCCCCCACCAAAAAATCTTTCAACAGGATATTGGTCCATGTATTCCTAAACTTCCATTTTGCCTATGTGGTGCTCATTTGCACCTCTAACAGGCCACACTGAAACCATAATTTGCACCTTTTAAGAAAGGAAATTCAGATGCAGTTGTACTTGGAGAATAGGTAATGATGTTAGTGTTCAAAAGCTGTCAAAATATGAACCTAGTCAGGGAACTCTTAACAAGACTGTGGGGCAGTGTGTGATTACACACTCTGTTAAAGTGCACAGCAAAGACCTCACGGATTACATTTCTGAGGTGGCTGAAACACACGCTTCTTTCCAGGTGTCTGCACTAGGTAAAGCAGTCTGCTTTCTCTATAATGTAATCCATCATTTTTTGCGGTTTTCTTTTTCTTTGCTCCACGCCCCCAAGAGTAAATCACACTTAACAACTCTGTTGGTGGTGAATCATGCTGTGGGGTTAGAATTGTTTACATCTAACAAACTGTTGTTGAAAGTGCTCAGTATCCAAACCGTAGCATGGAAGAGGCTTACAAACACAGGTCGGATTGGAGCATAGTTCATCAAGTGCATATTTCAGAAAGATATTACGTGTTTAAGTCTGAACATCCTGTTTATAACACTAGATGGCATCTCTACAGCAGAAAGCTATTAGCAATAATGTAGATAATAGGACTTAGTGGATTCTATAATTTCTTCTACCAGCTGAGTCATACCTAAGGTTACAAGTTTTTTGTGGAGGTTGTTGAAGTCTTGGATACCATGAATTTCCGGGACCACTGTGACTTCTGCAGTAGTAGGTGCAGCTAGCCCCAGAGCCACCCAAGTGCCAGTCTGGCCACTGCTCAGGTGGCCCCAAGCAGCTGGCCCCAGCTCTGGAGCACTGGTGGGTTCCTTGACATCCCTCCCCTGTACCCTGAGCAGCAGGTGCAGGACCCTAGGTTGTCTCGAGCAGCAGCAGTGGCAGCCCAGATCACCTCCCTCCCCATCAGCACCTACAAAATAGTCAGAGGGATTTATAATTCACATTGACAGGTCACTGGCCATGACTTTTTGTTTAGTGCCTGTGATCTGTCCAGGATTTTTACTAAAAATACCCATGACTAAATACTAGTCTTGACAATATCAGGGGCTAAAGGAGCTGCCTTACGTGCAGTGCGGTAAATTCCATAAGTATTGCTCTGTATTGTTTCATGTTGCACATCATTTTCTGGCACTGTTCTTGATGTGTAAATACCTTTATGCGACCTATGTGTTTCCCTGCTTCTCTGGGCTGGCTGTAGTCTCAGTCTCAGAGCACAGCACACTTCCAACATGCCCCCAGTGCACCTTCTGTGCCAGAGGAAAGGCGTGGCATTGAGCTGTCTGTGTTGCACCCTCTGAGAACTTTATTTATCCTCTAGGATCTCCTGAGAACTTTATTTATAGTCTACCTAAGACAATCAGCAAAGATGATATGAACAGAACTGGATACACTGACTTGCAAACAGTGCTCACTGGTGCTCCATTTACTAATGGAGTTGAGTTTCAGGTCAGAGGTTACCATGTGATTTGCTCTGGTGGTCATTTGATGGGCGTGCTAACAAAATGTTTTGCTGATGTCAATGGTGTCATAGTGCTTCTCATTCCATTACACAATACAGTAAATTTTTACAGTTGTGAAGATTCTTATGACAGTCTAGAGGAACACAATGTGGGTGGCTGTTTCCTCCATTCATTTGCATATTACCTTCTACTTGAAGATATCAAACATTTTACAAACATTAGTGTATTAATCCTTCAAAAAATAAGAATAGTCCACATTTTACAAAAGGACTAACAGAAGGACAAGAGCCAAGATTAAATGGTGACTCGAGAACAGCCAGTAGCAGACCCTGGCTCACTTGACTACCAATTCTAACTAATAGACACATACCTCTGACTCTATTGCTAATGTATGTTTAAGACAAAATAGATTAGACAGCATGCTTATAATGTGATAGTATCATTGCTACATTGGTATTCTGAGCTGGACATCACGTGACGATGGCTATTCTAGAAAGGCAATAAAGTGACAAATATTCATTCCTCGATTTTCTTATAGCTATTGAGAATAGAAACTGATTGCTTACTTTTTAAAGGGAGGGGCATAACAAAATCCATGAGCTTTGTGGGAATTTTGACATTGTTGCGTCATTCCTGATAAGCAAAGAAAGTTCCCATCATGTCTCATTTGGAACCATGTCACCATTTTTGTAAACCACAGTAGAAAGAAACTAATGTAACTAATATTGTATTTTCACACTTGGCTCTGATGAAACAGCTCAATCAAAACTTTTTTTCCCCCATTCTCCACATTGAGCCATCTTTTGCAACTGCAAGGAACTGAAACCAGTTGTCTCTTTACCATTTCAGTAGGTGCTGGTAATTTCTCCTGGACTGTGAAGCACCCATAGTTCTTTGGTTGGACAGAATTTCTTGGTGAGGTGGAGAGTCTGTAAAAAGAGGAAGAAAAGAAAAATTAAATGGGCTGTTCCTGGGCTTTGAGGTCCTTCTACAACTTGTGTAATTTCAGATCTACTATAGAATTTAGTGAGAATGGTAAGAGTGTAGGTCAATGGGATGGAAAGAAATTATGAAATTTCACACCTCCCAAGGGGACCTGCCCCTAACTTCGCTCACCCCTGCCCAATACCACAGCTTGCCCGTCTGTCAAATGAGATGATAATAGTTGCACAAATTATAAACCAAACCACACTGGTATTTTGGATGGCATTATATAAGTGTAAAAGTGTCAGTTTTTTATAGCAAATCAAAAGCTACTATATTCCAACAAGCTATAGAGATATTTTGGATATCCCACACTGAAATAAGCTTGATCTTCTTGCCCAAAAGCACCAACGTTTGCCATAATACTTGATATAAATATTTTGTTTTATGACTGGATTTATGGAGGATATAATTGGTAATATATATTGATGTTTCGTTTGTACAAGAGTATATTGATTCTCCTACTTATGTTCAGTAAATGGCTGCAAATCAATTTTAAATGTTTAGTAAGTTAAAGTTTATAACAAAATCCTCACCTATTACATTATTTACTGAGAATCAGGTTAATATTCAAAGAACCTGGCTACAGATTCTGGCTTGCTGGTGGGGGAGTCCTCCTTTTCTGAGTACTCCAGGAAGCATGATCAAAGTTTGAAATATAAACTTTTTTGGTACATCTCTTTTGTGCATTCTTAGTATGAAAGATTTTCCCATAAAAAGACATTCCATATTTTCCTATGTCACTCATCCATATGAGGAAAGGGTCACATTTCTCTAGTTATGTACAATACAAAATTAAGATGCCATAAAATTAATTTATCATTCTGTTTAAAATATAGATCCTCTACAGAACCTTCAGGTAAGAAGGTTGGAGACAGGCAATATGAAGTTCTCTTATTTTCAATAATTAAGGCTTTATTGTGAAATCTGAATATGGGACAGCTATGTCTAGACCTTTAGCCACTGTCAAGGAGTTGACTTAGAAGCAACATGGAACCAAAGGGTTTATTTTTAAAATATATAAAATAAACAATTTTGATTGGGGTTAAAAATAAGAAAACAACCTCGATGAAATGCTAGGAGAGGGATTTGGATTTAAAAAGTAATCTGGTAAGTAAGTTTCTGAATGGGAAAGTATATTTACACTCCAGTTGGCCTAAGTCATAAAGAATTTTTTTTTATACATTACTGGAAAGATGACATTTGACTTATTAAGATATATCAAATTTTTGCCAGTAGGTTGGTGCTCTGTTCTGTTGGAGGAATTGAGAGAAAAGGAGACCATGCCTGCACATATGGTGGTTTTGTCCAGAAATGTAGATGGTTTGGGGAAGACATTATTAAATCACTCATATGAAAAAATTAATTCCTATTGGCGCACAGATTTCTCTTATACAACCTGTATTTCTCTGGTCATATTTTAATCAATGGTAAATTAAATATGCAAAAATTAAGCTTTAAGAGCTCTTTTATTTGCTCAAATGAACATCCTAACTGTTTGTTTATGGTTTTGCTTGTTTTTTAATCACTCTTCTAAAATTTGTAAGCAATTTTCCCTAGACTAAGGCCATGACAGTTAATAGAACGATTCTGGTTTTCACTCCCTGACAATCTTACCCTTTATATGGGACCTCTGTAGTGGGCTGAAATTCCTCTTTATGGTTTAAGTATGCACTCACATTCAATAATGTGAATCAATTGACCTCTGTGGAGTACCTCCTGAATTATGTTATTATACAGATAGGCTACGGTTAGACTAGAAAGTTTTGCCAGCAAAATCCCAGTTTTGTTGACAAAACTCGTGGAGCATGCACACACAAAATGGGATTTATCGGCAGTATCTTGGCAAACACAGCACTTTTGCCAGCAGCGTTCTTCCTCAAAGCTTTGAGGCATAACACTGTTATTGACAGATTCTGTCAACAAAAGAGCTTTGTGGACATTCGGGGTGGCGGGGGGAGTTCCTTCTCTCGACAGACAGAACACCCACAACAATGGGCAGGCCTGTCTGCTGTGCTTCCAGATGCCTGTTTTGTCCAGCGAGCAGCCAGGCAGTCTGTTGGCTCTGTCGACAAAGTGGAGCGCTCTCCTGACTTGCCTTTCTTTGTGACTGCACTCTGTCAACAAACATTTTATTGGAAAATCTCTTCCAACAGTGACTTTTGTCAAAGAGCATTGTAGTGTAACCATAGCCGTAGAAAACAAATCAGCAGTCATGTAGCACTTTAAAGACTAACAAAAGAGTTTATTAGGTGATAAGCTTTCGTAGCACAGACCCACTTCTTCGATCAATAGCATTTCCACTACAGAGCGACAGTTATATAGCACAGAGGTCCAAAAAAATGACATAAAAACTGACTAATCAGATGTATGGAATGGAACGGGAAAAGAACTACGAAGTGTCTTGCCTGAGATCATTACAAATACCAAAGGAAGGGAAACAGTCTTTATAATACATGAGAAAATTGTTATCTCTATTGAGACCAAGTGTTAATGTATCAAATTTGAGCATGAACTCCAGTTCCCACATCTCCTTTTGTAATCTGCTGTTAAAGTCTTTTTGTTGTAGGATGCATATTCTCAGGTCTTTAACAGAACGGTCCACTCCAATGAAATGCTCACTGACAGGTTTGTGTGTTAAGATTCCTAATGTCTGCTCTGTGCCCATTCATTCTTTGGCGAAGTGTTTACCCAGTTTGTCCAATGGTCTGTGGTTGTGAGTGAGAATTTTCATTATGTTAGCAGGTTGTCTACAGGAGAGAATGGGCCGCTCACCTAGGGACTTCCGGAATGTACCATCATGTTCTAGTGTAGGTTGCAGGTTATTGATGATGTATTAAGTTCGTGAAGGAAGTGCAGCAGAAAGAAAGTCCCCAGGATAAGAGAGACTCGTCTGCTGGGATGAGTTTGTAGCTGGAAAGGTTAACAATATTATCTGGTGAGCTGAGATTGTTGCAGTTATAGTATCCTGAGGCATGAAGTCATTTAGATAAGTTATTGTCAGGGACCAAAGACTTCAAGATCTCTACCAAGCATTCATACAACTTAATTACTCACCAGCAGAAGCAGAAAAACAAATTGACAGGGACAGACAAATACCCAGAAACCAGCTACCTCAAGGTGGAGCCAAGATGGTCAATAACTGAACACCACTTGTCAACAATAGCCCCCAGCTCAACCCCCTGAAGCGCATCATTAAAAACCTACAACTTATACTAGAACATGATGCTACTCTGGAAGGCCCTAGGTAAGAAGAGTGTTCTCCCACCTAACAACCACCTAACCTAATGAAAATTCTCACTAGCAGCAAGAGGCCATACCACAGTAATACTAATCCTGAAACATTTTCTTGTAACAAACCCTGTTTCCAGCTTTGTCCACATATTTGTTTTGGAGATACCATCACTGGACCTAACCATGTTAATTACAAGATCAGGGGCTCATTCTCCTGTACCTCAACCAACGTTATATATGCCATCATGTGCCACCAATGGCCCTCTACTATGTACATTGGGCAAACTGGGCAAACACTTCACCAAAGAATGAATGGGCACAGAGCAAACATTAGGAATCTTAACACACATAAACCTGTGAGTGAGCACTTCAATGGAGTGGACAAGTTTGTTAAAGACCTGACAATATGCGTCCTACAACAAGGAGACTTTAACTGCAGGTTACAAAGGGAGATGTGTGAACTGGAGGTTGTGTTCAAATTTGATACCTTAACACTTGGCCACCACAGAGATAGCAATTATGTCATGCATTACAAGGACTTTCTGAGTCACTATAGGGGCTCGTCTGCATTCTTGGCTTAATCTAATTCTTGACCCTACCCCCCACCCCTCCACTCTCTGATTTGCTCACCTTGATTATCTTTTTCTGATTTGTCCTCCTTGCTTACTGTTTTTGGTTCTCTGTGCCTTAAATATTGAGTCTGTTCTGGTCTGGCTATGGTCTGAAGAAGTGGGTCTGTCCCAAGAAAGCTCACCTAATAAACCATTTTGCTAGTCTTTAAAGTGCTACTTGACTGCTTTTTGTTTTTATAGTGAATAGACTAGCACAGCTTCCTCTCTGTTACTATTACAAGGACTGTTTCCCTACTTTTGGTATTCATAATGATCTCAGGCAAGACACTTAACTATCTCCTCTGCCTTCAGTTCCATGTATCTGATCTGTGAGTTTTTATTTTATTTTATTTTATTTTATTTTGGATGTCTGTGCTATATAATTGTCAGTCTGTACTGGAAATGCTATTGATCTAAAGAAGTGGATCGGTCCGAGGAAAGCTATCACCTAATAAACTATTTTGTTAGTCTCTAAAGTGCTACGTGACTGCTGGTTTGTTTTGTTAGAATGCAGACTAATATGGCTACCTCTCTGCTCATAGACATAGAGTAAAAGATAAATGAGATGCTATGAGACTGACTCTCTGCTATTTTGTACTTCATTTATCCATTTTGTTGTCACAGTATTTCAGATCCACTTTGGAAAAGCTCTCCAAAGGTGTAAAAGACTACACAAGGTGTAAGGCGCTTGTTAATCAGTCCCTTTACAGTTTTCTGACGTTTGGTGCTATCTTGATGGAATTAAGATCAAATATATGAGCTTTTTCCAGCATTATCTAGGATTTTCTAAAATAAACACACAATTTTTGTAAGTTTAGCTCAAAACATAATAAAATTGACTTTAAAAGTATATATTACAAATTGATACAGTGTAAAGGCTTCTCTGGGATCTGTTGCACATTAATTCCAGTTATACCATTCATTGCTTCAGGGATTCTGTAAGTTGAACAATGAAATCTAAATGCTCTTTGAAATGTCAAACATGGAGAAAATATTCAGTCTGCATAGTCTGAAGCTTTAATTGCTCGGCCTTGGCAGGAACTACAAAAATGTTGCAATGCATGTTAATTATGATACTTTTTGGCATTACACTAAACTGAGTCATTGATCCATCAATATTTCCTAATGGCTCTTTGCAGATGATATTTAGTATTGGAAATAAATCATCATATTGGTGATTTTTTTTTAGAAAAAGTATCCACGATGAAGAAGTTTCTGATGGTATATTCTCTTCTCTGTGAAGCTGTCCAGGCTACAGCTTTGGGGTCTATGTGTAACTGACTGAATCTGTCAATCAAATAAAGGCTGTAGGCGGTCTCTTGTCAGCTCTGGTTTGCGTATCCTGGCTTCATAGGTCTAGGGTGTACTAATGTGCCATTCACACAAACAAACTCAACACGCAAAAGATTAAAGATCTATTTATCTATATATTGGAAACAAAAATAGCAATTTTGTTCTCGGTCAGAAAAAATTAAATATTTAGTGTTCATTTCACTATGTGTAATTGCTCACTTTTTCTTTCATTATTAACACACCATATGTGTCATTAATTAGAGCTGCAGTCTTTTTACAGCTTTTAGTCAGGACTGCTGTGCAGATCTGCCTTTGGGACATCAGGACTGGGCAGTCCTTTGGGGTAGCAACATAGTCCCATAAATGCAAGAATTTGTTCCAACCAGCTTGAGCTTGGTGCTGGGCAAGTAGACCAATAGCTGCTCCAATTCCTGATCGTGATAATATCCAATTCAGAGCTCGACAGTGATACTTAGAGAGTGAAACAAGCAACACAGAAAGAAAAAAATCCTTTGTGATGTCATTCACTTTCCAAGCACAGACCAGTACATGCTCAGTATCTGTCTAACCCTCCACTTTATCACTTCCCTGTCTTCTATGTTGCATTGGGGTGGGGAAGTCTTGATTTGGTTGGAGTAAAGATTGTGTTTAGCTAATTAAGATTCCTGGTTTTGGAGGACAAAAGAGCGACACTTTTCTGCAGCCAGTGTAGGATGTTGAATGTGGGTTTCTGCTCATGTATGCATTTTAGGGCTACCATTTCCTTTGCCCTTGATCTCCTCCCCAACATTTTATAAGGTAGCATGCGGATTTGCCATGTTGCTACGGTAACCTTTGCTCTCTCTGTTGAAGACAAAACAGGCCCCCTTCAGTACTGTTCTGTGTAGGTAGGTTGAAGGAATATTGGCAGAGAGAGGTGGCTTGCTCTCAATCTAGATGTGAGAGTCTTTTACCTCCACCCTGGTTTCCATGATTGCTAATGTCTACTCTCTGACATAGGCAGAAATTTCAGAACAATAGGATCTTTATTAGTCATTCCAGGAGCTAGTATTACTGCATCTAAACAATCTCCTGATCTCTTTTGGAGAGTCATTGGAGCTGGCGAAGTTGTCTTGCAGCCTCCATCAGCCTCTTCTGACAACATAAAAGCATCTGGAGAAACCACTTTTCTGCAAATCAGCTGAGATTAGTCCCTTTATCTGGTGTTTATTTCAGATGGTTCTGCAGATCTGACAGGAGTCGATGACAAGATGCAGATATATTTGAAAAGTTAGACTACTACTAGCAACTTGTCTTCCCTTTTCTTGTAGGGCTGTGCAAGGATTGTCCGGTCATAATCAAGTTTGTCAATGCCTCCACCACTCCCTGGTTAAACCATTGTGTTTTCTTGGGCTGGGATGGTGCTGAAGTTAGGATTCTGCTGACATGATGCTAACCAATGTCTCCACCTTTGAAAAGGAAATCTAAATTTAAATTTCTCTAAGTAATTTTTGCTCAGGCAAATGTGGAATAATGTCGGTACCTCTTAACACTGATATAATTTGCATTAGAAACACTGATAAGTTGCTTGACCCATAAAGGAAAAATGAGCTTTTGTACACATTCAGAAATCCAGAAAACAAACCATTTTAATTACCCATTAGTAATAATTAAAGTGATATCTATTGCCTAATAAATATACATCTTGCTATTTGCCTCTTCTATATGTGTTGGCTCAGCCAGTAGTATTTATATCCAGAAAGTCTGCTTGGGTCACAAAGCTCTTATATACATTTATAATCATACCTGTCCATTTCAGTGCAAAATTATGAAATTTATAGGTCTGCAAGTTTCATCGTGGATGGGATATAAAACTGGGACTATTCAGACTGTTGTGAGGACTCTCTGCTGATAGGAATAAGGGGATTTCGAAGTTTGTGGGGTCCTTTCAAAAAAGGACACCCATCTGGACGAGCTGTGCAGCAGCGAGCTGCAGCAATTTTGAAGTGCCGTGGCAGCCTGCATGCTAATGAGGCACTGAATATGTATTTCAGCACTTCATTAGTAATCTTTGAAATGAAGTTTGGGGCTAGTGTCGACGTAGCCTAGAAGTTGGACTGCTGTGGGAGTGTGTCAGTTTTACTATGTAATCAACAGGAGCATTTCTTGTGAGATCCTATGATACGATGGACAGAAGGGCCCAGGTGGCTTCATTCTGCTGCCTTGCAGAGTCTGCTTCAGTCAGAGAAGAATAAAGGAGAGACAGAGAGTTCAAAACCAAGCAGACCCAGGAAAAAGCTGTCCTGGGAGCTTCTGAATAAGGATACAGGAGGAGTCCTAGTTGCAGGAGAGAAGGCTGCAAGCAACAGCTACACCATGGGCTAGAGTGAGGACTAGCCTTTCCCTAGGACTATGGAAACCTCCATGCTGACTGCAGGTGGATCATACAAAAGTACATTCACCCTGGCCTGGCCTGGGTAAATAAATAGCAGAAAGGCTATGTCTACACGTGAAGCCTACATCGAAGTAGCCTATTTCGATGAATAACATCTACACGTCCTCCAGGGCTGGCAACGTCGATGTTCAACATCGACGTTGCGCAGCACCACATCGAAATAGGCGCAGCGAGGGAACGTCTACACGCCACAGTAGCACACATCGAAATAAGGGTGCCAGGCACAGCTGCAGACAGGGTCACAGGGCGGACTCAACAGCCAGCCGCTCCCTTAAAGGGCCCCTCCCAGACACACTTGCACTAAACAGCACAAGATACACAGAGCCGACAACGAGTTGCAGACCCTGTGCATGCAGCATGAATCCCCCGCTGCAGCAGCAGCAGCCAGAAGCCCTGGGCTAAGGGCTGCTGCACACGGTGACGATAGAGCCCCGCACGGGCTGGAGAGACAGCGTCTCTCAACCCCCCAGCTGATGGCTGCCATGGAGGACCCCACAATTTCGACGTTGCGGGACGCGGATTGTCTACACGGTCCCTACTTCGACGTTGAACGTCGAAGTAGGGCGCTATTCTGATCCCCTCATGAGGTTAGCGACTTCGACGTCTCGCCGCCTAACGTCGAAGTTAACTTCGAAATAGCGCACGACGCGTGTAGCCGCGACGGGTGCTATTTCGAAGTTAGTGCCGCTACTTCGAAGTAGCGTGCACGTGTAGACACAGCTAAAGTGACCTAAGGCTAAGCCAGCAACTGCTACCTGTAGGAACCCTAACCCTAGGTCGGGAAGTCCAATAAATAGGAGTCCTAACTCTTGCTCCCCGTTTGCTACATATAGGAGCCCTCACATGAGACCGAGGAGGCCTACTTCTAGGAACTATAACTCCTAGGCTGCAGAATCCAGCCCAGGGAATGCAACATGTAGGACAGAGCATGGGGAGGGCAAGTGTTCCCAGGTTTCTGCCCAAGAGCAGGCAGGACGCACTGCCCCAGCATCCGCAGTCCAAGCATGGCTGAAACCCATTGGCAGCCCAGGAGACATGCTGAAGCAGGGGACAGTTTGGGGGCATAGTGTGGGTGGGGCCATGCCAGGTAGTTTGAGAAGGCAATATCTTGCCCTGCCTCCCAGGGTGTATTTCATTTTGTCACAGTGGAACTGCAGTGAGGGGACCTGGGAAAGTTCTTCTTCCCTAATCAATTCAACCAACTCTTAAAAAAAAAAGGGAAACAAAAGTCTCTTTTTGGAGGGCTATTTTCACTATTGGACAGTGTGCTGCCTGTCTTTTTTATGTTGTGTTGAGTCACTGCCAATTAAAGTGGAGTTTACAAGGAGAACTATACAATGAGTTGGCAAAAGCTGGCTCCCCTTTTGCTGAGTTCCACAAGAAATTAATATAGCCTGTTTCTCTTCATCTGTGTCAGGGATTCTCAAACCTCATTGCATCATGTGTCCCTTCTGACAATAAAAATCTCTACATGACCCCGGAAGGGGAGGCAGAAGTCTGAGTCCATCAGAGCCCTGCTGTCCCTGGCGGGGAGACCAATGTCCAAGCTCCATCCGTAGGGAGGAGGCAAGCCTAAGAGCTTCAGCTCCAGCCAGGGGACCTGTATCCCGATCTTGCTACGCTGGGTTAAATCCCAAGGGTTTTGGCTTTGACCCCAGACAGCGGGGCTCACGCTTCAGCTTTTGCCCTGGGCTTTAGTCAGTTCTGGTGACCCCCCATTCAAACAGGGTCATGGCCCATTGAGGGGTTCCAATGCACAGTTTGAGGACCCCTGCTTCTATGTTGCTTTTCCTGAGCTTACATTTGCCTTCCAACTCCCTCCTCGATCAGGATCACTACAGAGTTCAGAGAATATCCCAAATTAAATACATAAGAGAGATGCTCAGGATGACGAACAGTTTAAGACCATGACCTTGTCAAGCCCTTTAACTCCCCTTGTTGGTGGCAATAGTAGCCAGAAATGTTGCACAGAATTTGGTTTGAGGTGGGCAGAGTATGTATTCAAAGTGAAATACTGATTCCAAACCTACAGTTTTTCATGCCTGTCTAATTCACCATACAGGTACCACCTCTGTCAAAATTACATGCAAGCCCAAAGGGTCACATAGGAAAGAAGCTTGTGAATGTATCATACACCCATAGTGATTATACCTGGAAAATATCTGCTAATCCATCTCAGTCGTGTTCTCTATTGTACATTAATAATAAGAATTTGCCTCTGTTTTTTTTAAGTGCCAGACAATGGAGGTTTAACCACTACCCATGTAGGCTACTCCAGAGTCTAATGTAAGTAGAACTTATTATCAGAAGGGCTTTTTCACTTTCAACTTTCTTTTCGTAATTTCAACTTATTCCTAATAGTACCCACATATATGCACCACTGAATAATTCATCTCCTTCCATAGGCCCGTGATCGTGCATGTATTTACCTTTTTATCAGTAGTAGCCCCACTGGAATTACAGTAATAAAGAACACACAAAAATGTTAGCAGGAAAGAGGCCCTACTGTTTACATTCTTCAAATATTTGTAGACGACTCAGACTCTTATAATCAATCTCATTTGGTATCACTTAGCCAGGATCTTATCTGGCTTACTATCCCCTTCTAAAGCAATCTATCCAGATCCTTAACCCTTTAGCCACTCTGTTCACCTGTCAGTATCTTTCTGGTAATTAGGTATGCATGGTAATATTCCAGATGTAGTTGCACCAGAGCTGTACTGAAGGACAACGTTCAGTAAGGCTCATTCACCAATGTACCATGCACGTCTAAAGAGCTGTAAAATCATAGGCCCATTGTACATACCACATGTAGACAAAGGCCTACTAAAAATAAAAACAAGCAATCAAAAAAAAATCCCCACTCTCGTGGGTGAATGATGCATGGTCATTTTTACTTGTACACCACTGAGTAGATGTGCAATAGTCCATAATGAAAAAATTAAAAGGAAACATAATTTTATATTGCAAGAAATCCGTTTCATAGGGCAGATAAGACAGTTTATATGAGCAGATCCTTTTCCACAGGGAAGAACTAGGAATTTTTAAACAATGATGGTATTCCTAGTGGCCTAAACTTTGAAACTGATAATTTTATATTTTGAATTACCTTAACTTCACTTAAAATATGAGCACTAGAGTAACCAGACCAGAACTTCATGGTATTTCCATGATACAGAGAGGAGAGCAATAAATAAATGCAGTATTTGAATATTAAATTAACAGCAAAATAATGACTCATTTGGTATAGGAAAAATCACATCCTCAAATAAACACTTATTTAACCCTCATACTTCATATATGCTTATTGCCATTATCCAAAGCAGATGACCTGGCATTAGAATCCACACCAAAGCCCAGGCCAGAAACAAAAGCTATTGAGATCCCTGTCTGCTTGAAATGTCAGAGTGAAAGCACAAAACCCATTGCTGTGAGTGCTTGGCACTGACTCAGGCCTTGCAGACTGCAGTGCTCCAAAAGTCTGACTGCAAACTGGGAATGCGTTCCTTTTTAATCATTATTATTTTGCAAAGTATAATATACTTAAGTACTGTTCTAGCTCCTTAAACAGCCTCATCTAGATAATCAATGTAGCCATTCTCCTGAAGCGCTATCTTCCTGCTGTGAGGAAGCACAGCCCCCCTCACTGCCACAGCTCCCTGCTGACTTGTTTTACAACATTTAAGCAGGAAACTGTTAAACCGATTTCGTTCTCTTTCTCTTTCTTTTTTTTTTATCTCCTGCACATGCAGAAATCTGCTTTCCCGCTGCTTTCTCACTTGTTCTGAAACCTGTTAAAATATATGGGCTTCTACCCTCAGTACTGCCCTAATTTTAACCCTAAGCAATTTATTTTTACTCAGATTTCTAAAACTGACTCACTGAGTAAGACAAAGTGTGAAAGCATCTGATAAAGGAACAGATTTCCAATAAGACAAGGTGAAAAGGTCAAGCATTTTAAGTTCCCCTATAAGTAAGAAGCCGGATGCTTCAGTTGAGTCATCTACAGAAGTAAGGCCAAAGTAAGTACATTTTGGGTGTTTTCCTTTTACCATTTTGAAGTCTGTACTGCCAGTTCAGGGTATTCCTGTACATCTCTTACTGCTTCTCACCAGATGCACTTTTGGAAAATCAATGGAAAATGGCAACATGTAAAGAGAGGCCAACCTATTCAAGCTGAATAAGCATCTTTAAGAGATACGTTTTACAGCTAAGAAGCTGATATTAGTATGGTTTTGCATCTTAAACTTTACTTTAACATAATGGGTAAAGTTAGAGCCTGGGGCTTTTACACCATTATCAGAGGGTCTGTCAGTGAGAGCTGTAACCTAATTAGCTTTGATGCAGCAAATCAGCAAAACCACTACTGGTTATGACCTCTGCCAGGAGCACTAGAGAGCCAGACAAATGAAGCTTAAGATGTTATTAGTTGTTTGGTTGCAAATTTCCAGATAAAATGTGACAGGATGTTGTTGCTTGACTTGGGCATGAGTTCTCCAGATGGCACTCTGCATTGGCTTGTAGCAAGGCTCATCGGGATGCTGGCACATTTTCTCTGTCAAAATGAAAGTTTTCTAATTACAAAGAGATAATGCGAAGAGATGCAAACTTAATCTCCCGAACAAAAGGTTGCAAGCCGTGTAATAGCAGTTGAGGGGAGAGATTTTACATCGTTCACTTGCTTTTAATACTGCAGTTCAGGAAAGCTTTGTTACTCTTCATGATAAAGGAAAGAAATAAGATGCAGTTGACCCTATTTATTAGAGTGTCTTATGCAATATACACGGTGATTTCATTTAATTTCTAATCGAATTAATGGACTCGATCCTATAATAAGTTACACTGGGGTAACTTGGGACTAACTCCACTGAGTTAAAATAGTGTGAACTGGAATGAAGGTAGTACTGAGGTCCCATGAGTGTTTTATATCAAATTGCTTAAATTGATGTGTCAGGAGGCAGCAGGATAACTATTGTTCTAGCCAGCTGGGTGGTACCGCTAAAGAAAAATCAGGAAAGATGTATTTTCTTAACAATAAGGTATGAACTCCTTAAAGAAAAAAGAATCTGTGAGAATGTAACATAAGTGGCAAGGAGGCTACAGAACTTGAAGCTGAGCTCATGGTAGATTGGTTGCGTGGTTATGAGACATTATCAGGTGGGCTGGAGATGCTAAGTTGTCACATTGACAGAGAGAGAATGTGTTGATGGTCTAATAACCAATAACATGAAATCCCATTTAAAAATAATTCTGTGGTGATAACAGTAATGTAGGTAGAGTGCTATGAGACCCATAGTAATTAATGTACCCCTCAGCTTGGCTAGTCTAAACAGCACAGCTTTGCCGTCTTTCCCTGTCTCGTCCCCTAGCACCCCTCCTCTACCTTTATGACATCTTCATCATCTGCACCCCAGGGAAGGAGGAGCTTGAAGAGTTCCACCATTATTTCAAAAGTTTCCACCCCACAATCAAAATCAGCCAGGATTAGCCCACACAAGGGATCCACTCCCTGGACACTACAGTACAAATAAGTGATGATCACATAAACACCGCCCAGTACCAGAAACCCACAGACCTCTATGCTTACCTACATGCTTCCAGTTTCCATCCAGGGCACACCACAACAATCCATTGTCTACAGCCAGGCACTAAGATACAAGGGCATTTGATCCAATTCCTCAGACAGAGATAAACACCTACAAAACATTAAAGCTTTCCTAAAACTACAATATCCACCTGAGGACGTGAAGAAACAGATTGCTAGAGCCAGGCATATACCCCGAAGCCACCTGCTAAAATTTCTCCAGTGCATCATCAGTGATCTATAACTCATCCAGGACAATGATCCCTCACTCCCCCAAACCTTGGGAAGCAGGCCAGTCCTTGCCTACAGACAACCTGCCAACCTGCAACAGATTCTCACCACACCAGAGTAACTAACTCAGGAACCAATCCCTGCAAAAAACCTCAGTGCCAACTCTGCTCACATAGCTACACCAGCGACACCATCACAGGACCTAACCACATCAACCACACCATCAAGGGCTCATTCACCTGCACA
This sequence comes from Carettochelys insculpta, assembly GCF_033958435.1. Taxonomy (NCBI): domain Eukaryota; kingdom Metazoa; phylum Chordata; order Testudines; family Carettochelyidae; genus Carettochelys; species Carettochelys insculpta. Next base: position 29,007,313 of record NC_134144.1, read on the forward strand.
TCTACTAATACAATGTATGCTGTCATATGCCAGCAATGCATTGGCCAAACTGGACAATCTCTGTGTGAAAGAATAAATGGACACAAATCAGACATCAGGAATGGTAACATACAAAAACCTGTAGGAGAACACTTCAGTCTCCCCAGACACTCAGTATCAGATTTAAAGTAGCCACCCTGCAACAAAAAAAACTTAAAAAACAGACTCCAAAGAGAAACTGCAGAGCTGCAATTCATTTGCAAATTTGATACCCTTAATCAAGGATTGAACAGAGATGGGGAGTGGTTGGCCAACTACAAAAGCAGCTTCTCCTCTCTTGGTATTCACACCGCCACATCCTCCTCGCCTGAACTGACCTCTTCAGCTCTGGCCTTCCTCTTCATTGGGACTCCCTTCTTTTCCTGAGCCTGTATATTTAAACCTCCTTCTGGAATCTTCACTACATGCATCTGATGAATATAACCAGGACCTTCAAAGGGCTCCCACAGCATCTTCTTCTGAAGAGTTAACATTTTTTCAAGTACTGAGCATTTTTAAATGTCACAATGTCAACATAAAATGGTGTGTAACAGCTGTTGTAATGATCAACATCAATTTTAAGTACACTCAACTACTAAATAGCAATCACAGTGACATCTCCTAGGAAGCATGAAGGGACCCAAGTGTATATCTATTTTAAAATTGAGGTATCAGAACAAACAAGGCCTTAACATGTAAATTGTTTCTGGTTACATTCCTGCAGCACCATCTAGTGGTGTGACTGGTCCTCGCTTGACTTTCTCTGCGAGACAAATGAGAAGTTACTGCCTTTTTGTTTATCAGATTTGATTGTTTTCTTCAAAAGACTTGGTTAATTAATACGCTTTATAACTGAGCAAATCCCATGATCAATACTGTTAGAAAAAGAAACTTAAATGGCATTGTGAATTACAGATTTTTTGTTTGCTCTTTATATAGAATGTTCTGGTACTGTGCTACTCGTGAAGGCAGGCAATCCATCCTATTACAATTTGCTAGTCTATGAAAACATACGATTTTGTAAAGTAGGGTGGATACATATCCTTTATTGCAGAATTTCAATGTTATTTGAATGTTCATTCCTCCATGAAGGAATATGTAAGCTCTGCTGTAGTCTAAAATTTAACATACTCTTTTGTACGAGCAGCAGGAAAGCATCTAAAAGGACTGTGACAGCAAAAAAAGAAAAAGCGCACTCATCCCTTCAAACAGCTGAATTTAAGCACAGCAGGAAAGGGCAGATGGTCGATGGAGGAACTGCAGGGGAAGGACAGGTAAAAGTAGTTGAAGAACAGGACCAGTAGCCATACCAGGGTCTGATGGAGGAGGAACTAGGGACTTTCGGAGATTAAAGAAGGTGTAGTAAGAGGAGAGCCTGAGACATGAGTTCTTGTAGTAGAGGCCTGAGGCCTGGGCTAAAGTAGTAGTTAAAGCCTTGTTGATATAAAGCAAAGACAATCTGTGAGCAAAAAGCAGGATCTGCTTACAAAATCTGGTAAGAATGGCACCAATATTGCAGAGTTATGCATTCCTAAGAAGTGCTAGGCAAGGAGTACTCAGGCGTCCCAATATCAAGTGGTACCAGACAATCCCAAAATCAAGGATGGTACAAAAATATTCTTCAAGGATAACAGGAACACTGACCACTCCTAAAAGATAACGTCAGGATGACTGTCTGTAATAGAAATATTTTGATCAAACCAACATATACAAAGTGACGGGTAACAACTGGCTGAGGAAGGAGGCAGTAACTATGTTAGAGGGGCAGTATGTAATTTATTTGCACTGGGGTACAAGTACAGCCCAACCAAATGCATAGTCCATTCTGGTGAATTTCACAGCCAGAAGGGTTTTCACATTAGTCAATTTCACTTACAGATGTTTACATCTGAGCTTTCTATATGGGTCCTGACCCAAAAAGGGGTTGTGGAGAAGGGGTTTTGCAAAGCTACTGTGGGGAACCAGGCCCAAGATTACCACCTGCACTTTTGTGCTGCCTTCAAGGCAAGGCTAGAGGAGGTTTCCAGAGATGGGGGTGGCCAATTTGTGGACTCCTGAGGAAAATGAGTGCCTCAGCCCTGAAAGAAGACCTGGAAATGGTAGCCCCTTTCTGCCAGCCTGAGACTCAGCAGGAGCCCTGGGAGAAGAAGCCCTGAGCTGCTGCTGGAGTGCAGGGAGTGGAAGCCCCATGTTCTGCACCCCAGTCTGAGGCAGGCACTGCAGAGGTGGCAGAAGCCTAGAATTTGGGCTGTCCTGGCTGCAGAAGCTGGGAGCAGAAGCTCCCAGCTCTGGTAAGAGCTTCTGGGGAAGGAAGCCCCAAGCCTTATGCTACGAACTACAACATGAACCCCAGGGAAGGGACTGAGGGGATCTGGGAGCCCAGCTTCCAGGCTGCTGCAGTGAAGAAGTGAAAGTGTACCACCCTAATTTCTGCACTGCCTTTCAAGGTGGATGTGATCTCTGTGCCAACAGTCTCTGTGCAGGCGAAATAAACTCATGTCCCTCCTCAGACTGGCCAGACTAGCAGCTGGCATCCCCAGGATCGCAGGATCACAGGAAGATCAGATTCTTGGTTGTGAGAGAGAACAAAAGGAACAAATCTTCCAAACACCCAAACAATGAAAGCAATAAACCTTATTCAGCTACCTGAACTTTTCCCTACTCACATATTCTGATGAGCCCAGGGGATCTGTACCAGATGAGTTCATTTCTTTCCTCTGTCCCTGGAGAAATTCCCCTGTCTCTGTTTCCTAACAAAGGGGAGATCCTGCTGTGATTGAGTTTCAGGTTTGAAGTTTTCCACTAGCTCCTATTGGCTCTTTGTCACTTTTTCCCCAAGCCTCTATGCTGAGAGCTTAACCCTTTCCTAGCTCTCCAGGTAAGTTCACGCTTTCCTTTGCAGCTCCCTTTCCTAACTAGTACTGGGCTTCTTCACCAATAAACCTAGCTGGTTGACTTCATTCCGTAACATGTCTTGTGATCATTGAATGGTTCACTCAAGGTCTGCCGACCCAGCTGTCTGTGCAGGGCTGGAGTGGCACATGCGCACACACACACATGTACACACAGAGCCAAACATCTAACCACAGAAGGCAGGGATTTGAGGAACAGATGAAATGTAGCAAGTGTAAGAAGGTTGATGGGGAAATAGGAGCCAAGGGACCAACAGTTTGGGGTGGATGCAAATCCTTGGAGCCTACAGAGATCAAAACCTGTTCTGGGAATTTGGGTGAGCTGTGACTGTGAGGATTGAAAAAACAAGGTGTGTAGCCTTTGGGAAGCTAGAAACCATGGAATCCAGGAATCAGAGAGTGGAGTAGTCTGAGATGGGGTTTCCTTTCCCCTCAGCTTGAGCAGCAGAAGTTAAGGGGAAAAAAAAAGGTAGTCAGGGTCCAAAGAACCAGGGGAAAGTCTTCTCTCTCTCTCCCTCTTTCTTTCTCTATTGCTCACACGCCCATCTCTTGTTTCATTGTAGGTGATTGGCCATGTACCTGCAGGATGCTCACACCTCCATTCGCCAACATCCCTGTCATTACAATGTTTAAAAGAATCCATTCATTTTCCTGCTTGTTACCCTAGAAACACCCATGAACATTAGTAGTAATTACCTCTGCACATGAAGAGAAGAATCGATCTCTCTGAGTGAAACGAATTAAGTGATGGGATTATAAAATATATATTTATAAAGCCTGTGAGTGACACTTTTTTCTAGGATTAGTAAAAAATCACCAAAGAGCTGCCTCAGTATTCTGGCCTACACTGTCCAATCCTTACTCCCTCTGATTCTGAAGAGACTTTTGCAAGACTAAGAACTGCTACATCATCCCCACTTAATGGAAAATAATTATAGAATCAGAGAATCCTAGGGCTGGAAGGGTCGTCAGGATGTCGTTGAGTCCAGCCCCTGGGCTAAAGCAGGATCAACCCCAACTAAATTATCCCAGCCAGGGCTTTGTCAAGCTGGGACTTAAAAACCTCTAGGGATGGAGATTCTACCACCTCTCTAGGTAATGCGTTCCAGTGCTTCACCACCGTCCTGGTGAAATAGTTTTTCCTAATATCCTACCTACACCTCCCACTCCATAACTTTAGACCATTGCTCCTTGTTCTGCCATGAGTCATCACTGAGAACAGCCTCAGTTCATCCATTTTAGAGCCCCCTTCAGGAAGTTGAAGGCTGCTATCGAATCGCCCCTAACTCTTCTCTTCTACAAATTAAATAAGCCCAAATCCCTCTGCCCCTCTTCATAAGTCATGTTCTCCAGCCCCTTAATCATTTTCGTTGTACAACGCTGAACCTGCCCCAATGCATCCACATCCTTTCTGTTCTGTGGGGGGGCAGAACTGGATGCAATACTCCAGATGTGGTCCCACCAGTGCTGAATAGAGGGGAATAATACATTCTTTAGATCTTCTGGAAATGTTCCTCCAAATGCACCCCCAATATACCATTAGCCTTCTTGGCTACAAGGACACACTGTTGACTCTTATCCAGCTCTTATCCACTGTAATCCCCATGGAGTTTTCTGCTGCACTGCTACTTAACCAGTCAGTCCCCAGCCTGTAACAATGCTTGGGATTCTTCTGTCCCAAGTGCAGGACTGTGCATTTGTCCTTATTGAACATCATCAGATTACTTTTGGACCAATCCTCCGATTTATCTAGGTCACTCTGGCCCCTCTCCCTACCTTTCAACTTATCTACTTGTCTCTGTAGCTTGGTGTCATCCAGAAATTTGCTGAGGGTGCAGTCCATCCCCTCATCCAGGTCATTAATAAAGAAGATGAACAATACTAGCCCCAGAACTGATCCTTGTGGCACTCCACTTGAAACCAACCACCAACAAGACATTGAGTCATTTATCACTACCCATTGGGCCCAACTGTCTAGCCAGCTTTCTCTCCACCTTACAGTCAATTTATCCAATCCATGCTTTCTTAAATTATGGGCAAAAATATTGTGGGAAACTAAGCTTTGCTAAAGTCGACGTATATCACATCCATTGACTTCCCCAAGTCCACAGAGCTAGTCACCTCATCATAGAAGCTAATCAGATTGGTCAGGCATGACTTGCCCTTGGTGAATCCATATTGACTACTCTTGATCACTTTCCCCTCTTCCAAGTGCTTCAAAATGGATTCCTGGAGGCTCCCCTCCATGATTTTTCTGGGGACTCAGATAAGTCTGACTGGTCTGTAGTTCCCTGGATTGTCTTTTTTTCCTTTTTAAAAGATGAGCACTACATTTGCCTTTTTCCAGTCATCTGGGAGCACTCCCAATCTCCATGAGATTTGTTAAAGAAAAGTTACTCATGTTTCACATTATTATTGCTAGGATCTGATTCTGCGAGATGAGATGAATCTTCTCTTCCCATTAACTCCAGTAAGAATTGAAATCTCTGAGCATCTCAGGGAGGACTTCAGCTTCTTCCAAGGTTGTAGTTCAAAACTTGGGGTGTGCGGAGTGTTAAATTGAAGAGTTTTGTAAGAGAGTGTTCATGAATTTGTGCTTGTTCAGCTACCTAGAATTACCCTTCGGGCTTTCAGTTTTGAAACCACAAACTGGTCCAGATTCTCTTAGAATTAGGTCCAAGGTAAATAAGGTTTTAGAGTAGATACAAAGCAGAGCGGAAGTAGTATTTATTTGTATTGCAGTAGCAGCAAGGATTAGTAATCTGCTGTGTTAAATTTTGCACACACAACTAAAAGATGTCTGCCTCCAAAATCTTACACTGGAAGTATAAGAAGAAAGATAATAGGGAGCTCAGGATTAACACTGAGAGAGTTATGATTATTATTCTAAGTAGCAGCCACAGTACTCCCTAGCTACTATTAAGTAGTTTGAGGCATCTCTCTATTGGTGAAGTTTCAGGAGAAATCTGAAAGATAATGGTCCCTGTTGTCTTTTACAGGGAGTTTTAATCATTAAGGTGGCTTGGGAAAAAGCATGCCGCCGCTTTTAGAAAAACAGACCAAGAGAAGTCGAGGTTGCGAGCTCCATACAATGTGATAGGTTATGTCTACTGTAGGACTAGAAGGGCCTTAAGTCAAGACAAGTATTTAGTGCTTCAAGTGGTGGAAAAGGGGAGCCAGTGGAAGGATATAAAGAGAGGATGACACAGTCGAAGTGACGAGCCAGTCGCCCATTTTTGTATCACATATCATATTTTCTCAGACTGGTAAAGGTAGGACTTCTCTTGTCTGGGAATCTCCTGTGCAGCAACATCCATGGTCTGGCAGGACCAGAGAGCTCTGGCAGCTGGAAGCAAGAGCTGTCTGGGAGTCTGATGGCAGAGTGACCAGCATGACCAGGACTGGAGCTGATCCAGTGACAGGGCAGCTGGGGAGCCAGTGGCAGGAGGCCAGCAACCAGGGCTAGGGCCATAGCAGAGTCCAGGAGCACAGCGGCTGGGAGGCTGGTGGCTTACTAGGATGGCCTGGAGACCAGCACCAAGGGGTTGGAATCGACTTCCCTAGTCCAGCTAACTCCCTCATTTGGGACTGTTTGGGACCCAAGAGTTCTGGACCATGGAGATACAACCTGTAGTTAGAAAGAAAAAAAAATCAAAGGTCGGGGCTGGCTCCTGTTGAATACCTATGGCTACGTCTACACGTGAAGCCTACTTCGAAGTAGCCTATTTCGATGTGGTGACATCGAAATAGGCTATTTCGATGTATAACGTCTACATGTCCTCCAGGGCTGGCAACGTCGATGTTGAACATCGACGTTGCGCAGCACCACATCGAAATAGGCGCAGCGAGGGAACGTCTACACGCCACAGTAGCACACATCGAAATAAGGGTGCCAGGCACAGCTGCAGACAGGGTCACAGGGCGGACTCAACAGCCAGCCGCTCCCTTAAAGGGCCCCTCCCAGACACACTTGCACTAAACAGCACAAGATACACAGAGCCGACAATGAGTTGCAGACCCTGTGCATGCAGCATGAATCCCCCGCTGCAGCAGCAGCAGCCAGAAGCCCTGGGCTAAAGGCTGCTGCACACGGTGACCATAGAGCCCTGCACGGGCTGGAGAGACAGCGTCTCTCAACCCCCCAGCTGATGGCCGCCATGGAGGACCCGGCAATTTCGACGTTGCGGGACGCGGATCGTCTACACGGTCCCTACTTCGATGTTGAACGTCGAAGTAGGGCACTATTCCTATCTCCTCATGAGGTTAGCAACTTCGACGTCTCGCCGCCTAACGTCGAAGTTAACTTCGAAATAGCGCCCGACGCGTGTAGACGTGACGGGCGCTATTTCGAAGTTGGTGCCGCTACTTCGAAGTAGCGTGCACGTGTAGACGCAGCCTATGGGAGTGAAACTGGATCCATACTCGGTGGGTTAGTGTTCTCTCTGTTCCAAAGAGACAGCCCCATACCATTCTAAGGACATTAAAGACATTAATTTAAAGATACAGAAAAAGAGAAGGATATTTTTCTGATTGCAACAGCAGGAAGTGAAAGTCTCAGATACGTGGAAATGAGACAGATATGCAGGCTCCATGGATTTGATTGAAGAAATAGAAAAGCAGCAGAATTAGGGAGGGAACCCAAAAAGGGGCAGCCAAGACTATCTAAAATATCTAAAGCAGAACAGTGTAGAGGAAGTGCTTCCCGTTTCATATAGGTGTTTGTGAGCAGCAAACCGTGGTGGTGGGAAAATAGTGTTAAAGGCAGCATAAACATTTCATGAGATAATGGTACGTTTATGTGCTGAATGGAACGCTCCTCTTAGCAATTTTAGCCAGGTTTACAGAAATCTTTGCCATTTAGTCACCCTTGGCCCTGCCCTCCAGGATACTCTAGCAGGGAGGACATAGATGGTTCTTGGCCTTACTGTGAGGACAGAAGACTGGACTTGGTGATTTCTTGATGTTCTTTCTGGTTCTAGTATTCTTTGGCCCCATGTCATCCCTTAACCCCCACCCTCCACCCCAGGTGCAGCCTAATCTCCTGCCCCAGCCTGGTGAAGTGAGTAAGATGGGGGAGAGTAAGTGACGGGGGTGGAGGGAATGGAGACAGCAGGGGAAGGAGCCCTCAGTGAAGGTGTAAAGCAGGAGCAAAGTCTCTGTGAAGGTGTAGGATGGGGGTCCCCAAAATATTAAATCCAAATGGGGGTTCTCAGGATTGCTAAAGTTAGAGGACCACTGTGATAAACTATGGAATTATACATTTAATTCCATACAACTTCAACCTTCTTACCTATACTCTGCCCACAAAATTAGCCCCCAAATACTATTTCTTACATACTAAACCAGAGGAGTTTCAAACAGTATCAACTTTTGTTGAATGACTTTCCAGAGATCTGTTTTTCTTCTAATTGTGGAATTTTCCCCTAAAATGATCATCTGATCAAAGCCCAGGTCAAGGAATATTCAGTGACACTGGAACAGGGATAGCTTTAAGATGTGATATCTCCCTGTCACATAAGGCCAGACCTTTCTGCACTGGGGGAGACATGGCAATTTCTTACATGTTCCAGGGACCAAACACAAAATAGCATAATCATTCAAAACAAAAATGCAACATAAATTGATATTTTATTACTCTAAGGTCATTCAACATCCTCAGCACTACAGAAATCTGGCTCAGGGAGATGTCTGGCGTTGTTTTTGCTTGCACAAGTCCTCCAACAGTAGATGCAGCAATGCAAAGTATTCCCGATAAAACCAAAAAGCAGTCAAGTAGCACTTTAAAGACTAGCAAAAGAGTTTATTAGGTGAGCTTTCGTGGGACAGACCCACTTCTTCAGACCATAGCCAGACCAGAACAGAGTCTGGTTCTGTTCAGACTCTGTTCAGAACAGACTCTGTTCTGGTCTGGCTATGGTCTGAAGAAGTGGGTCTGTCCCACGAAAGTTCACCTAATAAACTCTTTTGCTAGTCTTTAAAGTGCTACTTGACTGCTTTTTGTTTTGATAGTGTGTAGACTAGCATGGCTTCCTCTCTGTTACTATTCCCGATAAATGTTCATTCATAAGAATAGATCTTGATTTTATTTTAACACTTTTCATTCTTGAAAGCAGTTGTTCACAGCAATAGGTGCTTCCGAACAATGAAATAAACCTAGGGCAGCCCATGAATGGCTACTTCCCACCCAGGGTGAAACCTGTCCCACAGCTGTATATACACAGGATCCACACTTTGAGGCACCCCTTTCCTTAGCAAGCAGAAAAACCTCGAGCAAGGGGACAAATGCCAGAGCTCCAAGGGACAGGATAGCGTGTGCGCATCATTACCAGCAGAGCCAATCAGCGCAGTTGATGCAAGGCTGAAAGCCTGGGAGCTATTTATGTTGTACACCTCTGTAGCCTACTGGTGATGTAGCTTCATGGGCTGGATAAAAATGCTCAGCGGGCTGGACAAGAGACACTCCAAGCTTCCCAGTGAGAAATCCTAACCAAGAAAAATCCAGAGACACATATCTTACAATTATTACTCTTTTAGGTAATTTTTGGTGTCTGATTTCTGCCTAGTTGGATTGATATTAACTAAAGTTAGCACTGAGATGTCTTACAAGTACAAGAAAAAGTCTCAGTTAAAATATATAGAGCTCTTTAAAATATGTAAAATAATTTTCTTAAAATTTATGTGTCTATGCAGATAATATTATTTTGTGGTATGTCATAAAAGTTGCTACCTTTTGTACGAGGTCTTATTAAATGCTTGGGTGGTCACTATGGAAGAATTATGTAGCATTATTGGTTGCATTCATTTGAAATTACTGACACAATTCATGCATTCAAAACAAAGAAGCAGTCAAGTAGCACTTTAAAGACTAACAAAGGAATTTGTTAGGTTTTGAGCTTTCGTAGGACAGACCCAATTCTTCAGATCATAGCCATACCAGAACAGACTCAATATTTAAGGCACAGAGAACCAAAAACAGTAATCAAAGTTGACAAATCAGAAAAAAATTATCAAGGTGAGCAAATCAGAGAGCAGAGAGGTGGGGAGAGTCAAGAATTAGATTAAGCCAAGTATGCCAAAGAGCCCCTATAATGTCCCAGAAAATCTGCATCCCGGTTCAAACCACGTGTTAATGTGTTGAATTTGAATATGAAAGAGAGTTAATCACTTTCTCTTTTTAAAGCAGACTGGAAATTCTTCTTCAATAAGACACAGGCTCTTAAGTCATTAACAGAATGGCCCACTCCATTAAATTGTAGACTGACTGGTTTGTGGATCAGGAATGTTTTGATGTCTGTTTTGTGCCCATTAACTCTTTGTGGCTACGTCTACACTAGCCCCAAACTTCGAAATGGCCACACAAACGGCCATTTCGAAGTTTACTAATGAAGCGCTGAAATGCATATTCAGCACTTCATTAGCATGCGGGTGGCCGCGGCACTTCGAAATTGACGCGGCTCACCGCTGCGTGGATCCTCCCAATGGGGCTCCTTTTCGAAAGGACCCCGCCTACTTCGAAGTCCCCTTATTCCCATGAGCTGATGGGAATAAGGGGACTTTGAAGTAGGCAGGGTCCTTTCGAAAAGGAGCCCCGTCGGGACGAGCCGTGCGGTGGTGAGGTGCGTCAATTTCGAAGTGTCGCTGCCGCCCGCATGCTAACGAAGCGCTGAATATGCATTTCCGCTCTTCATTAGTAAACTTTGAAATGGCCATTTGCGTGGCCATTTCAAAGTTTGGGGCTAGTGTAGACACGGCCTGTCTGACAGAGTTTGAAGGCTGTCCAATATACAAAGCATCTGGGCATTGTTGGCACATGATGACATATATGATGTTAGTTGAGGAACATGAGAATGTGCCCGTGATTCTGTGAATAACCTGGTTAGGTCCAGTGATGGTATCACCAGAATAGATATGTGGACAAATCTGGCAGCAGGCTTTGTTGCAAGGAAAAGTCCCAGGACATTGCTTGCAGTGTTCTGATGCTCTGTGCCCATCTCAGACTCAAGCTGCCAAAATCACTATACTACTTTACTTCATTTTATTTAAAATACATTACTGTTGTTTATTGCTACATACTCCAGCTATAACCTGTATATCTAAAATTAGTATGGGGACAATATCACGTACATTTATGTCTCTGGCCTGTCTAATATCACTTGAAACATTTAATGTGGCACACTGGACCAGGCAAGATTTGACAAGAGTATGTTTTCACTTTAACAATAGAATATTTATGACATTCCATATAAGTTATTTAGTTATGTTAAATGAGACTTTGCAGTGCTCTGTACCTCAGCAATACTTTCCAAAACGTTATGTCCTTGTGATCCTTGCAGCGTATATGCCTTAAGTGCAAAGTAAAGCTCAAAATATTCAGAGGATCGGTTAGGAAATACATCCAAAAGTCTGGACGCTTATCCAAACTAGTTGAACCTATTGGTACTGCAACATTGGGCTAGAAGTCATTTTAGAACAGGATGGGTGCATCTACACTAGCTGGCTATTTCAAAGTAGCTGGCACCATGTCAAAATAGCACGTGTCACTTCTACACATGCTGTGCACTATTTCGATATTGAAATCGACATTGGGCTGCAAGACGTTGAAATCGCTATTCCTATCCAAAGACGGGAATAGCGCCCTACTTCGACGTTCAGTGTCAAAGTAGGGCATGTGTAGATGATCTGCATCCCGCTACTTTGAAATAGTGGGGTCCTCCATGGTGGCCATCAGCTGAGGAGTTGAGACGTGCTGTCCAGCCCCTGCGGGGCTCTATGAGCACCGTGCAGCAGCCCTTAAAGCACCACGGACCCAGATTTCCTGTGGCAGGAAGATGAGAACGTGCAGGCAGCAGCACACACATGTGGCAGCCCTGCACGCTCTCCACAGATCCCGACCCCTCCAACCAGTGCCATGGCATCAAGTCAGCCCCCAGAGTGCCCTCAAGGCTCCCCCTGAGGGGACCCAGGCATCCCTGGCAGCCAAACGAGGGGCCAAAAAGTGGCGGGGCCCCTCCTGGTCGGAGGCTGAGCTCTGAGACCTGCTGGGGCTCTGGGGTGAGGATGAGGTGCTCCATGTGATGGGGAGCAAGCAGAGGAATGCAGATGCATTTGTCCAACTGACCGAGGGCCTGGCCACCTGGGGTCACCCTGTCCATACTCCGGACCACGTCCAGAGCAAGGTGAAGGAGTTGCGACAGGGTTACGCCTGGACCCAGGACTTGGCCAGCTGGTCTGGGGCTGCCTCCACCACTTGCCCCTATTATAAGAAGCTCAGGGCCATCCCCCCAGGCCACACTGGACACTGCAGCTGAGGAGTCCCAGAAGGCCTCAGAGCCGGAGTCCAGCCTGGAGGCTAGCCCTGCACTCTGGGGCCCACCCGAGGAGCCACCCCTCAGGATGGCGGAGGAGGGGTCCAGAAACAAGCGGGGGGGTCTCCTCATAGACCTGCCCTCCCGGAGCACCAGCCAGGCGTCCGCCCTCCAGGGTTCCCTCAGCCGCAGCAGTGGACGGTCAGGTACATATTCCACAAGGCACACACCCCCGGGCCACAGGGCGGGGGTACCAGACATGACTGGGAGCCCCACACACCCCCAGCAGACCCAGCCACAGCATGATCCAGGATGGTGGCATGGCCATCAGTACCCACACCCATGGACAGCAATGTGCCGTAACCCCAGGGGCAGAGGGACCATACAATGGGGACACCCAACAGGGATATCACACCCACCAGTGGGGACAGAGACCCAGCACCCAAGGGAGACGGGGGACTGGGCCATGGGCCAGGGCACAGTACTTCTCCTCCCTCTCTCCCTCTCCACAGTTGCACCATCTGAAGCCCCAGGCAGCCAGGCACCCTCCGTGGTCCCTAAGAGCCCGCCGGAGGTCAGGCACTGTGAGCGCCTGGGGACACCTCCAAGGCCAGCAGGATGGGCACACCACTGCTGGACCCAGGGGATGGGCCCCGTGGACATCCAGGTCCTGGCGGCTCTCTGGTGGCATGCGGAGGTGGCCAAGGAGAGGCTCCGCTTCAATAGGGAGGAGTCCACCAGGCACTGGGCAGTGTGGCAGGAATTCATGGGTGTCTTCCGGGACATAGCTTGGTCGATCTGGGAGGCTGTTGCCTGTCTCCCACCTCTTGCTGCCCCCCCACTGCCCTCCCCACCGCTCCAGACGATGCCTCCCCCGCTGCACCACCTGCCTCGCTGCCTGCCGCCCCACCTGCCGCACCACCTACCGTGCCTCCTGCCAGTCCCCTACGACTGGAACCCACTGGGGCTGAAGACCAGCCAGTGGAAGCATCCCAGCCATACCCGCCAGTCCTCCCGGCCCTCAGCTGCCCACACCGGGGACTGCGGCCAAAGGTGGGGGCCGCGACCTGTACCTGCCGGGGGGTGCACCCCTCTACACCCACCCCAGATTGATGGGCCGACAGCCGAGCCATCACTGGTCCCCCATTTGTATATAGTTGTCTCCCTTGTATACAGTTGTCCTCCTTTGTATATTGGTTCCAGTTTTCGTTGTGCACATAAGACAGTTTATCGGTTTTCAATATCCACAGTTTTATTTTCCAAGAACCTGAGATGTGTGCTTGTTGGGGGGATGGTGTGTGGGCAGTGGGGGGTGGTGTGTGGGCAGTGCAGGCAGTGTGTGGGCAGTGGGGGCGGGGTGTGGGGGGCCCTCCGGGGAAGGCCAGGGAGGTGCTCAGGGGTCTCCTTGATCAAAATGGGCCTGCAGGGCCTCACGAATCCATACCCCCTTGCGGTGGGCCTGGTGACTGGGTGCAGCAGCTGGCTGGGGGAATCCCATGCCAGCATCGACTGCCCATCCATGGACGAAGGCCTCCCGCTTGATCTCAATAATGTTGTGGAGTGTGCAGCACGCACCCACAACCTGGGGGATGTTCTGGAGGCTGATGTCCAGGTGGGCAAGGAGGCACCACCAGCATCCCTTCAGGCAGCCAAAGGTCCTCTCCACCACCTGGTGGGCATGGTTCAGTCAGGCACCATAGTGCTCCTGGCTGGCAGTGAGGTGGCTGGTGTACGGGCGCATGAGCCAGGGCTGGAGGGGGTAGGCTGCCTCCACCAGGAGGCAGAGAGATCTCCCTCTGGGGGATGTAGGTCCCTGCCTCCAGCCAGTGGCACAGGCCTGAGTTCTGGAAGATGCAGGCGTCGTGTGTACTGCCGGGCCATCCCACGTAGACATCCTGGAAGCAGTCCCGGCTGTCCACCATGTCCTGCAGGACCAAGGAGTGGTAGCCCCTCTGGTTGATGTATCTTCCCACACTGTGGTCCAGGGTGTGAACGGGGATATGGGTCCTGTCCAGGGCCCTGAAAAAGTTCAGGAACCCCATGGCAGCAAATCTGGTGATGGCTGCGTCCAGGTCCCCAACTCGGATGACCCTCTGCAGCAGCATGGCATTGAGCGCACAGGCCACCTTTGGGGAGGGAACACAAGTGCCCATGAAGGTGTGCAGGGTGCCCCAGGCCCCTCCCCCCAGGTCTCCTTCCCCAGCCCCACACCCAGCCCTCTCCCTCCCCAGCACCGCCCCCCCAGCCCCACACCCAGCCCCGTCCCCGCCTCCCAGTGGGTGCATGCCCAGGCCTCCTTACCTCCGTGACGATGGTGCGCTGCAGCCGGGTGTCATGGTGCCTCAGTGTGGGGGTGAGCCAGTGGCAGAGCTCCACGAAGGTCTGCCAGTGCATGCAGAAGTTCCGCAGCCACATGTCATCATCCCACTCCCCCATGACCAGCTGCTGCCACCACTCAGAGCTGGTGGGGTAGCTCCAGTCAGTGGAGCACCCAGCTGGGGAGGAACAGGTGAGCCCAGTGGTCAGGGGCATCCCCATCTGCCCCCTGGGAGGGCCCCCCCGCCAGGAGCTGCTGGGAGGCCTCCCATGCAGCACCTAGCAGGGCGCTTGCTCCCTGGGTGACAACCTGGAAGGCTTCCAGGTGCTGCTGTTGCTGCTGCTGTTGCTGGGGTTCATAGCTGCTGTGCATAGGTCTGAGTGTGGCTAGCACTGTGCAGACCTCATGCTGTGCAGGCCAAGTGCATCTGGGAGGGGCCCTTTAAAGAAGCAGCTTGCTGTTGCCCCAGAAGGGCTAGTGAAGCCTGTGACTCCGTCCGCGGGCTTTCCTGGCCCCTTATTTTGCTGAGGAGCACTTGTGTGTGTGGACACTCTGCGTTTCCTTCCGGGGCGGCTCCTTTCAAAGTTCCCTGTCACTACTTTGAAACTGAACGTTGACAGCAGCAGCCCCAGAAGATATGTGGATGATACACATCAAAGTGACCTATTTCGCTATTGCTACTTCGAAATAGGCTACTTCGATGTAGTGTCCTCATGTAGATGTAGCCGATGTCACACAAGCTATGTCAGGTTGTGCCAGGATGAGGAATCATGATTTGTTTGTCACACTCATTTATTTTTCAGTTTCTGTGTGGGCAAAGAAATATATTGAGTCAAATTCCAAATTATACTTGATTTAAAATGTTGGGGAAGGACTTAGGTTATGCTTGTTTTATCTAAATCAGTTTTCGCACCCACAGGACTCTTTCCCAAAATGGTTTGTGTTCCATTTTGTGAGTGTGATCATCTGCGAAGACAGAGCATTTCAGTGCATTTCTGTTATTGAGGGTATTCCTCTTTGGCTTACTGCATTCCTTTGTCATATAGTGTTTCTTTGGGATGATTTTCACTCTGCGGATGATCAAGGAGTGATCAGTGTTGCAATCTGCGCTGTGGTACATGCATGTAATTTTGACTGCATTGAGATGTTTCCTGCATACCAGTACAGGATCAAGTTGATGCCAGTGACCGAATCTGGGGTGGTGCCATGAAACCTTGTGACACTCTTTCAAGATAAGGAAGCCAGCTGAAAGGCATAGGAAGGCCCAGAGACCCCATGTCAGGAAGCTAAGAGCATGGAAGCAGCAAGGCTCTGAACTCGGCAGAGGCAAGCCATCAAACAACTCCCAGCAGCCCCTTGGGTAGCCAGCCAAGGGATCCCAGGAGCCCAACCCAGCCATGCAGAGGGCCCATTCACGGACTGAGCCCAATCTCTGGGACCTCCTCAGCCTCTGGGAGGATGAGGTGGTTGTAGTAATGAGAGGCTTGGTGTAAAGCTAAAGGCCGAGGAAAACACTCACTGCTTTGTTAACATACAGCAAAGCTAAAGGCCTCAAGCCTGAACAACGGTAGGTTAAAGCAAAAACTGTGCTAGGTAGATTCTGCCCACAGGAATGTAGCAAGAGACAGAACTGATACGTCACAGGGCCTGAAAGCAGATAAAAACACCTAAAAGCACCCAGAGCTAGGCACTTAGTGATACACATAAACACATGCTGCTTGTTATCACGCACTCCCCATACACTCCCCATAGATAACAGCTTACCACCAGGTACATTCCAACCCAAGTTCAGGAACAGTAACAGAGAGATAGCTGTGCTAGTCTATAAAGACTATGTAGACTAACACGGCTATCTCTGTTACTTTTTAACATGCAAGGCACTACATTCAACCATTTGCAATGGAAATCCATCTACTACATGAAAAAACTTGCCCAAGTTAATGGGTAGATCTAGTTACATTGAGGAGTGTCAATGAATTACAATGAGGGGGTTGTACCTGGATACGTAACTTGTTTATATCTGTGTGTAAAAGTGTGTGTAACAGAGACTATGTTGAGCGACCTGGGGGATGACAGAACCCCCTTGCTGTCAACTTAGTCATGTCCATTGTCACGGCGTATGCATGTACCAATGTAAACTGTTGAGTCATATTGGAGACTCATGAGGGTGTTGGAGACCATATGTCAACGACAATAAACCTGGCTGCAGTGCCTTTGTACCTCACTTGATTTGTGGTTCTTGGGGGCTCTCCAAGGTCTGCGGTGTTGGCTAACCACAGAGTCTGTACTGCTGTCCAAAGAGACCACACGCACGCGGCCAAAGTGATTAACATCAAAGGGAGCAGACTGGACGTCTGAGCATCATTCCGGTAGTGATGCCTGACTACGGTGGTCCTGAGACCAGCAGTGGGGAAGAGGAGGAACGCCCCTATCTATGTCTGTCTGGCCACTGGACTCGCCGCCTGAGGACATCCTGCCCGGACCTTGGAGCAGGTGTGCTGCAAGGTCAAAGAGTTGCGACAGGAGTATGTCTGGGCCAGAGACATGGCCAGTCACTCAGGGGTGGGCCTGTCCACCTGCCCCTTTAACAAGGAGCTGCACAGCCTCCTCTCAGACAAGGACAGCTTATCACTCTCTGTAAAAACAAAGGCAACAAGGGTGACTGCAACAACTACAGATGCATCTTGTTACTGAGCATCACAGGAAAAGCATTTGCCCATGTCATTCTCAGACCCCTGCAAAAACTCGCAGACCTAGTCTATCCAGAAACACAAGGTGGATTCAGGGCTGGCAGGTCAACAATGGATGTGATTTTCTCTCTTCGACAACTACAGGAAAAATGCAGAGAACACAGAAAGCTGTTATTCATAGCATTTGTGGACTTAACAAAGGCATTTGACACAGTTTTTAGATCAGGACTAGACAGAGTATTAACCAAGATTGTCTGCCCACCAACCCTACTCAAGCTCCTAACATCCTTTCACAAAAATATGAAAGCAACAGTGCAATATAATGGATTTACATCAGAGCTGTTTGCAATGAACAGTGGAGTCAAACAAGGGCATGTTCTTGCCCCTACCTTCTTTGGCATATTCTTCTACTAAACTGCAGATTTCAAAACTCACACAGAGATGTCTTCTTCCACACAAGATTAGATGGCCTCTCTCTACAACCTGGCAAGACTCAAGGTTGAAACTAAGGTCAAGAAAGTCCTCATTAGGGATCTCTTTTTTGCAGATGATGCAGCTCTCATCACTCATACTGAAGGCATGCTACAGTCACTGATGGATTCTCTGTCCAGAGCCTGCAAGTTTTCCCTTGACGTAAGCATGGAGAAAACTGTTATATTCACTTAAGGTATACCTCAGCGACCCAATGTCATTCTGGATAACAGCCCATTAGATGTGGTTCAACAATTCTGTTACCTTGGATCTACTGCCACCACAAACCTATCCATGGAGAAAGAATTGATTATCAGAATCGGGAAAGCAGCTACTATGTTTGGCAGAGTTACAAAAGGAGCATGGAACAATCCTAAACTGACAGTAAAACAAAGCCACTAATCAATCAGGCATGTGTATTGAGTATCCTTCTGTATGGTTCTGAAGCATTGACCACCTCCTCGAACCAGGAGAAAAATTGAACAGCTACCATCTTCACTGTCTCCACAGAATTACGAATATTAACTAGCAAGATAAATTTTCAAATGCAGATGTCCTGTCAAGATCTGGCATGCCCAGACTCATACCAATCCTCAACAGCAGAAGACCACAATGACTTGGTCATGTGAGAAGAATGGGTGATGAATGTCTTCCCAAAGAAATCCTCTGCGGTGAACTGTCATGTGGGTGAAGAACAAGAGAAAGACCAAAGCTAAGATTCAAGGATGCATGCAAAAATTCCAGAAAAAATTTAACATCTATCCAAAAACCTGGGAATCTACATCATCAGATTGAAATATCTGGCTATGATTGCTGCAACAGGGCACATCATCCTTCAATAGTATATGTGCAAGCCACACAAATGAATTTCATCTCAGAGGGAAAAGCTCTCAGACCTAAGAATTCAGAAATAGATTGATGTGCAGTTATTGCAATCGACCATGCAAATGCAATATTGGTTGGATAAGCCATGAGAGAAGCTGCAGACTCAAACACTGCCCAGAGATCTTCACTGACGCTGATAACCACCATCTCTCGAGATGAAAAGTGCCATATTATATCTTCCTGTAAGTTCAGAAAAGACATCATGCACCCAAAACACTACATTATTTTTTGTCACTGGAGGCATTTACAAAATGTGCAGTGAGCAAAGAAATCACCTATGGGTTTTTCTTAGTAATTCTGATCTACCAATAGCAGACCTCAGTCCTTAGCTCTGAAAGGGAAAGGGCCAAACCCAGTGGTGGTAATGACATAATCAGAACTCCTCAGGAGCTGATGGAATTTTTGCTTGAGTAGAGGCTGCAGAATTTTACATTCTAGTAAAATTATGCCATTGCCAACAGAACAGCTACCTGTGCTAATATTTAAGGTTCTAAAATGTATTATTTTCATGTCTCTATAAGGCTATGTCTACACGACATGGTTTTGTTGGTAGAACAGCAGTTTTCCCAACAAAACCCCAGCAATGTCCACACTGCAAGTGTATTCTGTCAACAGTAAATTGACAGAACAGAGCCGTTTCATTGACAGTTGTACCCTGCTTGACACAAGGAAGAATACCTCTCCCAAGAGAGATCTCTTGGAAGAAGGCATGTGTGGATGTGAAGGAGGGTCTTCTGTTGATAGAAGAGGCCTCCAGGAAGCCACACAGGTGTCCCGGTGGACACCCTGTCCACACTAAGCACAGCTCTATGGTTCCTGTCTCCTGGTCCCTCTTAAAGCCATAGGAAGCCTGGAGAAGCCCTGTGGCAGGAAGCTGGCCTGAGGAGCAGCATATAGCCCCATGTCTCTCACTCCTAGCCCAAACTAAGTCATAGCAGAGCCACAGGCCCCAAGAGACCTCTCTGGCCCTTCCAGCAAGCAGCCCCAGGGTCCCAGGATCCTCCCAGGGGGTCCTAGAGGCAGGAACCCTCTTTGACTGGGCCTGAAATCCATTCCTTCCTGGAGGTCTGGGCCAAGAAGGAAAACCTCCAGGATCCCTAGTCCAAGTGGCAGAATGCAGATACATTGGCATAAAACAGAAATGCATGTCTGTTCCCTCTTGTACCTCTCTCTGCCCTCCTTTTGTAGGAACTCAGGTAGGAAACAGAACCCACAAGCCAAATATTTAGTCTAGGAAAGTTCATGGTTCTTATCCCACAGTGATTTAACATCAGCCATTGTGGCAGAGTGTCTAGTGATTTAACATTTTGTAAGTAAGAAGAGAAATAGCCTCACAGGGTCAAAAAACAAACAAACAAAACCCTAAAAATCTCATGTTACATTGTCATAAATCAGGCATTATTCCATATGGTTCAGCCTCACAACCTCTGTAACCTTGGAGGAAAGATTTTACCCATGGGGCTGTAAGCTGAGACTGAAGATTATATGCACTGTTCCCAAAGAAAGCGTACTGATGTGAGGTGGGGAAATGGCTGGCATAAAGGCAGTAAATGGTCCATCATATTTATAGCCTATATATTTGTATGACTATGAGCTCCTGATCCTGACCTCACTTTGAGTTTTTTAACACCAGTGTAAACCCATTGGCTCCTGAATAGCAGGTTGCAAAGCAGCAGAATTTGGCCATGAAGAATGCACTCCATTCTACAGTAGAATATGAACCAGGTCCTTGGGCCCCATGTCCACCTGTTTGGCACTCTCAGGGCAGGGAAGATTCCCCAGGAAGAAGAGACTCCGCAATGGCTTGGATTTAACTGTTTCTGTGCTCTCTGCTCCTGGTGTACTGGGCATAAGGGAAAACCAGCAGCATGAGGCACAGATGACCCATGCCTGGAAATGTTGGAGGGCAGAGTGAGGGCAGCTGGTTTCTGCAGTGTTACTGAATATGCTTAGTCCAAGGATCCTGCTCAGTACAATCCAGGCAGCAAATTGGGAGGAAAGCATGATCCCACATGTCCCCCTCCCACACGTTGCCTCGGGAGATGGGGTCCAGAAGCAGTGCACTGGGCTCAGCTGATGCTTGCCAGCGTAATGACTCTAACATAGGCACTGTCTCCATGGGCACTCCAGGACTGCAGCACCACATGAAAGAAAATAGTGGGCGATCAGCAGCCAGCTCGTCCCCCACCTCAGGGTCTCCCGCACACTGGTGAGTTCCACCAATCATCTCCTTTCCCTCCCTCCAAATGTCTTACACCTGCTCCCACTCAGCTGTTCAGTGGTGTGTGGGAGAGCAGTGGGAAGTGATGACTATGGGCAGGAAGAGGGGAGAGGGTGGAGTGGGGGAAGAAGGAGGCAAGAGGAGGGGTTGGAGGAAGGAGTGCGGTGGGAATTGGGCACCAGTGTTCCCTGCAAGCTGAACACTTGTGTGGCTGATCAGCCATTTAGCAAAGTGCCCACAGTTGGCAACATGTGTTTCTATTGGTGGTGCACATCCACACATGCCTTGGTGCACATAACAAAATTTATTCTGACCATGGATGGAAAAAGTTAGAGGGAGAACTGTTGGGCACCTCTAGAATTTAAGTAAGTTGGTGTCCATGGTATAGTGGTCCCCACCAGCATGGTGGCCCCTAGATTGCTATTCAACCAGCATAAGAGCCACCTTTGTTTCTCAGATGCCCTAAGAGTTGGCACTAAGTTCCCATCAGCTGAAGACAGCCCAAAGTTATGTATTAGTCATTTTCTCATAAAAACAGTTGGAGAAACAACACCCTCTTGCAATCTCCTAGAAAAAAAGCAGAGGTAGAAGAGCAAAGGCACTACAAGCTGCTATGTGTTGCTATCTTTTATGGCTGATCCATGCTGGCATTTATTATTATTATTATTATTATTATTATTAATAATAATAATAATAATAATAATAATTTAAAAATAAAACTAGCAACATAATCATAGTGGCACAACCATGTTACCATGAGATGATAATTTGAAGTTTGCATTTAGTCTCATGCTTTTTTCAAAATTGTGGAGTGCATGTGCCCACAAAATGTCAGGATGCAACAATTCTCCAATCAAGTGTGAGCCACAAGTACTTGCGATATAATTCTGGCATTTAATACCTCTAGATCTCCTATGCCCTGAGGCACACTCTGATTTAAAATAATTCCTCTCCAAACAGAAATAAGGAGCTATGAGCTAAAATTGTAGATTGCATGGCTTACCGCCCACTGGCTTTGTCTTACAAATGTCTTGGTATGCTTTGTTCAACTTGAAAGCCTTGGATCCCTGCAGCAGTGTAGTTTGTAGGACTTGGCAGGAATTCTGTAGAATTCCAGCATTTTTATTGAGCTATGTTAGATCTAGAGTGTAAATCTGAGCAGTTTGCATGAATTTATCACCCTTGACAGTTTAAGTCTCTAACTGGCTTCAATGAATACCCCACCATAGGCAACACCTGAAGATGTCAATAGTTTAATAGTTTCCCTCCACATTCCAAATGTAAATTAATAGGGCAAAATAAAGTTAGTAAGTGTTTGGTGATGTTTACATAGGTCTCACTTTGAAGACAGTCTAAATCTGATGGTGCAAGAATTCCTCTTCAAAGAGTGTGAATTTCAGTGTAGGTTGAGGCCTGAAAAAAATCAATGGACATTCGCTCATTCAGTTAAAGCCTTTGCAAATCATTATCTCTTTGGTATCTTTAAAATATTTGTCAATGTATTACACTCTGGCATGGCTACAAGAGAATCATGACAGTTAAATAAGCAAGTATATCATCAAAGCTGAAAGCCTTAGAAACCTACAAGTCACCTGTGTCAGCTTTACCTGATTTATATTGTTTAGCTAACGCCACTCTTCTGGTGACAAAATATGTCACGTGCCAAGAAAATCCTTGTTCAATTGCATGGTAATAGTCCACCATGACTTTCACTGATTAGCATAAACATTCCCAAGATTTGATCATTGGAATAGAACAGGGAGCTTAAAGCATAAAACAAATGCAATGAAAGGCAAACTGGTATTTATAGATGCCCTTAACAGCTGTACCTGGCTAATTTCCAGGCAGCAGATATGAATGAGAGTGTACTCAAAAAAGAAAAAAAGAGAGGGGCTTTCAATCTGGGCAGGCTAGTTAATCTATTAAAGAGGATAGGACTGAACACTGTTACACTTCATGTGTACGATCACTATCTACTGGGATTTCCTCCAAAGTCTTTTCTTCTCAACTTATCCAGAATACCTTGTCCAGATCTGGGAGAACGCTTTATCCAGTTTGCTGGCATGCAGAACACTCTGTTTGACTCTGGATTTCATTAGTTTCCTGTATTTGACTTACAGCAAAGCTATGCGGAGTTGTTAAACTTCGACGTTGCACGGCACCACATCGAAAGAGGCGCTGCGAGGGTACGTCTACACGCCAAAGTAGCACACATCGAAATAAGGGTGCCAGGCACAGCTGCAGACAGGGTCACAGGGCGGACTCAACAGCAAGCCGCTCCCTTAAAGGGCCCCTCCCAGACACAGTTGCACTAAACAACACAAGATACACAGAGCCGACAACTGGTTGCAGACCCTGTGCCTGCAGCATGGATCCCCAGCTGCCGCAGCAGCAGCCAGAAGCCCTGGGCTAAGGGCTGCTGCCCACAGTGACCATAGAGCCCCGCAGGGGCTGGAGAGAGAGCATCTCTCAACCCCCCAGCTGATGGCCGCCATGGAGGACCCGGCAATTTCGACGTTGCGGGACGCGGATTGTCTACACGGTCCCTACTTCGACGTTGAACGTCGAAGTAGGGCGCCATTCCGATCCCCTCATGAGGTTAGCGACTTCGACGTCTCGCCGCCTAACGTCGAAGTTAACTTCGAAATAGCACCCGACGCGTGTAGCTGCGACAGGCGCTATTTCGAAGTTAGTGCCGCTACTTCGAAGTAGCGTGCACGTGTAGACACAGCTTCTGTGTGCTACTCATGTGGAATATGGTCTTTACATTTGCATTTAGCTTTTCCATGGGGCCATAGCATCAACGTCTTGCAGCTCATCTTAGCTAGCGCAGACATCCTGACTCCAGTTTACTGTTCATCAAGTGAGCCCCTGTTTACAATTTAACCTTCCATTCACCTTCCACGGTTATGTGCACTAAAAATTAGGCCAGTTACTTTTGTCAAGCCTGCATGATCCACCTGCAAAACCTTCAAAAACAATGAGAAGTACCGTGGCACCTCAGAGACTGACTGGTATTTTGTAGTGTAAACTTTCATGGGCAAAGACCTGCTTTGTCAGATGCATCAAAAACTTGATCTCAATAAAAAGAGCAACATCCTTCTCACTTACATTGTCTCCTCTTCTCTTCCACTCTTTGCTTTGGCTGTTATTTCATGGCAAATAGCATTATCTTTTTACTGGTACTGTAGCCAATGTTATTATTCCAGACATGCTGAGGCCTCCTGGCTTTGCCACATCCCTTTCCAGAAAAGGGCACCTGAGAGGGCCCTCCAACTTGCCCAGAGCATCCATTTGGACAGACCCAATCAGGGCCCAGCAGCCTAATATAAGAAGATCTGCAGGGCTACAGGGAAGTCAGTTCCTTGCTGGAGCTTTTGAACCATGAATGGTGTGTGGGTGGCTGATGGAGGTGCAAAACCTCAGACAAGGCAGCGCTGCCAGAAGCCGGTGAGAATGGGAAGGAGTGTTGGGGTAGTTGCTGGGATTCCATTAGAATAAGGGTGAAGACAGTGCAGGGAAGTGGCCTAGGGAATTACAGTATCTATATGTCACAGATAAAGGGACACACCAGATGGCTGCTGCCCACAGGCTGAGACTCAGAGTAGTGAGTAGTCTTGGGGTCCCCCTGCAATTAGCTATAAGGGACTTGCGTTGGATACTGAGGTCTTGGAGGGGGCAAACTGAAATGTGAAGGCCCATCTGGCAAGCTGTGACCAGTAAAGCCCTAAAAGACTGAAAAAACTGTCTTGAGGAAAGGAGCCCTGGGGCACCCCTCTATCCCAGAGCAGAGACAAACTGAGAATGCGTCCAGGCATATGCACTTGCCCAAGGGGGCACCCTCAAGAGGTGTGTCTGCTCCATTACAATTCCAAATCTACTTTCTTTCTTTTTTGGGATAAAGATATACCCAAAACAGGCAGGTGTAGTGTAAGGAGGAATGGCCATAGACTAGTATCCAAACTGTTTTCTTTTCCATCCCTCTTAAGTTCATAAGAATAATATTTATTATTGTAGGCTTCCAACCTATTTTATGAATGTGGGTGATAAATCAGTATCGGGCTGAACATCGCTGTTTAAAAACCCCGTAGCAGGGTCTGACCATTTTGAACAAATTAGAAAAATACTGCTTTTAAATGAAGTTAGTGTTTGTAGAAGAATGCAGCCTGGGGAGCAGCAAAACACAAAACTTTCAGATTACCACAATGTTGAGTACCACAAAGACAAAAGGCATGCAAATTTCATCATGCCACCCCCCACTAGCAGACCTCAACCCAGCTTTGGAGAGAGGTCCTCAAGAAGCATTCTGTGTTCATGCCCAGACTTTCTTCGGCTTGTCTGCTGACCTTGAGAGCAATTGTGCTTGTATTGGTGTCTACTAAGGAATTCCATGGAGCCAGGCAGTCACACAGCCAACATGTGGAAACAATTTCCAGCCAATGCGTACTAGGTATCACTGAACTGGGGACCTAGGGGTGAGCCTTGCACTATCCCATTACAAATTACCTGAACCCACAGCCTTTCATAGGCAGCTTTTTAAAAGGCATTTGGCAGCAAAGCCATGCAAGCACAAGCACTTTGGGTTTTTTTCAAAGCTCATTTACAGCAGAGCCAGTGTGTTACATAACTTCAGGTGCTGTCAAGTATACGGCTCTAAATTGTGTTATGCTGACATCTAGTGGAATTTTATTTCATCTAACATGACAAAGCTGCCAATTATTCTGCAGGAAAAGCCCTTACAACATGATTAATCCCAACCAGGAGGAATCTCTAGGGAAAGTCTGTTCTGAACAGAGGCAAAATCTTCCAACCTTTTTCTCACCTCTGTTAATAACTGAGTAGCTGAAGATCTCTATTTCTTCCTGACTCAGAGAAACTAAGGGAGGATCTCCCCCCCTTTCCCCTCCCACTTCTACCCCATATTGTATGGGTAGTTTCTGGCTCTTTGTGTGCAGTGGGGCACTGGGCCATGCTTCTCAGCCCTGTGGTGCTAAGCGTGAGATTGGGATTTGGCTACTCTAATAGTTCCTTAGACAGGGAGTGTGCAGACTGAGAGTCTACCTATGACTGAAACAATCCCTCCCTAGAATGCCAAAATATGAAGCTGTGTCTACACAGCAAAGTCATTCTGAAATAACAGCCATTTTTTTTCAATAACTGTCAGCATCGACACTAAATACTTACTGCTTTGAAATAAATTTGAAATAGTGGGCACGTTATTTTGAATTTTGTAAACCTCATTGCAAGAGGAATAACACCTAAGACATGGGCTGTATCTACACTTGCGTTCCTCTTTCGAAAGAGGCATGCAAATGAGGTGCAGATTTACATAACTGGCACCTCATCTGCATATTCTTCTTTTGAAAGAAGAAAAGCGGTGTAGACATGGCTCTTTCAAAAGTAAACCTCATCTGTGAAAGAACCCTGCTTCCTTTTTTTTTTTATGGGAAGAAAGGTTCTTTTGAAGATGGGGTTTATTTGCAAAAGAGCCACATCTACGCGGCTTTCCTTCTTTCAAATGAAGAATATGCAAATGAGGCACCAGATAGGTAAATCTGCACCTCATTTGCATTTTCAATTTCGTCATTTGTATGCCTCTTTCAAAAGTACAATGCTGGTGTAGACACAGCCATGGAGTAGCACTATTTCAGCATAAGCTGAAATGGTATCCAGTGGAACTATTTCAAAATAGCTGGGTGCTATTTCAAAATGCATTCTTGAATGTAGCTGTGCTATTTTGAAATAAGCTATTCCTAAATAGTTATTCCAGAATGGATTATCTGACAATAATGCTGGTGTAGACGTAGCCTAAGTTTCCTCATTAGCGCAATCTCTCCTCCCAGCCCCGACTGATCAAAATGTACCAACATGCCCCGGCGCTTAATGCTATTTTAGGCCTCCCCCACATGCACATAAGTCTTTAATTAGATTTCTTAAAGCAAAATTCTGTGTTTAGTGAGATGGTAACTTTTTTTTTTTTATACTCACCAGGCGATGCTGGGGAAACAGTGGAAAAAGATCTGGTAGGACAATGCTAAAGCTCCTCACAGTTTCTCCCTCATAGAACCAGGTGAGGTGAGGACAACAGAACTTCTTTCCTTCTTCTCATAACCAGCTGGAGGAGACTGAGGCTGGAGGCCATTTCTAAAGTTCCTTACTAAAAGCAACTAGAGAAGAGCCTTTGCCTAAATGTACCAAGAACAAGCTTCTTTCACAGACAGTACTACGAGCCAGATCCTCCAAAGATGTTTAGGATGCTCCTGTCACATCACCCAGGAAATAGGCCAGTCTGCACCAGACATGTCCTGACATGCACCAGACTGTCCTGAGTCAGCTAGAAATCTCCTTTTCTGCTAATTAAACAACTGAGGAGAAATCTGTTTCAGTCTTCACCTAGGCTGAAGTTGGACCAGGTCCAATGAAATTGGACCAGGTTGGGTTAAAAAGAACAGATACTTACCATTGTAACTGTTGTTCTTTGAGATGTGTTGATCACGTCCATTCTGTGTAGGGGTACCCATGCAGCATGCATGCATTTTCAGAAGCTTTTCCCTTAGCAGTACCTGCTGAGCCAGCAGGGCATCCCCTGGAGTGGCACTATCATATCAGCTCATACAGACCCCTGCTGGCTTCACGCCCTCTCAGCTCCTTCTTACAGGACTACTCCAAAGAAGGGGAGGTGGGTGGGATTTGGAATGGACATGAGCAACATATTCTCAAAGAACAACATTTACAATGGTAGGGAACCATTCTTTCTTTGAGTGCTTGCTCATGTCTATTCCATGTAGGTGACTCAAAGCAGACATCCCTGGTGTTCTACCCTTCCACTGAGTGGAGGACAGCCCTTCCCAGAGCTGTGGCCTCCCAAGCCTGATGAGTCAATGAGTAGTGGTTGGCAAAAGTGTGGACAGAGGACCAAGTGGCAGCACTACAGGTGTCCAGAATTGGGACCTGAGCCACAAAAGTCACCAGAGAGGCCTGTGCTCTTGTAGAGTGGGCCATGAGTTGGAGGGAAGGGGGGCTGGAACCCCTGCCACCCCATAACACTCCTTGATACAGGCCATAACCCAGGAAGAGGGTCTCTGGCTGTCCCCTCATCAGCTCTGCAATGGCTACAAAGAGCTAGGGGGACTTACAAAAGGGCTTAGTCGTTTCTAAATAAAAGGCCAAGGCCCTTCTCACATCCAAAGTATGGAGAGCCTGTTCCTTGCCTGACGCATGGAGCTTTGTGTAAAAGACTGGCAAGAAAATGTGCTGGGACATATGGAGTTTGACACCACCTTGGGCAAAAAAGCAAGGTGGGGGAGCAATCTGAGTTTGTCTTTAAAGAAAATAGTATAAGAGGGATCTTCAGGGAAGGTCCAAAGCTCAGAAACCCGCCTGTCCGAGGTAACGGCCTCCAGCAGGGAGACCTGTAGGACAGATGAAGCAGTGAACACATCTCTAGGGGTTCACTTACACAGAAACAGATTAAGATCCCACTGTGGGATGGACTGACGCACGTGCAGATGAAGCCTGTCTGGACCCTCCTGGAACCTGTTAACCAGTAGATCCGCAAAGAGTCTTGCCCCTGCCCTTACGCAGAAGGCAGAAATGGCTGCCAGGTGGACCTTGATAGAAGAAGTGGACAATCTCTGAACTCTTAGGTCCAAATGGTAATCTAGACCCAGGAGGTCAGGGCAGCCATAGGGGACACCCAATTCCAGGTGGACCATGCTTGGAAATGCTTCCATTTGGCCAAATAGGTGGCCCCGGTGGGAGGCTTCCTGCTTCCCAGCAGTACTGCTTGAACCCAGACTGAGCACTGGAGCTCCAATGCTGTCAACCACAGAGCTTCCACACCGTCGGTTGCACGGATTGCAGGTCCGCATAGTGGTGTCTGCAGGAGTCCTGTGTAATCAGGTCGGGGACTAGTGGGAGCGCTAGCCGTCTGTCGCATGACTGATTCAGGAGAGTGGAGAACCAGTGTTGGGCCACACAGGTGTGATGAGAATCAATGAAGCCCTGAACTTCTACACCCTCAGGAATACTTGGTGCACCAGCAGAAAGGGGGGAAACATGTACAGCAGCCCCACCCCCATCCCCCGCCACAGCCATGGAGTAAGCAGTACGTTCCCTGGGGAGTCCCTGCCTCGACCTATGAGGAAGCAAAACCTCACTCATTTCCTATTCTGGCACATGGCAGACATGTCCAGACATGGAAACCCCCACCTGCAGAAGTCCTGCAGGGCAACATCCTCCCTGAGGGACCACTCGTAGCCCGAGAAAGACCCGCTCCGATAGTCAGCCAAAACATTCTGAACACCCAGGAGGTAGGAAGCAATTGATGCA
Organism: Carettochelys insculpta; assembly: GCF_033958435.1. Classification (NCBI taxonomy): domain Eukaryota; kingdom Metazoa; phylum Chordata; order Testudines; family Carettochelyidae; genus Carettochelys; species Carettochelys insculpta. The sequence continues at coordinate 29,036,463 of NC_134144.1, forward strand.
GAAACCCTACAGGTGAATGGCTTCCTGACACAGGTAGTTGGGAGCAGGCCCCACCCTGCCTGTTGAAGTAGGAGACCCTGGATGTATTGTCAGATAGGATCAAGACTGACCTGCCTCCAAGCTGGGTAAAGACAGCCACATAGGCAAGGCGAGCTCCTCTCAGCTCCCTAATGTTGATATGCAAGGAGACATCATCTCTCAACCACATACTTTGTGTCCACATGTCCCCACGATGGGTGCTCCACTTGGTGTCCAGTTCATCGGACATGAGCCAGAAGGCTGGTAGTGATCTGGAGAATGCAACCCACGCACACACCTCCTCTTCTTGAGTCCACCAATCCAAGGAATGGAGCACATCTCTAGGAACCATCATGACTCTGTCCCATACATGGAAGGGTGGTTTGTGCGCCCATGCCAGCCACATCTCTAATGGGCACATATGGAGCCTGGCATGCTGAATCACATAGGTGCACAAATGCCGTCAGACCTGGGAGGTGCATGTAGGCCCTTGCTGTAGTCATAGGGAATGCCTGCTCACCCCGGACCATAGACTTGATTGTCAGGATGTGGGAGCTGGGGAGGGAGACCCTGTCTGCTGAAAAATCCAGGGCAGCACCCACAAACTCTATTACCTGGGTAGGGGCTAGGATAGATTTGGGTTCATTCAGAAGGATGCCCAGACTCTAGAAGAGGAATATGGCCCTGCAATTCAGTGGCAGATCGCCCCTTCAGCAGTCAATCATCCAGGTATGGAAACACCTGGACCCCCCCCACTTCAAAAGACTGGTGGCCATGCATTTTATAAACACCCATGGGGCCGTTGACAGCCTAAAGGGGAGGTGCGTAAATTGGTAATGTTCGCTGATCCCTGTAAAGTGCAGGAATCTCTGGAAATAAATATCTCATAGATGAAGGGTGGTATACCAGTCTCTGGGAACCAGAGAAGGAATGATGGACACCAGGGTCACCATCTTGAAGGTGTTTAGGTTCTGGAGGTACAGGATGGGATGGAATAGTGGTCTGTGGCTCCAAGGGCATCCCTGAACCCTGCAGCTAGGAGCTGTGGTGCCGCATCAGCGAAATCAAGAGCCACCTGTAGTGTCACCTTCGAGATGGCCCTGCCCTCCTCCATCAGTGACCTGAACTCAGGCTTCACTTCCTCAGGGAGCCAGTCTGAGAATTTGTTCATCGCAGCCCAAGTATTAAATGCATAACGTGACAGCAGCACTTGCTGGTTGGCTATACGGAATTGCAGACCCCCTGAGGCATAAGATTTCCTGCCCAGCAGGTCCATTTTCTTGGAGTCCCTATTCTTATGGGTTGTCCCTGTCTCTCCCTGTGGTTAATCAACTGAAATACAGGAGGCAGATGGGAGAATAAATATTCTTTTTTTCTCCTGGAGCACAAAATACTGGTGCTCAATGCTCTTGTCCATTGGAGGGATCGAGGCTGGAACCTGACAAGGGGTCTTTGATTGCTTGGCAAACATCTCATTTGATAGGCAGGGCCACCCTAGACGGGGTATCCATCTGCAGCATGTCCATTGGTGGGTTGGAATCCCCCAACATCTTCTCAGCTTGCACCCCTAGACTCTATGCCAGTAGCTGGAGGAGGTCCTGATGCACCCTCGAGTCCATCGAAGGCATTGGGAGAGGGTGTCATCCATGGCCTCATCAGGGCAAGGGGATCTGATCTGGAGGGCCCCATGGCCTGGCTCTGATGATAGGACCAGGGGGTCCAGAATGGCCACTGGGCCAGGCCTGGGGCCTGCAGGGGCCAAGACTGCTGGAGCCACCGTAAGGGGTCAAGCTGCAGCCAACGATGTTGCCTGCCTGCCAAAGGACTGTGGTGACAGGAGCAGTGCCAGGACCAAGTCTGGTGCCAGGATCTAGATCTGGACCAGGTAGACTCCACCTCAGAATCAGCTGACTACTCCAGCACTGACCACTGGAGCAGAGATAGACAGTGTCAGTGTCACAACTGGTCCATGTGGAGCCATCGACTCTGGCTTCCCGTGATGCTGATGGGGAGCTGGAGGAGGCATGGCCAGGCTTAGGCCTGGGAGGCTAAGAGGGGTGTTGAAGCCACCATCAGCTGAATCCACCCTTGGGGTGGACATGTCCCTCCTGGTGCTGGGTCCAGAACTGGTGCTGGAACACGGGCTGTGGTGGAGGATGCCAGTACCGGTCAGACACAATGGTGTGGTGTTTCTTCACCACTGGTGCTGAGGCACCTGCCATCTTACTGTTCAACTGGTGCTGCCCTCAGTCATGGTCCTTCCCTGAGGCTGGTGCTGGCATGGAAGGTGAAGACAGATCAATAAGGTCTCTAGCTGCCTCAAAGGTCTTGGGATTCAATGGCTCCAGGAAGCTCCCTGCCGAGCTTAACACTGCCTGGACTTTGTCTCACACCCAACCAGCTAGGCCCATGCTTGGATTCTAACAGTGCCAAAGGCCCCGCTTGAGGGCACATGGAGGGCCTGTGCTGCTGAGGCAATCTGCCCCTACTACGCCGCCTCTTCTTTTGGGGAACTGTGGACTGAGACTGGTGCTGAGGCCCTGCGCGGTGCCAGGGAGGTGTGGGGGAGTCCTGACCCTTCCTGCACTGAGGCTGGTGTGCTCTGGGTTGACAGTGCTAAGTCTGTTTCTAGTGCCGGGAGCAGGGAAGACTCCAGGACTAGACTCTTTAGGCACATTTCTCAATTGCACTTGGTCTGCCGTTTGAAAAACCTGCAGATCTTGCAGGCCTTGGACAAGTGAGCCTGACCCAGGCACTTGAGACAAGACGCATGTGAATCACTACAGGGCATCGGTCTTTGGCAACTCCTTCAGGGTTTGAAGCCCTGAGGGACAGGCATGCCCTGAGTGCAGAGCAAGGACCTCTCATCCCCAGCTAATAAAAACTATTAACGCTTTACTGGTACGTAACAACTTGAGATAAGAACTATGCATGTAAAGACTGCTAAAGGGCACTTGCTGCAAGAAAGCATGTTTCAGCTACCCTCACGGGCCGTAAGAAGGGACTGAGGGGGCGTGGAGCTGTCAGGGGTGTGTGTGTATATATATATATATATATATATATATATATATGGGCTGATATGCTGGTGCCACTCCAGGCGGCACCCTGCCAGCTTGATGGGTACTGCTAAGGGAAAAGCTTCCGACGACGTGCACACCTACGTGGAATGGACATGAGCAAGCACTCGAAGAAGAGGTGGCTTCTCAGGTCTGTAGAGGATCCTGGTCAGAAAATAAACCTGCTGCCGTTCAGAAAAGCCCGCTTCAAGGCCAAAATGTTGAAACTGCTGTGTGGGAAATGGAATGGCCAGTTCCGATGAAGTTAGATGTGAAACTCTGGTATCAAACTCATTAGGGAGAAAATTAGAAAATATTTCCTTTAGTCGTGCAATTCCCATGGACGTTCAGAGGATTGACAGGACCATAAACACTAATTTTAGACAATGTTTTGAATTTGTCCTAGCTTTATTTTAAATGCAAAGCTAAACATTTTTTCATATAAGGGCCAGATTCCTGTTTCTTTTAATTTATATCAGCGACAATCCACAGCAAAGGAAACAGCCTATCTAGCTATCTAGTCAGCATATCGGGGTCCATCTGACCCCATTTGTGTTCAGGACTGTAAAGCAAAGTAGTCTCCATATCTATGTCAATAGTATAACTCAAAAATATAGAAATCTAACTTTTTGTCCCTTCAAGATTCACTTTGTACTTCCCTTAAAACAATCCATTTTTTGGTCTTCTTTTCCTGAGCTAGTTTAGAAGTGCTTGGATCAAATATTATACCACTGGAGTACAACATTTTGGTTATGTTCAATGAAGACAAATTAGTTGCTTATGTTATATATCAAGCTTGCATCTTTGTATAACAAATAGCATAATCATCAAGGAAAAGCACTATGTGATTCTGATTTGTGCTCCATAATATAAGGAAAATAATTTAAGTAAGAATCCTCTAATATACCTACTAAAACTACTTGTGCAACTTGAAAGGTAGATTATATGAATGTTTTTGCTGCCATTAACTCCATGGTTATAAAACATTTAACTGGAAATCAATGACACAACTGAATTAGGATAAAAAATGCTGTTGCATATTTGTAACAGGTAATTCTGAAAATGAAAAATGTAGCTAGCATATTAGCTACAGCGAAAAAAGTAATATAGAATGGCAGATTGCAGTCTGATCCAAATTTTCAAAAAATATTAATCCAAATTTTCAAAAATATTAAGGACATCAAACATACTGGAATATAAAAAGCATAAGACAGGTTTCCATCACCACCAGCTGAAAGTAATCTCACCATTCACAACATTGCACTTCAGCAGTTTTCGCTCTATTTCCTTTCCTACTCTTGCTAATTGGTTTCTCAAATAAATGTTGGATTGTTGATTCTTAACTCAACATTATGCTTCAGGGATATGTCCATTAGGGCCTGCAGGAGAATGGTCTGTGTCAGGGCTAAGGGTTCCTCCCTGTCTATTTGCTACCTGTGCTGTATCCCAAAAATCTCAGCTGCCAACTCATTCAGTCACTCCTGGAGGATTTTGCCACTTAGAGCTCCTTTAGAAATGATGACCTGCTATTTACTCAGTAGAAGGAGAGAAAGACCAGACTGATGGCATGAGCTGGTAGCTGTTTTCACCTGTGCCATGCAGAAGTGGGTTGACAACTTGCTATAAGGGAGAGCTTAATTCTGTGCACAGAGACCTTTCCAGTGTATGCTGCTATTACTTTGTAAAGCACATATTACCCCTACAAACAGCCAGCAACTGAGAAACATAAAACCTCCCTTCTAGGTTTACTGGTGTTTTGTTAGAGAACTGATACCCTCAATGGCCAGTCCACCTTGTATCTGGAGTTAGGGCTTATGAAGACAGGCACAGTTATGGAATGTGTTTGGAACAACAGTGGTCCAACTCCATGTTTATGCAAATTGCTGCAACTCAGCACAAAAATGCAGCAGTATACATATCATAGGAACTATCACTCATCTCCCTAGCTAACTAGGGAATTTTGAGATCACCAGCGAATTTTTAATACCCCATTAGTGTATTACCTACTTTTCCACTAAGGTCTTGTAGAACTGCCTTAGCTTCCATCAGAATTTCAGTAAAGCTAAATGGCCTGCCCAGCAGACCAGACGGGCACATCAGCACCTCAGCTCAATACATGTGTTTCTGGTTCTGATCTCCTCTGTTATCCTAGGATCCTACTCACCCATTTCCAGTGTAATTGGGTCATGCACTATAGCATGGTTTCCCAAACTAGGGGTGTGTGAGGCAACCCAGCCCCTCCATCATTCCCCCCTACTCTTTGCTTCTGGCCCTCAGCCCCTGCCATTTTATATGAGTGACATGGCCCAGCCACTATAAAAAGTAGGCCGCTGGTGAAGACCCAAGTGCAAAGGTGAGTGTGGATTGGGAGGAGGAGGAGGGGGTTAGATGGGAGGCTGAGGGTGCCTGGCTCAAGTCAGGGGGATGGGCTAAGAGTGGGGAGCTGGTGGTGCCTGACTTTGTGCAGGGGAGTGGCTCAGGCGGGGGGTTTACAGGGCTTGTGGGGCTCAGGCAGCTGGCCAGCTTGTGGGGAATCACAGTGCTTGGGCAGCTGGCCCCCGCATTGCAGGGCTCAGGCAGCTCAGGTGGGTGGCTGGCCCCCGCAGCGCGGGGCTCAGGCTGGTGAGTGGGAGCCTGGCCCCAGCAGTGCTGGGCTCAGGTGGCTTAGGCTGGTGGGCAGCGGCTGGCCCGGGCAGTTTGGGCTGGGGCAGGGAGCTGGCCCCAACAGCTGGTGGGTGGGTGGGCCGGGGGCTGGCCCTGGCGGTGCAGGGCTTGGGCGGTGACTCCAGCAGTGCAGGTCTGAGATGGGCAAGTGGATGGCGTGGGCAGCTCTGGCGGCTGGGACAGGGTTGTTAAAAGGGGCTGGATGATGGTAAAGAAGAGGTTGGAGTATGTGAGGTTTTCTCAAAAATCAAAAGGGAGGTGTGATGCCAAAAAGCTTGGGAACCACTGCAGTACAGGTGGTACTGAAGAGAAAATGGTTGGTGTAGTTACATTGCTGAAAAGTGACTAAGGAAAGATTTCATAAGCACAAAGGTTGATGATGTCATTGCATTTCTACAACAGGAAACTCCAAATATCGCTTCAGAGCTGCAACAGAGCTCTGTACTAAAATCCACTTTTCCTACGTCCATCCCCAGTAGCCCGGCTCAAATGAGAAAAAGCAGATGCACTGGAAATGTGAACTCCATCCTCCAACTCACAGCACAGGTACAGGATGACAGACCATACTCCTAACTAAAGGCAGAAGTATTTGCATCTTCCACACATTGGTGGAATCCAAAGAAGTGTAACTTCAGTTGCCAGTTTCTTGGGCATCTCCCTTGCAGCTCCCTCTGGTGGCCTAGGCAGGTTTAGCAAGAAGGAAGTGAGTTAGCTCAGTGGCCCCAGCATGGGCCTTGTAAAGCTGGGGTTCTGAGCTCAGTCCTTCAAAGGGCCATTTGATGATCTGGAGCTAATACATTTTTTTTCATTGAAAAACCTAGTCAGAGACAGTGCTAGGTCTTGCAGTGAGGGCAGGGGACTGAACTTGACCTCTGAAAGTCCCTTCCAGATCTATGAGAGAGATTTACCTCCATAAGCTCTTTGAGAGTGCAGGGAAACATGTTTGATAAATCATAAATCCCTTGAAGAAAGTGTATCAGTGAGGGATTATACAATGCCTGCAAAGGGTAGGATTGTGCCTGGCTCTGTGCCCACTTAGTGTCAGCAGGAGTAGGGTACCCACCTCACAGCACTGTCACAACATTGGAGGTGGGGGGGAACTCCTTGAGGTTGAAGCTCCCTCACATACAGGTAGGTCAAAAAAGGACAGAAACGTAAGCCCCCACTCCAGGCAGCTGAGCCAGTGCCTAGAGAAAAGGAATCTGCACCTGCTAGTGGTCTGTCACAGATGTCTCCTAGGAGGAAGGGAGCAGATTGCAGCTCTGAGCTAATTCAGTCTCAGGTCTACATGTGAGGCAGGGCAACTCCAGGCTGATTGTGCAAATGTAATCTAGGCTCAAGTGATCCCCCTCCTCTTCCAGTGATGTATTTCACAGGGTACTATGTCCTACACTGTGTTTGTTCACATCCCTTTTAGCTAGCTGATATTTTACAAGGATGGATACAATAGACCAGGAAATTGCTGTCATATGACTAATTCATGAGCTTCTGTAAATATACAAATAAAGATACTTTAAAATATCAACTGCCTTCTGTGTCATGGTGCATAAGGAGCTGGAACCAGAGTGCTGGTTGAGCGCATGGTGTTTGACCCACATATCATGTAGATTATGGAGAAAAAATAAAATGGTCCTGTAAAAGAGGAAGAGAATTTTAAAATGTTAAATTTGTTTTCTGTCAAAATGTCATGTTGACATTTTCCAATTAGCATGAGTAAGCTGGAGCTCGAAAAATCACAGAACTGGAGTTTTAATCATATAAATGCATGCAGTCCCACTGATTTGCCAGCAGACAATTTTGCACTAGGAGAGCTAAGAAAATGGATCGTTTTACACTTCATCTTCTCTTTTGATTTAGTATTTCAAATTGGAGGCCTTGGATGCAGTCAGGATTGGAGGAGATTTCTCCCGAACCCCAGGGAAACAGACACACATGCTCATTTAACAACTAATTGATTTATTTAATGATACAAATTTCTTTCTACTGCTTGGTTTAGCAGAGAGAAGTTGAGAAACAAAATTAGCTTATTCTTTAAAGTTTAAATGTTTTCACAAACAACTTTTACTTCAGAAAATATAAAATTTACACACAAAAACTACATTTAAAAGAACAGAATCATGACAAAGCAACAAAAGGGAAGGGAAGGGAGTACAGGACTGAATGTCTACAAAGGCGAGAATGGGGCAAGGTTAGGAAGGCATCCCACCTGCACACCTCGGTATCTGAAGTCTGATGAGTGATAAGAAACCGAGTACAAAAAATAAGAATTACACCTTTATTTTAAACCATGTCTCTTATAATAATGAATATCTGAAAATTCAGTAGACCACATATTTAATATGTGAAATATATATTTTGCCCCTTCTGGGACATTTATTGGAGTGTTGTACATGTGACCCGTGCATGCGTTTTTCTACAGACAGCCATCAGCAATGTCTCTGATGTCTCTCCCCAGACTTTAGTTGTCCTTTGAATGTAGCACAATTTCTTGGTTCTCAGAAGCAGGCTTCTTGGCCAGGATGTATTATTTTTCACTACATATAATTCCATAATGGGAAACTGAGGTTCTCAGTGGTTCCTAGAACTTTTATTCACGTGCACTAGTTTAGTACCACATTAAGGTCTCCACTGAATATGCCAATTCCCTATTTGTTATTCCCTTTTGCCCTTTACAACCCACGCTCCAAATCTACGACACAGCACATGAACAGCTATCTGGAATATATAGTCCTTTCAGCTACCTTGAGGAAACTGCAGAAATACTTAGAGAGCACATGCTAAAGGCCACCTGAGCCCAGAACAGAGCTTTAAGTGATAACTAACTTTAGATATCTTTAAATTCTGCTGCTTAGATATTGAAACATTGAAATTTTGCTTCCTGCACATTTAATGTACTGAACCTCAATAATGGAAGAGCTACAATGTCTGCAAAAACACACGGGCACATGGGAGAAAATAATTTTTAAAAAAGGGCCAATTATTTGAAAAGGCTCAATGACACTGCTATTACTCAAGTGTGATCACTACTGTGATTGATAACCTAAAGAGAAAATTAATAACTGTACTTTTCAAACCATATAGAATATACACTTGCGTTTTGTTACACACAAAAATGGTGGGAGGTCTAATTTCTAACTGTCAGTTTCAGTGTCACTTACAACAGCGCAGTTCTCCCCAAGTGTTTCCAATCTCTTTTATCATACCATAATCCCTGGTTAAATCTCTTTTATTACTTTCTTGTTCAGAGAGCTAACAAAACATCCAATAATGCTTCGGAAGACTCTTTTCAATGGACAATTGCAGTTCTCTGGATGGGTGAGTCACATTCTTGACTCAAATGAAGCCTCAAGCTGTTGAGATTCTGGCCCTCCTCCAGCTGAACAAATTATTGGAAAACTCATGTTGACTTTGTTTTTTTGTTTAACCACAATTGCAGTGCCATTGCAACCTCACACTAACTGCTCTCATTTTAAATTAATCCCCTCCTCCACAAAACAAATAACAAAACTTGGTAGTTCAAAGGCGGGTGAAAGGGAGGAAGGAGATTAAAAAAAAAAATCCAGTGTGTGTGGGGAGGAAATACTTTTAAACAATCCACAGGTATACATTAAACATTTAACAGCAAACCTTCACTTGTGTATATTAATTTATCAGACGATCCCTTGGGACCTGCAATACAATAGCTTTGCATCATTACTATATTTAAATCCACTCAAATACTAATTTAAATTAGGAAAACAAAGAAACTGCTCCTTGGGGAACATGTTTATTGTGTTTGAGATGATACACTGGGTGCTCTCTGAGCTACAAAGGGGAAAAAGGAAATCCTTTCATTACAAACTGACAAAGGTAAAAGTTAAAACAGTTTTCACAACAGCATGTACCACATATTGGAAATAGATCTGGGTTTAATACAAATGACATAATTCCTAGTAATCTACAGCTACCTTTAATAACTTCATACAGATAATGAATTAGGCTAAAATGCACTATAATATTTGGTTGACTTCAGGAACAGTATCCTTAGTACATCACAAAATACATTTTGATATCCCAAAGAAGCAAGACTTGCAAGTAGGCTTTTTAAACATAACTAATCTACAGCTACAAAGTTCTACTCCAAATAGCATTTACCTTTTTAGGGGGCAGTATCCCAGTCTTCAAAAGGATAAAAGCAGAGAGTAGAATCAGTATAACATATACACAGAAGTCCGTATTGTAAAGGCTATAAAGATTTGTTGCACACTGTAAAGTTGCTTCCCACACCTTCACAGATAGTTTATGTCATTTATGTTGCATATCTCTTGGTCCACTGTCTGGCTATCCTGTCATGTTCTGCTCTGTTGGTCAGGTACTGAGTGGCTATGCTTCCAACCAGAGGATCAGCTATAATGATTTGGGGTAAAAGGAGAGGAAGAAGGGGAAGAAAAATGATATTAGACATCACTCTATTAAAAAGGTGACATTTTAAAAAGTAATTTGCTTCCCAATATATCCTCTTTATTAGGTCAGACATTGATAGAATGTGTAGTAGACGCAAGACATTTTTCAAGAACAAACACCCAAAGCCAGAACGAATAGGAAAGATTTTAATCTGTTTTGATTACCTGCACAATCCAACATTCTATTTATTTAAAAGATAGGCCAACATCTGTGTTACCATGTTACAGCTTTGCATTTTAGCTGATGGTCTGAAAGACACCTACAGGCTAGGAATTGTGTAAAACCAGAAGCTGCCCAAGAACCATTTGCCTCTGGAACTATTTGATATTATGCAATACAAATATTTTCACATTTTAGAAATGTTAAGCTAAAAAAAAATGACATGCCAGAGAAAGCCAGACTACTGCTAAGCAGATTCCCAGACAAAGGTGACAAAAGCATGACATATGAAAGATTTCCTCATGACCCCCTTAAACAGTTGGTACTTTCAAGTTTACTAAATACCACAGTCACTTACGTTTTCTACACAGTTGTATGCCAGCACTGTAGAAGGAAGCCTGTAAAGTACCTCCTGACAGATCTCTTTTAGACTGTGTCTACACCAAAACAAGAAGGACTTGTGAGTCACAGAGCCTGGGTCAGCTAATTCAGGCTCACGCTATGGGGCTAAAAATAGTAATGTTGATGATCCTGCTTGGCTTGGACCCTAGGTTCTGAAATGTCTACACTGCTGTTTTTAGCTCCAGAGCATGACCCTAAGGCACTGAGACATGCTGCATCAGGCTTCTGTTTTTTTGCAGTACAGACACAGTCTTAGTAAACCAGTGCTTCCCAAGTCTCCTCTGACCAAGGATTATTAAGATTAATTTTATTAATACAGCAGGAGTACAATGAAATCTTTCTGCCGCTGAGAACTTGTACTGGCTTTAGTGGATCTCCCCCAAACATAAGAAACTTTGAAACCAGCAAAATTGTTAGCAATTTCAACTGTTCTCTTCTGCCATCTCTCGCAGGCTCTCTTCATACACCGATACTCTATTTGGTTTCTCATATTTGTAGAGGAAATTTGAACTTCCGTCTTTGGTTTGGTAGGGTGAGAGAGTACTGGGGTTGGGTCTACCAGCATCCACAGGTCCATGGGCCAGGCCAGCACCAGAGCAGCAGGCGGCAGCCTGTTTGGCGCTGGGGCAGGAGAACCTGCCTTCCCTGGGGCAGCGTGGGGGCCAGAGTCAGAGCCACTGCTGCCCTCTATGGATAGAGTAATGGGGGAACAGTGAGGTTAAGTGTGTGTGTTGGTGGGGGTGGGGGGACAGAATTGGGCTGTGGGTAGTCAGGAATCAGGGGCCTCATTTGGTCTCTCTCAGTTTCTGCTTTGGCTCCCTGCCCTGATCAACTCACTCCCCACTCAACTCCTTTAACAACTTGAAAGGAAAGGAAAAGCAGAGCAGATGAAATGTTGTTTGTTTAAAAGGCTAGGATACAGCATCAATATTTCACCTTCTTTGCTTTTCCCCTTCTTTTATTTGAAACATCAGAGTTTAGCTTCAAATGAACAAACACAAAAAAGATGTTTCATATAACCATGCATCTCATTCACAGCATTTTCATGAATGTGAAATGCTGGATTGATAGTGTCGTGCATTACATACTGACAAACACAAAGCACTTTCACAATAAACCCTAGGAGCAAATCCAGAATAAAACCATTGATTTAAAAGGATTTATTCCAGATTTACACTGGTGTAACAGAAAACAGGACTGGCCTTATTCCTTCCAGTTTCAGTCTTGGAGTATTTTTGAAGCAGTCAGCTCTGAAACTGAAAATCTGTATTTTTGTCCATACAAACTTTATCTAAAGAGGCTGAACAGGAAGTTGTTTTTCACATAATGGTCCAGAGGAGGAGGCAATGGACTGGGAGTCAGGAGATTTGGGTTCTGTTTCTTGCTGCCTGCACTTGGACAATTCATGTCAACTCTCTGCCCATTTCCTCCCTCTGCAAAATGGGACAATGCTATTTACCCTCCACAGAGAGGGATGAGTGAAAAGAACTATATGAGAGCTCAGAACTGATTTGTGAACATGGCATTGACTATGCAAAGGCTAAAAAATATATTGCAGGGAGCAATCTTTCTACAAGAGAAATGTAGATGGCACTAAATAAACATAGGGGGTTAATCTCAAATTTCAAACATCTACTTTAAGAATGACAGGATTATTCTGCAAAGAATCATCTACTGAATCATTTTGCAGCAAAATGAGCAAGACTTCATGCATAGTAAATTAGAATTTGCTTACCAGGGTTGCAATCTGTCAAGAGAGAACAAATAGACAGCAAAACCTTTGAAATAGTCAAAGCAGGGCTCCAGTTGTCTTTCAAAATATCCAGACAGATGACTCCCTGACTGTTGATGTTGCAGTGATAAATTCTGGTACGGAAAGTAACCTAAAATTACAGACAAAAATCATTACATGCTAGCTATGCAATGTGTATTCGGTAACAGGAACAGTTCGATTATGAGGGGGCTTGTCTACACTACCTCCCTACTTCAAAGGGAGCATGGTAAGTAATGTGTCAGGAGATTATTAATTAAGTGCTATGCTGCGTAGGCAGCACTTCATTAAGCTAATTCTCCCCCGTGGCAACTCTGAAGTGTTCAACTTCCAAATGCCGGCTCGTGTGTAGCTGCAGCTAACCTGTTGGTACTTCGAAGTGCCTGGGCAACTTTTACTCCTCAAAATTTTGTAAAATTTTTGTAAAATTCTCAGGAGTAAAGGGACTTTGCAGTTGCCCAGGCACTTTGAAGAACCAGCAGGTGAGCTGCGGCTACACACAAGCTGACGCTTTGAAGTTTAACACTTCAAAGTTGATGCTGGGGAGAATTAGCTTAATGAAGTGCTGCATATGCAGCACAGAACTTCATTAATAATTTCCCAACACCCTACTTACACGCTCCCTTCAAAGAAGGGAGCTAGTGTATACAAGCCCAGGAAGACATATAACAGTGATTGCAGTGCATATGAACAAATGAACAAGGGTTTGGCGTCCATGTGCAATCTTACTTCTCTGTTCCTTCCATTTCAGTACCTAAATGTGCAACCTTAATATCCTTTCAATACTGAATTTTTGGGGAGCTTATTGCTTTTGTCATCTTCAAAGCACTTTATAAACTAAATCTTCGTCACCTCCCCATTAGACAAGCATTATTCATAAAACATTTCTATTGCAGTAAGTACCATCATCTTTCTGTTTTAATTGATTTCAGATTAATATTTGTATAGTATGGAAATGGTTTCTGTTCATACACAAAATAAGTGATAATTAATTGCTGGAGGCACAGTTTGTGGCAGAGATGAATAAAACATCTATTTCCATTTTACCATACTCTGGAATGCAAATCTGAACGTTTGAGGGAACTCATCCAACTCACATAATAACACAATCTTGATGTAAAATTTGAAATGTTCTGCAAAACCTCACTGTTTTATGCTTTTGGGGAAGTCTGAGAACGTATTATTCTTTATGTTGTAGTGTGCCAAGGAAACAAAATAAATAAACAAACAGGACACTTCATTGTGCAGTGTTAGTCATAAAAGCAATAGAATGTTAGAAACCCTTAGAAAGGGGAAAGTAATAAGAAAGTAAATATCTTAACGTATCTATATAAATGGTACTGCATATTGTGCACAGTTCTGGGTACCCCATCTCAAAAAAGAAATACTAGAAATGGAAGAGGTATGGAGAAGAGCAAGAAAAACAATTAAGGGTATGGACCAGCTTCCTTAAGAGGAGAGATTAAAAAGACTGGGTCTATTCATCTCAAAAAAGAGGTGACACTAGGGTTGTGGCCACACTAACCCCTCCTTTTGGAGTGGCTGTGGTAAAGTGGCACTTTGGAATATACTAATGAGGCACTGTCATGAATATGCAGTGCCTCATTAGCATAACGACAGCCACTCGTGCTTCGAAGCTGCGGGTTTCGAAATGCACGTCGTCTGTGTAGCCAGGGGCCTTCTGAAAGGATCCCCTGAGTTCGAAAGCCCCTTCTTCCCAAAACTAAATGGGAAGAAGGGGCTTTCAAAATCAGGGGGCCTTTTCGAAAGGCCCCCGGCTACATGGGCGGCATGTGTTTCGAAACCAGCAGTTTCAAAGTGTGTGGCTGCCATTATGCTAATGAGGTGCTGCATACTCATGGCAGCACCTCATTAGCATATTCCAAAGTGCCACATTACCATAGCCCCTCCGAAAGAACAGGCTAGCGTGGCCACAGCCTAGGGGAATATGAACAAGGCCTGTAAAATCATGAATGATCTGGAGAAAGTGAGCAAAGAATTTTTATTTACACATTCACATAACACAAGAACCTGGGGTTACCCAATACATCCATATCCCATAGAACTAGAAGGGACCTTGAGAAGTCATTGAGTCCAGACCCCTGCCCTCCTGGCAGGACCAAGAACCATCCCTGATGGATTTTTTTTTTAAATCTATTTGCTGCAGACCCCTAAATGGCCTCCTCAAGGATTGAACTCACAACCCTGCATTTACAAGACCCACCACACTATGACATTAATAAAACAAATATAAGTAACTACTTTGTAAGATTCATGGTCAATGCGTAGACCTCATTGTCAGGAGATGTTGCAAAGGCCAAAAGTATAACTGAACTTAAAAAATAGGTAAATTCATGGAGGAGAGGTCCATCAGTGATTATTATCTAAGATAGTCAGGGATGCAACCCCATGCTCTGGGTGTCCCTAAGCCTCTAACTGTTAAATGCTGGGACTGGATGATATAGGATGGATCACTTGGGGATTCCCATGTTCTGTTCATTCCCTTTGAAACATCTGGCATTGGCCCTCATCAGGAGATAGGATGTTGGGCTAGATGGACCACTGATCTGATCCAGCATGGATATGCTTATGTTCTAATGACTGTAACAACAGTAGTGGCCATGACAGCTACAGGCTGCAGAAAATGTAGGGTGATAGAGCAATTATCCCTCTGAAATGTTAACAGTGCTCTTTCTGGTGACACTGACAAGATTATGAAATTCTAAACCTGGTTTTAAAAAAGCTTTTAAATTCCTAATCCTCAATATCTGTTGGTTAATTCTGATTTCTGAACAAATACATTTTACAGTTTGAACCTCTATAATCCAGCATCCTTATGACCTGACCGGTACCAGATGAGAGAATTTGCTGGACCACGGGAGGTCATATTGTCTAGAAGCACTAACAAAACTTTCACTTCTTATTGGACTCTTAGAAGACAATTGGGGTAAATTACAGCTATATAACACTGCAGAACATAGACAGCCAGACTGGTGGCTGGAAACAAGCTTTATGGGACCGTGGAAAACTTGCCCACACCCATCATAAGTGGTCATCTAGCTAACTAAAATCATGCTGGATTATAGATGCTTCCAGACGAGCATGTTCCAGATTAGAGAGGTTGAACCTGTATTGGCATAAATTTTCATAGCATTCTGAGAGCACGCAAATGAAAACTTCACCTTAAGCTTCAGTTCATTTTGAAATGTGTGTATATATTCTTAATAATGTTACCAACCAAGAGTGCATATCTAACAAATTTCAGATACACTGGCATTTTATTATAATACATATGTAATAGGATTCTTAGCCAACTGGTGGGAATAATGTTATATTTTTATCTAAATTTATTCAGTTCTAATAGCCATTTATTTATTTGTTTATTTGTTTATTTATTTTTGCTTATTGCCAAGAAATGTAGCTGTGAAAAGAAGCTCTCTTTTATTGGAAATCATTTTTCATCTAGTACTCCTGACCAATTGTCACTCAATTCATCATTAGGAAACTTGGCGGGATGTGAGAAACAGTATGGATTCTGAAGCATACTTCTTAAAATCGCTTGCCAAGATTTTCAAAGGTGAGACTGGCACATTTTCCAGGACATCTGAATGGGGCTTGGTTTTCAGAAAGGCCTGTACATGCACCATCTGAAAATCAAGGCCTTTCTCAAAAAATTACTAGTAATTTTAAAAAAATGTGGTTACTATAAATAAAACCTTACCCTTACCTTTGGTGGCTTGAATGGATAATCAGATGAAAATGTGATATCCAGGAAAAAAACACCTCCTTCATACACAGAACCTGGGGGTCCAAGTATAGTTGATCTCCATTCATAAATGTTATCTCCTTTAGGGCCAGCACTATTTAAAATCATTGAGAGAAAGGGAGAGAATCATCTGTACCTTTGTAAATAACATTTGCAGGGATTACCTTTTTTAAATCCAGTTATTATCATAGAATTGTAAGGTGAGAAGAGACCAGTCCAATTCCCTGCTCAAAGCAGAATCAATCCCAACTACATCATCCCAGTCAGGGCTTTGTCAAGCCAGGACCTATTCCAGTCCTTCACCATCCCCCTAGGCTACGTCTACACTACAGAGATCTTTCGAAAGAAGCTCTTCCAGAAGATCTCTTCTGAAAGAACTTCCTTCGAAAGAGCGCATCCACACACAAAAAAGCAGATCAAAAGAGTGATCTGCTCTTTCGAAAGAGAACGTCCACGCAGCCCCCACTTTTTTGAAATAATGGGCCAGGGATTGAAAATGAAAACAGTTCTTTAGAAAGAAGACACTCCCTGTGGAGTGTCTACACATATTTTTTTTCGAAAGAAGCTTTTGAAAGGGTGCACTTTTCCTGAAATAGGGAAGGAAGAGCTATTTCAAAAGGAGCACCACATTTTTTCAATTTACTTTTGAAAGAATGCTTTTTGTGTGTAGACACTCCATGGGTTCTTTCGAAAGAGCTCCCTTCTTTCGAAAAATCTTTCAAAAGAACTTGCTAGTGTAGACGCAGCCCTAACGAAATAAGTTTTTTTCCTAATATCCAACCTAGACTTCTCCCAGTGCAACTTGAGACCACTGCTCCTCATTCTGTCATCTGTCTCCACTGAAAACAGCCTCTCTCCATCCTCTTTATAATTCCCCTTCAGATAAGTGAAGGCTGCTATCAAATCCCCCTTCAGTCTTCTCTTCTGTAGACTAAGTAAGTCTAAATCCCTCTACCTCTCCTCATGAGTCACGTGCTCCAGCCTCCAAATAATTATTGTTTCCCTTCACTGGAGTCACTCCAATGCGTCCACATCCTTTAAATAATGTGAGGGAAGGGGGACAGAATTGGACACAATATTCCAGATGTGGCCTCACCAGTGTCAAATAAAGGAGAATAATCACTTCCCTAGATCTGCTGGCAGTGCTCCTACTAATGCAGCCCAATATGCCATTAGCCTTCTTGGCTACAAGGGCACATAGTTGACTCATGTCCAGATTCTCATCCGCTGTAATGCCCAGGTCCTTTTCTGCAGAACCTGCTTAGCCAGTCAGTCCCCAGCCTGCAGCAGTGTTTGGGACTCTCACATCCTAAGTGCAGGACTCCAGATGTGCCCTTGTTACACCTCATTAAATTTCTCTTGTCCCAATCCTTCAATTTGCCTAGGTTAGGGGTGAGCAACTTTTTATGCTGGGGCCTGCAATTAGCAGCTGTCTCTCCATTCCCCTGCTCCTCGACCCTGGAAGGGATTGGTGTTCTCCCAGAAGCGATGTACTGCTCTCCCTTGGTGGAGGCAGAGAAAGCCCCTGGGTAGGATGTGTGTGGAAAAGATTAGATGGAACATTGGTCTGGGGTGAGATTTAAAAAAATCTCAGTGAAACACACAAGCCCTATGCTGGGGAGCCAGGATAAAGGGGATTCTTCCCGCCCCACTGTGCACACAGTCTCCTGGCTCGCTGCCATGCAGGGGATGTGGGGAAGCTCCCTAGAGCAACAGCAGCAGTATGGGCAGGGGCAGGCGCAGTCCAGTGCACCACAGGTTACCTGAATGCAGCCAGGCAGCAGGGGGGAGGGGGCAGAGGCAGCCCCACTGCCCAGCAATGGCAGCGCAAGGGCAGCTGGAGGACTCATGGGGGCAGGCTGCACATCAGGCTCTGTCTGCACATGGGGCAGGAGCAGGGTTGGATGCTGGGCTGAGAGGAAGGGGAAGGGGGCCAGCAGCAGCACACATATGCCCTGGCTCACCGTTCACAGCTAGTGAAAGCAGCTGAGGCGTGTGCCTCACTTGTACTGACTTTGTCCTTTGCTAATAAAAATGCAGCCGCGGGGGTTGCAGCTTGAGGACTTTGCTGTGCTTCCCCCGATAAAATCTGGCAACCACCACAAGGGGGCACGTCCCCCACTTTGCACCTCCCTGGTCTAGGACACTCTGAACCCTATTCCTACCCTCCAAAATATCTGCCTCTCCCCTAGCTTAGCATCATCCACGAACTTGCTGAGGGTGCAATCCATCCCCTTGTCCAGGTCATTAATGAAGATGTTGAACAAAATCTGCCCCAGGAATGAACCTTAGGAGACTATGCTTGAAACTGATCAGCAACCAGACATTGAGCCATTGATCACAACCCCTTGAGCCCGATGACCAAACCAGCTTTCTATCCACCTTACTGTCCATTTATCCAATCTATACTTCTTTAACTTGCTGGCAAGATACTGCGAGAGACTGTATCAAAGTCCAGGTATTTCAAATCCACTGCCTTCCCCATATCCACAGGACCAGTCACTTCTTCATAGAAGGCAATCAGGTTGGTCAGGCAGGACTTGCCTTTGATGAATGCACGTTGACTATTTCTGATAACTTAAATATCTAATACTGATCATTTATTTGACTTCAGCAGGTGCCAAACTTCTCGCAGACTTCAATCGGGATTATTGCTTAAAGCTATTCATTGTGCTTAGGTACCAAGCTGAAGCAGGACCTTAATGCTTGTGAGTGCATTGGCAACAGAAAGGATTAACCATTCCATGTATAGGTAATGCAGTGGATTCACTGTACTATCTCTGTATTAAACACAAATCCTATCTTTGAGTTCTGGAGAACGTAGCTGCAGTAGCATCTGTGTTTGTCTGAGTTACGTGGAATACACATAGCAAAGAAATTATAACTCACACATCCACTGGATCTAGAGCATTAGAAAAAACCCCACACTCTATATTCCCTTTATAAATTTTAAGATTAATATAATAAATAATTAATATAGTACAAGCTTTATTATCCAGCCTCCCCCAGGAACTGGGGAGGCTGGATAATAAAAAGGTGTGGCAGCTGGCCTCTCTCTGCCCCCCCACCTGGGCAGTGGGCAGCCAGCCCCGCTCTGCAACCTCGGCCAAGCAGCAGGCAGCTGGACCTGCTCCGCCCCCCCAGCCAGGCAATGGGCAGCTAGCCTTCTCTGCTGGCCACCGGTGGGCAGCTGGTCAGCTCTGCTGGCTGTGCCTGGGTAACTGGTTCAGAGCAGTCAGCACCAGCTGGTCAGCCAGCCCTGTAGCAACTGAGACAGCTGTCCCCGGCTGGGTAACCAGCCCTGTAGCAAGCTGGAGAACCGAATGTGCTGGTTATCTGGGTGCTGGATAAACATGCTTCTACTGTAGACGGTTTGATTTAGAGATTGTTAAGCTCCAACAGGTGAACATATTGTTTGTTTGTAGCCACCTATAAACACCATCTATGGATGTACTTAACATCCAACTGTAACACATACCTCTCAAGTCTGTAATATCCCTGAACAATTTACAAAGTTATTTATAAAAGTACCTAAGGGTGTGATTCAGTTTTGTAGTGTTGAGATGTTATGTGTTTGATATCACTTGTTTAGAATGATACAGAATAATTTTCATGTGTTACATTGGAAAGTTTAAGGTTTTCTTCGGGGGTGGGCAGAGATGGAGAATCCAATCTATTTTAACAGAGCACTCCCCTCATTAATAGGAACCCATATAGTTACATAGCTGTCTTACTACATGCTGCATGTTTTCAAAATGGTAACTCAGAGCCATTTGCTTGGGAAGAGCATGTTACAGAGGGAAGAAGGGAAGAACATGTTACAGAGATTTTTTGGCAGCTGTCAATATTACAAAACTGTTTAGGAAATAATGAACTAGCACAGGGGCCTCAAACTTAGGGCCAGTGCCAGTCCCAAATCCTCCTAGCAAGCCT
Source organism: Carettochelys insculpta (assembly GCF_033958435.1). Lineage (NCBI taxonomy): Eukaryota > Metazoa > Chordata > Testudines > Carettochelyidae > Carettochelys > Carettochelys insculpta. The sequence goes on from NC_134144.1 coordinate 29,056,675, forward strand.
GCAGGCTCGGGGGGAGGGCGGGGGGGCATTCTCCCCCAACAAGTCTCCAAGCCCGCCTGATGGCTGCGCACTCCTCCCCCGACATCCCCTGGCTCCACCTCTGGGTGATTAAAAACCTGCTGGAGGCTCCTGCTGCCACCATGACAGTGCAGTGAGGTCAGAGTGGCTTCTGGCCTCCAGCTGCACAATGCTGGCGTGTCCCAGGGCCCGGGACACATGTGTGCAGAGCTGTTCTCTCCATCGGTGCAAGGTGTGAAATCATTAACCCAGTCTGTCACACTGACTACCTACCAGTGATGCCAACTCTTCTGATTGGATCACAAGCGTTCTGGAAATTGGGGTGCTTTTTTTTCTCATCATGCTGGGCTCCCCCGTCCCTGACTAGGGAAACCAAAAGTGAAACCCCGTGGCCCCGCCCCACTGGCTGTGGAAGTGTGTCAGCTTATCTACCTCTCTGGCTAGTGCTGTTCATTGTAGTGGAGGCAGCCAGCATGGCTATCCGGACTGTACGGTGCCCCCTGCAGCTGGGACTATGTGGGTGCTGGGGGCCTAAGTGCTGGTGGGAGCCATGCATGGTCCCCAAATGCTACTTGGCATCCTCCCCAGGCATCAGCCATGCAGGCCTGATTAGGGAAATGCTCAGTCTGTAGATGGACTGAGGGCTGGGAGTTTGAGACCCCTGAACTAGCATTTTCCCAACCGCTGGGATGTTAGAATTAGCACGATACAATCTGAGTATCTGTTTACATCCCTTCTCAAATATCCAAAACAAAACTATTTCTCCACAGAGCAGGCATTGATTTGAAAAACATAAGTACCCTCTCCAAGAAAGTAATGTAAGGTAACATGCAGATTCTTCTCCTGACAAGATCCATACTGCTGGCTGGGCAAAGTAAGATAGCTCAAAAGATTGCAGCATGAGCACTCGTGTTTTACTATAAAACAGTTTCTTCCCTGCTTTCATACTCAAAAGAGGAACTATTTCATCATCATCATCATCATCATGCACCCACACATCCTGGGTGATAAATGTGGGAGTGTTTTTTTAGACAGGACATTCCAGAGACAACCAAATACTAATCTGAATTATGAATTATTTTCCAGTTAAAATTCATAGCTTATTCTTGATGATTGTTAATCAGTCAGGCTATCGTTACCCTGATCCAAACCGCCAGCAGCAGTATGCAAATGGATGGCCTCAAAAATGCAAATGGCTGCTCACTTGCATATTCACTCACAAGCAGATGCCGCTGCCAGTACAAAAAAAGCTGTGTAAAAGTGGGTCTGCCGGCAAAACCTCCTCTTTGTTAGCAGCGTCTTATGCCTGATTTTTTCCAGGCATAAGAGGCTGCCAGCAAAGGGAGTGTGGGGGGGGGGTTCCTCTGGCTGACCCACATTTACACAGCTATTTTTGTGCCGGAGGCAGTGTCTGCCAGTGAGTGAATATGTAAATTAGTGGCTATTTGCATTTTCAAGACCGCCTTTTTGCATACTACTGCCGGCAGTTTGGGTGAGTGTAACTGTAGTCCCATTGTTTTATATACCAAATACTTATTTTGTTTCAGGCCTTTTCTTTATACGACAAAAATAATCAGAAACTCTAGCTAGCATTTTAAAATATATTTTAAAAATCATCATCATATTTTTGGCAAAGTATTCTCCCTTTGCCAAAAATACAAGTAGACAGCTTCTAGGTTATAATTAACTTTTCTTTGTTAAAAAGAAAATAAATACTACATTGAAAGTTTGGGCCTGTGAACCTTCACCATGTTTTTTTTTGATTTGTAAGCCATGTACAAACGAGTCAACAAAACCCACAGATAACCATTATAAGTGAAAACTATGTAGGAGGATGCCAAGCAATAGTTCTTAATGTTGCAGTAAATTGTTTGTACTTCACATCACTACTGGAGATTATTCCATTCATGCTTTCCAAAAAGCAATTAGCATAGAGAACTAAAAATACTGGAGCAACAATGATAATATTTAAAACCCATATAGGCCACTGAAAAGTTTTAATTAATTCTTGATACTTATCAGACTTATAGCTAATTAATATTACGTTTGGAAACTATTAAGTGATTCAATTTTGGCATTAGCTTTAATGGTTATTTTATAGTCTAATACAGAGGTTAGAATCTTTGCCTTCTGTCAAGCTACCCTCCTTTAATACAACTCTAATTGCTGGATGGCATTCAGTCAGATTAATGAAATAGACAAATTACAATAGCCACATATTACAGTCAAATGAATCAGTCACAATTAAGTACTGTTACAGCATCTAGCTTTGAGTCAAACTGTCTGGTAATCATGAACCATCTCAGCGCAAGGATCCTATCAGTTAATAGCTCAGCATCTAAGTGCAGTAACTCTCCATTTAGTTATTTAGTGTTATCTTCTATATTATTGTTAGTCTTATATAAATGGATAAAGTTACATGTGAGGAGGAGAGTGCTATTTGGAAGGTAAGAATATTTTCAACTAAGACAGGTAGAAAGCACCCTATTGGTACACTACCACACATTCCTCTTACGGCTGAGAAAACAATGTCACAACTTCTGAAATAAGATTAAAAAAAATACCAGTAAATATACTCAGATAAAGGTGAACATTCTTCAGTCAAAAGGTTGAGCATTTTATTATTTTTAACTGAGATTGAGGACATTTCTTACAACAGATGAAACAGTGCCTGATTCACCAATGGCGTGAGAGAGAATTTAGCCTTACTAATGATTTTTGATGTGTGAAGACTAGGCTAACGAATGTAATAGCCAAGATGATACACCAGGCTATTTTCAATCATTTTTTTCCTACAGCACTAAATACAGAACAGCAGCTGGATAAATGTATCAAACTATACATTTTATTCTTTTCCGTACCTGTGGAACAAAGCACCACTCACTTCCTGGGCAGTATGCAGCTCAGACATAGCTGATGGGGTTGCTAACTTTGTATTTGCAGATAACCAAACTCCCTTGTTTTGCCCCTTCTCTGAGACCCTACCCATACCATTTCATCCCCACCAACATCACTATTTGCTCACCTCTGCCCTCACTGACATGTTCATTTTCCCCACGCTAAGGCAGCAGAGAGTTGGGCTGTGAGAGGGGATCTGGACCCTGGATTGAGGCCAGAAGTTGAGGGTTGGGGTGCAGGCAGGAGTGGGAGAGGGTCAGCTTTCACCCAGGCAAGTGGAAGATTGGGAATAGTGGAGAAGTGCTGTGGTGCACATATATATCTAATATTCTGACAACGTAGCATATCTGTGCTGTTAATTGCTATTGTCCTGCTGCCTGACCAAATTAGTTTCTGGCACATCCAAAAGTAAATTAACACACTTAACAGGAGAAGTATTTTTGGGTTCATTTCTGAATAATTATTTTGCACAACTAGGTTAAAAAAAATCAGACAAAGCAACACGGAAATAATATTTTTAAAGTGACAAGAGAAACTTATGGTTTACAGAAAATTTTACATTGTAAGTTAAACACCTGATTAATGTAATTACAGAGATTTAGCACTCAAATAAAGTTAACCCCAAACAGCTGCTTCTTAAGTATCTGCTGCTTCACTGCTGGGAAAGACCCATGATACAAGATATGTTTACTTCCAAGGCGTAATTCCCAGCCTGGGCACACACACACACGCTAGCTCTGATCAAGTTGCCTAAAGGTAGGTCCATGCTACTGCTTAATTTGATCTAACTCACCTTGCTCATGGGAGTGGAAAAGCCAACAAGTGCCACAAGTTGCACAATGTCCACACTGGTGCTTTGGTGAGAGGAGATGCTCTCCCACGGACACACCTTATGATTCTCACAGGGGCAGAGTAATTATGCTGATGGGAGTGCTCTCTGCCGTCAGCAGAGCCCATCTGCTCCAGATGTGCGACAGCAGCACAGCTGCAGCAGCCGGGCCCATGGACTGGGGGCCAGTAAAAAAGAGGGCAGTTGCCTCCAGGCTCCTTTGAATTGCTGTAACAGTGCAGCTCCAGCTGCACGCTGCTGGGAGGGAGCGGGGAGGGAGAAAAAGGGGACACAGCACTGCAGTCCCTTCAGCACCAAGGGCCAAATGCCCTAGGCACCTCCCCTTCCACCACTGGCCTTGCCCCTACCAGGCCACAGAGCTGAGCCACCCTCCCACCTTGCCCAAGGCCTTCAGTGGCTCTCGGTGGCACTGGCAGCAGCACTGCAATGTGTGCTTGTCTGAAGAACAAGCTTGAAATCTCCCTGCCTTGTTCACAAAATGCATTCAAACTGCCCACCTGGGGCCAGATGTAGGAGCCCCGACTAGGACAAGAATTTCTAAATTATCTGGTGTAAGCGGCAGTAAAATACTGTATGGTCCTGGATTCTTTTGCTGTCAGTACTACTTATCATGAGCCATTAGATCTGAAACTGAGGTACAATCCTTCATTTCATAAGGGTGGGGTAGGGTAAATAAAAAGGAGGGGTGGTAATTTACAGCCATTTGCACAAAATCAACTCTGTTCTGACCTCTGTTATGAGAGGTAAGTAAGTATTATCATATGCAGCAGCACCAACAGCCCTCATAGGCCCTGGGTCAACGTGGGAGCAGGGCTTGGTTCCGTGCCCCAGAAGGCGAGGAGGGAGGGAGGAAAGGGCATTCGAACTTCAGTGCTGCCCTGACCACGCCGCTGCTCTCCTCCCCTCCCTCCTCCATTGGCAGGCCTGATCATATGCAAAGCTAATAATGAGACATAATAAAGGGAATAAAGATTAGCTGAATACCAGGAAAACTCCCAAATAATGGGATCTGTAAGACTGTGAAACAGCTTCCACGCCAATCTCTTGCAGTTAGAATAGACACAGGATGGCTGAAGAGACCTGTCCCATCTCTGACTGGGATTCCTTCCCAACCAGGGCAATGAAAACTTCAAAAAGCACAATAAAGCAAAAGATACTACTCCATTGCTCCACCATGGCTGCCCCAGTGATGAAATGGAGAATCTCTCAGCATACTGGAATCATGGAGTGCCACCGTAACAATTTCTATGCCACCCATTCTTGTCAGGCTTGACTTCTTTACACAGTATAAAGTGGTATGATTGTAATAGCTCTGACTTGGGGCTCCTCAAATGTCAGAAATTCCTGTTAGGATGAGAGGTGAGTGAATTTAAGACATTCTGAGGTAGGCAGCGAGCAGCCTAAGCCCCAGTCACCTTCAGGCTTGAGGAAGGCAGGTGGGTGAATAACAAACAGAAAAGGCACAAGCTCCCAAGCTGCACAAAGCACAACTCTGAACCTGTCCAGAATCAGGGCCCATGGTTCGAGGCTAACAGTGTTTGCTGCATGCATGCTGCATGCTATCAAGAATGGAATTAATGTCACATTAGTTGAAACACACCACAAGATTCTTAGGATTGTGGTTTTGAGGAAAGTGAAGTGAAGAGAACTGCAATGAGAGTGCTCCCTTTTAGTACAAATTGTTTTCCTTGGTACCAGGTCAAAAATTTAAGAGACAAAGTTGAAATAACTAATTTTTTCCTGGACTTTCCTTTTAAAGTCCCATTGGTTAGGATTGGCACCTGAGCTTTGACAGGTACATCTCATAAAGGGAGCAGACAGACAGCGCGACTCTATGAAGTCAATCATAGCCACATTCTTCCTTCAGGGAAAACCCACCTTAAGGCAAGATTGTGTCTAGGAGAAACTCCTAAATCTCTTTCAAAACAAAAAGCAGTCAAGTAGCACTTTAAAGACTAGCAAAATAGTTTATTAGGTGAGCTTTCATGGGACAGACCCACCTAATAAACTATTTTGCTAGTCTTTAAAGTGCTATTTGACTGCTTTTTGTTTTGATAGTGTATAGACTAGCACGGCTTCCTCTTTGTTGCTAAATCTCTTTGTAGACAGCTCAGCCATGCTCTGTCACCATGGTTAATTGTAATGTATACAGTACTGTCAGTACTTTACAGCATCAGAGAGAGAGCTGTGTTAGTCTGTATCTTTGGGAAGAACAAGAAGCCCTGTTGCACTTTATAGACTAACAGATAACTTGGAGCATAAGCTTTTGTGGGCAAAGACTCACTTCGTCAGATGCATGATTCGGGGGGGGGGGGGGGGGGGCGTGGAGGGGCAGTTTCCAGAGGGGTATTTAAAGAGTGGGGTCCCAGTAAAAGCGAGGGCCAGAGCTGACAAGGTCTATTCAGCAAGGTGGAAATGGCCCATTATCAGTCGTATGTATCAAAAGAGGAAAAAACAAGTCAGATGAGACAAGCCCATTGTCAGAGTCTAATGGGGAGATATTAACAACCAGGGCTGAGAAGCTGCTTTTGTAAGGTGTGAGCCACCCCCAGTCTCTGTTTAATCCTTGGTTGATGGAATCAAATTTGCAAATAAATTGCAGTTCAGAGGTTTCGCCCTCCATTTGATTTTTGAAATTTCTTTGTTTTAGGACTGCTACTTTTAAATCTGTTACTGAGTGTCCAGGGAGATTTAAGTGCTGTGCTGTAGGTTGAAGTGCTGTACTGCAGGCTGTCTGTAGGTGAGGACCGGCCTGCCTCCCAAGGTCTGTGAGAGCGAAGGATCATTGTCCAGGATGGGTTGCAGATCACTGATGATGCATGGGAAAGGCCTCAGGTAGGGGCTGTATATGATGGCCAGTGTGTGTTCTATGGTTTTCCTTGCGAGGCCTGTCTTGCAGCAGGTAGCCTCTGGGTTTTTCCTCTTTTGATATAGATGGGTACCCAGAGGCCAACTGCTACAAGACAGGCCTCGCAAGGAAAACCATAGAACACACACTGGCCATCATATACAGCCCCTACCTGAGGCCTCTCCAACACATCATCAGGTATCTGCAACCCATTCTGGACAATGATCCTTCACTCTCACAGACCTTGGGAGGCAGGCCTATCCTCGCCTACAGACAGCCTGCCAACCTGAAACAAATTCTCACCAGCAACTATAGACCACAACACAGGAACTCTATACATGGAACCAATCCCTGCAACAAACCTCACTGCCAAGTCTGCTCACGTATCTACACCAGCAATATCATCACAGGACCTAACATCAACCATATCATCAGGGGCTCCTTTACCTGCACATCTACTAATATAATATATGCCATCATGTGCCAGTACAATTTACATTGGCCAAACTGGACAGTCTCTATGTAAAAGAATAAATGGACATAAATCAGACATCAGGAACGGTAATGTACAGTAGCCTGTGGGAGAACACTTCAATCTCCCTGGACACTCAGTAACAGATTTAAAAGTAGCAGTCCTAAAAAAAAGAAATTTCAAAAATCAAATGGAGAGAGAAATCTCTGAACTGCAAGTTATTTGCAAATTTGACTCCATTAACCAAGGATTAAACTGGGACTGGGAGCGGCTTGCCCCTTACAAAAGCAGCTTCTCAGCTCTGGGTGTTAATATTTCCCCATAAGACTCTGACAATGGGCCTGTCTGATCTGACTTTCCTCTTTTGATACGTACTACTGATAATGGGCCATTTCCACCTTGCTGAATAGACCTTGTCAGCTCTGGCCCTCCCTTTTACTGGGATGCCACTCTTTAAATACCCCTCTGGAACCCTACCCTCACAAATCAGGCACCTGATGAAGCTGGTCTTTGCCCACGAAAGCTTATGCTCCAAATTATCTGTTTGTCTATAAAGTGCCACAGGACTTGTTGTTCTGCTTTTCAGCATGTGAGAGAGATGTTCTCTAACTTATTCCTACTGAAGCAGAAATATAAGGAACCACTGCATGTCTGTACTGAAGCATGAGCTGTAACTATATATCCAGCATGGCTAACATACACTGGTGAAAGTCTCACAGCACTCAGTTTGAAAAACCTTCATTTGCAGCTGTAACATTCAGATGGGCATAAGATACAGCCACTCAGTCTGTGTTTAACCAGCATTACACTTTAGAAAAACATATCCTTATCAATACAAACACACAGGCACAGCCCCACCCAGGACGAGGCTCCTCGCACTTCCTTTGTATTAACAGGCTCACAAGCGGCCTGCAATGCACACAAAGGTGGCAGTATTGAAGGATCCTGGAGGCTACAGCTGCTGGGCTGCATATTCATTCAGCAAAATCCCACTGCAGCCTCTGCCACTGGGACTCTTACAAAACCCTCACTAGAATATTTTGAAAACACAGGAAAATGCTGATGCTCCAAAGGGTATTTTGCCTATCTCTAGCTATGGACTTACTGCTCAACTGCCTAAACATCTGAGGCTACATCTACATTACCTGAAAAATTCGAATTTAAGGAAGTTAACTTGATATTACCATGTAACTGCCTTCACTGTAAATACCATTAGACTAATTTAGGGCACACTAATATCAACATTACAATATTGTCGGTACTTGATGGGTGCAGCCTCAAAATCGAATTCAGAAGTTCGATTGAAAGCCACTGTGGAAGTGCCACATCTTAAAATCAAATTTATTAGCCTCCATGTGTAACCCACATATAAGCTGTGTCTACACGTGCACACTACTTCGAAGTAGCGGCACTAACTTTGAAATAGCGCCCGTCGCGGCTACACGCGTCGGGCGCGATTTCGAAGTTAACTTCGACGTTAGGCGGCGAGACGTCGAAGTCGCTAACCCCATGAGGAGATAGGAATAGCGCCCTACTTCGACGTTCAACGTCGAAGTAGGGACAGTGTAGACGATCCACGTCCCGCAACGTCGAAATTGCCGGGTCCTCCATGGCGGCCATCAGCTGGGGGGTTGAGAGACGCTCTCTCCAGCCCCTCAGCTCACTGGTGGCCGCGTGGAGCGGCCCCTTAAAGGTCCCCTCCCCCGCCCTGACTCTGCAGGAAGCTGAGGCAACGTGCAGGCTGCAGCCTGCACACGCGGGCAGCCTGCACAGCCCTCAGCCCACCACACAGTGGCGATGGCTGCCCAGCAGCCCCCCTAGTGCCCTCAGGGGACCCCCCCCAAGGGGAGCCAGGGCAGCCAGCCCAGCCAGAAGACCTGCCAGTCTGGGAAGCGGCAGCGGGGCCCCTCCTGGACGGAGGCCGAGCTGCGGGACCTGCTGGGGCTCTGGAGCGAGGAGGAGGTGCTCCAGGTAATGGGGAGCAAGAGGCGGAATGCGGATGCGTTCGCTCGGCTGGCCGACGGCCTGGCTGCCCGGGGTCACCCTGCCCGCACTCCGGACCATGTCCAGAGTAAGGTGAAGGAGCTGCGGCAGGGTTATGCCCGGGCCCGGGATGCGGCCAGCCGATCTGGGGCCGTCCCCGTCACTTGCCCCTTTTACAGGGAGCTCAGGGACATCCTGGGCTCCCGGCACACCTCCTCCCCTCTGGCCACCCTTGACACCTCGGCTGACGAGCCCCAGCAGGCCCTGCAGCCGGAGTCCGACCCGGAGGCAAGCCCCGCACGCCGGGGGCCCCCCCTGGAGGCCATCCCCAGGACATCGCGGCAGGAGGAGGAGGAGGAGGAGGAGGGGGGCTCCTCCTCCGCAGAATCCAGCCTTCAGATCCTCCTCCTGCCATCCCGGAGCAGCAGCAGGGCCTCCGACCCCCGGGGATCTCCGGACCGTGGGAACGGACCCACAGGTAGGTACCCCTCTCTAGTGGACACCCCTGGGCTTGAGGGGCGGGGGTAACAGAGATGTGTCCAGGGCCCCCCACACGCTCACATGGCCATGGCCCCAAGGACACCAGGGCCATGGCCCTCACAGCACTGCAGCCGTCAGCCCCTGCCCCCCCCCACCCTGCATGACAGTGCCATGCCCCATCCCTGGGCCAGGGGGGAGCGGAACCTCGAGGGGCCCCCAGGCGGAGGGGGTGGGACACCCGGCAGCAGCAGCATGTGATGGAGTGGGGGGAGTGCCAAAGGGAGACTCAGGCTACATATGAGCCACAAGAGCCGAGGAGCTCCCAGGGCCAAAGGAGGATCCTGGCGCTACAGCTGGCAGGTGACACCTCTGCCCTGAACAAACAGGAGGGAGGAGCCGAGCTGGCTTGGAATTGGGGGGCGAGGGCGGGGGCCACAGGTAGAGGCTAGGGGAAGGGAGAGCTGGTAAGCAGCCAGCCAGAGGAGGGGGAAAGCTGCATCCCAGAGGGGCTCCCCTTGGGGTCTTCTCCCCACGACGGGTTGGAAGGACTGTCTCTTCCGACAGCTGGTGCTGTCACTCCTGCCAGAAACTGGCCATCTGTGGCCTGAGAAAGCTCTCCTGCTCTCAGACCCTGCGGGGTGAAGTGAGAGTCGCTCCCACCAGGGGACGGGCTGCAGGGCAGGGGGACCCCTGAACCCCATCCATCACAGCAGCATCTCCCCGGGACGGGGATGGGGAACCTGCAGCACAGGGCGGGGGGGACAAAGGCCACGGCTCGGGGCCCACACTAACGCCTGTCTCCATTCTTCTTTCCCCCCTCCTCTCCTGTGTCCTGCACCTGCACCTGCACCATCCGAAGGACTGGAAGAGAGCACCGGCGAGGCCTCAGTTGTCCCGGAGAGCCCTCCGGGACCCTCGCTCCAGGGCAGCCCCTCGGCCGAGGAACGACCGGCCCCGCGGAGGGCAAGACGGCGGACCCCGCGCCTACTACCGGCGGCGGCGACGGACCCCCAGCTGCTGGCCATCCTCCGCCAGCAGCTGGAGGTCTCGGAGCAGCACCTCCAGCTGCAGGAGCGGGCGCTGGCCTGGCGCCAGGAGGCATGGGGGGCCTATATGCAGACATTTAACCGGCTGGTTGATTACCTGGCCCCCCATGCCGCGCCGGCCGAGCCATCGCCTGCCCTGCCCGCTCCTGCAGCCCCACCACCAGCTGCTCCAGCCGTCGCTGGGCCGTCCGCCGTCGCCCCACCACCCACCCGCGAGGGCCACAGCGCCGAGGGACCCCTGGAGCCACCTGAGACTCGCTGGCGCCGATACCTTCCTGTGCAGCCCGCTCCCACCCAGCCGCGGACCAGACTGCAGGCACGGCGGGGCTCCCGGCCGGGCATGCCCAGTGCTGGGCTCTAGGGGCGAGGGGCCCGGGACGTGGCCCCCCCCTTGTTGTATATAGTTTGACTGTTTGTTTTTGGTGCCCCCGTTTGCCCCGTCCCCCCCATGTAAATAGTTCTCCCCGTTCTCCTCCCTGCTTTTCTTTTTTGTTGATGGCGCACACTTCTTTGCTTTGTTGTTGTATTGTTTTATTTGTGCACATCTTGCTTTGGTTGAACGTTTGTCCCTCCTTTTTGGTTTGTGTTTCACATATTTATTTATTTACAAAAAAAAAAAAAGTTTCGTAAAGACGAAAAAAAAGTTTACGTTCACCCACAAGTTCGTGCTGTCATTTGTCCAGGACAAGTGGGAGGGGGGGGCGGTGGGGTTCTCCATGGTGTGGGCGTTGGGGCAGGAGTGTGGGGGAGGAAGGGGCGGGCAGTAGGGGGCCTGGGCAGAGTTCACCTCGTGGCCTGTTGGTCGAAGTGGGCCCGCAGGGCCTCCCGGACCCGGGTCCCCTCTGGGTCCACCTGCCGACTGGGGGCAGCAGGTAGCTGCACGTGTGCCCTGCCGGCCTCCGCGGCCCAGCCCTGCAGAAAGGTCTCCCCCTTGCTCTCCACGAGGTTGTGCAGGGCGCAGCAGGCACCCACAATCTGGGGGATGTTGTTGGGGCCTGCATCCAGGCGGGTCAGGAGACATCGCCAGCGTCCCTTGAGGCGGCCAAATGAGCGCTCCACCACCTGGCGTGCACGGTTCAGGCGCTCGTTGAAGCGCTCCTGGCTAGCGGAGAGATGGCCCGTGTAGGGGTGCATGAGCCACGGCCGGAGGGGGTAGGCCGCATCTGCGATGACGCAGAAGGGCATGGTGGTGTCCCCCAGAGGGATCTCCTGCTGGGGGATGTAGGTCCCCGCCTCCAGCCGGCGGCACAGGCCCAAGTTCCGAAAAACCCGGGCGTCGTGGGTGCTGCCAGGCCAGCCCACGTAAATGTCCTGGAAACATCCCCGGCTGTCCACCAAGGCCTGCAGGACGACAGAATGGTAGCCCTTCCGATTGAGGTATCGTCCTCCACTGTGATGCGGGGCGCGGATGGGGATGTGAGTCCCATCCAGAGCCCCGAAGCAGTTGGGGAAGCCCAGGGTGGCAAAGGCGGCGACAGTGGCATGTGGGTCCCCCAGCCTCACGAGCCTGTGCAGGAGCATGGCGTTAATGGCACGCATGACCTGCAGAGAAAGCACATGGGACAGCCCCAATGAGGGGTGAGCAGGGTGTGCGTGGCCCTGCCCTGCCCTGCCCTGGCCCCCCTGGCCTGCCCTGGCCCCCCTGGCCTGCCCTGCCCTGCCCTGCCATGGCCCCCCTGCCCTGCCCTGGCCTCCCCCTGTGGGTTCTCTTACCTCCATGAAGACAGCCCCGACGGTGGCCTTTCCAACACCAAACTGCTGCCCCATGGATCGGTAGCTGTCCGGAGTGGCCAGCTTCCAGACAGCAATGCCGACCCATTTCTCCACAGGGAGGGCACGCCGCATGGCAGTGTCCCGGTGCCTGAGTGCGGGGGTGAGGCAGTGGCACAGCTCCAGGAATGTCTGCTGGGTCATCCTGAAGTTCCTGAGCCAGTGGTCATCGTCCCACTCCCCAAGCACCAGCCGCTCCCACCAGTCGGTGCTGGTGGGGTAGCTCCACAGCCGCCGGCGTGTGAGGCGGGGGGTGGAGCGGGGTGCTGCAGGGGTAGGGGTTGAGCCCTGCTGCCCTGGGGGCATCTCCTCCCCTGGGGCAAGAAGGTACTCAGCTGCCTCCCACATGGCATGGGCCAGGGCAAGCCCTGCTCCTGCCGGGAGGGCTGGGTGGACCTCTAGCTGCTGCTGCTGCTGCTGCTGCTGCTGCTGCTGGGGGTCCATGACTGCGGCGCCCGGGGTCTGTGTGCCTATGGCTCCTCAGACCGCATGCTGTGCAGGCTGAGTGTATGTGGGAGGGGCCCTTTCAGGGAGCGGCTAGCTGTTGCCCCGGAAGCGCTAGTCCGCCCGTTGACCCTGTCTGCAGCTGTGCCTGGCATCCCTATTTCGATGTGTGCTACTTTGACGTGTAGACATTCCCTCGCTGCGCCTATTTCGATGTTGGGCTGAGCAACGTCGAAGTTGAACATCGACGTTGCCGGCCCTGGAGGACGTGTAGACGTTATTCATCGAAATAGCCTATTTCGATGTTGGCTTCACGTGTAGACGTAGCCATTGTGCCCCATATGTAACCCACAATGCGCCTCAGCACTGCATTCTGGCTGCTGCTCTTGGATGCACAGGAATTAGGTAACAGGAAGACCGGGACCAGGCAGGCTGTGGCTGTGGGCTCATGTTTGTATGAGAGCCTGAGAAATGTCTGTCTTTCTTTGCTATTAGCACTGTGGATGCATCTACCCATTACAAATAGCTCCTGCACGGAGTTCGCAGCTCTGTCTCTATACTTGTAATTTTTTCTGGGCTGTCGGGCACCAGTTGCTGCCCCGCCCGCATCACCTGGCAATAAGGATGTTGTGGGGCTTGTGCTTGCATAAGATGCCAAGAAACTTCATCTCAGTGATTTACATTTGTGCGCAAACCACCCTCTCTCCCCAACAGGCGTCACACAGTCAGGGTCATTCCAGTGTTCAGCCACATCATGTGGGTAGCCCCTGGCCCAATAAAAGGAAGTGCCTGCTGTTTGGTGCTGACCACGGTGCCAGGAAGCACCTTTTCCTGGATTGTACATGGTTAGGGCTCCAAGGGAGGGAAAGATTTTCAGGGGCTTGCTGCCACCAGGGTGAAGTCTCCCCCAGCAGCTAAGATATTCAGGGGGCTTGCACTGTTGTAGGCACAGGAAGGCGCATCAAAAGTTGCGAGGGCAGACATTTAGTGTAATACATTTCTAGATTATAGAGCATCAACAAAGAAATGTGACAGAGCAATAGCTTGGTATGGGCTTGATCCAAAGGCTATTGAAGTCAGTGTATTAGCTCTACAATTACTACAGTTAGCCAGTTATGGATTGGAGTGAGCAAAGAAACCATAACTGATTTAATGAGCCATTTGCATTCGTGGTGTAACACCCATCTGTACTTAGACAAACATTTCTAGATTATGGAGCATCAAGAAATAAAAAAGTGACAGACCAATACCCCAGAATGCTACACGGCTCAGGGAACTGTGTGACAGGCTCCTACAATACACTGCTGCAACAGTAGATGTTTGGCAACTTGTGTGTGGCAGCAATAAGTCAAATTTGTGGGGAGCCTGTGGAAGTGAGGATGCTCAAATTCAAATTTATAAAACCCAGCGTCAAAAAATCGATTTGAATAAAGCTGAATTTATCGCATAGTGTAGATATAGCCTGAATGTGGTGAATTCACCCTACAGTGGATGCTGAAGGGCATCTATTCTCCCCATAGTTGAAATTCCCATGTTCAGATGCATGGGAAAAAATTGTTATATGTGCCAAAGCATATGGGATGTGTACCACCAGTAGAAACATATGCTGCTGGCTGTGGGTGCTCTGCTAATCAGCTGAGTAGCCCCTGAATCTCTCATGAGTGGCTGCCCAAGCACTCGGCCTACAGGAAACACTGTCCACTACCCATCTAGTTCACGGATATTTGCAGATTTGCAGAGCTCCACTTATATCCTCCATACACTGAATGCTCTATGGCTTTCATTGACAAAGACCTCAGAGGCAATTTTAACTCAACAGCAGACTAATTTTGAAAGACTGACAGTTTTTTGCTGTCATATGACACATTTTTACGGAAGCAGGATGTATACAGCAGAACCGCAGAGTTATAAACTAACCAGCCAGCCACACACCTTATTTAGAACTGGAAATACGCAAGCAGGCCACAGCAAAGAGAGAAAAACAAATCGAGTCCAGTTCAGCGTTAAATGTAAACTGCTAAAAAAAGGGGAAAAGTTTAAAAAAAATGACAAAAGGAAACTGCTTGTTTCATTTAAATTAAAATGGTTAAAATCAGAAATTCTGATTTGCAAAGTAAATTTTCAAGGTTGCATTAAGTCAATATGCAGTTGTAAACTTTTGAAACAACAGCCCTAATGTTTTGCTCAGTTACAAACACCCTCCATTCCCAAGGCATTCATGACTCTGAGGTTCTACCGTATAATGACGGATTCAACCAAAGTGCCTTTTCATCATGTATATTTAAGAAATGAGATTTCAAGTATTAGCATCAATTCCTTGTTTATGTTCTCCAAACTTCTTCAAAAGTTCCACGTTACTGCATCCTTTATAGAGATGCAACTGCTAGTTCACGCTTGGGTATAAAGTACCACAGGACTTTATTTTAGAACTGCATACAGGAAAACTTCAGGATTTTTAGACCGTTAGACCTGCTGATACTAAATTCTTCTTCATCTAAAGAACACAGCATTGTAATAAACACAGATGAGCAATTTCTTAATCATTTGATACTGCTGTTAAAGCTATGCTATGGAGTTCTCTAATACAGGATGAACGGCTTAAATTCAGCACTCTCTCATCGGACCACAGATGTTGCAAGACAAGAGAATCCCAGAGCTGGGGCCGAACCCGCATCCATGGAGCAGGGGCTAGGGCCAGAGCAGTGGCTCGCAGACTGGCCATGGCCAGAGGCCCTGTCAATCCCACTGCAGCATGGGGAGGGCTGGAAAGGGGAGTGGAGCCCCCACCGGAGCACAGGACTGGGGTCAGAGCCCACAACGGAGCCCCTGCTGAAGCTTTGGGCTGCGACCAGAGCCCTCAGCCTGCCAGAGCCCTGTGGCAGCCCTGGGAGCACAGAGCCTGGGGGCAGGGCCCCATTAAATCCCCACCATGAGCACTCCCTTTGCCCCCTCACCCTTTCCCAACCCCGCCCAAAAAAGACGGTCATGAGTGTGGCGCTCAAATAACTGGTTTACTTAAAGGAAAATACGTGGAAATGAAATGGTGGCTGTCTGCCTGTCACCTGCAATGGCTTTAGTGAAAGGAGTGGCTCTGAGCGTGTGGGGGACTGCAGCCGGTAGCCCTCCTGCTTCCACATTCTCGGCTTCCTGCCACAGGGTTTCCTGGGCTCCCTGCAGCTTTAGGAGGGGCCGGCAGCAGGAACCATAGGGCACTGATTCCTGTGGTCAGGGAGTCCCCTGGGGCACAAGAGTGGAGCCCTTTTTTGACATCAGAAGGCCCCCCCGGGACATCCAGATAGATCTGTCTAGTGCAGACATAACCCAAGTGATCCTTGTCACTCATTCTTAGCTTCTGGAAAACACAGGCTAGGGACATCATTCCTACCTATCCTGGCTAAAAGGCATTAATGGACCTATCCTCTATAAACCTATCTAGTTCTTTTTTGAACCGTATTATAGTTTTAGCCTTCATAACTTACTTTGGCAAGGAGTTCCACAGATTGTCTGTGTGTTGTGTGGAAAAATACTTCCTTCTGTTTGTTTTAAACCTTCTACCTATTAATTTCATATGATGACCCTAATTCTCATGTTATTATGAGTAAATAACAATTCCTTATTTACTTCCTTCACAACAATCATGATTGGATAGACTTCTGTCATAGTCCGCCTTAGTTGTCCCTTTTCCAAGCTGAAAAAATCCCTGACTCATTAATCTCTCCTCATACGGAAGCAATTCCATACCCCTAATCAGGGTTTAAGCTGCCCCATGACTAGACCCAATAGTTTGAAATGTTCAGCAGACACATGGCTGTACTCTATTATGCTCCTCCAACAAATTTAGAAGATATACTACAGCTTCTGTTCATATTTGGGATTCCACTCAGAATCCAATCCATTTCCCATAATCTTATATTAAAAACATAAGAGAACAGCAAGAAAAAAGCCCTAACACTTAAAATAATAATATGGTATAACCTTGTTTACCTCACAGAAATTTTTATGATAAATACATTAGTGGATCTCAAAGTGCTTCACAATCCTTAATGTAAAATGTTATGTAAGAACTAGGCCTTGTCCATTGAACAAACATCAATGGCTATGTGCTCTCACAGACAGAAAACAGGCCAGAGAGTCAGGAAACTGATTCTTTTGCTAGCTTTGCCCTTGATCAGTCATGTGATATCGGGCAAATAATTTCACCTCTTTCTGCTGCTGTTTCCTCTCTCACCCTGTGTTTCTTGTCTATGCAGATGGTAAGATCCTTCAAGCAGTGACTGTCTCTCACTGTGGATTTGTACAGTACCTAGCACAACAGGGTCCCAGTTTTGCTTGTGGCCTTTCACAAAATTATTCATATTAAATAAAACTGAAAATTTCTCCAATTATCTAAACTTAAATTTACGTGATACTTGATTTTAGTCAATGTAAAGTATTTGAGGACAGAACCCATTTTGTATACAATAAGTAACTGTGGGTACTTTATGCACAGCAGACAATGAAAAAAAAATAAAACTGGCCATATTAGGTCCATCTAGCCCAGTATCCTGCCTTCTCCTCATGGTGGCCAATGCCAGATGCTTCAGATGGAATGTACACAACAGGGCAATTATCAAATAATCCATCCCCTGTCATCTACCTGTAGCATCAGGCAGTCAGAGGCTAAGAGTCACCAGGAGCATGGGGTTGCATCCCTGACCAATAGCCACTGATGAACTCCCCCGTGAACTTTCTTACATTTCTAGAATCCTCTTAGGTTTTGTCCTTCAGAACAGCCCCAGGCAATGATTCCCACAGGTCAAGCATTGTGTGAAGAACTTCTTTGGTTTGTCAAAAACCCACTGCCTATTAATTTCACTGGAGACCACTAGTTCTTGCATTATGTGAAGTGATATCTAATACTTTTGCCTTCACTCTCTCCACACCATTCATGATTTTATAGACTTCTATCATATCTCTTCCCCCAGAGTCACCTCTTTTCCAAGCTGAATAGTCTTGCATGTTTAATTTCTCTTCACAGGGAAGCTGTTTCAAATCCTTAATCATTTTTGTTTTCCAGTTCGAAGACAACGTTTTTGAGATGGGGCAACTAGAACTGCATGCACCATTGAAGGCCTGGGTGTCTGACAGACTTACATGGCAGTATTACGATATTTACTGTCTTATTATCCATCCCTTGTGTAATAGCGCCTCACATTCCCTGAGCTTTTTTAGTGCTGTTGCGCAATAGATGTACCTCTCACATTTATAAAAAATATGAACCCCCTAATGTGGAATTACAATAAGTAATACAGACTTACAGTTTTGTAGATTTTTGTTAAGACTGTTATAGACTCTGTAAAGACTTTCTGCTAGGTAACATATGCATTCTTTATTACTCTGCTCACCCTGTAATATGTTAAATTGTAACACACATTCTTTGTTCTTGCCATGCTGCAATTATGTAAATGCGTGCCCCGTGTATGAATGAGAGAAAGAATGGACATGAGAGGACCTTGAATACCTAGAGTATCAGATGTGGAGACCAGAACTTGGGACAAACCAAACCAATGCAGATTGACTACCTCAAAGTTAGAGGCAGGCACTCCTTTTTGATGAAGAATAGATAAGGACTTTCACAAGACATCAACACCTTCCGGCCATCCGCATGCAAGGTGAAACCCAGATGAGGTCACACCTGGAAGGACTGCTGGAAATGCTGGGAACCGTTTGACTGTTTAAAATATTGGGTGTTCTCTGAAATTCTGAGTGGTTAAGTAGGGCCTGACAAAGTGAAACATATTAACTTGTCTGAGGGAAAAACCCTATAAAGAACAGGGTGTCTTGCCTTAATCTTTGGGTTCCATCGTGCTACAACATGGAGCACCAGTCCTGATAGAAAGAATTGGCTCAGGCCCCACATTCCTGACCTATCTGGCCAGGAGATCAGGGTGGGCAACAGACTGGTAACTATAACATCAGCAGGATGTGTGTGTGTGTGTGTGTGTGTGTAAGCATATGCTGCTTTGCCTATATTGTTTAATAAATGTGGCATGGTGTCTTATCCCCCCAAAAAGATCCCATGTGCTCCTTTCAAGCATAACACTAATACTATTAGTGTTTAATACTAAAATATTACAATTCAGGTGATTTGAGAAAGTGTAATACAGAAAAATACACAATTGTATCCATAAAATGCAAATTAATTTTACAGTACAAAAGTGTTCTATATTAAAGACACCTGTGAAATGGCTGAATTGTTCCACTGCAGATGAAACACTGTCTGCTTCAGAAAATGGTCAGAAGAAAACGCACCTTCCTCTCAAATCTTTGAGATTTTTACGAGTGTTAATTTAATGAAATACCTCTTTCTTTGTTGGGACAGCTGTTCACGTGCACTGCACTGAATAGCACGTATTCCAGTTAGGCATGAAAGTAAGACTTCAAATAGAGCAGGATTTCACTGAGCAGCTTGTCAGCCACAGCAGAGCATCAAGAGACACTTTCAACAGCTAAGAAGTTAGTGGCCCACAGAGAACGTGCTAGTAGAGCTGACTTTGATGGCAAGGAACCAAATGTTCTATGTGTTCATTCCGCCTTCTCTGTGTCATGTATTGGGGCTACCTGGTACCACTTACGAATACTTATTGAGGTATAATACGAAAAACGGCTTTGTCAGAAGTGTGCATGCAGGCCCATTATTGTTAACTCAACTTCCAGCCAGTATATACCAGAGAGACACACGGGGAAATATTTAAGGTTAATTATAGCATTTAGCCCTCACAAAGGCAAAACTTTAAAAGTGCATTCCAATTTTAGATTCACCCTCCAGCCCAAAGTGGGAATTAACCAATAGAAAACACTAGATCAGGGGACCAGGAAGGGGGTTAAAATAAAGAAGGACACAGGACCTGAGGTCAGACAGGAAAAGCAAGGGCAGGACAGGAGAAAATGAGATCATAGTAGCTGGGGAAGGCACTTCAAAAGGGAAAAGTCCCTCAGGTATGTAGTAGCCTCTTTGAGGCAAAGGACTCTGGACAGCACAAAGAAAGCGCTGGAGTTATCAGGAAACTGGAACAGGGATGTGTTCAATGCGATCTGTAGTCTCCTGTGCCTTACATGATTAAGTATAAAAACAAGTTAGTTTCCACGCAAGGTGTGTGTTGACTGTCCCTACAACAAGTGTGTGCCTCCAAGAGAGTTAAAGTAAACCAGGAGTTTCAAATCTTTTCACTGGAGTTCTCAGAGAGAGTATAGCTAGGTAATTCTCAGTGCTGGCCCTGGGCTGAGGGCAGGTGGTCTGAAAAGAGACAGCAGATGGTCAGGAAATGGAGCAAAGAGGCCAAGAGAGGAACTGGTGCTGCACCCTGCAGAGATTCTAGAAATTTCACACTGCAGGGGTCCAGAGAACAGAAGCTTGGATTCCTCTCTCAGCCCTCTGAGTGGGTGGCCGGCAGGGAGCACCGCCAAGGATCTGTGACAACCTGGCCTGCATGTCACATTTTGCAAACTCATTAGGCAACCATCCTTCTGTCAGACCAGTAATTCTCAACCTCCAGTCCAACTAGCACACAGCTACAGGCCAATTACATGCTAAAACCCCCCTGAGCCCTGCCTGCCCACTCAGTCTACCCCCACGTGCCAGTGTGTGTGGTCACAGCTGCCTTCTATGTGCTAGAGGCCTGGCCTCACCCTGTGAAGTGGTCACTGGGCAGAGGGCGCAGGGCATAGGGGTCTGTGGGATCTTTGGGAGGTGATGTGGTTCTCAGCCTGTGGGCCACACACCAAGCATATCCAGCCCACAACGATAAACAGGTTGAAAACCACTGCCTCAGACTCTGCTTATGCTGGCCAGTGAATCTGTCACAGAAGCCTCTTCCCTGACTGCTGTGCAGTACCACACAGGGACCTCTGTTCTCAAAGTAATCCTCTGCTGAGCACGAGGACCATAAAATCCTGCATGATTTCACCATATTCATCTCCCCACCCTGAAAGAAAATGGAATCACATAAGTTACACTTAATACAGCACTGTTAGGGATTTTTAACGTCCCCTGGGCATAATCGTCCCCGTGGGCCAGGGAATACAAGGCTTTGGCTATATAAAATCAGTGCAGGCACATGAAAAATCCAAAGTGTCATAGGCTGCCATTTGGCAGCATCACCAACGGTCACTTTTTGACAGTTAGCTTCCCCGGTAACCTGAACTCATGAATAATTCATGAGCAGGTGTTCAAATTCCAGGTTCCTGATTGGGCGAAGGGGAGAGTTTCTGGAACTTTCCTTCCCTCAGAGGACCCGGTTGAAAACCACACCTGCATGTAAATTTCATCATGCATATTTATGTAGAATTTTGAATTATGTATGAGAACAGAGAATAAAAGCAGGTGCTGCGGAGCACTCGGTGGCCCTGGGAGGCGCAGACAGGACTCTGTGCTCCTACATAGGGAAGCGTGGCTGCGAGAGCGGCGTCCACTGAGTCCCTTAGGCCAGCCCTTAGAGGTGAAGCACCTGAGATCACTGAGAGCTGAGCTCAAATCACTAAGAGCTGACTAAAATCACCTCAGCGCCGCTCTCCATCTGTGGTGCTGGCCTGGGCTCCTGCGGCCCCACCGCTCCCGAGCAGCCCCTTCTACCTGCGGTGCCAGCGGCAAGCGGCCTCTGAGGAGTGGCAGCCGAGTGGCGAACTGGCCCGCCTTTCGGCGGGTACTGTGTGCTCGGCTGCTTAACCCAGAGGCCGCCATCTTGTCACCTCTCCACCTGCGGTGCTGCATTATCCATTGGCTGTGACTACTCACCTGACAGGGCACTTTCACTGGACTGGGCTTCCTACCAACTGCCACCTTCTTCTGCAGGACACGTAACAATACCTACACATACATATATCGACTCACACCTGGGACATCGGGGCCCCCAAAGGGGGAGCAGGGGTAGCGCCCCTGTTGTGCGCCCTCCCCGACGGGGGAGGGGCAGAACCTGAGGGCCTGACCCTCAAGGGCCGGGCCTGCGTGCCCAGGGTATATACATATAATATCACATTTAATCGTTTCTTTAATATTTTTTCAGCACATTTAATTAATAAGTTACAATTAGTGGTTATACTGTTAAAGCTATTTAGTTTAACTATTAAGGTGAAGGCAAAGCCTCCCTTTCCCTTTAATCCCTAAACCCCCAAATTCATTGTGAGTCAAGGACACAAATAGTCCTGTCTCACCTCCCTGGCTTCCCCGACCTGGGTAAAGGCAATTGCCCCCAGGAATGGTTTGTATAGCTAAGCCACTGAAAGGTCGTGGCAACCTCAAAAAGAAAGGCTCTGCCTAAGGACCCCGGGGCTTCGGCATATTTTAGGGGCAAGTTAGCACCCCGCCCCCAGGAAGAGATGGGGCCAGCACCCCCGCCTTTCTCTTTTAAGAAGCCATAAAGGGATATGTAAACCCCTACTTACCTTTAATGAACTCCTAAAATCTCTATTCCTGTTTTATTTTTTTGACAATTCAGTTAACTACAAACTTTGCTTTGTGGTACAATAAAATACTTTTTCAAAGACTTCACTATCAGAATATATTCGTTACAATGTTAAGTGTAAGTAATCATTAAGAGTTTAGAGTTGCATACCTTTACTGTTATGAACTGCCTCATGTGCTTTTTCTATAATTGTTGCATTTTTTCTTGTTGTTGTTTGTGTTAAATAATAAAAATTCCTTTCATTTCATTTAACTTAATCCCTGTCTCGGTCTTGTCCTCTGTGCTAGCCACAACCCTCTGGGGGCTTGGGCGGGGTCCGTAGTGAACTGGGGTGGTGCTCTCCTGCTTGGGATTGTAGCAGGGAATTGACTGGGTCCTGGGACCTGTACACAGGAGGGTCAAGGCCTCCTAGCAGAGCTTCATTTAAGATAAACATCTATATCTGTCCATAATAAGGAGCTCGGCAAGCACCTCCTATGCCTCTTATTTAGGTTACAGAGATGATTGTACATTTAAATGTTGAAAGGCTTAATTAAAGTGGGTAGAGTTTTGAAAGGAGACATTTAATATGATTTATTCCTACACAAGAGTAAAGCTTCATTAATTATCACTGTTGTAAAATTTATCAAGTTGTGGACAAATTATATATGATTACTCACTCAACATGTCTTAATATTGTATATTGATGGCTTCATAATATTTTCTCATATAATATAATGCCCTTGCTCATGCAGGCAAACATTTTGTTAATAATCCATTGAAGCTAGTGTTCATTTTTAACAAACTGCCCAACTAAAAGTTATGTGTGTGTGTGTGTGTTTCTGTCATTGTAGATGTTAAAACTTGGGCAGTATTACTAAGAAAGTACATTTAACAAAAAGCTCTGTGCAGCTCTCATTGCACTTCACGGAATCAAAACTGTTGAGATCATACTGAAATGCTAGCTAAACCATTAAGATCCCATCTTAATATTTACATGACTGTATAAAAACAAAAGTTTATTACAAAGAATAATGCCACACCAATGCAATCTGGGACTGCCTAGCTACCTCCAGGATACCCTTCTAGAATCTTCAAGTGTTCTCTGTGCCTTAAATATTGAGTCTGTTCTGGTATGGCTATGGTCTGAAGAAGTGGGTCTGCCCCACGAAAGCTAACCTAATAAATTATTTCGTTAGTCTTTTGCTACTTTACTGCTTTTTATTGTGCACTACTACAGCACTCATTGCTTAGAGTTCAAGAAACTCCACTCTCACACAAATTTCCGATAGATGTACCAGGGAAGGATGGTCCTAAATTGACAGATTTAATTAGTAACAGAGAAATGAAAAAGTTTATTTTTTGCCTTATCTTAATGTTCAGAAATAAACAGTGTAGTGCCTGAAGAATACCACACACCAAATTATCTTGCCTGACCTTTTTACCTTTTGTGCCACTGCAGTAGCACAAAGGCAGCAGAAATTCCCCTTACTTCAGCTGATGATATTCCCTGGCTTTACAGCTGGTGTAGATATCTTCAACACCAGCCTCAAGCATAGAAGGCACTTTGAGATGGAATAGAGGTATGACCACAGCTCAGTGGTCTCCAGTTACTCCTATTTGATGTACAGTCTCTTGTGTATTCTAACAGGCTGGTATACATTAGAGTAACTGATCAACTCACTGAATGGGAAAGTCAGAAGCAGTTTCCTATCTGTCCATCTTACTACACAGTGGCTATGTCTACACATGCACGCTACATCGAAATAGTCTATTTCAATGAATAACGTCTACACGTCCTCCAGGGCTGGCAACGTCGACGTTCAACTTCGACGTTGGGCAGCACCACATCGAAATAGGCGCTGCGAGGGAACGTCTACACGCCAAAGTAGCACACATCGAAATAAGGGTGCCAGGAACAGCTGCAGACAGGGTCACGGGGCAGACTCAACAGCAAGCCACTCCCTTAAAGGGCCCCTCCCAGACACAGTTGCACTAAACAACACAAGATCCACAGAGCCGACAACTGGTTGCAGACCCTGTGCATGCAGCATGGATCCCCAGCTGCGGCAGCAGCAGCCAGAAGCCCTGGGCTAAGGGCTGCTGCACACGATGACCACAGAGCCCCGCAGGGGCTGGAGAGAGAGCGTCTCTCAACCCCTCAGCTGATGGCCGCCATGGCGGACCCCGCTATTTCGATGGTGCAGGACGCAGATCATCTACACATGCCCTACTTCGATGTTCAACTTCGAAGTAGGGCGCTATTCCCATCCCCTCAAGGGGTTAGCGACTTCAACTTCTTGCCACCTAACGTCGATTTCAACTTCAAAATAGCGCCCAACACGAGTACCCGTGACAGGTGCTATTTCGAAGTTGGCGCCACTACTTTGAAGTAGCGTGCACGTGTAGACACGGTCTGTATTAAGTGGATCTCTACTTGGTAGACAAAATACAGCATTATTTTTGAAAGCAGGAAAAGGTGGGGGAATTATTTACTTAATCTTTTTGAGGAGAGGTCGTTTTAAAAAAAAGTGGCATTACTTTTTGATATCCATCTATTTGTGAACACAAGACTTCTGATCTCCAATGCTGGGCCTCAAACTTTTTGTGTTCATGGAACTCCTACAGCTTTTGTATAAAGACTGCTCATTTAAGCTGGAAGTTAATTACCAAATATCTTGGAAATATATCCAATCTGTACCTCTTAATCCAGTTTATAATGTTTAAAGTCAATGCTTTGGAACTTAGTTATCTTTATTTGTCCGCCACAAACTTTTGCCATAAACTTTCAATAAACCAGGGCTTCTGTGGTCATCCCAACTGAGAACATTTCAACATGAAGCTTGGCAACTTACATGGAACATCTTGATGGAGTTAAAAAGAGAATTGAGTAGAATTATATGTGTACTTCCACTTGAATAAAATATTGTGCTTTATTAAAAAAATCTGATTAATTTGAAAGTGATCCAGCAGATGGTCATTCAATTTTTCACTGGGACATTCCAAATATTTCCATGAAGTCTAACCTCCCAGATCAGGGATCAACAACCCCCAGCATGCGTGCCACTCTTGTCATGAGAGCTGATTTTCATTGGCAAGTGGGGAACTCAGCCCTGCCCCTTCCCCCCATACAGAGTCCCATGGCTGGAACCAGACCCTCATCTGCAGGATACAGGCTGGGGCCAGAGCCAGAGACCCCATTACAGTAAACTCCCTCTTACCCGGCATTTGTTCTGCCAGAACTCTCAATTAACCAGCATCATCTCCTGCCAGCTATGCCCGGGTTCTCCCAGCTGGGGCTGTCCCCAGAGCTGGAGCTGCTGGCTCTCCCTACCCAGCAGAGTTCTCCTGCACCCGAGGGCTGCTGGCTTTACCCTACCCCAGTCGGCTCCCAGCCCTGCGCCCCAGCTGGCTCCCAGTCCTGATTGCTGGCATTGCTTTGCACCATCCTTCCACATTCCCCTGCACTCCAGGCCTGCTGGATCCCACCCCTGTGCCTGCCAGTTGCTGGCATTCCCCCACACCAGCCAGCTCTCAGCCCTGCACCCTGGGCCTGCCAGCGGAGCCCACAGACCCAGCCGGATGGCAGAACTCCACATCCTGGCAGAATTCCCCCACCCCAGGGCTTCTGGAGTTCCCAGAGCCTGGTGTCCTGGTCAGCTCTGCGGGGCTGCAGCTGCTGTGGGGCTCCATGCCCCAGCTGTGGAGCTGTCAGGTTTCCCTGCCCCCCTGCTGGGGTTCCCCAGCCACCTCTCTTTTAAGGGGCAGAAGATCAAAATTCAACACTCCACCTTCAGAAAGGTTGCTGATCCTTGTCCTAAAATGTAATAAACTATAGGTTCAACCTCCCTAGTCTGGCACCCTTGGGACATGAGCAGTCTCCTTTTCTGGGGAGCAGATAGGAGAGAAACAAGCTCTGGGCATAAGTTATGGTAGCCACAGGCTGGCTCTAGTTTAAACAGCCCCTTAAGATTGGTTCCTCCTACAATGAATCACACTGTTCCCTGTCCTTGCCCCCTCCTTGCTTTGGGATATCCCATGTGCTACAGAGCAGAAACAGGGACTGATCATGACATTTTGAGGCCCTAAGCTACATCAATTATAAGCGGCTGCACACCATTAAAATATTATTTTCACAGAGTACATTAAATATATAAATACAAAAGCTTATGTTCTCACAGAAAAACAGGAGAGGCTTTCTTTACACTGTGAATAAGGAATATTATCCTTTTAATATGAATAAATGAAAAACCATGATTAATTTTGTTCGGGATATACCAAGTTTATTCCGATTATATATATATTTGAAAATGTTTATTCTGATTTAATTTTTGCTACAAAGCAATGAATTGTAATTTTTTTATTTTTGTCATACTATAAAAATACCGTGAGAGTTCTTGAAACTGATGGCAGGAAGTCAACACAAACTGAGCTTCTTCAAGATCCATTCAATCCAAGTCCATAAGATGATCACCTGTAACTCAATCACGTGACGTGTGGATAACACATGAAGCAGAAAGCTGAGTGCACATTATGATATACAACTGTATGTAGAGTAGACCCCCAACTTATGGGGAAGTTGTGTTCTCGCAACCTCCCGTGTAAGTCAAATTTCCCACAAGACTCAGAGGAGCCAGGAAACTGATGAGACCACCAGCCCGGCCAGTTTCCTGGCTCCAGAGAGAGGAGGGGAGCCAGGGACCAGGCAGAAACATGGCTCCTGGCTCCCCTCTGCTTGCAGAGCCAGGAAACTGAAGAGGGCATCTGCCCTCATCAGTTTCCCTGTTCCTGTCAGTGGTGGCAGCTGAGTGCCTGACTCTCTGCAGCTGCCACTGACAGTGAAACCTCTCCTGTCAGGTGCTAGCTCCCCGCCACTCAGAGTCACGTTAACCTGAAATATGTACAACGTAAGCGTGCATATCTCCCAGGTCTACTGTACACAGCAAAACAAGAAAGAACACATTCACATGTAACAAAACAGAGAAAAATAGGTGTGAAGGCACTATATGACTGAGGATGCTGGACATAAACAAAATATGGCTGTTACCATCAGCCAAGGGGAACGCTTTACATGATGTTACTTCCAGGTCAAGTTCCATGAGATTATGAGCTGGCAGGACTGCTTCACAACATTGCCATTTCCAACCTCACATTCTTCCCAATTATATCAACAGTGAAATTTATTTTATTTATTTAAATATGTTTTTATCGCATGGTCAGACTTTTACAACTAGCAGCTGCTGAAGAAAAGGCTGCCATAGGAGACTAATAACAGACTTACTCATAGAAATACTAATTTTATGAGTGTGATTACTGTTTTTTCTCAGCTCTGGCCTACTGCCTGCCACAATTAGGGAAGGGTAATGGTATTTCTGTGGCTGGATGTGTATATTTTTGTCATATTCAAATGAAAATATGTATATTTAGAAAGAATCTTCTTTTCCCCATATCTACTTTTCTTATCAACCAATTTTGATAAAATTTGAAATGGAGTCAGTTTCTTTTTAGAAGGCCTAAATTGTAGTTTAGTTAGCTTTTGTTTTAATAGGGCACTGAAAAAGAGCTAACTCAAATGTGAGAATCTTTATCTGCCTATAATTGGGGCAGCTGCGCAGTCGAAGCACTCCAAGAGCATGTTACTCCAGTCAAATGATTTAGAGAACTATATTTCATATATTGTGTAGGTATGTCATCCACAGCAGTTTTGGAAGAAAAACCTTAATTTTTATTTCTATACTATGGATTTTGTTGCATTGAAGTACATGCCTTGAATAATCAAAAACTGAACATTAGCATTGACTTTTCCTGAATTTCCGATTGTGGCACAAAATAATCTGACATGAAAGGTGTATTTTGCAAGTTAGGACTAACCTAAGGGTTTAAAACACTGTAATCTGTCAGCAGATTACACTCCTGAGAATATTGAGAACAAATCAGGCGTAAAGGCTCTGTCACACTAGGATGAATGGTTATTCCCAAAAAACAGGAGCACTTAGATGGCAATCTTTATTTGATCTGTCATTGCTAATAGAATCCAAGATAAGATGAAATAATAAAACGATATTAGACACAAGACTTCTGCTACTGAAAGTGTGCCATTTCCTGAGAAAATGCCATTACAGAAAGAAAAACATCCTGCAGAAAAACTGAATACTCATGAGCTGGCTCCCTGAAGAGAGTTACACATTTGCTGATAAAAAAGGATTTAAAATATTTAAATTCTTCCCTAAGTGCTCGCTTTTATTTAAAAAAACAAACAACAAAACAGTGTAACATCATAATTCCTCAATCAATATAGTATGCAAAGACAGGGATGCATAAGTCATCTATTTAAAGGTCGAGTATTCTCTCTGAGAGGTTTTTTGCTGTTCTGAATCTTCTAAATAGAATATCAAAATCTGTATTGCGGAAAAAATGTATTTCACAATTTTTCGAAAAGGGTTTTCATTTTCTTTTTTCTTGATAAATTCTAATATATTATATTTTAAATTTTTGCTAGAGCTTGTTTTCATCTTTTTCCAACTCATTGTTTCACTCTTTTCCCCCCACTGGAAAATGAGGGCCATGAGTTTCACAGATGTTAAGTGTGCGAAAGGGAATGCATGAATAAGCTTTTACTTAAATACTATTTACTTCTCCCCTTTTATATTAACACAGTAAAAAGGGGGTGGCAGAAGATTTTTTTCTTATA
This sequence comes from Carettochelys insculpta, assembly GCF_033958435.1. Taxonomy (NCBI): domain Eukaryota; kingdom Metazoa; phylum Chordata; order Testudines; family Carettochelyidae; genus Carettochelys; species Carettochelys insculpta. Next base: position 29,085,594 of record NC_134144.1, read on the forward strand.
ATAAAAAGAGAATATTTCCTCCCAAACGTTCAAAAAAAATCTTGCTTCAAAAATGGATTTTGGGGAACAAAATCTGATGAACTTGAAGTCTCATAAGAAGTTTCCTCTGAGTCAAAAAGCAAATTCTGCCCAGTAATGGCCACAGGGCAGCAAATCTGCAGCCTGGATACTGCTCCAGTCAATTTTGTTACGTACAGCTTAGATGACTTTTTCACTTTTCTGTCTATCCAATGTCTGAAACACTACAGAATTAAGGCTATATAATTGGTGTGTCTAGTTTTCTGTGATTCCATAAATAGAAAACTTTTTTCCCCTAAACACAGAAAATAAATCGACCACTTTCTTCAGATTCCACCAGTTCATGACTTATTGGAACTCCAAAAAAAACTATCACATCAGTTCAAACTGTCTAAGTCTAAATTTTTTGTGACTTTGTACCCAGGTATCTTTCTTACACAGCTCAGTCCATGCCAATGAGAGGTCTGTTGTTGTACCTTAAGATAAAATGTATAAGGAGCACCTATGAAACAGGTTTTCTTCAAGGCTAATTTCCTCTACATGCCAGTGATGGAATTCAGTAGTTTTTTTTTTCATGGTTGTATGACAGAAGGCTCATCTTCCGTATACTGCAATCTCACTAATTAAACAGGTTGTTTCTAAAGCCTCTTAATGACATTTATTTCATCTTTGGAGAAACTGATCCAATATTGTTAAGTGTAACCTGTAGCACATATTTGCCTTTGGACCAATTAGCTTAATTGCTTTAATTCAATCTTGCCAGGAAAAGGTGAATTCCATTTAGCAATATAACTGCTCTTTCATAATATATTTTCCATAGCAATTCCAAATGTCTCAAAAGAACATCACAACAATGTAAGCCAGTTCTCTGAAATCACCATTTAGCACAGCCCACATAAGAATTTTTATGATGTCCATTAGTCTTGGAGGGGAAGCCGTGTTAGTCTGTAGCTTCACAAAAAACAAGCAGCCCTGTGGCCCCTTAAAGACTAACAATTTTATTTATTAGGCAATGAGCTTTCGTGGGTAAGACCCACTTAGCTGATTACCTAATGAGGTCTTGCCCATAAAAACTCGCTTCCTAGTAAATAAAATTGTTAGTCTTTAAGGTGCTACTTGCCTTTTTATGATGTCCATTATACTACATCAATAACTCTACTTTTAGGCTTACAATTTAAAGTGTCACTGAATTTATTTACTATGGCTGAGACATGGAGTAGCAATACACAGCATTAATTATCAGTAAACTATTAATTATCAGTAAACTATTATCTTTATAAACAGAAATGTAGCACTTTAAAGACTAACAGCTTTCGAAAGCACCATCATTTTGTTAGTCTTTAAAGTGCTACATTTCTGCTGCTTTGTTGTGTTGGAGTACAGACTAACATGGCTACCTCTCGGTCACAATCTTTATAAAGCACTCCTCAATGACCCTATATTGAGAAGCACGCCTCGGCGGGCCCAGGGCAACCCCCTCCACCATAAGGCTGACCCCTGCCCTGCCTCTGCTCCAGCCTGCCCCTTCCCCCTTGCTCTTCCCCTTACCCAAAGCCTCCAAGTGATGTGAGCTGCAGAATTACTGGGGGGACCTGGTGCAGGGCAGTCGGGGTTGGCCTCCACACACTCATCATGGCAGCAGGAGTCAGAGCAAACAAGCAGCCTGCTCTGCTTCACCGCCCATCTCTCAGCCCACTGTGCTCTACTTCACTGTGGCGGCGGGAAGCAAAGCTCCCTGCAGCCAGGGCCAGATTTGGGACACTCCAATTCACCGTGGGAGTGGGAGACAGAGTGCAGTAGGCTCAGAGATGGGCAGTGGAGCAGAGCAGGCTGCTGGGTTGCTCCAGCTCCGGCTTCTGTGGTGTGCGTGTGTGTATGTGGAGAATCCCTACTGGCACTCTGCACCAGGCCCCTCAGGTAATTCCCTGGCCATCCAGGGACACATAGTCGGGAAGCCTTTACCATATTTCAGTCTCCAAGTATGTTAGATTCAATGCAATCACATGGCAGTTGCTAAAAAAATCTAACAGAAGTGACCTTACAGTAACTGAGGCCTGGGCAACATTTAGAAATTAGAGTGAGCAAGCTAAATTATTCAGGGCTGTGAAAAATTTTATCCCGTGAATGCTACATAGATCCAACCAGACCAACAGAAGAATTCTTCTCTCAAACTAGCTACTGCATCTGGAGAGATGTATTGACTACAATGATGGAAACAGCCATTCCATTGATGTGGAAGCATCTACACAACACCAGAACAGAAGCTGGATCTTTTATTAACACAGGTGCACCTACACTGGGGATTATCTCAGCATAGTGATGTTGCCAGGAGTCTAGTTTTTTCCCACCCCGACTACCATAGCTATGTAGATTTAACTCTGGACTGTTACAAAGGAGCTTTTTAACATTATTACCTATGGAAATTTCTGTCACTGGCTGTGTAGTGTAGGTCTTTTCCAAAATCCATGGAAGTGAAATGGGTGTTTCACCACTAACTTCAGTAGACTTTAGATCAGGTCCTATTGGTAAAATGTTCAAAATCACCTGAATCACTTGGACTTCCAATGGGACTTAGGCTTCTAAATAACTCAGGTATTTTTCAAAATAGGACATAGGCATGTAAGTCTTTGAGATGCTCTTAAAAAAGTTAGCCAATATGCTTACAGGTAATTTGTGTCACCATTGTAAATAACAAAGGTATAAGTTAGTAGTCTGATCTTCTAAAGGGCAAAGTTCAATAAGAGAATATTGGACACCTCTGCCTTGTACTTTATATTCTTCATGTCTTCAGAAATAGAGTGAAAGGTCACAGCTGTTACTGCAGCATAAAGAAGAGTGTAGAACATTTACTCTTTTTCACAGAAGCAAAATTACGTCCTGGGAAAGAAAGTCCTGTTCCAGCACGATAAAAATGTGAACTTGTCACTTACGTGGGAACATTATGAGAGTCTAAAAAGTAATTCTCAGACAGCAACAGTGTTTTCTCCAAAGCTGAAGAAAACATTATGCTGTTTAAAATACAGTCTCAGAAGGAGGACACTGTTAAATCTGGGGTCTCTTCTAAAGTAAGAATCAAAGCTGAGGCATTTATACTGTTTCCATTCTACTGTATTTTTTTCCCACAGGCATTGAGAATGTGACCCGTCATTTCTAAAGAGCCCTGGGGCAGATATGCCATGGTGTAGTGTCCCCCTATAGGGCTAATTGAGGTGCAGAAGGCATTCCCTTTCTACATCCATCAGTTGTGGCCATAAGCCATGTGGTGTGAACATACATGCAGATCAATAACAGTAAAACCAAAAAAAATCTTTAAGCTGGGCAGCCCACACCTTTATACAAACAAACAAACAAACAAACAAACCAGAACTCCAAGTCAAATGCCCATCTGACATGCTTGAGGGTAAGGTCTCAACCTGGCCTCACCCCGCACGATTCTGACAAGGAGCAGCAAGCACCCTTCTTTACTAGACTACTGGCCTTTGATTCATCAGTATATCCTCCTGGATCTTCTAGGCCTCTGGAATGACTGTCTTGTGGGTTACCACGGGGAATGGATTTTCCTTGAACGTGGTGTGTCAGGGCATCAGTGCCTCTCAGAGGGTGCTGAGGAGGCCTGACAGCCCGTCACAGTCCATGCTCACCATGTGTAGGCAGACTAATGATAAAATTAAGAACTTCTTTATTTGTCTACAGTGGTCTGTATTTTCAGTTGTTCCTAGAACCAGGGAACTGCTCCTCTGGGGATTGGTAAGTTTTACCATGACAGTGTCAGATAATGCATCGTTCAGCCACTCCTCCTGGTAGGAGGCTTTGGATAAGATGAGTGTTGCACCATACTCTACAAAAAAGATCAAGCTTGGACTTCTCTGCCCGAGAGTAAAGAGCTGCAGAGCAGAGAACCTCCCATCCAGAAGGCCCTGCGCCAGCTCTTGGAATTCTTACCCCAGGATTCCACCTCAGTCCTCTGTTCTGGTTTCCCAGGCAACAATGGGTCACCTAGCCTTTGTCCCTTGTTCTCTAGCTGGTCCTAACTGGATGGCTTTCTGCAGAGAGTGCTTCTTTCCTCCAGTTGTTAGTACCAGATGTTTAAGCAATTAACTGGGCCCAGGCAACAGACAGCTACACCTGGATCTCTGGTTCTCTGTGAAGAATAAACAACCTTTTCCTTCCACCTAGATAACCATGAAGCTCATAGGGAAAACAGGCACACACAATCATCATGCAAAATATTATGAAAAATACCTAGTTCATCACAACCTATTTATACTAAATATTTAAAAACAATTAATCCTACTCAAAGCATCCATCCCATGTTTGAGGCATCCTTACATTACTTAACTTACAATAATCAACATCTGCACTGGGCACTTAAAATCAACTGCTGTTCCTCCCATACAGGCTACATCTACACTTACAAAAAGCTTCGAAATGGCCATGTTAATGGCTAAATCGAAGAATACTAATGCCATGCTGAAATGAATATTCAGTGCCTCATTAGCATGCTGCCCGTGGCTCGTCTACACCGGCGTCCTTTTCAGAAGGACCCCGCAAACATCAAAATCCCCTTATTCCTAACAGCGCCTCATTAGTATTCTTCAATTTGGCCATTAGCATGGCCATTTCGAAATTTTTTGTAAGTGTAGACACGGCCATATAGTCATAATGTAATCTCATTTCAGACCAATGATACTGTATTTACAAATAATCCCACTTGTTCACCCAGGAGGAAAAGGAAGAACTATTGCAACAAGTCTATTGCAACAAGTCTGGGAGGCTCACAAAATCAGAATCTGGCAAACCAAGGGAGACTGGGGGAGAACGGAGAACACTATATATTAAGGAAATAGAGTAACTTGCACTGACTGCTGCGGCAGTATTATCAAACAGAGAGGTACGCTCTCTGGTAACCACATCCTAAAGACATGAAGGTCAATAATACTACACTGAAACCCATCTAAACGCCCAGAAGCAGTTTGTAAAGCAGCAGAGTTATGAAAAGTTCAGTTTTACAGCTAGATTTCAGGTTCTGAATGGCTTGGAGGCATAGCGCTGAGAAAAATATGTAACAGCCCAGTCTCAAAGTGACAAAGGCATACATAATTATAGTGAGGTCCCCATCCAAAACAGGAAGTTGGCACTCTGTACACAAAGAGCAAATGAAGTTACGTCTCCCACACCACAACCATTTGCACACCTCCATAAGAAGACCCCTAAAGAGATAACCTGATTTACAAATAATGGCTCCTCAACATCAATTAGTAGTTGCAGCATATCTAGTTTTGATAAAAACTCTTCCAGGAAAACTCCACAGCACCCCTGCATTACCCCAGGATCACACTGGTCCTTCTGTTTCCAAGCAGCGTGGCTCAGCTTCTGAAATTCTCCTCTCATGCTCTCTCACACATCACCTCCATGTGTTGCCATCCTACATTTCTTTGCTTAAAAGCAAAATGCAAATGGATCTCTTCTTTAAAGCCTCAGGCTTGCTCTGCCTTCCAGATGTCATAATCATCCTACAACACCTCAGCCACTGCTCTACTCTCCTGCATTCTGTCCTAGTTCTGTTGTCTTTTATGCAACCTCTTCTTAGCTTCCAGTGTACTCCTCCTTTTCACTTGAACATATACCCTGAAATGATTCTGAGTCGCAACTGTTCTTCCAACAAGTGTCCTAAGTTGCCTGTAAAAACAATAACGAAGGGTCCTGTGGCACCTTATAGACTAACAGAAAAGTTTAGAGCATGAGCTTTCGTGAGTTAACTCACTTCTTCAGATGCTGCTACAGATCCAGACTAACACGGCTACCCCTCTGATACTTGTAAAAACAATCTAACTTGGAGATGACCTAGGTCTCAGCTAACATCCTTTAAAAACAGTAATTAGGCTGGAGTATTTGATCTATTGCTAACATTAAAGCATCAAAGAACAAAGTATCTCTTGTTTGTATCATTAGGCATCTTCACATAACTTTGTATCGTTTTCGTATAACTTCATATGAAGTGTTTTTATACAGAAAGTTTGTATACAGCAAACCCCCGATTTAACAGACTAATGGGGAAAAGGGTGTCCGTTAATGCCAAAAGTCCACTAAATCCAAATCTGCAGGACTGGTGGCACCTTGAAGGTGCACTAGGGAGTGCTCTGTCCAAGACCTGGGAGGAACACAGCAGGCTTGAGGGAGAGAGCTCAGCAGCAGGTCCTTTGCGCTGTTTAGAGAGCAGAGCCTCTGGGCTTGCCTGCCACGAGCTGCTAAGCACACACCCAAGGCTGGGCACTCCCATGAAAACTAAGTTTCCCTGGAGCAGGCATGCCTCTGCCCTGGGCTCCGGCTGGCAGGACACCCGCCAGATGTCCGGTCTGGGCACCCACCCTGCTGGGAGAAGGCTGAGTGGAGGCTCCAGTGGGGGTGGCCCCTCTGTCCCCAGAGGAAGCTGCTCCAGTGAGTCGCTGGAATTTATTTAGTGGGAGGGGGAAGGGGCTGGCAGACAGTGTCCGTTATTTCTGACGTCCATTAAATTGGAGTCCGCTAAATTGAGGGTTTACTGTAATGCCATAGCCCCTAAGAATAGTTAAGGTAAATAAAAATATCTTTGTACTAGAATAGATCTCTTCCCTTTGACTTGATTGCCGTGTGGAATGAATGAGGTGAATGGGTGAGTGGTTGGCAAGCACCTCCAAACAGCTGCAACAGTTGAAGGGGACAGAAGCCAAACCCAAGGGCACTAAGACCTCTGAAGTGGAATCATTAAGACCAGACATAATGATGGCCTTGGGAGTGAGAAGCAAACACTTTCTTTGAAGGTGAATTCAAAAAACCCTCTTTGATGATGAATAGTGACAGAGAGGGAGCTATGTTAGTCTGTATTCTATCAAAACAAACCAGCAGTCATGTAGCACTTTACAGACTGACAGAAAAACCTGTTATCAAGATTGGCAAATCAGAAGAGCAGACATGGTTGGAGGGGGGCAGTTAAGAGCGAGGTCAAACATCAATGTATGTAAAAGAGTTTTTATAACAGGTCAGGTAATTGCTGTCCCTGTTCAAACCATGTGTTAACGTGTCGAATTTGAATATGAATCTTAGTTCTGAGCATTCCCTCTGTAGGCTTGAGAACAACAAAAAGTCTTGTGGTACCTTATAGACTAACAGATATTTTGGAGCTTAAGCTTTCATGGGAAAAGACCCACTTCATCAGATGCATGAGTGGGGGGAGTGGTTTCAAAGGGGTATTTAAAGAGTGGGGTCCCAGTAATAGGGAGGGCCAGAGCTGACAAGGTCTATTCAGCAAGGTGGAAATGGACCAGTATCAACAGTACTTATCAAAAGAGGAAAAAACAAGTCAGATCAGACAGGGGGATGTGAGCCACTGTCAGGGTCTAATGGGGACGCTGTAGACTGTTGTCAAAGTCCCTTTTCAGTAGAACACAAACTCTGATTTGTCAACCTTGATAAAAAATTTTTGACTTCTGTGGGGCTCTTTGGCATACTTGGCTTAATCTAATTCTTGACTCCCCACCCCCGCCCCACTGTTCTCTGATTTGCTCACCTTGATAATTTTTTTTTTCCTGATTTGTCAACTTAGATTACTGTTTAGGTTCTCCATGCCTTAAATATTGAGTCTGTTCTGATATGGCTATGGTCAGAAGAAGTGGGTCGGTCCCACGAAAGCTCACCTAATAAATTATTTTGTTAGTCTTTAAAGTGCTACTTGACTGCTTTTTTGCTTTGATATATTGAGTCTGTTCTGGTATGGCTGTGATCTGAAGATGTGGGTCTGTCCCATGAAAGCTCATCACCTAATAAATTATTCTGTTAGTCCTTAAAGTGCTACATGACTGCTATTTTCTTTGAAGATGAGTGTGGCAACATTAAAATGACACCTAGAAGAAGGCACCACAGATGACTAACTGTATCTGCATATGATGACACTGATTTGCATAGGAATATGCCGACTAACTGATACAGCTTTGCTTGAGAAGGAAGCCACTATAAATTTAAGGTTTCTTACAGGAGGACTCCAGGTTTTTCATTCAGTCAACATCAGATCACTGATCCGGGTTGACAGAAGACTGGCTCCACCCCTTCCCCATCTAACTCACCTGATCAGTGAAGTTGCAGGGAGGGGCAAATAGTTCGTAACAACAAGAAAGAGTGTGTAGTGTGTGTGAGTGCATGAGTATTATGCAGTAAATTCCTTCATATCCAGCAGCCCTGGGACCAGGAGTTGGCCAGATATTCAAGCACTCTGGATAATAGAGTGGTATATCTAGCAATACATAACACTAAAGAAAAACAAGATTAGATATTAAGAAACAAACAAAGATGTATGCAGAGTACTTTACCGTCAAGAGTCATATTATACACTGTACACCTATATTGTGTGTGCTGTATTTATTTGTATTTACTTTCACTTTACTGTACTTATGGAAAACGTAACTGTAGCCAACCAGGCGAGTGCTTTATTTGGTTTATTGAAAGCGCGTGACACCCGCGACGGGAGCCCTGGAGACGCCGCAGTCACCAGTGGGGGAAAACCCGACGCATCGGAGCTTCGCTCAGGGAGAGGCTCTGTAACAGTAACTAAAATTTACTTATGGTTAAAATGCCAGTTGTCGGAGAGTTCTGGATGATAGAGTGCCAGATATGAAAGTGTTTACTGTATATACCTCTACAAGGATGGTTTGGAAATGCTAGGGCTGCCATGGAGCACCTTCTGCCTGCTCCACACACGTGGTGGGACAAGCGCGTGGCGGTAGTGGTGGAGGCAGCTCCTCCTGTGGCTCACAGCATGGCTCCACGTGCTGCGCACCTCGCGCTGTGTGTCTCCAGCAGCGGCAGGGCACCTCCAGAGGTACTGGGGCACATTGCGCGGGGCACCTCCAGTGATGGGGCACCTTGCACCATGTGCCTCAAGCGCTGGTGGGGCACCTTGTGCAAGGTGCCTCCAGCAGCAGCAGGGCATCCTGCACCTCATGGCTGTGTCTACACGTGCCCCAAACTTCGAAATGGCCATGCAAATGGCCATTTCGAAGTTTACTAATGAAGCGCTGAAATGCATATTCAGCGCTTCATTAGCATGCGGGCGGCACCCGCGCTTCGAAATTGACGCTCCTTGCCGCCGTGCGGCGCGTCCAAACGGGGCTCCTTTTCGAAAGGACGCCGCCTACTTCGAAGTCCCCTTATTCAAGGGAATTCAGGGGACTTCGAAGTAGGCGGCGTCCTTTCGAAAAGGAGACCCGTTTGGACGCGCCGCACGGCGGCAAGGAGCGTCAATTTCGAAGCACGGCTGCCGCCCGCATGCTAATGAAGCGCTGAATATGCATTTCAGCGCTTCATTAGTAAACTTCGAAATGGCCATTTGCATGGCCATTTCGAAGTTTGGGGCACGTGTAGACGTAGCCCATGTCTCCAGCAGCATTTCCAGCAGCAGTGGGGCACCTCCAGCAGCAGTAGGGCACCTTGCATAGGGTGCCATCAGTGGCAGCGGGGCACCTCCAGTGGTGGCAGGGCACCTCGCACAGTGGCTATCATGAGTCATCAGCAGTGTGTGTGGAGGGAAGAGGCAGGTGCTAGGCTGGCAGGGAGGGTACCTGGCAAGGGGTTTGGGGGACTGCCTGGCTGGGGGAGGGCGGCACCTGGCTCGGGGGGAGGGGAGGAGCCTGTGGCAATCATTAAATGTCCTTTGGACACCACTGTACTAGGGTATTTATTTGTAATTGAAACACTTTTGAGTTATAGTTGTGCAGACAAGCATCATGCAGACTTGTACCACAGCTAAAAATGGCTAACCTGTTTAAATGCTCCCCTATAGCACTTTGATATCAGTATCAGCAACACAGAGCAAGTTTTGAAATGGAAATGCTGCAACCATTTTAAAACACTGCTGGCAAAGTATATCATTGCACAACAGTGCTGAACCTGAATTTATGCAATCACATGGGGTGCGTCTACATGAGCCCCCTCCTTTCAGAAAGGGCATGGTAATGAGGGAGTTTGGATGTGCTTCCATGAATATGCAGTGCCTCATTAGCATAGTGGCTTCATGGCAATTCGAAAATGCAGCTTTCGAATCGCACACTGCCCATGTAGCTGGGGGCTTTATGAAAGGACCCCCCCAGTCTTCAAAAGCTCCTTCTTGCTAACACCAGATTCGAAGAAGGGGCTTTCAAAGTCCAGGGGGTCCTTTTGAAAGGCCCCCGGCTACACGGGCAGCAGGAGATTTGAAAGTGGAACTTTCGAATCACTGTGGTCACCAGTATGCTAATGAGGCACTGCATATTCATGGCAGCGCCTCATTAGCATCTTCTGCACTCCCTCATTAACATGCCCCTTCCGAAAGGAGGGGGCTCATGTAGACATACCCATGGAGTATTAATTGTGTTATTTGTTAAATGATCCAACAAGGTTCAACTTTTTTCTAAATATAGATCTGGCTGCTACTTTTCAGGAAATACTGAACCAGGCCAGGCCATTTTAAATCTGGCTTCTGTCACAGTTCACACTGAATTCACAGCCAAATAATACGCAAAATACTTGCTCGCTCTTATCCTCTTGGTCATTACATACTACCTAACTGATAAGAGTAGGAAGCTGTTTCTTCCTTTTAGCCCACACAGAGAGTCAGATTCTGCTCTGGCCCTTTTCTTTTTAATTTGTCTATGGACAGAAGATATATCAGAGTGTGTTGGTAGATCTTTAATTCTGAAGGGCATCTAATGAAATAGAATGCCACAGGGCAGTTTCAAAAATTAGGCTGCAAAACAGGGATGTGACCTATGCAGTGAAATCTGTCCATGTCTTTTTGAGTTTTCATTTTATCACTTAAAGCTATAGCTTAATGGGTGGCCTGAGAAGTTTTTGGTAACAGGGTCTTCTAACTAAGGAAAGCAGTAATGACTGCAGATGTTTACTCCATGGAATACATATCAGAAAAGATCCTCCTCTTCAATCTAGATGCACACCTTTGGACAAAAACCCAGATGGGCATCCAGATAGAAATTCTGTTTCTGGGACAGAGGAACTGTCATTTGAACTAAAGATTTACATGTGCATTTTTTGCTCTGTTTGCAATGAATGAACGTCAAAAAAAATTAGCACAGTAATACAGGCAAATACAGCAGTGTCAGCTGAATATAATTTTTTCCATCTGTTACTTGGGTCCAGTTTTGACACGACTCGTTGATGTTGACAGCCTCCTTCTTGTCCCATTCCAAGAGCCTCTGCACACCATACCCAGATTGTGTAAATATTGATGTAGGGCATTTTCAAGTATTTGTCATCAGGAATTTTTTAGTTTCTGCAACAAAGGACTCCACAGAGTCACTACATCTGTACAGCTAACCTATTGGGGGATTTAAAATAAATCAGGAAGCAAGTATTTTTATCACAAGGGTGGGGCAGGTGACATTGCCTGCCCAAAATGCAAGCCTCAGGCCAGAACAGAATTTAATTTACCACCACCACTACCCAGGGCCCTGTAATCCTGACAGGCGCTGCCAATCCCAAACACAGAAGTCAAACTTAGCCTATGATTTTTATGTATTTTCATCTACACCTCCCAATGACAAAATCACCACATTTATGATACAGGTGGGATGTTGCGTTTTCCTGAATCTATTAAACATCTTTTTTTTGTTTTATTATAGACTTTTCTACCACTTTTGATGAGAAACTCAAGGCATCCTGAGATGAGCATAAAGTCTGAATTCAGAGTCTGAACCAGCAGCTGTTGTAGTAAAGTTCTGTTTACCTCAGTGGGGTATGAACCTTGAAGTCTAATTACGACCACTTAAATGTCAATAAAACTGCTTCACTTCTAAACAATGTATCAAAACACATCAAGAAAATGAGTCTGTTCAATACAGCCAAGTATGTGCACTTGGCATTGTCTGATGTTCTGTTCATTTGCATGGTTCCAGAACAAACACACATTCAGAAACATTTAAATAATCTGGAACAGCTGACTCCAATCTTGGTTTTGACTTAGAAGAGCAAATATTAAAAAAGCTAGCCCTCCCCCTCCCCCCAAAAATCACATATTAGGCCTCTACTTACAATTAGAAATTCATCCATTGTTGATAAGGGTTCCAAGTGAGTAGCAAATTGTTTTAACTCCTATTGCAGACAGCAGACAGCCACTTTCAGCACAGTTACAGAAAGTGAGATTGAGGCTTGATTCCAGTGTGGATGGTGGCCTAGAAGTTATTAGTAACAACTCAGTGGACTAAACATAATCCACGATAGCCTTAGAGACAGCTATCCAGGAAGAAGAATTTAAACAGATACACATTTTAGCCAGCACAAAAATGAAAATACCATTCAGAAAAGGTCCATACAGCTATTTTAAAAATTTTTTACCCCTCTCCTCCCTGAATAAGTACTGTCTGTATTTATGGTGCCAAGTAAACAGAACCAAAGTTCTCAACTTTAGCTATACTTAAGTTGGAAATTTCATAAAGAATTACCATTTCTGTTGCTGTCATGAGGATCACACATATGCAGCTTCGCATGAATGGATAAGCTTTTCAGTAAGTGTCATTAACACGGTGGTAATGAAACACTGGAAGTCACTAGAGCTCTGTCTGTGCTGCAGTTCTCATGGGTTGTTAGTCCTGATCAAGTTAAAACTAGTGGAAACTTTCCCATAAAATTCAATACTGTAGCCACAGCCTTGTGTACAGTGACAACACCCCTTCTGAGCAGTCAGAAGTTACATAAAAACATTTCAATATATCATACCATGATATGAAACTACAACCAAATTAGATGGCTGCTTAGTTATTTCAAGTGTGACAAATTCTTTCTAACATGATAAATTAGACCATATGCACAGTAATTAAAAAACACAAAGGGTTTGATCCTGCAGATGTGAAAGGCATGTGCCTCGCTAAGCTGCCTGCTTTTCATTGGTAGGTGCATTTTTCAAAGCATATAACTATTCTGGCTGTAAAGATAACATAACCCAAAGCAGTGTGGTCTTCCTGCATCCTGTCTCCTATGCTTTCACGGCTGTTATTCAGAGCATCTTAAACAGCAGCAAAATTGACAAATATGATCCATTTTGCCCCAGAGCTCTTTGGGAACGCTCTGGCAACATAATGGAGGAGGCAAGCAAAAGGATTATTCACTGGAGAGAGTGACTCAATAGATGCTGCAGGAGGGGTAAAGAAACAGAAATGTGAACTTGGCAGCAGCCAGAAAGCTAGAGTAATAGAAATGCCACTCTCAGTACTGCAGCAGGCAGGAGGCTTTGCACCTCAGCTGAGTGGTGAGCTTTGCATTTACTGAATGTCTAGTAGCTGAATGCTAGCATGAAAGATGGAGCCCGCAAGTAGAGCTCAGGGAAAGCATCTGGTAGGAATCCTGACCAGGAGACATGGCTTCTCAAGTGATCACTCTTGCCTGGGCAGTGGTACCCCTTCAACTCTTAAATCAGTCTTTGGTTAGTGGGCTTATTTCTCTCCTTACTGGTTCACTGAGAATATTTCCAAGCCCTAGGAAGACGAGGCAAAGGCAAATAGAGTAACTGAGGCGTTGAAGTGGAAAGAACCCAATAAAGCTCAGGGTGATTTTATATATAAATGTTCTGGTGAAAGAAAAGATAATGTAATGCAGGGAAGGATTATATGTATTTAAAAATGGCAGTGTGAAGTTTCATTCCATTAAATTGCATGCAGTCTGGCAGAGTAGTAATTTTTTGCCCTGGTTTATATAATTGCCAATGCTAACAAGTACTAGAAACATATTTCTAGTCCAGGATATGCAGAGACTTATTATGACTTAATCATGCTACAAGTTGGACCTCCTGAAACTGGCATTCTCTGGTCTGGCAACATCTGTGGTCCAGCATGACCATGGATGTTACTGGAACAAAGACCACGGGCTGAGAGGCTATTAAGGAGAGGCCCAGCTGGAGCCTAATGATAGGAGAGCCCGGCCACCCTGGACAGAGGAGCCTGGCAGGGCTTGTGTGTCTGGCTGGAGCCAGGCTCTACGGAGCAGTGTGGCCAGGGCTGAACCTGGTACCCGCTGGGCTGGGGCTGTGCCAGTAGGCCAGCTGCAGCCGCAGCCAGCCCTGGGGGCTGGGCTGGAACTGACACCCTGGCCAGGGCTGGAGCTTGCCTCCACCATGCTAAGACTGCACCAGTGGTGCTTGAGCTGGTGCCTGTAGGGCTGAGGTCACCCTGACAGCCAAGTCAGGGTTGCAGCCAGCCTTGGTGGCCAGGCTGGGGCAGGAGCCAGAGCCCAGGGCAGGGCTGGGGCTGCACTGGCAGCCTGGCCGAGGCTGAAGCCAGGTCATATCCAGCAACCACAGGCCCAGGGCCAGAGATATGCCCATGAGGCCGGGGCTGTGCCCAGCACTCACGGGGCCAGAGCTGAAGCCAGCGGAGACACCTGCAGGGCCACGTCCAGAAGCTTGGCTGGGGCTGGAGCCAGCCTCCACAGCCGACAGTCCGAGCGTGGCCGGCCAGGCTGGAGGTAAGGGGTCATGGGGGCAGAGATGGGCGGGGGAAGGGAAAAGTGGAGCCAAAAGCAGGGTGGAGCAGCAGAGTGGGTGGCTGGAGACAAGGGAGCTCCCACTCTGGCAAATTCCCTGTCTGAGTCCAGTCAGGTCCTGAGGGGTCAGATGAGGGAGGTGCAACCTGTATTCCCATTTAATTAAATTCTGTTCTCATCTACACTGGTCTGAATCCTGAGCAGCAGCTCTAAGTTAATGAAGTTTCTCTAGATTTACACATGTGTAATAACATACTTCCCCCATTAACTCTCTTGCCAACACTTGAGTTAGTTCAAAATAATCCACTACAACATTCTCCCCAACAAACATGTGCTTTATCTCACAGCCAGTCACGTAACAGGCAGTGTAAAAAGCAGATGACAAAAAATGAAAATTAAAAGAAGCAGATTTACAGGAAAGATGTGAAAACAGATTATACAGTCTACTAGCCCTTTAGGTTTAATACAGTCTCCCCCACCTTACGAGGGTAATTCGCTCCTGAAAAACCCCTGTTGGGGCAAATTCTCGTAAGCTGAAAATGTAATTACCACTAATTTCAATGGGAAAAAATTTTATGCGTTCCTGAGCCCCAAAATTTATACCCATTTCTGCTAAAACAAAAACCGCATTAAATCCGGTGCAACGGGGTGGGCAGGGCAGAGCAGGGCACAGGGAGGCAGCCTGGCCTGAGTGCAGCTTAGGTTAAGCAGGGAGGGGGCGCTGCCAGGGGCTAGCCACGCGGGGAGCTAGGCAGGCACAGGGGGCCCCCGGCTGGCGAGGGGCAATGCCTCACTCGTGTGGGGCTGCGTGGTGGAGAGGCCCTGCCGGCGGCAGCCAAGGCGGCAGCGGCGGGTGAGCCAGGCGCTAAATGGGAGGGAGCGCCACAGACAGCGAGCAGCGCCCAAGGCGCAGCTGCGCAGGGCAGGCAGCGGGGGCCCCCTAGCTGCCTAGGGGTGAGCAGCACCAGCGGGGCCGGGATGGGCTGCGCACCCAGCATCCATGTCTCACACAGCGGCACAATCTACTGCCAGGACGTGGACGAGTCTACCTCCCTGCACCAGACTGCTCCCCTCTCGCAGGGCGCTGCCACCCCCCTGCAGAGCCTGTTCGTCAAGACCAATGCAGCTGACTCCATCCCCTCAGCGCTTGCCTACCAGAGCCGCCAGCCTCCAAATTGGTCCTCGTAAATAAGAAATGCCTAGTAAGCTGAAGCAGGGGTATTAAATGAAACTCCTTGTAAAGTTGAATTCTCATAACTCGAATGGGCTTACCTCGGGGTATGACTGTATTAGTCTAAAAGCAAGATGTAGTCAACTCTTTTAGAATGATACAAAAGATCAAGTTAATTTACTGCTCACCTGACGAAAGCAAAACTGCAATCTTATCATTTAAAGTTTTCAGTAAACATCTTACATCCACAGATGTAGCAACAATGGTATATACATGGCACACAATTGCTGGCATATTGCTCTAGCAGAGATCACACACACTTTCCTGTCACAATTAAATAATCTTTTCAAAAATAAATACATCTTTTCAAGTATTGCAAGCTATAAACCAGTTCAAGAGCCCTGCAATAAGCTTTTCATTAGCCTGAGATACTTCAGCATGCAAATACTGAAACATTCCATGTAAGCCTTATCAAATGGGAAGCGTGTAAGTCCTGCTCCCCCATTTCCTTAATGAGAGCGCCTAATAAAATTTTAAGCCACTTCTCTCAACTACCAATATAAAGCATCACTGAATGAGATCTTCCTTTTCACATTCAGATAGTTAACTTTAAAACCATGTCTGTGAAACCTTAAAAATCTAAACAAAACAAAACCTTTCTTCACATGGTTTCAGTTTTATCTTAAACCAGGCTACTACCCTGACTTGCTTGCAAACCTGTCACTTTTCTGTATTGCTGTTCCAAGGCTATATTTGCAGGGCCAGTTACTTCAATATCTTGATCAACAATTTAAGTAACGGCATGGAAAGTACACTCATAAAGTCTGGGAATGATACCAAGCTGGGAGGGGTTGCAAGAGCGTTGAAGGATGTGATTAACATTCAAAATGATCTGGACAAACTCTTGCAAAGAAAGTGAACACAATTCTGGTACGTGTTAGCAGGAGTGTTGTCAGCAAGACATGAGAATTAATTCTTCCACTCTTCTCCACGCTGACTAGGCCTCAGCTGGAGTACTGTGTCCAGTTCTGGGCATGACATTTCAGAAAAGATACGGACAAATTAGAGAAAGTCCAGAGAACAGCAACAAAAATTGTTAAAGGTCTAAAAAGCCTGACCCTCTGAGGGCGGGTTGAAGAAGTTGTGTTTGTTTAGTCTGGAAAACAGAATACATAGAGGATATGATGACCATTTTCAAGTCCAGTAAACCCTCAGTTTAACGGACTAATGGGGAAAGGGGTATCCATTAATGCTGAAAGTCCATTATATCTGAATGCTTATACTGTGTGATGATGCACTGACATTCCCAGCCCATCACCCACTCCCGTCCTTTGCCCCCCACCTTCCCTTCCCCTTTTCATCTCCATCTCCCAATTACCAGGAGAGGAGCTGAACTCTGGCCTGGCTCCTTCCACCTCCTGCAGCCCTCAGTACTGAGGCTCCTCCAGGTCTTGGCTGTGAGCCGCCCACGCAAAGGTAGAGCGTGGCTGCCCCCAGCCCACCAATGGGCTGCAGCCTCTGACACCATGGCTGCTGCTCAGCGCCACTGCCAAGTACCAACATGCTCCATGCACATGGGGCAGGGGGAGGAGAGCTGCTGTGCCCCACCACTGGCCGCCCAGGCTCCTCCGGCCCCAGGGTGGCCTCTAGTGGCCCTTCCAGCCCTGGCAGCTCCAGCTGCTCCAGCAGTTGCTCTAGCCCTGGTGCAGCTCTGGTGAGTCTCTGGCATTTATTTGGTGCAGCTCTGGTGAGTCTCTGGCAGACAGCCTCCGTTATTTCCAAAGTCCGGGATACCAGGATCCGTTGAATGGAGGGTTTACTGAATGTGAAAGGTTGTTACGAGAAGGAGGAAGAAAAATAGCTTCCCTTATCCTCTAAGGACAGACAAGAGGCAATAAGCTAAAATTGCAAGAAGGGAGATTTAGGTGGAAATTTGGGAAAAACTTCCTTGATTAAGCACTGGAATAAATTGCCTAGGGAGGCTGAGGAATCTCCATCACTAGAGATTTTTAAGCACGAGTTAGAGAAACACCTGTCAGGGATGGTCTAGGTGGTTCCTGGTCCTGCCCTGAGTGTAGGAGACTGGAGTATCTGATCTCTCAATGTCCTTCCATTCCTATGATTGTATGATCTTTCCTATAGCATCAGAGTATAGATGTTTCCTACAGTGAAGGAAAGAGCTTTGCTGTCACTGTAGCTAATTTCTCTCAAAATTTCTCCATTGATCTAGTCATGTGTATGCAGGGGTTGAGGGTGACTTAGCTGCATCTTTTTCACAGACTCCCAGCAAAGTTCAGCTAAACCAGGGGTGTCCAACCTTTTCTAATCAAGGGCCACACTGCAATTGTCTGTGTGTTCTAGGGGCCCGAACACAAAATAGTCCCAAACCACACACCCCCAGGCGTAAACCCCACACAGTGCCAAACAGCCCCTGCCCCTAATCCCCAGCCTTAGACCTCCCACAGCCCCAAACCTCCCCCAGCCTTAAACCCCCTGCAGCCCCAAACTGTCCCTTGCCCAACCCCAGGCTTGATCCCCGTTGCAGACCCATACTGCTCTGCCACCAGCCCCATGCCCCAGCTGGGTCTCTATCCCCTCAGGACGGCAGTGATTCGGTGCTCTGGCTGACCGGGCTCTGACGCTGGCCCTGTGCCCAAGCCAGGGCTCTGCCCCGGGGCTGGCAGCAGCTGCACACCCCAGTCACCAGGGCTTCCCATGGAAGCCAGTCCTGCCACAGCAGCTGGCCCCACAGACCAGATAAAAAGGCTCTGCAGGCCGGATTCTGACTGCAGGTAGCCTGTTGGACACACAATCTAAACTTTTAAGTGTAGATTAGACCTAATAGTCCCACAATAGTTTGTAGTAGTCCCACAATAGCTCATCTTGCATCCAATTTGCATTTATAAAGAAAAGTTTTTCTGCTTCTCAGATTTAGGGATAAAATCCAATAATACCAAACTTGACATAGCAGCAGATCCCCATAAAGGAGAACGTATTCTTTAAGGGTAACGTGTAAGTAGTTGTGAATACCCTCCCATCTGGATAAAATTAAGATTAAGTGTAAAATCAAGTGTCAGCTTCCCCCTCTGGGTATGCACAATAGAAACTGAAAATCTTAGCAACAGGCCTGGATCATTTGTGGTTTGTAGGCTACTACTGGTTAACAAAACAAAAAAGCAGTCCCGTAGCACTTTAAAGACTAGCAAAATAACGTATTAGGTGATGAGCTTTTGTAGGGCAGACCCACTTCTTCAGATCTGGAGATAGTGCTGTACAGCACTTCAGAGCTGAAGAAACGGGCCTGCCCCATGAAAGGTCATCGCCTAACAAATTATTTTGCTAGTCTTTAAAGTGCTACAGGGCTGCTTTTTTGTTTTGTTAAGATACAGACGAACAGGACTACCTCTCTGTGACTGGATAATAGTTTACTTAGCACGCTTTCCCTGACAAATGTTGTTAATTTCAGTCCCTACTCTAAACAGTTGATGCCAAGGAGAAAGTAGAAAGGAACCAAATGTATTTAGTACATGTAACATAAGCAATCCTGGTGGCATCATACTTTCCAGTCTGCAAGGGAAGATACCAGCTGTCTTGCTACTTCAAAACTCTGCTAATGGTTGATCCATAAAAAGAAACACTCCATGATGTCCTGTAGCAGGACATAAGCAGCAAAACTATCCCACGCAAACTTTACATAAGACAGCACCATTTTATCTTTCACTTTTCTCCCCTCCTCCACCCACAACAATTATTATTATGTTTGTACAAATATTTGCTTTATTATTCATGGGAAAGATATTTTAAATTAATATACGATTTCAGTTTTGCAGTGCTGCTGTAGTGGGTGTACGGGGCATGCAGATGGTGGGACCGCTCAGCACATGCCCATCTGTAATAGTACAAAAGCAATGAAACAGCTGGGAAAGAGATATTTCTTTTCTGAGAAGTACGCCTTTGACAGCTGTTGTGGACACAGAAGCAAAGCAAGCAGAGACAGTTGCATGGATTTAAGTGGCAAGCCCGACTTTTACTGAATGTGAACAGGGATAGGGCAACTGCCCACACCTTATCCATACTCGGCTTTTAACTGTCTCCAACGCGGGGCTTACAGGTCTTCTTAGCAATGTTCCCTCTAATTATTTTCCATCCATGTGCAGAGTAAATTTTGTTATGTGCAGCAAGGCATGTGCAGATGAGCATCACCACACAGCTGCCAGCTGTGGAAGGCTGTGGCCGCTCTGCTAATCAGCTGCGTGGCATCTGAATCCCTCCTACGCGGCTGCCCAAGTGCTCAAGGGGCAGGGAACACTGTTCCTTAATAGGTAACCCATAATGCCACGTAGACTCTCTTCATTCGTCCCCATCCCCCATGACTGAGTTCTCTCAAAGTCCTCACATCCTCCTCCTGTGAGGGTGTAGCAAGTGGGGACCTTGGCCTGCAAAGGCCACAAGGTCTGACCCTATAACATAAGCCCAAGGCCAATCAACAAACCCCAGGTCCTCTGCCTCTGGGAACTTTAAATTTTCTTAACCACATTGGCCACTGGCTGCAAGTTACAACAAATAAAACCTCTGTCCCACTACCTCAGTTTTGTACTAAGCACATTCCCACTCAACCCACTGTGGCTTGATGGTGTTGTACAGAACACAAAAAACCTCCTGTTCCTCTACCAACTGGCCAACAGGAGAAAAACCTCCACCCTGATTGCTGAAACAGACCAGTGTTTCTTCAACTTTTTTCTGTGGAATACTAGTGTTCCGTGAAAAACTCACCGGCGTGCCAGGAACATGTGGAAAAGTACACTGAAAGTATAGATTTTCTGTTATGAAAACCAGATACAGGAGTACTTCTTCCGTGGTATGATACCTGATTAAATTACCTCATTTGGGTTTTGCTGTATACGGTGCTGTTTGGGGGTTTTTTTGGTCTAACAACTGGGTTTTTTAAGAAAATTTTCACACGCATGCCACATAAAAATACTATTGTTTAGTGTTCTGTGGTCTCAAAAAGGTTTAAGATTCACTGGGCTAGATACACTGTATATATCCGGCTGTGTTCCTACACCTAGTTTGGGCAGATCTTGTGGGCTGCTGGAACAGACTCAAAAGAGGATTCACATGGCCCCTGTGAGGTGCTAAATCCCAGGTGCTGGGGAATGTTGGCCAATCAGAGCCAGACCCTGGCAGGGGAGGAGTTACTATTGTTCCTTAGCAAGTGTCTCTCTCTCTTGCTACTGGGGCTTTCACTGCTGGCCCTATGAAACTCCCCCTCCCACTGAAGCAGGTGGATGGCATTTCTTCCTATGCCAGCCCTGTCAAGTTCATTTTGTGCTCTCTTCCAGAAAGGAAGAGAAGCTGGGTGAGATAGTTGTCAAAATACCACTTCCAGGCTTGCTGGATGTCTTGTCTCACTTTCATGTGGTCTCCAAGTGTAACTCTCTTTTACTCTCCAGTGATATTTCTGTAACTGAGCCAGCAGCCTTCTGGGTAAAGTTAGGTCAGCTGGTTAATTTTTATCTTATTCACTCTGCTGTAAAGTCTTCTACCCTCTGACAGTTCTGCACCATGTTTAATCAGCGTTAGCAGCTGGCTGTCTGCAAAGTGCCTGCTCTGCCTAGAATAGCTCCTCTTCTGGGCACACTAAGGTGAGCAGTAAAGCAGCTCAGACACAAGGCACCCACTCTTAGATCTGCCTTACACTGGTGTTTTATCTTCACTGACGGTAGCCACATTCTAATTTCTACCAGCAAGTAACTCAAAGAGGAAGGAAGCAGACTCCAGTGGCAGCCATATGGTGTACAGATTCCAGTAGTAGCCATCAGGTGCGTGCACGTGCGTGCGCGTGCACACACACACACACACACACACGATTTTTCTCCTTCCACTTGCAGAATTGATCAAATACACCTGCCTTTGGGCTGTTCTACTCTATAAAATACAATTAAGTGATACTGGCTCAATGGCAATTTCAGAACCTTATGTTTCTGGTACTAGGAACAAGCTAAAGTTTATCTCCTGATATAGGTCCAAGCAGAGATAGTCACATGCCTAAGATCAGGGTTAGAAATGAGCATCAGGAGTAGGAAACACTAGTGAGCATGATGTTGGCATGAGCCTGAGGTTGACAAGCCAGTGCATGAATCAGGAAGTATGATTAATTATCCATTAATAAAACAATGAAACTGACCATAGACAGAGTGAGGCCTGACCACCCAAGGCAATCAGTTTAAAAAAATATTGTCACTAAACTCAGATTGCCAATAAATATAAGCACAGAAATTTTACACAAATGCAATTTCCACATAAAGGTAATTTTAAAAATCTAATATGCTTTCTATAACCATTTATCTAGTATTTATCTATAGGATTAAAAGAAACTGCAACTATCTGCATAAGAAGATCAAAGAATGAAATAATAATATAGGCTTAGTTTGCTCAAAGACAGTATAGTAATACTTCGTACAAATTGCTTCTAGACTAGGTATGCTGAGTTTACGTATTTTGGCTTTGGAACACTGCTTCCTAATTCAAATTAAGAAGTTCAGTCTTGAGTGCAGTGATGATTCGATGAAGGTGTTAAAGAAAGCAAAGAAGGAAAAAAATGATACACAAAAATCAGTCAAACAATCTGGAAATCAAACTGATATGCTTTCCCAGGAATATGTACTAGCTGAGATGCTCTATTAAAAGTAGATGGTCTCTCTGTTTCAAGAGACAGGGAAGGTAATAAGTTGTTTAGTATCACATAACCATACCCCACACATTAACGTTTCAAACTTTGAAAATGTTTTGTTGTTTTAAATTTCTTATGAAAATATTTAATAACACAATTGTTACACTAACATACATTACCACTCAGGCTACATCTACACGACAGAGAGCTTTTGAAAGCTCTTCCGGTTTTGATTTACCTCCGAAAAAACACTTCCCATGGGCTCTTTCGAAAGAGCCCCCTTCTTTAATCTTTTGAAAGCACTTGCTAGTGTAGATGCAGCCATAGTGAACTGAGTACAAAAATTAATATCTTAGGCTTTGTTAATAGATCAGTTCCTGTGTGTGCTCTATCAAAGAGGTAGCCGAGATAGTCTGTATTTTCAAAAACAACAAGAAGTCCTGTGTCAGCTTATAGACTAACCGATATTTTGGAGCATAAGCTTTTGTGGGCAAAGACCCCCTTCGTGTAACTCATGCATCTGACAAAGCAGGTCTTTGTCCGCGAAAGCTTATGCTCCAAAATATCTGTTAGTCTAGAAGACCCACAGGACTTCTTGTTTTTGTATGAATTCTAGTGTTAGTGGCGGTCTTAGAAAATATAGTATAAAATAAGACAGTTGCCAGTTTGTAACGCATGTTCTTTGAGATGTGTTGCTCATGTCCATTCCACAATGGGTGAACATAAACACTTGCTGTTGACTGAACATGAACAAGCACTTAAAAAAGAACGAGGCCTTGTAAACATTTTAAAAGTTAAAAACAAATACAAACAAAAAAATCAGATCTTCATTTGGTCAAAGGAACTGAGCCATTTCATCTTTAAGGCAAATGAATTTTGGAAACTTACTGTATAGAGGGATAGATGTGATTATTCATATTAGCATTGGAATATACATAGTAAGGGAACACAAGGCAAAATTCACCAAACCCTTTTCAAAGAAAGATCAGCTGCAAAAAGGACTATTTTTCATAGAAAATAATTTGCATGGCTTTTTTTGTGTGTGTGTGAAAACATGTATTATTAGGAAAATTTAGGTAGCTTTATATAAACCTAATGCTAACAACAAAAAAAGTTCCGTTTTTTTGACTACTCTGATAGGCGGGACAAAATGAGTGCCACCAGCTAACTGTAATTAGCTGCAAGAAGAAACTGCCAACGGCACATCTAGGAGTTTAAATCAACTGGCTCTGCTTCCTTCTTACGGGAAAACTGGAGTTGCAGATCTGCATTCCACTCTGGTGAATCTAAGAGCCAATTTGACAAGTAAGGAAACAATTCTTTTCTATGGTCCGTTTTAACCACGAATGTACTTAAGGTATTTTGATATACTGTTCAGGTTCTCTTTCCTATTAAATCACAAGGCAAAACCCATGAACTAAGCCCTAGTTATTTTCTTTTCACAGGCATAGAGATGGAAGGATGGATAAGATAGGTTGCAAGGCGAGAAGATGTAAATAAAGATGATGAGAATCACAGAACTTGCATCTACATCTACTTGCATCAGGAAAAGGAGTTGTAAGAAAGGGGAGCGAAACAAAACCCCACACTATGTGTAACTCACTTGTCTCAGGCTTCACCCCCAATTCCCTAGGTTCTGGGAGCCTTTGCATTTTGGCTACAACCCTGCTTCTCTGAAGTAAAATTGCAGGAAGTGCTGAACAAAACTTAGTCGTCCCTTGCTCTGCTTTATGGTCAACATGGAAATATATTCACTTTGATATTGTTTTTGGTCAATGTTTGTTTATTCTGATATTCCGGGCTACACTGCCCTGTGCTCTCATAGAAGACTAGTGTCTGTATCAAGCAGATACTAGTTGCTGAGCTGTGAAAAATAACTGACTTCACTTCTTGGCCAGTGCTAATTTTTGTGAGACAAAACTCTGAACTCATTTGTCCTGATCTAAGTGAACTTCCTTGTCTCTAGCTCCTACAGATAGATTCCTGCAGACCTGGTATGGTCCATGTGTTCCCACTGCAATTTAATTTCCCAAGATTGACCTTAATGTGCAATTAAAATATCTTACATGCTGTCAATCTCCTTTTATATGACCAAATACATAACTTGGTGGGCTCTTTACCTTTTGTAATGGTAACTTCTCATAAAGCAGGGACCTGCATACGGTCTTTTCAGTTCAACAACTGTACACCAGCCTATTACACGAACTTACATGGATGTAAATAGAAACAAGCTTCCATGCAGTCAGTCTTCAGCATCAGCATCATGTGTCTACTATGAAACTCAGCCAATAATAAACTTCAGACTTAACTAAGAGCTAACTGATTTTGGGCATGTAACCCACAACACTAAGGACAATGGTTACATGGAAGCTTACTGGAAGGGGACAGCATTTAGTTAAGTGGAAGCACTGGCATGGGAAAGTAACCTTTTATGACATTAGATGGACTGGTCACGTTGTAAAACTCATGGAATTTTATTTACAATGAAGTGTTGCTAGCAACTATTTTGCTGTACTTCCCATCCAGAAGCACAATGACATTACAGAAGAACTGCCATAATCACTCAAACTCCAGATGTGCCATTACCCACAACTTCCCTCAGCCAGATGCTCTTTTAGCATCCACTTTTCTTTTCCTTGCTAATGTTGTCAATTTTTTAAAAGATATGGGGTATGGGGGCAAGTTGATTTGCTTCAGAATTCCTTCCTTTCCCAAGAAAAAAATATAGACAACCTGAAACAAATATTAAGATATTCTCTCCCCAAATATTAAGATATTTGCTCCCACTTTATCATGATTATTTTCTTTAAAAGGCCCCATCTTATTACCTACACCAGTGAGAGATGTTGGATTTTTAGAAGGAGAATTTATTCACATTCCATTATGTTAAGAAAATCCTGTCTGTATACTACTGTCTAAAACTAAGTGGAAAGCTAAGTGGACTCTTCTGACAAACTATATGGACCAGATCCTTAGTTAAGGTATACTACCACAGGTCCCATAAACTAAGCTCATTTACATCACCTATTGATCTTGCCCAGATGCTGAAATCCTTCCAAATGCTCCTTTTGGAGAGATTAGCAGCCACTCAAAGGAGAGCAGGTAAAATGACCTCAGATTCATACTTAGCTCAAAGACCCATGGTCCTCAAGACATAGCTTAGCCCTGCCCTTAATCTAATTCTTAACTGCCCCACTCCCCCCCGCCCCTCTGCTCTCTGATTTGCACATCTTATTTTTTTTTTTCTGATTTGTCCACCTTGATTACTATTTTTGGTTCTCTGTGCCTTAAATATTGAGTCTGTTCTGGTATGGCTATGGTCTGAAGAAGTGGGCCTGTCCCACGAAAGCTAACCTAATAATAAATTATTTTGTTAGTCTTTAAAGTGCTACTTGACTGCTTTTTTGTTTTGATAGCCTTACCCTGTTTGCCTTCAGTATCATGGCTGGCTTTATAGGGCTAGAGAGCAGGTCTTTGCCCACAAAAGCTTATGCTCCAAAATATCTGTTAGTCTATAAGGTGCCACAGGACTTCTTGCTGTTCTCGAAGATACAAACTAACCCGGCTACCTCTCTGATATTTGTAAGGCTAGGAGTCACAAATCAAAAATCAAATGCTGCTGTATGTAGCATGAGCCAGGGACTTTCCCAAAGAGAAATACAGGAGTTGTTAGTATACTGCCTAGGAAGACTGTGCCATGGTTTTGCATTCACTGGATTCAAAATACCATTGACCCGCCAAAGTACAGCTTCCCACACAATCTGCCAGGGATGAATATCCCTTGTAGGCTCTGCTCTTCTGCTTTCAGACTTTTCAGTTCATAATTGTTTGTTGCCTGCAGACAAAAGAGGAAATATTTGGCCCATAGTTTGAAGTGCATTCTTTGAAAGAGACATTACATGGAAATTTTAATTCATCCTTCCGAAGAGGAAAAAGGTGTCAATCATAGGTTTGTATTTTATTTTGAAAATATATGTCTTGATGACTGCAGTCTGCATGTGCACTTCTACCAGTGAAAAGGAAAATAATTACCAACACTTCAAACTCAACAGATCATATCAAAGTGGAACACAAATTCCTCTGGCATTAGTTTACATTGTCAAACTATTGTTTTAGCTGGGTATAATAGACCACCATAACATTTGACACAACCCAAACAAAGAGCTTCAAATAAACGGTCCAGGTTGTCACTTACTAGACAATATATATGTTCTTTTCGACAGCTAAAATCGAATAAAATAATTGAGCCATGACACATTTTAAAAGTATATAATTTTAAAAGGAAAAGGCTCCTGAGCATTAAAACACACAAAGTATTTTTAGCGTGCTTATCTCAAGCCAAGATACAGATGTAATGACAGGACCCAACTGATTACATACATATCAGTGTGATCATTTAGTTTGCCTTCTTGTATAACACACGTCATAAAAATACTCCAAAATAATTCCAAGAGCAGATGGTGGAAAAATATCCAGTCTTGATTTTAAAATGATCAGTGATGGAGAATCCACCAAGCTCCTTGGTATATTGTTCTAGTCATTAATACTTATGCCTTATTTCCAGTTTGAATTTGTCTAGCTTCAACTTTCAGCCATTGACCATGTTATGTCAGGGTCTCAAACTCCCAACTCATAGGCCATCCCCTGCCAGAGCAATTGCACCATCCAGCCCAGCAGTACCTGTGAGCTGTGGGGGGTGGGTCTTGTCTGTTCCTGGGCCCCAAATCCCACCCCTTCCTACCACTATCCTGCCCTCTATGGCACCCCATGCCCCAACGATGTGGCCTCAGGAACTAATGGCAGGGCCTGGGGTGGTAAGTCAGCAGCGTTAGGCCCCTCTGCAGGCCCATTAACAGATATTTGTTCCCCACATAGATACCAACAGATCATAACCAAATCACACCTTAGACTTCTCTTGGTTAGTTAAATAGACTGAACTCCTTAAGGCTATCACGGCTTTCTAATCTGAGGAAGCGGGTCTTTGCCCACGAAAGCTTATGCTCCAAACTATCTGTCAGTCTATAAGATGTCCCAGGAATTCGTGGTGTTTTTAAAGATACAGACTAACTTGACTACCTCTCTGATTCTAATCCTTTAGTTATTCTCATGGCTCTGCTCTGAAACTACTCCAACTTATCAACATCCTTCTTGAATTGTGGGCACCAGAAATAAACACAGAATTCCAGGAGCATATGCACCACTGCCCAATACACAGGTAAAATTACCTCTTTAACTCCTACTTGACTCTGCTGTCCATGCATCCCAGGATTACATTATCTCTTCTGTCTACAGCCTCCTACTGAGATCTCATCTTCAGCTGACTGTCCACTACGACTCCAAATCTTTTTCGGAGTCACTGTGGCCCAGGATAGAATCCCACATCTTGTAAGTAGCAGAGCGATAACTGTGCTAGTCTATACATTATCAAAACAAAAAAGCAGGCATGTAGCACTTTAAAGACTAACAAAAACATTTATGAGGTGATGAGCTTTTGTGGGACAGACCCACTTCTTCAGATCATAGCCAGACCAGAACAGACTCAATATTTAAGGCACAGAGAACCAAAAATAGTAATCAAGGTTGACAAATCAGAATTCTTGACTTCCCCCGGCTCCTTCTGCCCCTCTGCTCTCTGATTTGCTCACCTTGATAATTTTTCTTATTTGTCAACCTTGATTACTATTTTTGGTCCTCTGTGCCTTAAATATTGAGTCTGTTCTGGTATGGCTATGGTCTGAAGAAGTGGGTTTGTCCCACGAAAGCTCATCACCTAACAAATTATTTTGTTAGTCTTTAAAGTGCTACTGGACTGCTGTTTTGTTTTGAGATCTTGTAAGTGTAGCCTATATTCTTTGTCCCTAGACATACAGATTTGCATTTAGCTGTACAACAGTGTGTAGTGTTGTGATGTAGTGGGGGATACATGTGTGTATGTGTGTGGCTCACAGAGGGTGTGGGGCTCCTGCTGAGGGTAACCGAGGTGAGCAGGTGACACCTCTGTACTGCAGACAAAAGGGCGGTGGAGCCTGAGGGGGTTGAATTGGAACTGGAAGTTGGAAAGCAGTTGGTCTGGGCTGGGAGAGAGAGAGACAAAGGAGGGGTCAAGGCCCCGGCTCTGGGAGCCCCTTGGGGCCTCCTCTCCCCAGCATGGATTGGACTGACTGTCCCTGCCGGGTGTACTGACTCTTCTGTAAGGCATTGTGTCCTGTCAGCTAATAAACCCACTGTTCTCCTGCTGAGTGAGAGTCACTCCTGCCTGCGGATGGGGTGCAGAACTTGGGGACCCCTGAACCCCATCACAAGCGTTTCCTTGCATCCAGTTTACCAAATGACCCCACTCACACTGAAGGAGGGACTGTTTATTGTCATTTATTTATCATTCCCCATTTTTTGTTTCATCTTTGAACTTTACTCTGTGATGACTGTGTTCTTCAAAGTCATTTATAAAAATGTTAACCAGCGTAGGGGACAGAAATAAACTCTGCAGAACACCACCCCGCTACTCAGGGCCAGTCCCTGGAGTGGGGCAGGTCACAGGGCCAGAGGCAACCCCACCACCACCACGGGCATCATCCCCACCCCGCCTCTGCTCCACCTCCCATCCTTCCCCTAAGCAGTGCAAGCCAAGGTATTAGCAGGGGGCCTGGCAAAGGCAGGATCAGGGTTCAGACCCCTCCCTGCCCCAGCACTCACCACTGAGACACTCAGCAGCCTGCTATCCTCCACCCTGCCACCCATCTCCCAGCCTGCTGGGCCTTTAAACAAAAGACAAAAAAAATCCACAATCTTCCTATACACTTTGAGTGCAAAAATAAAAATAACTTTTCAACACAATACATACATCTCCTACAACACCTTTCTGCTGCAAGGGGAAATGACTGCTCTGCGTAAAACACGAAGTACATTTGATAGCAATTGCTGCTTGGAAAACAAAGCCCACAAGCCTTATATGCTGTATGCAACATTCAGAAATTATACCGTCTCACTGCACACACGGTTTTATTAAATATTAATTCCCAAAAGCTTATCCATCTGCAACCCCACCCCAAAAACACTCTACAGTTAAAGGTAGTCCATGACCTACAACTACAAACATATGGCACAACAGCCTGATTAAGCTACCTCCTAATTTTACTCTAAACTGCACTAAAAATGCATCCAAACGAACTAAGTTCATCACATGCATTCTCTAATAAAAGGGCACTGTCTGCAAGAGAGAAATTTACACCCTTCCTCTCCACGCCCCCAGGACACATACCAGAACTATTTTTTCAGTTTTAGTCCCTGCAGTATTAGCAACAGTGGGACTAAAGGTACAGCTGGACTCGGAAGTCTCCCCACTATGCTAACACCAGGGTAGCTGAACTGCTGCAGATAATAGTGAGAAGCTTTAAACAACAATTGCACACACAGACTAGAACAAGCATATCCAAACCAACCAACCAACCAAACAAACAGCTTAGACGCTGAAATTCAGAACAATTTCACTTCTCACGTCCCATCTTTCAGTTGTTGTTAGACCAAAAACCATCCAGACGTGCTCCAGAACAAACTCCCTCCCACGTCCAAACATTCAACCAAACGTGACATACCTCTTACCTAACACCCAGAGGAGGCTAAAAATGTTCTCATTTATAGTAAGGCCAAAATAAAGACTTTAGACTAATAGCTGGATTATGCAACTTAAAGTCTAACCACAGCACTAAATTATAAAAATGCTATAATCTCCTGTTTACAGTGTGACAAGAAATATCTTTAATGACAGTGATGGCAACTTCAATGACAACGGCTGTGGCCACACTTGGTCAAAATTTTGAAATGGCCATGCTAATGGCCAAATCGGAGAATACTAACGAGGCACTGAAATGAATATTCAGCACCTCATTACCACGCTGCCAGCCGTGGCATCAACACACCGCATTTCACTCGCACGTGGCTTGGCTACATGGGGGTCCTTTTTGAAAGGGCCCCGTAAACATCAAAATCCCCTTATTCCTATCAGCATGCTAATGAGGTACTGAATATTAATTTCAGCCCCTCAGTAGTATTCTCTGATCTGGCCATTAGCATGCCCATTTCAAAATTTTGGCCAAGTGTGGCCACAGCCAACAACGAATGGAAGTGGAAAGGAGCAGGCATGGATTCAGAATAAAAAATTTTGGCTGTTGGTCTAGCAGATGCATCAAACAAATTGTTCCCTGAGGTATAACAGACTTTTGAAAGTTTCCAGGCGTGACAGCCCACAGCAGGTTACAATAGGCAAGTGGAGGGCACGTACGTGGGCAGTTGGGTCTGTCCTTTTATGTTGCCCAGCAAGGATCAGCCTGCAGCACCAGGTCAATCCAACACCTGGAGCTAATCAAACACCTGCAGCCAATCAGGGCTCGTGGAGTCCTTGAAAAGGCTTCCCCTCAGGTAAGGAGGAGGAAGGAGAAAGGAGGTGGCCCAGGAAGGTGGAAAGGTCTATAAAGGACAGCCCTGCAAGAGAGAAGGATTGCTGGAGCTACAGGAGAAGTACTGGGGAAGTGGCCCAGGAAGGAAGCTGTTGTCCTTTTGGCTAACGGAGACAGTCCCTCCAGCAGCAGCTGGCCAGGGTCCCTGGGTGGGAACCTGGATGGAGTGGGAGGGGACCAGGTTCCTTCCCAGACCACCCTACATTCCCCAGGACATCTCAGAAGGAGCAGGAGGAGCCCAACATCCCTGTGGGGACTCCCTTCCCCACCCCCATTATGACTGTGCCTATGATGACTACAACTCAGTAGGCTGTGCCCTGCCCCGGGGAACCCTTGGAGGCAGAGCAAAAAGGGGAACAGCAAGCCTCTGAAGCATTACCTTAACTGCCCCAGAGCACAGGACCCACAAGGAATTACTTGGGACTTTGCCACACAGTGCATAGCAACAAAAAGTAAAATAAATAAATGCTTCTCCTTAGAGATTTTTTCTCAGAGAGCTTACTTTTAGGAACATCAGCCTGAAATGTCACATTTTCTTTACAAAATCTTGGCTCCATCACAATAGATAAAAACCAGTTTTAAAAATTTAAATCAGATTGTATGGATTTTGTTAGTTATAAATTTTTCATTTTAAAACTCTGCTTAAAGTAAAATCTGAGTTTAACACAAAATATGTAAGTATAAATTTCTTACAAATCACAGAATCTTACTTATAACTGGAAGGAAGCAGAGGTCATCCAGTTCAGTTCCCTGCATCCATAGTAGGACCAAGCAACAGACCATCCCTGCCAGGTGACTCTAGCCTGCTCTTAAAAAATCTCCAACGACAGAGATTCCCCAACCCTCCTACGCAATTTATTCCAATGCTTGAGCACCCTGTCAGTTAGGAAGTTTTTCCTAATGAGCAACCAAGGCCTCCTTTGTAGCAATTTAAGCCCATTGCTTCTTGATCCATCCTCTGAGATTAAGAACAGTATTGTTTTCCTCCTCCTAACAAACTTTTATGTACTTGGAAATGGTTACCACGTCCCCTCTCAATCTTTTCTTTTCAAGACTAAACATACTCAGATGTTTTCAATCTTCCAGCACAGGTCATGTTTTAACAGGCCTTTAATCATTTTTGTTGCTCTTCTCTGGACTGTCTCCAAATTGTCCACCTCTTTCCTGAAATGTGGTGCCCAGAACTAGACACTGTACTCCAGCTGAGGTCTAATCAGCACAGAGCAGAATTACTTCTTGTGTCTTGCTTACAATATTCCTGCTACTACAACCCAGAATGATGCTATTAAATCACTTAAATGAAAAAATGCAGAATCAATAAGATTTTTTTCAAACTGAATTAAAGGAAAGTAAGAAAAAAAAGAATCAGGGGAAATACCCACATTTTTGAGGTCATGCTTTTTAATATGGGACAATAGTCAGCCCAAGTTCCTTAGGAGACTCTCTCATTTTCAAGTGGCTTAGTTGAGTGGAAACAAACTCCAATCGCTTTCACTTAGGTATATTTGAAAATTTTCCCAAACTGATCTGAAATGATCAGATAACTACAGCTAGCTATTTGTTCCTTTAATACGTCATTTTGTTGTAAATGTGAAACATGTTTTCATAACAGCAGTATATGTATCTGAAACATTTAAGGTTTTTACAGAAAATAAAGTTAACTGCTGTTGTGTTTAGTTAAATTCCAGTTATCATACTATTACATTTGACACAAATCATGTACAAAAGCCTCCTAATAAATATGCAATATCTCATTCATTTTCTAACATAAGATGCACAATTAATAAAAATCTGAAAGTATTAAGCTATATAATTCCTTAAATGTACATAGATACACTGTACCTTCTTAGTTAGAAAAAAATGGACCGAATCTAGTGAAAAGGCTTTATTTTGCTCTAAATCATCATGTTTTAATGGTCGTCACCCAACAACACTGCTTCTTTCTTAATAACTACAATACAAATGGACAGGCTAATTAAAACCACAGCTTTCCACACGGTTATTTAAACTGCTTTGATTTATATCAGTTCAGCCCTGGTATCCACTATTGTTTCCAATAACTAATATCACTATCACAAAACAGAGAAAGTAATTTGTTTTTACATCAGAGTGGAGGACACTTTGCACATTATCCATTCCACTACCCTAAGGAGGAGACCACCTTCACATCTTGCCCCATGTTTTGCTGTCTACCATCAGCTGAAACAAGACCTGATTCAAAAAAGCACTGAAGCACATACTTAATATTTACATGTTTAACTGCCTTTCAAAGTCCAGGCAGGTGTTAGGACATTCTTGAAGCAGTGACACAAACTGGAGAAGTAACGGGTAGGAATACGAACAAAGACACAGAGGAAGGCAGAAGAGTGAGCCAGGGTTAGATATGTTACTCATAGCCGTGCCAAGCCATCCTTCTAAATATCAGCAAGGCTGGAAGAGGGGAGAAAAGCTTTTTTCCCCCTCTTTGTCAAGAAAAAAAATTGGCTGCACTATTTAAAAATGAATACACACACACACACACACACACACACACATTACTAATTTAAAAAAAAATCAAGTTGACAGCAGTCTTTTAGCAGCAGGAACCCACAAGCACAATTACATCACAGGGGAAGCAGCAGACAGTAACCAAAATGGACAGATGTTTGTGATACTACAAAAGATGACTTTTCACACTGAATTTACTAAATTCAAAAAACTTTCAACACAGTAAGCTCTATAGCTGGGGTTCTCAAACTTCATTGCATGTCGAGCCCTTTTCTGATAACAAAAATTACTACACCACCAAAAAAACTACAAGCACCATCTAGATCATCCCAGATAGACATTTATGTAACCTGGAGATATTTAAGAGCAGGTTAGATAAACATCTGTCTGCGATGGTCTAGATCAGTGTTCCCAAACTTTTTGGCATCAGGCCGCCCTTTTGATTTCTGAGAAACCCTAACGCCCCCCAAAGAGAAGTTACTCACTTGTAGTAACGATGGTTCTTCGAGATGTGTCCCCGTGGGTGCTCCACAGTAGGTGTCGGGCTCGCCCAGCGCCGCAGATCGGAATTCTTCTAGCAGTTTCCACTGGATCGCGCATGCACCGATGCGCGCCACTCCCTTGCACGCCCTTGGTCATCTGCGTGATCCAGTCTCCGCCAGTTCCTTGACCAACCGCCCCGGATGCTCCTGAAAAACACCGGACAGAGATCCGAAGCGGGGAGGATGGGCAGGTAGTGGAACACCCACGGGGACACATCTCGAAGAACCATCGTTACTACAAGTGAGTAACTTCTCTTTCTTCTTCGAGTGGTCCCCGTGGGTGCTCCACAGTAGGTGACTACCCAGCAGTAACCCCAAGTAAGGAGGTGGGTACTCAATTCATGTGCAGCTTGCCCTTGAGAGGACTGCTGTCAACAGATGGGTATCCTCATTGAACACCCAATGCAGGGCATGATGCTTGGCGAAGGTGTCGTAGGATGACCAAGTCGCCACTCTGCAAACGTCTTTCAACGCGATTCCCTTGAAGAAGGCCGTTGATGCTGCCACCGCTCTGGTGGAGTGAGCCCTGGGCGGGGCTAGCAAAGGGGTCTTTCGAAGCTTGTAGCACAGTTTTATACAGAACACAATGAGATTTGAAATTCTCTGGGAAGAGACGCCTTCCCCTTTCGACCTGGGAGCGAGAGACACCAGAAGCCTGTCCGTTTTCCGGAAGGGCTTAGTTCTGTCTACGTAAAAGGCCAACGCCCTCCTCACATCTAGGAGGTGCAGGCACGCCTCCTTGCTGGAGCTGTGAGGCTTTGGGTAAAACGAGGGTAATACTATTGGTTCGTTAATGTGGAACTCCGAGGAAACTTTCAGAACGAAGGCTGGGTGTAACCATAAGATCACCGCCTCCTTTGAGAATGCTGTGCAGGGCAGCGTTGCCATCACTGCTGCGAGCTCGCTCACCCTGCGGGCTGACGTAATCACAAGAAGGAAGGTCGTTTTCATGGTAAGCAGTCGGAGGGGTACCGTGGCTAATGGTTCGAAGGGTGGTAGCGGTTTTCGAGGAGGGTACAGGTTTACCAGCCCCTTCAAGAACCTTGTGACGATAGGATGGGCGAATACGGTGGGCCCTTCCTCTCTGTGCCTAAAAGCTGATATAGCTGCGAGGTGGACTTTTAGCAAGGATAGAGAGAGTCCGTCTCCTTTGAGGTCCAGCAGGTATTCTAGAATTACAGTTATAGGGACGTCCAGAGGAGCTAACTGTTTGGCAGAGCACCAGGCGGTAAAGCGTGTCCATTTCTGTTCATAAGTCCTCCTGGTGGAGGTCCTTCGGCTACACTCTAAGACTTGTCTTACTCCCTCCGTACACTTGCTCTCTAAGGCGCTGAGCCAGGGATTAACCATGCTTGTAGGCGGAGTCCCTGAGGGTGCGGGTGCACTATGGACCCCTGAGCCCGTGTGAGTAAGTCCGGCGCTACCGGTAGGGGGAGTGGTGGACGATCCGTCATGCGCAGAAGCAGGGGAAACCATTGTTGTCGGTCCCAAGTTGGAACTATGAGTATCATGCGAGCTCTCTCCCTTCTGGCTTTCTGCAGAACCTTGTGGATAAGTATTGTGGGGGGAAACGCGTAGAGTAGAGGGCTCTTCCATGAGATCATGAAGGCGTCCCCCAGGGACCCCCACCCTATTCCTGCTCTGGAGCAGTACTGAGGGCATTTCTTGTTGCGCAGGGTGGCAAACAAATCAACTTGGGGAAACCCCCAGGTGCGAAATATGCGTCACAGCAGGTCGGAGCGGATTTGCCATTCGTGCATGAGTGCAAAGCGCCTGCTCAGTTGATCTGCCTTCACGTTGTGGGTACCCGGCAAGTACGAGGCTTTCAACATTATGTTGTTGGCAATGCACCAATTCCACAATCGGACTGCTTCTGCAAATAGCGCACGGGACCGTGCCCCTCCTTGTCGATTGATGTAGAACATGGTGGAGGTATTGTCCGTATTGATCCCGACTACTTTGCCATGCAGGTATTTCCGAAAATGTCTGCACGCACTGAACGCTGCTCTGAGCTCCAGTATGTTTATGTGCAGTGTCTGTTCCGCAGGGGACCAGAGCCCTTGCGTCACCTTGCTGCCAACGTGCGCTCCCCATCCTATGTGGGAGCATCGGTTGTAAGAAAAATGGAAATTTGTGGTTGGTGGAAGGGCACTCCCACTAGCAGGTTCTTGGGATCTGCCCACCACGCGAGCGACTTCTGTACCTCCGTCGTGGGCGATACTACCCTGTGAATGGTATGGGCTACCGGTCTGTAAACGCTCGCCAGCCAATGCTGCAGGCTTCACATGTGTAACCTGGCATTCTGTACCACAAACGTGGCGGCCGCCATGTGCCCCAACAGTTGCAGGCACATTAGGATCGGCACCGCAGGGCTGTACATCATGACTTGCACCAAGGATTTGATGGTGCAGAAGCAGGCGTCAGGCAGGTATACTCTCGATGCGATAGAGTTTATGTGCGCTCTATGAACTCTGTATCTTGCGTGGGTTCGGTCTTTGACTTTGCAAGGTTGATAACTAGGCCCAGCGAAGTAAACGTGTTTGCGGTAACGCGTATCATGCGTAGGACCTCTGCCTTTGAGGCCCCTTTCAGTAGGCAGTCGTGCAGGTATGGAAAAATAAACACGCCCTGCCTGTGCAGGTAAGCTGATACCACTGCCAGGGTTTTGGTAAAGACTCTGGGTGCCGAGGATAGGCCGAACGGAAGAACCCTGTATTGGAAATGCTCCCCGCCGACCGTGAAGCGGAGGAAGCGTCTGTGTGCCGGGTGGATTGTTATATGAAAGTAAACGTCTTGTAAGTCGAGGGCTGCAAACCAGTCTCCATCGTCCAGTGCCGTAAGTATGGAGGCAACTGTAATCATCCGGAAACACTGCTTGCGCAAGTATTTGTTGAGGCCCCGAAGGTCCAAAATCAGCCTCCAGCTTCCTGTTTTCTTCTCTGTTAGGAAGTATCGTGAGTAAAAACCTTTCCCTTGAAATTGTTCCGGTACTCTTTCCACCGCCCCTATGAACATGAGGTGATCTACCTCCTGCTTCAGCCTCGCCTCGTGAGAAGGGTCCCTGAGAAGAGGCTGGGTGGGAGGTTTCGTCGATGGTAATGACTGGAAGGGGATCGTGTAACCCATGGCTATAATTTCCAGCACCCATTTGTCTGTTGTGATATTTTGCCATTGGGAGTGGAACGGTTTGAGGCGATGATGAAACATGAGGTGAGAGTGGCATTGAGCGATGGTGTTGATAGTGCAATCCTCGACATACCCGTCAAACTTGCTGCCTCTGGGCTTGCCCCGAGGTTGTGCGACTTTGTTGAGAACGTCACCTGGGGGCCCTGTACTGTTGCTGCTGTTGATGGCGCCCTTGGTCATAGCCTCGCTGATATTGTGCGCGTTGTGGTTGGTAAGCGTAGCGCCTTTGCTGAGGATAGAATTTCTTTTTCTTGTATGGAGGAGTGTAGATACCCAAGGTCTTAAGTGTGGCCCTCGAATCTTGCTAGAGTGTAGGACCGAGTCAGTTGATTCTGCAAACAGCTTTTGCTTGTCGAAGGGAAGATCCACGATTTTCGCCTGTAGATCTCTGGGGATACCAGATGTCTGGAGCCAGGACTCCCTGCACATTACCACTGCTGCAGCTGTTGAGCGTGCCACTGTGTCCGCCACGTCCAGGGCAATCTGAACTCCCATTCGCGAGGCCGCGTAGCCCTCCTGGACGATCGCCTTTAACACCGGCTTCTTGTCCTCTGGGAGGGAATCCATGAGAGAGGTGAGTCTAGAGTAGTTGTCAAAGTTATGGTTTGGTAAATGTGCCGCGTAGTTTGCCATTCTCAGTAATAAGGTAGAGGAGGAGTAGACCTTCCCGCCGAACAGCTCTAATTTCTTAGCATCTTTATCTGACCCCCCTGATTTGTATTAAGGCGCCTTCGACCTCTGCTGGGACAATTCGAGCACCAAAGAATTGGGCTGTGGGTGGCTAAACAGGAATTCCATGCCCTTGGCTGGGACGAAGTATTTCTTACCTGCCCTTTTATTCGTAGGTGGACTAGAGGCTGGAGTCTGCCATATGTTAGTGGCTGACTCCATAATGGCTTCGTCCAGTGGAATAGCGATTTTAGATGAAGCCAGGGGTCTCAAATTTTTCAGGAGTTTATGATGCTTCTCCTGCACCTCTGCTATTTGAATGTCCTGCGTGTATGCTACTCTTTTGAACAGCTCTTGGAATTGTTTAAGGTCATCCGGAGGGGAGACATCCCCAGGGACAATTGCCTCATCTGGGGAGGATGAGGAGGAGCCGCTAGGATAAACCTCCCCCAAGTCCTCTGGCTCCCAAGTTCGCTGGTATGCTTGCTCCCTCGTGGGCTGTGAAGGAAAGTCTCGGGACTCTGGACTGAATTCCCCCTGGGACAACTGCGTTCCTCTCCCAGAGCGAGAGTGTGCACGGGGGTATTGGCGAGGAGTGGGAGGGGATCTGCCCCTGGATCTAGACCTCCGATGTCAGTGTTCAGTATGATGAGGACGGCCATAACAACATGGACAAGGGCCCGGTGATGGAGACCTGGACCACGATCGGAGTGTGTACCCATGATGTCTGGGAGAGCGGAATCTCTGTGATGACGTTGATAATGGTGAAGCTGGTATGTGATAGTACTCATAGGGATCCATGCCCAAAAAGGGTGAAGGTGGCCTGAGCCAAGGTGAAGGTGGTTGCAGGAACGGAGAGGGAGGTCCGAAATAGGCCGGTGGAGTTGCCGCCCTGCGACGTGGCGTGTGTATCTCGGGGCGGGGGGGCGGGGGCTGGGAGATAATGGCATCGTAGCCCTGCCTGGAGATGGACTGAGGTGCCGGGTTTTGGATCTAGCTTTCCCCCACCCCTGCAGGGTGGGCGCTGCCCCCTCCCGTGCCGGGGATCTCGGCCCCGCTGTCGGTGCCGCTCTCGGTACCGTCATAAGCAGTGCCGCGCGGGTTGCTTCCTCCGGTGCCGCCGGGCTCCATGCTGGGTGCCCCTGTGCCATCGGCGCCGTGAGAGCCGGTGCCGCGTGAGGTGGCGCCGCCAATTCCGGCACTTGCCGCGCTGGCGCCCGCGGCACCCTCAGTGCCGACTGCTGAATAGCTGGAGGCCCCGCCCCGGCCACATGTGCGACCGCGCTGCCTCTTTCATCAGTCTGTGGCTCAGGGTTCTGCGTTCCGCTCGTCCTGCTCACTGAAACCGCCAGCAAGGATCGAGCCGGGGAGAGTTTCCTCTTCTTTTGCACAGAGGGGGTCAAAGAAGCTGCCTTCCTTTTATGCAACCCAGAGGGCCCTTCTGTGTGAGGCTCCTCCGGCGGCTCAGGCTGAAGGGCCTTATCAAACAAGATCATTTTGAGCCTCATCTCTCTGTCCTTCCTGGCCCTGGCTATAAGCTTAGCGCAGTGCGAACACTTCTGGGTAACACGGGACTCCCCCAGGCAGCGAATGCACTTACTATACCCATCAGAGGCCGGCATAGCCTCGCGGCATGACTCACACTTCTTAAACCCCGAGGAAGACATTGCGGTGAGTCTTTACTATTAATAGGGTACTTAGCCACTAATTAGTGCGTTCTACATCCCAAATAACATTCACGGCCTTCAGGGTAGCGGACGGCTTAACCAGCCTTCCTTGTCCGCTCCTCTTCCCTCTTCTCTCCTACTATTTTGTATGGATTTTTTTTTCACTTTTTTTTTTTTTATATAATAGTAAGAACAACGAGCTAACAAGTAAAAACAACTATCTTATCTGTCTCAGGCTTTAGAGCCAGAGCAGCTTCCATCTGCAGCCATTGGCAGTTGAGAAGGAACTGGCGGGGACCAGATCGCGCACATGACCGAGGGCGCGCAAGGGAGCGGCACGCCTCGGCGCATGCACGATCCAGTGGAAACTGCTAGAAGAATTCCGATCTGCGGCGCCGGGTGAGCCCAACACCTACTGTGGAACACCCACGGGGACCACTCGAAGAAGAACACCTCTTCTTTACCATCATCCAACCCCACTTTTAACAAATAATTCAATTTGTAATTTAAAATAAACACAAAACTTGATACAAAATGTTATTTAAAATTAAAAATGAGCACATATACTTTTTCTTGGCCCCTTGCAGGTGCCTGGTGCAGCCCTGGCTGGTCAGCTACCTGAGCCCCATGCCACCTGCCAGAGCTGCTCACAACAACGGCCTACCCGTCTGAGACCTGAACTGCCGGAGCCACCCTCCCAAGCCACTGGGGCCAGCCACCCACTCGCCTGCCAGCTGCCTGCCCGCCAGCCCACTGGCTGCCTGAGCCCCACACTGCCGGGACCAGCTACCCGCACACCAGCCACCCACCCCAGCTACAGGCCAGTAGCCTAAGCTGCCCACCCAAGCCCCATGCTGCCAGGGACAGCCATCCACCTTCCATCCCGAGCCACCTGAGCCCTGTGCTGCTGAGGCCAGCCACCCACCCACCGGCCTGAGCTGCCTGAGCCCCACACTGCCATGGCCAGCTGCCAGCCCAAGCCGCCTGACCCCTGCAATGCCAGGGCCAGCTGCCTAAGCACTGCGATGCCCACAAGCTGGCCACCTGAGCCCCGCAAGCCCCATGAGCCACTCGCCTGAGCCCCTCCCATCCCACAAAGCCACGTGCCATCAGCCTCCTGCTCTTACTCCGTCCCCATCCCCAGCCCCTCACCTAAGCCAGGCACCCCCAGCCCCCATCTAATCCCATCCTCCTCCTCCCCTCCACAACCCATACTCACTAATCTTTGCAGGAAGCAGCCAGCTCCACATGGGTCTTCATCGACTGCCTCCTTTTTATAGTGGCTGCGCCAGGTCACCCATGTGAAATGGCAGAGGCTGAGAGCCAGAAGCAAAGGCCGGATCTTTCTTCAAGAGGGGGGAATGATAGGGGTGGGCTGGGTCACCTCGCAGCCCCCCTAGAATTTCTTCATGCCCCCCAAGGGGGACACACACCCCAGTTTGCGAAGCCATGGTCTAGGCAGATGGTGCCTGGTCCTGCTGTGAAGGAAGGGGACCAGACTCAATGACCTCTCGAGGTCCCTTCCAGTTCTAATGTTCTCTGATTCTATAATGTATGACCCCAGGAAAGTGGTTAGCCTGAACTGCCCAAGCCCCAGGCACGGGGGCCAAAGGTGACGCTGAAGCCCCGTTGCCCAAGTGCTTCAGCTGTGAATGAGAGGGGCACAAAACAAAGCCCAGGGCTTCCCACCACCCAGGGAGAAGCCAAAACATGAGCCCCACCATCCAGCACTGAAAATGAATCCCAGTCCCAGATGGGGGCGGAGGGAGGGGGAAAGAGGAGCAAATCCAAACTAAGGACTTCAGGCATTGACAGCAGGCCTGGAACCTGAGCTTTGGACCCAGGGCATTGAGACAAACTTTGGCCATGGGACACAACAAGTCTAATGCCAGGCCTGGCAGCCAATTAAAACGGAGTTGCTTGTGACCCACAATCAGAGAACCACTGTTCTGTATTGTAAGAGAGCAAATGGTTAAACTATTGTACTGAAATAAATTGAATCTGTGTATTCTTGGTGTCTCAAAGGAAGAAGAGCTCTCTCATTTGCTACTTTAAGCAATGGCTGGGAAAGAATGTAAACCTAGATACGGAAGCTGAGTCAGTGACCACAGAATTAATGGGAAGGGCCTTTGACTAATAAAGAGGATGTAAAACCTGAAATTAAAAAAGAAGTTTAATAGCTGACAGGCAAAGCAAGCAGTTGCAGAGAAAAAAGTTTGTTCTTTCTGGATCTGTACTCTCTTTTCTCTAAGCGAGAGTAGCAAGCTATGAAGAGTTCCTTCTTGGAATTAAATATAAGTACACCCATCCTTCGTTTAACTAGTACTTTACTTATGAGTACTTGCTAGAATGAGGGACGTGTATACTCACCTATGTTCCCTTAATGAGTGAACTTCACCCGCTAATATGAGCAACCCACTGGGTCCCTGGCCGGGAAGCGGGGAGACCCGCACCCCACCCCAGCAGCCCCAAACTGCCCCCAGCCTTAGAACCCCCAACAGCCCCAACCTTCCCCCAGTCTTAGACCCCCACCCACATCCCTAAATTGCCCCCAGCCTTAGATCCCCCTCCCATCCCCCATTGCAGCCCTAAACGGCCCCAGCCTTAGACACTCCTCCTCCTCCCGCAGTCTCTTCAATGGGAATGCTAGGCTGGGTGGCTCCCCCAGCCCTTTTGCTCCCAGCAGGTAACAGTCATTAAAACCAATTGACTCAAGCATTAAGCTTTCAGCACCTAGGCATAAGGTAATTGGCATCTGTAGTGATAGATATTTGCCTGAGGCAGCAGTGTTGAGAAACTGCAAATGGCTTCTTTAACAGCCACACGCAGCTCGGAACTGCCCAGCTGGTGACCCTTAACAAATCAAATGGTGACCCATGTTTGGGTCCCGACCCATTGGCTGGGAATCCCTGCTCTACATACATACACTACATCCTATTTCTGGTGCCAAACTATTCAAATACATCAGAAAAGTACCTAAACTCAACTAGTTTATGTCAAGTTATAAGCACTTGGAACAAATTGGAGACTTTTGCATGTATTTTCATGGGAATTTAGTGTTGCTCTTATGAGTTTTTGCCTATGAGCAGAAATTTGGGAACCAATTGTGCTCACATAGCAAGGGATGAGTGGATTCTCTTTTTAGCTAAGAAGTCTTTAGCGAAAGCACAAAGAAAAACAGTTTTGGGACATGAAGGAGGAAAGGAATCCGCCAGCCTGACGGAGCAAGAC
The DNA here is from genome assembly GCF_033958435.1 of Carettochelys insculpta. NCBI lineage: Eukaryota > Metazoa > Chordata > Testudines > Carettochelyidae > Carettochelys > Carettochelys insculpta. The sequence continues at coordinate 29,128,187 of NC_134144.1, forward strand.
AGTACATGAGGAATATAAATAAAGCTGTGCTGGGAACAGTCGAAAAAACAGTTGATAACTGAAGTAACTGAAAAAGAATACGACTTTTTAAAATTTAGTTTGTTAACATCTATCTCGGGGATCACTGAGGTATTTCTTGTCATGGCCATATTAATTCAATCTTATATTTGGGCTTTTGTTCTTGTCTATAATTGCTATACAGACTTGGTCCTAAGAATACAAGGAATAATTGTGTGAAATAAAGCCAAGCACTTTTACCTGCTCAGGGTTGTATTCAACAGTGTTTATAACACATATGTACTGATACTCTTCCCTCCCCATAAACTGGAATACACCAGAGGGGATTATAACACATTCAACAATCCTCTCTTCAGGATTCATATTCTGGCTGGCTTTCTTAGTGTTTTAAATTTATCTAACAGAGCACCAATTCAATAATAATTATCAACAGAAGACTTTAGACTTCTTTTATTATTTTAACAGTTAAAAAAGAATACCCATGTAAAAAAGTTTGGTGCACCCTGGCAAATAATTAAATGTACAATCCACCCAGCTGTTTGAATTTAGTTGTGCAATTAGAATGAACTCTGCAAGCCAGAAACATTAAACAAACAGGTGACAATTTATATTAGATAATAAAAATGGAAATAGAAAACCTCTAGCAAAGCTTCTCTCTACCAATCACACCCAGGAACAATCAGGCCAAGGAACATCCTGCATCCACAACCCTGTTTTAAGGCATTCATCTAAATCTGAGAGCACCATATCTATGAACAACAGTCTGACTCTCTCGACCACCCCTACCAACACCAAAAGAAAAACTCTATGTGGACTCCCCCTGACAGTCATAGCAAAAGTCTAGATTTCCACATACAATGCTTCTGCAACCGTGCTCAGACTGACATTATACACAACAATACCAAATGAGACATAATCTCAACTATGCTGAACGCTATACTGTCCAGAGCCTCAAAAACAACCTAGACATTGTAATCAAACCAGCTGACAAAGGTGCGCTGTTGTCATCCTGAATAAGTCAGACTATGAACAGGAGGCAGCCAGACAACTCTCCAGCACCACATTTTACAGACCTCTCTCTGCTGATCCCACTTTGGAATTTCCAAAAGAAATAACAACAACTCCTTAAGGAACTCCCTGCTGTTACTCAGGACCTTATTCACTCAGACACACCATCTGAGACCCAGCCTGGATTATTCTATTTACCTCCCTGGAAGAATCTGGCCACAGAGCATACCTGAGTCACAAGGGTCACTTCTTAGTGAGATACAAGTTCTGCACTGCCAGTGTTAGAATATGGTTATGGAATGCACTATTTCTTGACTGAGGTTTCAGAGCCCACAGATCCTGAAAACCGGTATAATTTAAACTTGCCCCTCTAGCTGCTACAGCTTTACACTAGTCACTAAAGCTACGTTTCCTAAACAGTGTTCTGTGGAACCCCGGGGTTCTACAAGGTGAAAATAAGGGTTCCACAAGAAAATTCCTCTGTGGCTCCCTGCCCTGCTGCTGCTGAAACAGTAGAACTAAATTTAACTGGTTTAATGGCCAGCACGGCAGCGGGAAGGATCCAGCCATTAAACCAACTGAACTTTGATCCATTATTTCAGAGGCAGCAGCGCAGGGAGCCACAGAGAGCCCCTCACTCACCCCGCTACCGGAGTGGCCACAGTCCTTAGGTGGGCATGGCTCGGCTTATTCCAGCCAGTGGAACATCTCCACGCCAGCTTTCCTTCTGTTGGGTGCACATGGCCACCCAGTGTAGACTCCCTGGTCAGTGCCACAGATTGGTTAGTCCCAGGGGCAGGTTTGGGACTAAACAGGGTTAATCCTGAGTATCGGGGGGGGGGGGGGTTGAGGCTGAGAGGGGTGAAGTCTGGGGATGAAGGGGCAAGTTTGAGGCTGAGAGGAGTTAAGCCTGACAATGGGGGGAAGGGAGTTGGGGCTGAGAGGGGTTAAGCCAGAGGATTGGGGGTGGTTTTGCAGGATGGGGGGCAGATTTGGGTCCGAAGGCTGAGATGGGTAAAGCCCAGAGATGGGTCGGTGGGCTTGGGGGCTAAGGGAGGTAGACCCCAGGGATGGGGTTCTGCAAAATTCTTTCGAGTTTAAAAGGATTCCGTGACCAAATAAAATTGGGAAACACTACACTAATGGGTCATTTCTGTATACAGTGGCACCAGAATCAGCGGGCAAAATTGAACTTCTCTTCCCTCTTCTGACTTGCTCTTGGTTGCAGTTTGACTAGCCCTCAGGGTCTGGTCTTTCAAATAGTTCAAACAGTATTCCCGTAGTGCCATAATGACTGATAGGGTTTTACACTTCTCTAGCATACTGCACAACAAGCCATTGACATTGTACAGATTTTATGTACTGAAGGGAAACACAGCTTTGTCAAATTAGTCACTGCAAAGAAAGTTTAGTGCAAATCTAGTCCTGTCTAACTTGTTTCTCTGAATGATACACATTTACGAAAAATCAAACACAGTCTACACAATGGTCTGTGGACTGTTCACCATCACATTTATTAAAATGTGCTATGTGATTGTTTTTGCTTTTCAGTTGGACAAATGAAGGTTTTTAAATTAAGAAATTTCAAGAACATATTTTGGATTACTATTAGTTTATGCTAATACTTGGAGAAACTCGTGTTACTCACAAATATTTCCATAAATCTCTGGTAGACTCCAAACAGTAACATTCATGGGCCTTGAAAATTCCAGAAAACTAATCTCTGCACTTATATTTGTGGATCAGTTTAAAAATAATTTTCCCACCACAAATGCTATGAAAAATAACTGCAGAGGTGGGAGGATGATCACTGTAGCTGAAAGGTTTCCCAGATTAGCTGGGTTTTCAGAATTTGAAATTAGAGGTAGCCCGCTTATTTCAGGTATAGAGCAGGAACTGTCACTCTTCCTTCCTTCAGCTGTACCGAAACAAGCCCAGTTCTCAAGATTCAGATCATGCATTCAAACCTGAATTAGTAAATGCTTAGTCTTCCAGGGGCAAAATCTGAAAACACTTGTTGTAGCAGTAAAATTAAAGAAACTAACTATAGCAAATATTGACGTGATGCTGCTAATGCAGCTGGGATCTGGTTTGACTAAAAATAGTGTTAACATCTAAAAATCACAAAGCAGGGAGTTACCCTAATCCTGCATTACAATTCTGCCCAGTAAGTAGTAGTCCTTTAAAACTTAGATACTAAACATTGTCCGGTCCTCACTTAACAATAGAGAAGATATATTACAACTAGCCAGGGATAAACATGGACAGAGGGGCTTTGTTCCTATTCTAACTAATATCTGGTGGTGTGGAAGGAATTCCAACTCCTCTATTGACTATAACACCCTTAATTTAAGACAATTTCTGAAGCGTGGATAATCTCTTGTACAATAACTGATTTGCTAGTACAGACGTGTCCATCCTGTTGTCATTTTTATTCTTCCGCCTCAGTGTATTTCAATGGGAAGTTCAGCACACAGGCGTTCAATGACAGGACACCACCACCTTCCCAGGAATTCAATGACCCAGGAACAGGGCCACACTCTGCCTCAGAACTGTGTTCCAGATTGAACCATCTGAGTTTGTAGGCGTCTCTCTCATGTATTTGTGAAGACAGCCTAGAAACCATAAGCCAAGTAATGCAATGGCATTTACTGAGTCTGCAGAAAGTCTGAAAACATCTCAGGTGTGAACTGCTGTCACCTTCACTTGAGTGGGTTAAACTGGAAATCACAAAGTGGCCGTTTAAATGTCTATTTCACTTGCTTGCTTTCTTATATTTAACTGAACCATCTAGGTAACATCCCTGTTTTCTCATCCCTGCACCTTGTCCCAAATCTGCTCGCTATGCTGCCCCACGTCCCGAAACCTAAACTGCCCAAGAGTTTCTCCTTGCCCAGACAACTTCTTGATATGGTTATGTCAGTACAAAATGTCCTGCAGAGAGTGGGTATGGCATAGCATAAACTGAATTTAATACCAAGACCTATCAAATGCACAAACAGCACTCATTTACATACTGCAGTACTATTTTTTTAAATAATTTAAATTAAACTGCAGCTGATCTTCCCCTCAGACTCTCTGCTGTGCTACAAGCAGGCACATGGCTGCAGAATTTAGGCCCCATTTATTGCACAGCACCTGGAACCTGCAGATATCACAGGGGGCCTCTTCAAACCCAGAGACTGAAATTAAATATACAAGTGTACTTCTCATGAGGGCCTGTAGCAGACACTTAGCTGCAGACCTTCGCGTGTCTGTCTCAGTATTCCTTTCTCTCCCACTGACGCTTTTAACCACAGGAAAAGACACACAGCTGGATAAAGGAAAATGCTCTTAGGGGGGTTTTAAACTACTAGGCTTCTAAAATAAAAGCTAGTTTATATGGGATCTACAGAACATTCCCCAAAGATTAAAGAACTGACAGATGTGTTCATCCCCATATAATGCCCCTGCATGGAACTTCTTCATTGCAACATAAAGTAAATACAGCAGGAGAAGACTACAATGTATGTAAAATATTTTAATTGAAACTGCTATCTAAAAAGAAAGTTAGATGTATTTTGTACATTAGAGTCAGAAAAATAAATACTAGTAGTTTATATGTTTCAACACATTGAAGAACTCTTAAAATTGGAAACAGTCTATACACGCTAGACAAAAAAAATAAGTGCAGCCCCAATTCTTCAAGCTCACACACAGTTTAATCCTCATACCATCCAGGAGGTTCAAACCTTATGCAGGCATCTACCCATGTATATGGGTTTGCAGGATGAAGACCTATTTTTACATCTTCACAGACACAGAAGAGGCAACATGAAAAGGGCCAGTCCCACAAAAATTATGTCCCATATTTAATCTGCTTTATAATGGATAGACTTAAGCGGGGAATGAACAACCTACCAAAAAGAAAAAAAAACCCCACACCTCATATTTTATTCTTTTGTAAATTTAGAAGCCATAATTCAGTGAGAACCCCGCTCAAGTATAAGATATCACAATACGTCATTTAACATAAATACCCCAGTAGCACACTCCATTGACTTCAAGGAAAATTATTTTACAATGCAACAAAAAGTCTATCACAACCAGAAAACTGGTTTGGCCTCTTACAGGAACTGTTTTTTCCCAATATGTTTAGTGGGAGGCTGGCCCTTTATATGTGGCAGAACCAGCCAGGTGCAGGCATAAAGCAGACATTTAAAATAAGCAACTACAAACTGCACCTTCCTCTGCGAGGTAAGACCTTTATTACAGTTTCTTTTTTCATCGGTAAAGAGGCACACTGCATTTGTCAAATGACAACCATGATTAGAACTGATAATTATGTTAGCTTGGAACAATTACAAACACTGCATAGTAAACAAACATTTAAAACGTTAAGAGGACAACTTCCTTCCAGAATTTTATTCTAAAAGTTACTTTTTCAAGAAACTACTTGCTTTATTTGAATTTTGATGTATTTGGTGTTAGCAATGATGCTTTATGTGACATTTCTACTTTTGTATCTCATTTCCATAAATGAATAAGCGCTATTTTTCTGCTTTGCTTTGGTGACAGGTTTCCTCCTGTCTAGCAATCCACCTTTTACATGAAAAATTCAATTATCATGACTAGGGCCAAACTAACAGCTGATGCCTACTTTAAAGTAGTTGCACTGAGAAACTCTCATGGCAGCAGTGAATTTGGACTATGGTGTTACATATTACCCAAATCAGACTACTAGTTAGTGCCTTCTGCAGCTAAAACTCACTTTTTAAAAAAATCAATCATGTTACTATTTTAGACTCGCAAAATACTAAACAATCCATACTAAAAAATTGAGAGATGAGGAGGGTGACAGAGGCCACTACAGCAACTACTATATATTTTTATGCACACAGCTGGAAGAAAACTACTTTTCTAGCAAAGACAATTGTTTACAGTTATGTACTACGTTTACACTTTAATGTAAAGCTTTCCCTGTCATTTTTACCACCTATTAGGTGTCACCTGCCTAGTCTTATATGCTACAGTATTTTTCCTCTCATGTGAGAGGTTGCATTCACCTACATTCAGTTTCATGGGAAAACAGCATGGGTTGCATTCTTCCTTGTAGATGGATTCTGTTCTAGTAACAAAGACTTCATCTTTACTTTTTCTTTAGGCCGAAAATAAAGCTGAAAATCATTCAAGCAAGCCCTCTGCGCTCAGAGTTCCAACCACAGAAATCAAAGTGGGTCTTGTGTGTTGTGGGTTTGTTAGAGTGGGTAATTTAGTATACATACTTTAGCCTCCTCCTATGTACTGCAACACCAACTAAAGTCTGCAAAGAAGAGAGGGAGAAAAAAAAATCCACTAACTGATCACCCTTTGCTTAAAAAGGAGCTATATTAATGAAATGTCAGCAGGCAGAAATGTATCTATAGCTCCTTTTATATTGCTAATTATACTTGTTCAAATTCATTTTTCCTCACAGCATTTAAAATCCAAATTCTGCTTAAAATACAAACAAATGTAAACATTTTTCTGTTCATTATTGTGTACTATAGAGAGGACCTGTGCTATAGGTCACTATACTGAAAAGCAAAGAATAAATAGCAAAACTCTAGTAGCCACACAGTGGTCAATTAAAGACCCTGTCAGCAAGTACAGCCACAAATTAATCCATCTCAACATTCTCAGCTGATGGGGAACCTTTTCTGAACACTGCTGCTTCCTTCCTGTGGGATTCTCCTCACTGAGGCTATGTATACACTACAGCAATCTTTCAAAAGGTGTGCTCTTTCAGAAGATCTCGTCCGAAAACCTTCTTTCAAAAGTTTGCAGCCACACACAAAAAAGCAGAGCAAAAGATCGATCCCCTCTTTCAACAGAGAACGTCCACACAGCCCCCACTCTTTTGAAAGAACAGGCCAGGGTTCAAAAAATCCGGTGCTGTGAGGACTGCTCTTTGGAAAAAAAGGGCCAGCAGAGCATCGACACGCGCTTTTCCCAGAAGCAGCTTTCGAAAGGAGGCACTCTTTCTGATCCGGGAGCAGAAGAGGGCTTCCACAAGAAGAGCCACATTCTTTCACTTTAGGATTGAAAGAATGCGTTCTGTGTCTAGGAGCTCTGCGGATTCTTTTCAGAAAGGCCTGGATTTTATGAAAGATCTGGCTAGTGGAGACACGGACTGAAACTGGAGCTCCTTCCTCTCTCCTGCCAAGAGATAAATCACAAGCCAGATTAAGGCCCCCATCCTGCAGTCTGATGTAGATGGGTTGCTCTAGTGTCCATGAAGGCTCATAGGTGTCTCATGGCTTGCCCTCACTGCAGGATGAGCTCGAGATCCACCTCGAATGTTGCCCCTAACTCAGCTCACATATACATACAAATAACACAGTCATAACACGCATACAAATCTTTAGCTCAAAGTTCAGTGGCATTGTACATGTGAGGTGGTTGGCCTCTGAGGAGAGGATTTGGGTTTGATGTTCAAGTGCTGCTGGTGCTCAAGCTAGTGATGCAGTGGGGACATACCTACTCTGGGATATTAATCCAGTCAATTTTGTGTGTGCAAGGAATGTAAGACCAGACCTTCCCCCACCCATCAAAATCACACACACAAAGCAAAAATGAACAAAGGTTAAAATTACCCAGAAACAACCCATTCGATGTCTTAAGCTCTTAATGGCAAAATGCAGGAACTATTCTGGTGAAGGTCTTTGGCCTGTGTTACACAGAAGGTCACAATCATCTCTTCTGACCTTGGAATCCATGAAAAGAGATTTGATGTTTGCTGTTGCACTGTGTGATATAAGGACTTGAAATAAGGGCTGATTGATTATGCTACAGATGTGTTAATAAATACTGTCATAGAATACTACTTTGTTCCTTTGATGTGCCAATTTAAATCCTAAACACAATGAAAATATTCTTCACTATCTCTATTTAGAAGATCCTTAAAGAAAGTTTGGTCTATCTCGTATGTACTACAAGACAATCAAAGAATGGTTCAAGCCTGAATCAGAATATAAACGGGGGCTTGTGTACATGAGGATAGGTAATTTGTATTAATTCTCTTGAGTGACTAAAAGTGTCAATTTAAAATGGATTAGTTAAACTGCATTAAACACCTGTGTGGAGGCTTTCACTTAGAATAAAAGTGGCCTTAAAATAAAATGAATTAAGGCCTCTTTACTTCTGAATAGGATTGCCCATGCAGCAGTTAAATGAAGTTTAACTGAGAGACTTTAACACCTTCAGTGAATTCACATTACTTTTCATAAATGTCCCCATGTAGTCAAAGCCCTAAGTGAGGGAGATGAAATCAATGTGCTCAGACCTTACTATATACTGAATACCGTTTGTTAAACATGGAGTGTGAAATACTGCTGATGCTGATTATACACATCTCGAGTGTGAAATATACATAAGGAGTACACTTAGCATTATCTCAGTAACTGAAAGATCTTTATGTAAACTATTAAATGAGTACTTGAAATGCAGATTCTCTTAATGCTGAGAACATTTCTTTACATTTTAAAATCTTAACAAAATAAGATTAGATTTTTTAGATTTTTTTGGGGGAGTAGGTGGGGGGGGGCTTTTCTTAGGGTTTCAAAACAGACAGAAGGATGTCAATTTTCTTAAACTAGTCCTTGGGGAAGGAATATGTAAAATGATTTACACAGTTCTAGAATAGTTTGTCATACGAGGATTTTTCTACTGTCTTCAGTTCAGACGCTAATACCCATGGGCTACGTCCACACTACAGAGATCTTTCAGAAGAAGCTCTTCTGGATGATCTCCTCCGAAAGAGAGAGTCCACACACAAAAAAGTGGATCAAAAGAGTGATGTGCTTTTCCATACAGCCCCTGTTCCTTCGAAAGAACAGGCCAAGGATCGAAAATGAAGACTGTTCTTTCAAAAGAAGTGCCCTGGGGAGAGTCTACACACATTTTCTTTTGAAAAAAGCTGTTGAAAGGGGGCGCTCTTCCTGAAACAGGAAAGGAAGAGTGATTTCCAAAGGAGCACCACATTCTTACAATTTACTTTCACAAGAACGCTTTTTGTGTGTGGACGCTCCATGGGGTCTTTCGAAAGAGCCCCCTTCTTTCGCAAAATCTTTCAAAAGAACTTGCTAGTATAGCCGCAGCCATGGAGACTGATACCAGCTTTATGAAGCCCTTGACTAAATTACAGCTGTATACCAGAGCACACATAAAAGAAACACACTTTCTGTCAATTACATAATAAGGGCCAAATCCTGGACACTTAGTTATCGATTTAGCTTAACAGAGAGAGAGTGATTTGATTACAGTTAGTAAGTACCTATGTGAAGAGCAAGTATTTAATAAGGAGCTCTTCAGCTGAAGAGAAAAGCATACAAAGTGATGGCTGAAAGTTGAAGATAGGCAAAATCAGACTGGAAATCAGGTGCACATTTTTAACAGAGTAATTAACCAAAGGAATAATTTAACAAAGGTTATGGTGGATTCACCATTTCTAACAACTTTTAAATCAAGACTGAATGTTCTGAAAGATATTCTGTAGGATTTGTTTTGGAAAGTTCAATGGCCTCTGTTATACAGGTGGTCAGACTAGATGATCACAGTGTTGGAACCTATAACTCATGAATTTTTACTCCCATAACTGGGTTTGCTGTCTTTTGTATTTCTACAGTCTATCTTAATTTTACTGTTTCACTGGGACTACTCATATGAGTGAAGTTAATCACATGCAAAACTCTTTCCAGGATCTTGTTCTATACCTCGCAAGGTTCTAAGCTAAACACAAAGGGTGCGTCTACACTAGCCAGCTACTTCAAAGTAGCTGGCACAACGTCGAAATAGCACACGTCGCGTCTACACATGCCAAGCGCTATTTCAACGTTGAAATTGATATCAGGCGGTGAGACGTTGAACTCACTATTCCTATCCGAAGGTGGGAATAGCGCCCTAAACGTCGAAGTAGGGTGTGTGCAGACAATCTGCATCCCGCTACATCGAAATAGCGGGGTCCTCCATGGCAGCCAGCAGCTGAGGCGTTGAGAGACGCTCTATCCAGCCCCTACGGGGCTCTATGGTCGCTGCGTGCAGCAGCCCTTAGACCAGGGCTTCTGGCTGCTGCTGCTGCTGCAGCTGGGGGCAACCGGTTGTCAGCTCTGCGGACCTCATGCTGTGCAGGCCGATTGTGTCTGGGAGTGGCTTGCTGTTGCCCCAGAAGGGCTAGTCCAGCCTGTGACCCTGTTCACAGGCTTTGCTGGCCCCTTATTTTTGACGGGGAGTGCTTGTGTGTGTGGACACCCCACATTTCCTTCCAGGGCAGCTCCTTTCGATGTTCCCCGTCGCTACTTCGACTTTGAACATTGATGGCCCCAGCCCTGGAGGACATGTAGACGATATTCGTCAAAGTAGCCTATTTCGATGTTCTTACTTCGAAATAGGCTACTTCGACATAGTGTGCTAGTGTAGACGTAGCCGAAAGGACAAGAAAAAGAGTAAGTGCTCAAAAAGGAATATGGAACATCGTTACATCTACCAATCCTCTGCACAGAAAAAAATTAAAATGAAAAACTATCAAGTTTTTATATTTAAGAGAATAATGAATGATTCCTTAAGAAAAGTATTCCTGAAAACATGATGCCAGTGATTCTTACTGCTCTATTTTAGAGCCATCTTCCACTCTTCAGTGTATGAGAAGTCCACTAAGTAATAACACAGTTTATCTATAGATTGCATATTTATTGAAACTTTCCTCAGATTCTGGCTGTGTTTTACACATTACTACTTAACTATTCCCATTGACTACTCACAAAATAAGGTAACAGCTGTTCTGCATGAGCAAAGGTAACAGATTCAGGTAGTTAATACAAATGGACAAACATATTTGATTTGTAATTGCTGCACTAAATTATATCACTTTTCACTAGTTTAACCTAATCCTCCAGAATTGAGGGCTTATGGGTGGGGGGGGGCTGGAGTGGGGGGAAGGAACAAGAAATTCCTTGACAGAAGTAGTTATTAGAGCTAAATTAAGGTTATCATTAGACAAATGTATCTTAAAATGGGTGCAGCCTATTGATTTACCTTCTGAAGAGATTAATGATGAAGAAAGGATTTCAACTGGAATCAATAATCTATCATTAGAGCTGGAATAATGCTCTGAGTATTTACACGTTTGAATAAAAACGCAGTGTGTTTTGGTGGAAGTTGTGACCCCTCTCCTTAAACTGTTGCATTTATGGGAGCAAAATGTTTTTGGTAAGAATGTATCCAGAAATAGAGTGTAGGAAATAAATGTACAGATATATATTCACAGAGCCATCTTGAAAGTTCTGCTTCATATCTTTGTTTTTCTGGTGCCCAATTGGGATAGCAATTACACAAACTGCGTCTTTTTTACAGTAGTGAAGAAGTCTTCCTGTTGGCTGAAAGGCACTGTAGAACTCATATTGTATTAGTTTTTTATGCTATTTCTTTGCTTTTGTTCCCCCTACCACAAAGGATCCCTAACCCCAGCATAAGCATTTTTGTGGCTCTTGCCATAAAACATGCCTACATGGCCAAATCAACTCCTCTCTCTGCTGGGCGCTGTTTAACATTACAGTTCAGATTTTCAGTGCCAAATTGTGTGGAACAATGTGATGCACACAAACATGAAGGCTTTTGCCAATCAGAGGAAATAAACAACACAAATGCAAAATTAAAGGGCAATTACTGTATACAGGCAGCAGCATGTCTAAGAAGGATGATGAAGACATTGGGTAATAAATAAATTAGCTTGTAGTGTGAAAAAACAAGGCAGCAGTGCTATTTTCTGATACAACTCCCTTGTATATTCACATACAAGTAAACTAAGGGAAGTACTGGTGCTTCTCCATGCCTGTACCTTGAACGCTTGCTGTGTTCCCTCTGAGATTTGTAGGGAAACTAAAGAAACAATAAAATCAAAAAACCAAAATGATCCTGGGATTTTGAGTATAATACACAGGAGGATAGATGGAGGACATCTGATTCACTGAGAAACCAGACAACTTGTGGGGTGGGGGGGGAATGTGATCACAGTCAAACAGTTTCAAGATAAAATATGTGAAGGAAAAGATTTATTCATAGCCTCTGAAGAAGAAAGGATGAGCAGGTGAAGTTTAAGTGAAATATCAGGAACATGTTTAGCATTAAGAGCCCTACTTGTTTTAGTCAAGGCACATGACAACTACTGTTTAAGACTGGTATAGAAGATATTAATGGAAATGATATAGGGCTAGCTCCTGACCTGATGCTGAGCAGAAAGGTGGTTTGCCCACATATTCCCATCCTAGGAGACTAGCAACAGCTCTAAAGGGTCACTATAGTTGCCATCTACTAGCTGGGGTAAGGGAACCCTGGCACAGTCCCCTTAGACAAAAGGCTGGTGATGGTGGCATTGTTCTAACAGATCAAGAATTGACATTGCTAAGCAATACACTGAGGGGAATGATCCCAAACAGTGTTGCCCTACTGTTGGCAGACCTTACCTTTCACAGAGGTCTGTGAAAACTTTGTACTTTGTACTTTGATAGGGTTTGCATAACCTGGCATATCAGTGAAGTCCCAATGAACCAAGTGGCATAGATCCACAATAGCACACAAGAAAAATTATCATGTAAAGATCCTGGTAGCTCTCACTTTCCCTCACGGTGAGCAGGGCAGAAGAGTAATCCTCTCCCTTCTGATTTCTCACTTCCGGATGGGATTCACTTATTTGTTCACTAAATGGATTCACTGGTACTGAGCTGGAAAGTTTTTAAGCCCTAACAGAGGGGCAAAGGTTGCCTGAGAGGCAGTAGTACAGTACTGAAATACAAAAAAATCATTTGCTAGCCAGAACCTGAAATACTTGGAAACACCAGTGTCCTGTTGCATTCTACTGCAATGCACGCTACAGTACAATCATCATACAAGGCAATATAACAAAATCCACGTCTCTTGTTACTAACTATATAGTGTGGGGCAAAGGCAGTCTTTGGCATGCAATTCCCCTATTTATAGACATAAGGTAAACTGAGTATGCTGCAGTTAGCTTAACGTAAGCACACACATGTTCACAGGTACAAATTACATATTACTCAAATCAACCAGATGAAGACAGAGCCCATATGTGAGTTTCTTTATTAAAAATCCTTTGTGTTTTAAAATATGAACTTTATTAGATATTGTAAAGCTAACCATACAAGAAACAACTGCAAATCAATGTGGAAGTGCTTATTTCAAGAGAGATATGAGTAATAAAGTAATCATAAAACAATGATAACTAAAGAAAACCTTTATTTAAAAAAAAGCTTGGGAAAACCTCAAAGCAATTCTGTACAGTGATCATCTGAAATTAACAACACACAAATGATGAATCTGGTTGCAAATTTAAGCAGGGTAAATGGCAGCTTTTGTTGGAACCTATCACAGTTCTTGTATCAAGAAACTGTTATCGGAACAAACACATCTTTATACACATAGATTTTTCAAGTGCTGTGTATCTGTGATGGGTAGGAATTTGCTCTCTGAATGTGCAACAGCTTTTATTAACCGAGACCCTTCAGTAAAAGTTTCTGGACCTGCTGCTGCCAAGAAACCCCTCCAACTGCAAAGGGTGTTAACCACTGCAGTGCTGCCTTCCCAAGGCTGCAGAAAGTGGCACTCTTGTGCAGCTCCACTGTTTTCAGGGGGGTGTTCTGGGACTTAGAGCTTTCCCAGGAGTGAAAACTGATGGCACTCAGAAAAAAGTGGATCAGTGAAAAAGAGTAATGTCATTCTGCTACTGCTTGGGAAGCAACAATACAGGCACCAGATCTATTCACTGAGGTGGAATCAAGATTGCACCGAGTAGCAGACCCACTGGCCAGCTTCCTCAGCCAACACATTTAGGGAAAGGCACAGGAGCAGAGCACTTCCCACTCCTCCATGCCCACTTTTACAGAAGCAGGGAGGCACTCGCATATGGGAAGGAGACACAGAAAAAGGAATGTTCTTATTCCTTTCCACCAGCTTGACAGGTGAGGTTTCAGATTCATTCTGCTGTTTAACAATCTGAAGCTGATACAAAAGATGGAGCCTTCAGTGGATTACAAGGCCAGCATATTAGGGGGAATTTTCCAATAGCTGGAAAGGGAGGAGCTGACTGTCTGATTTGGGCACTGTCCTTGGACTCTTCCATCTGCAGTCTTTGCCTAATATGTTTAAGCCTCTAGCCATCAGCTGCCCGATCAAATGTGCCAAGCCCTGGGTGTGAGGAGTGTGCTAGGAGAATAGTGCAGAGTTTTGAGATTATGGCCTGGGCTATGTGGGAAAGCTATACCTGTTTCAATTCAATATGGTTTAAACCCGTTTTGTTAAACTAGGGCAAGCCTTTCTGATGGACACTCTGGTTTTTGTATTTTGCTTCAGTTTAAACCTCTTGCCAGCCCACTCAAACTGAACTCAAACAAACTGTTAAGCTGAAATAAGTATGGTGCATGGGTCCCTTTGTGTAACACTGGCAGACCCAAGTTCTGGGCAGGCAGGATTGAACACAAGACCTTTGAAGCATAGTGAATGAGCCTCTACTTCATGAGTGAAAAGCCACATGGCTTTTAATTAAGGCTATAGCAGACTCAGCCTCTAACTGGACTAGAGGTCTTTAAAGGACCCCAAAGCACGACCCCACACAAGCATTGGTTACACTTGATGTATAACTAAATCTGCTTAAAGTCATGCATTAAATGGGTGCAGCTTTCTTCAGCAGACAAACCCTGATTAATTTTGGAATGGAAAGCAGTAAAAAAAAAAAAAAAAGAAATTTGAAATTTGTGTATTGAGGTCTACCCACCTTTCAGATGTGGGTCTAGCTACAAAGCGCTTTTCTTAAACTTTTTTTTTATTTGTAATTTTAATGCATCTCATACTTCTTACAGTATACCTACGTAACTTTTTTACACAATGCTACAAGTGGAGCAAAAGTGTTTTCTGTTTTTTGCTGAGTCAGACAGACATACTATGCACCTCAATGGCTGATATCTACAGCTATCACGCTCTTTGTGACCCTGAACTGCTGACAGAGCTGTAACAAATAGATAAATGTAGGCCAGGTGAATCAAACCAGATTTACTTACTGAGACCCTCAAGTGTCTGCTGAGCACTGAATATTCATCAACTACTACAATTACACTTAACAGGAGTTACACGCTTTAAATGACACGAAAAGCAGTTGGTACAGTATCATGCCCATAGTTATTGAACTACAACCAAAGATTGTTCCACGATCTATTATCCAACACTTTTTAACAAAATTGTTACATAGTCAGCACCAGTCAGCCCTCGTACTGCATCCTATTAAACACTAATATGGTCTTCTCTGAAGTGATACCATCATCTAATTAGCACTAAGGAATTTAAAAAATCTAATTTATTTTTACCATTTATGAATTTTGGCTTGTTATCATTCCATTTCTGGTTATAATATGTGCTGCTGCCATGGCCCAGCAACATTATGGCTGCACATGAGAGGCACATTTACACTCAAATTAAAAAGAAAAAAAAAAGACTCACTTTTTAAAGGTTTGGAAGAGGTTTTTGAATGAACAGCAAAGCTCTCTAACTTTTTTAACACATACAATCTACAATGTATTATGCCCAAACTGGGTTAAAGAAGCAACACACACTTGAAAAGTAAAAGACGAAGTGCCTCTGGCTTATTTCCTAGTAATATTTTCTCCCATACCATGCTGCCTTTTGGTTTCTGACAGCACTAACATGAAGGAGATGTAGAACTGGAAAGCCAGTCTTGAACAAGGAAGACTGTGACCGTATACATTTATATACCGTGGTAAAATACTTTTTCCACACGGGTTAAATATAACAATCAAGCTGTGATAATCCCAGTCATCCAGATAAAAATGGGAACAGAACCCTATCTTTACTGAGTTGTAAAAACACCTTTTATCCAAGTCTTCCAATGACTCAATACACACACGCACACATACATACACACACACCCCCAAAAAAGAAAAAAATTAAAACTCCAGAACATTTGCATTATTCTCACATATGAGCAATGCTGGCATTACACAGTATCCGTTAAATTGAGTACTCTACTCACAGACAGCCTGCTGAAATATGTTTAACAGAAAGGTAACATTAAATGTGGTACCTTATTTAAACCTCAGATTTATTACAGATTTCAACATTAGATGCTTAGAATCAACATGAATGCTTAAATATGCACCAAAGCAGACACATTTTCTGCAGGTTTTAAAGATAAAAAGTTAGTTTAGTCAATTATGCTACTGTTTAAATTTCTTATCGATTGTACATTACAGTAGTCTTAATTTTCTTTGACTGCATAATTCACTAATCTCTTGTACAGTCTAATTTCATTTTTCTAAAACCACCAACAATTTTGCAGTCTACTGGGGAATTTCCTTAAAATACCATGCATCAACATACAGAAACTTTAAGTCCAATACTTCAACTTTCGTCCAAAAAACTTCATAATAATCAGATGAACAATGTTAAAAAAAAACCTGTCACACACAGGTCTTTATCTAAATTTTAGAGCATCATAATATCACATTTTATATCTCGACACTCAAAAGGTAAGTTAAAATTGTGTACAAGCAGGAGGTGACTTCAAACCTTGAGTACATGTGGAAATTTATATAACCTCTAAACAAAAATCTACCAAACAAACTTGACCATTCATATCAATCTCAATGAGACAACTGCTACATATATTTGAAAATCCAAATGTTATTTTATATTTTATCAAATGTTCCCTGACAATTGTCCAGTTTACCTTACACAGTGTTTGTATTATAACTGTCCACTTGCCAATATTAAATAACTCGTCTGTTTTGCTTAGCAAATCTCTCTGCCCACGTTAATTTTCTATCACTGTCCATAATTTAAAAAGTTATTACATACCTGCAGTTAGGCGGAGGATCAAGGGTTATTTCAGCTAGCTCCTTCTGAATTCTGTGGGTGAAATGAGAACAGACACAAAACATTTGAGATAGTCTATAGAATAAATCAGGAATTACACTGCCCTCTACCACCATGCAGTTAAATGCAAGATTGGCTGTGCCTTCAGTAATGCTAACATGGCTGCTTCCTCTTTGTTCTCAGAGGCATAACCCAAATCCCATACCAGAGAAACTTTGCAGCTTTTCCCTTACTTAATACAGTAAATAAACAGAACATTTATACCTCAGATAGGTAGGAATATCCCACAAGTACCCATAAAAGTACCTATTATCTGGTCTAAATGCTTTTTACCAGAGAGATTTTCTTTTCAAGCTTATATGCAAATAAGGGAAGGGGGGGACTATACAGGCATATTTGACAATGACTTTAAATCAGTGTAATAGAGCTGTAACTGAGGCTGAGTTAACAAGCTTTATCATGAACAAATACATGTTTTTGACAATACTTTACTTGATACTTCATATATAATGAATTCTAGAAATTTCCCAAATTGCTTTTATTACTGCAATAATTCCTGGAGAATCAACTTTGCTTCTGTACACAACTTTTGCTTTACCTCTTCCACCCAGACAAGATTGTATTATTGCTTTTATTTATGTAATATTAGTAAAATAAATAATAATCCATGATACATTCATTGTCTCTTTTGATAGCAGTTCTAAAAATGCTAATATCCAGAATATTTTCTAAACTCTGCCAGTTTAACAAGTTATCCAGAAGAATACATCTGGTTTCAAAGGTGTGAATTACAATACTTCAAAGATTAAAGAATTGCATGCTTTCTTTTTTTGTTCCCTGATAGTACCTGCAAACCCAAATATACAAACTTTTTAGAAATGAGGGACCATGAAAATAAGACTGAGCAGCTATCAATATGCTAATGTTTCCAATTGAAATGAGATGAAGCAGACCCTAATCCTGAAAGGCCTTTCAGGAATCGTCCTATTAAGTTCAATTAGATAACTCAAAACTATGCAGGAGATGTGGAATCAGACCTCATCACGATTAAGGAAAATAAAGTCACACAGAACTATTCAGTGGTGAGATTTTCTGCACAATGCATCTCAACCTTTTCAAAAGGGCTGACAAAACCATTATCTTAAACATATTACATGGAGGAAGTGGGCCTTACCCATGAAAGCTCATTACCTAACAAATATATTTGTGAGTTTTTAAGCTACTACAGGACTGCTTCTTATTTGTGAAGCTACAGTCCAGCACAGCTACCCCTCTGAGTAGATTACACTACAAATTATAAAAACAATATAACACGTTAGGTTCTTTACTCAGGTTATGTCCACACTACAAATGGTACAGCTTGGCAAGCAACACTGCTGTAATGTATACACATATTACAGTGACAACAGGGTGTTTCTGTCACTATGGTAAATTGACCTCCTCAAGCAGAGGTAGCTAGAGTGATGGAGAAGTTCTCCCACTGACTTAGTTGTGTCGAAAGTTGGGGGTTAGATGACCTCACTATGTCACATGGTACAAATTTCTTCACAGCCTGGCACCTGAGCAACGTAGCTAGGTTGACCCCTTTTAAGCATACAGCAGGCCTGATTTGAAGTATATAACCTGGATATTACTATTTTAGATCTCTATTTCTTTGCATGGCCCCTTTTCGTCTTGAGGGACAGTGGTTAGCAGTGGCAGTGAGGATCTATGGGCAGTGTTTGAGTCTGCAGCTTCTATCATGGTTTATCCATCCAATATTGGATTTGCACGGTTGATTGTAATAACCGCATGTCAATCTATTTCCGAATTCTTGAGTCTTAGAGTTTTTCCTTCTAAGACGAAGTTCTTTTGTGTGGCTTGCACATATATTACCAAAGGATGATGTACCCTGTCGTAGCAATTGTAGCCAGCTATTTCAATATGATGATGTAGATTCCCAGGATTTTGGATCGATGTTGAATTTTTTCATGGTGTTTTTGCACGTATCCTTGAATCTTAACTTTGGTCTTCCTCTTGTTCTCAACCCACATGACAGTTCACTGAAGAAGATTTCTTTGGGAAGACGTTCATCACCCATTCGTCTCATACGACCAAGCCATCGTAGTCTTCTGCTGCTGAGGATCGCTATGAGGCTGGGTATGCCAGATCTTGACAGGACATCTGCATTTGAAAATTTATCTTGCCAGTTGATATTCATAATTCTGCAGAGGCAGCAAAGATAGAAGCTGTTCAATTTTTTCTCCTGGTTCAAGAAGGTGGTCCATGCCTCAGAACTATATAGAGCAGGATACTCAACACATGCCTGATAGATTAGTATCTTTGTTTTCGCTGTCAGTTTAGGATTGTTGCAAGCTCATTTCATAAGTCTGCCAAAACTCATAGCTGCCTTCCCGATTCTGTTCAGTTCTTCGTCCATGGATACGTTTGAGGTGACAGTGGATCCAAGGTAACAGAACTGTTGAACCACTTCTAATGGGCTGTTATCCAGAATGACATTGGGTCGCTGAGGTGTACCTTGAGTAAATACAACAGTTTTCTTCATGCTCATGTCAAGGGAAGAAAATACAGGTAGTATTCTACTGTCTGGCTAACACTTTAACATTTCACTGAGCATTCACTGAACTGGAATACAAACTCCTGATGTCTTAAATAAAGTTGGAGCTATAATGTCCATGCTGAGTAAGCAAAGCACAAAGTTGTACAATAGAGAAGTGACTCTAAAATTTAAAAATATATATTTCTACTCTTACTCTTCAGATATACTTGGTACTGGTTATAAAGTAATACGCATTTATAAAGACAACTGAAGTTAACAATTAGTAAATTGTCTCATCTGAAAACACCAGAACAGATCAAGGGATTTAAAGTCTGCCTGCTTCACATGGCTGAAGTTAAAGAAACTGATCAGTGTGTACTTACTGAAAGCCAGACTGACAGAAATTATACATGTAAATACAAACATTACCAAACAGAGCACAAGAGATTTGAGAATCTTTTGGCACTTACTAGATAGAGGATATATATTAATTTCCACGGTCTGATCCTGCAGGCCCTACTAAGGCAAATGTCCCATTCAGGTTGGTAGCTTTGCAGAATACCACATTACATTAGGTTACTGTGTATAAAGGATGTACTGTATGTTGGCATGCAAAGGAATTTATAAGTATAAACCCCAAACCATCTATTTTTGTAAATATTTTCATATGCGAGTAGAACTGACAACAGCACACACAATCTAATGAAATACACCAGAAGGATGGTACTTCACAGATATAAAGGAAGAAAGGCTAAACCTCTGAACTCAGGTGAAAAGGATGTTTCTAATTCTCATACTACTTGCAAGGATAAAATTCATCCTGGCAAAAAAAAGCTTTCAGAAGCTAGTATTTTAATTTTACAAGTTATAATGTTCTTAAGCTTCTCTTCCAAAAGAACATGAAAAGTTTATTTAATGGTTAGCAGTCTTGTTACTGAAGCTACTGAATGACAGCCGCCTAACTCAAAAAAGTTTGCAATGCAATAAATGACTTCCCAGTACAGCGTTCCAGGAATACTTCTGTCTTAATGCAAATATTAGAGCTCAACGACACAGTGGCAGAGTAATTTTACAGTGAGTTCTTATTACCTTTTAGCACTAGTAGATAACTTAGCAGTAGTTTTACTGGATAGTTTGGTATTTTTCTTCTGCTGCGTTGCAGAAGGTTTTCTTTCTTCTTGTTCTTCGGGTTCTGGTGCTGGTGGGTCCCGCTGATCTGCATCTGAACTACCACTGCTGGTACTTGGACTTTCATCATCTGACCTTTGCCTATCACTGGACATCCTGATAAACTTTTTTTGGGGGGAAGTGGGGAAAGAGGGGGAAGAAAGAAAGGGGAGGGGAAAAAAGCAGAGTTCACTTTAGGTTGCAGTTTGACAGTGACAAAGTAATATTTACACTTTTCCTTTTTAATACAGACATCTCCAGTTTTTTAAAGCTCATCCACATTTTTCATACTTCAGACAACCTAGCAACTGTCTACTTTGTTGGAAGCCATGAGATGGGGGTTTTACAAGGGTCCTTCAGGCAATGAATATTAATAACTTATGACACTGTAAATAACAGACCTTGCTGAAAATGTTTTTGAAAAGTCACTAATACCCTGTAAATATTTACACTGGAACAGAGCATTTTACTGGGTCCAAGCAGCCAGATTACCCCCCTCTCTTTGAGATGATATATTGCAAATAACACTCCAGCTGATTTCAGATTGAAATTTACACTCACTGTCTCTTTGTATTTAAAGGGCTGTGAGGGGGAGTGATTAAAAATACCCACTGTACATTTTTAAAAACTCAGAAAGCAGAAGCCTCGATTATTTACATGGCCAGCAGCAAGAATTGCATTTGGCCACCACAAAGCTGCTGGAGGGGGAAGAAGCATAATTAAAACTGCACCTTCTGCAAAGCTTTCAACACTACCGATTCTTGATCAGTTTCTAGGAAGCAGACCGACATTTTAGGGGGAAATATATATAGATAGATAGACAGATACACGCGGGAGGCACGTAAATTGGAGGGGGGTGCTGAAAAAAGAAAATGAAGCTCCTAGTAGGAAACTGCAGCAGGGTTGAAATGCAGCTTTGCACACACGCTCCCCCCCCCCCCCCCCCACTCCCCGGGTTGGCTTTGTGGGGAGAGATCGAGCTCCCAACGAGGAGGGTATGGAGGGGTTGTTATGGCAGGAGGCTCTCCGGGATCAGCATGGTGTGTGTGCACCAAGTGAGGCGTGAACTCAGTCCCGGCTCCTCTCTCTCCCGGCCACCGACAGGCAGCAAGCACTGAAAACAAGAACAAAGCTCCCTCTACCAACCTCCCCCCCCGCGCCTCCTCCTTCTCCTCCTCCCCCCACCAAGCTCGCCCAGGCTCCTGCTGCAGCCACCTAACCCGCTTCTCCTTTACCTTCGCAGGCGTCCTGTCCCGGTGTTAGGTCGGAGGGGAGGGATGGAGGGGGGGAGGGAAAGGGATACAGTAACGGTGGAGGGGCTGGAGGAAGCCGGGGGGATATAAAGCAGCAGAGGAGGCTCTGTGGCCGGGCAGTGTGGAACATTGAGAGTCGGAGCTGGGGGGGGGGAGAAAGACGGGGGGTGCAGTGCGGCTCGGTGGCCGGAGGGTGGCGCTGGCGTGCACCCTTTTCGCAAAGCGGGCTCCCGCGGCGGGGCAGGGGGTAAGAGGGGAGAGAACGCGATCTTCCCCTTGGCGGAAGGACGCCCGATGGAACGGGGAAGAGCTGAACGTTCTATCGCCTCCGCCCCCTTGTGTCGCTACGTTCGGATTCAGAATGTTGCAGTCAGCAAAGTTCCAAACGACATGGGGGAGGGGGCGCTCGCTCCCTGTTTGGTAGAGCGCGCCCCCCTCTGGGCTGGGGCGCGCGCACGCTCTGTAGCTCCTCTACCTTAGCAGGGTACGTGCGTTCTCCCATGCTGGTCAAGGACAAAGAGTTGGTCTCCGTGCAGCCCCCAGGTTGGCAGCCGGGCCTTTGCTTGTGTCGTCCTAGTGGCTGGTCTCTCTTTTCCCTCTCCTCCACCCCCGTCACCCTATACAAACACCTTTCCTGCAAGATTGCAACTCCCGAGCAGCTACTACGGGAGGGGGAGCCTGAGTTCCTAAATTACTTCACTTGCAGGCACAAATGTGCAAAATCCTTCTGGGGCATAGCTAAAACTGGAAAACTGACGGGAAAGCAGTTCTGCTTTTTCCCGTGTCAGCCTCCCTGCCCCATCTCCCCATATTCACTGCTATTTATAAGGATGGACACTAAGAAATAAATGTATGTATCTGGGCACTGGAATTGGTTGTGTCAGGGTGTGAATAACATAGTGCCTTAGCATATAGTGTCCCCAACACCAAATCCCACTTCTCAGTGGGTAACACCATCAACATGTTTTGCTGCACCAACAAAATCCGGTGTTTGATTGATGTGCCTCAAAAATCCAGATCCTTCTGGACTCAGACAATTTTGGGATCCCAGGCTTGAAATTAAAAATGCATAAATAGAAACAATGCTTAACTGCTCTTAAAATTCCAAATCTTGATGTCCCCTAGCATCACTATACCACAAAAATGCTAACCTGGCATGTGGATCAATCAGAAATTTGACAGATATTGGCCACAAACTCAGAAACTGTGCCATCAAAATAGGCAAAAAGTACTGCTACTTTGTTTACATACACACACACACACAAATAAAAACATCTAACACCCTAGTCGAAGAAAGTTGTAAAAATTCTTATCTGGCACTTGTGTCTTGCTGCAGCCAGCCAAATTTTGATTGCAGGCCCGCTTTCTGTACATATAAATTACACAGCTTCTCTTAGTGCACCAGCTTAATCCAGCCTTTAAGACACTATGGTGCAAAGTGATGCAGAAAGAGGAGGAGGTATGCATTGAACAGCTGTATAAAGAGGACCCTACCAAATTCACAGTCCATTTTGGTCAATTTCATGGTGATAGGATTTTTAAAAGCATGCCTTTCATAATTTCAGCAATTTAAATATGAAATTTCACAGTGTTGTAATCATGGAAGTCCTGATGCCAAAAGGAGTTGCGGGGCGGGGTGTCTTAAGGTTATTGTGGAGGGGTTGCAGTACTACTACCCTTACTTCTGTGCTCCTGCTGGCAGCAATACTATCTTCAGACTTGGGCAGCTGGGGAGCAGCAGCTGCTGGCTGGGAGCAGGCCTGTCCTAAGACATATGCACCATATGCAACTTCATAGCTGCCCCAAATTTAGGGATGCCGTAAGCTGAGTATGCCTAGGGACAGCTGCCCTGCCCTCCCCCTGAAGGCACAGCGCTGGCAGGCCCTGGCCAGCACCCCTCCATCCTCTGCAGGCTGAGCCCAGCCCCCACTCACCTAGAGGCAGCAAGCATGGGCCAGAGGACTCAGGTGGCCCCACTGCCAGTGCCAGAGAGAAATGGCACCCCTTTAAAGCACCACGTCTCTCCAGCTGGCAGCCTGGCCACTCACCATTGCAGCTAATGGCCCTGGTCTGGGAGAGTTGGCAAGTCCCTGCCCTCCACAGCTTCTGCTCCTGCAGCATGCTTGGCCTTAGGGCAACTCAGGCAAGGCAGCTGCCTTGTGCCCTGCAAACTCTTTCTCCATGCCTGTCCTGCGCTCCCCTCCACCCACAAAGTGTCCACTCCCCACCCCAAGGAGTGGGGAATGTCTGGGCTAAGCAGCACAGGGCAGCAGCATGGGTAAGGACAGCCCTACCTAAGAATCCAGCTCTGACGGCAGTGCTCCCACCAGCAACAGCATGTAAGGAAGGATGGCATGGTATGGTACTGCTATCCTTACTTCTGTGCTGCTGCCTGGAGAGCTGCGCCTTCTGTCTGCAGCCACCACTCTCCTGCCACCCAGCTCTGAAGACAGCAGCACAGAAGTAAGGGGGGCATTGTGTGGTATTCAGAGCTGAATACTCAGCCAATTCTTATCAGAGGGGTGGCCAAGTTAGTCTGTATCTGCAAAAACAAGAAGAAGTACTGGGGCACCTTATAGACTAACAGATATTTTGGAGCATAAGCTTTCATGGGTAAAGACCTGCTTCATCAGATGCATGAGTGTGGGCTCCAGAGAAGGGTCTAAGTTTATAAGCTCATGAAAAGGAGGGAGACCCAGTCAAGAAGAGGGCCAGAGCCGACAAGGTAAGTTCAGTCATGGAGGATGTGGTCCATTCTTGTTGCTCCCTGGCTGCCAGTTCTGAAGATAGTGCAGACGTAAGGGTGGCAATATTGTGATCCCACTAAAGTAATCTTATGATCCCCCGCAACTCCCTTTTGGATCAGGATGCACAATTTGAGAAACGTTTGGCCCCTCATGAAATGAATGCAGTTTAGGGTAAAAGCACACAAAAGACCAGATTTCATGGCCCACGATGCGTTTTTCGTGGCTGTGAATTTGGAAGGGCCTTTTATACAAAACCTCACAAATATATGTACTACTGAAACAGCAGCAAAGTTAAACAGCAGCAATATGTAATCAAAATCATATTTATTCTAAAGTGCTGGCAACAGCACACTGATCTGAGATACTCCATAAATGACCTGCCATACAAGCTGTAAAATCTCTTTTTTTTTTTTTTTTTTGAATGGGGAGAGGTGTCAAGAACACTGATCATAATATATGCCAACCGGAGGATCATTTTACAGAGAAGATGGCTTAGGATAGAGAGTCATTTCATTCCCCTGTCTAGCTATGCATAGCATAATTTCTGGTGATTACTACTCCACTGTGTGATATAAACAAATGAGTGCGATCAAGAACTGGATGCTGTATGTGGCAAAAGTGGGGACAGTACGAATATAGTACAAGACAGATGAAAAGCTGAATATTTCAGCCTGATCCAAGAGACGATCATATTGAAAATTAAATCACTGTGTATTGGAAAATTGATCATAGCCCAACAATATTTGTGAAGAGTAGATAGTAGTTGATGTAGATGGGTGAGAATGAGATGGGAAAGGACTGTTTAAATTAATGTATTACTTGAAATCTTTGTGCAAAGACCAAATATGGTGATTAACAATAAATCTCCTCTTAAAGTGTTGCCCTCAAAACAGTTGACACCTTTCAGCCAAGTTACATTGAACAACTATATATTTTTTTAGGCTTCAAGGGGTCAAGAAGCCAGAATACATATTATGTGGACTAAAAGGAATAAACAATTGGATGAAGCTGAGTTGACAGTCCTCTGGTAACTGAACTAAGTACAAATGAAATGTGTGCAAACAGTATGGTGGAAGAGTATAGTGGTATGATGTGGAGAAATACTGCAGGTTTGTTTATTAAAGTACACTCTGAAGAATTCCCAGATCACCAGTACAGGCAATTTGCCCCTGAGGTGTGCTGTAGAAAATTCCTATAATAAACAGTATGTAGTATGATGAGCAATCTGGGCATAATTACTAAAAGAGAGAGAGGGCAATATCAAAATCCAACAGTCAGCACAACAAGGCATTTGTTAACATGTGCATGATGCTACAAGTGCTTTCTTGACACAGAGAACTTTGAAAGTCAGATTATGCATTTTAAATAATATTTTATTATGGGTGAAATTTGACAGTACGTCCCAGTGTCCAAACAAGGATAATTATGAAACAATAATACAGGATGAATGTAAGTAGACTTGTCAAAGGTTGCTCACCCTATCAGCTACCACATAGTGATTCCTTTGTGGCTTTTAAGATGCTAAATGAAAACAAAAAGACAACACATTTAACAGAGATTAATTGAAAAGACAGACTAGGTGTGATTTTCAGCTGTTTGTACCTTCATCTTCAAACAGATTTACTACAGCAACTTGCTGATGTAACAAATGTTTATTTGAATGAATATTCATTCCTTTGACATCAAATCCCAAGGGATGGCACTTTCCTCTTAAGAAGCTGCTTTCCTCTTGTATGTAGTTTATTATTTCTGTGTCAACAGCTGTTTTTAGGAAAGATTACATTGAAAGATATAAAAAACAGGTTATTGAAGTAGTATTGTATAGTCAGAACCAGAGAGGGGAAATGCTAATTTTATTAACAGAAATACAAAAACAACATGCTCAGAACATAGTGACTAACTTTATCCTTCATAATCAGCTAGTTCACTACTGATGTACCTATAACATATGTTAGCCGCGTCTACACGAGCCGGCTACTTCGAAGTAGCCGTGCCAACTTCGAAATAGAGCCCGCCGTGTCTGTACGTGGCGAGCGCTATTTCGAAGTTGAAATCGACGTAAGGTGGCGAGATGGGAGATGGGAGATGGGAATAGCGCCCTACTTCGACGTTGAACGTCAAAGTAGGGCACGTGTAGGTGATCCGCGTCCCGCAACATCAAAATAGCGGGCTCCTCCATGGCGGCCATCAGCTGAGGGGTTGAGAGACGCCCTCTCCAGCCCCTGAGCTCTATGGTGGCCACGTGCAGCAGCCCCTTAAAGCTCCTCCCCCCCTTATTTCCTGTGTAGGAAGCTGAGACCCCATGCATGCAGCAGCACTGCCACGTGCAGAGCCTGCACGGACCTCCGCAGCCCGAAGGCCAAACCCTGCACCCCATGGCAGGCAGCCAACCAGCCCCCCAAGCACCCCCAGGGCACCCACTCCCAAGGGGAGCCAGGGCTCCCAGGCCGGCAGCCAGCCAGGGAAGAGGCAGCAGGGCCCCTCCTGGACGGAGGCCGAGATCAGGGAGCTGCTGGGGATCTGGGATGAGGAGGAGGTGCTCCAGGTAATGGGGAGCAAGAGGCGGAACGCGGATGCATTCGCTCGCCTGGCCGAGGGCCTGGCTGCCCGGGGTCACCCTGCCCGCACTCCTGACCACGTCAGGAGTAAGGTCAAAGAACTGCAGCAGGGTTATGCCCGGGCCCGGGACGCGGCCAGCCAATCTGGGGCCACCCCCGCCGCTTGCCCCTTTTACAGGGAGCTCAGGGAAATCCTGGGCCTCTGGTACACCTCCTCCCCCCCAGACACTCTTGATACCTTGGCCGACGAGCCCCAGCAGGCCCTGGAGATGGAGTCCGCCCCGGAGGCAAGCCCTGCACCCCAGGGTCCCCCCAGGAGCCCACCCCTGGGATGCCGGAGGAGGAAGATGGGGGTTCCTCCAGCGATGGGGGGCTCCACATCGCCCTCCTGTCCCGCAGCTCCAGCAGGGCGTCTGCCCAATGGGTGTTCCCCGAACGTGGGAGCGGAGCATCAGGTATGTACCCCCCCGGTGCACACCCCCGGGGTTAAGGGGCGGGGACAAAAGACATGACCAGGGCCCTCCACATGCCCAGATGACCATGGCCCCAAGGACAGCAGTGGCATGTCCCTCAGAAGAGTGCATCAGCCCCTGCCCCCCAGCAGGACAGCACTATGCCCCATCCCTGGGGATGGGGGGAGTGGAACCTAGGGTCTCCCGGGGTGGGGGGTGGAACACCCATCAGCAGCAGCATCATCTCCGGGGGACGGGGATGGGGAACCAGCAGCAGAGGGGTGGGGGGACAAGGGCCATGGGTCAGGGCCCACACTAACGGCTGTCTCCACTCTTGTTCCCCCCTGTGTTCCGCAGCTGCACCATCGGAGGGCCCGGAGAGCACCGGTGAGGTGTCCGTGGTCCCGGAGAGCCCACCAGGGCCATCCCAGCAGGCCAGCCCCTCGGCGGAGCACCGACCAGCCCCAGGACGAGGCCAACGGAGGAGCCACCCGCAGACGGCCACGGACCCCCAGCTGCTCACGACCCTCCGGCGTCAGCTGGAGGTGTCGGAGCGGTGCCTGCGGGTGGAGGAGCAGCGGCTAGAGCTCCAGGAGTGAGCGCTGGCCTGGCGCCAGGAGGCTTGGG
The DNA here is from genome assembly GCF_033958435.1 of Carettochelys insculpta. Lineage (NCBI taxonomy): Eukaryota > Metazoa > Chordata > Testudines > Carettochelyidae > Carettochelys > Carettochelys insculpta. Next base: position 29,156,468 of record NC_134144.1, read on the forward strand.
GGGCCTTCATGTGCACTTTTGAGCTCATTGCGCAGCACTTGGCCCCCCTTGCCGCGCCACCCGCCGCTCCACCCGCCGCTCCACCTGCCGTCCCTCCACCATCTGCCACCCTGGGGCCTGCCGCCAAGGGGGACCATGGGCCTGCGGACACCAGCCGGCCATATTTGCCAGTTCTCCCAGCCCCCACACAGCCTCGACCAGGGCTCCGGCTGAGGCGTGGGTTGCGCCCCCCAACACCGGGCACTGGACGTTAGGGTGCGGGGCTGAGGACGTGCCCCCCCTCCCTTTGCACATATTCCCCCATGTTGTAAATAGTTTTTGTTGGACCCCTGTTTTAGTAGCTGCCCCCCCATGTAAATAGTTCCCCCCTTTTCTTCTGTTATAATAATATGGTTGCACTGTTTTGTTTGAAACAACATTTCCATTTATTTCAAAGAAAAGTGTGTGGGGGGTGTGCTCTCGGGTTCTCTGTGGTGTGGGCGTGGGGCTAGGGAGTGTCGTGGAGGATGGGGGGTGCAGTGGGTGGCTCACCTGCAGCTGGCCCTGCCTGTGTTCACCCTGCAGCCTGGTCAAAATGGGCCCGCAGGGCCTCCCAGACCCGGATCCCCTCAGGGTCAACCTGGCAACTGGGGGCAGCAGGTGGCTGGACATCAGCCCTGCCAGCCTCCACAGCCCAGCCCTGGAAGAAGGCCTCTCCCTTGCTCTCCACCAGGTTGTGGAGTGCGCTGCATGCGTCCACAACCTGGGGGATGTTGGTGAGGCCTGCATCCAGACGGGTGAGGAGACACCTCCAGCGCCCTTTGAGGCGGCCGAAGGTGCGCTCGACCACCTGGCGCACATGGTTCAAGCGCGTGTTGAACCGCTCCTGGCTGGCTGTGAGATGGCCCGTGTAAGGGTGCATGAGCCAGGGACGGAGGGGGTACACCGCGTCTGCGACGACACAGAGGGGCATGGTGGTGTCCCCCACAGGGATCTCCCACTGGGGGATGTAGGTGCCCACCTCCAGCTGGTGGCACAGGCCCGAATTTCTGAAGACCCGGGTGTCGTGGGTGCTGCCAGGCCAGCCAACGTAAATGTCCAGGAAGCGGCCCTGGCTGTCCACCAAGGCCTGGAGGACCACGGAGTGGTATCCCTTCCTATTGAGGAAGTGTCCTCCGCTGTGCTCCAGGGCACGGATGGGGATATGGGTCCCATCCAGAGCCCCAAAGCAATTTGGGAAGCCCAGGCTGGCAAACCCTGCGATGGCAGCATCTGGGTCCCCAAGCCACACGAGCCTGTGGAGGAGCAGGGCATTGACTGCATGGACGACCTGAAGGGGAAGAACATGAGAGAGCACCGGTGAGGGGTGTGCAGGGTGTGTCTGGCCCTCCACCCCTGGGCTCCTCCCCTCCCCCCGAGGGCTCCCCCCCTCAGGACTCCCCCCTGGGCTCCCCCCCGGGCTCCCCCCACCCTGGGTCCTCTTACCTCCATGAGGACAGCCCCGATGGTGGCCTTGCCCACGCCAAACTGCTGCCCTACGGATCGGTAGCTGTCTGGAGTGGCCAGCTTCCAGACAGAGATGCCGACCCGTTTCTCTACGGTGAGGGCACATCGCGTGGGGGTGTCCTGGTGCCATAAGGCAGGGGTGAGCCACTGGCAGAGCTCCAGGAATGTCTGTCGGCTCATCTGGAAATTCCGAAGCCAGCAGTCATTGTCCCACTCGCCAAGCACCAGCCGCTCCCACCAGTCCGTGCTCGTGGGGTAGCTCCACAGCCGGCAGTGTGTGCGGCGGGGGGGGGGGTGGGGGCTGGGAGGGCAGCAAGGTCTGGGGCTGCTTCCTCCTCCCCTGGGGGCAGCTCATCTTCCTCAAATAAAAGATGGTCAGCTGCCTCCTGCATGGCACTGAGCAGGGCAAGCACTGCTCCTCCAGGGGCGGGTGTGTGGACCTCTGGCTGCTGCTGCTGCTGCTGCTGCTGCTGCTGCTGCTGGGGGTCCATGCTGCTTCCACAGGGTGTGCGTGCTTGTGGCTCTGCAGACCGCGTGCTGTGCAGGCTGCGTGTGTCTGGGAGGGGCCCTTTAAGGGAACGGCTTGCTGTTGCCCCAGAAGTGCTAGTCCGCCCTGTGACCCTGTCTGCAGCTGTTCCTGGCACCCTTATTTCAATTTGGGCCGCTGTGGTGTGTAGACGCTCCCCTGCAGCGCCTACTTCGATGTAGTGCTGCCCAACGTCGACGTTGAACGTCGACGGCATCAGCCCTGGAGGACGTGTAGACGCTATTCATTGAAATAGCTTATTTCAATTTTGCTACATCGAAATAAAGCTATTTCAATGTAGCATTCCCGTGTAGAAGTAGCCGTTCTCTCCCATCAACTAATTACCACTATGAGAAGTGAGCTATTATTGAAAGGAGCAATGAGTATAAAGCTCAGCAATGCCTGGGTCAAACTGATCTGAAAAATTCAGGACACTTGCCTTTGAGAGAGGCCTGCTTCTCCTTTCCACAAGCATTGAAGGTGTGCATTAGGTGTTGTTTCTTTGAATCCTCCTACCATCAAAAACATGACTCCTGAGCAAAATGAAGGGGCATCAGGTATGCACTCATCAACTTGTCAGAAGTTCTACTTTGTGTACATGGCTCCTTGGCTATTGTGAAAGCACAGATGTGTAGTTGTTGGCGCTTTCTTGGAGCTACACACATGTAGGCATTCCTTGTAGGATTAGGAACTCAAGACTTAGGACCTCATCCCCTTCAACCCCAGATGATGCAGTAATGGAAGGTAACTAATTTCCTGACTCTTTTGTCTCAATCTGACAGCAGAACAAACAAGGAAAGCAGGTTCCCTGTCTTGATGCAGAACCAGGAAGAGGACAACCCATTGCTTGACCTCCCCTATCCCTAACAGCATAAGGTCCTACCCATGATAACAGAATGCCTGGGTTGTGTCAGTTCATCTTTAGGAACAACTTGACTGATAAGATCAGTTATCTGCTACGTCTTCACCAAATGCTCTCTTTCCTGGTGGTAAATGATACTTCAAATAGCAATTCATATTTCTATTCTATCTAGATTTCCACTATGGAATCTGAATACCTGTTGGAATTCTACTACAGTACCAGAATTACAGATGTAAGAGTTGCAAAATTAAAGAAATGAAGGATTGTTTTAGGACAGTGTTTGCTATGAGATAAACAATGGATTGCATGTGTATTATTTTTGCTATTTGTATTATGATAACAGCTGAGGACCAGCCAAGAAGCAATTGAGTAACTCAGGAACTATAGAGTAAGATCCATGAAATATTTATGTTTATTGTCAGGTCATATGCATGGGTAAAAGGTTGTCATGGCCTACTCATTCAGCCTATTGTGGAGAAGAAGTAACTGCCTCAAAGAGTCATGAACTGCTTACTTACCTGAGAAGAATAGGAGGCCTACAAAAATTTGAGGAAGCATACAGTGTGCTGGAAAATTAGTCAAAAATTTGAGAGCAGTGAAATGATGGGCCATCATTGTAATTAAGTCCATTGTTTGTCACACCACCTGTGTGATGTCAGACTGAAACTATTTTTATCTGGCTTAGTACTGTTTGTCAGCATTCTGAGAAAGACCTCATTCAAAAAGTGGCTATGGGCTGAGAATGTGAGGGTAGTTCTTTGTACATATCCTGTATTTTCAGGAGGAAATTTATCATTTCTTTTGTCTTTCAGATTATGATATAATGAAGTTCTCTCCTTCATGTTTATTTTGGCCACTGTATGTTTCCCAAGCAAACTATGAGTGTGTATATATGGAGATACACATCTCACAGAGCTGGAAGGGACCTTAGGATGTCATTAGCATTCAGTCCTCTACCCTCTTAGCAGGAGCAAGCATCATTCCCCACTTTTCTTCTAATTGCCCCTGACTGGTAAACAGCCCCCTTGCGGATTGAACTCACACCCTTGGTTTAGGGGACTAAATGCTCAAACCACTGAGCTATCCCTCCCCTCTTGTAGTCTTTTGTGACACTCTTTAACAGTTTGTCTGTTGAGACACAGCAGCCTGAGGAATGTGGTGTACAGGTCAAAGTACTCTCATGTGCAGCTAAACTTGTCTCTGCTCTGTAAAGATGTGTGCACCCCCACATAGGCCCCAAATACACTAATGTGGACCGTGAGAGGCCAGTTCATGTGTGAAGATGCACCTGAATGGGGAGATAGGCCTAAATGATCATGAAGCTCACTTGGCCACAAGCAAGTTGTGAGGCAGTTCATAGTACAATGGACCCATAGGGAAAATCTCCACCCAATTGCTGGGCATAGAGAGGAAGTGGAGAGGAAGCCCTTGCAGGAGAGGAAGCTCTGTACCCTAACCAGACCAGGAGAAAGTGGGGTTGAAAAGCTGCTCTGGAGGAAAAGGGGCATACCTGGCAAGGTTAGGAAAGCTGGGTGATGGAAGAAGCCTCAGACTCGAGGGGAAAGGAACCAAGGGGCATGCAGAAAGGAGCTTGTACTTGGAGACTGGATGAAGGGAGAGGTAGCTGGAGAGAAGAGAAGCTCCAGTGAAGGAGTCCTGAGGCTTGAGAGGAGCCAGGCCTCTGAGGAGAGTGAGGACGCACTCCGCAGAGCCCAAGAGCAGTGCAAAGAGTGTGTAGAGGATTGATTGTGGAAAGAGTAGAGGTTTCATCCTTTTAGGTGGCACTTTATTATCTCAGAAGGGGAGTGACTTATGGTGACTTGATTTTGGTGTCAAGCCATGGAAGACCTCATGAAAGGCAGGCAGGTTGCACACGGCACTGGCGACATAATTCATGGATCTAAGGGGCCCTTCAAGGGTACGTCTGCCCCATCTCAGTTCCAAAGAATTTGAGTATGTCTCTTCAATGATTTTATTTGCTTTTATGACTACAGTGAAAATGTGATGAGCTTTTCAATGCAATGATCCTGACTGCTGCTGGGGCACTCAGTAAATGAGATGTGGCACCGCAATGTGCACATCTGCTTATAATATTTAATAAATATGTAAATCAACCTGCTGTGTCTTTTCAGGTGAGAGAGTTGTGTGGCTTTGCTTCCATATCACCAAACATGCTATTCATAAGGGTGTTAAAATCCTCTTGAGGTTCAAGTTGCAACTATGACAGAAAAATTAGTGCATTGTGTGTCTGTCAAAAGCTGAAGTGCAACAGATAAGTGTGGACATCTTGAGTTAGCTGGAAAAGATATTCTCATATCTTTTAAACAACAGCGATGCAAAATACTAGAAGAAAACAATTTTAACTGAAGCCATCCGTATTTGCATGTTTCTTTGTATAATTTTGTATAATTTTGCCAAAACAAATTCAAATTTCTGATGGTTGCCTCATGTTTCTTGCAGTATTTCTGCTACTGCCTATAGTTAATATCATGCAGTCTTTTTTTTTTTTTAAGTATTAGCTGTCTATGTAAAAATAAGGGCAACTATTTTAGGTTAGAATACTAAGAACATGATACTACAGGTTGAACCTCCCTAGCCCAGCCCCCACAGAACCAGACTGGTGCCATTTATGAGAGACAGTTTGCCAAACCACAGGCGGTCAACATTGTTTAGCAGCATGACCAATATGTCCACTGCTTACTGGGCTCTTAGAAGATGTTCAGGGGTAAATTAGAGCCAAATAATATCACAGAAAACTGAGAACCAGGACTGGTGGCTGTACACCAACTTTATGGGACCATGGGAAACTTGGCCACACCCGTGAGAAGTGTAACAAAGAGGTAGCCATGTGAGTCTGTACTCCAACAAAACAAAGCAGCAGAAATGTAGCACTCTAAAGACCAACAAAATGATTTATTCAGTGATGAGCTTTCATGGGACAGATCCACTTCATCAGATGAATCTCATTTCCAATGCAGACTGACATTTATAAGTACCCCTATAAATTTATAAATGTCAGTCTGTATTGGAAATGAGATTGATCTGAAGAAGTGGGTCTGCGCCACGAAAACTCATCACTGAATAAATCATTTTGTTAGTCTTTAAAGTGCTACATTTCTGCTGCTTTCCATGAGAAGTGGTCATCCAGCTAACTGAAATCATACTCGATTATGGATACTGCTTGGTGAGAAAGTGCCAGATTAGAAAGGTTTAATCTGCACTTTCAAAATAATGGAAAAGTATGCTGAGGGAAGCTGTGTCCACACATCTGCCATAAAAAGACTATTTTGTTTGCACTATATCCTGATTTTGAAAGCCGTAACAAATCTTCTCTCATGTTATACCTATCCCTTAGTTACTTTATGTTATTTTAATTAATTGTTAAATGGATATCATCATTCCTGATTGCTGCTTTTTTTTGTTCCTGTTTCATCTCTGGGAGTGATAGGTTTCCTAACCTTTGATGACATCATGAACAGGACATTGAGCATTCATTTCCCTGTCTAGTGTGTATTGATCCTAGTGCAAAAAGAAAATCATTAACTGAACCATTGCTTGGACAGTGGAGTTGTTCTTGTGTGATGGGGGACTGAACTCAGATAATTTGTGGAGACCAAGAGTTTTAAAAGTAGGTGCCTAAAGTTAGGGTCCTAAATCCATTTGTGTGCTTAAGCAGGTAGGCTGATTTACCAAAGTGCCAAGGAGCTTGTTGTTCCCAGTGAAGTCAGTGTTTTATATGCAGTATTTCCATCTCAGCATCAGCCCAAAGATAAAATAATTTTGGAACCCATAAGATGTCATTTGAAATAGTCACATCATGTTCACTTTGATGAAAATTTTACTAGATTAGTCAATGTATAATTTTTCTATATTTGCCTAGTCTTTCTCTCAAGCATACGCTGAAATGGATTTCTAGGTAGGATATATCTTTAGCAAAAATGCTCATATGAATGTACCTTATTTTTATAATGAAAAATTAGCAAATTCCATCAGGATGCTCAAAATTAAGATGCTACTGCCATCCAGTCATGAAATACAAAAAGAGGCAAGAAAAAAAGAATCATTTGAGTATGTCCCTGTTAACTGCAAGCTGTTAAAAAAATCCCTGCCTATGAATCCTGGTAATTTGTAGCTCTAGCAGTGAAAGGGTTCTCAAAAGTCATGTTGATTAACATGGTTTTGGAGCTCTTTAGAGCTCGCCTTCCTCGGAGACTTCAACATTTATATAGATGTCCAAATCTGCTGTCCATTTATGGATCTCATAAAGGTGACCTCCAGTCAGCACATAATCTTGCCATACTCTTAAATTAGCTCATTGATTTATAGGTGGTTTTGAGGAACATAATACACATACCTCTGCCCTGGTCAGACTACTTCCTTCAAGGAGACACCAAAACTCTTCCATGCTATTATAAAAGGAGAGGTGTCCCTGACAGATTACAGTCTGTCCCGTCCCACTGTAATCATGAACATACCCCGCCCCCTCAACTGTGGTCTCTGCAGGCCCTCCCCCTTTCCCCTCTTCCTGCTGCACCTCTGTGCTCCTTCCCCCCAACCCGAGAACCTCCCACTCCCCCCGATTGCAGCTCCCCTGGCGTACTGCCAACCCCATCTCCACAGGTGCCCACCCTCTGACTGTGGACCCAAAGGCTCTCCCTCTCCCCCGCACTGCAGATCCCACAGTCCCTCCTCTGTTGCCCTTGTGCCTGAAGCACCTTCCCAAAAAACTAAATATTGGTGCCAAAAACTAGATATTGATGAAATCCAGCAATTTGGATTAACTATATGACCAAATTTGGTTGAAAAACCAACAGGATATTCATTGCTGTACATACTAGAAACAACCAGTTCTACCTGTGCAAATAAGTACTTTGGCTGTAGCCGCCAGGAAGGGGCAGGCCCTGCTAGTTTTTATAAACAAGAAGGTTCAGATATCATGGTCCGTTCTTTGAGATTTATGCACATGTGAGGCCAAAATATGCAGGTCATCAGCAGGAGGGACTGAACCTAAGTCTTTAGGGGCTTGAGTCATGTGATTCCAACATATGGGCTAACAGTCATCTTTTGCCTAAGGCGGTAGAGCAGATTTCATTCTTCCTGCTCCATGCCTCTGGATTACACACAGAAGTACCTTTAGCAACCCATGAACTGAGAAGCTGAGGAGTCAGGAGAGCTATGGATGTGTAGTATTAGCATTGACCCACTTGCATCCTTTTCCCTGTACTGGATCTGCAGATTGCCTTTATCTTTAGTGGTCTCTCTGAACTAATATAAGAAGAAAAGAAAATGGACCAAGCTTTGCAGAAAACACAATCATTACATAGATAAGCACCACAGCAAAAGTTTCCTAACTGCTACATTGCAGTCAGGATAAAAGTTGGGATAATTTTCCCTACTCTATCAAAGCACCTGAACCATAGAATCCTAGGGCTGGAAGGGACCTCTGGAAGTCATCTAGTCCAGCCCCCAAACTGTGATCTGTAAAGCTTTTCTTTATTCTGTCCCCCTAGGCTTACCCTATTGCACTCCGGAAGCTAGCTCAGTACAGTGTAAGGAATTGACAATATACTTTACAGAGAAGACCTACTGCATATGACAAGTCCTCTCTGGATGACACAAATTGAACACCAAACCCAAGGCAGACTATGGATTAGGGTCTCAAACTCACAGACTATCTATAGCCCAAGCAGTTCCACAGTCCAGCCTGCAACACGTGAGTCTCTATGGTCCTGGAGATTCTTCCTGCCCCTCCTCTGCCCTCTCCACCCCATTGTACCTCTTCCCCCAAAGCCCGTCCCCTGAGGGACATAGCCTTGGGATTACAGTGGATCCGGCACCATCCAGTAGCAAAGGTTAGGCCACACTGCATTCACTGTGGTGGGGAAGGAGAGCAATGTACCAGCCTCTGCTCCACTGCACTGCCATCTCCCAGGGCAGCCCAGTTGTTCCACTTCTTTGTAGAAGTGGGAAGTGGAGTGCCCCAGTCTGTGGCAGAGAGGAAAAGACTGTTTTGTCGCTTCACTTCCCACAGGGCCCCCCACTGCAATGATTGCAGTGGTGGTATGGGGGCAAGCCCTTCGACAGCCCCAGCCTACCCATGGCCCTGTGGGCTAGCATGAATACAGGGGACTGTCCTATCCACAGGACAATTGGGGCAGCCACAGTGGGGCCCCCCAAAGTGCAAGGCCTGGGGTGGTGACTTCAAATTGTCCTACAGATGGGATGGCTTTCCATGCACCTTCCTTGGGCCACAGCAGTTGTCACTTCTGCTGAACAACTGTCAACACCAGCTGTGAAGAGAGGAGCCTACCATCCACACTAAACCATGTTGTAGTTTTGGTAATTGTCCTCCCACCATTTCGCAATCCACCAGACTATACAAAATACAGCCTACATCAAACCTCACATTTTTGGATGAGATAACACAGAACCTAATAAAGAACTATCTCCAAGCACATTTAGCCTCAACCCTGTTTTAGTTAGCTTGCTGAGTCAAGGCCTACGAGCACTTCTAGCCAGGGTTACCTTACTATACTGGCTCCCCCACAGGATTCTGGGTCAGTTTTTTGAATATCATTATTAATTTGCAGAGTTCCCCATGGAAGGTTGCCCAAGTCATTCATGAGAGTGCATCTCGTTTTCTGATGTGTGTTCTCATCTGCCATCCACATTCTTCAGGAATAATGAAGCTGTTAGCTTATGTAGAAGTCAGATTTCTCTGCAACAGAGCCAAGACTTTCATACGCTATATTGGAGTAGATAAGAATGACTACAAAACTCATTGCCTGCAGAGCAAAGAGTAACAGCCCCCTTCTTTGGTTTATTATACTCCCACATGGCCTGAAGCCTCACTGAACAGAAGAAGAAAGAGGAGAAAGGCAAGAAAGAAGGGTGAAAAAAGAAAATGTTACCAAAAAATTAGCCAACCCTGCCAGCCTCGGGGAAAGTAGAGGGACAAATTAGACTACCAGCCTATGTGATTTTGGTTAGGAATTGCTGCGAGATACTATATACTATGGTAAAGGGCAGCACTCTAAGTAGGTTTGGCAAAATTTGACCTTTTTACTAACTTTAGCAGGTAATATTTTTACAAGCAGTTTTTCCTTTAAATTTTCACTTGTGAAAAATTGCGGAGGGATCAGACACTGGCCAGGGGTACAAAGGGGGTCAGACAATAATTATTTAAGGACAGTAGACACTGAGATTCAAAAAGTAAAGCTGTATAAGTGTTAAAATACGAACTATCAACATCACGTGTTAAAATATATTAAAAATATACTTCAAGCACACTCTAATTAAAGTTCTCAAGCAGCAGTTTTCTTACTTTGCCTATCTGTAATTTCTGTTACTGTAGATGGAAATATTTTATGATTGGTTTGTGTATGTATGGTGAAACTGATACCTATCAATTTAGGAAAAAAGTCCTTCCAAGCCTAGATACAAAAATCTAGAGAGGTAGCCAGTAGCAAGCACTGCCACACTGTGACCTAGATGAAGACACTCAATGGCCTGGTCTGTGACTGAGCTTCTGCACTTGTAAAATTAGGAGGATAATCTTTCCCTGCATCATAAAGATGCTGTGAGACTAAAATCATTGCTTTTTGCTGTTGTTAAAGTGCTTTGTGTTTTCCAGCTGCAAGGTTTAACATGTACTCTGACACCTGAGCTCTTTTGTTCTTAAAGGTGGGGTTGATCAAACTCAAACCAAACTCATTGTGTAAAAGATAAACATGTGCAAATGAAATGGTTGTGGGCTCATCAAATAAGAACAGTAAAACATTAAAAAAAATAAAAAGGGGAAGGTTTTTATGAAATAATTTGTATAATCTTAAAATAGGAAAAAAATTGAGCTGCCACTTTCCTAGCAGTTTGTTTGCAGCGATGGCTGCTCACCCGTTAAATCATATAAAGCACAAGGGGGCATCAGAGGCTACTAAGGTTCTTTGTCAGAACAATCTCCAGAGACAGGACTGAAACTTTATTTTAAAGATAAGATTGGGTGCTTATCACTAGAATGAAAACTAACTCCTGGCCATTCCTAGGCTCTAGCAGCAGACACTTTGCCTGCTGTGGGACAAGAGACCTACTTAGCAGCTGCTGCAGTTAAAGTGAAGGTGAGATTGCAGTAGTTTCTGGAGCAGGTACATAAAAGAGTGCAGGTAGGGCACAAAGAGTTTTTCTCACTTGCAGTTCCGAGATGGGTGGGCCGTAATTGTGGCCAGCCTGTTATCCCTGCAGGTGTTCACCTCTCTAGAACGGCACAGGCTGGCAGTTGTCATGGTAGCTCCACCTTCATCTAGTGGAGCTAGGCAGTTATGAAAGGGAAACGCATGCTGCAGCCTCCTAAGGAGTGGTGGAGCAGCTGTGTTCAGCCAGAGCTGCAATGAGGAACCAGGCCTTCTGAAGCGTTGCTATGATGCTGCAGCTCCACATCCCCTCCCCCTGACTTAAGGCAATGGCACAATCTGGCCCTTAGTTAATATCCAAAAAGCATTTAAACCAGGTAAGTGCTACACACGTTGCTAAATATTATTTTAACATAGACTAACCCATAACTGAAAGAGCTAAGGAATTCATTGTGAAAACAATGAAGGAATGGAATGTTTTGTGGGATAAAAGGCTGTAAAAAGACCTGTCTTCTTTAAGACTATGTGTGCTCTAAATCAGTGGTTTTCAACCAGTGTGCTGCGGCACACAGCATGCCTTGAAACCCTCCAAGTGTGCCATGAAATTTCATCAATTTTCCTTTGCTGTGGCTCTTTGCAGAGCCCCGGGGAGAGTGAAAGTAGGGAGGGGAATTGACAACCCTTTGCCTGTGGGGGCTCAAGCAGCCAGGCTTGAAGAGCCACCATGAGGAGACATGCTGACCCCGCAGACCCCCCTTCACACCAAGAGGCAGCTGACAGGCTGCTTCCCAGCCTGAATGAACTGGTGGGCAGCCCCCTGCACCCCCACTCCCTGCTGTGGCAAGTGGGAGGGAGGGAAGCTGGGAGCCTATTGGAGCTGGGAGATAGTTTCAATGCCACGTCCTGGCTCCAGCAGGTTGGCAGGGAGGGGAGCTGCTGTCAGTGGTCACTTGTTGACTCCATGTCCTTAGCAGGGCATTGAGCAGATTTTGAAAATGTGTCTGTGCTCGCTGTTTAAGACAGCATATTCTGTGCTGGACTTGAAACATTAATGTATTTGATCCTTGTTTAGCTTGTTGTGTGCTCTACCATGTTGCAGACCTCTCTAAGTAAGCAGGCATCCTTCAGTTTACATAGGCTATGGATCGCGCCCTTCGTAGTTCCATTTGGGATCATCATTTGCAGCATCGACTGTGACTGTGAAGGCCCACATGAGAGTGACAGTCCTTGCTGCATCTGTTGCATGTGTAGTGAGTGTCTGGCAGGTCCTTACTGTGCTTTCTTTGGGCTCGCTTCTCCTCTGCCAGCTGTCTGATCCTCATCTCACCCTTCTGAAGGCCCTTGTGTAGTTCCTGCCTCCATCTGCTGCAATTGTCTGCCAGCTCCTGCCCGCTGTCCAGCTCAATGTCTACCTCCCTGAGGTCCCTCTTGCAAACATCTTTGTAGTCCAATTGGGGGCGTCCGAGAGGTCTTTTGCCAGAGGCTAGCTCGCCATACAGGATGTCTTTTGAGATCCTTCCATCATTCATCCTGTGGACGTGGCCAAGCCAGCGGAGCCGCCGCTGCCTGAAGAGGGTGTGCATGATTGGGATTCCAGCTTGCTCAAGGATGGCGGTGTTGGGTACTCTGTCCTTCCATGATATTCCAAGGATGCACCTGAGGCAGAGCAAGTGGAAGACGTTCAGCCTCTTTTCCTGGCGGGAGTACAGGGTCCAAGACTTGCTGCCGTAAAGGAGGGTGCTGAGGATGCAGGCTCTGTAGACTAGCATTTTGGTGTGGGTGTACAACTTGATGTCATTCCACACTCTCTTGTTGAGTCTGGACAGAGTTGTGGCTGCTTTTCCAATCCTCCTATTTAGCTCAGTGTCCAACGACAGGGTGTCAGTGATGGTGGACCCGAGGTAAACGAACTCGTGGACAACCTCTAACGTATAGTTGTCAATGCTGATTGATGGAGGTTCAGCAACTTCCTGATCAAGTACGTGTGTCTTCTTTAGGCTGATGGAAAGCCCGAAGTCCTTGCATGCTTTGGAGAACTGACCCAGTAGTTTCTGAAGCTGGTCGTCTGTGTGTGACACTACAGCAGTGTCATCTGCAAACAGCATATCTCTGATGAGGACTTCCCGCACCTTAGACTTAGCTTTCAGCCTTGCAAGATTAAACAGTTTCCCATAAGATCTTGCGTGCAAAAAGATGCCCTCTGTTGAGGGTCCAAAGGTGTGCTTCAGGAGGAGTGCGAAGAAGATCCCAAACAATGTCGGAGCAAGGACGCATCCTTGTTTGACGAGACCTCTCTAGTAAGACTATAATCGTAGTAAATGGAAGTAAATGTGATGTTTATGAGAAACTGATTCAACTGAAGAAAGTGGGTGGGCACTGGAATTGTTTGTCTCCTTGAAGTGTGTTGTGGTACTGAAAAGGTTGGGAGCCACTGCTCTAAATACTTCCACTGCATGCCATTCACACAAGGGGGTGTGTCATTACAGGTACTGGTAACGTACAGAAAGCAAAAGGTTGAACATTGATCATTTAGGCTATGTCTGAACTGCAGATTGCTGTTGGGAGCCTGGAGATCTCCTAACAGAAGTCTGCCACATCAGGAGCATTCTGCCAACATCCCTTCTTCCTCATGGAGCAAGGAAGGCGGGAGTGTCTCGGAAGACAAATTTCGCATTGCACAATTTGCTTATTGTTTGCTGACAGTCCTCAGCAATCTAGACAAAGCCTTAGTTTTACACGACAAAAGGTTAGCAGCAAGCTGCCCAAAATAATAGGACTAGTGTCGTTTAATATATTTTTCAATGATGTGAGAAAAAGTGTGAAAGGAGAGGTTGGAAACTTAGCTGGTGACATAAGTGCCATAGGGTGGCAGGCCCCTATAAGCAAAGCGGCTCCAGCTACCCAATGCCTGTCTGGATGTGGCCTAAGTTGACTTGATTAAGAAGGAGGGGCAGCATCTGGGGCTAATAAGTGAGAGGAAAACAGCTATGGCTGGACAGTGTTCATGTCACACTTCCTGTCTATACCTCACCCGGGCTGAGAAAGCAAACGATCCAACCAGTGGACCAAATTCAGTGATGAATCCTAGCCACATGCCATCTGAGGCAAGTTGCACATATGCTGAGAAGAAGTAGGTCCTTGGAGGGAGTTGCCAGAATTCTCTGTGGAAAGCTGAGGGCAGGAGATCTCCAGAGGAGCAAGCCCGCTGACAGTCAGACAGCCAGGCCTGAGAGGCTGAAGAGGCCGGAGGACTAGGAGACCAGCAGAGTGCCTACCTTGCTCATCTTTCCCAGGCAGAGGCTTGCAAGGTAGCTGTTCAGAAGAAAAAAAAAATAGGTCTGATTCAATGTGAAACCCAGGTGCAACAGAAAATTCTGGAATGGGGATTAAGAGGTATGTTGTTGGACTGGGTTTATGGGACTGTACACTGTACGTGGGATAAACAGAGTGTGTTTGGGGACTTGCAAGTTTACTTGCACTCTGTGGGGTAATAAACTGGCCCCTAGTAGGGATAATATTAGGTCCAAGAGACCTTGTGGTGTAGTCTCAAAGGAGCTTGAGACTGGAAAATGAGGTAGTGACATTGCATATGGCTGCAAGGGGATTCTCTGAGATGATATTAGGTCGTGACAGTAACTTATTTACTGGTAAGCATGTAAATGAAAGTTATAAACTTCACAGAGACCTAGCAATGGTAAGTGGAATGAGAGACAGGATATCAAGCAATTTTTTTGACAAACTGATGCATCCACAGGAGAGAGGGTAGAGTGTGATGGTAGATACAATCCAGGACTGAAACTTTTGAGTAGAGACAAGATGGAGAGAATAACTAATGAATGGTGTGAGGCATCTACAATTGGTGTTCTTACACAAAAATGAGCTATCAAAGTGCAACACCTTTAAACCTAACTAAAAGAGGGATAGCTCCGTGGTTTGACAGTTGGCCTTGTAAACCCAGTGTTATGAGCTCCGTCTCTGAGGAGGTCAGTTAGGGGTCTGGCTAAATAGATTTAAAAAAAAATCCATTAGGGAGGGCAGTTGGTCCTGGTGGGTGGGCAGGAGACTGGACTTGATAACCTGTTGTAGTTCCTTCCAGTTCTATGAGATAGGTATAGTATTTAGCAGTGAATAAATATGCTGTGGAACTCACTGCCACACAGTTTACGAGCTTAGTGGGATTCAAAAAAAAGTTTCACGTTTATATGGAAAAGGGGAACACCCACAGTTGCTTTAGGGAAGATCAATTTTTTTATGATGGGATATAAGCCTTGGACTTTATGGTGTAAATCAGACACAAGCTGTTAAGAAGCAGGAATAAAGTTCCTCTATAAAGAGTTTATTCTGTTACTGCCCACTATGGGGTTCCTTGAATTTGTTCTGAAGTATATAACATTGTGATGTGTCACTGGACTATGTGGACGTTAGGTCATCCTATTCTCTTACTAAGGACAAGTATTGATACTAAACTGTTTGTTTAGGCACTGACAAATGCCCATGTGTCTAAAATCTATGGTGCACTGCTGGCTCCTCAGTGTTGCAGTTGTTGCACTGTTATCTCTGTTGCAGATATCACAGGTGTGTGTACCCATAACCAATTAATTGTCCACCCTGCCCCTGGTAACCTCAGGGCTCAGCAGAAGACTATGGGGAACCACATATTCAGCCCGATTAAACTAGAGGGCTCTCACCTGCTGCCCTTCAAGCCCAGGGACCAAAACCCAACTCCTGATGAGGTTGAGTGGGCCCCACGCTGCAGGACTGGGGACTGAGCAGAGATGTGGGGCCCGGGAATCACATGGACCCTGACACTATATATGTGGCATGAGTGTGAGTAGGATCACCATAGGCAGGATATATGTAAGTGTACAATTTTATATATTGGCAGTTGCTGCTGTCATAGTACAGGTGAAATTGTAACAGTTTGTATCTATCTATCTATCTATCTATCTATCTATTTCTGCATTGTTCAAAAGATGCATCCAGCTGTACATTGCCTAAGCTTCCTTTTTCTGACTGACCTCTGAAAAAAAGATCTGTATTTCAGCTACAGCTGGTTCAAAATGAGTACTTTTTTCACAAATACATCCATGGAAAATTATTCACATTTTTATATGAAAAAAATATTCAAGATTTTCTAATTTCAGTAGCTACTCTCCACAGAAACAGAGTGGCAGCCATGTTAGTCTGTATTCCAACAAAACAAACCAGCAGTCATGTAGCATGTTAAAGACTAACAAAATAATTTATTAGGTGATGAGCTTTCATGGGGCAGACCCACTTCTTCAGATCTGGAGATAGTACTGTACCATCAGTTTTATAACAGAAAGATTAAAAAAAATTGAAATAAAAAGTGACAAATCAGATACATAGGACAGAAAGAGGGTGGTGAAGGGTGTGGAGGAGGGAAGCAAATTGCTAACTAAGTGTCCTGCCTGAGATCACAATGAATATCAAAGATAGGGAAGAGGTCTTTGTAATGTGTGAGGTAATTGCTATCTCTGTTAAGACCTACCCTCAATGTATCGAATTTGAGCATAAACTGCAGTTCATGCTCCCCTTTATAATCTGCTGTTACAGTCTCTTTGTTGTAAAGTGCATACTCTCAGCCCTTTAAAAGTATGGCCCAATCCATTGAAATGCTCACTGACAGGAAATGCTCACTAACATAGAATAAAATAATGGAGCATATAGAAATAATAGCATCCTAGTAAACTTGATGCAGAAAGCAACTAAATCAACTAAGAAGAGATAAATTACTTTAAAGTATAGCATGTATTGACAAGGACTGACACGATATACAAAGGTAGTGGTAGCCACCTAGTTCCCTGTGCCCACAGATGCTGCACAGAATGATATTCACAGCCAGGTGCATGTGAGCAGAAAACAACAGAGTCCTTTCTGGCTGGTTCTTTTCTTCAGAAATTACCTATGCATAACAAAATGACAGCATACTTCTAAACAATGACAGCCCCTCATGCTATTATGTTTATCCTGATTTTTTATAGGCAAACTTTCATGCAATCCAGGCACAAATCTTTCATGAAATGGGGGCAGTCACATGGAAGAAATGGATATATTTAAATGTGCTTACACGGTATCAAACAGTTGGATTAAAGAATGTTAAAAACCAACTTTCTGAAATAATGGAAAACTCTTGCACCTGATTAACTTGTTGTGCACTTTGTGCTGCTTACACAAATGCAAAATGCTACAATTCTGATTTGACAGGATTTTTCACTGTTGAAAATAATTACTTAAGGTGCATGGCAATAGTAATCTAATCTTATCTAATTTAATCTAATCTAATCAAAGATATCTGGTACCTGCTCAAATATACTGGACACACAATTCATAAACTTGAGTTTACAGCAAGTGCAAATGTGCTAGATAGCAGACATTTTAGCTCAAGAGGCAAATAAAGGGTATCTGTAAATGTTTTAATCACAGCACACAACTTCTATGCAGTTCTCTCCAGCTGATTTATCAACCAGTGACTGTCAGTAGGATTAAACGTACAATTATATTTAAATAATAATTTGTAATACTAAATCACCCTATAGCCGTGTCTACACCTGCATGCTACTTCGAAGTAGCGGCACTAACTTCGAAATAGTGCCCGTCACGGCTACACGTGCCGGGCGCTATTTTGAAGTTAACTTAGACGTTAGGCGGCGAGACGTCGAAGTCGCTAACCCCATGAGGGGATAGGAATAGCGCCCTACTTCGACGTTCAACGTCGAAGTAGGGACTGTGTAGTCGTTGCGCATCCCGCAACTTCAAAATAGCGGGGTCCGCCATGGCGGCCATCAGCTGAGGGGTTGAGAGATGCTCTCTCTCCAGCCCCTGCGGGGCTCTATCGTCACCGTGGGCAGCAGCCCTTAGCCCAGGGCTTCTGGCTGCTGCTGCGGCAGCTGGGGATCCATGCCGCAGGCACAGGGTCTGCAACCAGTTGTCGGCTCTGTGGATCTTGTGTTGTTTAGTGCAACTGTGCCTGGGAGGGGCCCTTTAAGGGAGCGGTTTCCTGTTGAGTCCGCCCTGTGACCCTGTCTGCAGCTGTGCCTGGCACCCTTATTTCAGTGTGTGCTACTTTGGCGTGTAGATGTTCCCTTGCAGCGCCTATTTCGATGTGGTGCCGCGCAACGTCGAAGTTGAACATCGACGTTGCCAGCCCTGGAGGACGTGTAGACGTTATTCATCGAAATAGCCTATTTCGATGTTGCTACATTGAAATAAGCTATTTCGATGTTGGCTTCACATGTAGACGTAGCCTATAGCAAATGTAACTGCTAACCAAGCTTTGCCAGAACTTATCTGGGTCAAATTTTGTACGTACAACCACAAAATCACAAGGCATTGCAGCACTTAAGTTGTTAGGCAGCTGTAGGTAAGTGAATTAATATAGTTGATGGGCAAATGAGCCTGCATGGAATACATTGTCACCACAGATTTCAATGTTCTTGAATTCAGAATTTCATTTCTGTGGCATAGCACTTGTGAAATGGTCCATATGGGTAAATAAATCTGAACACATTTCCTCTCATGGACTTCAAGAGAAGTCGGATTTTACTCTTTGTCCATTTAACCAGAAAGCAAAAAGTAATCATACGCCTGTCCTTTCTTAGGGTGACCATGCGTTCTGTTTTAGCCAGGACTGTCTCTTTTTTGAGCTCCCTGGAGAGCCTCCCCAATTTAAAAAATGTCTAATTGTCCCATAAGTTGTAAAGCAGAGACCTGAGTCTTAAAGAGACAGCATTTCAAGCTGAAGGGACTGTCTGTTTAAAGAGACAGCTGGTGGAGGTGTGTGGGCTCTTTAAAAAGACTGGTTAAATATGTGGTTGCCAGCAGCCCTGGGGCAATGTGGGAGTAGGAGGATGGAGGAAGGGGAAGGTTGTCAGAAGCCAGAATCAGGCTGCTGTGCACTCTTTCTTCACACTGCCTGACAAAGACAGAGGAGGCTGAGTCTCAGATAGTTCCCCCCACAAATACTGGTGGTAGGTAATAGGGAGGGCAGGGCTTATGGTGGGGAATGGGGGGCAGCCACTTGGGGAAAAGTGGGGACAGCCACTGGGGAGTTGCACTTAGCTGTGGACTGCAAAGCTCAAGCAGGCAAGTCTCTGGAGTAAAGAGCAGCTAGACCCAGGATCAGGGTTAGATAGGGGATCATAGGTTTGGAGGAGTCCCATGAAGGGTGGTGGTCAGGGCTGAGGAGGGAGCAGAGACAGGAAGAAAGGGACAAGGCAGGTGAATCATGGAGAAGGGCTGGTAGGGCCGGATTAACTCGTCTAGAGGCCAGGGCTATTAGATTTTGTGGGGGCCCCTAGGACTGGGGAGAGCACAGAAATCGTGGGTCCAGAATATGGGAGGGGGGTTGCTCCAGGCTGGGCCAGAAGGGTGGGGTGTGAGCTGGGGAGAGGGTGCTCCAGCCAGGAGTGCATGTTCTGAGCTACAGCCTGGGATGAAGGGTTTGAGATGCAGCAGGAGGGAGCTCCAGGCTGGGACCCAGGGGTTTGGAGTGTGGGAGAGGACTCAGCCTGACCCACTGACAGATGGGGGGGAAAGAGGGCAAGTTCCCAGGACCCCAGACAATATTAAATGGCCTGGGAGCCCCAGAACCTTTTAAATTGCTCAGGCAGGTATGGCAGGTGAAACCCCTGCTTTGGGTGAGGCTAACCCCCTGCTGTATTCTTTCTGCCTGTGCCTTTCCTCACAGGCCAGAGCCACAGCCCCCACGTTTTGAGAGGAGGTGGAAAAGGTGATGTGCTGGGAGAAATAGAGTGAGGGTGGGGAGTCTGGTTGCCCCACTTTGCATAGGTGTTAATGGTTTAGAAGGGAAAGCATTATTTTACAACATACTTCTTAGGAGTTTTGTAGCTATTGGAAACTGATCAATATTTTTTAAAATATATCCTGTCCTACTGTACTGATTGATGCATTTTAAATTAAAAACTGGCAGAACTTTACCATAAATCCTGTTTGTTTGACTTTTCAGTCACAAATGGATTTCCAGATAAGTGATGTCCACCAAGTTTTAGCATTTGTTTGGGAAGGGGCATTTGAACCCTTAGGCTGCAGCTCTTATCTTAGTCAGGCCCTGCCCTGGGGAATGGGAGAACTAGCTAGGCCAGGACTGCAACACAGGGGAAGAAGGGGTGGTTCACAGGCAGCAACTAGGAAACAAACTGGCACCGTGCGACCTGAGCATCTCTGAGGTGAAGAAGGGGCAGCTGGGCCCAGTAATTAGATGGGAGATTAAGTCACATTTTGGGAGAGATAAACCCATGGCGGGGAGTTTCAGTGGGAGATGGTGAGAGGCAGCATCAGGACAAGGGGTGAGGATTTCCAAACCTTTCAGTGCTGTATCGCTCATGGGGGCTTACAAACTACAAGCTCTGAAAATCCTGTTTGCAGAGTAGGTTTTTAGAATGTAGGTGTGTCATTTACAGACTGGTGGCAGGTTGGAAGGTTTGGCAATGGGCTTGGCATTGTGTGTACGGCTACTAGAAGGTGTGCTGTGCTGTACTGAAAACAGCGAGGTATTGACAAGTATCAGCTATGGAATAATATATTTGCTTTGAAAGCTAAGGGTATAAGTTATCTGTTGTAAATCCGCTGACTCCAGTGAAATTAAATGGCAGGGGGAAGTGCGGGGAAGAACTGACCTAGTAGATTTCATCCTTTTTGTATTGCTGCAAAATTATCAAATAGTTTACATTGTTCCAGAACCCAGCCCCTGGTCTTCTCCCCACTTCCAGCCTCCTGTCCTGACTCCTGCACTCACACACAGCCCTGATTTCCAGCAGCTCACCAACATATCCCCACCCCCCCGCTCTGGCTCCTGAACCTCTCTCGTGACATTGCCAGCCCTCACACCACCAGCCCACACTCTGGAGGACAGCAAGAAGAGGACAAGGCAGCCATTTGTATAGAGCAATAACCACTTAATTGGAGATATATATATTAATTTTTTACCTCATTCTGTTACAGTGTGAATCGTTTAAATGGATGCTCAGTGAACTTAATGTTATTTTGCATGTCTGTACTGAACAGTTCTGATGAATTGCCATTGAACTTGCTTAACTCCAAGGCTGTGTCTACACTACAAAAATAACTTCGATGTTGAGAGTAAGGGTATAAGTTAAGGGTATAAGTTATCTGTTGTAAATTCTGATGAATTCATGAATTCTGATGAATTCCCACTCCCCTACTCTGGCTCCTGCACCTCTCTCTTGAAGTTAGTTCCTGGTGTAGACACCCCGCCCCAAGCAATTTTACCAGGAATCTTGTATTTCACATAATAGGGAAATATAGTCAACCTATACATTCAGCACTTCTGTAAACAAAACCAAAATGCATAGGTCATAACAAACAAGACTTGCTAAGAGTCCTAATGTAATGTAAGCAGAGGGATGCAACTTAACTAATTTCCAGGAAGTGGAAGGTATGTTACCCCAGGTCTCCATGGCTACGTCTACACGTGCACCCAACTTCGAAATAACTTATTTCGATGTAGCAACATCGAAATAGGCTATTTCGATGAATAACGTCTACACGTCCTCCAGGGCTGGCAACGTCGATGTTCAACTTCGACGTTGCTCAGCCCAACATCGAAATAGGCACAGCGAGGGAACGTCTACACGCCAAAGTAGCACACATCGAAATAAGGGAGCCAGGCACAGCTGCAGACAGGGTCACGGGGCAGACTCAACAGCAAGTCGCTCCCTTAAAGGGCCCCTCCCAGACACACTTTCATTAAACAGTGCAAGATACACAGAGCCAACAACTAGTTGCAGACCCTGTATATGCAGCACGGACCCCCAGCTGCAGCAGCAGCAGCCAGAAGCCCTGGGCTAAGGGCTGCTGCCCACGGTGACCACAGAGCCCCGCAAGGGCTGGAGAGAGAGTATCTCTCAACCCCCCAGCTGATGGCCGCCATGGAGGACCCCGCTATTTCGATGTTGCGGGACGCGGATCGTCTACACGTCCCTACTTCGATGTTGAACGTCGAAGTAGGGCGCTATTCCCATCCGCTCATGGGGTTAGCGACTTCGACGTCTCGTCGCCTAACGTCGATTTCAACTTCGAAATAGCGCCCAACACGTGTAGACGTGACGGGCGCTATTTCGAAGTTACTGCCGCTACTTCGAAGTAGCGTGCACGTGTAGACGCAGCCCATCTGCCCCAAAAAGGCTGCAGCTACACTACAGCCATCTTTGGAAAGGTGATTTTTCCAGACAAGAACTTCCAGCAAGTCTTCCTTCAAAAGATGAATTCCACACACCAAAAGCAGATCGATATTTCAATCTGCTCTTTCAAAAGAGTGCAGCCATACAGCCCCGGGGGCACTCTTTCAAAAGAACGAGCCACAAAATGCCACAAACAGGGTCGCATGGCCAGCAAGCCCTCCCAGGAGCAGCAGCCACATGCTCCCTTAAAAGGCCTTAAAGTGCCCCTCCCAAACAACCCCTCCCTGCACATGCAGCTGAGGTCTGCTGAGCTGATACAAGCAAAGCTGAGCTAGTGCCCAGTCCTGACCCTCGGACTTGAGAGCCATGGACAAACAGCAGCCCCAGAGCTACCAGCATGCCCTGGCTGGACTGCTGGCCACCCTCCTAGCAGCCGCCCCCACCTGTTCCAGGTGCCCAGGAGGGGGTGAGGGTACCCCTTTACACATGAGTGTGCTCAATCTCCTTCCCCTGCAGGTTATAAAGGCAATCAACTAGGTGCTGCTCTGGAGGCTCATGCATACTGGGGACCTGGACATGGATGTCACAGAGTTCACAGACCTCTGCTTCCCCCAATGTTTTGATGTGATTGGTGGTACCCACAATGCCATCCAAGCTGTGGACCACAGCACTGGCTGATACATGAACCGCAAGGACTGCCATTCTTTCGTGCTGCAGGTCCTGGTGGAATATAGGGGCCAGTTCATGGACATATACCTGGACACATGGGTCTTTTGCAATTCCAGTGAATGGGAGCTCGGGGATGTCACCCTGTCCCTGTGTATAGTGGGCAACCAGGCCTACCCCTGGTATTGCTGGCTCATGCAGCTGTACACAGGCCACCCTACCCTCTCCCAAGAGCTTTTCAACAGCCATCTCACCCAGGCATGCTACCCAGTAGAGTGTGCCTTTGGGCACTTGAAGATGAGGTTCAGTTGCCTCCTCACGTGCCTGTGTGTTAGGGTGCAGAACATCCCCCAGGTTGTGGAGGCGTGCTGTGTCCTCCACAAGCTGGTTGAGGCCAAGGAGGATGCCTTCCTTGAGGAGGGTTGTTCAAGGCAGGCCCCGGTTAGGAGCAGCTTGACGTGACCTCCGACTGTCAGGCTCACTGTGATGGGCTCTGTGTCTGTGAGACCCATCAGGAGGCCTTTGCCCGTGGGCCCCAGTGACCCTTCCTGGGGCACCCCCTGCAGGCTCCTCCTGCTTGCAACCGCACCCTGTCCCCCCATGACCCCTTGTGCCCATCCACCCCTCAGCCCCCCACTAATGAGTGACACGGTGATGTTGAAAAAATAAACAATGTTTTCAAACAAACTCAAACTTTAGCAACCAGAAAAATAATCACACCTATATATGGGGGGAACTATATACATTGTGGGGCCTGGGATGGGGGTGGGGGCCTCAGTCCTCTGAGGGGTGGAGGGCCATGAGCCATGGTGGCTATGGGAGCCCCTTCTGCCCTGGGTGCAGGCTCCCCATTGGGGCTGGGATGGGTTCGAAATCAAGGAAAGTAGGTGCATGAGGGGCAGCAGGCTCAGTCTTGGTGCGGGGGAAAGGCAGCAGGGGGGCTGCTGTGGCAGGGCCCATCCTGGCAATGAGCCATTCAGCAAGGCCCTGTATGGCAGCAGGTGGGAGGTTGGGTGAGAGCAGGGCAGCAGGTGTGGTGAAGAGAGGCAGAGCCAGCAGCTCCATCAGGATCCTGCATATGGTCCATAGCATGTCCACTACCTCGCCCCAGTCTCCAGCTGCCAGACCAGGTCATTGTGATTCAAGCAGCAGTTGGCTCTGTTCTCAGAGGGTGGCCGTGTATGTGACTGCCTCCATGTCCCATCCACAGCGATGGTCCCTCTGGCCACAGGCCTGGGGATGGGGGTGCACCAGGCCTCTCCACCACCAGTCCTGGGCTTCTCAGCTCTGGTCCCGGGATAGGACTGGCCTGCTCCACAGGTGTGGTGAAGCTCACCTGGCCTTGGATGTCACAGCTGTAAGGATGGAAGGGGAGAGAGAGATGGTACATCAGTCCCACAGCCCAGCCCCAAGGGCCATGCCCCCCATCCCCTGTGGGCAGCAGCCCCCACCCCCAGGCAGAGGGATGGGGATGTCCTAGAACAGTAGTGTGTGTGCCCTGCATGGCAGGCCCTGCCACAGAAGGACTTTGCAATGCATTTGGAATGGGGCTGACTTCTGTGCCTCATTCCCCACTCCCCCGCCAGGGAGAAGGCTACAAAGCAAGTCGGGTGTGGGGTGTCTGTGCACAGAGGGGTCCTCGCATAGGTGGCAGGTGATTTGGGTTCTGCCTGTCCCTTCCCACCACCCCCACATGTGTGGCCCACACCGCTGTCCATGGGGGTGGGATGCTGACTGTCACCCATGGACATGCCTGTGTGCTGGGGGCACACTCCTCGGTGAGGCGTATAGGGTCAGGCTGTCGCCTGTGTGGCTGGCCTGCCTGGGGCCATGGCCGGGGTGGGTGAACCCACCGGACGGGTGTGCGAAGCACTGGGCACTTACCAGAGCATCCTGGGAAGATGTCTAGAGATGGCAGGCTGCAGGGCACCTGGCCGGATGACCCTGATGCGATGGCGATTACCTGGGTCCCATTGGTTGAATCATCAGCTTCTGACAGGGCCTTGGTCTCCGGCTCCAGCTGGCTGGTGTTGGTTGAGGGTCCCACCTGGTCTATGGGTGGCCCTGGCTCATCTTCTGACACTGCTGCAGGCGGCTCCTCAGCTGCCATGTTGACGATTGAGGGGGGACTATCCTCACCCCTGAGGAGCCTGTGCAGCTCCTCATAAAAGGGGCACGTGGCCAGCCCTGCCCACAAGCACCTGGCAGTGTCCCTGGCCTGGGCATAACCCTTTTAAAGTTATTTGACCTTGGAGCGCACTTACTCCAAGGCCTGGGCAGGCTGGCTCTGGGTGGTGAGGCTAGTGGCCAGCCGGCGGTGTTGAGGGGCACTGTGCCTCTTGTCAGTGGTGGTGCAGAGGACATTCTCCTCATGCCAGAGGCCAAGCAGGTCTTTGAGCTCTGGCTCAGTCCATGGGTGGCCAGGGCAGGCTTCCGAGTCCTTCTGCTGGCTCTGTGGGGGGTTCCTGGAGGTCCCAGGGCAGCTGGCTCTCCAACATTCTGCACATCAGTGCTGCAGGGGGCTGTGAGGGCAGGGTACTGGAGGGCCATCTCCTTTATGCTCTGTGCTGTCCGCCTCTTGCCACAGGGTCTGCAGGGCTCCCTCTGCCTTTAAGGCAGCTGGACGCAGGAAGCATAGAGCTCCGCTGGCACTGGCCAGGGCATCTCCGTGCTCCAGCTGGCCAGTGCCAGGGAGGACTCCTCTTTTGAAAGAGGGGCCCATGGAGCATCTACACACATCTACACGTGCCTGTAACTTTACTGCAAGCAATACCAGGAGAGGAGACAAAATAATGCCACTTGCGCAGAAGCAGAAGTGGAACAAGACAGGCAAGAGCAGTAGTAGAAGAAGGAGTCTAGTAATGGCCATGAGTGTAAACATTTTATTGTTTCCACTAACCTCCCTTTCCCATGAATTTCTGGTTCTGAGTTAGATGCTGAGAGTTCTGGCACAACCAATGTTATGTATATATTTGGCCAGGAGCTTTAGTATTTCATTCAGAATTTTCTGAAGCGCTGTATGTCCTGGAGTTTTGCCAGCCTTTAATGCTTCTAAACTGCCAAATTGCCTCAAAACAGAAATATGTCTTAGTCTTTGGGATGTTCTACTTGTATTATTTTTCTTAACTCTATTAATAACATTGCATGCTGTTAGTGTCTCTTTTGACTGCTGGGGCAAAGCATGACGCTAAACCTTCACCTTCAGCCATAGAAACTTCAATGCCCCTATCAGACAAGACTGTGATCACTGCTTCCTATATTTCTTCTGTATATGTGACGTTGATTATATCTTCTGTTGCTCCCAACCAAATTACTTGCAACTAAATGATGGATGTGCATATTGAGTTAAAAGGCCACTATAATGGATCTTATAACTAAATACAGCCTTATTCCGTTTCCCACCCCTTCACTTAACATTTTCTATTATCTGTTCCTGAACAGTTAGGTCTTCCATGACTACCACAATGGCATGTGTGTACACTTCTATGCATTCTTTTTGTCATTGTTCACCATGCGTAATCAGTACATGGTGGTACAAAATGCAGCTATGAAAAAAGAAAGCTCTTGTCCTTTTAAACTGTCAGCTGTTCCGACAGTAAAACAACCACTGACCTCATGAAAACTTATCTTTCAGTCAAAGAAGAATACATTTTCCATATGTATTTTCTTCTTTGATTTCACCAAAAACTGTGGGTCTTTTGCCCTAGGGAAGGTCACATTTCTTTTCTCAAAGGAAGCTGTCATTTTCTGCCAATTCAGGCTAACACGATGTCATCGCCTTGAAGTGCATTCTGTGTGGATCTGGGTAATTTTTGCATGATTTTTTTTTTCAATCAAACACTCTTTCAGAACATTTTTAGGGATCTTTCTTTTGTTTTGCTCCTGTTAGCACATTTGTGACAGCAATTTCCATTGGATGGATCTATTCACTTTTCCTGTAGCTTATTCAGCTCATGTCAGAGAGGTGACTTATTGCTGACAAAACAGAATTACCTTTTGTGATACTCCCTTCCCTTTAGAGATGCAGTTTATTGTAGATGACTGGTTTGTGCAAGTAGACATATTCCATGAAGAAAACTCCTTTGAGACCCATTGTACTCAAAGCCAAGCTGATTAAAAAAAATTTTGATGGAGGTTTTTTGTCTGAAAATGCAGTTCCATCAAAATTGAAACATTGTATAGTACCAGCAGAGGGATAGTTCCATGGTTTGAGTGTTATCCTGCTAAGCCCACAGTTGTGAGCTCAATCCTCTGGGGGCTGTTTAAGGCTCTGGGGTAAGTAGATTAACCAAAAAAAAAAACAAACCCACACTTGCTAGGGCTGGCAGTAGGCCTTGCTGTGAGGGCAGGTGTGCAGACTCAATGGGTTCTCAAGGTCCCTTTCAGCTCTATGAGGTAGGTGTATGTAAATTGAGGGTGTTGGTTTTAAACAAATGTCTAGAGTAAGGGGGAGGGTCAATAAACATTTTTCTTGTTTCATTTCAATAATGACAATGTCATATTTTGATGTTTATCACATTTAGATTAATTTCATGTTCACTGTTATATTTAGAATGTAATATTAATATAATTGAATATAATGCTTAATAGTTTACATTGGTTTCATTACAAAAACCATTTGGTAGTTCTGATTTGGTGGAATTTTGTGTTCCCGAGAAACAGTGAGATTTTTCACTTTTCATTCCAAATTAGAAAAACAAATTTCACAATGTCAGAATTTCCTGCCGAATAGAAATTCCATTTTTCCTACCACCTGTAGTCTTGAGGGACATCCCCTTTCCTTGCATGTCTCTCCTCATTTGTGTGGTAGTAGCATCAGATTGCTTCCACAGCAACATTTCTCTCTGCTCCTGAATCTCTGAGAACCCCCAGTAGTTCTGTGGAGTGACAGAGATGGGCAGGGATGTAACTTGTTTTCATTTCCTCCGAGGAGATTGAACCTGATCCAAAGCCCTCTGGAGTCAGAGAATCTTGTCATTGGTTTAACTCACTTTTGAAATAACTCCTTATAGAGGAGAAAAGCTAGAAGCTTTGTTAAAAGACTCCATAACAACAGAGACCATTTTATGCGAAGAAGAAGGGCAAATGCTAGCTAAGCAGCCCCCAGCAATTTAGCTTGGATTACCTGGGAGTGAGGGCAGACATGCAAGTCGGCCAGAGCCCACACAAAGGCAAAGAGCATGTTGAACATGTTAAGGGCCCAAATAACGGTTACTTTGGCATGGGAGCAAACCCTTGCCCCTTGACCGAAGAATTTAAAGGAAACTCCATCAGGGCAGTCTCGTAGAGCTTCTCGGCTTCTGCCTGAGGCAGACTCGGGTTTTTGTTAACATAACATTTTGTAGACAAAAACTGAGGAATTCTGTTTCTCAAAGTAATCTTAACTTGATTCTCTTCTGCTTTCATAATGTTTTTTATCACTGTGTATGCTGTAGCTTTAACGACTCCATGTGCACTACATAATGCGTTACCCTATCTTCCTTCTTACTGAGCATGTTTATTTGAGTCGGCTGAATTTATTAAATTATTTTAACTCAAAATCATAATATTTTTCTATGCAGAGAATTCAAATGTGAGATTATTTTCCCCAAAAAATATTTGCCACTAGGTTGACAACAAGCCTAAAACACTATAAATCAAGCCATGGTCTTTTAAAAAAGAAAAAAACACAAATGATTAAAGTGATATATTTTCAAAAGTTTTAAGGACCTGGAAAAGAAATTGTCTTCTGGACCACAATGGTCATGATCTCCCAGTCTAGTAATACGGTAATAATGCATTATTATATAAAGGTACCTAAACATGCATTACAAAAGTTATGCAATCATTTAATGTGATGTAGTCTCTGGTGCCAAGTTTAAAACCTGAGAAAAATTCTTCCGTTTTAAGAGCAATCTGTTAACTAGTTACTTTGTTTTGGTGTGCTTTAGTACACTGTGAAATGAAGTAATATAATAGTGACAGTTTTCTAGGTACTCGACAAGTACAGTTTTCTCTACAGCCTGTCAGGACTGTTGCATATATTTTGTGCAAAATATATTCCTTTTTTGCACACATCTTATCATACATGCCCAAATAGTTTCATTACTTCGACTGTGGCTTGCATATATCTGCCTCTTACAATGTCAGTTAAAAGGCAATCTCTGTTATTTTTACCCCTTGTTCTGCCTCTTCTCTTAAAATGAGGAGGGCCAAATTCTTCTCCAAGGTTTGCAACCTCGTTTCATTTGTGGAACTCTAAAAAAATTTCAGATGGAAGTGAAGAGCCCTTTGGAAATCTTAGGTGCAGGCTGCAGATCTTGGGTTGAAAGCCACTATCCTAGTGCATTGGCTTCTACCCTACTGCAGCCTTCAACCCATTGATTGCATAGGCTGGTGTTCTACTGACATTGTCTATTTCTTTCTACCTTATCCTTCCTGTTCACGTCAGAGAGTATGATACTGATACATGGTATATCTGATGTGATAGGAACTGTTGGTACATTGACCTACTCAATACTAAAAATTTGTGAGTATCCATTGTATTGTCACCAGAACTCCATCTAGCCTTTAGCTCTCTCAGAAGAATACCGCCATGGTATTTGTGGTATTCAGTATCTTGGAGACTTTGTTTTTGCAATTACATAAATTAGTAGTTACTGGGTATCTATCGCTTCATGACCAAATATTTTCCCCTAGATTCTTACTGTCACCATTCAGACACATGCGTGACAATGATTTGTTGAAGATAAAGGTTTATTAAAGCAAAAATTTCACACAAAAGGGAGAACAGTTGATCCAAGCATTACTCATTCATTTTTCAAATGCACAAAAAACCTTCCAGTTGCTGTCAAATACTACTTTCTCTTTCTGTGCTGAAAGCTGGCAGAGTAAGAGTGTAGGTTCATAACAGATTCATTGTGCCTACTTAATAAAAAGAGAACTGCTGAGTAAGCCAGGCGTGTTTAATTCTGTTTTGCAAGATTATTCTCACTAAGGAGAAGATTTTAAGATGCATTCTGTAGCACAGATCACTTTTTCAGGAAGATGTCCTGTTAGCTGATTAATAAAATGTTCCTTTAATTTTAAGAACCGTCTTCAGTCTTTGTTTAACACTTCAGTCAAAGTTAGGTTAGTATTCTTTCCCCCTTCTGATAAGGAATCTTTCATTCACTATCCTTTACTGGCTGTCAGGTGGGTCACAGATGTTACAGGAAAAAGTAGGTCCATTATTTAGGACACATTACTTTCATTGGCAGGGCTTTGCCTTTTAATTCTAATCTTGCTACATGAAGGTTTATAACACATAGATTTAGTACGATTGTGGGGGATGGCAGTGTGAATTTTGATGTGAAACACTGTAAACATCTTTGGGAACTTTCCTCACTGTTCAGATTTGTATTTAACATTTTCTCCAAATTAAATGCACCTGGGCTATCAGTTGACTACAAGTTCAAGTAAGATTCCTATGGCCTAAGGCATTGCTTTTGTGTTCTCTCAGGCTATGTCTACACAGGCACCCTCTGCCAACAGATGGTGCTGTCGGCAGTATTACCTCTGGAAAATATCTGTCGACAGAGAGTGTCTACACAGCACCCAGATCTGTCAACAGAGGGAGCCCGTTAACCCCGGAAGCGTGGAGTGTATGGAGGTTAAACACTTCCAGCTGTGCTGGCTCCATGCGCCCTTAAAGGGCCCCCCACCCGGCCACAGTCCCTGTGCAAGACGAGACTGAAAGAACCCTACTGGACATGGCCAAGCGCCTACCGGGACCACAGATGGAGCTCACAGAGCCCGCTGGTGACACCCAGCAGTATGGCAGGGCAGCCTCTAACCACTGTTTGGGATGAGGGGCAGCTGCTACTCCCACTGCCCCTGGTCCTCATGGGGGTTTTCCACCACATCTGGGAGGACGACCCTGAGGAGGACCCTGGTACACTGGCAGTCCTCCCCTGCTTGGGGGCCCTAACAATTCTGGTGGTATCCCACCAGCTGCGACTAGTAGGACCATCTAGTCACAGGGCAGTGGGATGACTACCACTGGCTTTGGCATTTCCAAATGCAGAAGGCCACCTTCCTTGAGCTGTGCCAGAGGCTTTCCTCCATCCTGTGAAGACAGGACATGAACATGCAGCCTGCCCTCACCCTCAAGAAGAGCGCGCCCATAGTGGTATGGAAACTGGTGACACCTGACAGCTACCACTCCATGGGACATCATTTCAGAGTCAGGAAGTCCACCGTTGGAGCTTTCCTGATGCAGGTATGGCAGCCGTGGACTGCATGGGGGGAGGGGGAGAGGGGTACAGGGGTTTGGGCGTAGGGGACAGGAGGGACAGGGGTTGGGAGGGCAGGGGACGGGGGTAGGGGGATGGGGTGGGGGCAGAGGGCAGGGGGAATGGGGGACAGGGATATAGGAGAGGTCAGGAGAGGGGAGGGGGTTGTGGAGCTCTTGGGGTCCCAGGTGTGCTATACCCCTCAGTGACCCGTGGCCGTGTCCTGTCTCCTATGCCTGCAGGTGGTGCGTGCCATCAACAAGCCCCTGCTATGGAGGCTTGTCCAGATCTACAGTGAGGACACCCCTGGGCCAGCTTCCACCACTTGGTCTTCCCCAGTTGTTTCAGGACGGTGGATGGCACGCACATCCCCATCCAGGCCCTGGAACACAGTGCCGGCAGCTTCATAAACCACAATGGGTAGCACTTGGCGGTCATGCAAGCCCTAGTGGACCACTGAGACCTGTTCTTGGACGTATATATCATATGGCCAGGCCAGACACACGATGTGCAGGTGCTGTGGATCTCCAGCCTGTTCCGCAGAATGGCAGAGGGCGCCTGCGTCCCCCACTGGGAACTGACAGTGGGAGATAAATGGATGCTCCACTACATTGTGGGGGATGCAGCATGTCTACTCCTCCCATGGCTCATGAGGCCCTACATGGGCCACCAGGATACCACACAAGAGGCCTTCAATGCCCTCCTCGCCTGGGTGAGAAACACTGCTGAGCTTGCCTTTGGCCAGCTGAAGGGGAGGTTCTGATGCCTCCTCACGTGGCTAGAAGTGGGGGAGGAGCCATCCCCACAGTCATGGCTGCAAGTTGCACACTGCACAGCATGGTGGAGGGGAGGAAGGAGGAGCTCCTCCAGGGGTGGCTGTCTGAGGAAAGGGGCTGTTATGAGCAGCCCAGGGCAGCTCACAACCAGCAGGTGCACACCAGTGGAGTGCGCATTAGGGAGGCCATGTGGGAGGCATTTGCCCATGGCCTCCAGTGACTGTCCCCAGGCCACCCCAGGGGGAGGTCACTGTTCCAGGGCACCCCTTTCCCACTGCACCCTCCCACCAGCAACCCCCAAGGAGGGACATGGGTGTGAAAACATAACCTTTATCCCAAAAATATAGCTGCAGTAAAAATATAACTTTTAACATACAGCTTCTGATTTTCAAACAGGGAGGGCGGGCAGAAAGTTGTGATTGTCTAACATAGTAGTAGTAGTAGGTCATCCGACATGTCCGATGATGATGATGTCTTCAGCTTGCACAGGCTCATCGGTTGTGGACTCGCATGTGGCTGAAGAATCCAAGCTTTGAACGGCACAGGCATTCACAGTGGGGGCAAGGGAATTGTCCTGGCTCTGTTGGTGCAGCTGCTGCTGTTGCTTTCTTCCTCTCACGAGCATCAATGAGGCTTACGCGTCGCTGCTCTTCAAAGTTGTCATACGCGTGTCGTATGAGAGCACGCCAGCCTGTTTGGTCTTTTGCATGCTGCTCTAGCTGATCTGGTTTTAAACCAGCATGAACAATGTTGGCCTTCACGCAGTCTTTATACCTCTTGCAAGGCCCACCTCAATTCCTTTTGCCCTGGGAGAGTTCACTGTAGAGGAGTTGCTTAGGGATTCTTGACTCCTCCATTCGTATGACGTGCCCTGTCCAGCGAAGCTGGGCTTTCAGAATCGTGGCTTCGATGCTCATGGTTCCTGCTCTGCCCAGGACTTCCAGGTTTGTAACTCTGTCCTGCCATCGAATGTGCAGTATTGACTTCAGGCTGTGTATGTGGAAGTGCTCTAGCAGTTTTATGTGTTTTCTGTACAAGGTCCAGGTTTCACAGCCATACAGGAGACTGATCAGGACTACAGCTTTGTACACTTTCAGTTTAGTGGACTGTTGGATATTGTGCTAATTCAACACTTGCGCTCTCAGACGCCCTAGTGCCCGGCTGGCCTGGCAGAAAGTTGTTATTGTCTAACATACGCTGGTGAATACTTACCAGCAGTGAAGACATTCACAGAAATCAGGTTCTGATGGCAAAACGGAGCAGAAAAAAAAGGCAACATTTGGAACAATCCATATGTGGGTGCAATGAAAAACGTGTCCAGTTCTACAAACCTTCTTACTGACTTTGCCTCCTGGCCTTTTTGAGTTAGCTTTCCTAGGACAGAAAAATTCATTGTACTTTAAAGCTACTTTCATCCAATAGCACCCTACGTGTTCTTTCCTCATGACACATATCATTTCTATCCTTTCATATAATTAACATAATTAACTCTCAAATCCTGGGAAGTGGATATCCTCTGCTTACTAATTTACAGTCATTTGCACTGTACCAGGGATGACATTGTGGAGCCTGAAGTCTGCTTTGCCATTGATGTGCCAAGCATAGCCACTCTCCACAGGAGCGAGGTAGTGGACATGTTGTTCAGAAATGTAATTGTGGCCATTGGATCCACATAAATTTTGTTTTCCCGTCACAATGGAGTGTTGTATGGCTCCTGCTTTCCTCCCTATAGGGGGCTACGGTACACAAGTGCACTGGGACATGTTGGATCATTCCCTCCACCCAGCTGACCTTGACTGCGACATGTGGTCTAAGCTCTTCCTCTCTTTCTCCGGAAACATTTAATAATAAAGGACAGCACAGGAAGCTGACAAATCCAGGATACCTGTCAGAGTATTTAATTGGTCTGTGACTTACCATTTTGCTTAGCTTGGCAACTGACACTTTTAAAAATGTACGCGAAGATATGCCTGTAATTGGTAGGCTGAACTGCAGAAAGCTAGTGCTACATCAAAGAAATTGAGTTTTTTAACAGTCCCAAAATATTATATGCTGGAAGATAACAAAATTTATTATGCCCTGCAGTCTTAAGAAACGGTCTGTGTGTGTATATTATGACCATATTCAATTTGCATACTCAGGTTTGTTCGTTCTAAAGAAAGTACAACTTAGTAGTTACTATGTGTATTTAATTTTGTTGCTTTTAGATTTAGAGCAGTTTGCCTAGGTGAACATAAATCCTTTAGAACTGCAAATATTTGGCTAAATCTTGTTTTATATGAGATACTAGTGAGCTGCTGGCAAGAACAATATTCCCTCATGTAGGATAATACTACTAACATAAATCATTTGCCAATAGTTAGCATTTTCAAGATTTTTGAAATCACACTTGACAAAACACTTGGCAAAGGCACCTCTGACTTTGAGATCTTTAAATATTGGCAAACAGATAACATTTACCGTTGTCCTAGAGTGTTCATAAAGTTTTGTACTTAATGCAGCTGTCATATACTGCAATGCCAGTGTGTATGCTTAATGCCCAGGGTGATCTGAACAGTTAGACTTATTCTGTAGGCATGAGATAAAAACCCTTTATATGGGGTCCATGTTACAAGTCCAGGTTATTCCTAAACAATGCAACTTATAGTGAAACAAATTATAAAGAGGGTTTAATATCCATAAGGATTAATGTAATGAGCTGGAGATATGTTCCTCCTTTCAACCTGGCATGCAGCCTGCCCCTGTCCCTGGCTGCTTTTGCTGGGCAGTGTGACTGCCTCCTCTGCCTTCCCCTCCACCATCTGGTCACACTCTGTACAGTACAGGACCTGTACAGGTTGTATCCAGCACCCTCGGGACCTGACCCGAGCCAGAAAAGAGAATTTTCCAAACAAGGGAAAGTCATCTTCCCTCAGCCCCTGCAGCTGGCTCCTGACTGATTGCTTTTCCCGGCAGCCAGGTCCCAGCTTTCAGCTGCTCGTGGGTCCTAGCAGCCACCAACCACCGTGGTGCCCCACCGCCCACAGACCCAGGCAGCCTGCAGCATTTCACAGCCACTGGCCTGGCTCCCCACTGTTCCAGCTTCTGCCAGCTCCCTGTGGCTCCCTGAAACTTCCCCAGCTTCCCATTGCTCCCTGCCGGTCCTCCCTGGCTTCACAGAGCTCCCCTCCAGTCTCTGCTGGCTACCGGAGGCTCTCCACTGGTCCCTCCACAGCTCCCAGCTGGTCTCCCACCCACTCCCCACAGCTCCCCTCTGCTCCCCGCCACTGGCTTCCTGTGTCTCCCCCTCAACTCCTCCCAGCTCCCTGCTGGTCTCCCACTGGCTCCCCACAGTGTCTCCACGGGTCCCCTGCTGGCTTCGTGCAGCTCCCCTCCTGCACTCCCCAGCTCCCTGCAGCTCCCTAACAGTCCCCACAGTTCCCCACCAGCCCCCGGACCCCCCCAGCTTCCTGCAGCTCCTTGCCAATCCTCTGGGATTTCAGGGCTTGCTTCCAGGGCATCTGCACTACAGTGCCTGCTACGCAGCCACCACACAACTCAGCTAAGATCTCTAGCCTTTGGTCTCTTGGCCCCCAAATGACATAGATATGGATCAGTGTGACATGCAATGAATTTACTTTCCTGGCTTAATTAACAACGTATGTGTGAAACAACGTACAGTGAGGTGACTTGTAACGAGGACCCCTGTATCCCTTTGTACCAGATGTTTTGAATCGACGTGATGACAGTAAAAGGAATATAGAGAGCCCAGAGGGAAGGGACAGACTCCCTAGCACTGAATTAAAAATGAAAAATGTCACATAAGGAGCAGGGTGGAGAGGATAAGAAAATCTTCCTTTCTCCTCATGCTCAAAACAATGTTGTGCACCAGCACCAGCCTGGGTGGGGAGCGCTGTCTAGAGGAACCTGGTGGGCCAGCTGGGATGATCCTGCAGCTGACTTCCACATGTGGGGTGGTGTACACTAACGCTATGCCAATTTCCCTTCACCGTGGCCAGCCGGAATGTTCCCACTCGGATTGGAGGAGCACAGGGAAGTTCAGCGAGCCACAGGCAGAGACTCTGCGGGGGCTCCAGGGATGGAGCATCCTCAGGAAAAAAGTAGTGGGTGCTCAGCCTCCACCTGTGTTTATTCAGCATGTGCAGAGTCATCCAACCAAGTCCTTAGCTTGATTATAGATTGTAAAATATTTAGTTCTGGCTACACTAACTGGCAATTGATCAGAAATATTATAGTAAATTAAACTCTAATCTCTGACTAATTGTCCGTTGCTAAAATTATTTTGAGTACTTTAATTTCAATATAATGTGACAGATTGGGAAATATACATACATTTCTAAATGCTCTGGGCTAACCTGGGCCTCCTTCTGCAGCTATTTTGCACTATTCTCTCTGAGCAGCAAGGCAATAGACAGTTGTTCAAGAATTTCCCCACCAGGAGAATCTACATGCGACTCAGCTCCAACACAGCCTTCAGTCCAGCCCCTTGCAATGAGAAAGGGGGGATGGGCCAGTGGTTATTGTACTAGCGCTGGCCTCTTGGAAAACTTAGGTTCAATTCCTTCCTGTTATATGCTTCTCAGTTGACCAGAACAAGTCATCAAAGACCAGGTTCATAATGATGTTCAAGCACTCAGAGGTGCAGATAGACTCCTCATGGGACTTACAGAATGCCTCAGCATGCTGGCTACCTCAGGCAGAGGAACACAACTATGGCCTTCTCACCCATAAACCACTTTAATCGGTCCTTGTGCTCTGGGGTTTGCCCTGCTCTGTGTATGCTATGGCTCTGTGTGGTGCCCAAAAGCAGCATGTCCCCCTTCTGGCTAACTCCTACACATAGGGGCAGCCAGAGGACTCCATGTCCTAACACTGGCCTAAGTGTGGCACCTGCAGTTCCCTTTGGCTGGGAACTGCAGCCAATGGGAGTTGCAGGGGTGGTGTCTGTGGACAGGGTCAGGGAGCTGAGTACAGAGGCCCAGCCAGGCAGCTTAGGAGCTGGCTGGAAGAGGGACTTGCTGCTGCTGCTTCCAGGAGCTGCTTGAGCAGGTAAGCACAGCCCAGAGCCTGCACCCCTTGATCCTCCCTTCAAGCTCCCATCCTCTGTCCCAGCCCTGATCCCCCTTCCCATTCTCTCAATCCAAGTTCCATCGTGAAGCACTCTCCTGTGCCTTGAATCCTTCATCCAAGGCCCAGAGCCTGCATTCCCAGCCAGAGCCCTTACTCCCAACCCCTCTACTCCAACCCTCTGCCCCAGCCCGGAGCCCCCTCCCATCCTCCACTGATCCCAGCCTCCATCCCTGGTCCCATCTGAGTCTGCACCCCCAGCCATAGCCCTCACACTGCCCTGTACCTCAAACCTCTGCCTCAGCTCAGAGCCCCCTGTTTCACTCCAAACCCATCAGACTCAGCCCAGGACCCCTTCCTGCACCTCAACCCCTCATCTGCAGCCCAATCCCACAGCCCTCACCCCACGCACACTCAGACCCACTATCCCACCCCAGAACCCACTCCTGCATCCTGAATGCCTCATTTCTGGCCTCACCCCACAGTCTGGAGCACTGCCCCTCTCTTGCAACCCAGCTACAATTCTGTGAGTATTTGTGGCTGTCCACATAATTTCCACATCCTGATGTGGCCGTCTGGCCAAAAGGTTTGCCCACCCTTCGTCTAAGGACTGGCCCACACATCCCTACAGCATGGGCTAGTGGTGTGTGAGCTGCAGTGTTGGATTGTAAATTCCCTTGTAGACCTTACTAGCCCAAACTAAGTGGTACATAATTCACACTGAAGTACTCCTGTTTGATTTACTCCTTACACTAGCTGTGAGGAATCTGTTTTGCAACTGCTTTGGCAAGATAGTGAAGAAAGTAGATTTCATTTCATAGGACTGACTTGATACTATGTTTCTTCAGCTTCAGAGGCATATGCAATCCAGGTGACTTTGTGGAAATTCCAGCACTTGTTTCAGTGGTGAGTCTATCAGCAGAACTCCAAAGCTGCCAGGCAGAATAGTGGGATGATATTGGCTACAAGGAAAGTTCCAAGCTCTGTCGTAAAATGTTCAGAATAACAGCACTACAGTCTTTCATGCAGGCCTGTCACCAGCAGGGAGGGAGGAAGGGAGCTGCTTCACTGGGGCCCAGCATTTCAAAGGTACCCAGAGTGGCTGCCACTGTTACTACTGTGGCAAAGGTGGCACCGAGAGCTCCAGACCCCTTTGAAATGCTGCTGCAGTGCTGCTCCACATGGCTTCAATGGAGGAGGGGGCCCAGTGCTGTGGTCTGAGCAGCACAATGGGTTGAGTGCCCTTGGCCTCACCTCTTCCAGGGATGCAGAGCCAGGTTCTCCTCCCACCTTGCCCCAGGGTCCACAGTTGCTGTCAGCAAATAAAGGCCAGGTTCAGGGCTCTATCTGGCCAAGCAAAAAAGTCCCTTGTTGTTTAAGTTCAAAAAGAAGGAGGGCACTTGTGCTTACTGAAATCCAGGCTGGGGGGGGGGGGGGGCATCCAGTGTGAAAGGTGTCTGCTGGTGAAATGTCTCAGTAAGCAAATGGGAAGGCTACAGGAGGAGGTCGCTAGGCTTAGGAGTATCTGAATCAGTGAGCAATTCCTGGACAGTATGCATGGGGAGACAGCTGAGGCTAAGGTTGTTGTCCCATGTGATGGAGTATACCAACCCCACACTGAGCGGGGGGGGGGTGAGAGCCGGGCCTATTGGGTAGAAAAGGCCCCCTCCCCTGAGGCCCTGCTGGGCATGCTCCAGCTGTAGACCAGTTATAAATGCTGGGGAAGCCTGGCAGTTGGGGCTGGCTAGCAGGGGGAAGGATATCTTGCTGAAGTCTGGGAGTAACAGCTGCCTGAGTCACAGCCACCTGAGGAGCAGCCACAGCAAGTGCCAGAGCAGCAGTGGCAGCATCAGCCGCTACTGCCTGAGGAGCACCAGCAGCAGCAGTGCTGGCAGCCACTGCCGGAGGAGGAGTCTGCAGCTGGAGGAAGTGCAGCCAGAGCTGAGACAGTGGACCACATCAGGAACAGGGTAGGAAGCAGCTCAGGGTGAGGGAAACAGGAAGGTTACTGGTGAGCTCAGAGTTTTAGAGTGAGGGTCCCTGCTGAGCTGGTGGCTGGGGTCCCACACCCACCACCAACAGGGCACTGGGCTGGAGCTTGGTGGAGCGGGAGGGCCCAAGCTTCATTACCCCCACCTCCCTGTGAGCTTGAGGCAAGGAGAACCTAGGCCAGTGAGGCCTGATGGTGCTGTGAGGCCCATGTACTGGGACTAGACTAACGAGGGCTGACTGAGTTGTGGAGCCCTGGGGGCAACGCAGGAGCCCTCGAACAAGGTGGGGCAGGAGACCCTGCCACATCCCACTACAAAAGACTACTGTCACATGATGGGTGGAGGATGAGATGGCTCAGGGGAGAACTGGCAGCTGGTCACTTCTGGCAGCAGGCAGCTCCCCACTCCTACTCTGAACCCTCCCACCATGTTACTGGGATACTTATGTCATTCTGGATACAGGAGATAAGGAATCACCTCCTGTAGCAGAAGAAGAGAATCCTTGCACCCCAGGCTGGGAGATCTGCTGCCACCACTACAAGGAGGAAATGTAGGGTAGTGGGGGTTGAAGACTCTCTTCTGAGGGAGATGGAGGCACTCATCTGTCCCCCGGACATGCCCTCTCGGGAGGTATGCTGCCTACCAAGAGCCCATATCCGAAACATTAGAGGCATTGTCAAGGATTATGTGGTCTTCTGACTACTACCCCATGCTACTCGTCCATGTGGGCATGAATGGTACTGCATGGTGTAACCTTGGGCAAATCAAGAATGACTATAGGGCTCTGGGAGAATGGGTGAAGGAGTTTGGAGCACAGGTGGTGTTCTCTTCAATCCTTTCTGTCAAAGGTAGGGGCCAGATAGACTCCTGGAGGTGAATACCGGGCTGTGAGGATGGTGTCACCAGGAGCACTTTGGCTTCCTTGACCATGGGATGTTTTTCCAAGAAGGACTGCTAAGCTGGGATGGTGTTCAACTTTTGAGGAAGGGGAAGTCCATATTTAGGTCCAGACTGGCTAATCTAGTGAGGAAGGCTTTAAACTAGGTTCAGTGGGGACAGGTGACCACAGCCCAAAGGCGCACATAAAAATCTGGAGACTTGGGAGTTGGTTTGGAAATGAAAGGGATCATGGGCTATAACAGCAGAGAGAGAAATGGGAGGCAAAACCAAATCCATAAGTCTACATCTATACTGCCCCTCCCTTTTGGAAGGGGATGTAAATGCAGCAGCTCAAAAATGCTAATGAGGTGATTATATGAATATTCAGTGCCCTATTTGCATAATGGCAGCCACATGCCATGTCAAAAGTGCTGCTTTTGAAATGCAAACTAGCCGTGTCGATGAGGTTCCTTTGCAAGGAAGCCCTGCTTTTGAAAGCACCTTTCTTCCTATTTTTTTCAGTTTGCAGTCAAGCTGGAAGGGCATAACAAGTGGGGTTCCACAGGGGTCTGTTTTGGGACAAGTTCTATTCAATATCTTCATCAACAATTTAGATATTGGCATAGAGTATGCTTACTAAGGCTACGTCTACACGTGCACGCTACTTCGAAGTAGCTTATTTCGATGTTGCGACATCGAAATAGGCTATTTCGATGAATAACGTCTACACGTCCTCCAGGGCCGGCAACGTCGATGTTCAACTTCGACGTTGCGCAGCCCGACATCGAAATAGGCGCAGCGAGGGAACGTCTACACGCCAAAGTAGCACACATCGAAATAAGGGAGCCAGGCACAGCTGCAGACAGGGTCACGGGGCGGACTCAACAGCAAGTCGCTCCCTTAAAGGGCTCCTCCCAGACACACTTTCATTAAACAGTGCAAGATACACAGAGCCAACAACTAGTTGCAGACCCTGTATATGCAGCAGGGACCCCCAGCTGCAGCAGCAGCAGCCAGAAGCCCTGGGCTAAGGGCTGCTGCACACGGTGACCACAGAGCCCCGCAAGGGCTGGAGAGAGAGTATCTCTCAACCCCCCAGCTGATGGCCGCCATGGAGGACCCCGCTATTTCGATGTTGCGGGACGCGGATCGTCTACACGTCCCTACTTCGATGTTGAACGTCGAAGTAGGGCGCTATTCCCATCCCCTCATGGGGTTAGCGACTTCGACGTCTCGCCGCCTAACGTCGATTTCAACTTCGAAATAGCGCCCAACACGTGTAGCCGCGACGGGTGCTATTTCGAAGTTACTGCCGCTACTTCGAAGTAGCGTGCACGTGTAGACGCAGCTTAAGTTTGCAGGTGATACCAAGCTGGGAGAGGTTGGTACTGCTTTGGAGGATAGAGTCAAAATTCAAAGTGATCTGGACAA
This sequence comes from Carettochelys insculpta, assembly GCF_033958435.1. Lineage (NCBI taxonomy): Eukaryota > Metazoa > Chordata > Testudines > Carettochelyidae > Carettochelys > Carettochelys insculpta. The sequence goes on from NC_134144.1 coordinate 29,197,712, forward strand.
ACTGGAGAAATGATCTGAGGTAAATAAGATGAAGTTTATAAAGGTAAAATGCAAGGTGCTTCACTGAGGAAGGAACAATCAGCTTCATATATACAGAGTAGGAAGCAACTGTCCAGGAAGCAGTATTGCAGAAAGGGATCTAGATGTCATAGTGTACCACAAGCTACATATAAGTCAACAGTGTGATGCTGTTGCAAAAACCAGCAAACACGATTCTGCAATGCATTATCAGGAGTGTTATGAGTAAGACATGAGAAGTCATTCTCTTGCTCTACTCAGCACTGCTTAGGCCTCAATTGGAGTATTGTGTCCAATTCTTGGCACCACATTTCAAGCAAGATGTGAAGAAATTGGAGAAGGTCCAGAGAAGAGCAGCAAAAACGATTAAAGGTCTAGCGAACATGAGCTGTGAAGGAAGACTGAAAGAATTGGGTTTGTTTAGTTTGGAAATGAGGAGACAGAGAGGACATGATCATAGAATCATAGGGCTAGAAGGCACCTTAGGAGGTCATGTAGTCCAGCCCCCTGCCTAAAGCAGGATCAGTCCTAACTAAATCATCCCAGCCCAATCTCCATGAATTTTCGAAGATAATAGCCAAAGGATCTGCAATGACATCTACCAATTCACTCAGTACCCTTCAATGCATTAAATCCAGACCCATGGATTTATGTATGTAGCTTTTCTAAATAGTTCTTAACCTGTTCTTGACCCACCGAGTGCTGCCCGTGTCCTTCCCATACTTCATTGCCTAGTGCTATAGTCTGGGAGCTGACCTGGTCCGTGAAGACTCACGCAAACATGCATGGAGTACTTCAGCCTTTCCCACATCATCTGTCACCAGGTTACCTCCCTCATCCAGTAATGGCTCCACACACTCCCCGGTAACCCTCTTAAGCTGTGTCTACACTTGCATTCCTCTTTTGAAAGAGGCATGCAAATAAAGGAAATCAGAAAAGCAAATGAGGCACTGACTTACATATCTGGCACCTCATTTGCATATGCTTCTTTTGAAAGAAAAATACAGTGAGGATGGGGCGCATTCAAAAGTAAACCCCATCTTCGAAAGAAACCTTCTTTGTATTTTGCTTCCGGAAGTAGGGTTCTTTTAAAGATAGGTGTTTATTTTCGAAAGAGCCTCATCTACACCATTTTTTTTTCCTTTCAAAAGAGCTTCTCTCTTACATACATTTGGGATCTAAAACACTAATTTGACCTTTTAAATTCAAACTTAGTGTTACTTCCACCTGGAAGGGGCAACACAAGAAAGTCGACCTTAGTGCCCCTTAAAATTGACCCAATGGTATTTCCAGTGAAGACAGTCATGTTGCAAAATCGAGCTAAGTGCCTTAAAATTTACTTTAGTGTAGACACAGCCTTAGAGTCTATGAACAACTTGAACATACCATTATCTGAAAGATTTGACTATTTTCCACAAATAGTACAAACTTTATGTTCAAAATTAAGAGTCTGTTGAATAGTTTTTATCAGAATCATATCGGAGCCATGGTGTGATTCTGTCCCTGAGCAGCTAAGCATACCTTTCAGAATTATGTTATTGACATAAGTGCAGCTTCACTTGCCCCGTGAATCTTCTCCAGTATTCACTGTTCATGAACACAGCTGCTAGTACATTTATTTCAGAGTATTTGCAAGAAGTAGACACACAAGTCATGAGCAGAGCTAAAATATTTACTTTAAAAATTTAGATTACTATTCACAAAAAAAATGCTTGCAATGTTTACATTAGGACTACTGTGAAGTGCTACAGCAGGAAAAACACCTCTGTACTCCAATGACAGGCACTAAATAACTGTCTCAAATTAAGAGACTTGAAATAGCCAAAAATAAGTACTCAAAAGCAACAAAGTCTTTTAACAAAAATACACAACTGTGGCAGTGGAAAACAAATTGCCAGCTATTGTAAATCATATTATTTTCTTGCTGTGTTTAAATACTGTACTCCCAGGACTCCCACTGACATTGCCAGGGTGGAAATAAGAATATGATTGTGAACATACTTTCAAAATACTACAGCAAGCCACTGGAGTCAAAGTAACTTTCAATGGACTATGCAACGCAAACCTACGAAGCTTTTGCTATACTTTTGATGTCAAAAGGCATAGCTTTACTTGACCTCTGAAGTCTGTGCATAGCAATGAGCACAGTGTGGGCCTGATCCTTGACTGGGGCTTTTATGGGTTGCCACAATAGCGATGAATAGATAATAAGTAAGTGTGACTAATACACTCTGCTTTAGCTAGCACTCTCTGTCCCCATGCTGAGTTTCATTTGGCTCACACAGGCAGTTAGTATTATGTCTTAATTTCTTCTTTATCGTGAGATTTTTATATATCATGCTGTGAGGAGATGGGATAAGTCATAATTGATCCTCACATCATGCTTTTCATACCTCCCAAATGAAGGGTTGCAGAGAATTGTAAGCCTGGGATTCAAATCAGGCAGTCCTTGCAAGGCAACCAAATTCACCTTCACCATTTGTCCAGTGCTTCACTTCTAGTACTTTGCTGTTGAAAATCTCTTGTCAGTTCACCACTCCCTTTAACCTTTTGGGCAAGAGCGACTTGCTAACACACTGTACATCCTTTATGGGGGATTTTATCCTGTTCTGTTAGGCCAGTACCCTCAGGGCAGGCCTGGACTACAGTGGAGGTTTGAATTAAGGTATGCAATTCCAGCTACGTTAATGGTGTAGCTAGAGCTGGCATATCTTATTTTGGTTTTCTGTGCCATCTCCATTAGGGGAAGTCAACAGGAGGGTTTGCTTCCATTGACTTCCCTTACTCCAATGAGAGAGTGCCGGTGCCATGGGCAGCTTGTACATTGAATTTAGCATGTCATTACCAGGGCTACATCTACACTAGGACACAATGTCGAAGTAGCCTATTTCGAAGTAAGAACATCGAAATAGGCTACTTCGACGACTATCATCTACACGTCCTGCAGGGCTGGTAACATCAACGTTCAACGTCGAAGTAGCACCAGGGAACATCCAAAAGTGCCTCCCCGGAAGGAAAAGTGGAGCGTCCACACACACAAGCCCCCTATTTCGAAATAAGGGGGCAGGGAAGCCCACGGACTGGGTCACAGAGCACACTAGTCCTTCTGGGGCAGCTGCAAGCCGCTCCCTTAAAGGGCTTCTCCCAGACACACTCGGCCTGCACTGCATGAGCAGCCCTGCATTGGTGATACAAGCCTTGCAGACCTTGAGCCCACAGACATGGATGTCCAGCAGCAGCTGGAAGCCCAACAAGCTGCCTCCTGCAGAGCAGGCGCCCTTCTAGATGCTGTCTGGGCAGCTGCCCAGCAGATTCTGGAATGGGAGCCCTCCCCAGGAGCACCAGGAGACGCCTCTGACCATCAGGCCCTCCTCACCCTCCCCCGCTGGGTGCCCCGCTGACTCTAGAGCTACTCCTCCAGCACTGAGTGGTGGGAGCACCTGGTTATGGGGGAATGGAATGATGAATAGTGGCTGTGGAACTTCCACATGAGCCAGCAGACCATCATGGAGCTCTGCCAGTGGCTCACCCCTGCACTCAGGCACCACGACACCCGGGTGCGGCGCACCCTCCCCATTGAGAAGAGGGTCGCAATAGTTGTCTGGAGGCTGGCCACTCCAGACAGCTACCGCTCTGTTGGACAGCAGTTTGGAGTGGGAAAGGCCACAGTTGGGGCTGTCCTCATGGAGGTAAGGAGGCCTGGGGCTGATCCCCCTGCTGGGGAGGGGGGCCTGGGTGAGGGAGGCCAAGGAGGGGGGGGCCTAGGGGAGGAGGGCTGAGGAGGCGGGCCTGGGTGAGGGGGTCACACACTGCAAACCCTCACAGGCACCCATGTTCCCTCCCCGCAGGTGGTACGAGCACTCAATGCCCTGCTGAAGAGGGTTGTCCGACTTAGGGACCTGGACGTCGCTGTTGAGGGATTCGCTGCCATGGGATTCCCCAACTGCTTTGGAGCCCTTGATGGGACCCACATCCCCATCCGCGCCCCAGACCACAGTGGTGGTTGCGATGTCAACAGGAAGGACAACCACTCTGTGGTCTTGCAGGCCATGGTTGACAGCCATGGCCGCTTCCAGGACATCTATGTGGGCTGGCCCGGCTCTACCCACGATGCCCGCATTTTCCGGAATTCGGGACTATGCCACCAACTGCAGGCGGGGACCTACATCCCCCAGAGGGAGATCCCTCTGGGGGATACCACCACCATACCCCTCTGCCTTGTGGGGGATGTGGCATACCCCCTCCAGCCCTGGCTTATGTGGCCCTATACAGGCCACCTCGCTGATAGCCAGGAGTGCTAGGACGCCCAACTCAACCATGCCCGACAAGTGGTCGAGCGAGCCTTCAGGCACCTGAAAGGCTGCTGGCGTTGCCTCCTGGCACACCTAGACTTGGGCCTCCTAAACATCTCCCAGGTTGTGGGGGCCTGCTGCATACTCCACAACCTGGTGGAAAGCAAGGGGGAGGCCTTCATGCAGGGCTGGGCACAGGAGGCCGCAACAGCCTACCCCCAGCCAGTCTCCACCCCAAGCCACCAGGCCCACCAGGACAGGCTCCGGGTCCGGGAGGCCCTAAGGGAGTACTTTGACCAGGGGGCCCAGTGAGCAACCCCACAGCCATCCCTGCACCCTGTCCCAGCACCCACACCTCACCCTCACCAAAAGCACACGGGACACAGGTTTTTGGAAAAATAAAACTATCATTATTTACAAGAACAAAAATGTCACCTCTTTTCGACAAATATTAGCAACTATATAAAACAGATCAATGAAAATAATAACTATATACAATTGGGGACATCTCTAAACTATTACGGGGGCGTTAACTATATACATAGGGGTGGGGACAACTATGTACAGGGGGAAGACGTGGGCACACCACACATCAGCTCATCATTCTGGGGCAGGGGTGGAAGGGCGCGAGCCCTGCCGCATTCGGCTGGCCGGTCCCCCGCTCAGCCAGGGTCCCTGGCGAGGCTGACTGGGGGCCAGGAGGATGGGGAAGTATGGCTGAGGCGGGTCCTCTGCCCTAGGTGGCTCCTGCTCTGAGGAGCTGGTGGGTGGGGCAGCAGGCGGGACGGCAGGTGGGACATCAGCAGGCAGGACATCAGCAGGCACGGCGGCAGGGAGGGCAGCAGGCAGGACATCGGGGGGAGGCAGACGGGCCACCAGCTCCTCAAAGGTGTTGGCCACCTGGCTGAAGGGGGCCATAAATTCCCGCCAGGCCTCCTGGCGGCCTCCTGCTCCTCGAATTGGAGCCTCTGCTCCATGAGGTCCGCCTGGTGCTGGAGGGCCGCAGCCACCTCGGGGTCACTTGTGGTGGTGCGGCGGTGTCCTCGGCGGGGGTGAGCCCATCCTGGGGCAGGTGGTGACCCTGGGAGTTGGTACTCCGGTGGTCTTGGAGGGCTGTCTGGGACCACGGATGGTGAGGCTGCAGAAATAGGGGGGAAGGGAGGCCATGAGTACCCAGCCTTGACCCATGCCCCCCCCATCCCTCCAAGGGCCTGTGTCCCCCCGCATCCATCCCCCATTGGTGTGTGCAGTGATCCTGTGGGTGGCCCCCTCCAGTGGTTCTCCCCTCCCCAGGGGTGGGGCACGGCACTGTCCATGGGTGGAGGTGCTGCTGGGCACTGGTGGCTGTGGCACCATCCCTGTGCTGTGGATTGCCTGGGCCATGTCAGGCTGGGGTGTTGTGGGGATGTGGGGGGCCCCTGGTCAAGTGGTGCCCCCGCTTCATGCTCAGGGGGGTCTGTGCCCTGTGGGGTACATATCTGATGGTGCACTGCCAGGCTCAGGAGATGCCCATGCAGCAGACACCCGGCTGGAGCTGCGGGACAGGATGTCCAGCATGAGCTCCCCTTCCTTGCTGGACCACTCGGTGGCTGGGGTGGAGGGTCCCAGCTCTAGCCCTGGGGGTCAGGGCTGGCCTCTGGACCTGACCCTGTCTCCAAGGCCAGCTGGGGCTCATTGGCCATGGTGTCAAGGATGGCTGGGGGACAGGAGGTGCCCTGGGGGTCCAGGATAGCCCTGAGCTCCCAGTAATAGGGGCAAGCGGAGGGGGCAGCCCCCGACCAGCTAGCCAAGTCCCGGGCCTGGGTGTAACCCTGCCGCAACTCCTTGACTTTACTCCTGATGTGGTCAGGAGTGCGGACAGGGTGACCCTGGACATCCAGGCCCTCGGCCAGCCGGGTGAATGCCTCCGCATTCCGCCACTTGCTCCCCATGATGTGCAGCACCACCTCCTCCTCCTCCCCCCAGAGCCCCAGCAGGTCTCGGAGTTCAGGGTCAGTCCAAGAGGGGTCCCGCTTCCTACCCTGCTGGCTGGAGGCCTGGGAGCCCTGGGATAGCCTGGAGGGGGAGCTCTGGGGGCGCTTGCGAGGCTGGCTGGCTGCCATGGTGTCCCTCTGGCTGTGCAGGGACACCAAGTGGCACGGCTGCTGCATGCACGCTGCCAGCTTCCTGCTATGGGGTTTCCAGGTCCCTGCGGCTTTAAGAGCCGCTGGATGCAGAGATCATAGAGCCCCGCAGGGGCTGGACAGAGCGTCTCAACCCCTCAGCTGATTGCTGCCATGGAGGACCCTGCTATTTTGAAGTAGCGGGACACAGATTGTCTACAGACACCCTACTTCAACGTTCAACGTCAAAGTAGGGTGCTATTCCCATCTTCTGATGGGAATAGCGATTTCGATGTCTTGCCGCTTAACGTTGATTTGAACATCAAAATAGCACACGGCGCGTGTAGACGTGATGCATGCTATTTTGACCTTGTGCTGGCTACTTCGAAGTCGCCGGCTAGTGTAGACGTAGCCCAGGTGCATTAGTCCAAACTCTGGAAGATGGACTGTGCCAGGGTCAACCTTCCCTGTAGGGAAGATGTACCCTCAATGATTTACTAATTTCTGTATCAAACTGATATGACTCTGAGAAGTCATATAGAGGAAACCAAAAACATGGGAAAGAAGAGGTAAGACAAATCCCAGGTCCCTTTCTTTGATTAAGTCCAAGGATGTGCTATATCTCATTCATGTGTGTGAAAATTACAGCCTGATAGTTTGTCCCCACAAGGGTGCCTGAGCCCAGCTGTGGAGGCAGTGCATTCTGGGCACCTATCCCACAGTTCCTGCCCCCACTCCATTTTGGGATTTTGTGCTGGTGTCTTATGGGGAAAAAAAGTCACCACAAGCGTTTCTAGGTTTCTGATGTCACCATCCCAGAATGCATTTTCCTCACCTCCCCTTTCTGCCTGGAAAAAAATTGCATTTTCATGCACTTTTTGTCTTGACTGCCATCTATCATTACAGACACTGAAATGGATCCCAATACATTTCAAAGTTTGATGCGGTGTTTTGTGCTCTCTGTTCGCACACTGTGATGCGGTATCTTCTGAACATACTGCCCATGCAGAATGAGCCCATTATTGGGGCTATTGAGGGCCGTGAATCTCTGGAGAGAAGAACTGTGGATTTTCTGGCAGCACTGGGGTCACTGTGCAGCGTCAAGTGCAGGTTCTGGAGCCACAAAACCAGCAGACTGGTGGGATCACATCATTTTGCAGTAGCTGCAAAACTTCTCCGTGCATAAGGCCACATGCAAGGAACTTTGAGAACTGGTGTCTCCTGCCCTGAAGCGCAACAATACCAGTATGAGACTGAGAGTTGAGAAGCACGTGGCAACTGCTCTTTGGAAGTTTGCAATGCCAGCCACCTACTGGAGTGGGCAAAGCTAGGTGGGGGCTGCCATCATACAGGTAGCAAGGTGACCAACCTACTTCTCCGTTGGAAGACAGTGACTCTGGGGAATATGCAGGGAAGAGTGGATGGATTTGTTGCCAAGGGGTTCACTAAAGGTGGTGGGGCCATGGATGGAATGTATATCCCCAGTTTGGCGCTGGACCACCAGACTTCAGAGTACAGTAACCACAAGGGCTGCTTCTATAACTGTTGCAGGAGATTGTGGATCACAAAGGTTGTTTCACTGATCTCAACATGGGGTGGTCAGGAAGGGTGCATGATGCGCGAAAGTTTAGGAATTCTGGTTTGTTCTGAAGGCTCCAAAGTGGAAAGACCAGAAGATTAACATTGAGGGCGTGGAAATGCCCATAGTGATTTTGGGTGACCCTGCTTATCCCATATTCCCTTGGTTCATGAACCCCTTCCCAGGTGCTCTGGACTCCAGTAAGGAGCTCTTTAATTACAAGCTGAGCAAGTGCTTGAATGGTGGTCAAATGTGCCTTTGGCCATTTACAAGTGAACTTTAGGTGCCTTCTGTCGCTTAGACCTCAGTGAAGTGAAGATTACCATGGTCATTGGGGCCTGCTTTATTCTTTATAACATTTGCAAAGTGTGTGTGTTGGGGGGGGAGTTTCATGCCTATGTGGGGGGCTCAGACAGAGGTCAAGAAATTATCAGCAGCCGACCCCAAAGGAAAACAGGAAAGCCCAGAAAGGTGAACTGAAAATCAGGGATGCCTTGAAAACCATGTTTGTGAATTAGCTTGAAGGTAATTAACTGCCCCCCACCCCCCCATCCAGTCTATTTCCTTGCCCTTTATGAACCCTGCCATAAACTGCAAGACAACCATCATGACCCACCAAATCCCAAAGCATGTTAACCAATAAACGAAACTTTTTCTGAAATGTCTTTTTTTTTTTTTTAAGGGGCACTAAAGGAAGAGTCGGTGATATAAGGACAAAAAAGGATAAGGTCATGGTTAGTCAAAGGTTAGCTTTCTGGTGGGTAGTTTGGGACTAGGAAGCTGGGCTCTCCATGGCCTTCCTCCCCTCGTTCTGGGTTTCTGATGAGAGGAGGGTGCCAAATGTGTGAAGGGATGAGGTATGGAAGTGGGGGGATCAATTGGATGGGGGATACTGAGCCAAGAAGATCTAAACTAATGGTTCATGGAGTGACTGGCAGATGCAGGGCCAGGAGCAGGGGACTGTGACTGCGCTCAAGGAGGTAAGAAATGGTGGTGCCTGGAGTGGCCTGGGGATGCTGTGCCTCTAAAAGAGGGATGGGAGGTACATAATGGGGCATGTGGGGGAGGGGTGCATGTGCATGGATTACTGACTCTATCAGTGAGGTAATTAATTCTGTCCGCCTGCTCCTAATAGATCTGTCCAATTGCAATTTCTCTATCACCAAATTCAGTAACTGTTTGCTTGTCCATGAAGGACATGATTGATTCATGCATTTGTTGTTGTGCCTCCATTTGCTTCTTCCAATCACAAATGTCACTCTTTTCTTTTGAAACTGTTTGGATATACTTCTCCAACAAATCATTCTTGCTCTTTCTCTGCTGAACTGTGCGCTTTTGGTCATTTTCTAGGGTCATTTGCTGATAAAACCAATTTAGAAATATTCACTAGCAATGGCAACATTTTTATTTTTACTTAGAACAATGACTATAGTGACAGAAGTAATGGCTGCCTGTCTGTATGGAAGAACGTATTGCAACTGCAAGGTCACTCTTGTTACTTGTAAGACAAAGGAATGCATGATTCTAAGCAGAACACTTTGAGTTCATCCATGAAAGAGGTTTACAGTCAACACTGTGGTAAGCTATCCTTGGTTCACAGGCAAAAAACCTCTTATAGCAATGCTAGGGTGAGGGGGAGGGTTGGTGCAGCAGGTAGGGATGGCTCAGTGTCCCATGGAGGCCAGACCATGCGGGGAGTGAGCATATGCTGCTTAAAGCAGCACACGGATATTAAATTCCCAAGTCAGTGGGGCTGTGCACGTGAACTAGGGGACGGTCTGATCACCTTCCAGCCCTGAAGGGAGGGACAGGGGCCTGCCGCATGTGTGATCACGTTCCTGCCCTGGATTTTAAAATGTCTGCACCAGGAGATGCATGAATTTGCTCTGCACTGGATAGATTGCCAGACAAAAATCATTGGTGACTTACAAAAATTCCAATGTGTTGTAGGTCGTCAAATGAGACATCAGCCTGTTTACACTAGGGAAAAGTCACAGAGAGGTAGCTGTGTAAGTCTGTATCTTCACAAAACAAAAAATCAGTCCTGTATCTCTTTACAGACTAACAAAATGATTTATTAGTTGGTGACCTCTAAAGAAGTGGGTCTACCTGACGAAAGCTCATCACCTAATAAATTAGTTTGTTAGCCTTTAAAATGCGACATGACTGCTGTTTTGTTTTACTAAGGGAAGATTGTCCATTCTATCTTGCTATGCTGTTGGAAAATTTGCAAGAATGCTTTGTGGTGCCATGATTCCAGATCCCTTACTGGTGGCTTGGTGTGATAAGGTGCCTTACTGTGGAAGTAGGAATAAGTCAGGTCCCCCAAAAATCTTGTGATGAAAATCCACAAGTGCCTTTCTAAGAGCTTCATCTTTTTGTCCAAGCAGGACGTGCACTTCATCCCCAGGCACATTAACAAGCTGTTCTAAGAGAAAGGGGCATAGACACAACATGATTGCAACATACTATTGCCAGTAGAAAAAAAGGCTGCATACCAGGGCAGCAGTGCCCTCTCCAGGATCCAGGTTGGCCTCTGAAGCCACCTCCTGAGTTAAGGGTATGGGGACAACATCTACTGGCTTGATTAAAAAGCTCCTGATTTTCAGGGCCTAATTCTAAGCTGGACTACACCCCACTGCCAGCCACCACTTCCTCAGCAACACACACATCAGTGCCCTGCCTGCAACCAGAGCTGTTGATGCAACTTTTATGGGAAGAGGTTGCATCTGTCACCAGACTAGTGTGCAGGTCATTGTAGTATTGGCATTTCTGGGGAAATGCCCCAGACCAATTGTTGGCTGTCTTGCATTTCTAGTAGTTGTGGCACAGCTCCTTGGTCTTCAAGTGGCATTGCTGAGTCTCCCTGTTGGAACCTTTCTTAATCATGCCTCACAATATTTTGGTGTAAATATCAGCATTCCTTTTGCTGGATTTGAGCTGGCTCACAATAGCTTCTTCAGCCCCCTGCTGAAAAGAGGTCCAAAATCTCCTGATGGCTCCATGCTCGGGTCCTTTTGCAATCCTGGGAACTCATGGCTACAAGGTGTGCTGCAGAGATGTGATCCACGTCTGCTCACCATGCTGGCCAGAGAGGAAAGGAAAACTCATCAAAATTCCTGAGCTGATGGCCACGTCTTCCTGTCACCTACTTCTGGCTCACCTGGGCCATGTCTACACTAGCCCCAAACTTCGAAATGGACACGCAAATAGCCATTTCAAAGTTTACTAATTTCAAAGTTTACTAGTCTTAGAACAGCTTGTTTATGTGCCTGGGGATGAAGTGCACTGAAATGCATATTCAGTGCTTCATTAGCATGCAGGCGGCCGCGGCACTTCGAAATTGACGTGCCTCGCCGCCATGCGGCTCGTCCTGACAGGGCTCCTTTTCGAAAGGACCCCTCCTACTTCAAAGTCCCCTTATTCCCATCAGCTGACTTCATGGGACTTTGAAGTAGGAGGGGTCCTTTCGAAAAGGAGCCCTGTCGGGACAAGACACGCAGCAGCGAGGCACGTCAATTTTGAAGTGCTGCGGCCGCCCGCATGCTAATGAAGCGCTGAATATGCATTTCAGCGCTTCATTAGTAAACTTCGAAATGGCCATTTGCGTGGCCATTTAGAAGTTTGGGGCTAGTGTAGACGTAGCCCTGGAGAGCAGCAGGGGTGGGAGGGTGAACAGAAAGGACACTTTGGGGGCATTGGGGGATAGTTTCTGGGGCTAATAAACTCAATTTTAAACCTGGCTAATCCACACTGTTTTAGGTCGACATTGCAAATTCAATTTTTCGAGTAACTTCATTGGGAAGTCAGCAGTACAGCAGTTGACATTACAGCCAATTAGAATAGACATATTGAGCACTAGGGTGTAGATGGAGAGTTTTAAAAATTGATTGTAGAATCTTAAATTCAACTTTATCTCCTAGTGTAGATTAGGCCTAACACAGCTACACCAGTGAGATTAAGTGGTACTAAACTTCTGTCACCATAAAATATAATTTTAAGGTAGAAACTTTGCTGAATCAGGTACTTAAGCATCATAATGTACATCTTCTACCCTTGTAAAGGAGAGACTAAACATTTGACATTTACCTGGGAAGCTGCGACTAGATTCTTTTCTATTTCATGTGGTTTCCCTCAGAACCCTTCCTTACAGATTGCCTTCAAAAGAGTCGTGCTTTAATGTATGTTCTAGCATCTATGAGGCCTTTCCTTGTGGGCAGCTGTTCCCTCATTGCTTCTAAGAAAACAAAGATTACAGCAGTGGATTTGTCATCGTGCTTCTGCTGGGTATCATTGTAGTACCTTTTTTGTCCTTCTTCTCTTCTCCGATATGTACACAACTCTCATTGAAGTTAGTGGGATCTGTAACCCAATATCCAAGAAGAAAATTTGACCTACTGTATTTTGAATAGGTTTTCCTAGTAGTTACAGCCTTTACTCTTGCACCCATAGCCAAGAGTTTGTTGCATGTAAATTCTAATATTTTAAGATCAGAGGAGCACTGAGAATAACTACAGTATTTTTCTTTCTGTCTGCCCCATTTTAATATCTGAGCTGAAATGGGTATTTGCTAACCAGCATCAAGTGAGTACATTTTTGGTTACAATTTGAATTTCCTAGTGAAAAAAGGAACTCCCAGTGGGTGTGACAATCATGAGGAAATCAGCTTTAGAGGATTAGTGGACCCCAGCGGTGTGATTAGCTCAGGTTAACCAAACCCTCTGTCATGCATTAATTTGGAGATGTGTATTTGCATTCCAGCAGTGATCTTACTGAATCAGATTTGAAAACAATGAAATGTTTCACTTTACTTATGAAAGACAATTCTCATTTCAAGAAACAATTAGCAGCTGTTAATGAAAGGGAGATAATTAAGTGTGATTTGTATGGCTTACAGAAGGAGATCAGGGACAGAAGCAAGGGAACATGTTGCACAATAGCATTTTTCCTCACTTTCGTCAAATGTTTGACAGTATTTTCAAGACAAAAAAGCAGTAAAGTTGCACTTTAAAGACTAACAAAATAATTTATTAGGTGAGCTTTTGTGGGACAGACCAGTGGGTCTGTCCATGAAAGCTCATCACCTTATAAATTATTTTGTTAGTCTTTAAAGTGCTACTTTACTGCTTTTTAGTTTTGATAGTATATAGGCTAGGACAGCTTTCTCTCTCTCTCAGTATTTTCAAGGTGTTTGATTCCATGCTTTTCCTTCAGTAATTAGCAATTGACAATTTTACAAGAACACTGGAACATGCTATTCTTCTGTCTGCCCCTCCTGTTTGTTATGCAAGAATGATCAACTTTTGATTACCTGAAAATATAGCCATTGAATGCAGGCACTGTTTACACACAAGTTAGTGATAGGCATTTGAAAATAGATTATCTATGTGTGCACTGGTGGAATAAGGTGGACATTTGATAGTTATAGTTTCTCCAGTCCAATGCATTTTTCTTAAAATGTATAATTGCAATATTGCATAGTCTTAGCCCAAGATGTTAAACAACAGAAGACCTGGCCATACAGTGATAATTTAAATGTGTCTACAGAATAAAGGAAATAAAATCTCTCTGATGTAAATAAACAAATGTATAGTATTTGCACACCCTCCTCAGGCAGTGTCGACTCCGCTGGCTTGGCCACGTCCACAGGATGAATGATGGAAAGATTCCAAAAGACATCCTGTATGGTGAGCTAGCCTCTGGCAAAAGACCTCCCGGACACCCCCAGTTGCTCTACAAAGATGTCTGCAAGAGAGACCTCAGAGAGGTAGACATCGAGCTGGACAACTGGGAAGAACTAGCAGACGACCGCAGCAGATGGAGGCGGGGTTACACAAGGGCCTTCAGAAGGGCGAGATGAGGATCAGACAGCTAGCAGAGGAGAAGCGAGCGCACAGAAAGCACACTAAGGACTTGCCAGACACCCACCACATCTGCAAGAGATGCAGCAAGGACTGTCACTCTCGTGTGGGTCTTTATAGTCACAATAGACTCTGTAAATGAAGTCCTCAATTGAAACTTTAAAGGGTGCGATCCATAGTCTATGCAGACTGAAGGATGCCTACCTATAGTATTTGTCTTTGCTGTGATATTGTTCATAATGCATATGTGGGAGTTACGAGCAGTGGAGACAAAAATAACCTCTTAGGACATCCAGACTGATCCCCTTTTGCACAATTACACCCCTCCTTTGTGCCCATTGGTTTCTCTTACACAATATGTTCCTGAATATCTTTATCATCTCGTTTGTATTCTGTCTCATCACTGTTAATTTGTGCCTTGGTTTCCCTTTTTTAAATGTGGTGTGTGTGATAATCTTTACCCCTCTGGAGCAGGTATCAAAGCTGGTTTTACCTGAAGTAGTGGAGGTATTCTGAGAAAGTGTCAACACTGGCAAATCTGGACCTATAATTTTCCACTGGGAGGAGCAATGGTGAGTTGTAGTGGTCCTAATACACCGTTGTTCAGACCACTGCTTTCTGAGCCATCTGGCTGTTGCTTTCACAATGGCTGCTGCTAGTGGAATTACACATTAATCTGATTTTTCCTGACACACATGGGACTAAGAAGATGAGTCACAAATGCAGCTGCCTTGCATAGCCAGTGCTGGAGCTGAAAACGGAGGCTAGATGTGACCAGTGCTGCTTGGATATTGGAGAAGGTGCAGCTGCCGCATAGTGAAGAGGAGTAGGACTAGAGATGACCTGTTTTCTGAAAGGCTGGTTGAACTCTGACACAAGGACTCAATAGCATAAACCTATATATTTCATTTCTGTAATTTGCATGAGTAGTATTGTTGTACAGGGCAGTTAAAGCTTTTATTTCCCTCTCTATTAACTAACCTGTTAAAAAAAAAGTGATATCTACTGTGCTGCTTCCATGACCTTTACTCACCTCCTTTAAATCTCTGCTCAGTTACCTTCTTTCTTCGTTCTCTGCTACTCTCTTCTTGGATATCCCCAGAGCCAGCCATAATTTTGTTCAGGTCTTGGAATGTATGTCATCTCTCAGCATGTAATAAAAAACAGCCATCAATGAAAACAGGTCCAATTATCTAACCACACTAGTGGAAGTTTAACCAGCAGTGTTAAATGAACACATAGAGAAGAGCCAGCCTGCAAAGAGGAACCAATATCTAAGAAGTGTCACCTTAACCTCATCTTTTGCTGGCAGGGATCTAGAATCTTTTTAAATGGCTGGTTCCCACTCTGCTGGCATTCATGGTGACGGACCAGAAGAGTGAGGCAAATGGGCAGCAATTCCTCACTCATTTGTGTCCTCTGTTTCCCCATGCAATAACAAGCCATAAAAAGATACCTGGCCACATTGTGTCTGGTAGTGAACAATTTCCCTCGAATGGTGGTGTTAGCTTCCCATTCCTGCAGCAATACTAAGCTAGGCATGTTTCATGTAGTTGGCTGTCTGCTGCTATGACCTTGAGCTTTGACATTTCTGAGCTTTGAATGTGACATTTTGGAACTTCAGGGCAGCATTGTGTTAGGGGCAATCATTAAGGGCTCAAAACTGCCACTGTTACTCTCACTAAGTAGCACCTTAATACATGAATTGTTCATCCAAGGCAATATTACTACTCAGTTGAATAAAATATTATTCAACACATGGGCAGCAGCATCTGGCTTAAAGAGCAAAGGAATGGTTTGAGAAACAAGGGGGCCTGGAAGTTTTGCCATGGGTATGCAGGTTGGGTATAGGCATGTGAGAGCAATAGCCTGAGCTCTTGGTCGTGGACAGGAGGCTGGCTTTGTGCTCTAACTACAGAGCAGAATTAGGAGAGTTTAACATGTTACCTGGAGGATCAGGCATCTTGTGTCGAAGGGTACATCTATACTAGGGCTGCGTCTACACTAGCAAGTTCTTTCAAAGATTTGTCGAAAGGAGGGGGCTCGCCTTTCAAAAGTAAATTGAAGGAAGTGGCGCTCCTTTTGAAATTGCTCTTCCTTTCCCATTTCAGGAGGAGCGCCCCCTTTCAAAAGCTTCTTTCGAAAGAAAGTGTATGTAGACGGTCTGCAGGCCCTTTTTTCAAAAGAGCAGTCCTCATGGGGCCTGATTTTTCAATCCCTGGCCCATTCTTACAAAAGGGGAATAACAGGAATAAGGGGATTTCAAAGTGTTCAGGGTCCTCTCAAAAAGGACCCCGTGTAGACAAGCCACATATGATCAAAAGTGGGGTTGCCATTATGCTAATGAGGCACTGCATATTCATTTCAGAGCCTCATTAGCATCCCTCTTTCGAAAAGGGAGGGCTAGTGTAGATATAGCCCCAGTGTCTGACAGGGCAAAAATATGCTGTGAGTGGTTCTGGGTGTGTTTCATTAGCCTCCTGCTAATGTACTTCTCCCCTCCATTAGGAAAGCAATGGCAAAAGGTGTTCCATGCCCTTTTTTCATGCAGACACCATTGCAAGGCTAGCATGGAACCTGTACAGCTTAAAACTGTTGTCGCAAGTATTATGAGCATCTCGCACATTGTGTTATGGTATGTGGGGAGCCTAAGTAACCTTCAGAGTGAAAAAGACTCTAAGGAGGAAATGGACACACATGAATGTGAAGCGCTGCAGAGAAGGAATGAGGAAATCCTGGCTGCTCTCAAAGCTTTGTACAGGGTGGAGTGCCAGTTCTAGTGGTGTGAAACAAGCTCAGACTGATGGGACCATATTTTTCTGTGGGTATGGGATGATCAGCAGTGGCTACAAAACTTCTGCGTGCATAAGGCCACTTCCATGGAATTTTGTGAATTTCTTTTCCTCACCCTGCAGGGCAGGAATACCAAAATGAGACCTGCTAGGACAGTTCAGAAGCAAGTGGCAATAGCTCTGCAGAAGACAGCTACTAGTCACTGGGCAATCAATTTGGAGTTGGCAAATCTACAGTAGGGGCTTCTATCATCCAGGTCGGCAAGGCAATCAATACCCTTCCACTTTGAAGGGCAGTGACTCTGGGAATATGCAGGACATAGTGGCAGGCTTTGCCATGATGGGGTTCCCCAACTGTGGTGAGGCAATAGATGGAGCACACATCCTTATCTTGGCACCAGACAGCCTTGCCACAGAGTTCATAAATTGCAAGAGTAACTTCTCCACTGTGTTGCAGGCATTGGTGGATCACAAGGGTTATTTCACTGACCTCGGCATGGGATGGTTGAGAAAGGTGCATGAAGTCCACATCTTTAGAAACTCTGGTCTGTTCAGAAAGCTGCTGAATGGAACTTTCTTCCCAGAGCAGAAAATCACAATTGGAGATGTGAAGATGCCAAAACTGATTCTAGGAGATCCAACTCACCCCTTGCTCCCTTGGCTCATGAATCCATACACAGGCAGCCTGGACAGTAGTGAAGAGCAGTTCAAGCATAGGCTATGCAAGTGCAGAATGGTGACAGAGGAATAGCTGTGTTAGTCTGCATTATAGCAAAACAAAAAAGCAGTCATGTAGCACGCTAAAGGTTAACAAAATAAGTATTAAATGATGAGCTTTCGTGGGATAGATCCACTTCTTCAGACAATAGCCTTACCAGAGCAGACTCCTTATAAAGCACCGAGGTCCAAAAATTGTTATCAAGGTTGACAAATCATAAGAGCAGAGGGATGGCAGGAGAGGGTGGGGTGGAGAAGTTAAGAAGTAGATAAAACGTCAAAGTACGTAAAAGAGTCCCTATAATGGGTCAGCTAATTGCTGTCCTTAGAGCGCTACATGCCTGCTTTTTTGTTTTGAAGTGCAGATTGGTGGTAGAATGTGAATTTGGCTGCTTCAAAGCCAGGTTAAAGAGCGTTCTGACATGGGTAGACCTCAGTAAAGCCACATTCTGCTCATGCTGGCAACCTGCTGTGCGCTTCATAATTTATGTGAGCGTAAAGGGGAAAATTTCCTGCCAGGCTGGAGGGAAGACGCAGATCACCTGCCACTTATTATGAACAGCCAGACACCAGAGCAATAAGGAGAGCACAGCAAGGGACACTGCTAAGCAGGGAGGCTTAGAAAAAGAGCTTTATGAATGACCAGACAGGGACATGACAGTCATATCTGTTGCTGTTAAGGAGGTGCCCCTGTATAATGTGTGCTGTGTGTAAACCCTGAAACACCCCCTTTTTACTGTGCAACACATGCAATAAAGAAACTGTTTTTGTGAACTTAATAATTTTTATTTAGGGGCCAAAATGTAGCACATAGTAAAAGAGTTCATTGCAGTGTCTTCAGAGGTAAGTAAGGGCAATAAGCTTTTTGCCATCACAGGTCAGGGAATGTCAGCCTTCTGCTCTCAGAAGCATTCCTGCGACTGGAATGCAAGTCTGCCATTGTCTCATCTCTTGCCAGTAAAGTGGAGGGGAGGGAACATGGTGTGTTAGGCATGTCGTTTATCATGGGCTGCACATGGGCTCTGTGCTCCTATACCAGCATCTTGGGAGCTCTCTTTGCTGCATTATCAGCTTCAATATCTCCTCCTGGGTCTAAACTTCTGGTTGTCTGGGTGATCTCCTGTCCTCCCAATCCAACCTCCTCTACTCCAGCATGGTTCTCCTCCAGGCATTTAGCTGTGCCCTGTCTGTATGGCAGATTGCATGTGCTCTAGGAACATATCTTCTGGCATTTGTTTTTTCCTTTAGATCTGTGAGGGGAGCGGGGAACGGTAGTCAAAGAGTCTGCTGTTGAGTATGCTGCAATAAATCATAAGTGAAGGCCAGACATTAAGGAGGTCCATTTACCATGGCAGTCATGATGACCTCGTGCTTCCCCTCCCAACTTTGTTGTGGCACTGAGAGTTTCCCTTCCCCCAGGAGCCCAGGAAGGTGGGGTGAGGCATAGCAATGCCGCTTGTGTGTTCATCCTCAGGGTTGTGTGTGTGGCTGTCACACTCACCACATTCTCTTTCCCTCCTGCCCCGTGTACAGTGAATATTTCCCTTCTCCCAGGAGCCCAGGGAGGAGAAGGGACAGGGGTAAACTAGGCATGGAGGAGCAGCTTGTGCTATCATAGGTTAATGCTCATTCCCTGCTTCCTCTAGGTTGCAATATGAGATACTCGCTTGCTTAAACTAACACATATATAAGGAATGGATGCTGACTGCATGTGGGCAGAAGGCTAGTCGGTATGCCACTGCTCTGTGCTGCGGTGACACCAGATTACTTTCCGGTAGCTTGGCGTAGAAAGGTGTCCTATCATGGAGGACAGAATAAGGTAGGCTTCCCCAAACCTCATGAGAAGGATTTAAAAGTACCTGTCTGAGAGCTTTGTGGAGATATGCAGGGGGGATTGGTGCTCCATCTACAGACATGATGATAAGTTCTTCCAGGGAGCACAGGCTGTGTAGGTACAGTGCCTGCCACAGAACACAGCAATTACCATAACCCATTGTAGCATGATTTAAAATGAGAATTCACTAGGGGTGCCCTCACCACCGTCAGGGTTGTGCTGCAAAGCATCCTGGGAAGAGAGGATGAGCTTCAAAGTTAAAAGAAGTTGCTGGCATTCAGTGAGATCAGCTGCTCCATTTGCCTACTGACCATTGTCATCCTCTTCCTCATCCACCATGTCTTCCCTGCTGTTGCCAGAGGCTGCCTGAGGAATCTCTTGGGAGGTATCAATGGACTCTTTGGGAACAGTGGTTTGAGTCCCCCTTCCCATTGTACCATGCAATTGCTCATAGAAGTGGTATGTTTGTGATGACCCAGAACGTCTGTGTTTTGCGTGAGCTCCTTTATTTTCCTTTTATGTGGCACTGCTGGGTGTCTCTGGAGTGTCCTTTTCCCACCATGCCCTTTTTCCATCTATGCCTTTCCATAGCTGTCTGGTTTTTTTTGTTTTTTTGTTTTTTTTTTTTGCTCCTTCATAGTTCTGCCAGCATAGCTTCATCCTCCCAAACAGCAAGGAGGTCCTGGATCTCCTGCCTGCTCCTTGCTGAAGCGCAACTGTAACCCTGGGAATTTATGGCTGTATGTGCTGCAGAAGTGTCCTGCCTATTCCTCTCACCACACTGGCCAAACAGGAAATGAAATTTACACTTTCCCAAGCCATTGCCTGCACACCTGCAGGGCAGCGGAGCTGAAAGTGGTGCTCAGAATGGTCATATTGGGACACTGTAGGATATCTCCAGGAGCCCAAAAACATTGAATTTCACAATTCTCAGTCTGCACTACCCTAAATTCAACCATGCAAGATTGATTTTTGCCATTACTCCTCCTGAAAATAAGGAGGAATCAAAATTTATCTTAGAAGCCTTTAAAGTTCATGGAACAGACCCTGTAGCGTGGAGATTGCTTAGAAAATTGACTTAAGGTAGCTAAGTTCAGCCTAGGCTACATCTACACTATGAGATAAATTAGAATTTAAGGCAGTTAGCTCAATTGTCCCAAATGACTTTCTTCACTGTAAATACCATTAGCTTGATTTAGGGAGGACTAATATCGATATCATAATATCAGCAGAACCGGGTGGGTGTAGCGTCAAGTTCAAATTTAACAGTTCAAATGAAGGTGAATATGGAAGCACCATGTCTTTGAATTGAGATCATGAGCCTCTAGAGGCTGACTGGTGCTGCTGCACCTAGGTCCTGGCTCCCTGCCACTCATGGGAGCATCAGCTTCTGGTCGGTTTCCCGACTCATGCAATTGGTAGGGTGCTGGAAAAATCACGGTACTGCTGCATGTGGCTCCCAGCTCCCTGCCACTTGTGGGAGCTGGGAAATGGACCAGAGCAGCACCTGGCTCCCTGCTGCACCTGGGTCCCAGATCCCACAAGCCAGGCGCAGGAGCACTGGTCAGTTTCCCAGCTCCTCCAAGCAGCAGCGACCTGGGAACCAGGCAGCAGGATTAGCTCTGCTAGCAGTGGGGGTGCAGCAGGGCCTTGGGGGAGGGCACAGAATGAGGGGCTGAGGGAATTGTGGGATAGGTTCCTACAATGCACTGCTGCAACAGTCGATGTTAGTCCACTCTAGTGTGGCAGCACTAACTTAACTTTGCGTGGACTTTGTGGGAAGTGAGGATCCTCAACATCCAGTTTATAAAACCCAGAGTGATAAAATCAAATTTAATTAAATTGAATTTATTGGGTAGTGTAGATGTGGACCTAATGCCCTAGGCTGTGTCTACAGTATAAGCTAAAATCAACTTTATTAAAATCAGTTTATTAATGCTGGGTTTTATAAATTTGATTTTGAGCATCCTCACCTTCCCACGTGCTCCCCACAAAATCGACCGCACACACAAGCCGCCAAAATCGACTGTTCCAGCAGTGTATTGTGGGGACATAATCCACAGTTCCCTGAGCCCTGTAGCATTCTGGGTATTTTCACTGGTGCAGCATGGAAAAAAATGCCCTGCAAGTGGATGTGGGTATCTGATGACATCTTCCCACATTTCATTTCCTACATTTCATTTCCCTCATTCCACTGCCGTGTGAACCAAACATCCCTTTCTCCAGGCAGAATTGGGCTTGCCTGTGTAAGGGATGTGGTTTTTATAACTGAGGGGAGGAGAGGGGTGTAAAGCACTTAGGAAAGGTTAGAAAAAGAATTTTGTGTTTCACAACTGACAGGTTTTCAAAATAGGATGCAAAAGCAGTGGAACTTCGGAGACTTAGATGTGGATTTAGACCTCCTGGCAAAGAAGATCCTCAGAGTAATAATTTGTACCCTTGCACCCACTCCATAACCTATAAGTGTTATACCTAAGTACCCCCAGGCGTTACACTGAATGTCTGCCCCTTCAGCTTTTGATGCCATTTCCTGTGCCTATGGGTAACAGGGAACCAGGGGTTAATTACAGAGAGGGAGCCTGAGAAATCACTGCCACATTGGACTGAGTACAGTTTAAATCCTTTAATGATGATCCATTATTGGAGGACAAGTCTCTGGTTCCATTACCTGCGTCTGGGTGCTTGATGCTCTGCTGCCCCTAACTATATCAGCTTCCAGTGACTTTCCCCAGGCAGCTGCCAGCCCCCAAAAATCATGGCTCCCGAGGGAGACCTCCCCCTGGTGGCTGCAAGGCTCCCAAATAGCTGCCACCCCACCCCAGTATTCTAGCCACCGAGGGAGACTTCCCCTAGCTGGCTCCAGGACCCTCACTATATGCAAGCTGCCTGGCACCTTGCACAGCACATCCTTTTATTGGCTCAGAGTCAAGCCATATGATGCAGCTGGGTGCAGGAAAGTTCCAGACTGTGTGGTGCCTCTGGGGGAGGCAAGGGAGGGGATGTGGGGGTCAGCACAAAGTGTAAATGGCTGAAAAGAAGTTTCTCATCCTATCATACAAGTACAGCCCCCACCCACAGCCTAGCTGCCACATAATGTTTGTGTGTGTGTGGGAGGGCAGCGGCTGGCACCAGGCAGTGCAGAAAACAAAGACAGCTAGCAGAGGCAGACACAGAACCACAGACCTCACAGCCATGCTAATAGCAAAGAAAGAAAGAAAGAAAGAAAAGATTTTTCAGCCTCTCATACAAGCATGACCCTACAGCCACAGTCTTGCAGGTGC
This sequence comes from Carettochelys insculpta, assembly GCF_033958435.1. NCBI lineage: Eukaryota > Metazoa > Chordata > Testudines > Carettochelyidae > Carettochelys > Carettochelys insculpta. The sequence goes on from NC_134144.1 coordinate 29,220,188, forward strand.
CGAATTGAGAAGGTCTTCCTGTTGCTTAATTCCTGAGAGCAGTGGAGATGGAAGAGGGCAGAGCGGAGCACTGAGGGGCATTGTGGGGCACATACGGGACATCTCTGGAGACTAATGAACTTGATTTAAAGACACGCTGCTTTCTCTCTACCCTTCATTCCAAATTTTAAATTCGAACTGAACGCTACACCGGTCAGGTTATGACAATGTTACAATGTCGATACTGTGTCGATTTTAGTGCTCCATAACTTGAGTTATTGGAATTTACAGTGAAGACAGGCACTTGGTAAAATTGAGCTGAATGCCTTAAAATCGATATTATCTCATAGTGGAGACGTGGCCCTACTGAAGACTAAGCCTAAGACAGAGAGATGTGTCAATCAGATGGCATGGTTGGAGTCCCTTTTGTTTGGTGGATGAGTTGTTAATTTGTGGTAGGGCCATTTGTCCCTGCCCCAGGAGATAAGTTCCAATGAAGGTTTGGGGGTCTATAGGCTGATCACGCAGTGAACCAATGAAGTCTGTTCCCATACTTCCAGAGGTGGGCTTCTGTCACTTGGGCTCAGAATTGTGAGTTGGATGCCATAGTGGGAAAGATTAAGAATGCTGTGTTTAAACTGAACTGAGATAATTTCTAAGTTATCAATTAACCAAACACAGCTATCTAATATTTACAATGGTGACCAAACAGCACTTGACCTTCTAAGTCCAATCAGGCCCTTGGTTGGGTATTTCTCCAAACAGCATTCACTTGATCTGTTGGCTTGTCTAAGCAACATTTCAACATCTATAGGCAAAATCACATGAAAATACTCTTAAAGGCTTATCTGTTGTCACACTAAGATTTAAAATGGTATTTTTGACCAGTTCTGGAACTTGTGTCATGATAAGGAGAGGAACCAAACTATGACCACTGTCATGAACAGACAAATTTAAGGACAGTTTCTTAAAGCTATTTGAAGAGCGAAGAGATTCAGATGGGCACATACAGAAATTTTCAGAAATATCTAGGCATTTAACGCCCATTGAAATCTCTAGGATTTAGTATCAGAGAGGTGGCCGTGTTAGTCTGTAGCTTCAAGAACAACAAAAAGTCTCGTGGCACCTTATAGACTAATAGATATTTTGGAGCATAAGCTTTTGTGGGCAAAGACCCGCTTCATCAGATGCATGAGTGCGGGTGGCGGGGTGGTTTCAGAGGGGTATTTAAAGAGTGGGGTCCCAGTAAGAGGGAGGGCCACAGCTGACCCCACTCTTTAAATACCCCTCTGAAACCACCACCCCCCACTCATGCATCAGATGAAGCGGGTCTTTGCCCACGAAAGCTTATGCTCCAAAATATGTTAGTCTATAAGGTGCCACAAGACTTCTTGTTGTTCTGGGATTTAGGTAACTGGGCACATTTCAAAACTCTAACTAGGCATGATTAGGCACCTAAATATCTTTAAAAATCTGACCATTTCTATCTTTATCTCAGGTGCCTGCCCAATAGCTTAGCATTTCATAATTCTGATTTTGAAATACTGGTCTGTTTTATAACAGAACAGATGCATTTTCCTCAGTTCTTTCTGATCCATTCATAATGTTCTGCCATTTCCAGGGTGACAAATAATGATACTAAAATACATCTTAAATGGTTTCTTATATGGATAAAAAAGGAAGCGGGAGAGAGAAATATGAGCTTAAATGTGTCTTTGAGCTGACTTTTACTCAAATGAAAAAAGTGCTGGCTACATATAATCAAATAGTGTGGATTATAGGGCATTGAACTGAATTGGCTCTTTTTAGTCTCCTAGTGCTGTGCAAAGAATGAATGTGAAATTTCTGCCACACATATTACAGATAATGGATTTTCAACAGTTGCTGGGAGAACTGCATTTTCAGACATCGTGTCTCTTATTTACAACAACAAAACCCTTTTAATCTTCCATTAGAATAGAGTTAATGCCTTTGTTATGTTTTGCTAAACCTCTTTCCCAAATTTTACTGTGGATAATTATCTTCCTGGAATGAAAGGCAGTAAAAATACAAGAAATATGTAGGGGCCTGAATTCCTAAAGCAAATTTCTGTTCTGTGTGAATGAGAATCAGGATATTCCCATCATAGCTTGCATTTAAAAGACATATAACAAGTATATACAGCTTTCCAACTCCAGAATAATCACAAAGCTACAGGAGCCATGGAAAAAAATCCATATTAGAGCTTTATATAGAATTATATAATCTACATTTCTGGAACTCAGACAAGTAGAACTTCACCTTTATGGTTGTGGCTCCCTAAGAGTCCCTGTTGATGGAAGGGGGGCCAGTGACACTATGGGAGCCAGATAGGCTGTTGCATTATAGTTCAAGAGCCAGGACAGCGTGTGTGGAGGAGAAGCTAATTCTGAAGATGCCCCAAGGTCCTGGGCTGGGCTTAATTGTGGATCTGTGAGCTACTCAGCTGTACTTCCTGACAATCTGGCACCACTGCTGACCTCTGCTGGACGGAGGAGCTTGCATTGACCTTCCGAACTGTTTTATCATGAAGAGCTGCCATTTCATGATTTTTCTCGGAGTGGTAAGGAACAGAGATGAGGATATAGATTGTGGGATGCCAATGCTGCAGGATGGCGAAATATACTTTGTACTAGTAGGTTGTGTTTTGCAACCTCTTTTAACAGCCTGATTCTGCAGTCTGCGACCTCTAAATATCTATTGGCCACAGTAGGTATGAGAGCACCTAGACTCATAAAGGAAAAGGCTCTTAATTCTTATTAACACACAACTCCCTTTGTGCTCAGCATGAGTTTTGCTTTTCTTAGGACTAAGTGAGAGTTTGTCTACACAGTAGACCCCCAGCTTACATGGAGGTGGCATTCTTGCACAACCCTGCTTAAGTCAAATTTTGTGTAACTTGGGGAGCTAGGAAACTGACCAGTGAGGCAGTACTGGTAAGCTTCACACTTCCTGCAAGTAGCGGGCAGCTGAGAGCCTGGCTCCAGGCTGCCCGCTGCTTACAGGAGAGGGGAAACTGACCAGCACTACTGCGCTGGCCATTTTCGCCACTCCTGACAGTGGCGGCAGTCAACAAACCTCTCCTGTCAGGGGTGGCAGCCGAGTCAGCTGCCACCCCTGACAGGAGCCAGGAAACTGACCAACACAGCAGTGCCACTCAGTTTCCCAGCTCCTCTGAGTGGCAGGGAGCTGGCACCTGGCTCCAGGCTGCCTGCCATGCACAGGAGCCAGGAAACTGACCAGCGCATGGGCAGCCTGGAGCCAGACACCCGCTTCCTGCCACTCAGAGTCACATTAACCCCAGATACACACAACACGAGTTCAGGTATCTTGGGACTCTACTGTACTTTCCGGAAGATTGTTCTGCTGGCGATCGATCTTCCAGGGTTTGACTTAATGCACCTAGTGGGGCCATGATAAATCAAATGATCAGGTCACCACCGTTGACGCTGGTACTCATCACAGTTGCAGGAGTAAGGGAAGTCAAGAGGAGAACTTCTCCCATAAACCTCCCAATGTGTGAACGGCAGCAAAAATCAATGTAAGAAATATCCACTTCAGCTACGCAATTCTCTTAGTTGCATATCTTAAATTGATTTTCTCTCCTAGTAAGAAGGGCCAGATTTGGCCTAGTACTTCACTTTCTGCAACCCCAACAAAAAATACAACATGTCTCATTCAAGATCCTGTATCTTACTGAAGAGGACTCGAGACCATGAAGAATGATCTCTATCTAATTTAAGATCCAGGCCAACCTCTGCTGTAATAATTTCAGCTGTGTGGTTTCCCCAGTGAATTAGTAGGGAAAAGTTTCTGTTGAAGGAGCACGTCTCACTTGGAAAAAGAAATGTTGCTGTCTTTGCATTTTGGGCATACTGCTCTTGTTCCTTGCTTTAAAATAAGAAAACGAATGCCCATGAACAACCCCAGCAAACTGAAAGCATTAAAATGCCCGTTCTCCAGCTATTTTTGAAGTGTGTACCTGACAGGGAAGGGCACTTCCTGATCCATTGTATTACCTTACCAAAAGTCTTTGCCCAATTAACCACTAAATAGAAGACATCCAGCGAACCAGCTACTGTGAATTCAAAGCTCAAAGCTGTAAAATACATTCACATCCTTTATAGGTCATCTGTTTCAGTAATGCACTCTGCATATGAATTTACATATCTGGCACATTATATGAACTTTCTCGCAATATGGTACTCATGAGAAAAATATGTATTTGTTTTCACTCTTATAACATGCAAGCATGTCCACATTGAGGTTTAGGATGGAATAATCTTTCCACATTTCTGCTTCCACAAAGATGTGCTCCTTCAACACTGCTGTGTGCAGTGCTGATGTATAATTATGAAACATTTCATAAAATATTTGTAGTAGCTATTTTCCAGGAACAATTATCTAGTTCTTACAGCAGCAAAAGTTATTAGTGTGATTTTTAGACATAAACACTTAAGAAATTTTGCTTGTACACAATTCAGAAGTTTTGATATGCAGACATTAAAAGGGTTTTTTCATTTCCTTATTTCTTCCTCCCGCATCTTCCCCCGAAAAAGGGGTTTTCAAGGTTCACCTTTGAGCCAAAAGGCTGTTCTCCAAATTTTAGACTTTTTGACAAATAATTTTAACAGGATTGATTATAGACACATTCTAATATTTCAGTCCTGTAAACACACATGTAGCACATGTATAGTACAGGTAGTTTTAATAGGATTACTTACATTGTTAAAATTGTGCACAAGTGTAGGTCTTTGCATGACCAGGACTTAGACTATCACATTGCTGTTGCATAACACTTTAATGTTCATTACTCCAAAACTGGCCAAATCAAAGATACTTGGAGCAGCAGAAACAGTAAACTTTACAGCTCAGGCCCATCTCTAAGATAAACCTATTGCAGCAGCAAGAGTCCTTTCTCTCTTTTCCTTTGGAAATCCTTTGAAGTGTATGGATTAAAAGTACACATGAGCCCAACTCTGCTCCAGAAGTAAAATCCTGGCTCTACTGAAGTCAATGGAAATGTTGCCATTGACTTTACTGGGGCAGGATTTCAGCCAAAGCTTTAATTGGAGTTGAATCAGGCCTCATATCAGCACCAAGAATTATTAGAAGCACTAAGCAATATCCACAGGAAAATGATTTGTAATTGTGGAATTTTTACTTCCTATAGATGAATAGTAGACACAGATTTCAATTCAGCCGAACAGAGTAATTGCCAATGCTATCAAATTCTTGACTACGCTTTACAGTAATGGGAGAAAAAGGAAGAAGGGAAAACACACACATATACCAAAAATGCATGTATATATGTAAATGTGTGTCTGAAGGGGAAGAAGGGGATGCTTGCGAAGGCATAGGAAAAACAGAAAGGTAAATTACACTAAAAATGTAAATAATATTATGCAAATCCTTTGTTAAAGGCATAGGTTACACACAGGATGTGCTGTCAGCTTAGCTCTTAATAACTGGTATCCTCTGGTCAATTTCAAAATTTAAAATTAATTTTTGGAGGCTTCGTTAAGAAAACATATTAGTACAATTACAGCTGCAGATTAGTACAAATTATTACAATAGAGGTGGTGCTAGAAATGTTAGCTTAATGATTTATGCTGTTCTCTGAAGCTAACTAGTGCTCTAATTTTCATGAGTGAAAATAATTCCTGACTGAGGTCCACTAATAAATTATACAAAATGGTTTCTGTGTCACCCAATCAGATGGATTTATACTTGACAGTTATTCAGAGAGTAAAGTCAAAATAAAACTCGAGACAAAAATCAGATAACTACACCAGTAACAGGATAACTGAATTAATAGGCTTTAATTCTATTGATTGCTTCTGCTGTCAACCCTATCATCCTGACTGAGGGAGTTTTCCCTCTGTAACTCTGACAGACCCCCATCATCAGCAAGCAAGATCGAACCTGGGCTCTCTGCAGTGAAATGCATGAGCCTTTTCAACATGAGCTAAAAATGCCAGGGTCTTCAGATAAGCCTGTAGACCAGATTCCTTAACCTCTTTAAGTGGTCTCAGTGTCAGGAGATGTGAGAGAACACCACACCCAGCAAGTATGTGGGTTACAGCTGTGAGGCCTGGAACTATCACTTTTCTCCAGTATGCAGTGTTCAGGAAGCCAGGTTGGTTAGAATATTAGCAAGACAAGGTGAGTCAGGTAATATCTTTTATCTCAATTTCTGTAGGGTAATCATGAGTGTTTGGGGAACATTTTGACCCTGACTGACGAAAGTAAGGGCTGGTCCTAATGTGTGATCGTTCATAAATGTCAGCATTTTTGTTTCACAAAATTACCAATTAAAATAACTTCTCACAGCTGTGGAGTTTTGCTGTACTGAAGTGTGGTTGGGCTCACCACACGTAATGTAATCCTGATTTCAAAGTTGTGTAGTTGTTCAATCTTTCTCTCCAGCAAGGTGAGAGAATATTTTCCTGGACCAACTCCTTTTGGCAAAAAGGAAAGCTCTGGAACCCCAAAGACCTGAAGAAGAGCTTTGTGAGGCTCTGAAGCTTGCCTGTTGCACCATCGGAAGTTGGTTAAATAAAAGATACTATCTGACCCACCCTCTCTCTCATATCCTTGGCTCAACAAAGCTACAACAGCACTTCCTCTAATATATCATTGAAGCCATGTGCCTTGGGGATTTTTGTTGCTGATGCTGTTTTTTTTTTCTTTGGCTATGGGCTGTTTTTCCTCATATGGAATTTTCTGGATTGAGATTGCTTGCCAGAGTATCCAGAGGTGGACTACAAGTATTACTCAGCATGGTCAACCGTGGTGTGAAGTTAAAGCTGCCATTAAGTGCAGACAGGCCTGCATGGCTACCCATCAGTAGCTCAAAGCCAGTGAAAGTAGGCCAGTTGAAACTTTGGCAACTCAAATGCTGTATGTAGTTGGCAGAGGAATTCTCCAAGACCTTTTATGGCAGCTGGAGAAAGGGAGTGAGTAAAACATTGTGGTTGTGTTGGAAATTTTGAGAATGATGAGAAACTAGGTGTCAGAAGTGCTAAGAAAAAGATTGGATGTAATAACCAGCTAGTAGTTGAGGAATCCTGTTACTGTCAGTGTCAGAGGTATAATGTCTGTAGTAGCATATTGGCCACAACAAAAATTAATCTTTTCCCAACTGTCCACCCTCTTCTGATATAATAGTCAGTCCCTAATATGAGAGCACTGAGAACTGGGGAGTATACACAATGCAAAAAAGTGTTAAAGGGATAGATATGCCAGTTTGCTAGTTTATTCAACCATACCACCAAGGGATCAGACTTTCTTTTGGATTTACTGGATACTTTACATTTGCTCAGAGCAGTTGTTCTTATTCTGTCATCATCTAATGTTTATCTGTTTGCCCTGGCTCTGCAACTGCATGACAGGAGAAACACTGTAGGCATCTATTTGAGCCATGTTGACTTCCACACTGGCACAGATCCAGTTGCAGGGTCAGAGCTTGTCTGGGCTGTTTAATTTATCTGACACTAGATAAGACAGAGAGGAAATTGCTATGAAATTTGAAACTTGATCTTTAATATTTCAGTTGAAGAAAAAATTCTAGCAACTGCTATTGGACGTGGCACTGTTCTACGAGCAGCACAGAGCTGTTTGCTTCAAAAGTGTGCTGGTTAGCCTGTTATCAGTTGCCCAGTGGCATGATCTTTGTTAGTGAGCTGAAGTTGGATGTGATTATTTTGTGTACCTCACACAGGGAAGACAGTTATTTTAGTACATTCAGCATATGCACTAGTTAGGCCCCAATCCTGAAATTATTAAGCAATTTTATTCATGCAGATGTTGTTCAAATCAATAGCACTCTTAATCTGAAATTTCATATATGCTTACAGGTTTGCATTATTTGGACTTGTCTAATTTAAAATCAGAAGTGGAAAATATCGGAACACTTTTCTAGGAACACATAAGCTCATCAAAAATATTATTCTGAAGTGCACAGAAAAGGACTAACATGAAACTGAGAAACACGAGACTAAACTGGAATTTCAAAGAGCCTCTCTGATCTTTACACCCCAAAACAGAACGAGGCCCAGTGCAGCACAGGGAGTGCCCCAGACCTGTTTAGGATACTTGACTTCCCCCCGACCTGTGGAATCCTTCATTCAGCTCTGCGAGCATTAACTTCTGAAGGCAGTAGGATTGATGCATATTTAATAAGTGTTTTCAGTTGAACTCAGAATTCATAAAGATGATATAAAAATACATCTCCAGATACAATCCTGCCTCACTTTGTTCATATGGTTTTAAAGTCTGAGTTGATTTTTATAGGATAAAACATAGTGCATGCTTCATCTAGATATGAGAGCAAAGTGAATAATTGATCATGAATAATTTTATAAAAAAATGTGGGTGCTTCTTCCTCATGCCACCTGTATGCAATTTGTTTTCTTGATGCATACCCAAAATTCAAGCCTTGTTACTCAGTTGTGAGAGGTCAGGTAAGCAGTGCACTATTCTGTCTCCTGTTTGGATGAGGAAGGCAAACATTTTTATTTGCAAATTTCAGACGCCCAGATAAACGTGAATTTGAGATGCATGCTCAGAAGACATTGGTCTTCAATAAAAATGAATCACAGTGATGATCACAGAAACCAAACACAACAGGGTAGGGAACGTCATGGGAGCCAATGTTTTTTGGAATTTTAAAAATGTATGTGCAGGTATTTTAACTGTTATGTCTCCAGAAGATGTATTAAAAGTGCAGAACCTGTTCAAGCTATCTGTGAGGAGCACAAAACTGATGGAAGTCCCCTTTAAGGAAACCCTCAGCATAAGGTGCAGGTCATGAAGTACTGATGGCTCCATACCCTGTCCCTGAAGAAGCTTCTAGTTTAGGTGCCGTTCTGGGCCATGTTGGAGCAATGGGCAGGAGGGGCCCTGACTGAGGCGTTCTTATGAAATAGTTGTTCCGTTGATGCACCCAAGATCAGAGGGTAGCAAGGTAATCAGTGTACACATTAGGGCAGCATTGTGCCATGAGCTGAGCCAGCCCCACCGCCTCAGGATAGAGCAGGCTTACGCAGCCTCCCTCAGTCTTTACAGCAGGCTCTGAACCAGCTCAGGATAAATCAGGTTTATTGCACCTATTTGAATAGTTTTAGACTCTTAATCCTATTGAAATTTTAATATGAAGGGTGGTTTCAGTTTCTGTGATTTGAGACATTAAAATCAGGATGAGGCATCTTTAATCATAAAAGCTTTATTTCCATAACTTATAGTGCCTGTATTTTAAGCTCTCCCACAAAGTGGAGTGAATTGAGGCATGATAGTTCACAACAGGAAAAAGTGATCCGTCAGGAAACCTGTTTACACTAAAACATTTTGACAACTGCAGTAATTAAACCTGCTTCCCAGGTGCAAAGTAGAAGCTTAAATACCCTTCTGACTACAACAGTATCTATGTCTGTCTCTTTTTTTTTTCCCCCCATACCTGTTACAAAAACAAGATAATGGAAGGATAGTAAGTACAGAGACAGCTGGGCTACCAGTTTGATAATTGAAGTATTTTAATCACGTAACCCTTCTGTTAACGCCAGATGCCTGCCAGAAGGGCCGGGTTCAACTCTTGTGGGGTTTTCCTATCAAGGATACAACCAACCGGCTCGAGCCCCCACCCAGTGGCCTGGGACAATTTCACCCCCATGCTGGGTGCCTGTAAGGCGGTTCTCCCCCCCACCACAATCACAGAGTCTGAGATAGAAATGTCTTGTTTAATGACCGTAACCTACCCCAAGGTTACAGCGACAGATGCAGTATATCTCAGCACAGAAGAGACAAACCCCTTTTACCCAGATACCATCCCCATATGCAGTAGAACCCAGTTTCTTGCTGGGGCTCTTGGCCCTTTTCCACACACACACACAGTTACGGGGTGTACCCTCTGCGGTGCAGTCCTAAACTCAAAGCCCACAAATACATCACCAGAGCTGCGTCTACACGTGCACGCTACTTCGAAGTAGCGGCACCAATTTCGAAATAGCGCCCGTCATGTCTACACGCGTCGGGCGCTATTTCGAAGTTAACTTCGACGTTAGGCGGCGAGACGTCGAAGCCGCTAACCTCATGAGGAGATAGGAATAGCGCCCTACTTCGACGTTCAACGTCGAAGTAGGGACAGTGTAGACGATCCGCGTCCCGCAACGTCGAAATTGCCGGGTCCTCCATGGCGGCCATCAGCTGGGGGGTTGAGAGACGCTCTCTCCAGCCCCTCAGCTCACTGGTGGCCGCGTGGAGCGGCCCCTTAAAGGTCCCCTCCCCCGCCCTGACTGCAGGAGGCTGAGGCAATGTGCAGGCTGCAGCCTGCACACGCGGGCAGCCTGCCGAGCCCTCAGCCCCTGAGACCGGCAGCCCCCCCAGCGCCCCCAGGGGACCCCCCCCAAGGGGAGCCAGGGCAGCCAGCTGAGCCAGAAGATCTGCCAGTCTGGGAAGCGGCAGCGGGGCCCCTCCTGGACGGAGGCCGAGCTGCGGGACCTGCTGGGGCTCTGGAGCGAGGAGGAGGTGCTCCAGGTAATGGGAAGCAAGAGGCGGAACGCGGATGCGTTCGCTCGGCTGGCCGACGGCCTGGCTGCCCGGGGTCACCCTGCCCGCACTCCGGACCATGTCCGGAGTAAGGTCAAGGAGCTGCGGCAGGGTTATGCCCGGCCCGGGATGCGGCCAGCCGATCTGGGGCCGCCCCCGTCACTTGCCCCTTTTACAGGGAGCTCAGGGACATCCTGGGCTCCCAGCACACCTCCTCCCCTCCGGCCACCCTTGACACCTCGGCTGACGAGCCCCAGCAGGCCCTGCAGCCGGAGTCCGACCCGGAGGCAAGCCCCGCACCCCAGGGGCCCCCCCCGGAGGCCATCCCCAGGACATCGCGGCAGGAGGAGGAGGAGGAGGAGGGGGGGGGCTCCTCCTCCGCAGAATCCAGCCTGCAGATCCTCCTCCTGCCATCCCGGAGCAGCAGCAGGGCCTCCGACCCCCGGGGATCTCCGGACCGTGGGAGCGGACCGACAGGTAGGTACCCCTCTCTGGTGGACACCCCGGGGCTGGAGGGGCGGGGGGAACAGAGATGTGTCCAGGGCCCCCCACACGCTCACATGGCCATGGCCCCAAGGACACCAGGGCCATGGCCCTCACAGCACTGCAGCCATCAGCCCCTGCCCCCCCCCACCCTGCATGACAGTGCCATGCCCCATCCCCGGGCCAGGGGGGAGCGGAACCTCGAGGGGCCCCCGGGAGGAGGGGGTGGGACACCCCGCAGCAGCAGCATGTGATGGAGTGGGGGGAGTGCCAAAGGGAGACTCAGCCTACATATGAGCCACCCGAGCCGAGGAGCTCCGAGGGCCAAAGGAGGATCCTGGCGCTACAGCTGGCAGGTGACACCTCTGCCCTGAGCAAACAGGGGGGAGGAGCCGAGCTGGCTTGGAATTGGGGGGCGAGGGCGGGGGCCACAGGTAGAGGCTAGGGGAAGGGAGAGCTGGTAGGCAGCCAGCCTGAGGAGGGGGAAAGCTGCATCCCAGAGGGGCCCCCCTTGGGGTCCTCTCCCCACGACGGGTTGGAAGGACTGTCTCTTCCGACAGCTGGTGCTGTCACTCCTGCCAGAAACTGGCCATCTGTGGCCTAAGAAAGCTCTCCTGCTGTCAGACCCTGCGGGGTGAAGTGAGAGTCGCTCCCACCAGGGGACGGGGTGCAGGGCAGGGGGACCCCTGAACCCCATCCATCACAGCAGCATCTCCCGGGGACGGGGATGGGGAACCTGTAGCACAGGGCGGGGGGGACAAAGGCCACGGCTCGGGGCCCACACTAACGCCTGTCTCCATTCTTCTTTCCCCCCTCCTCTCCTGTGTCCTGCACCTGCACCTGCACCATCCGAAGGACCAGAAGAGAGCGCCGGCGAGGCCTCGGTTGTCCCGGAGAGCCCTCCGGGACCCTCACTCCAGGGCAGCCCCTCGGCCGAGGAACGACCGGCCCCACGGCGGGCTAGACGGCGGACCCCGCGCCACCACCAGCTGCTCCAGCCGTCGCCGGGCCGTCCGCCGTCGCCCCACCACCTCCCCGCGAGGGCCACCGCGCCGAGGGACCCCTGGAGGCACCCGAGACTCGCCGGCGCTGCTACCTTCCGGTGGAGCCCACTCCCACCCAGCCGCGGACTAGACTGCAGGCCCGGCGGAGCTCCCGGCTGGGCACGCCCACTGCTGGGCTGTAGGGGCGAGGGGCCCGGGACGTGGCCCCCCCCCCTTGTTGGACAGACTTTGGGGACTGCTTTATGTTGGTGCCCCTGTTTGCCCCGTCCCCCCCCTGTAAATAGTTCTCCCCGTTCTCCTCCCTGCTTTTCTTTTTTGTTGATGGCGCACAGTTCTTTGCTTTGTTGTTGTATATTGTTTTATTTGTGCACATCTTGCTTTTGTTGAACGTTTGTCCCTCCTTTTTGGTTTCTGTTTCACATATTTATTTATTTACAAAAAAAAAAAAAATTCGTTAAGACAAAAAAAACATTTACGTTCACCCACAAGTTCGTGCTGTCATTTCTCCTGGACAAGTGGGGGGGGGGGCGGTGGGGTGCTCCATGGTGTGGGCGTTGGAGCAGGAGTGTGGGGGAGGAAGGGGCGGGCAGTAGGGGGCCTGGGCAGAGTTCACCCCGCGGCCTGTTGCTCGAAGTGGGACCACAGGGCCTCCCGGACCTGGGTCCCCTCTGGGTCCACCTGCCGACTGGGGGCAGCAGGTGGCTGCACATGTGCCCTGCTGGCCTCGGCATCCCAGCCCTGAAGAAAGCTCTCCCCCTTGCTCTCCACGAGGTTGTGCAGGGCGCAGCAGGCATCCACAATCTGGGGGATGTTGTTGGGGCTGGCATCCAGGCGGGTCAGGAGACATCACCAGCGTCCCTTGAGGCGGCCAAATGAGCGCTCCACCACCTGGCGCGCACGGTTCAGGCGCTCGTTGAAGCGCTCCTGGCTGGCGGAGAGGTGGCCCGTGTAGGGGCGCATGAGCCACGGCCGGAGGGGGTAGGCCGCATCCGCGATGATGCAGAAGGGCATGGTGGTGTCCCCCAGAGGGATCTCCCGCTGGGGGATGTAGGTCCCCGCCTCCAGCCGGCGGCACAGGCCCGAGTTCCGGAAAACCCGGGTGTCGTGGTTGCTGCCAGGCCAGCCCACGTAAATGTCCTGGAACCATCCCCGGCTGTCCACCAAGGCCTGCAGGACGACTGAATGGTAGCCCTTCCGATTGAGGTATCGTCCTCCACTGTGGTGCGGGGCGCGGATGGGGATGTGAGTCCCATCCAGAGCCCCGAAGCAGTTGGGGAAGCCCAGGGTGGCAAAGGCGGCGACAGTGGCATGTGGGTCCCCCAGCCTCACGAGCCTGTGCAGGAGCATGGCGTTGATGGCACGCACAACCTGCAGAGAAAGCACATGGGACAGCCCCAATGAGGGGTAAGCAGGGTGTGCGTGGTCCTGCCCTGCCCTGGCCTGCCCTGGCCCCCCTGCCCTGCCCTGCCCTACCCTGGCCTACCCTGCCCTGGCCTGCCCTGCTCTGCCCTGCCCTGCTCTGGCCCCGCTGCCCTGCCCTGCCCTACCCTGCCCTGCCCTGCCCCCCCTGCCCTACCCTGGCCCCCCTGCCCTGCCCTGCCCTACCCTGGCCTGCCCTGGCCCCCCTGCCCTGCCCTGCCCTGCCCTGGCCCCCCTGCCCTGCCCTGCCCTACCCTGGCCTGCTCTGGCCCCCCTGCCCTGCCCTGGCCTCCCCCTGTGGGTTCTCTTACCTCCATTAAGACAGCCCCGACGGTGGCCTTTCCGACACCAAACTGCTGCCCCACGGATCGGTAGCTGTCCGGAGTGGCCAGCTTCCAGACAGCGATGCCGACCCGTTTCTCCACAGGGAGGGCACGCCGCATGGCAGTGTCCCGGTGCCTGAGTGCGGGGGTGAGCCACTGGCACAGCTCCAGGAATGTCTGGTGGGTCATCCTGAAGTTCCTGAGCCAGCGGTCGTCGTCCCACTCCCCAAGCACCAGCCGCTCCCACCAGTCGGTGCTGGTGGGGTAGCTCCACAGCCGCCGGCATGTGAGGCGGTGGGGGGGCCGGGTGCTGCAGGGGTAGGGGCTGAGCCCTGCTGCCCTGGGGGCATCTCCTCCCCTGGGGCAAGAAGGTGTTCAGCTGCCCCCAACATGGCATGAGCCAGGGAAGCCGTGCTCCTGCCGGGAGGGCTGGGTGGACCTCTAGCTGCTGCTGCTGCTGCTGCTGCTGCTGCTGCTGCTGGGGGTCCATGACTGCGGCGCTCGGGGTCTGTGTGCCTATATGGCTCCTCAGACCGCGTGCTGTGCAGGCTGAGTGTATGTGGGAGGGGCCCTTTAAGGGAGCGGCTAGCTGTTGCCCCGGAAGCGCTAGTCCGCCCGTTGACCCTGTCTGCAGCTGTGCCTGGCATCCCTATTTCGATGTGTGCTACTTGGGCGTGTAGACATTCCCTCGCTGCGCCTATTTCGATGTTGGGCTGAGCAACGTCGAAGTTGAACATCGACGTTGCCGGCCCTGGAGGACGTGTAGACGTTATTCATCGAAATAGTCTATTTCGATGTTGGCTGCACGTGTAGACGTAGCCCAGGGCAATACTAGCTGTCCACTTGTCCGTAGCCTCCCCTTGCTGTCACCAGCTGTCTGCCAGTTGCCATCATCTGCCACCACTCCTACCAGCCACCCTCTGGTCCTGCTGTTGTCCACCTGTCCTAACCCTACTGCTTAGGACTGCCCTAAGGCAGAACCCAGTGATTTCAGCTCTGTGTGGCCTCAGCTGCCACTCTGTGATTTCAGCTCTTGGTATCTCTAGTGTGGGGTTCCACAAACACCCAAGTAGCCAGCTCTGTCTTTCAACAGGTGGGGAGGGCTAATCAAGCCAGGCTTATAGCAATATAGCCAAGGCATAGGCAGGGCCAAGGCACTCAGGAAGCTGACTCAACCAGTACCCCTCCCCTCCCTCTCACAATGCTTTAAACCAGGGAGCCCTGTGTAATCAATGTCTTACACAGCTAAGGCGACTGCCCTGTCCCCCACAACAACCCAGAGCATTGGTGAGATCTCACAACTCCCGCATTAAGTGTCAGCTTAAATTGTGATTTTACAACTACATGTTTACAATAGACCAAATCTCATGGCTTACTTGCTACCCATTAGGCTTTGCCTGAAAAGGTATCACACATGCACACCTTTTGCATTCTCATGCAGATGACCTCTGGGAGACTCATTCCTCCCAGCCTTCGGCAGCACTGCATTCCTTCTGCCACATTCCCTACAATCAGAATATTTAAAATTTAGTTCTAACTGATTTTTCTGTCTCATAACAATGAAAAATTCTTTTGTGCATTTTCTGTTGCTTGTAAAATACAGTAAAATATTAGTCCTCAGTCAGAAGGTCATTGCGATTGCCTGACCTCCTGAAAACAAAGCAAAAAAAATAGATATAGAATTTCTCCTCGCTAATTCTAAGAGCATATCTTTTTTTATTTTTCTCTCTCTGAAATTTCTCAGGGATGGAGAATCCACCACAACCATGAGTGGGTTGTTCCCATGGCTAATTATGGCTCTAAAAATTGTTCTTACAAGGGGTTACATTCTCCCATAAATACAGTAAGCCCTCAGTATAACGGACCCGGTTATACCAGACATCTGCTGGACCCCTCCCACCCCACCCCACCCCAAGAATGTATTGTGTGGTACAGTACTGTAAAAGACTCACCAGAACCGCCACCAGGTCCTCCAGCGGCTCAGACCTCCACAGCCCCGGGGTCCCTGGCTGCACCACAGCTGCTGCCACTGGGTTCCCTTCTTCCCACTGAGACCACCCCAGAGGCTGAGGAACCCCCATGCTCTGCCCTGAGCGTGGGCAGCTGAAAGCCAGAGAAGCTAAGGTCCTCACAGCAGAGCATGGGCTGGGAACTGGAGGGGCCCCCTGACTCTGCCCTGAGCCCCAGTGGCTCAGAGTCTGAGAAGCCACCATGCTCTGCTGGAGCCGGGGGGAACCGGGAAGGTCAGTGAGCTAAACCCTCGGGTATAACAGACTTTTGGTTTTAACGGACACCCCTCCCCAACATTAGTCCATTATATGGAAGGTTTAGTGTATATCTGATCTTGAAGCATAAGAGAGCTTTAGAACACAGCCAGGGATCTGTTTATGCATGTAGCACATGGGTTTTTCTGTGACCCCTTTTCTGGGTAACAGTGCATAATAAGTGACACAATAAAAATAGAAAAGACTTGATAAACTCATGGGAGCGTAATCTGTACAAGTATGTACTTGTGGCATGAAACTGAAACTAAGATATGTTTAACTTGTACACAGCTTAGATCTAATACTGCTCTTGGGCACACGGCCATGACTCCAAACTAACTTCTTTCCCATCCCCTACTTTTGAAATCTCCACAGCTGCAGTCAGTGGATATTTAACTGCTTCTTTCCTGACATCTTTTGGAAGTAACTATCCAGTTCTTCTTCCATCTCCATCTTTCATGGGAATCTCATGCCCATGTCCAATTTTTCACTGGAGCTGAAATAATTAGAAGTGGGATCCCAGACACCTGCCAAGTTGCCTAGATGAACAACTGTCCCCCTTCCTTTGGAAGGCCTGGATCTGCACAACCCAGCCTTGGACCCACATTTCCACTGAACAACATTTCCTAGAGTCCAGGTGAAACTTCACCAAATGTTGACAGTTTTGTCTAGGACACACCAACATATTGGAGTGGGGTGGAGAGGAGCAGTGACTCCAGGAGCAGTGGATAGCTGGCAGAAATGACAGTGGGTCTCAGTGAAGCTGGGAGGTAGAGAAGTGCAGTCAAAGCATGTCTGGAAGGGAGGACCAGAGATGGGGTTGGAGTGAGGGCGGCCAGGTTCAGCAGTACTCTTGAGCATGCTCAGTCCATATGTGCATGCGTAGGGCACAGTGAGGGCCTCTGGCTTTACCAGTTTTACTGAATGTGCTCAGTTGGTGATGCACGCTCAGTACCAGTTAAGCACCAAAATGGACGAGGGGCAAATATGCCCCTCCTGTGTCACCTCTTAGGAGGATTGTAACCTAAGGCTGTTTTTTTCCTCTGCCAGCTGAGTGTTAGCTCACTAGTACACCCAGCTTGTCAGCCTCACAAGTACTCTCCTCTGAGCTATACCACCCTGTCAGTGAACAATAGGTGCACCCCAGACCCTGAGTTCCTTCTGAGTTCCCCACTCTGGTATCCAGCGATCAGGGGCTGGATGCACAAAGAAATCCCGGACCCTCTGTTTCCAAAACAACAATGTATTTCAGGGGGGTCTTTGCACATGAAAGCTCATGCACCAGTAAATCCCTTAGTCCATCAGGTGCCACAGGACTTCTTGTTGTTTTTTGTGGATACAGACTAAGACTATGTCTACACTATGAGATAAAATTGAATTATTTATATTGATTGTCTACCACTGGAATTTAGACGTTTGATTTTGACCATCCTCACTTCCACCATGCTTCCCACAAAGTCAAGTCATTGCTGCCACACACAAAGGCTGTGGCCACACTTGGCCAAAACTTGAATATTCAGTGCCTCATTATCATTAGGACACTTCCAGCTGCGGTGCTTCGAAAGTGCCGCTTTTGAACGTGCGCAGCTACATGGGGTTCCTTTTCGAAAGGACCTCTCAGCTGAAGGGAATAAGAGGATTTCAAAATGTGTGAGGTGCTTTCCAAAAGGACCCCTGTGTAGCCACACTGAGCTGCATGTGTTCAAAAGGAGTGCTTTCGAAGCATCACAGTCAGAAGCGTCCTAATGCTAATGAGGTGCCAAATATTCAATTTAGTGCCTCATTAGTAATCTTTGAAATGGCAGCTTCAAAGTTTTAGCCAAGTGTGCCCACAGCCAAACTAGCTAACATCAACTCTTGCAGTAGTGCATTGTGGGAAGCTATCCCACAGTTCCCTCATCCCCATAGCCTTCTGGGTATGCTCACTGGTCTTGATGGCATCTTCCCCCCATTGCATTGTCAACATTCTCTGTATTATTTCCAGGGATTGACATATTTTCAGGGGTTGGGAGGAGAACCTCAAAATTAGAAGAAAGAAATTTGATTTCCCCATACATTACGTTGCCAACATGGGTGCTACGAATGTATTGTCAACTGGACATCCACTGAGCATCCCTCCTCCCATCGCTGCATGCATGTGATCCCTGAAAATAATGCAGGGGCCCGGAACGTTTTTAAATTGAGAAGAATGTAGGAAGAAAGAATTTTTGGTTTCACCATACACTATATTGGTGCTGGGGAGAGTCCTAATGCAGGGTCCCAGTCTGGTTTTTTAAAGTTAGAAGAAAGAGGATAGAAAAGTGAAGGAAAAAAAGAATTTTTAATTTCCGCACAAGCATCAGCAAGCCCCCAGTATGGGCGAAGGAGGGTGTGTAGCGAGGGGCCAGTTGAAGTGGTAGTGCCCTGGTGACATGAAGCCCCTTAGCCACCAGAGGAGACCTTTTCCCCAGCAGCAGCAGCAAGCCCTTTAGCTGCCAGGGCAGACCTTTTCTCTGGCAGCAGCAAGCCCCAGTATGGGTGAAGGGGTATGTGTAGTGGGGGGCCAGTGGAAATGGTCCTTCCCTGGTGGCAGCAAGCCCTTTAGCCACTGGGGGAGACTTTTCCTTGGTGGAAGCGAGGCCTGGTATGGGCAAAGGATGGGGGCCTCAGTAGTTGGGGGGCCAGTTGAGGTGGTCCTTCCCCATGGCAGCAGCAAAGCCCCCAGTATCTTAACCACTGGTGGAGACTTCCTCATGGCAGCAGCAAAGACCAGAATATCCTTCCCACCCTTGGAGCCCTAAACACACAAATGGCAGCATGGTCAGCACCAAACAGCAGGCACATCCTTTTATTGGGCTGAGTCAGGGGCTACCCACATGATGTGGCTGAATGCAGGAAAGACCCAGACTGCGTGGTGCCTGTTGTGGGGAGGGAAGGGGGTTTGCACACAAAGGTCAACCACTGAGAAGAAGTTTCTCGGTGTGTTATGCAAGCACGACCCCCAGCACAGCCTTGTTGGTACGGTGGTACGGTGGTCAGGCTGGTGCCAGGCAGCGCAGAAAAAAATAGCAAGTGTACAGACCAATCCATGAACTCCCTGCAGGGGCTATTTGAATGGGTAGATGCACTCACAGTGCTAATAGCCTAGAAGGAAAGAAGCCGTTTCTCAGGCTGTCATATTAACATGAGCCTACAGTTAACGGCTTGCTGCTCCCACTTGGAAATTCAGGCTCTTCCTGTTACTGGAGAGCAGGGGCCAGAGCATAGCAATGAGAGGGGCATTATAGGTTCCATACAGGACACCTCTGGAGGCTAAGAAATTCACTTGTAAGACATGGCACTTCCAACACTGGCCTTTAATTGAACTTCTGAATTCAAGCTTGATGCTATACCCGTCAGGTAACTACGATTTTGTAAGCTCAAGATTAGTGCACCCAAAATCAAGCTAATGTTACCTTTACAGTGAAGACAGTTACGTGGTGAAATTGAGCTAACTGATTTGAATTCGATTTTATCTCGTAATGTAGACGCAGCCTAACACAGCTACCACTCTGACACTATTCCAGCTTATTGAATAGTAACAGAGGTAGCTGTGTTAGACTGTATTCTAATGAAACAAACAAGCAATCATGTAGCACCAATCACCTAAGAAATTATTTTGTTAATCTTTAAGGTGCTACATGACAGCTTGTTTATTCCGGTTTAGTAACTACTTCAAGCACTCTTCCAGTATCATACACAGCACTATCTCCATTACAGTTAAGCAAAAGGAAGTCTATTTAAGAAGGAATAGAGGTTCAAATGGAAACAAAATACAGTACAAAACAAACATCATAAAATGCAGATGGAGCCTACGCTTAAGAGTTCTCTTTCCCATCTTACCCCTCACCACCAAAGTTCAGCCTTTGCTAGCCCCAAGGAGCCAGGACCCAATCTTTTGTGAAGCATCCCTGCTAAGCAAGGTAGATCGTCCGTGAATAGCTGTAGAATGTCTTTTACACTCTGTGATATACTGATCAGTCTTTTGTCTTTCTCACAGGCAGGGCAGTCCTTTTCACTATCGTTTTGTAGCTCCCCCTGAGGTGTTTTAATGTTTATAGTTTATCCTGGCTGGTTTTCCATTGCCTTTTGTGGGTTGTTGCAACACTAGAAAATTGAGAAACCCATTATGTAATTGACTAGGGAGTGGTGACATAATTGACTAGCTAGGGAGAGCATCACAATTCCCTCTCATTTATATAGGCCATCGCTGAGACGTTTGATTCCCCGAATACTCACTTTCACTCCAAGACCACAGAGGCATACTTTCCAATATAGCTTCATTATTCCTTAAATGTGACCTGCATTGCACATCCCACAATGGTTATATTTGTCCATGCTTTTGAGTAGAGATCTCACTTGCTACCCTTCATGGAGAACTAAAAAACAGTGGCCTCTGAGGTGTAGTGAATTTTTCAGGTCTGAGACAGGAGTTGCTTGTAATGAACCCTTTGCCAGTTAGCAAGTGTTTTTCACATCCACATGCTTAAGCCTGTTTTGAAATGTTTCATTCCATGGAAGAAATGGAGAATTTATAGACGCATGTGGCTATCTAAAAGCATTCTCAACACTTAGTTCTTTAACTTAAATACCTATAATTAAAAAAGCACTTTTCAAAATATCAAGAGGCCTTCATTACTGTAAAATTAAGTGTGCTATTGTCACTGTTTCTGCGTAGTTCAAATGCAAATTCTTGCAACCTTCCACAAGAAAGAATACATGGGGAATGACTTCGAAAATCATTCTTCTTCTTGTCATGCATTTTTCCTTATTGCAAAATAAAGTATTGCATAAATTTTGCACTTATGTAATTCAAAATAATGGGAATAAAATCCCCAAACCAGAAAAGATGCTCCTGGGAACACATTAATCTCTTAAAAAAAATACCAAGAATTCAGGCTGCCCCATAATTTGTGAATCACAAGGGGTATTTCCATTAGTTTTTATGGAGACATGTTTTAGGCCACTATATCCTATATACTGAAGACAAATAATGGGCAAGTCTCTAGAGTTCGAGCTTTCATTCAGATAAGCATCCAGATGTCTGGGAGCTTAGCTGGACCTTATTTAAAGCTCCTGAGGGAACTGGGTATCACCCATAATTACTTTATATTATTCTGTAGCTATATTTTAAAAGTGGCAAGAGAAGCTACCAAATTAAAAAGCAATTGAGAAATAGATACAAAAGGTTCTAGTGGTTTTTTTCACTACTTTTCAGCTTTACAAATATGTCAAAAATGAATATGCCCCTTAATTTCCTTCTGACTAATAAAATGAAAAAAGAGTCGGGGCTAGCACAGGTAAAACTGTAATTATTTAAATATTTATATAGCCTGAGTGAAAATATGTGGTTCTAACTTATTTTCATCCCTGACACCTGAAGAACCTAAAGGCAAAATATTAATTTTACAGGTTGATATTTTTCCATGCATTTATCATGAGCAGTTGAATAGTTTTGGAAAGTGGAGCATCAGAAATAAATAGGTAAATAAAACTTGCAGCCAGCTGAATTCTTGCATATTGCAGTATTCAATAGTATGAATCAATGCACTAATATTGTGACCAGTTTTCCCTCTAACTTTTTCCATGGGCAGAATAAATTTTATGTGCACCAAGGCATGTGTGGATGTACATCACCAGTAGAAACATATGTTGCCAGCTCTGGGCACTGTGCTAATCAGCTGGGTGGCACCTGCATCTCTCCTGGGGAGTCATGCAAGCAATCGGTTTACACAGATTGTGAGACCTGTGATACTCAGACAAAATCTGTATGTCCAGGTGGGATTTATTTAGTAACAACCTGTAGCACGTCCCGTGACGCCCAGCCCCTTGGTCTAGGGCGGGCGGCAACAAAAGAGGGGGTTAGGGCACCAGCCCGCACTCAGTTCGGGCAGTCACCGCTACCCCCGTACAGGCCCCAGCCCTCCGTCCAGGGCGGGGCAGCAGTTCACAGGAGTTATATAGTTCTGGGCCCAGCCCTCAGTCCAGGGCGGGCAGTAGTTCACAAGAGTTATATAGTTCTAGGCCCAGCCCTCAGTCCAGGGCGGGGCAGCAGTTCACAAGAGTTATATAGTTCTGGGCCCAGCCCTCAGTCCAGGGCGGGGCAGCAGTTCACAAGAGTTATATAGCTCTGGGCCCAGCCCTCAGTCCAGGGCGGGGCAGCAGTTCACAAGGATAAACACCGGCCCAGCCCTCAGTTTGGGGCGGGGCAGTAACACAAGGGTAACCACCGGCCCAGCCCTCAGTTTGGGGCGGGGCAGCAACACAAGGTCTACAGACAGGCTCAGCGGGGCTGGCCCTGTCAGGGAGGGGGGTAGGGGGTCGCAGGCCCTCCCACTCCACTGCGACCCGGCCCGGGGCCCTGGGGGTCGCTCACATGCAACCCCGGCAGTGGGGATCCAGACCGCAACACACTGCCATTGGTTCGTGAGCGACGTTCCCCGGGCCACTTCCTACCTCACCCTCTGTTGGCGGCAGGTCCCAGTCCATCTGGTCGAGGGGTCCTCCTAGGTCGGTCTCCTCTGGGTTATCCGCCTGTGGGGGCTCCGGCCAATCGTCCATGACCACGTCGTTAGGGTAGTCAGGCGGTGGCAATACAGGAGATGCAGGGCGGTCCTGGGTCTCAGTGTCGTAGGGGTCCGCCGGGGCTCTGGGGCAGCCTGCTCCCGGGGCCTTTTCCACGGCAGGGGGTCTCCACCGGCGGGAAGGTCCTGGTAGGTCCGGGAAGTCCGGGTAGTCTCCCTGGGGCATACGGACCCGGGGTTGCGTGGGGCCTCTGGGGGCCTGCTCCTTTGGCCTGGCCGGGCGGCCGCAGGCCCTCTCCCTTTGTCCCCGGGGAGCTCGGGCAGGCACGTCCTCCCTGCCCGGAGGCCCAGCCCTGAATGGTTCCCGAGCCCCGCCTTTGGCCCTTCTAGCCCTTGGCCCCGCCCTCTGAGGGGCGGGCCTCTGGTCCCCTGACTCCGGCCCCGCCCACCAGGGCCTCTGCATAGCTTCCCCGGCCTCCGGGTCTGCGGGAGGCCATACTGACCCGCTACACAACCTTACACCTGCTATTGGTTACGTGCCTGGTTCGATACAATTACATGCATTGAGACATATTGCTTCAGACATTAACCACAGAGCTTGCTTCATGGGAAATTGTTTAGTATCTGTACGTTGATCACATGAATATGTTTCCTAATCTGTCTTTCATTGGTGCCGTGGAATGAAAGCCAAACAAGTATAAGATTAAGTTAGGCTACTAGGGCCTGATCCAATTGTGTGAACTCAATGAGAGTCTTTTTATTGACTTTAATAGGATCTGGATCGGATCCTAAGAAATATTATCTGCTCCCAGCCCAAAACCTTTGGTTGCTGCTTTACACAAACACCCCTAGAAACCTGTGGAGTCTTAATTGTGCTGTAAGAGGCAATCCAGAGTGCTGGCAAAGACAAGTCAGACAATTGGAAACAGCTGTTGAGAGCTAATGTAAAACTTGCACAGAGAAAGAGATTTGCAGTATATAAGCAGCTTTATTTGTCCTACAGAACCCAAGTGCTGTGCTGCACATTCTTAAGCAGCATCTACTGGCACCTTATCTTTTAGCTGTTCTAGTGCATACTGTTGGGGCACCTTTTGGAACCAGAAAGTGAGTGAGTTGTCCCACATAAATCAGTGGATAAGTTAATTCTGCTTGTATCCGGCTACGCGTACACTGAAATTGCTACAGCAGCACGCATGAAGTACTGCAGCTATAGCACTGGAATGCAGACGCTCATTACAGTGATGGTAGGGGTTCAGTGCTAGGTGAGCTTGTGGATTTTTCACACCCCTGACATAGCTGAGTCGACCTAATTTTTAGCCTAGATTTCTGTGCCAAGTGCTTCTCTGCAAGGGAGTAGGAACACAAAGCAGGACTAGCAGCCATAGTAGTATGGCTATGGGGAGAAAAGCAATAACATTTAGCACTTAGCATTCTTTTTATCCATAGATCTCAGAGCACCTTATGCATGTGTGAGTGTTGTCGCTTTCATCTCACAGAGGGGAAAATTTCAGGCATGGAGGGGGAAGTGACTTGCCCAAGGTTACCAAATGAGTCAGTGGCAAAGTGGGGATTAGACTCAAATCTCCTGATCTCTGGACCAGTTCTCTGATCCTTGGACCAAGATGCCCCATCATGGTGCTGCTGACATAAAAGAAAGCATCTGGAGTGCAGCATTGAGGCATAGATTTTTCTTACAGACGTCCAGGCACATTTATGATAGAGAGCTTCTCATCTACCCCTTCAGTGACTCAAGATACCACACATTTTTGTCTTCTGCCACCGAAAAGTCATTGGCGATTATATTTCTGTCTCCCATCAAAACAGATTTTTCATGGGGGGAGGGTATATGATTTTGCTATTGTCTCACTGCTGGGAATCATAAGATATATTGCAATATATGTGCTGTCACTTACTTAGCTTGGATTGATTTTCATTTGTTGCTCAAAGAGAAAGGCCACCAACTCAAGTATTTAACTTCTGAGTATTATAGAAACTCAGGTGTGCTTTATCAGATATTTGAAGCAAAAATCTTGTAAGTGACACTTTTGGGGCTGAGATATCACCCCCTTTTTCTTAAATTGCATATAAGAAAAGTGGCATCATTTGTTCTATGATTTTTATCAGCACTTTTTAGTATCACAGAAAAAAGTTAACACAGGTGAGCAGTTTTATCCTCACTTTTGATAGGAGGAGAGCAGGTACAGAGTACCTTCTTATGCCCAATGCAGCACAGAACTGTTGCATGGAAAACAGTAATTTTTTCTGATCACCAGGAATAAGGGACTGTATCCATTCTTTTTCAGCCTCTGCAGTTGCTAGCCCATGGGAGGGTCTCCCATGCTGTGTTGTCACATATTGAGACACCACATTGGCTAATTCAAAGGGAAAGGTCACTAACTCCAGTCTGCTTGGCAATGGGGTTTATAGGAACAAATAGAAAGCTTATTTGATCCTCTCAGTACATCTCCAGATGTACTAAGTTGGACAAGTTCTAACCTGTCTAATGCCAGTCAGAGAATACACATAAGTATCGGATTTTCCCAAATCACTCCTAACTTGCACCTGTTGGGAATTTCAGCTAGTGAGATGAAGGAAGTCGCATACAGCAGAGACTTTGTCCCATACATAGCGGTGAACACAAGGCAGGGAGCTCATGGTGCCTATCAACCTGCATTTTGCAATACTTTTATCACTTAAGCATCTTCTGAGAGCACTATAAAATACCAAAATTAAACTGGAAAAGGAACCCTTCAGTATATTAAAAATGGCACATTCTTATTTTTTACAACTATCTTTTAAAATATTGGGTGTACAGATTGTCACATAGCTAATACATAAAAACATTTCCTCTTGCATCTGTCCTACTGAGATTTCTTTATAAAAATCATCCTTAGTAATCTTCTCTTTGACTGCATTTTCTTCGTTCTTTTGTGACACGGAGTTGTTCATGTGTTTTCAAGAGCTAGTCCTGATTAAAGGCACCGGCTTTTAAAAATGAGATGCTGGCATTGCTCTCTCTTCAGTGAACATCTGCACTTCGCCTTCTGACAGGCTGTCACAAAATATGTCTCTAAACTGCCAGGATAGATCCTTGGAGACAATCAGTAATGCAATTCTCAGTCGTGCTAAAACCCAGTGTGAGTGTACCTTACTGCTGTTGTGTGCAGTGATGTGATATCTGAGCTATTTGTCTAATGTGCCTAAGATAAAATTAGTGGCTATAAGGTGGATCACTCACTTGTGGAAATATTTACAGAAGTTCTTTCAGAAAATCATTCAATTCAAAATGCTAGTTGGCAAAGGATGGATACTGATGGCCTGCTTTGGGTATTATCTTGGGTAAAATGTTTCTATGCTAAGCTGTTAAAGCTTGTAACAAATAGGTATTTTTTAAATGTTTGCTATATAAATATTGTTTGCATGTTTTACAATATTTAATTAATAAAATGCAAATGCACAGGAATGCATCATTTCAAAATGCCAGAGCAATATGTCACAAATACAATGTACACAAAAGTCAAATGAGTAAATTAATTGTAACCCAAGGTTGTGGTCCTGTAAGTACAGATGCATGAGCTTAATTACACTCCAGGTATGTCTCCACTATAAGAAAAGATCCATGCTGTGGCTGTAGCTGGCCCAAGTCAGCTGATTTAGGCTCTGTGGTCCTGGGCTGCTGGCTATAAAATTCAGGCTTGGACTGGAGCCTGGGCTTTGAGAACTCATGAGGTGGGAAGTCCTAGAGCTTGAGCTCCAGCCTGAGCCTGACTGCCTATACTATTATTTTTAGCTCTGCAGCCCATGCCATGTGAGCCTGTCTAAGATGTCCTGAGTCTGAGTGCCATGGCTCTTTTTACTGCAGTGTCAACATACTTTTGGATGAGCAGGCTGGTTGAATTCAATGGGCCTTCATGCAGCTGCAGAGAGTCTAGCACCATAGATCTACAACCTTAACTGGGGCCTCTGGCTGAGGTTTCCAAGAATATGTAGTGATTTTGGGCATCCAGTCTGAGGTACTTTAAAGGGGTTTGTTTTTTCCGAAAGTGCTGAAAACCCACCATCAGTATCCTTTTTCGGGTGTTCGAGTTGGGCACCCAAAAGTCACCAGTCTGAAAATCTTAGCAGCTGACATCTCAAAAACATTAATAGTACCGCACAATTGCAAAATCACGGGGCCGGAAGGGACCTCAGGAGGTCGTCTAGTCCAGCTGGGGCTTAAAAACCTCAAGGGATGGAGAATCCACCACCTCTCTAGGCAACACATTCCAATGCTTCACCACCCGCCTGGTGAAGTAGTTTTTCCTAATATCTAACCTACGCCTCTCCCTCTTCAACTTCTGACCATTACTCCTTGTTCTGCCATCTGACACCACTGAGAACAGTTTCTCACCCTCCTTTTTAGAGCTCCCCTTCAGGAAGTTGAAGGCTGCTATTAAATCACCTCTCAGTCTTCTCTTCTGTAAACTGAACAAGCCCAAATCCCTCAGCCTATCCTCATAGGTCTTGTGCTCCAGACCTTGAATCATTTTTGTTGCCCTTCGCTGAACCTGCTCCAGCAAATCCACATCCTTTTTATACTGGGGGGCCCAAAACTGGACACAATATTCAGATGTGGCCTCACCAGTGCCGAATATAGAGGAATAACTACTTCTCTAGATCTGCTCGAAATGCTCCTCCTAATGCACCCCAGTATGCCATTAGCTTTCTTGGCTACAAGGGCACACTGTTTACTGATATCCGCCTTTCATCCACCATGACCCTGAGGTCCCTTTCCATCATACTGCTGCTGAGCCAGTCGGTCCCCAGCCTGTAACAGTGCTTGGGATTCTTCCACGAGGCTTTCCTATATCTGTTTTGAATATATAATTGTTCAGTCATGTTGCACTTTTTCCCTGGGGATTCCATAGAACTTTTAGACCCTTTCCCACCTCCTTTTCCAGTCACCCAGAAGCCTTCCTGTCCTATCACTTCTTAAATTTTGCTTGGAATACACTGAATTTAGGACATATTGCTCTTCATGTTTTCGAAGGACACTGGCTGAAAGG
This sequence comes from Carettochelys insculpta, assembly GCF_033958435.1. Lineage (NCBI taxonomy): Eukaryota > Metazoa > Chordata > Testudines > Carettochelyidae > Carettochelys > Carettochelys insculpta. The sequence continues at coordinate 29,247,810 of NC_134144.1, forward strand.
GCAATTAAATGCTTGTGATATGTGGGAGTATGGCATTTTTCAGGGAGCGGGCCACTTAAAATAGTCCCTTATTCTCCTCCTGCATCACGGTTTCCTACCTGCATGCTCAACAACATGGATTCCTTACTTATCCATCTGCCATCTTCTAGGTTGCCTCTTATATCTTTGTTACAACATTAACTTTCCCACCCCCATGTCGCATGACAGGTGCATGAGTTTATGGATGTATGCCAGTTATGATGTCCCCAGTGTGGTTTTATTCAATCCCAAGCATTTCAAAATCATGAGTCAGATACTATTCCCTCTCCTGCTCCCCGCTCTCCTGTGAAATTGGCCTTAAAAATTGGAAACCAAAAATAATAAATCACACAGGTCTGCCTTCTGACTGTTCAGTGTACACAACAAACTTTCTGCCCACATCCTCCCTTCCCACCCTGCTTGTGTGGGATTATTTCAAGTTGAAAGTTCAGTCAGAATGCAGGCCCCCATACTCTGGCTCCTGGCTTGCAATTAACTCTCTTTGTATTCCAAGAGAGGGGGAACCTTCTGTTCCCCTCCAGGAGTGCTGCTCCTTCAACTCTCCCTCTCCTTGTCAGATTTTCCCATCCCTCAACCCCCACTTCTCTTCTCCTGCTCCTGTTTGGGAAAGCCTACAAACTGAAATATATCATCTGAATCTTTGAAAGTTTACAAACAATAAAAAACCATAAAATTATAATTAGTTTGTGGACAATTTGCAAAGACAGAGGAGGGTTCAAAACCAAGGAGAAATTCCTGACTTGGAATATTTTGATTCTCTCTCAGAAGGGTACAGCTGCAAGTGCTGTACCTGGCACAATGCATTTATCTTCTTTGGAAATGATCTGCTAAATCTCATTTATGGCATATACTGATGTGAAGCACTCACACAGAATAATAACACTTTCAGATGCGCATTAATAAGTAAGCCTGTTATTAAAATCTATCTGGACACAAGTGTCTTACCAATGGTAACAGAACATAGTACTGGCACAGAGCAGAAGCCATTTCTGATTCAGTCTGCATCAAATACAGATTTTTTTGTCTCTCCACATTTAGTATCGTGAAACATTAGGGAAGAAAGACCAACACCAAAAGCACCATCAAGCACTGGGAGTGAACAGGTTGAAATTTTGGGTGCATATTTTGCGGCCAACACATTTAACAAAATCCAGTTTTTAGTGAGTTGTTACAATTATGCCATTCATGTTTTGTGATTCTTAAATAATAGTCTGTTGTAAAACACAATGTGCATCATGATCCTTTTGACTTTTTGAAAGATGAAGTCCTAATTGGCAAAACAAGCGTGGAAATAAATGGAAAAGATTCAATGAACTGTATTGATTAAGTATAGCGTTCAGGTATAGAAGAGAATGCATGACTTCAGATGAAGCAAGAATACAGAGGACTACATTTAATTCTAACACCATGCAGACAAAAATATTTTAGCCTGCAAACAGCATGTTTGCAAAGCAAGCAAATAATACTGCTGAAAGAGGCCTTCAGTGTTCAAAGCAAATATTCAATGAAAAAGAAATAAAAGTGATAGGCTATTAGCTAAAAGATTAAAGGGATTCCAGAGCAATGTTTTATTCCACCAGTTAAGAACAATCAGCAAGGTCAGTAAGTGCTACTTTTGCTGCTTGTTATAAAAGCCTTCTATACCTCACATGATCCAAGCTCTGAAGTTATTCAAAAATATCTGAAGTAGCAGGTTTGCCAAACATAAGCAAAATTTTAAAGAAACTTTAGAAACAACAGAAAATGAAATCCTAAAGGCAATAGCAAGTAAGAGAAGTGGTAGAGCTCCAGTACCAGATGAATTTGAAAAGGTATTAGTGGAGCCGTTTAGAGGTAACTTCAGTGCCGTGCAAACAGGAGAGGAACTCTTCCATACTCTATGAAATATGCTATTGTTATTGTTCTCCCTAATTCTGGAAAAGACTTTACCTTATTCAGGTCCTATAGGCTTATATCTCTGTAGAGCCATGATGTAAAGATTTTAGCAAAATTATAAGTGAGTCAATCGCAAAAATTCATGCTCTCCAAATACAGCTCAGACTAGGTCAATTAAAAGTAGACACACGTCACACTATATTTGGAAAGTAATTGAAATTATGCACAATGCCAGATCAAAAGAGATCCTTTTCTCTTCCCACCAGGAACAGGGAGAGTCTTTGCCAGAACAGAATGGAACTTTGTTGCAAGCCCTGTCCCATATGGACTTTGCCCCCCGTTCCTTCAATTGCATTTGACATCAGCCTGAAAAAAACAGCTGTGAGAGTTTTTATCTAACTCAACTACTTCCCAAAAGAAATCCAGGGTTTCCGGCAACTGTCTGTATTTAAAGTAAATTATGCCAAATTCAAGTGTTAACTATAATTTTTCCAGACTGAAAAATCATTCCTCGAGAAAACATATGCATTCATCTAGGCAATAAGCTTTACAAGAGAGCTGGGATTTCAAATCTCAAACAACTTAGAAAAGCGCTATGATTTAAATGTCAAACCACTATGTCAGCAAATGAAAAAGACCTGGAGTGCTGAAAATACACAGTGTTTTGTTAGGGGAAAAAAGACTCCGTCAAAATGAATACTCTGTCAATGCTCTTTCTTGTTTCACAGTAATTTGATGATTATCCCATGATAACCCCTAGCAGGAACACAGAAGCTGCTGTTAGAATGTACGTGGAATTAGAAAAGACCAAGAGTGAGAGCAAATATTTTATACAGATCCATTAAACAGGGTGGACTAACTTCAAATATTCTATGGTACCATCATGCCATCCAGCTGAAAGTAGTAGTGAATGAGTGTGTGTTGGGGGGGGAGGGCAAATGGAGGGATGGGACAAACACTGAATCTTCATCGAACAAGAAAAGTGCCACAGTGTAAACAATGCTAGGCTGCCATAAATTCATTTTACAAAATCAAGATCTTAAACTAAATTGCAAACCAAAGAGCTTCAAAGATTAGGAGAGTCTTGGAATACACAGTGGACCAGCTATCCAGTAAAGAAATTTCTTTACTCACTTAGAAATCAAAAATAATTATAAATGGCCTGCTCTCCTTTGGTACCAGTACTTTCAAGTCAGGCAGATGGTCCTCAACTTTCTTCTATAAAACAGGTTAACTTTAACTTTAACAGAAACAATGATGTCTGGTCAATTAGGAAACACACAAAAAATAATTAACTGTCTCAATCTTTGCAGATGGCTTTCCTTACAAAAGGTCATCTTTGTATGACACAAAGGCTATGGTTACATGGACCTGAACTGCCAGCAGCAGTATACAAATGGGCCATCTTGAAAATGTAAATGGCTGCTTATTTGCTCGCTGACAGACGCTGCTGCCAGCACAAAAAAATCAGTGTACATGTGGTTCTGCTGGCAAAACCCCCACCCACTTTGTCGGCAGCCTCTTAGGCCTGAAAAGTGGGTTTTGATCGAGAAGAAGAGGATTGGCAATCTCAGTCGGTAGTATAAAAAAGAAAAGTTCTTCAAGAGAATATCTGAACTGTACCTCACGAGAGTAAAGTTAAAAAGTAGAGACTGAATGGGGGGTAAATGTTGAAGTAACTGTGGTGCAAAAGCAGATTTGATGCATACATGGTGACATGTCCAGTCATTAGAGAGTACTGGGATGGCCAGTGACCAAGCCAACAATCTGTGAATAGCTGTGTTTTTCCTGTAAGCCAAACTATGATTAAAGATTGAACTGAGCTCAAGAATTTTAGCCTTGGGCAAAGGGGAGAAAAACAATAGGGGGATTGGCCAGATGCCAAGACAGCCCTAACTGACCACCTAAGGTACCTGCTGGAAACATCTAAGACTGAACAGGGGAAAGGATATGGTTCAAGTTAGGAGGATGCTTCGCTTGTGAAAGAGATACAACTGTTATGGTAAGAATTTTCAGGTAACAAGTTTCCTAGTGGAATAAAATATTAGCTGGCATGTTTTGTTTATTTTGGCTGAGTAACTTTGTCTGTTTTCACTTGCAATCACTCAAATCCTGCTTTATAATACAGAGTAAAAACACTTTTGTTTATTATCAGTCCCAGTGTAAATGTTACCTAGGTGGGAGCAACCACTGGGCATATCTCTGTTTCGCTGATAAAGCAGGCAAACGTGAGTTCAGGATAAACAGGATAGGGTGGTGTGGAGCCCTAGAAGGTAGGGAGGTGGGTTCGTTGGTACGATCAGCACACCAGGTGACAATCACAAGAGGACATCTGTGATCAAACCCATCACATATATTCCTACATAATGGTGTGTCTACACGAGAAACTAACTTTGAAATTAACTTCAAACTTAGGCACTACTTTGAAGTAGCCTGCAGAGTCTACACATGTTTTCCCTTACTTCAAAGTAGGAGTCCAACTTCGAAGCCCTTACTCCATTCCCAGGAATGGAGTAGTGCCCTCCTTTGAAGTTTAATTTCGAAGTAGGGTGTGGGTAAACGCTCAACTTTGAAGTCTGTTACTTCAAAGTTATTTTTGTAGTGTAGCCACGGCCAAAGTCTCTTTAAGTGAAAGCCAACTGTTGTGCTGATTGTTTTGGTTCTCATATATTTATATGGTGAGGATTTGTAAAGCTGCTAAAACCTTCTCAACAAACAGCGTTAAACATACATAGCAATGCTGTATTTCCAGCTGACAAAGGGGGTGAGGAGTTTGCCAGCAGAACCACATTTATACTACTTTTTTCCCGCAGCCTCTCTCGGTGAGCAAATAAGCAGCCATTTGCATTGCCATTATTAACACCTAAAGCATTGTGGCAAAAGTGGGGAAAAATATAAACCAAATTACTGTAGTGAACTATCTGAGGTAGAAGCCACAGATCGGGTTTACAGTCACCACTCAGTGTTAGTTATTGATGAGAATAATAGATACCTATAAACTTTGGGTTTTAGCAGCAGCAGATTCTTGAGCTCTTGTGTTTAAAGATGGCCTGAAATGAAAATAAAATGGACTAGTGGCCTTTTGTGTGTTTATAATGTATATGAAAAGTGTAGTGTGAGCCCCCTCCCCCAAAATAATTTTTGTAACATTAACTTTTTAGAAATGGAGGTAGGTTAGGCTGGAAGACTAACGACTGGAGAACTGGGGAGATGGTAACATTCCAAGGCCTAAAAGACTGAGAATCCAACAACTGTAAGGGGAGGATATTTCATCTCCCTATTTAAAACATTGTTTTTGACACCCCAACATTTCAGATTCTCATTTTGCAGCAGAAAGAGCATGAGGACTAGTTTTCAAAAAATTCCTTGCCAGGTTCTCTTTATGAGAGGATCTTTAAACTCCTGTGTTGCAAAGCAGCTGTAAATACACTTGCCCAGTCTCAGGAGAAATCCAGACACTTGGGCTCCTAGTTCCAGCTGGGTTCTAACAGATAATTGATTCAGGTGACTGGATGGGTGATCTATAAGTGAACAATGCTGTGTATGTATTTACGCTGACAAAGGAATTTGTTTGTCTCAGAAGACGTTAAAACAGGATTCTTAACATGTGGCTGATAACTTTGGTCCCAGGATAAATTAGAGCACCATTGACTGACCTTTTCTAGTTGGGGGGTCCGTTATTGGAAGTCAAAACAAAATTCTAACCTCCTTACATCCACTACAAAAGTGAGTCTGGGACAGTAGCAATTATTGCAATGACAAGATTATATAATTTATGTGGATGCATATTCTGAGAGGTTGGCCAGTAATATATGATTCTAGTCAGGCAAGGCTCCCCTTGGGAAGGGGGTCTTCCCAGCTGGCTGAAGCTGGAAAGGCCTCCTGAAGTTTGAGTTGCTTCACTGTGGGTTAGAGTTTGTGTTTTGGCAATAAAGCAAGCCTATGCGTAAGGGGGAGAGAAAAGAGCTGTAGCTGGGACTTTATTCTCCTGTCCCTGCCTGGTGAGCCTGCATACTGGATCTGCTAGGACCCAATGTATCCACGTTGAATGGCTATCCTGAGGAGTTCTCTTGCTTGGCTGTATTTTCAGTGATTTTGAAAAGAAGAGCGCGTGTAATTTGTAATTCACAATCCCTGCTATGCTCCTCTCTCCTCCAAGTGGCTTGAATGTGGTCCAATCTGTGTGCAATATCACCAGTGCTGGGTTTCTGTAACAAAATAGATCTTGTGGCTCTTGCTAGATTGAGACATCTGATGTGCAGCGCAGCTTTCCTCCAGCTCAGGCCAAAAGTTCGGTCTCTTGCATGCAAGCAATAGCGCATTTTTAATTTACACAGCTCAGTGAACATTGGAAGCCAACTCTTGTAGGTTTTTTTCCAGGCTACAGATGACATTTATGGGTCTGCAAATAATTTGCTTGCTAACCAAAATGCACAGAGCTGTCCTCCAGATTGTTGCCCAGGTTTCTAGAATACATCTGGATAATAAAGCTTGTGCAGAGAAGGGAGTAATGTGGCTACAGTCTAACAATTACATTGTGGCAATGAGAAATCCAGTGTTGCCCAGCACTTTGGTACAATACATTGAGATCCATTCTGGAGTTAGGGAACAAGAGATTTATTTGTTAAAGGAAGCTATCTACTGAAGAGTAGTCAGGGAGACTTCCTGCCTCTTACAGGCGGTGTAGTTGTAGCTGTGTTAGTCAAGATAATAGGGAGAGAAGGCCAGGAGGGCGGACAAAATTGACAGACCCCTGTGCAGGATGTGGGTGGGGGAGGGGAGGTGATTCCCTGCTCCTGGAAGTGACAGGCCTTTTGGTGGAAGGGTGGAGCAGGGCTGTCAACCCTCACTGCATCCAGGCTGCACAGCACCCCTGCCAGCCCCTAGCACTGCCAGGAGCATGCTGAGCTGGGCTCCAGTAGCAGCTTGAAGGGTCCTGGGTTCTGGCTGCTGCCACTGTAGCAGTGGTGGCTGGGAGCCCTGGGCTCTCTTGAATTGCTGGGCCCTGGGGCAGCTGCCCCATCTGCTCCCCTATGTCAGTGGGCCTGGAGAAGGCAGGTGAGGTAATGTCTTTTATTGGACCAAACTTCTGGTGATATGAGAGACGTGTCTTTCAGCTACACAGACCTGAAGTTTCTCTCACCATCACAAGTTGGCCCATTAACAGATATTGTGATGACTTTGCACACCAGCTTCTTGCCTGCAGGTTGCAGCCCTGTGTCCTGTCCTGCTGCTGGTTCCCTGCTGACAACAGGGCAGGTGTGTTTCGGTCTTGCTTTGGTCTTCACACCCAACTTTCTGAGCACCAGCTCCAGCTTCCAAGGTGCCTGCTATCGAGCCTTCTGTCTGCCAACATCTCCCTGGCCAGGACCGCCTCTCAGGAGTTCTTACAATTTCTATCCTTTTCTGCAGTGCCATTGCAGCTAGTGCATTCATTAGAGCAACGCTACAGCTACGTCAATGTGGCCGGCCCCTGAATAACCAGAGGATAGGAAAGCACAAAGATAATAAAGGAGAATTTAAGCAAGTACCTACATATTCAAGAATTTACATTTCCAGACCTTGATTCTTGAGACATTCCATATGTAGTACCCAGAGGCACTGAGACCTCATCTGGGGTGAGTGAAGTTTCTAACCTACAGCCTTGGCTGAAAGCCGGTTGGCCTTTAGCTCACATGGTAGAGCACAGGGCTTTAGACCCTATGCTTGCAGGTTCTATTCCTAGAGCCTGTGACCCATGTCTGTTGATGTTACACGCTTAGAATTGCAGGGAGCAACCCAGTCAGTAAAACTTACTTCATGCCCAAGTGCCTCAACCATAGGCAGATGAAGTGGTGAGTTAAGACTGTGATCTTGTTATCCTTAACCCCAACTGCCCTCAGAGACTGGAACAAAGATTTTGCTTGTTTACTGTAACCTTAGAAGTTGAGCATCAGGGATTGGCACCATTTAGTTCTAGGAGTCCCAGTAAAGCAATTCTTTGTTAATTCGTCAGATTCAGTGTTTACAGAGATGGTACCTACTGTAAGTGTGAGCCTATTATGCCTGTACTTAGAACATCTCTAGAGCTTGCCTGTGAGCTCATAGTGCACTCACTATACTACCAGACACCTGTGGACAGGTGTGCCACATTTCTCAGTGTTATTTAGGGCACAGCTGAAGTTTCCTTTGTCCCAAGAAGGTCTACCCTAGCCAACAATAGGCTTCACCTCCATGTGTCCCAGTTAGAATAATGCCCAAATATGCTCTAGTACCATCTAGCCATCTCCAGAGCAATCCAAATACAGTAAACTCCTGATAAGTGTGATTTTGGTTTGTGCTTAACGTCAGTTAAGTGTAAATCGAAAGGAGTGCAGCTGCCTGGGTCCCCAGCTCCCCACTCCAACCCCCAGCTCCCCGGGGGGGAGGGGAAGCTGAGGAGAAGCCACTGTGCTGTGCAAGTTGGGGTTGGCGGAGCCAGGAACCAGGCAGCTCATGGGGAGTAGGGCCAGAGGAACAGGGGTGGAAGGGTGGACATCAATGGCAGGGAAAAGGGGGGCAGCAGGGGCCACGGGCACAGCAGCCTGGGCCAGCCAGGTCTCCACGAGGGTGTGATCGACCCTGGCCAGCCACTGGTCCAAGGCTCACGCCTGGTCCCTGTGCCGCTCCTTTTTCCTCTGCAGCCACTCCCAAGTGAACTTGGTCTGCTCCTTGATGACTGCCGCCACCATCCATTGGCCATCCTCATCTGGGCACTGACGGACCCTTGGGCCGTTGGAATGCTTTGGAGCTGGTGGGGTGCCCTTCTTCCATGGTGCTGGTCCTGCTTCCTCTGGCTCCAGCTTCTTCCTGGGGCTGCCTGGCTGGATGGTGTGGCTGGCCTGGCCCTTGGATGGTGCCGCTGTAGGGAGTGAAGGGGGGATGGTGAGGCCTTCCTGCAGCACAATCTCTGGGGCCCTGCCCTCCACTCCTGTGAGAGGCAGCCCCCATCGCCGGGCCATCCAGGGTTTGCACACCCATGCCCTCTGAATGGCTAGCCCTGTCACGTGAGGACACTTGGTTTTATGGGAACCAGCCCAAGCACAGCCCCCCATCGGGCTGGCCCGATAGGCTAGTGCCCTGGAGTGGGTGGGCAGCTATGGAGGGTCCCTGCCTGGGTGGCAGGTGAGCTGGGTACAGCCAAGGCCACCCTGGAGCCCCCCCACATGCACGAGGCTCATAGCACCATCCCGGAGGGTGGGTGCTTCCCATCACCCGTGAACGTGCTCGGCAACAGAGGGCTGCACTCCGTGGTGGGGCTTGTGGGGTTGGCCCATCACCCATGTGGCTGGCACACTCCCAGGCATGGCAGTGGGAGGTGGTCCTTCCCACCTCCCCCCGCCGGGCCCTGGGGGTTGTGTGGCTCATTGTGGGGCTGTGAGCAGACCAGGAGCAGTGGCTGGGAACTGCCCACAGGTCTGGGTGGGACACCCCAGCATGGACATGGTGCGTGTACCTGGACTAGATCATAGGTTCCTGCCCAGGATGTCCCACTGGGGCCTGTGGCATGCCCAGCCCAGTGTACACACCCCATGGGGGTCTCTTTGGATGATCTCACAAACAGGTGCAGTGATGCCCATGAAGACACCATGGCACTGGAGGTATTGGAGGACAGGGTGATGAAGAGAGTCCCCTGGCTGGATTTGGGGCTGGAGGGCAGGCCCTGGGCTGGGTCTGGCGGGGATCCTGGCTCCTGGGTTTTGTCGACAAAAGCCCAGTTTTGTGAGGAGAAGCTGCCCATGTAGACATGACCTGTGTGTGTACTACTCTGAATCTCTTGCTTTTCTCTTTTCTTACAGTTGCATTGTCCTGTTTACCTCAGCTGAGCTCTCCTCTTGCAACATATTCTTCTCTTTCTTCCTTGTGGAGAGAATTTCCTTTCCGGCTTGTCCCCTCTCCTCTCACCCCCTCTCAGATCCTTCCTAAAGAATTAAGCTGGAGTTACTCTTCTTCTTCCTTCCTTCCAGGCCAACATAATAATTCCTTTTCTGAAAAACCTTCCCATTGTACCCATTGCCATCCAAACACGTCAGGACTCATGTCTTCGCGATACAGTGTCCTTGTGGATGAAAATCTGAACAGCAAATTGAAAATTACGTTGATCCATCCAAACGTGTGCTAGGCCTGGAATGGGGTGATTTCCAAAACAGTTGCTTAACTCAGGCTGTATTTACTAAGGCTACATCTCCCCTATGAACTAGGGTTCAGATTCCCAGCTTGTGGAGAAATAGTCTGAAATAGTAGTGTAGGAAAAGCAGCGCTTGCCCAGGCTAGCCACCGCCAATACAAACCCACTCGAGCCCTGCAGAGACATGCTCAGGGTAGCTAGGCCATGCGGCTGCTGCTGCCCATGCTGCCATGGCTATGCTACTACTTTTAGCATGCTAGTTCTGATGATCTCTAGCATTAGGGTATGTACACAAGTTGGGATGTACACAGAAAGCCGTATCTTAAGGCAGTGATACACACAGGCTTGCAAACCACAAATATCTCTTTCCCATGGCTTTCTGTAGCACGTGATACTAAAACATTGTAAAATGCAATTGTTTACATAATGAAAGCATCCTGATTGGTTATTAAGAAATTGTAGTTGATAAAAGTATAACTATTTTATCAGTCATTTTGCTGTAAGAATTCTCTCTGTCCCCCAGATATTTCCCGTCATATGGTTTAAAGATGAATATATAGGACTATACTAAATGAAGCAGTGACTTCACACTACTGAGGGTTTTTAGGGTAATGTTGGTCACTAATTTGTCTCCTAAAACACTGCAGCCTAAGTTCCACTGTTTCAAGCTAACTTAAATACTTGTACGGCACACTGACCATATTATGTGAGTGCCTCAGTAATAAATGTGTTTATTCCTCCCAATAGCTCTGTGAAGTATGGAACTATCCATTTCAAATAGAGGCAACTGAGACAGAGAGCAAATGACTTATCCAGTTTCATGCAGATGGAACATGGAAGAACCAGGACTCTTGAAATCTAGTCAATGGCTTTTATGACAAAACTATCCTTCCTGTTTATATGTTAGCTTATCTTTCAACTATTTTTAGTCCACAAAGGAATTCACTGAATATAATGCCTCATAGTTATATAAAATCGTACCTAGTGCTTTTATTCCCAGTGCTTTTTTTCTAGGAATAAAAGGTGCCGTAACTCATCAAATCAACCCTAGGCTGAACCCCCACAGCCCCAAACCATGCCCAGGCTTAACCCCTTGAACCCCAAACCACCCTGCCCACCCCCAGGATTAACCCCCTCACCATCCCAAGCCACCGCCCTGCCCCTAGGCTTAACCCCCTCATGGTCCCAAACCGCTCCCAAGCTTGACTCCCTGCAGCCCAAAACACCTCCTTCCCCACTCCCAGGTTTTACTCACTTACCCAGGAGCTCTGTGTGCTGCCATCCCCCTGCTGTTCCTTTGCCGGCTGCCATCTCCTCTTTACTGAGTCTGCGTGGCTTTCCCACAGCCCTCCAGCTCCCCCTTGTACAATGCAGCAGGAGCAACTCCACAGTGCCCTGCCAGGCTGAAAAAGTAGGACTTGATTTAATTGGTTAATGGCTGGTTCCCTCCTACTAACTGTTAAACCAGTTAAATTGAGTCCTACTCTTTCTGCACGGCAGGCAGGGCATGGAGTCAGAGGAGTGAGTGGCAGCAGCAGTGGGAGCCGCAAATGGCTCCTTAAGGAGCCACATGTGACATGGTGCCTCCCAGCCAGCTTCCAAAATGGTGGCACTGGGAAAAAAGCTGCTGGAACTCCTTTCTGATGTGTTCCGCTGGAAAAGAAAGCCTTGCTTATATCACAATTGTTCTGATGCATAACAGGACAAAATCTGAAATGATGAAAAGTTTCACAGGAACAGCAAAGGGTTTCCTATCTAGCTTAAATTATGCAGATTAATGTCTGGAAAACGTGGCAGGATCCTTGAATGGACAGAGCCATGGCAATGCAAATTATTACTGAATAACCTAAAGAATTCATCCTTGTCTGCTCAAAATATTAGCAGGAACACCAACAGTCAATGTACGGATAAAACAGTGTACATATGAAGAGAGATTGTTTGGTACCTATATCTTCATATTTCACAATACAAAAATTCCTCTTACTGATGAGGAAGTGGGTAGACAATCTGCTACTGTCTGAAAAGCAATGGAAAGAAGGAGGGGACAGGAGGATCGCTTCCTGAGTCTGTGGAGAAGAGGGATGGAATCTAGTGCAAGGGAATAAGAAAAAACTATTGAAAGCATTTCTGACGGTGTAAATCTCTTTTAGAGAATCCAAGAGGAAAAGTCAGGGCAAAATGAAAGAAGCCCCCTCACTTTGACTCCCCAACATTTAAAGCACCTTGAAGTTTGAATTGGATGTTCAGTGTATGCACCCACCCACCAGTCCTCAGTGCCACCTGGTGGAATGATAAATGGGTTGCCTGGTTGGCTTTTACATCAATCTTGCAGATTCTTTTGCACCAGCTGCTGCAGAGAGGAGGAGAATGACTGCTTGGGGACATCAATGTCATTTATAAAGCTGTTTTTGTGTGAGGTTTTATTTTCATGACCATTGATACATTTTTTTCTTCTTGAAACTAATTTTTTATGATCCTTGAAAATTAGTAACTATTTCACTTAGCTGCTTAGGATCTTACACTTACCTACCCATCATTTACAAATAAATCAAAAGGCCAGAGGCAACTTTCATTTAGGGATCATGAAACATAAAATGGTGTTTGGAAATTAAATTTATATCAGGAAAAAAGAGCGGCAGATCAAAAATAATTAGTGCTATAGTTGTTGAGGAAAACTACTGGGAGTCTGAAGTCCCAGATTATTACAGGTAGCAAGCAAATAGTTCTTCATTTTCTTGGCTCCCAATGTACATGTCTACTGTTTCTTTTCTAAAAATTAAAGTGATATGTGTCGCTTTATGAGAATAGTAAATGTACTATTTTGAAGATACCAGTTTAAACAATATCCAGAAGGAATTTAGCTGTATTTCCATGTTGCATTTAGACAGGCAGATTTGGTGTCCAGTTACACCAGAAGAAATCTGAAGTTTCTTCACAATGTAATGGACAGGTTCTGAACCACTATTTCCTGAAATAAAATTTAAGCTAACCTTATTTAGGAATTTTATATTTCCATTTCAGAGGGCAGTGGTTAACCTTACCTTGTGGGTGTTTTTCTGACTAGTATTGAATTGGTAATAGGTTTGACATTTTTCTTTAAGTTGAAGTTTTGAAAGATTTTTTGCTGGTTGGAGTTCTGTAAAATTATTAGCCTTTCTGTATGTATGTGGAAAGATTTCTCTTTTGTTAGTGTCCTGTGCTTGTGTCTGCTTTACCAAGGTATATATTATCTTACTTTTCTGTCTACATCCAAGATGAATTTTCCTGTGGTGTACTATAGCTGGAGCGAATCAAAAAAGTTTGATGAAAAAAATCACGTTTGGAAGAGCTACAAAATGACAAAAATGGATATGGGGGAGCAGCAAACAGCAATGGACATTCATTTGGTTGCTGCCACTGGTAAAAAGAATAAAGAAGGAAAGGGGGAAGGGATCATAATTTGGGTTCAATAAAAAGTCTTCTGATGCGTTTATGTGGGAATTACAGATAAATGTTTAAGTTCTGTTCGTTACCATGTTACTTTGTAAATACCAGGGTAACTTTTCAGTTCCAGCATAAATTCTGTTCTTAGTTTTCTACATGATAGGGGTGGAGTCCAAGGCAGAGTTATCCTACTAAAAAATCCGTTAGTACAGAATATTGCCTCTACTATTTTAATACCCAAGTATTATTTCGGCAGTTCCTAATTTGGGATTGTGTATTTTTGTTCTAAAATGTATTTGTGTATTGTGTTCTAAAATCCCAGTTTTGATTACTTTGTCACCATCAAGTTATGCCTCGATTACAACATGCAAGAGGTACATTTCCTGGACACTACAGTACTAATCAAGGATGGCCTGAGCAGTACCACACTGTACCAAAAACCTACTGATCGCTATACTTACCTACACCCTTCTAGCTTCCATCCTGCACACGACTAGATCCATTGTTTACAGTCAAGCTCTTAGATACAATAGCATTTGCTCTGATCCAACTGACAGAGACCAAAAACTACAAGATCTTTACCAAATATTCATAAACTTGAATTACCCACCAGGAGAAGCAAAGAAACAAATCAACAGGGCCAGACGGATACCCAGAGACCAGCTACTCCAAGATCGGCCCAAAAAAGTCAAGAACAGAACACCACTGGTCATCACCTACAGCCCCCAACTCAGACCACGGCAACGAGTTATTAAAGACCTAGAACCTATCCTTAAGGATGCTACACTCCAGAAGGCCCTGGGTGACATGCCTGTTCTCTCCTACAGACAACCTCCCAACCTTATGATGATCCTCTCTAACAGCCACAGTCTATACCCCAGGAATACCAGTCCTGGAACTTTTCCTTGCAACAAAGCCCGCTGCCAGCTTTGTCCACATATCTTCTCTGGAAATACCATCACTGGACCTAACCAGGTTACTCACAGAATCACGGGCACTTTCTCATGTTCCTCTACTAGCATCATATATGCCATCATGTGCCAACAATGCCCGGATGCTTTGTATATTGGACAGACTCCTAACTCCCTTAGACAAAGGGTTAATGGGCACAAAACAGACATCAAAACACTCCAGATCCACAAACCAGTTAGTCAACATTTTAATGGAATGGGGCATTCTGTCAATGACCTAAAGGTATGTGTGTTACTGAAAAAGAACTTTCGCACTGTTCTTCAAAGGGAAGCAGCCGAGCTGGCTTTTATATTCAAATCTGGCACATTAGCACATGGTTTAAACCGGGATGGGAACTTTCTGAGTCACTATAGGGGCTCGTCTGCATACTTGGCTTAAGCTAATTCTTGACCTCCCCCCGCACCCCTCCACTCTCTGATTTGCTCACCTTGATTACCTTTTCTGACTTGTCCTCCTTGCTTACTATTTTTGGTTCTCTGTGCCTTAAATATTGAGTCTGTTCTGGTCTGGCTGTGGTCTGAAGAAGGGGGTCTGTCCCACGAAAGCTCACCTAATAAACTATTTTGCTAGTCTTTAATGTGCTACTTGACTGCTTTTTGTTTTGTTTAGTTCAGTGTATATACAATACCCTCAACAGTTTTGTATAGGATCTGGAGCCCTTCTGTAGCGACCTGAGCCTTTGCAACAGCATGCCCAGGGAGCTGCAGATTTCATGGGGTTAATTCTTGTCACTTTCGTTCTCCATGAGGCTACTGCCTTCAGATCCCCTTGGGTCTGTGCACAGAGTACAAGATGGATCTAAGGTTTGCATTAGCTCTTTCTTTTTCTTTCCTCTTCTTAAGTGATAGCAAAAGAGATTACAGGCATTTTCATGATTTGTTTACTCAAGATACCCTAACGCTAATCGCGTGCACTCTCTATATTACATTTTATTGCTGTTTGATAATTCTCTGAGGTCATGTTATTTTTTCTGTGTAAGCTTCTGTCTCAACTTCAGCCTATGTAATTTTTCTTGCTATGAAATTCTTGTCTGTCACCTTATGGTTTGCTTTATACTTCTCTTGCTAACTGACAGAGGAGCATAATTAAGTTTGTTGAGTTTTGCACATAAAAAAACTCCAGCCCATGGGTGTGTCTTAATGTAATCCTTGGAGGAGCATTTAGCAACATTGTTTTACATAATGATTTTTTGAATTTAAACTAGAAAACAGTGTTCATACTTCATTTTGGTGCCTAAATATTTGCATTTCTTACTTTAAAAACTCAAAATTGAAAATTTGATCACGGTTTGCAAGTATCCATTTCTTAAAACACCACCAAAAACCAGCACTTAGACACCCTCCTTAGAAGCACTCCCAGATCAGAACAGTCGAAAACTCAATGGGGAATGTAAGCTAAGTTTTTTTCTCCTACAATAGTCTGAAGCCTAGTGGCTAATAAGTGTGGAAGAGCTTGGACAGTTGTAGCTGTTCGGTGGGTAAATTGAAAACATTAGCCTTCCAAGCTGTCAGTCTGTTGTGCTTATGTTGTAGTAGTTTGTTCCATATACCGGGACATTTTTTTTATATGCTCCTTATACCAATTTTTCTTTTTTCAGTGGAAATGGAATAGCAGCTATTTTTGTATCCATATATTCAGCAAAGAACAAAAAAATCCATAGGCCCTTCAAACTTTCCTTAGCTTCAGTTCATGTTCCCTGGCCCTTACCTTTGTTTAAAGGTGCAAATTGTTTTGCTATGTAAGCATGTATTCCATCTGTTCCTGACAGAATGTTTCATATGTCAGTGAGGTCATTTCTCGGTTCCCTCTAGTCCAGGAAATACAAGATTAAGACCAATTATGCCCCTGGTTGTACAGGCTGATCTCTGATCCATAACTCTCTTGGCCAGCAACATTTGTAATCCGGCTTGAATTTAGTAAATTGGATGACCACTTATCAAGGGTATGGCCAAGTTTCCCATAAAGTTTGTTTCCAGCCACCAATCCTGGCTCTCAGTGTTCTGTGCTGTTATTTAGCTGTAATATATCCCTCAATGTCTTCTAAGAGCCCAGTAAGCAGTGGAGGTGTTGGTACTGCTGCTGGACAATATTGGCCTCTGGTGGTCTGGCAAATTCTCTTATCCAGCACTGGTCAGGTCCTGAAGGTGCTGGATTAGAGAGGTTCAACCTGTATCCTCATTTGAAGGCAGTGGGAGAGTTAGATTATAAATGAAGACTGATTTTTGCCTAGTCCTGAATGTTTTGGAACAGAAGAAACCAAGAGAGAGAGAGCTTGCAATTATATATGTACAGTAAAAGCTCACGAATGCTACATTTGCATACAGATTTAATCCTAGCCACTCAGGGAACTTTCAAATAGGTTTCAAGTAAATTGATTTGCCAGCCTTCCTGGGAAAAATTATTTGGTTCTCGTTTTGTTCTAGATAACAAGCCATAAAATCTAATTCCCGAGGCCCAGGTTTTCTAGTTGGTGAATAGTATGAAAAATTCACTCTTTCAGCTACACACATGCAGACTTAAATTACCTCAGCAAGAGACGGGGCCTAGTTCCAGAGGTGAAAAGCATGAGTGCCAGAGTCACAACAATGCCACTACCTTACTTTTCCCTCACAAATCTCTTACCATTATGAAGCCAATACTCTCTGCTGCTGCGTGCTTTAAGGATGCCACTTAGTGAGAAAAAGCAGTTTTAATTAGGGTTGGCCTGGAATTTCCCATTGGAGTGATTTCCCAATGGAAGATGCTGTTTTCTCCCATCAAGAACATGAAAATGTCAACTCCTTCAATGCCTGGTTGGAAGGCTCCTGTCAACTTATCTTTCTGTCTGCTGGGAGAAAGCAGAACTGAGAAGCTGGAGCAGGGTGATTGAGTAGGTGGGAGTCCAGCTGGTGGGGAGCTCCAGCAAGGCTGGGGGCATGGGAAAGCAGGGAAGCTGAGTGACTCAATTTTCTATCAGGAAGTCAATAAGCAAAACACTCAGCTCTCAGGACAGTTTTTCTAGAAATCTCTGCTGTGCAAAAATTCAGTTTTTACTTTTCTTCCTGATATAGGGTGAAAACGTTCAAAAATACAATGTTTTGCATAAGCTGGAATTTCCATTTTTGGTTAGCTTTAGTTCTAATAATGCTTTGTGTGCCTGGTGGGTATGGAACAGCAACGTGCAACCAAGGCTAGTGAGTTGGGCTGCACAAGTGGCCCTCACTTGTCAAAATGGGTCTCAAGATTGAAATCCATCATGCACTAACTACAACTCCAAGAATTAGTTTAAATATATTGCATTTAATTCTCCTTCTTTACCTGGCCTTTTTCAATATTATGTGATCTCTTATTAGGGTCAAATTAGATTGCTGGAAAAAGTACATAAAGAAGCAGAGGGAGGGCAGGGCTCTCACGCTGCGTGCAGTCAGCATGCACTTCACTAATTCACAGCACGCAAGTTCTGGGAGCAAAGATGAGAAGCAGGGATGGTGCATGAATCAGCCTATTCACAGAGTTCCTGAAGTGCTGGGAGGGATGGGGAGGAGTCAGGAAGGGCAGGGCCCCAAGATGCGAGAGGCACAGGAGGAGGGGGCAGAAGAGGGGTGCGCAGTGTGGAAGCAATGAGGTACGGACATCATAGTAAAGTTAGACGCGGATGCTACTACTTTAATTAAATGGTTGTTACCTGACTGTGAGCCACAAACTACCTAGCAGGGTTGTTCCAGTAAGGCGCCAATGACTCTGGATACTCTACAGAGCTGAGGGAGAGTGTGAGGGCCAATGGCCTGTCAAAAAGCCCTGACTCTCCTTTTCTCCACACCAGAGATAGGAGAGGCATAAAGAACTGTTCCAGGTATGGAGCACACCCACTCACCATGCCATGTGAATGCCAGGACCAATCCAATGAAGCACAATGAGTTGTAGGGGCTCCAGATGGATCCTCTGTAACCCACCAGCTATGCTGGACCCAGTCAAAGTTGTGACCATCATAATTAAATCCTGTCTGTCCCCAGCCCTGCCAGCTGATGACCGGTGGATGAAAAACCCAGAGAGAGTCTTTTAACTTTGTCCCAGTGTAGAAATTTCTTCCTGAGCCTAAAACTGAGAATCAACTTATCTTCCTAGACTAAGAGGGAGATTGAGACAGGAACCTGCAACAGTTACCCAGCCCAGGAAGCAAACCATATTGCTCCCCTCTGAAGCTGATAGTACAGAAGCCAATCATGCAGCCCTCTCACCCCTCCAGCCCCCACTCAAACCACGTATACTGTGCTCCCAAAACCAAAGGCAGCAGCATTGCATGGGACAAGCCCTAGAGCATGAACCCAGATGCAGCCTGTGTCTTCCCATTTCCCATCACTCCCACAAGTCATCAGCATGAAGAATGAAGCAAATGGTGGAGAATGAAACGGCAGCCCCCACCCACTAGAGGCAAAGGGGAGGAGCATATAGAAAACTGCCTCACCTGCTCCCACACCAAGGCTGTGTCTGCACAGGCAGCTTCTTTCGACAGAACAGCCCTTTTGTCAACAAAGCTCACCGAGCATCTACACGGCTAAAGCGCTCTGTTGAGAGTTTGTCAGCTGTCTGGTCGGCAGCGTTATATGGATATGGATACAAAACTCAGCTGTCTGGCTGGCAGTGTTATCCCTGTTCCCAATCAGTAATAGTGCCTCTGTTGACAGTATTTTGTTGACAGAGTGCCGCTGTAAACACTTCTGTCAACAGAGGCTGGGCCTACATGGCACAACTTTCCTGGCAGGTCCACGCTAATGAGCAGCCTTGAAATTGCAAATGGGGTCTGGCGACAGAGGGGCTTCTTGTTCGCAGGGGCATATCCACATGGCCTCTTTACTGCCAGCACCCCTTCTGCCGAGACCAAGCTCTCATGTGGCTATGCTAATGAGCCACGGGCCCATGCCAGACAGCCCAAACCAGAGAGGGCTTCTGGTTCCCTGGGCAGCCCTGTTTGCAGAGCTTCTGGTCAGCAGTTCTGTCAAGAGAGGGCCGGGCAGTCTAGCTGCTCTCTGCTCTTTCCATCTGCTTTTATGTGTAGATGCAATACGTTGCCAAGGTATGGCCGAGGCTTCTCTGTCAACAGTGATCTGTGTTGACAGAGGCTGCCCGTGTAGATGTAGTCCAAGTGTAATTTTCAGAGTACATCCCACCATAAGCGGTTATCTGAAGAGCGCAACATGCAACTGCAGCATAGGAGTGGATAGAAGTAATCCATATCAGTCAGGTTCCTGCAGTGTTGAAACAGGCTTTGCACTTTGATCCAACTTCTTGTCCCACTAAAGTCAAAGGGAATTTTGCCACAGACTTCAAGGGGATCAGTGAGTCTGTGACTCTAAGACACTAGGAAAAGATCAGACATTACTTCTGTGCTCTGTTTTGTGCAACCTTAAAGGTAGCAAAAATACCTGAGATTGTAATGCTGATGTGTGAATATTTTTATGGAGGTTTTAAGATATAAAAGGCATAACATCTGCCAAGACTGGCCTAGTTTTAGCATATCTAGAAAGTGAGGTTGCAGACAGAACCATTATTTCTGTGAATGTCTGAAGTTCTTGGCTAGGCCAGTGGTGTCTTGATAAGAGGCTCTCTCTTAGCCCCACCCTAATCACATTGTTCCATTCCTGAGGCTGTGTTTCCTCAACGGCATTACTGGTGTATATTTGCCAATGCTCAGCATGACTGCTTATTTAAATGGTACATTGCATGTATACACTCCAGTGAATACTGTTACTTATTATTGTTGTAGAATTCCCTTGCAAACTTGTGCAAGTGCATTTCAGTAACTCCTGAATGTCCCCCTCATTAAAGGAAGAAGTGTTAAATTACAATATTCTCTGCTTACCTTTCCAAGTTTCCTAGGACTGTCTGCATAGCCACTCTGGAATCTGTAGCCATGGCAAATAGCTTTTTGAATGTAGTCTCCAAAGAAGTCTATTGACCAGATGAAGATAGAGGGGAAAGGTTCAATATCAGAATAATATAGACATGAGAGCAGGCAAAAGTCAAAAACAACATTACATGGTTGTTTAACAAAAGGAAAAAAGAAACAAGTACCATCCTTAAGTCTGTAAATGAATTTAGTGCTTCTGAATGTAGCAGTCCTGAGGACTGAAGTCCATTGTTTATCTGCATAAGTTGAACACAGCAACATGAATTTCCTCATACCATCCTCTGCCGCAGATTGGTCTTCCTTCAACTCGCAGGGGCAAACAGCTACTTGTAGAAGCTTCTATACCCCACTCAGTACTTGAGCTCTCTGATGGGGGCCCGGGTTAGCTGTCCATGATTTAGACATTTACAATTAGGTCCTTGTGGTACCTCATTTAGTTTTCACAACTCAACTTTCTTTTAAGTTTAAACAAAAATCATTTATGCAAAATCTGTTAGCCTGACAGTCCATTGTATCTGGGAGCTCCACATAAATCATTCAATTGGAGGAATGCCTTTATTGTGAACAGGATTATAATTTGCCCGAAAGAATAAAATGCATTTATACTGTGCTCCCAAAGCCCTTTTAAAACTTGGGCACTTGACCCTTCTCCTAGGTACTTCTACATGTGCCTTCACCCTTGACTTTGCCACCTACTAATTGACACACAGAAATCAGAGATGGAACAGAGCTACTACATCATTAGTCCATCCGCAGACCAAGCCAGGATTTTCCCAGATAGAGAATTGCTGCATCAGATATTACACTGATACATTATTTCACACTACATGGACAATTAAACCAGTGTTGCAGAAACCACTTGCAATGAAACTTATTTTTTTTTAAACAGAAGAACCTCACAAAAGGAGATCTATGACCAATATTGAAACCATTTGGGGCTTTCACCATGTTTTACCAAACACAGAGTTTCACTATATCAAGGTTCACTATAGACCCAAACTTCCACTTTTAGTTAAATGAAAAAAACAAGCAGTCCTGTAGCACTTTAGAAACTAACAGTTTCATTTATTGGGTAATGAGCTTTTGTGGGTAAGACCCACTTCTTCAGATTCTGGAGTAGAAATGAGTAATCAGGGTAAATATAAAGCTGCTCCTACACCACCATTCTCCTGTCGGGGGTGCCAGGGTAATGAGGCAATTTGAAGCACACTAATGAGGTGCTAACATGCATAGTCAGCGCCTCATTAGCATAAGGGTGGCCGTACAGACAGGCTTCAAATTGTAGATTGACACTGAAGATGGGGGCACCTTTGAAATGAGTGCCCCAATTCAACATTCCCTTACTCTGATCTAGTTCTGTGGGAGTAAGGGAATGTTGGAGCGGGGTGCTTATGTCAAAGCTGCCCCCATCTTCACTTAATTTGCAATTTGAAGTCTGTTCTCATGGCTGCTATTATGTTAATAAGGTGCTGAATATACATGTTAGCACCTCATTAGCCTGCTTCGAATTGCCTCATTACCATGGCACCTCTGATGGGAGAATGGTAGTATAGCAGCAGCCTAAAGCAGGGAGGAAGGAAGGACGGGGAAGAAGAGAGACAGAAAAAAAAAAAAAGGGGGATGAGGAAGTCACCTATCATTAAGAGGATCTCTGGGAAGAGTAAATTAAGTCAAGTGGGATGGCTGCCATTCCTGCAAATATCTAAGGCGGGGAAATTGTCTTTGTCTTACCTACTAAAGCTCATTACCTAATAAATAGAATTGCTAGTTTCTAAGAAAAACAAAAAAAGCAGTCAAGTAGCACTTTAAAGACAAACAAAATAATTTATTAGGTGAGCTTTTGTGGGACTACAAGACTGCTTCAGCTTTTGTTTCTGTTTGTTTTTTTGTGAAGCTACAGACGAAAATGGCTACCCCTCCGAGACTATTTAGTTAAACGAATAATTTCTTTACTCTCAATAGCTGTGTCTACACGTGCACGCTACTTCGAAGTAGCAGCACTAACTTCGAAATAGCGCCCGTCGCGGCTACACGCGTCGGGCGCTATTTCGAAGTTAACTTCGACGTTAGGCGGCGAGACGTCGAAGTCGCTAACCCCATGAGGGGATAGGAATAGCGCCCTACTTCGAAGTTCAACGTCGAAGTAGGGACAGTGTAGACGATCCGCGTCCCGCAACGTCGAAATTGCCAGGTCCTCCATGGCGGCCATCAGCTGGGGGGTTGAGAGACACTCTCTACAGCCCCTCAGCTCACTGGTGGCCGCGTGGAGCGGCCCCTTAAAGGTCCCCTCCCCCGCCCTGACTCTGCAGGAAGCTGAGGCAACGTGCAGGCTGCAGCCTGCACACGCGGGCAGCCTGCAACACCCTCAGCCACCCACCCAGCGGCGATGGCTAGCTGGCAGCCCCCCCAGCCCCCCCAGGGGGCCCCCCCCAAGGGGAGCCAGGGCAGCCAGCCCAGCCAGAGGGACAGCCAGTCTAGGAAGCGGCAGCGGGGCCCCTCCTGGACGGAGGCCGAGCTGCGGGACCTGCTGGGGCTCTGGAGCAAGGAGGAGGTGCTCCAGGTAATGGGGGGCAAGAGGCGGAACGCGGATGCGTTCGCTCGGCTGGCCGACGGCCTGGCTCCCCGGGGTCACCCTGCCTGCACTCCTGACCACGTCAGGAGTAAGGTCAAGGAGCTGCGGCAGGGTTACTCCCGGGCCCGGGATGCGGCCAGCCGATCTGGGGCCGCCCCCGTCACTTGCCCCTTTTACAGGGAGCTCAGGGACATCCTGGGCTCCCGGCACACCTCCTCCCCTCCGGCCACCCTTGACACCTTGGCTGACGAGCCCCAGCAGGCCCTGCAGACGGAGTCCGCCCCGGAGGCAAGCCCCGCACCCCGGGGCCCCCCCCCCGGGACATCGCGGCAGGAGGAGGAGGAGGAGGAGGAGGGGGGCTCCTCCTCCGCAGAATCCAGCCTGCAGATCCTCCTCCTGCCATCCCGGAGCAGCAGCAGGGCCTCCGACCCCCGGGGATCTCTGGACCGTGGGAGCGGACCCACAGGTAGGTACCCGTCTCTGGTGGACACCCCTGGGCTTGAGGGGCGGGGGTAAGAGATATGTGTCCTGGGCCCCCCACATGCTCACATGGCCATGGCCCCAAGGACACCAGGGCCATGGCCCTCACAGCACTGCAGCCATCAGCCTGTGGCCCCCCCCGCCCCCGCATGACAGTGCCATGCCCCATCCCCGGGCCAGGGGGGAGCGGAACCTCGAGGGGCCCCCGGGAGGAGGGGGTGGGACACCCCGCAGCAGCAGCATGTGATGGAGTGGGGGGAGTGCAAAAGGGAGACTCAGGCTACATATGAGCCACAAGAGCCGAATACCTCCCAGGGCCAAAGGAGGATCCTGGCGCTACAGCTCGCAGGTGACACCTCTGCCCTGAACCAACAGGAGGGAGGAGCCGAGCTGGCTTGGAATTGGGGGGCGAGGGCGGGGGCCACAGGTAGAGGCTAGGGGAAGGGAGAGGTGGTAGGCAGCCAGCCAGAGGAGGGGGAAAGCTGCATCCCAGAGGGGCCCCCCTTGGGGTCTTCTCCCCACGACGGGTTGGAAGGACTGTCTCTTCCGACAGCTGGTGCTGTCACTCCTGCCAGAAACTGGCCATCTGTGGCCTAAGAAACCTCTCCTGCTGTCAGACCCTGCGGGGTGAAGTGAGAGTCGCTCCCACCAGGGGACGGGGTGCAGGGTAGGGGGACCCCTGAACCCCATCCATCACAGCATCATCTCCTGGGGACGGGGATGGGGAACCTGCAGCACAGGGCGGGGGGGACAAAGGCCACGGCTCGGGGCCCACACTAACGCCTGTCTCCATTCTTCTCCCCCCCCTCCTCTTCTGTGTCCTGCACCTGCACCATCAGAAGGACCGGAAGAGAGTGCCGGCGAGGCGTCAGTCGTCCTGGAGAGCCCTCCGGGACCATCGCTCCAGGGCAGCCCCTTGGCCGAGGAACGACCAGCCCCGCGCCGGGCTAGACGGCGGGCCCCGCGCCACCAACCGCCGCCGGCGACGGACCCCCAGCTGCTGGCCATCCTCCGTGGGCAGCTGGAGGTCGCGGAGCAGCACCTCCACCTGCAGGAGCGGGCGCTGGCCTGGCGCCAGGAGGCATGGGGGGCCTACATGCAGACATTTAACCGCCTGGTGGACTTCCTGGCCCCCCATGCCGCGCCGGCCGAAACATCGTCCGCCCTGCCCGCTCCTGCAGCCCCACCACCAGCTGCTCCGCCCGTCGCCGGCCCGTCCGCCGTCGCCCCGCCACCCACCCGCGAGGGCCAGAGCGCCGAGGGACCCCTGGAGCCACCTGACACTCCCCGGCCCCGATACCTTCCGGTCCAGCCCGCTCCCACCCAGCCGCGGACCAGGCTGCAAGCGCGGCGGGGCTCCCGGCCGGCCATGCCCAGTGCCGGGCTATAGGGGCGAGGGGCCTGGGACGTGGCCCCCCCCTTTGTATATAGTTGCACCCTGTTTGTTTGGTCCCCCCCGTTTGCCCCGTCCCCCCCATGTAAATAGTTCTCCCCTTTATCCTCCCTGGTTTTCTTTTTATTATTTATTGCACACTGTTGTTTCTTTGCATTGTTTTATTGTTCTACATATTGCTTTTGTTGGACGTTTGTCCCTAGTTTTCTGTTTGTGGTTCACATATTTCTTTTTATATCCCAAAAAAAAAAGGTTCTGAAAGACAAAAAAAAAGTTTACGTTCAGCCACAAGTGTGTGCTGTCATTTGTCCAGGGCAAGTGGGGGGGGGGGGTGCTCCATGGTGTGGGCGTTGGGGCAGGAGTGTGGGGGAGGAAGGGGCGGGCAGTAGGGGGCCTGGGCAGAGTTCACCCCGCGTCCTGTTCGTCGAAGTGGGCCCGCAGGGCCTCCCGGACCCGGGTCCCCTCGGGGTCCACCTGCCGATTGGGGGCAGCAGGTGGCTGGACGTGTGCCCTGCTGGCCTCCGCAGCCCAGCCCTGCAGAAAGGTCTCCCCCTTGCTCTCGACCAAATTGTGCAGGGCGCAGCAGGCACCCACAATCTGGGGGATGTTGTTGGGGCCCGCATCCAGGCAGGTGAGGAGACATCTCCAGCGTCCCTTCAGGCGGCCAAATGAGCGCTCCACCACTTGGTGCGCACGGTTCAGGCGCTTGTTGAAGCGCTCCTGGCTAGCGGAGAGATGGCCCGTGTAGGGGTGCATGAGCCACGGCTGGAGTGGGTAGGCCGCATCTGCGATGACACAGAAGGGCATGGTGGTGTGCCCCAGAGGGATCTCCCGCTGGGGGATGTAGGTCCCCGCCTCCAGCCGGCGGCACAGGCCCAAGTTCCGGAAAACCCGGGCGTCGTGTGTGCTGCCAGGCCAGCCCACGTAAATGTCCTGGAAACGTCCCCGGCTGTCCACCAAGGCCTGGAGGACGACAGAATGGTAGCCCTTGCGATTGAGGTATTGTCCGCCACTGTGATGCGGGGCGCGGATGGGGATGTGAGTCCCATCCAGAGCCCCGAAGCAGTTGGGGAAGCCTAGGGTGGCAAAGGCGGCGACGGTGGCATGTGGGTCCCCCAGCCTCACGAGCCTGTGCAGGAGCATGGCGTTGATGGCATGCACAACCTGCAGAGAAAGCATATGGGACGGCACCAATGAGGGGTGAGCAGGGTGTGCGTGGCCCTGCCCTGCCCTGCTCTGGCCCCCCTGCCCTGGCCCCCCTGCCCTGCCCTGCTCTGGCCCCCCTGCCCTGCCCTAGCCCCCCTGCCCTGGCCTCCCCCCGTGGGTTCGCTTACCTCCATGAAGACAGCCCCGACGGTGGCCTTTCCGACACCAAACTGCTGGCCCACGGATCGGTAGCTGTCCGGAGTGGCCAGCTTCCAGACAGCGATGCCGACCCGTTTCTGCACCGTGAGGGCACACCGCATGGCAGTGTCCCGGTGCCTGAGTGTGGGGGTGAGCCACTGGCACAGCTCCAGGAATGTCTGCCGGCTCATCCTGAAGTTCCTGAGCCAGTGGTCGTCGTCCCACTCCCCAAGCACCAGCCGCTCCCACCAGTCGGTGCTGGTGGGGTAGCTCCACAGCCGCCGGCGTGTGAGGCAGGGGGTGGAGCGGGGTGCTGCAGGGGTAGGGGTTGAGCCCTGCTGCCCTGGGGGCATCTCCTCCCCTGGGGCAAGGAGGTGCTCAGCTGCCTCCCACATGGCATGGGTCAGGGCAAGCCCTGCTCCTGCCGGGAGGGCTGGGTGGACCTCTAGCTGCTGCTGCTGCTGCTGGGGGTCCATGACTGCGGCACCCGGGGTCTGTGTGCCTATGGCTCCTCAGACCGCGTGCTGTGCAGGCTGAGTGTGTGTGGGAGGGGCCCTTTAAGGGAGCGGCTAGCTGTTGCCCCGGAAGCGCTAGTCCGCCCGTTGACCCTGTCTGCAGCTGTGCCTGGCATCCCTATTTCGATGTGTGCTACTTGGGCGTGTAGACGTTCCCTCGCTGCGCCTATTTCGATGTTGGGCTGAGCAACGTCGAAGTTGAACATCGACATTGCCGGCCCTGGAGGACGTGTAGACGCTATTCATCGAAATAGGCTATTTTGATGTCGCAACATCGAAATAGGCTACTTCGATGTAGGCTTCATGTGTAGACGTAGCCAATGAGAGCACGTAGTGAATCAGGGCTATCTGTGTAATAAGTGTTTACAGAATTTGACCGGATCTTAGACTTCACTGATTCTAGAGTAGGTATGGTATTATCCAATGCTCCCTGAAATCAACAGAGTCCCAAGATCAGGGCCTAAGCGTTCAGAGGGGTACGAGCAGGGAACAGTGCCTACTGGTCCCAAAGGAACTGTGTGTAGACTCAGTGAAGGGGTGTAGAGAAAGGAAGAAAGTTCTCTGTGCCTCAGGTGAAAGTTTGTGGACAACCAAACATGTAGTATTTGTACAATAAATAGAGGTGATGCTCTACTAACATGTGGACTCCAGTTGGAATAAAAGTCATCTTACATTTATCATAATAACTGAGAACAAAGTTGACACTATTTCAATGCTGACATTTTATCAAGGGCAAGGTGCACAGAGGAAAGCTTAAGTAAGTATTAGAAGTGAGTGAATAGTTCTCAGCAAATTAATTAGCAAATGCATGTAGCTTCCTTTCTGCTCATGGAATGCCAGTGAGCAGATTCATTCTTTCCTTGCTTCCATTTGATATCTGAATTTACTCACTATTTTGCAAGAGTTTTTATATAGGATCTTACAGTGACTACATCATGGTGGCAGCTGAGAGTTTATGGAAGCTGAGTGACTACAGTTTTAACACTATGTGAGGTGCCTGGGCAGCAGCCCAGCCGAGAGGGGAGAATCAAGGAGGAAGCAGGGCTGCCAGTGTGGAGAAGGGAGCTCAGGCAGCAGCTCCCTGGGAAGAGGTAGTCAGGAATTTGAGACTAGCCGGGCTTTAGGTGTAGCCCCCATCTGCCTCAGTGTGACAGCCTGAGCTGTAAGCCAGGCACAGTGCTCACAGAAAGGAACATACCAGCCCTTCTTGTCAATTTCACGGCTTCAGCAAGGAGCAGTGAAACTGCCAAGAATTTTAACCAGCTGCTAATATAACTATCTTGGATTGGACATTGCATCACCCAGCTATCCTGACTTATGTCTCTTGTGGAGGTGTAATAGGGCACTAATGTTTGTGGGAGCAATGATAGCTCATAGATACTAACACAGTAAGCTCCACATAAACTGCTTTATGTCAGCCTAGCTCAGTAGTGTGGACCAAGCCTCAGAGTGTCATGGCTAAATACAAGGCTGACCAGGTTGTTTAATGTAATTAATTAAAGCATGTTTCAAGTGACATTTAAGGGGAAGTGGCCCATTACCACTCACTGAGGGCTCTTGGATGAACTGACACAGTAAAATGATAAAAGATAAAAACACCACATCGCCAGTGGGCGAACACTTTTCACAAAGTGATTGCTATACACTGTCATGATTTGAAATCCATTTTATTTTGGTCTGGTTTTCCAATTAAGTCAGAGAAAAATATGGTTAAGTAGTCTTCAGAGCTATAAAATTATACTGTGTGATTGTTTCCCAGGCATTATGAAGACTGTAAATGTAAGGGAAATAATCCACAGCAAAGTCAGTTCAGAGCTTCCTGGAACTGTAATTATTTGTATAATTGTTTGGTATAATTCCCTAGGTAAATGGATGATGCTAGGAACATCCCTTGTGGCAAACAGTAGTATGAATTATCTATATATATTCAGATTATGTTTTAGTTAATAACTAATCTGTAATTTTAAATGGAAACCTATATATCATATGTAATTATTGAGGATGTGAAGAGTTACTAGAGAAGCCATTAGAGAGTAGTATATTTTGCCACAGTTTTATTTCCCATTCCGTTTGATATTACATGGATGAAAACATGTTTTTTTGTAGACCACTGCATGGGAATCCACTCCGGTTAATGTTGGGAGAACATACACACGTCTGTGTGTTTGCAAAGGTATGACCATTTTAAGTTTGTTTTTCTTGAAAGTGAATCTAGTTTTTGTGAGAGGTGCAGCTATGACTACACAGGAAACACAGGTCTTGTGCTGATCACTGGAAAAGATATAGCAGGCAGTAGCAGTGTAAGTTTCCCCACATTTTCATTTACATGCCTCCATCCTGACCTAGAGAAATGGTTGTGACAGTTGTTCAGTTTCTGTGTTTGTTCACACAGAGGATGATGTGTCAGGGCCTGTTATGAGTCGGACACTTGCCTCTTCATCTGTTTGATAGTTCTGTGCTAAGTTTCAGTAAAATGCCTAGAGGGTACTTAGCCGGTAGGCATTATACAAAGAACATGTGCTCAGTCTCACCAGCAAGGAAAATGCACATACTCTGGATGTGTTTACGGAAGCTACGTCTGCAAGTCTCCCCTCCTGTTGGAGGGGGGCATATTAATGAGGCAGTTTGGAAGATGCTAATGAGGCACTGACATAAATTTGCAGCACCTCATTAGCATAATGGTGGCAGCACATGATTCAAAAGTGCTGATTTCAGAACCTGTCACCTGCATAAACGGGGCCTTTCAAAATGATCCCCTGGACTGTGAAAGCCCCCTCTTTCTAAAATCAAAACCACATAGGATGAAGGGGCTTTCAAAGTCAGGGGGGGTGGCTTTCGAAAGGCTCCATATACGCAGGCAACGTGCATGCAGAAAGCAGCACTTTTGAATTGCACACAGCTGCCATTATGCTAATGAGGTGCAGCATACTCAAGTCAGTGCCTCATTAGCATCTTCCGAACTGCCTCTCTTTGGGGCACAAGTAGACAGAGCTTGGCCACAACTGAGGGAAATCAAAAATGCAAATGAGGCACTTATTTACATCTCATGTACTTTATTTGCATAATCTTCAGAAGAGTTTTTTTTTTTTAGGTAAAAAAACAGTGTAGAGGGGGCTGAAACCAAGGAGGGAGAAGGGTTCTTTTGAAGATGGAGTTTATTTTCGAAAGAGCCCCGTCTACGTTGCTTTTTATACTTTTGAAAGCATCTCTTTCAAAAAGAGATTATCTAGTGCTTCATTTGCATATGTAAATCATTTTCATTTCCCATTTCCCTCATTTGCATTCCTCTTTTGAAAGAGGAGTGCAATTGTAGATGCAGCAACATCTGTAGAAACAGATGTAGAAACAATAGTAAAGAATAAAATTGCAAGGCACGTAGAAGAGCACGAATTGTTGGGCAAAAGTCAGCATGGTTTCTGCAGAGGGAAGTCGTGTCTAACTAATCTATTAGAATTCTTTGAAGGGGTTAATAAACATGCGGACAAGGGGCACCCAGTGGACATAATATACCTAGATTTCCAGAAAGCCTTTGACACGGTCCCACACCAAAGGCTTTTATGTAAATTAGGCGGTTATGGGATAGGAGGAAAGATCCTTTCACGGATCAGGAATTGGTTAAAAGACAGAAAACAAAGTGTTGGAATAAATGGTAAATTTTCACAATGGAGCGGGGTAACTAGTGGTGTTCCCCAGGGGTCAGTCCTGGGACTGATCCTGTTTAACTTGTTCATCAATGATCTAGAAAATGAGGTAAGCAGTGAGGTGGCAAAGTTTGCAGATGACACCAAGTTGTTCAGGACAGTCAAAACCAAAAGGGATTGTGAAAAACTACAAAAAGATCTCAGCAAACTGAGTGATTGGGCAGCAAAATGGCAAATGAAATTTAATGTGGGTAAGTGTAAGGTAATGCACATTGGAAAAAATAACCCAAATTATACATACAACATGATGGGGTCAAATTTAGCTGTGACAGATCAGGAAAGGGATCTTGGAGTTATAGTGGATAGCTCTCTGAAGACATCCACGCAGTGTGCAGTGGCAGTTAGTAAAGCAGATAGGATGTTAGGAATTATTAAAAAAGGGATAGATAATAAGACAAAAGATATCATACTTCCCCTATATAAAACTATGGTACGCCCACATCTTGAGTACTGTGTGCAGATGTGGTCTCCTCACCTCAAAAAAGATATATTGGCATTAGAAAAGGTACAGAAAAGGGCGACTAAAATGATTAGGCGTTTGGAACGGGTCCTATATGGGGAGAGGCTAGAGAGACTGGGACTTTTCAGTCTGGAAAAGAGGCGATTGAGGGGCGATATGATAGAGGTATATAAAATCATGAATGGTGTGGAGAAAGTGAACATAGAAAATTATTTACCTTTTCCCATAATACAAAAACTAGGGGACACCAAATGAAATTGATGGGTAGTAGGTTCAAAACTAATAAAAGGAAATTTTTCTTCACACAGCGCACAGTCAACCTGTGGAACTCCTTGCCGGAGGAGGCTGTGAAGGCCAGGACTCTATTAGGGTTTAAAAAAGAGCTTGATAAATATTTGCAGGTTAGGTCCATAAATGGCTATTAGCCAGGGGTAAAGTATGGTGCCCTAGCCTTCAGTACAAGGGCAGGAGATGGATGGCAGGAGATAAATCGCTTGATCATTGTCTTCTGTTCTCCTTCTCTGGGGCACCTGGCATTGGCCACTGTCGGCAGACGGGATACTGGGCTGGATGGACCTTTGGTCTGACCCAGTATGGCCATTCTTATGTTCAGCCCTTGAGTGACTGATTAAAGGCTATCCAGATGGTGGTGAAAGATTGTATGCTTTGTCACACCAGCTTTTTAAAAAATCGTTTATGGCTAGACTGGGATATTATTCAGATTGTCTTAATCTACCATATTATATTGAATATTAGCATCATTTTTTTATCTTTCTCAAGTCTTTCTTGGCATTTCTGCAATTGCTTCAATAGACCATCAGATGCATATTTATTCATATCATCCCATGGAATTACATTGCATATTTTTATTTCATTGAGTTAATTAGTTATTTCTTCACTTACAAAAGCTTTATTATCTTAAAATGGTCTGGAATTGTGGCTGCTCACTATTGTTAGCTCTTTTGGATCGAGTGTCCTCTTTACACTACAATGAAGTATGCCAAGATAAGATTGTATGATTGCTGTTCCCTGGTATCTTTGCAAAAATGAGAGAGATCTGTCCCGTGAGCATACACCAGAGAGCAAATTTTTGAAATAACCTAAAACACTGCTAGGTTTGCTGGGAAAGAGAAAGCTGGGTGACTGTAGGCTGAATTTAGCTGGATGGGAACCATTGCAAGCAGTCTTTGAAACTTCTTTTGTGTTTGTGCCTCAGAATTCAGGGCTGCTTTTATCTGATTTATTTAGAGATAATGAAGTTGATGCACAAAACACTCCAGACTGAATCCTCAGCTGCAGTAAACTGGCTTTACTTTATTGAAGTCACTGAAGCTAGGCCAATGTACAGTAGCTGAGGATCTAGCCTTTGGTATATTTAGGCCTAAAATAGCCTGCTTTGGTAAACCCTTATGTACAACTAATACAGGAAAACTTCTCATGGCTTGAAAAAACAAATAGCAATTTCTTAGCAAGCTCTGTCAGATGGAATTTTAGATCACTCAAATATTTACATGTGCAGTCTGAGCATAGCTAAAGAGCACATCATGTGGAAACATTGCATAAAGGTAAGAATAATGCATACTTTGCTCCAGTATTAAAGAGAAGATTGCCCCCTGGTTGTGTGAAAAATGAAAATTTATTATTGACATGTTTCGCACTTTGAATGCTATTAAAGGTACAAGCCTCATGTAGAACAGAGATAAGCAGAAATTGATTTGAATATTATTGCAGAGCAAACTGAACTGTCCTGAAGCGTTCAACCTTTCTAAATGTGTAAGAACAGATTAATTTTCCCAATTATTTAATATTGGCAAGGTATTTATCTTCTAAATATTTTGGAGTGTGGGGCAAGAATCAAGAACATGATGGCAGAGCTGACTCATTAGAGATGACACAGTGCTTCTTGGGGAGATCGGGTCTACTCCCACTCCTGCTTTCTCTTAATAACAGTGTTGAGTGTTGAGTCTAACCCAGGTGCTCTATATTCATAGTAATTCAGAGTAGATTCGGATATGCAAATAAGACCACCTTCGGTAGGAAAGGTAAAAACATCACCGGGGAAATAATCTGCAGGTAGTGTGGTTGACAATTGTCACAACCTGAATTGTCTAATTTTTTTCAGCTCTGTGTCCTGACATGCAGATGTGCACCACTGGTAGAAGAATGTGGCAGTGGGCATTCTGCTAATCAGCTGGGCAGCATTTAAATCTCCCCGGGGTTGCCCAAGACCTCAGCTACAGGATACGCTGGGGAAGGGCGCACGTCTATTTGCATTTTCCTGCATCATTTGACACTCAACCATGAGATCCTCCTGTCTCACATGAAAGGCGCAGGGGAATGCACTAGTTCTCCTTTGAGAAGTGTCCCTCTGGGTGCTCCACTTTAGGATTCTGAGTGTCTCTGTGCCGCTAGTTGGAGATTTGTGGTTGCTCTACCTTTGGTAGGCTGTGCACATGGGGCTGCTGGCTCACAGGCTTTGGAGCAGCTGTCCCACATGCCCAGCCAAACCTTCCCTCAGTCTCTTCTTCACCGTCTTTAGCTGTGGTTGGAACAGCACCTTCAGGAAAGCTTCTCCTAGCCAACTAAACTTGCCTACCCTCATTCATAATATTAGTTTTGCCCTCAGGGCAGCTCCCTTTTTCTTTTTGTTAAAAAAAAAAATAGCACCCTCCGTGCTTTAGCAGTCCCTGACTGGTCCTTTGCCCATACCTGGTTCCTCAGGCTTTAAACCTTGTTGAATGTGCAGATGGTCTATTCCAGTCTTGGATGATCTCTCACTGTATACCCATTGCAAAAGGGAAGCACATAGCCCTCAAAAGTGTCCCCACTATAAGAAACTCGTGGCCAGAACCAGAAAAGCCAGGGAGTTACTGCTCATGGAGAACTCTATCCATTCTGCCTCTGATCTGGAGCATACAATCACCCCACATAAACTGTCTCCCCTGGCAGCTTTGGACAAGCACAGGAGAATCTGCTCCAGATGTGGTCTCAAAAAAGCATGCTCATTCCTCCTCTCAGAGTGATTTTCCTCTTGCAGATAGCATTCTCTGGCCAAAAACAAAAAGTCTGCCCTGGTACCGTCAGCGCTAGAGCGCTGGATTGTGAGGCATCAGGTATTCCTGTTACCGAGATGACCCAAGGTGCAAAAACCCCAGTATGGGCTAGCTCTAAGCCTGGCACACACTAAGACTAAGTCTGCTTCTTAGGAACTGATGAATCATAGAATACTAGGACTGGAAGGGACCTTGAGAGGCCATCAAGTCCAGCCCCCTGCCCCAGTGGGAGGACCAAGTACTGTCTAAACCATCCCTGATAGACATCTGTCTAACCTGTTCTTAAATATCTCCAGCGATGAAAATTCCACAACCTCCCTTGGCAATTTATTCCACTGTTTGACCACCCTGACAGTTAGGAACTTTTTCCTACTGTCCAACCTAAACCTCCCTTGCTGCATTTTAAGTCCATTGCCTCTTGTTCTATCCTCAGAGGCCAAGAACAACAAGTTTTCTCCCTCCTCCTTATGACACCCTCAGTCTTCTCTTTTCCAAACTAAACAAGCCCAATTCTTTCAGCCCTTCTTCATAGGCCACATTCTCTAGACGCTTTTAATCATTCTTGACACTCCACAACTTTCTTGAACTGCGGTGCCCAGAACTGGACACAATTCTCCAGCTGAGGCCTAACCAGTGCAGAGTAGAGCGGGAGAACGACTTCTCGTGTCTTGTTCACAACACACCTGTTAATACATCCCAGAATCATGTTTGCTTTTTTTGCAACAGCACTACACTGTTGACTCATATTTAGCTTGTGGCCCACTACAATCCCAAAATCCCTTTCTGCTGTAGTCGTTCCTACATCCAGTCAAACAGTCTCTCCCCATTCTGTATGTGTGAAACTGATTGTTCCTTCCCAAGTGGAGCACTTTGCATTTGTCTTTACTAAACTTCATCCTGTTTACCTCAGACCATTTTCCCCAATTTATCCAGATCATTTTGAATTATGACTCTATCCTCCAAAGCAGTTGCAACCCCTTCCACCTTGATATGAAGCCACAATCTGTCTCAACACCAAGCAGCACAGTACCGCCACCAGCTGCACTGTTACACAGCACCAAGCTCTTGGCATTATCGACACATACACAGCTTACCAGCATCTCTTTCTGTGCTCCTGCTGGCACTCGCCATTGCAGCCCTGCAGCACTTCACCAGCCATGCTGATTTGCTGGTAGCTTCCAAAGCTAGTACATCTCTCTTCAGCACTGAGGGCATCCTGGCAGGACCACAATTCAGCCTGCCTACTACACCTGTGGGCATCACTCCTGCCATATCCAGGGATGATGGACATATCAGGAATGCACACTCCTTGCCATTCCTTGCCTTGACCAGCACACTTACATCAACATCCTGCAGTTTGGAAGCTCTGCCTTTGAGTGTATCTACCCGTAGTCATACCACCCAATTGGTCCTATTGGAATCCATCAGCCTTATACAAAACACAAAAGAAAAAACAACAACATCTCAACATCTGGCTCCAACACCTAGATCAACTAACTCACTTTCCCCTCCCTGCCCTGGTCCAATGCTAGATCCAGCATAGGGCACAGCTATTATTGAAGAATCAGGAGAAAGTGACTCCTCTGTACAGGCACATATGTCATCTTCGTCACAGATGACATCATGATGCCTCCTCCTTCCACATCGGGGACAATTTTAAAATCACTTCAAGAGCTCTATAAATGGGTAGTGGAACCGCTTGGCATTACCCTAGAACAAATACTGGAAACACAAAACAAGTTAATAGATATAATCCACATCTACCCTGCCACCAGGGTAAGGAGAGCTGGGCAGAGGCCAGTTGCCATAGTGGGAGATGTGGCCTTGGGTGGGGAGCAGGGCTCAGCGTGCTTGCCTCTTTAAGCCCTGGGGTCACCCACCACCCATGCCCCCACAACAGCTCCTCCCTCATGCAAGCAATCCAACAAGAAATAGTATGTCACATTGAAGGGAGATGATTTTCTCTTCATGCATCCCACTTCAGACTCCTCAGTGACTGATGCCATAAACCAGATGAATAAACAACCTGCCGCTCTTGCCACTGCATATGATAATGGCTTGATTTGTTTGGCTGGCAGGCAGACATACTCACCCATTATTCTCCCGCTCCAAATTGTCAGTTGTGCCACATTGTTAGCAAAATACACACACAGCCTGTTTGCACGAATGCTTACGTTTACCGAGCACTTGCCCAAAAGTAAAAAAGATCATAACAGAGAGTTCTCTCATTGCCAGGATGGCATTCCAGGCTGCAGTGACACACTCCATCGCCACAGCAGTGGTCATGCACTCCTGGCTTTGCCTTTCCAGCTTCTCCAACAAGTACAGGCCATGGTGGAGGATTTAAGCTCTAAGCTCTTTGCCAAATCCACTGATGCTGCCTCACGCATACTCAAAGACTTCAGAGCATGCTTAAAACCCTGGGCATTTATGTTCGTGCCAGCAAAAAGAAACAGGGCAGAGTATTTAATCAGTACAGTAGGATCTCAACATTCACAAGGGTTCTATATTTTGTGAATACGGCAGCCCGTGGCTGCCGGCACTCCCTGCCCAGGGCCCCTTAGGTTTGTGAATATTAAGACCCTACTGTATTTCTGCAGCAAGCCTTATACACAGCCCCAAGCACACTATGATCAGCAGCGAAAACAACGCCAAACCAGACATCAGCAACCAACAGAGCAATCCTCCATTTTGAAACCACCTGTCTCCACACAAACATTTTGATTTAGGGCTAAATAGTCCCAGTTTCTCCACTGTCTCATATCATCATCTCCATCCCATTTGGAGATCATCTACTACTATCTTACTCCAGCTGGACAAACATCCCATCTTACAAATGGGTAGTGGAGATTGTACACAAGGGTTACTGCCCCCTACTTATCCCTTTCCCGCCTACCCAGTCCTTCTCCCCATCCATCTTCAGAGACTCATCTCAGGAGAGTCTCCTTATTTAGGCAATAAATCACCTCCTGCAACTTGGAGTGATAAAACATCCATCACAACGATGCTTAGGGGGTGGTCTTTACTCTCACTATTTTCTCACAGTGAAGAAAACAGGTGGATGGAGACCAATCTTAGACCTGTGAAGCTCAACAGGTTTTTCTGTATGCAACATTTCAAGATGGTTACCTTGGCTACTATAATCCCTTCCCTGAAGAAGGCTCTTGACCTTCAGGATGTATAATGATTAGGGTGAGGCAGATCTCAACTCATAGTTTCCTAAACCACAGTGGTCATTTTTGCCCACCATCCAGTAATGGTGATATGGCTGCTGCCCCCAAACATCTGCACTCTGTAAAGTAACCAGAAAGCTGGAAAAGGTATTTGAAGTTACTAACAGGGAAGGAGAATTAATATAAGAATAAAACTCATGCATATGCATCAGAAAGGAACCCAAAAGAACCTGTGGATTGTCCAGTGCTAGAGGTAACTGTTTGTAAGCCTGTCTCAATAGGTTCTGACATGTGAGTAACTGATAATTACCCTGTGAGTGTTGTAGCCCTACTAAAAATTGTTCAATATAACTGCTGAGTAATGATTCACAGTTCAACACTAGACTATATGATAGCTGCTGATACTAAGCCTGAAAAAGGACAATCCTGGGCTTCTCCCATTTTGCCCATGGATTATGCAGAGATTGTGTGGTAGCTATGAAGACATGCTATACACTCACTTTCCCCTCTATGCAGTCAAGCAACCCCTTTTCCTCAAGCTTTTTCTGCAGTCTTTTCTATGCTTTTGTTCCTCTCACGATAGGTAGGAAGCGGGTGAAGAGAAGAGCAATGGGAAGTGGGTGGGGCGGCTGCATCTGTTCTTTTCCAGATCCTATGGAATAATAAAATTGCTCTGGCACTCTTCCCTCCAAGTCCCCTCCCTTTTCTTCCCTCAGTCTTACCATGACCTCTTTAAATTGGAGAATAGAATGTATTGAATAGCTTTCCAGACTTTCTTGGCTCTGTATGGAATACTAGGGAAAGCTATACTGGCCGATAGTATTGTATTCTCAGATTAAGTAATTGTTACTCTAACATAACAATTTTTCACTTAAAATAATAATTACTTCTATCATCTTCCTCATTATAGGCCCTTCAGAAGATTGATGGAGACTTTGGGGGGAAAAGAACAGATGAACCACATTTATTTCTTTGGTTTCCCCAAAACAACTAACATAATTAAGAGATTTTTTTCCCCACAGAGATCTTTTTTGTCATATTTCTATTCTTCCTGAATTTCTATTTCCTTTTTCCTCCCAGTAGGATGGTCTTATTTGAAATCTACTGTTCTATCCTTTAACAGCAGAAATGCTATATGGTTGTTTAATTCAAAAGTTAGATTTAGGTTTATTCCATTAAGTGATGTGCTAGCTAGGAATAGGTGAATTTGCTGGAGTCATGGGTGGGGAGGTAGATGTGAAAGAACTCTCAAACCTAGAAATAGTAAATAGTAGAAATCCATGTTCAATGTAAGTGTGAGTATTCTGAAACCAAGAAAGGGAAGTTACTGTCCCATGAATATGCATTTCCTTTCTTTCTCTTGGTGCTTGTCTAAGCTTTTTGTTTTTGTTTTTTTTCTGGAAAAGAATCCCTGGCACCCACAGTGCAAAGCTAGTTATTCTGAAATAACAGGGCATTTAACTCAAAAGAGTCTCTCCACCTAAACAAATGACTTTCAACAACCCGCCCTTTCAATTTCAAATTTGACTCAGGGCTTGTCATCACTGGGGCTTTTTTTCTGTGAAAACCCCTTTTTTCTGCATGAAAACACCTTGCGTCCACACAGCTGAGCCTGTTGTTGTGGAATAACGGCATTTAACTCAGACTAGTAACAGAGAGGTAGCCATGTTAGTCTGTATCTTCAAAAAAAACCAAGAAGTCCTGTGACACCTTTTAGACGAATGGGTATTTTGGAGCATAAGCTTTTGTGCACAAAGACAGAATAGTAACGCCACCAAAACGAATGACTTTCATCAACTCTCCCTTTCAATTCAGTAATTAAGCAGAAGTAATTATGACTTAATTAGCCTCCTGGGAGGCATCCCCTCAGGCTCAGCTGGGTATCCACTCTAGGCAGTGCTGGAAACTCTGCTACTTTTTTCCCAGTTGTCCTAAATTGCTGGGCTCCCTGCTGTTCCAGGCCATACTGCTGCAGGGCTGCCGTGGGGCTCTGGCAATGGATTGATGGTGGGGTGGAGGGTTCTGGCCCTGGCTTAGTACAGCTCCAGCTCCTGGGACTCTGGTACACCCCATGGGCTCCATGGCACCATGGGACTACAGCAGGGCTGACCCACCAGTTTTGTCGACAAAGGCTGCCCATGTAGACGTAGCCTGGGACACCAACAGATCAGACCTGGAACAGTTATCCCTGGACTTCCAGCATCTCATCTTGAGCCCCTTTATTTTCATGCTTTGCTGTCCAGTCCACTCAACCATGGGATCCAGTGGCTGCCCAGATCTGTCCTCTTACTGTTAGTGGTCCCCTTCCCTGTGGGGAGAGGGGAAAAAGCCATGGGCTTCATACGCTGTGATGGGTAGGGCTTTGGAACTTGGATTTCTGTGAGGACGCAGACTCTGTCCAATAGCAAGTATTTGCTAAACATCTCAGTGTCACCAAATTTGTATTTTTTACCAAAAAAAGGAAAAACAAAATTTGTGGAAGTCAGGATGAAATTAAGAAATGGAAATTTTAAATTGACCATTAGAAAATAATTTCTCAGAGTAATAAGCATATAGGATGAAGTAATCTCTCTAGAGTATCCTCGTTATTCAGGATACTTACCATGCTGGACAAAGACCATGTAGGTAGCCCTGTGTAGAAAACGGAATTTCCATCACATGGGAAATTGCATTTCAAAATTTGTTTTTGTCCTATATTGGGATTAAAATGTCACAAAATGGAAAATGTGGAATATTGCTATTTTTAGATTTCACAACAAATTTATCAACATAAAACTTTTCAATAATTCATAACTATGATTTAAAATATACTAAATACAAAATGTAAAGGTTTAAACAAAAGAAGGCCAGTTGGAATGAAAAGAAGCACTTCATTTTTGTTAAACAAAAAAAAAAATCTTATGCAAAAATGGTCTTCCCAAAAAATTTCACCAGCTCTCCTTGGAGGGGCAATTGGTAGTGTAGTAACTTCACCTAGTGGGCTTTTTGCAATTCTCTGACTTTCATGTTAGCATGATAGATAACTATGCAAACTTGACCATTAGAGGGTTGTCCTGTTAAACCACCAGACCATCCAATCCCTCTCTTTTAGTGCAGTTAATGATCAATTACTCATTAGATGAGAAACTAACTTCAACTTTAACTTCCATTTTAACTTAAGAGTACCAAGTAATTGGTATAACTAGTAAAGAAACATATATGCTTGATAGTTGCAGGACATCCAAGCAAGAAATTGCTAAGAAACAAATTTGCATAAATTTTATATCTGCACCCCACATACCATGCAACCGCCATTCAAATCATATGAGAAAAACCTAAGGATCAGGCACTTGAGGCACCTCCCCTGCACCTTTCCCCAGCCAGCTATACGTGTCTCCTATCCCCAACATTTTCAAAGACCCTCACTGCACCCTTATCCTTTTGCTGCTGTATGTCCTGCCTCTTTGTACACTAGAGGGATAACACA
The DNA here is from genome assembly GCF_033958435.1 of Carettochelys insculpta. Taxonomy (NCBI): domain Eukaryota; kingdom Metazoa; phylum Chordata; order Testudines; family Carettochelyidae; genus Carettochelys; species Carettochelys insculpta. The sequence continues at coordinate 29,288,309 of NC_134144.1, forward strand.
GGTGTATGGCTCTCCTTCTCCCCCCGCATATGAATTATATATATGACCCCTTTCTGTCTCAAGACATGGTGGTTAGCAGTGGTGGTGAGGATCTATGGGCAGTATTTGAGTCTGCAGCTTCTTTCATGGCTTACCCATCCAATATTGGATTTGTACGGTTGTTTGCAACAACTGCATGTCAGTCTATTTCTGATTCTTGAGTCTGAGCTTTCCCTTCTAAGAAGAAGTTCTTTTGCGTGGCTTGCACATATACTGTGAAAGGATGATGTGCCCAGTCATAGCAGTTGTCACCAGGTATTTTGATCTGAAAATATGAATTATAACCTTTTGAATGAAGAAAAAATGAAGCAGTGTTCAGTAATTTGTTCCCACAGGTATCACAACTAGCAGACAGCCAGGGAAGGGGGGCAGGGTGTCAACCACCAGAGGCCACATACTCAGAAACTCCACAATAAACTGAGCGTTCTTTGTCAAACTGGTTCCTCAGGGCCTACCTGATATTAATGGCCACTGTCTGGGCTGCCCTGACAGCATGAGTCAGCTCAAAGGCATTGTCCAAACATTCTACCTCTGCACTCCAGGCTTGAACAAATGCTTCCCCTTTGCCTTCTCCCAGGTTGTGAAGGCAACAGCATGTGCTGCCAATGGCTGTGTCTACACGTGCCCCAAACTTCGAAATGGCCATGCAAATGGCCATATCGAAGTTTACTAATGAAGCGCTGAAATGCATATTCAGCGCTTCATTAGCATGCGGGCGGCAGCCGCGCTTCGAAATTGACGCTCCTTGCCGTGGCGCGGCGCGTCCAGACGGGGCTCCTTTTCGAAAGGACGCCGCCTACTTCGAAGTCCCCTTATTCCCATGAGCTCATGGGAATAAGGGGACTTCGAAGTAGGCAGCATCCTTTCGAAAAGGAGCCCCGTCTGGACGCGCCGCGCCGCGGCAAGGAGCGTCAATTTCGAAGCGCGGCTGCCGCCCGCATGCTAATGAAGCGCTGAATATGCATTTCAGCGCTTCATTAGTAAACTTCGATATGGCCATTTGCATGGCCATTTTGAAGTTTGGGGCACGTGTAGACACAGCCAATGTCACCTGCTGTGTCACACTAAAGATTGCTCTGCTGCCACATCTTGCAATTCAGGATCCATGGCTTCTTTCTTGCGTATGTGGGAGAGCTGGACTCCTTGTAGTACTTTGAAATGGCACAGAAAGGAACAGGAAACTGGGTGGGGTGGTGGGAGATTCAGGAAGATAAGGGGCTCCTAGGACAATTTACTGACTCCCAGGGCATGTTGCATTTCCTATAGACATCACACAATGCCTAGTGAGGCCACCCATGATGCCCAAAATGCACTGCTGTGTTTTGGAATTGGGCTCTGTAGTGTGAATGCTCAATTTAGATGTGTACTTGCAGTATGGATGCTCTATTTAGAAATAACTTATTTCAACTAAGCAAAGTAGGAATAAGTTATTCCAAAAAAAAAATGTGGTGTAGACACAGCCTCAGTGTGTACCCAAGCAGAAATAATTACAACTTAACTGGTCTCCAGCAAGGCAATCCCATCATTTCTCTTATTTCGAAATTGGGCTCTCTGGTGTGACTGTTCAGTTTTGAAATGTTCCTGCAGTGTGGATGCTCTTCTCAGAAATAACTTAAAACTCCCGCAATGTAGCCATAGCCTTACTGTAAATGTGCAGATATCCTAAAGCACATTGTCTCCTCAATAGACAGTGAGGAAATTACTTTGTGTATGCAAATTTTTACCCAAAAGAATATTTTTTCACTTTCACCAACATTTTTTCAGATTTTCAGTAAAAACCAAAAAACATTATGGTTGTGTCTACATTACCACCTTCCTTCCTTTTAAACTTCGAAGTTCTGGCATGCGTCTAGCCACGGTGCATCTGCCGGTACTTTGAAGTGCTGGGGCATCTTCGAAGTCCCTTTACTCTTCAAAATTCAAACTCAAAATTCAATACTATTCAAAAGTAAAACAGTGCTTTTCTAAGCTGAAATGCAACAATAAAATGAGACTAACTTTTTAGCTTCAACTACAGCCAAGGAGGTAATGTTCTGCATATTCCACAGAATGTTTTAAAGATTCATCAAGTAGTAATCACACCTTCCTCTGGACGACTTTAATTTACAAAGCATTTGATAAAATGGCCAATAGCCTTACGTTACAAGAATGGTCTGTACAGGACTAAAGAATTGAACTCCTTGTGACAAAACGGACTTAGGTAATATAAAGTCATATAGGCTGAGGATGAAATCTTGGCCCCTGACTTCATTAGGGCTAGAATATCATCCCATTGGCCTCACTGTCATTTACATTCTGCCAGTGTAAAGGGATGTTAGTGTGAATGAAGGTCAGACCTCAAGAACAGTATTCTAAACTATGTAGCAGATTGTGAATTCCTTCTTCACAATGTAGGGGAAGTTATTCACAAACGTTAGTCCCTAAAATCAGTGGGTTCATGTGGGTAAGAGGTTTACACTTTGCTCTTGTGTGCTGAACAAATTGTAGCCAGTGCAGAAGCTTTAGACCTGATCCGGTTAAGAGTGGCATGTGGACAGTCAGACCGTAAACTATGAGGAGCTATTTCAAGTTTGAGTCTTATGGTACTTGATCTAAGTCACTGTTTCTGAAATGTTATGTATTGGTGATCCTTTCCTCACAGCAAGCCTCTGAGGGGGCCCCTGCCCTTATGAATTTAAAGCACATTTTTTATATTTGACACTATTTCAAATGCTAAGTTTGTAAACCTATTTGAAACAGTTATCTTTTTTACACTTTTCTTAAATTAAGACTAAACGTATTTTTATTGAATTATTGTTATAAGCAGAAAATTTATTTTTAAAATAGTTGCACTTTAATATGTGGGGGAGGCAGTGTGAAGAAACTATCAGTTTTCACAACACTTAGTATCCCATTGCCACCTTTAAATCTGCATTGCTTTTAGTAATACATAGACTGAGTAACAAAAGAAAATCCCCAACTTCTTTAACGTCAGTTTTTAAGTAGCTGTAGGTTTGTTGAAAAAAAAAATCTTCCTTCAAATAAAAAGTACATTACAGACCCTGTTAGTGAAACCTGTTCAGAACATTCAGTCTTAAGGGAAGTAAATGTTAGACTTCTTCCGAGGAGCTTTCTTGCAGGTGAAGTCACTTTTAAAAATATGACTGAGGTTCCATAGCTGCCTTTGGATGGGGAAAAAAAAATTGTCCCTCTTCCATTTGCAGGGTTCTAAAAAAAAAATAAAATAAAATTATAAGTGTTTTGTATTTTCTGATAATTACTGTTTTTAAATGAAGGTCTCCTGAATACTGTGTTTTAGTTATCAAAATGTAGTTTTGGTTTAGTACACGCAGAGGAGAATGAACAGTTCACTGACAAACACCTGCTTCAACAGAACCAAGGAAGAGAAGAGCTGTTTAATTCTGCATTCATTGCCAAGAGCCACCAAACTCCATATCTGAAATACATGTTGTATCAGTATGTGCTAAGGCATGTGGGGGTGCAGAGACCAAAAGGGATATGTAAGTATGCTAGAGACACTGTGACTTGTTGCTATGCCTCAATTCCCAGACAGCTAATATTTGCTCATTTCTCAAAAACTGGTGCCCTCCACTGCTTGGAGTGAATCCTAATGATCACTTGCATTTAAAAATAAACCCGTCATCAAACAGTCTGACTCAGACAGTACAGGAGCATTACATGTTTAGTAATTCTAGCCAGGCCCTGCCTTGGTGTTGTGTTTCTTTGCTGTAGTATGCCTAATTATGTTTTATTGTTGTCTATAAATAGTTCTCCATTCCTTTCTGTCTTTTCCATTATGGGGGCAAAATAGAATCATATTGACAGGATTTTTATAGGCTTCCAGTTAAAAATATGTGTTTAATTTCAAATAGAATTTTCCAGTCTTATTTTATGTGGGATCCAAGTTTGAAGTTATACATGTTCAAAATCTGTGACATGTTTATTGAGTGCCAAGCACAATAGCATCCAATCTTTAGGCAGTACCACAATATGAATGTTAAATAATAATTTATATTATCATTAGAGCCCTGCGCAGATACAAATTTTGTATCCTCATCCACATTAGCCTGTCAAGTGTTTACAGGAACAGGTCTGAAGAACACAAAATAACAATCCAATGGCTTATCACTCTGGCTGTGTCTACACTGTGTGGGTTTTTTTTTCTACAATACTTTTTTCAACATCCCAGGGTCAAAATAAGTAAAGTTGGAAAATTGTGTGCACACAGCCACCGCATTGTGAAACAGAACGTTCATATTTAATGTCCCAGTTTGAAATAACAGTGCATTGTGGGCATGTATCCCACTGTGCCTGGTGTCTCATTCCCTCGCAAGGCATTGTGGGAAGTCCTCAGAAGTGCAGAATTTCTTGGGAATGCGGAAATTGCCCCATCAGCCCCAGCTCTTCCTGGAATCCTCCCTAGGCTTTTGGCTTCCTTGTGTGCCATCTGAAACTGCCAATGCTAGCCCAGCATACCAGTGTCTGCAGGCAGCAGCCATGGATCCTGCACTCCTTGCTTTCCTGTCACAGCAATCACGGATCTGGGACATTATGCAGAAAATGACGTGGACAATGTGGCCACAAGCCCTGCCCTGCACTGCAGCGTGCCTGCTGTTGAGCTTGCTGTCTGTGGAGGCAGAGTTGTAAGGGGGGAAAGAGAAGGCAGAGGTGAGCCACAGCTGCCGCGTGTTCTGCAGGGTGGGATGGCAACAGATGCTCCCTGCTCTGGCAGACTACCTGTGCACTGTGGACTGTCCGCTGTTGGGCCAGGGAGACCAATAGGGAGTGGTGGGATCACATTGTCGTGCAAGTGTGGGATGATGAACAACGGCCACAGAACTTTAGGATGCATAAAGCTGCTTTCCTTGAGCTTTGTGCTGAGGTGTCACCAGAACTGCAACTCAAGGACACTGAAATAAGAGCTGCTTTCTCTCTCTCCATGGAGAAGTGCTGGCACTGTTCTGTGGAAGCTGGTGACCCTCCATTGTTACCACTTGGTTGCCAATTAATTTGGATTGGGGAAGTCGACCGGTGGGACTGTGCTTCTGCAAGTCTGCAGGACGGTCGGTCACATTTTGCTACACAGGATTATGACCCTGGGGAATGTGGATGAGATTGTGGCTCGTTTTGCAGAAATGGGGCTTCCTAACTATGGAAGAGCAATTGATGGGAGTGGTGTTCCAGTCCTCACCCCCTCACACACCTGATCTCATTGTACATCAGCTTCTTGATGATGGTCTAAGTGCTTGTAGAGCACTGTGGCCATTTCACAGCCATAAGTGTGGGGTGGTTTGGAAAGTCTCATGACGCACATTTTCAGGAACAGGTGTCTGCACCAAAAGCTGCAGGAAGGCACTTCCTTTTCAGATCACAAAATAACAGTGTGTGTGTGTGGGGTGGGTGAGCTTGTGCAAATGCCTATCCTGATCTTGGGGGACTGTGCCCACCCCTTATAGCCCTGGCTCATGAAGCCTTATACAGGGCAGCTAGACAGCAGCAAGGAGCCATTCAACAACAGGCTCATCAGATGTCACATGGTTGCTGAATACGCATTTGGCAGATTAAAGAGGTGTGGAGCTGGAGGTGGCTACATGGAGGCTTGACCAGCTTCAGGACCATGTTCCCATGTTTTTGGTCACATGCTGTTGTCTTCACAAGCTATGTGAAAGTAAAGGGAAGCATGGGTGGAGTGCAAAGGCAAAGAGTCAGGACAGCGCATTTGAGCAGCCAGACCCTTGTGCTGTCAGGGCAGCCCACAGGGTGACCATTAATATCAGGGATGCTCTGAGGAACCACTTTGACAGTGATGAATGCTGTCATTAGTGTGTAGGGGAGGCTGGGTCCCAGGCTGATCCCCTTATCCCCTTCCTCCCCACCCCACAGGCTGCATGGGTTCTCCACAGCTCATTTCCATGGAACAAGAATAAAGACATTGAACACTGCTTCATTTTGTCTTTAATCCCCCTGTGCAAACAAACACATAGCATCAATGGGATAAAGGAGAGGGATGGGTGAAAGGGCCACAGCTCTGTGGGAGACGAGCTATCTTGGTCCTAGCTGTGGTGGGAGTGGAGTGGGTTCGGAAGAGCAGTGGGGGAGGGGAGGAAAGATGCCAGGGCAGGCTGTGTATAGGCGTGCATGGAGGGGTCATGGCAGTGGAACTGGGCATGCTTTGCTCATGGGGGCTTTGCTTATTCAGCCAGGCTATGGGCCACATTTAGTCTGTTTGCTCCTCTATTGCCCAGGCTATTCTCAGTGGCTTGATCCCGAACATCATTTGTGCTGCTCTTCTAATTTCCTGCTGATCTGTCTTCTGATTCCTGTCTTCCCTATCCCACTCCCATGGTATTTCTATTCTGTGACCATGTCTCCATGATTTCTCTAAGGATGTCTTCCCTGGACCTCTTTCTGCTTTGCCAAAGACTTGAGGTGAGAATGGGAAAAAGTGGGAGTAAGGATTGGGGGGTAATAGGTGATGGCAGTTTGATTGGGGCTAATGCTGGGTAATTCAGCAGATGCATGGAGAACCCACTTTAAAATTCCACATACACCCCCATCCACAGGACGCCATATCTGTGGGAGAATATTTCCATGCTGAAACTGGGGAAGAGAACACAACAGCTTCTCCTCTAGGGAAGTGATTACAGAATTGCCCTGTATACTGCCAGGCTCGGGGCTGGCCTGATGCGTCACAGCTGCAGGAATGGATCAGTGGGTATCTTATCATGGGGTTGGGCTGACCCTCACACTCCCATGGAATCTTAGGGAGAAAATTGAAAAGTACCTCAGAAGATCCTTTGGGAATATGACAGGGGAAGACCAGAAGACAATCTTTGACAGTACAAATGCTTCTGGGATGCTGTCTGGGTCCACCCCTGTGTTTTTAGTAAGCTACCGGAAGCCTCTCTCAACAGTACCCCTGCATCCATCCTCTCCTCCCAGTAGTGCTTGCACACAAAGCTCATACCTGAAGTGTGTTCCTCTTGTCTCCTCTGTGGGGTTTCCTGCAGTTCCAAGCTTGGCTGTGTCTCTATCGTTTTTGTCCTGGCTGATAAACTGTTCCTAGCATCTCATGGGGGGGGAGGAACTTGGAGTCCACCTCCTGCTCTGGACTGTGGTGTGAGCCCACTGAGAGGGTACAGGTCTCTTTGCATCTGCAGTGGGCTACTCACCCAGTATTGAGTCTCGCCGTTCGTAATAGCAGCATGTGTGGTGGGCAGCTCCAGAGCGATTGTTTGCTTCCCAAGCCCTGTGGCAAGCCTGGCAAAGCTCCTTAACTTTGGCTTCATGTTGTTTGGTATCTCGCTGGTGAGACTTTCTCACAGGGAATGTGAAATGAGTTTGTAGGTGTCCCTGTTCCTCTGTTTCTCATGTAGCTGGGAAAACCCAGATTCTTCACTGTACATGCTAAGGAGGATCAAGCAGCTCAGCATGACTCCCAGCAGGAGACCTTTTGGAGCAATAGCCACCTGTATTAGAAGACTGCTGGGAAGACATGAGGAAAGAGAATGCCAGCAATTCAAGCCCATGCAATCAGTGCAAGCAGCAAGAAACCCAGCAAGCCCACGTGGTCACTGCAAGCACAGGACGGGACGGGACAGGACAGGAAATGGCTTTCAAAATTCCCAAAGCTTGCCAGGGGTCAGAATGGTTTTGGCTCACCTGGGAAAAAAGCAGCAGAAATTGCAGCATTGGCTAGAGTGACTCACTACCTGGGGAAATGGCTTTTTAAAATCACAGTTTTGGGTAATCTGGTTAAAAAAGCAGCAGAGCTTGCAGTTTTGTTTAAGGCTAGAGTGGCTACCTACCTGGGCATGATGGAAGCCCTCCCTGGAGGCCAATACCACTGATAATAGCTGTTCTTTGTTCATACTAACTCATTGCTGACTTTGAAAGGTGGGCCGGGGGGTCGACAAAAGTTGCTGGCAGAGCTGAAGTTGTTATTTTGAGGGAAGAACATTCATCTCAACTTTCCATGCATGGTGTGATGCTGCATTTTTGGTTGAGGGCTTTTTTTAGGAAAAAATGGGGTTTGGGGCCTTTTTTTGGGGGTGGGAGGTGTCAAAAAAAACCTGCAAGTGTAGACATGCTGTTACAGTGCTGCAGCAGTTCAGGAATGCCAGTGCAGCTGCAATGCTTTGTGAAGCCAATACCAACCCTGATTTCGCCATCGGTGTAGGTATTGCCCATCTCCAGAAGGGGTGTCCATATTGACAGTAGAAACCCCTCTGTTGACAGAGCACTGCCAATGCCAGGAGTTAGGTCTGCATAACTGCGTCACTCAGGGTGTAGATTTTCTATATTCCTGAGTGGCTCGTTAATACCGACATTAATTTGCACTGCAGACCAAAGCTAAAATATGTGATGCCAACAGTGTAATACGGTTGTACTAACTAGTATAGGTGTGAGATGGTCACCAATGTGACAGCCTCTATGCCAATATGGCAGCATAGAGGGGCTGTAAAAGTTCTGCATGTGGCCTTAGGATAATTTTCCCCTTGCAGGTACTGCACAGGGCTGTCATGGGTAGCCTTATGCAGGGCCCTCTCAGGAATTGGTGCAGTTCAGAGAATCATGGAATCATAGGGCTGGAAAGGACCTGAGGAGGTCATCTAGTCCAGCCCCCTGCTTCAAGCAGGATCAACTCCCCCTAAGTCATCCCAGCCAGGACCTTGTCAAGCCAGTACTTAAAAACCTTGAGGGATGGAGAATCCACCACCTCTCTAGGCAATGCATTCCAATGCTTCACCACCCTCCCGGTGAAGTAGTTTTTCCTAAAATCTAACCTACACCTCTCCCTCTTCAAATTCAGGCCATTACTCAACTGTCCACATTTCCATTTCTTGTACCTACCCTTTTTTAGTTTAAGCTGACTAAGGATTTCTCTATTAAGCCAAGCTGATTGCCTATCATGTTTGCATTTCTTATTATGCAGTGGGATGGTTTGTTCCTGTGCCTTCAGTAAAACTTTTTTAAAATACTTCCAGTTCTCTTGAACTCTTTTCCTTTTCATCTTCATTTCCCAAGAGATCCTGCTCGTCAGTTCTCTCAGGGAATCGAAGTCTGCTGTTTTGAAATCAAGGGTCTGTATGTTACTGTCACCGTCCTTCCTTTTGCCCGGATCCTGAAATCTACAATCTTGTGGTCACTGCAGGCCAGGTTTCCACCCACTTCTATTTTTCCTACTAGTTGTTCCCTGTTTGTGAGCAGCAGGTCAAGTTGCACACGCCCCCTAGTTGGTTTCTTCAGCACTTGTACCAAGAAGGTATCCCCAACATTCTCCAAAAACTTCCTGGATTGTCTGTGTGCTGCTATATTGGTCTCCCAACAAATGTCCAGATGATTAACCTCTCCCATGAGAACCAGGGCCTGTGATTTGGAAGCTTCACTTAGTTGCGTGAAGAAATCCTCCATCTACCTCATCTCTCTGATCTGGAGGTCTATAGCAGACACCAACTACAACATCACCTCTGTTACTTCTGCCTGTAAGCCTAACCCAAAGACACTCAACTGGATTTTCTCCCTCCTTATGTTGGAGCTCTGAGCAATGATACGGCTCCCTCACAGAGAGCGCAACTCCTCCTCCTTTACTCCCCTCTCTGTCCTTCCTAAGCAATTTATAACCTTCCATGACCGTGCTCCAGTTATGCGAATCGTCCCACCAAGTCTCCGTTATTCCAACCCCCCCATACTTCTTTGACTGTGCCAGGGCCTCTAATTCTTCCTATTTCTTCCCTAGGCTTCTGGCATTTGTGTACAAGCATCTTGGAGAAGTGGCTGATTGGCCCACTTTCTCCTCTTCACCCAGGAAACCCACTTGATTGTTCCGTCCTCCTTCCCTCCTCATTTTGGGTGGTGCTCAGGTTCAGTATATAAGCATATCTCAGGATGAGTTGTTATACCTGAGTGTGCACATTAGGCTGCCAATGGTTTTGCTGGGAGTAAGTGGTGGTATTTTATTATGATGCATTTTGACCCCCGTAGCATCCCAGACTCAGGGTAGTACCAAAGTGACTTAGGCAACTTTTGCCTTCCCTGCCCGTAGGTCTGGAAATTCTGAGCTATGCTTCTTGGAAGTACAGCACAGCCTGTCATGCCAGGTGTCATCACATAGTGACTGTCACTGCTCACCACTAACCATGGTCCCTTATCTTTCCATTTGCCGTATATTTCATAAGAAATTTATAGAAGTGGAGAGAGTTTTTTGTATTGTTTTGTGTTTGGGTTTTTTACATGGATGGCAATTACAAAGGCAAAACAAAACAGCCATTTCAAATAAAAGCACAAAATGGAGTAACTGCTAATCTTTCAATAATAGAAATCCCATTAATCATACAATCTCCTCTGTTATGCATTTATCACCTGTGACAGAAGAATTATTGGTGGACATCAGTTAGGAAGGACATATATTTGGAATATGTCTTCAAATGTTTATACAAGTGCACAGGTCCCCAGCTATTTGCTGTATCACTGCACCTAACATGTCATAAAAAAAATAAACAGAATCCTTCCTTTCAAGGTTGCTTTTAAGGATAGATCAAAGGTAAGGGATTATAAAGGATGCTCAGTTTTAGCAAGTCACATTTAAGAGGTCAGTGTTAAAGTGGAAACCATAACTCATAAATGAATGAAGCCTGATTCATTATCACTGCAAATCAGAGGCTATGGCTAGACTAGGGGGTTTGTCAACAAGTCGTTTTGTCAACCAAACCCAGGGAGTGTCCAGATTACCAATTACATTCTGTCGACATTAAGTTAACAGACTGTAGCATTTTTGTTGACAGTCGCACCCTTCTCGCCACAAGGAAGAGCACTTCTGTTGACAGATCTCTGTCAAAAAACCATAGGTCTGGATGTGTCAGGGGGCCTTCTGTTGACAGGAAAGGCATCCAGGGCAGCACACAGGTGCCCTGGGAAATGCCCAGTCCACAGCAATCAGTGCTCTATGGTTCCTGTCTCTGGCCATTCTTAAAGCCGCAGAGAGCCTAGGAAACCCTGTGGCACTAAGCTGAAAGTGTGCAAACAGCAGAGCAACACACAGCTGTGTCCCACATCCTCACAGCCACTCCTGAGTAGCTAGTGTGCCCTATGGTAGACCAGCAGGGAGCCTATGACCCTTCCCTGGTCCTTTGAGTGACAAGCACCCAAAGCCCAGGAGGTACCCCAGGGCAGCAAGAGGTGGGTCCCTCCTGCACCAAGGTCAAGGTCCAGGTCCTGTTGGATCTGTGGACAGAGGAAGAGCCCCTCCAAGACCCTGAAGCAAGGCACTGCAACACCCCCAGCTATACACAGATGGCCACTGCCTTGGCTGAAAGGGGCCAACTCTCCCCGCAATCCTCCAAAGCATGGAGTAGGTGTGGGCCAAGGTGAGGGAGCTTCACCAGGGCTATGTCCAGGCCTGGAATGCTGCCCAACCTGCCAGGGCAGGACCTGTCCCTATTACCATGAGCTTTACACGATCCTGGGGCAGGGGACATATCCCAGCTGTGCCACAATGTGGACACAGTGTTCAAGGCCTCCCACCACCACAGTGGGAGCCCACAGAGGAGGAGGAAGAGCCTCTGAGCCCCAACCCTCACCAGAGCCAGAGACAGACAAGGGGTTGGAGGCTAGCAGCAGCAGCCTCTTAGTCATCCTGGAGCTGGTCCCAGCCAGCGAGGCCACCTGCTGTGCATTTTCAGAGCAGGGCAAGGGTCTCTCCCGTGAGCACCCTACAAGCCAAACACCCCAGGGCGTGGGAGGCAAGCGCAGATGGGGCAAGCTGTTGTCCCGGCACGTGGAACCATGAGTTGGTCCCATGCCCATGACTGCCACTCCACGTTGGCCTGCAGCCGCCATTCCATGATCTGGGTCATCCTCCAGAGGGCGGCATTGTGGTCCTCGTGGAGGTCCTCCTGGATGTGCCAACAGCCCCTCTGGCTGTGAGCTTACCCAAGTGGTGAGATGGCCTGACTCACCCTTGTGTGGGGAGGTGTGGCTGGCCTGGCTGTCAGGTGGTGCAGATGCAGCTATAAGGAAGACAAAGACAAGGAGGAGAGATGGTGAGTCATTCACACAGCACATTCCCTAGGGCCCTGCCCCACTCTGTGAATAGTGACCAACCCCTCACCTCTCCCCCGCAGGAGCCAAGGGTATGGGTCTGTCCTGGGAACAAAGCCTGCACCACAGCCCCTGCTGCAGTGGGGCTTTGTGGTGCTTCTGGGACCAGGCTGACCACAGTGGCCCTCCCCACCCAGCTGGATGGGCTAGTGGCCAAAAGGCGTATCTGGTCATGGAGGGATCCCCTCATAGGTGGTGGCTGAACCAGCAGCAGCCTGGTCCTCCCCAGCACCCTCCGCCCACCCACAGCTCGCAGTGCGGTCTGTGGGAGTGTGTGCTGCCTCACACCTGTGGGCATGCCTGCCTGCCGGGTGCCACACTCCTCACTGTGTCTGGGGTCAGGCCAGCACCCTTGTGACCAATCTGCTTCCAGTCATGGCAGGGGCTAACAAAACCTCCCCACCCCACCAACGTCACAGCTAGGTGTCCTGTCTCCAGAGGGCAGGGACGAGCCAGATACAGAGCTCCAGGCAGGTGTCCTCCTGCATTCAGAAGTTCTGGAGCCACTGCTGGTCATACCACTGCCCTCATGGTGACAGAGGGGCTTTTTGCCATCAGGGGCACGTCCTTGCGGCCTCTTTGCTGTCAGCAACCCCCCTCTGCTGAGACCGAGCTCTCATGTGGCTATGCTAATGACCCATAGGGCCATGCTAATGAGCAGCCATTTGCAATTTTGAGGCTGCTCATTAGCATGGATCTGGCGGAAAAGCTGCACTGTATAGACCCAGCCTTGGAGGGATAACTCTGTCCAGGCAAATGCAGGGTTCTGTCGAGACTCTGGCAACAGAAGGCTTCACAAGTGTACACGCTCCCTGAGTTCTGTTGACAGAAGGCCCCTTCTGCTGACAGAACTCTCCAGTGTAGACAAAGCCTTAGTGAATTTGTTGGTGGGATACATGCGCTGATACTGCTGAATGCATTTTATTTGACAGGGCTGCTTAAGTCCAGGAATCAAAAGATTAAATATGTTTCTTTAGCTGTGTCTACACGTGCATGCGACTTCGAAGTAGCGGCACTAACATTGAAATAGCGCCCGTCGCGGCTACACGCATCGGGCGCTATTTCAAAGTTAACTTCGACGTTAGGCGGCGAGACGTCGAAGTCGCTAACCTCATGAGGGGATCGGAATAGCGCCCTACTTCGACGTTCAACTTCGAAGTAGGGACCGTGTAGACGATCCGCATCCCGCAACGTCGAAATTGTGGAGTCCTCCATGGCAGCCATCAGCTGTGGGGTTGAGAGATGCTGTCTCTCCAGCCCGTGCGGGGCTCTATGGTCACCGTGTGCAGCAGCCCTTAGCCCAGGGCTTCTGGCTGCTGCTGCTGCAGCGGGGGATTCATGCTGCATGCACAGGGTCTGCAACTCGTTGTCGGCTCTGTGTATCTTGTGCTGTTTAGTGCAAGTGTGTCTGGGAGGGGCCCTTTAAGGGAGCGGCTGGCTGTTGAGTCCGCCCTGTGACCCTGTCTGCAGCTGTGCCTGGCACCCTTATTTCGATGTGTGCTACTGTGGCGTGTAGACGTTCCCTCGCTGCGCCTATTTCGATGTGGTGCTGCGCAACGTCGATGTTGAACATCGACGTTGCCAGCCCTGGAGGACGTGTAGACGTTATTCATCGAAATAGCCTATTTCGATGTCGCCACTTCGAAATAGGCTACTTCGATGTAGGCTTCACGTGTAGACGTAGCCTTTGGGGTTTAGTGGCTACCCAGTAAACAGAACATTTGTTTTAAATGTTATAGCAAGCTTTAATTGTCCACTATGCTTTGTGTGACACTCCTGACAGAACTATGTCAGCCACCACTTACGAAGCACCTTTCACTTATTTACATTGCTCTCATCATAGTTGATTGCCTCAGACTTATTAATATTTTTTTCTTCATAACACCCCAGGAAGTAAATATGAATCAACCCCATGCTACAGGAAGTCCCTTGGCTAAGCAGAGCATTGAACCCAGTCTCACACCAGTGCTCTTGCCCTTAGAGCAGCAGTTCTCAGACTGTAAGTCAGAACCCCCCATGTGGCTCACAACGAGTTCAAGGTAACGGGGTTGCCAAAGCTGATGTTAGACATTCTGTGGTCCAGGGCAGAAAGACAAAGCCCGAGCCCTGAAGCCCCTGCCCAAGCACCTTAGTTTCATGGGTTTCCCTGAAGCCTGGGGGCATGGTGTAATTTTTGTTGTCACAAGAGGGTTGCCATCAGCAGCACCAAGAGGTGCTGTGGGCCATGGGGCAAGGTGTGATAGGGACCTGGCTTCACAGCCCAGGAGGGGTGTGCCCAAGGCAGGAGGTGGCCCAGTGGCAATTTCCCCTTTTGTCCCACTCCCACCCCATTGGTGGTCCTGGTCACCACATACTGAAGTTTGAGAACTCCTGCCCTTCATTGTCCCGGTCTCAGGGACAGCTATTTTTTTCCATAGCTCAGTAGATCCTTTGACTACTCTACCTTTTATTAGTATCCCTTATTTATATCAGCAACTATGTCTATTAATAACTAGTAATGTAAAACATTCCAGGTCATTGCTATTGTAATCAATTGCCACAGAACAGGAAAGTTTCCTCAGAGCTTTTTAGCTGCACGCCTGATTTTGGATCCATAACAGTGTGTGTGAAGTTCTGGGAAACAAACATATGAGCACACCCAATGAAATCTTAATTGAATGGGCAAGGTATGCAGTCAGTCATCTAAATAAAGCTGTAGCACGATTTAAGGAAAAGTTTGCTTGCAAACCTGTGAACTGTGGAAAGTAATTTTCTGAAAGGGAATTATTTCCCTGAGATGCAGGCTAAGAGAGAGACTCACATAGAACGTATTTTACATGTGGTACGCTGAGCACCTTGGAAGAAGGGCCTCTCCTCTGACTATAACTGTGTGTCAAGGACTTAAAAACACTTTTAACTCTCTCTATAATAACATCAGCTGGTGCACTTGAATCATCTAATAGCTGATTGGCGTGCATGTTTGCTGAGTGTGACTTAGATGCCTATATTTGAAAAAGCAGCTTTTCATGTCACATGTTTTGACTTTTTCGGTTGAAAATTACAACATAAGTTGCTGAAGAGCCAATCACCTGTCTCTGCACACTGCCTCCAACAGTAGCAATGGCATTCCTTACTGCTAAGTATGTCGTGAATGTTGTTGTTCTACAGCCAGAAGTATTGGTGAACTTTATTCAACCATAAATTGTGTACAACCAGGACAAGGCAATGTCTCCATCTCATTTTAAGAAGCTCACTAACAGATTTTTACTCTGTTGTACAAGCTGATTGTGTTTGAATAGTTATTGATAAGCATCCAACTTCAGGAGGCTTAACAGGTTCAAACCTTTAAACCTTTTGAAATTCAGCCATCACTAATCATGCCATTCCCGTGTCCTTGTAGCCTCTATATTCTTTAATTGCATGCCAGATACCCGATTTTGATTAATGTAGTCATCCTGAAGTTGTTTCTCATTGTACTCCATTCTAATTATGTCACACAATGCCAAAATCCAGCCCCTGAAATGATACGCCATGAGATATTAATGAATAGGTTTCTTAGATGGCAAAAATGAGATGCCTAACCTATCTTTCTGGTCATGTTCAGCTTAATCCAGGCTGGGGCTCAGATGGTGTGTCTGAGTGAATAAGGTCCCGAGTAGCAGCAGGGAGTTCCTCAGGTGGTAGTTGTAATTTCTTTTGGAATTCCAAAGTGGGATCAGAGGAGAGAGGTCTGTAAAATGTGGTGTTGGAGAGTTGGATTAGCGTGAAATATTTTGGATTAGTGTGAAATGCTGTTATCTAACATCTTTAAAAAGAAATTGGGCCTGACCTAAGTCTAGCATACTTGTTATTATTCCAGCTTATTTGATTCACGTCCAACTAAAAACCAAGTTAGTGTAGAGGATGCTGGCAAGTGTAAAAAAGATACTTAAACAATTAAATGTTATGCTTATTTTCCCCCAATCATAATATTCCACAAACTCTCAGTCTAGTGGGTAATTGTTTGTAATTAACAAACAGCCCCATGCAAGGAGAGAGTATTTTCTTCCATGTTAACAAAGCCAAGTTATCCTGTGAAAAAACAAATGACTTGTTAAATTAAATCTTATCAACTGATTTGCATTATTAACAAAGACAAGTAGAATTGCTCTATTGGACGTCCCTACATGTATGCTCACATTCTACAATTAATATATATTCCTTCTGTTCTGTAGCTACCTGTTCACATGGAGGAACACACACTTCCTAATAGCATTATGCAAAATCTAAGAACAGAGAAGCAAAATGCACACTCCATATAAACCATACAGTAACAAAGGGGAGAAAGATATGGCCAGAGAGAGAAATGTGTGCATGCCACAAAGTGAACGCTTCCTTCCACTCTTCTGCTGTGGA
Organism: Carettochelys insculpta; assembly: GCF_033958435.1. Classification (NCBI taxonomy): domain Eukaryota; kingdom Metazoa; phylum Chordata; order Testudines; family Carettochelyidae; genus Carettochelys; species Carettochelys insculpta. Next base: position 29,304,821 of record NC_134144.1, read on the forward strand.
AGAGAAGGGGAAATGAGAATAGGGAAGCACTAAATGAGTTTCTTCTTAGTCTTCCAGAGTATTAATTTTAAAAATGTGTAAAAAAAGCCTTCAAGGTAAAAGAGAAAAGATTAATCAAAAGTTTTACTAAAATTCAAATATATTGCCTCTGTTGCATTCTTGTTCCCTTTAAACCTAGTCTTCATAAAATCAGAACACTAGGAATGGAAGTGACCTTGAGAGGTCACAGAGTCCAGTCCCCTGCATCCATGCGAGGACCAAACACCATCTAGATCACCCCTGACAGGTGTTCTTCTCTCAGCTGCTTTCTGAGACAAATGTATAACCACACCAGGGTGCCAGTTTTGGGACAGACTGAACACTTGGAGATCCTATACGGCATATTTTCACTATATTTTCAGCAGTGTGTTAGTGGTGAATAGAGGGGCGTATTCAATCACAGTCAAGTATAGCTAAAAACTGTGTGCAATATGCCCAGGACTGCCAATGGTGAGAGCGAAGTGGGGTGGGGTTGGGCAAATGCACAGTGTCCCAAAGTTTTCAAACAGCAACGAAGGGTCCTGTGGCACCTTATAGACTAACAGAAAAGTTTTGAGCATGAGCTTTCGTGAGCGCAGACTCATGAGCTCCTGACCACCATTACTGCAGCAGCAGTGGTGGCCAAAGCCCTGGGCCCCTTTGCATGGCCACTAGAGTGCTCTTCCACATGGCTCTGAGGGATGGGAAGGGCTAGTGCCTGAATCCAGATGGCACTGAGGCTGACTGCTCTCAACCCTGCCACTTCCTCTCACGGCCCCACCCTTTCTGGGAGTGTGGGGATTCTCCCACTTGCCCCTGGGCCCTCAGTGTCTGTCAGTCTCACTGTCTATTCTCATAATTCACTTTCCTTACGTCTGGGTAAATGCACCTTCCGTTTCCAAGTACAGCAGGCGAGAAAAATTTATTTGAAAGAAAGGAATGGTTCAGTGAGAGTGTGTAGCCAGACATGAACCCCCCATTTGGCCTTTTCTTCCTTTCCCCCCCACTGGGAGAGACAGAGACAGAAACAAGCGGGGGACACAGGTAGCCTCTGATGTCCTGGGAACGCAGGTGTGCTGTCTCGCCCAGCCTCTCTACTATACACAAAAACCAGACAGTGAATGGGCTAGCTAATGGCCGCCCTTCTGGCTGATCTCGGTGATTGACACGCCTGATCACTTCCCCAGGAAGAACGGGGAACCCCCGCCCATCACCTCCAAAGGTGCCCAATTGTCCATAATTCACAGGTGCAAATTGAGCCTTGCACCTTCCCTGGAAAACCTGGCGTTCAAAACACATTCCTCCAGATTGGCCACTTGAGACCAGGAAGAAGCCTACGTGACAAAAGGGGTATAAAGGGGTTTGGCAGCCCACCCCCCCTTTGAGTTTCAATCACCTACACCTGCTGGCCAGGTCTGGAATTAACTCCCGAGACTGGGGACGCCTGGTTCATATCTACTTCTTCCTGAAGGATTGAGAGAAAGATTCTGGGTCACACTGGATCTAGCAGGCAGGGGTAAGAATTACACCTGTATTACACTTCTTTCCTATAGGAATTGAGGGAAAGACTCTGGTTCCACCAGGTCTAAGAGGCAGGGGTGAAAATCACACCTGCAACTTGCCTTTCTTGTGTACACATTGCTTGTATTAGTTTAAGCTAGCTAGTTTGTCTAAAACTTTTCTTAAGTTAAATTGTGTTGTTTCCCCTTTAAAAACCACGAGTACTAACTTGTACTTTAATCATTTGTCTTAGTTAAATTGTTTCTATCTTTGTATAAATAAAAAGTAACTGTTAAAGCCTCTCTAAGTGTAATTTTCCTCTTGCTGCTGTACCCGAACTAAACACAAACCAAAGAACCCAGCTTGCCCTGGCTGCTTAGCGTAGCTGCTGGTGTGGCATCACCCCCTTCGCCCCATCAGACCCTTAGCTGGCACCTGGGCGTCGGCTCACAGAGTGGCAGAGAACTTGGCCACTGGAAGAGGGGGCAAAGCTGGCTGCATGGCACAAAAGAGTCTGAAGGTTTGGCAAAGGGATGTCTGGAGCATCACTCATCATCAGACTTGCCTACTAAGTCGCAAGGAACAGCCTATAGTGGGAAGTCAGTTGGTTGTGATGAGTGACGTTTAAGTCAATCATATTGAGAAACCATCGGCAGTCCTCTTGCAGCCTTTTGGAAATGAATCCAGAGCATGACTCTTTATTGCCTCCTCATACTGCAAGATGGCATAAGAGCTGTGCCAGCTATTTCTGATGTATTTGACTTCCTTTTTACCTCATGTCAGATGAAAGGGTTTGCCAGAATGAGCTCTAGGAGTTGCAACGGGACACTACAGGATGTGTCCTAACTTGCAGTGTTTGATCAGTAATGATTCTGTTGGAATAATGGGTTAAGAACTTTCCCTTAAATCAAATATAGTTTGTTAGGTGCTAGAAAGTGTTTTATCTTTATTTTTCTCATAACTGTTGCTGGCTTTTGTGCCTCATTACTTGCATGCATTTAAATTTCTCTTTGTGGTTAAATAAAATTGCTTTATTCTGTAATTGAAACTAATGCAGCATGCTTCAGTTAAATTACTTGGGTAGTTCTGTTTAAGGTGTCTTGCTCTATAAAGGGAGAACAGATCTAAGAATCTCCAGGAGAGGGCTGAACAGTACAGAACATACTTTGGGGTGAAACTTAAATTGGGAGTGTGTTCAGGGTCATTGTACACATTGATTCTTTGTTTGATTCCAAACTGGGCTGGCAATTACAGGGTGAAAAACAGACTGTAAGGGTGCATCTACACTACAGCTCTGTTTCGAAAGAATATCTTTTGAAAGAGAACATCAAAAGACGGCCTTTTGAAATGGACACACACCAATGGGGACGGAAGGTTCGGTCAGTTCTTTCGAAAGGCCCCTCAGTGCACTTTTGAAAGAGAACGTCCACACACCCCAGGGTGCTCTTTTGAAAGAACAGAGGCAGGAAGCACCATTGGCAGGGTCGCATGGTGGATGAGCCCTTCTGGGGCTGCCGCCCACTGTCCCTTTAAAAGGCCCCTCCCCCCATGCCTCTATCTGCACACGCTGAGGGACAGCAACCTGTCCCCAGGCACGTCAGAAGAGAGAGCAGAGGAGGCATCTCGGGCCCCCGATGGACCCTGAGCAGCATCCCCCCTCCATCACAGCTGTGGTCAGCGCACTGGCCATGGTCCTGGCTGCTGTGCTCCAGCGGCTCCGGGTGGCCACCCCAATAACCACCCTCCTGGAGGCCATCCTCAGGGCACAATGACTCCAACCAGTCCCCTGGGTCATCTGCTGCCTGTGGAGCTTCCCCACAAGCAGCAACTGGTGGGACCGGCTGGTTCTGGAGGACTGGGGCAAGAACCAGTGGCTACAAAACTTCAGGAGGACCAAGAGGACATTCCTGGAGCTGTGCCACTGGCTTGTCCCAGCCCTCCAGCACCAGGACACACACCTGAGGCCAGTGTTCCTCCTGCAGAAAAGAGTGGGGATGGCCATCCCGGACAGTTACCAATCTGTTGGCCACCAGTTCAGGGTGAGCAAGGCCACTATCAGGGCTGCCCTCATCGAGGTAAGCCTTGCCCAGGTCACACCTAGAATGCATGTGGGGGGGGCAGAGGGCACCCTGGCAAGGGGCAGTGTTGGGAAATGGTGGGGCAGCCCCTCCTAGGGAAAGGGACGGGGATGGGGATGAGTGGGCACACCGGGGATGGGGCAGGGATGGGGACAGGGATGGGTGGGCAAGCTGCACCCCACCCCATGCTCACAACCATGCCCACCATGCCCTGCAGGTCATCTGGGCTATCAACAAGGTGCTTCTGGGGCAGCTGGTCTGCATCAGGGACCTGGATAACTCCATCTGGGGCTTTGAGGAGCTGGGATTCCCAAACTGCTTCGGGGCACTGGATGGCACCCACATCGCCATCTGGGCTCTGGAGCACAGATGCGTGGCCTTTGTAAATTGCAAGGGCTACCATTTGGTGGTCCTGCAGGTGCTGGTTGATGCCAATGGGTGGTTCCAGGACATCTGTGTTGGCTGGTCCAGCCATGCACACGATGCAAGAGTCTTCTGGAACTCAGGGCTGGGATGTCGCATGGCCAAAAGGGGCTTCATCCCCTGGCAGGGACATGATGATGCCATGCTGCATTGTGGTGGAAGTGTCCTACCTCTTGCAGGTCTGGCTGATGTGGCCATACATCAGGCACACCCAGCCAAGCCAGGACCTTTTTAATGAGAGGCTGAACCAGGCCTGGAACATGATGGAGCAAGCGTTCAGCCACCTGAAGAAGTGTTTTAGATGCCTGCACACCGGGCTGGAGGTGGGTTGGGATGGTGGTTGGGGTCTGCTGTGCCCTGCATAACCTGGTGGAGGTGAAACACAAGCCCTACATGCAGGGTTGGGCCACCGAGGCAGTGCGTGGGCACGAACAGCCCCCTGCTGCCCTGTGCCGCCAGGCCCAGCAGGACGAGGTGTGGGCATGGGAGACCCTGTGCCAGGCTTTTGAGCGGGGCCAATGGTGACCCCTCCACCCTGCGCGCGCATGCGTGCGCACACACACAGGGCAGAACAAGACAATAAACTATTTACTTATGCAACTGAACTGTGCCCCTCCATTCTTGGGGGAACTATTTACAGGTGAAGGTGGCAGGGGGAACAAGGAGCCAGGGGGAACTATTTACAGGTAGAGGGGGAAGGATGAATGGATAGCTGGAGGGAACCCTATCGGGGGTATAGCAGCCCCAGTTGAGCACTCTGGAGGCTCTGAATGGTTGGATTTGGGGTAGGGGGCATCAACTCTCATTGGGGCTCAACAGCTGGGATCACTCTCACCTGTGCCTGCCCCTTCCTCCCCATGTCTGGGGACCCCACCAGAGCTGGGCTGGGCCAGGCCAGGGCTGGTGGCACGAGGAGGTAGGGGTGCTGTTCAGGTGCAGTACCCATGTCCGTGCCAGGTGCTGCATGGGGGGAGGTGGGGCGAGGGACTCAGCCTCTAGCTGGCTGGCCCTGACCAGGAGGGTGTGGGCCAGGTGAACGAGGCTGGCTGTGGGGAGGTGAGGATGGAGCAGGGCCTTGAGGTTGGGCTCATTGGGGGTACCATTGAAGGGGGTAGGGGGATGAGGGATTAGGAGGGGAACCACTAGGGGGAGAGGAGAGGAGGGGATGTGCAGGTGATGGCATGGGGGCTGGGTACAGGAGTGGCCTGCAATGGGTCAGTGGCTGGGACCAGGTGGCCAACCATGGCCTGGGTGAGGGAGTCAAGACTGGCCACCACCCTGTCCCCTGCTGCTCCATGGTGAGCCACTCCTGCACCATGCCTGTCAGTTCCCTCAGGGATGCAGTGTGGGCCATGTCCCCTGGCTCCTCCTCCCCGGCCTGGTAGTGCAGGCAGAGGGACCGGCGGCAGCCCCCTGCTGTCCCCATTTGGGGCCTGGACTGCTCCCCCTTGCTGTCTGTGGTGGGGCTCCCCAGGCCTGTCGGGGGGCTGGTCCAGCTGCTGGAGCTCTGGGGACATAAGGGGAGAGGAACGGGCCATTAGTCCTGGTGAGGGACCCCCTTGAACTCCCTGCATTTCCCCCACCATATCCCGGGGGCACCACAGGGACCACATCCGGGGTTCCTCATCTGGGTTGCGGGAGGGCTAGCTCTCATCTGCTACCCTCGGTCCTGCTGCAGCCTGGCGGCCCTTGGTGCTGTCTGGCCCACATGGTGCTGTGTGCCACGCGTCAGCCCTCTGAGGCTGGGATGGCAGGGCCATCTGGCCTGCCTGGCTACGTCTACACGTGCAGCCAACATCGAAATAGCTTATTTCGATGTTGCGACATCGAAATAGTCTATTTCGACGAATAACGTCTACACGTCCTCCAGGGCCGGCAACGTCAATGTTCAACTTCGATGTTGCTCAGCCCAACATCGAAATAGGCGCAGCGAGGGAACGTCTACACGTCAAAGTAGCACACATCGAAATAGGGATGCCAGGCACAGCTGCAGACAGGGTCACAGGGTGGACTCAACAGCCAGCCGCTCCCTTAAAGGGCCCCTCCCAGACACACTTGCACTAAACAACACAAGATACACAGAGCTGACAACCGGTTGCAGACCCTGTGCCTGCAGCATAGATCCCCAGCTGCCGCAGCAGCAGCCAGAAGCCCTGGGCTAAGGGCTGCTGCCCACGGTGACCATAGAGCCCCACAGGGGCTGGAGAGAGAGCATCTCTCAACCCCCCAGCTGATGGCCGCCATGGAGGACCCAGCAATTTCGACGTTGCGGGACGCGGATCGTCTACACGGTCCCTACTTCGACGTTGAACATCGAAGTAGGGCGCTATTCCTATCTCCTCATGAGGTTAGCGACTTCGACGTCTCGCCGCCTAACGTCGAAGTTAACTTCGAAATAGCGCCCAACGCGTGTAGACGCGACGGGCGCTATTTTGAAGTTGGTGCCGCTACTTCGAAGTAGCATGCACGTGTAGACGCAGCCCCTGTGTCCTGGAGCTGATGGCCCTGTCGGTGGACTGTGGCCACCCTGAGTGGGACTGTGCGACCCCTCCCCCAGCTCTGCAGCCACCAGCATGCATGGTACATACCTGTGGGTCCCTCCAGGAACTCAGGTGAGGAGCAGTCAGAGAGGTTCAGGCTGGATGAGATGTTGATGATGAGGGCCGCCTCGCTTGAGCCCTCATCATCACTGCTGGCTGGGGTCCTTGGTGGATGCTTGCAGGTGGCTGGTGGTTCCAGGCGCTCTTCCCTCTTGGTCCCCGACTCCTCCAGCTCTGGCTCGGTCAGGGGCTTGGCAATATCCACGACCACTGCCAGACGTCTTGCCTCCTTGGGCCCAAGGAGCCGGTCCAGTTCTTGATAGTAGGGCAGCTGGTGGGCGCTGCCCCTGACCACCCGGATGTGTCCTGAGCCTGGCAGTCACCCTGCCAGACCTCCTTGACTTTGGACTTCACCTGGTCCAGGGTCCAGGTGGGATGACCCCAGCTGGAGAGGCTCTTAGCCAGGCTCTTGAACACTGTGACCTTCTAGTGCTGGACCCCTGTCTGGTGCAGGACCTCTTCTTCTTCCCACAGGGCGAGGAGGTCCAGCAGCTCGGCATCAGTTCAGAAGGGGGCCTGCAACTTGGGTGCCTAGCTCCCTTCCTGGGACGACTCCCCCCAGTCCCTGGATGCCCCCTGGGGTGGGCGGGAGCCCTGGCTGCTGGCCATGGTGCTGGAGGTGCTGAGGCTTTGCCTGGAGCATCCTGGCTGGCAGCAGCCTGAGCAACAGCATGGGCTCCCTGCTGCCTGCATGTTCTCAGCTTCCTGCCTGAGGGCTTCTGGGTGCCTGCATCCTTAAGTGCAGCTGGACACTGGGGCCATAGAGCTCAGTCTGTGCTGTGAGCCGTGCCGCTGCCTGCCAGCTGATCGTCACCATGGAGGACTCCCCCTTTCAAAAGAGCAGAAGTATCTACACTTGGCCCCTTTCAAAATAATCTTTCGAAGGAGGGCACTCTCCCCATCCTGGGAACGACGGACCAACTTCAAAAGAACGGGGGAGTTCTTTGGAAGTTAATTTTGAAAGAACGCCGTGCGAGTGTGGATGCTCTGCTGGTTCTTTAGAAATAACTTGATCGGCCGATCTGGATTTCAAAGGTACTTGCTAGTGTAGATGCACCCTAACTGAATTGTGGCTGGCAGGTTATAACTAAGCACACACACTCAGTATGCAGTTTGTATTTGGGAAGGCTGTGTGTGCGTGACCTAAATGAGAGTAGCTGCAGCAAGAGATTGTCATTATGCCAACACTAGAGAGTTTTGCAGACAAACCTGGGGTTTTGTCAACAAAACTCGCAGAGCATCTACACACAAAATGCGTTTTCTCTGCAGAAACTGTCCACAAAAAAGCTGTGTAGCTGTTCTCGGGGCTCTTTTGTCAACAGAATGGCTCAAAAGATGTATTCATTTTTATGTGTAAACACAATCTGTAGACTGAAGTTTTGTCAGAACATCTCTTCCAACAGTAACTTCTGTAGACAGATGCTTCTTGCGTAAACATAGCCTGTGAGGCCCCAGTGGTTGTGGAGTAGGGTTGGGAGGAAAGTGAATGTGAGACAGCCTCTCACTTGTCTAGTTTGCATGCCAGAAAGTCACAATGACCACATTTTTTCGCTACTATAGACAATGAAATAGCCCTGAGAAAATCTGACCCTGGAAAAGTGTAAGTGTTCAGATTCCAGCTTTCCCTCCAATATGCCTTGGGTTGAGTCCGCTAATTGGTTAAGTTATTCAGAAGAGTTATGGGATCTATTCCCTTTATCCTTTTTCGTAGGGTTTACAAAGGGTCTGTTTAATTTTTACTGTATGAATGTAATTCTGAAGATGAAGTAACAGAACCAATGCATTATGAACATTGCTTAAAACAATTTTGAATTATAACTGTGATTCCTCCCTTTTAAATCAATGTAATTACACAACACTTACAAGCAATAAATGTTCAGATAGTTTTGTAAAGTATTCAGCAGTATAAAGCAGAGATTATAAAACATTATTTTTAGAGCATTTTATCTCTGAGTGAATATATCTAACTGATATTGTTGCATATAATTCTTTCATATTTAAACACCCTATTTCAACCTTTAAAGGTTTTATATGATCATTTTATGAGATACTAGAGGCATGTGTAGGCTCGATTTGCTCTACTCAGTAAAAATATAAGCTGACTCTCCACAACATTAGAAGAGATAAGAGGAGACTATGCCAGGATTATTTCTAGTCGTGCATTTACTCTGGTAAAGGGAACTTAGAGCAGAGCATGGGAGTTAAATATTGCATCACTTCAGTCTGTTTGTGGAATATTGGTAGGGGCAGGTGGTTCCTGTTTCCCCTTTGATCATTATGTATTACAAGTGCTTGTACATTTACTGAGCTTTACTTTTCTCAGCGTTAAATATTCAAATATAAACACACCAATATGTATATTAGCCCCATTCAAACATTCACCATACTAGACTGTTGTGGTAATGCTCAAGATGATGATAAATTAGAGGCTCCTGCCACATGATTATATAACAAAGCATTACATTATTTTAGAAAATTGATGAATACTGCAATCAGCATTGTTATACATTTATTTTAAACTTGGAAGAAGAGTTGCTGAAAACAAGTCAATAGAACAATTGAGCATTTCACTGCTAGTCTATTTAATGTTTTATTAAATGTTTATTTTTTGTAAATTCATTTACACACGAGTAGGCAGCAACGACGTAATTAGAGTTGCTTAACAATTCAGACACAGCTTTGGTGTTTGGTGCCTCTAAATTAAATGGATCATTCATCTGACTGGACAAACTACAAGCACCAATATCTTTTTTGTGCTGTGCAGTTAGTTCTGTTATTATAATATTTGCTTATTAGCTGATGAGGTTGAGGTTCCATCAGGGATTTCATACTAAGCCATTGCACTCTGTTCACAATTTTTTAAAATGACTTTTGATGTGGGGAAGGAGAAGTATGGTGTGTGGGTGGCGGGTGTAGGTAAAAACTCTCCAAGCACGAATTCAGCTTTAAGATGGTAATTTAATTTTTATTTATACTTGTGTGTGTTCATAAAGCTTCAGCAAAGTCTACTCAGCTATTTTTGAGCTGAAAATGGAAAAATATCTATTAGTTTCCCATTGTTTGAAATGTTAAAATGGCATTTGAGCACAGATGACAAAAACATGGCTGAATCCTGTACCACATGGAATTTTCCAGAGCCCTCATCACCCTCTACTGATGAGTGGATGAAGGACACTGGGCACCTTCTTAATACTCAGTATGGAAGGTGGTTGCAAAGGAGAAAGTAGTAGCAAGCCACCCAGGCAACAGGACTGAAGGAGGCTGAAGCGTTATATCGTCTATGAAGGTTTGGTGGAGAAAACTTTTGCCTTGTTCGAGAACAACAAGGAGTCCTGTGGCACCTAATAGACTAAGAGATATTTTGGAGTATAAGCTTTCATGGGCTTATGCTTGAAAATATCTGTTAGTCTCTAAGGTGCCACAGGACTTCTTGTTCTTGAAGATACAGACTAACACAGCTACATCTGTGACATTTGGCTGTGTTGATGCTGCAAGGTAGGAACAAGGTGGAGGTGGTGGAATTTCCATCCCTAGAGGTTTTAAGTCCCGGCTTGACGTAGTCATGGCTGGGATGATTTAGTTGGAGTTGATCCTGCTTTAGGCAGGGGACTGGACTCAATGACCTTCTGAGGGCCTTTCCAGCCAGAGGATTCTATGATTCTCAGCTCCCATATACATCAGCTGTGCCACCAGCTGCCACAGGCCCTGGAGTAAGGATCAGCTCCATACTTTGGAAATGCAGGCACCCAGCACTGCCAGACTGCTGCCCGCCCCCCGCCCCCAACTCCCAACAGCCACAGGCAGCTGGAGTAACACTCTTGCAACATTTCAAAGGGCCCCACACCTCCAGCTGCCACCACTGCCAAGGCCAGGCCTGGGGACAATTGTCTGTAAGTATGTCTGCAGATGCTGGGAATCACTCCACTAGTGTAGATGTAGCCTTAGAGGTATGGCTGTCCATATCAGTTTTGGAAAGCATCGGATAAATAGTTTTTGTTATTGAGCCTCTGACTCCTTTGGGGTTTGCCCATCATTATTTACATGCACCTGAAGCATGCAAGTGTGACAACCTAATCGTACGCCTTAAATATTATTGCTTATATATGCTCAGATGGTGACATTGTTATGACTGCATATCTAGCAATAAAAAAAGATCATGTTCCAAAATGGCTCAGGCAACTGGTTAGTTTGCAAATGTGTAGGATAAAAGCCAAACGCTCAGTGTAAAACTCTCAGTCACAGATGAATTTCCTTCCAAGTTTCTAACAGTGGGGAGTACTGAGTGCTTTAAATTAGCAACCTGCAATGTATATTCATGTTCAAAAGTCACATTAAGCCTCTAATTTTGAAAACTGACAAAAAGTCAAGCCAGGTACATTATTTTAGAATTTAATGGTTCCACAGGGAGCTATTTATATGATCCTACATAAGACTTACTGCACTGCTCATAAATCAACACGCAAATATCCCCTATACTCAGTTCTGTTAGTTATGTTGTGAATATTTTACGTGTGAATAAAAGTTTATTTACTTTTCTTTGTGAAAGGAACAAGTGATCAATCCTACCTGAAGCCTCTTTAACTAGGAAAAAATGTGCACCGTCATAGCAACAGGAGGCATCAGTGCAGAATAACAGCTAACTGTATTGTAGCCAGCCAATCATATAAAAACTCTAATTTATAAAGGCTTCCAAGAGAACATGGTGAGAAATAGTTGAATTAAAATGTCATCTTTCCACTGCGTTCACATGACGCAAATGAGGAGGATGCACACACAACTGTATTGGAGCCTTTTCATTTTGAATGTAGTAGCCACTGATATATTACAGGTGCGAAGGAGCACTGAGCTAGCAGGAGTTTTCAGAGGCCATATACAGTAACTGCATCTAATGACTAGTTCCTTCCCAATAGGTTGCTGCTCACAGACGGTGAGGAAGGTTTTGTATGTTTTCGTCATTGCCAGACTGCAGTGCTTTAGCAAAATCTGCTTCTCTAATTGAGTGAGTGATAGAACTAGATGAGCTTTATGACACTATCAGCACATTTTGGGAACATAAACATATCCACACTGGGTCAGATTAATGATCCTTCTATTCTACTCTCCTGTCTTCAGACAGTGGCTAATGCCAGATACTTAGAGGGACTGAACAGAAAAGAGTAGCTATTAAGTGAGCTTCATTTTCTTTCATCCTGTCCCATGTTCAGGCGGTCAGGGGATCTGGGACACGTTGAACATGGGGTTGCATCTTTACCATCTTGGCTAATAGCCATTGATTAACCTATCATCCATCAATGTATCTAATTCTTCTTTGGGTCAAATTATGCTGTTGGCCTTTTCAACACCCTCTGGCAGTAAGTTCCGCTGCTTGGCTGGGCATTGTGTGAAGAAGTACTTCCTTTGTTTGTTTTAAATCTGTTGCTTATTAATTAACGTGGGTGGCCCTTATTTCTTGTTTTATGTGAAAACATGATTCACATTTTCCTTTTCACTTTCGTTATACCTTTTCTGATTTCAGTCCCTAAATCATAAAACCTGCCATATCAGTAGCTTTCATGAACTATACTCTGCCACTTCTGCTCCCACTGGGTAGAAGTCTATTCATCAAGCAGGCCGATAGATTTCAATGGGACTCATAGGCTGTGTCTACACTAGGAAGTTCTTCTGAAAGATTTTTTGAAAGAAGGGGTCTCTTTTGAAAGATCTCACTGGCTATGTCTACACGTGCCCCAAACTTCAAAATGGCCACGCAAATGGCCATTTCGAAGTTTACTAATGAAGCGCTGAAATGCATATTCAGCGCTTCATTAGCATGCGGGCGGCAGTGGCACTTCGAAATTGACGCGGCTTGCTGCCGCACGGCTTGTCCAGACGGGGCTCCTTTTCAAAAGGACCCCACCTACTTCGAAGTCCCCTTATTCCCATGAGCTGATGGGAATAAGGGGGCTTCGAAGTAGGCGGGGTCCTTTCGAAAAGGAGCCCTGTCTGGACGAGCCACGCGGCGGCAAGCCACGTCAATTTCGAAGTGCCGCTGCTGCCCGCATGCTAATGAAGTGCTGAATATGCATTTCAGCGCTTCATTAGTAAACTTCGAAATGGCCATTTGTGTGGCCATTTCGAAGTTTGGGGCACGTGTAGACATGGCCACTGAGTGTCTACACACAAACAGCATTCTTTCAAAAGTAAATAGAAAGAATGTGGCACTCTTTTCAAAATCACTGTTCCTTTCCCATTTCAGGAAGAGTGCCCCCTTTCAAAAGCTTCTTTCGAAAGAAAGCATGTGTAGACTCTCTGCAGGGCCTTCTTTCAAAAAGGAGTCCTCATGGTTCCGGATTTTTCGGTCCCTGGCCCATTCTTTCAAAATAACAGGGGCTGCATGGATGCCCTCTATGGAAAGAGCGGATTGATCTTTCAATCCGCTTTTTTGCGTGTGGACACACTCCTTCAAAAGGAGTTTTTTCAGAAGATATCTTCTGGAAGGACTTCTTTCTAAGGATCCCTGTAGTGTAGATGTAGCCACAGTATTTGTGTGTGTGTGTGTGTCAGAGAGTGAGCGAGCACAGAATGAAAAAGATGAAAATGTCCCTTGTGACAAAACAGTATTGACAACAGAAAGGGAGAGATTTTAAGTTGCTGTTATTTTTGTCAACCCAAAGCTAGACAATACTAACTCTATCAGTAAATTCTGTCATTCATAGTGTTAACAGATATGTTATCATGAGAATTCCTGTTCTATGCTAGTTATTCATTTTAAATACCACTGATAGAGTCACACATTTGTACACTGGCAAAACAGAAGCTCCTAACCCTTATTCTGTACACATAGATCTGTTGCAATAAATTATTATTTTCAGTTGTTGTCACCTGACATTTAGATTACAGTTAGTATGAATGTTGTATTACAGTGTCTGGTAAATTGAGAAGATTTAATATACACACACTAATCTCCCCTTATAGTGTTACATTTTCATTAGGATGATAGTTGTTTTAACTTTTTTTCTTTAGCAGATATCAGAAAAATAATAATTGCTTTATAAATAAGATAATATAAAAGTAATTAATATGAATCACTCTTTCCTTCCCATGTACTTATTTTAACATGAAATTGAGTTGCTAAGCCAAATAAATGCAGCACAATATGGTTTTATGAAAAAAACCCATCAATATGTAATTTCATTGAACTGACAAAATTATATTATTAACTTAATAATGATTCTGTGGAAAGCCAACTGTAACAGCATTTGTTTAAAGAGAATGATACATTTAGAATTATAACAGGGCTTATGAAATAAATTACTTTGTCCTTGTTACAAAGTTGGGTATGCTTTTCATTATGCATGTTTGATGATTTATAAGCCTAACAGGTTTATACTAGAGTGGATAACTGGAAATGATTCCAAAATAATCTGTAACAACATTCGCTGCATGTGGGTACAGTATAATCAAATCCTGTTCTCAGCTGTCATGTTCTGGTACTTCTAGAAATGACATTGTAGATTTACAAGTTCTGTGTGGCTGACTCTGGGATGCTGTTCCCAGGAGTAAAACAGTTTTTCAGAGGAAGAACTTCAGGCAGGGCATACAGTTGTGTCTGTTTATTGCAAACTGAGTATATGGGTAAATATTTTACTGCCGGTAGGAACTGGAAGTTAAAAGGATTATTTATCCTCTTTTGATCCAATTTTAGTGTCAGCATAAGCTGTTATAATTTCTTTATTTTTTAAAATACATGACCCTCAAATCCTGCGAGCTCAGCTAAAAGGTATCTATACACAAATGCAAGAAGCCCAGGAAACAAACAGGAAGAATTAGAAGTCCTGGCACAATCAAGGAACTATGATGCAATTGGAATAACGGAGACTTGATGGGACAGCTCATATGGGGGAGCACTGTCATAGAAAGATATAAACTGTTCAGGAAGAACACGCAAGGGAGGGAAGGTGGAAGAGCTGCACTGTATGTTAGAGAGCAGTTTGATTGCTCAGAGCTCCAGTATAAAACAGGTGAAAAGTCTGTTGGTAGTTCTCGGGTTAAGTTTACAGGTGGAAGTACCAAGGGTGATGTTGTGGAGGGTGTCTATTATAGACCACCGGATCAGGTGGATGAGGTAGATGAGGTTTTCTTGGGACAATTAATAGAAACTGCCCGATCACAGGCCCTGGTTCTCATAGATTACTTCAATCACCTGCTGGGACACCAGTACAGAAGTACACAGGCAATACAGGAAGTTTTTGGAGAATGTTGGGGACAATTTCCTGGTGCAAATGCTGAAGGAACCAACCAGGGGCTATGCTCAGCTTGACCTGTCATAAACAGGAAGGAATTGGTAGGGGAAGGATATGTGAGTGGCAACCTAGGCAGAAGTGATCATGAGATTGGTCAGAATCCTGAACTCAACTAAGGAAGAAAGGAGAGCAGCAAAATACAGATCCTGGACTTCAGATTTTGACTCTCTCAGGGAACTGATGATTAGGATCCCCTGGGATGCTAAGGTGAAGGGGAAAGGAGTCTCGGAGAGCTGGCTGTATTTTAAAGAAGTCCTACAGAAGGCACAGGAACACACCATCCCAATGTGCAGTAAGAAGAGCAAATATGATAGGTGACCAGCTCGGCTTAATAGACAAATCTTTGGCAATCTTCAATAGAAGAAGAACCCTACAAGAACTGGATACTTGGACAGATGACTAGTGAATAAATATGCTGCTCAAATACGCAGGAATGCAATCAGAAAGGCCAAAGAGCAACTGGAATTGCAGATAGCAAGGGCTGTGAAAGGCAACAAGAAAGGTTCTACAGGCCTGTTAGCAATAAAAAGGCGGTCAGGAAAGGCATGGGACTGTTGCTGAATGAGGAAGATAACCTAGTGACAAATGATGTAGGAAGAAGATGTAGAAAGAGCTGAAATATTCAATGCATTTTTTGCCTCTGTCTTCACAGACAAGGTCAGTTCCCAGACTGCTGTATCAGGCAGCACAGTATGCAGAGGAGGTGGGCAAGATCCTCAGTGGGGATCTTTAGAAAATCTGGACATACACAAATCCATGGGGCCACATCTAATGCATCCAAGGGTGCTGAGGGAGTTGGCTTATGTGATTGCAAAGCCGTTGTCTATTGTCTTTGATAACTCCTGGCAACTGGGGGAGGTCCAGGACAATGGGGAAAAGGCAAAGGTATTGTCTATCTTTAAAAAGGGAAAGAAGGAGAATCCAGGCAATTATAGACCTGTTAGCGTCTCCTCAGTCCCTGGAAAAATCATGGAGGCGATCCTCAAAGAATCCATTTTGAAACACTTGTAAGTGAAGAAAATGATCAGGAATGGTCAACATGGATTCACCAAAAGGAAATCATTCCTGACCCACCTGATTTTTCTGCTGTGACGAAGTAACTGGCTCTGTGGATATGGGGAAGGTGATGGATGGGATACACCTAGACTTTAGCAAAACTTTTGATATGGTCTCTCACAGTATTGAGATATTGCCAGCAAGTTAAAGAAGTATGTATTGGATAAACGGACTGTAAGGTGAATAGAAAGCTGGTTAGATCATTGGGCTCAATGGGTTGTGATCAATGGCTCAATGTCTGGTTGGCAATCAGTATCAAGTGGAATCCCCCAAAGGTCAGTCCTAGGTTGGGGACCTAAGCAGCAGTTCTGCAGAAAAGGACCTTGGTGTTACAGGGGAGCTGAACATGCATCAACAATGTGCCCTTGTAGCCAAGAAGGATATTGGCATATTGGGCTGCATTAGCAGGAGCACTGCCAGCAGATCTAGGGAAGTGATTATTTGCCCTTTTGAGATCACATCTGGCATATTGTGTCCAATTCTGGGCTCCCCATTACAAAAATGATGTGGCTACATTGGAGAGTGACTCACAGAGGGCACCAAAAATGATTAGGGGGCTGGAGCACATGACTTATGAGGAGAGACTGAGGGATTTAGATTTTTTTAGTCTACAAAAGAGAAGAGAGAAAGGGGATTTGATGGCAGCTGTCAGCTACCTGAAGGGAGATTACAAAAAGGATGAAGAAGAGGCTTCAATGCTGAACAAGGAGCAATGGTCTCAAGTTGCAGTGGGAGAGGTCTAGGTTGGATATTAGGAGAAACTTTCACCAGGGGGGTGGTGAAGCACTGGAATACATTGCCTAAGAATGCATTGCCTAGGGAATCTCCATCCCTAGAGGTTTTTAAATCCCAGCTTAACAAAGCCTTGACTGTGATGATTTAGATGGGATTGGTCCTGCTTTGAGCAGGTGGTTGGACTAAGTATAAGTTGCTCTCTTGCTTTTCCTACCTCTGATTAATTAAAGTGGCGTATATACAAGATTAGCTAGAAATGTGGGTCCCATGCTCTGTTTATGGGAATTTAAGGGATCATGACCTGTTTTGGACAGAGGCTGTTCAGTTTTTAAACTGAATTAACCCAGTGTTGCTACAATTTTTGTTAACTTTAACTTCTTCTAGATTGGTCAATTTTCAGATCAGTCTAGTGACCCTACAACTATATGGGACATCATAGCCAAGGTCTCAGACTTAATTCCTTGCTTCGGCATTGATATGAGTTTGTGTGTATATTAAATCAATGTCAAACACTTAAGCAACAGTTTAATGCTGTCCCTAGTTACCAGATTAAAGCTTTTTTGCCAGTGAGACCT
The DNA here is from genome assembly GCF_033958435.1 of Carettochelys insculpta. Taxonomy (NCBI): domain Eukaryota; kingdom Metazoa; phylum Chordata; order Testudines; family Carettochelyidae; genus Carettochelys; species Carettochelys insculpta. The sequence continues at coordinate 29,322,088 of NC_134144.1, forward strand.
ATGCATGTGCTTAAATGCTTTGCTGAATCAGAGACTGTAATACTGCTTTCTTAAACTACTCATATACTACTGCCCTCTACTGGGTAAAATGTCATAGCTACTTGAGTATATGTGACTACCAGGATACAAGTCCTAATACAATGGCTATGATCCACCTGCACACTCAGCTCAGCAGAAGAGTCTGCTCTTTTTCGGGGACTCTTTTTTTGCCCCACCACCCGCACAAACATAATACAGTTCTGTGGTGATCTGGAAGCCTACTTTCGCTGTCTCAGACTCAAAGAATACTTTCAACACAACACTGACCAGCACACCGTTACACAGACACCCTCCCAGCAGCACAAGAAGAATAACTCCATGTGGACTCCTCCCGAGGGTAGAAATAACAGTCTGGACCTATATATAGAATGCTTCCGCCGCCGCGCACAGGCAGAAATTGTGGAGAGAGAGCATCGTTTGCCTCACAACCTCAGTCTGCAGAACACAATGCCATCCACAGCCTCAGAAACAACTCTGACATTATAATCAAAGAGGAAGATAAAGGAGGAGCTACTGTCATCATGAACAGGTCTGACTACCAGAAGGAGGCTTCCAGGCAACTCTCCAATACCAAATTTTTCAGGCTACTTTCCTCAGATCCCACCGAGGAATACACTAAGAAACTACACCATGTGCTCAGGACACTCCCTACACAAGCACAAGAACAGATTTATACCAACACACCTCTAGAGCCCCGTCCGGGGCTATTCTACCTACTACCCAAGATCCACAAACCTGGAAATCCTGGACACCCCATCATCTCGGGCATTGGCACTCTCACTGAAGGACTGTCTGGTTATGTGGACTCTCTCCTCAGACCCTATGCCACCAGCACTCCCAGCTATCTCCGAGACACCACTGACTTCCTGAGAAAACTGCAATACATTGATGGCCTACCAGAAAACACTATCCTAGCCACCATGGATGTAGAGGCTCTCTATACCAACATCCCACACAAAGATGGAATAAATGCTGTCCGGAACAGTATCCTTGATGATGCTACAGCACATCTGATGGCTGAGCTCTGTAACTTTATCCTCACACACAACTATTTCAGATTTGGCAACGATATATACCTTCAAATCAGCGGCACAGCTATGGGTACCCACATGGCCCCCCAAATATGCCAATATTTTCATGGCTGACCTGGAACAGCACTTCCTTAGCTCTTGTCCACTAACACCCCGTCTCTACTTACGCTACATTGATGACATCTTCATCATCTGTACCCATGGGAAGGAGAGTCTGGAGGAATTCCACCGGGACCTCAACAACTTTCACCCCAACATCAACCTCAGCCTGGAACAGTACACAGAGGAGATCCACTTCCTGGACACCACGGTGCTAATACACGATGGCCACATCAGTACCACCCTGTACCGTAAACCCACTGACCGCTACACCTACCTTCATGCCTCCAGCTTCCATCCCAGACACACCACACGATCCATTGTCTACAGCCAAGCACTAAGATATAACCACATTTGCTCCAACACCTCCGACAGAGACAAATACCTACAGGATCTCTACCAAGCATTCTTGAAACTGCAATACCCACCTGAGGAAGTGAAAAAACAGATCAACAGAGCCAGAAGTGTGCCATGAAGCCTCTTACTACAGTACAAGCCCAAGAAAGAAACCAACAGAACACCACTAGCCATCACCTACAGTCCTCAGCTAAAACCTCTACAGCGCATCATCAGGGATTTACAACCCATCCTGAACAATGATCCCCCACTTTCACAGGCCTTGGGAGGCAGACCAGTCCTTGCCCACAGACAACCTGCCAACCTGAAGCAAATCCTAACCAGCAACTATACACCGCACCACAGTCACTCTAACTCAGGGACCCATCTATGCAACAAACCTCGTTGCCAGCTCTGCCCACATATCTACACCAGCAACACCAGGACCTAACCAGATCAGCCACACCATCGTGGGTTCATTCAGCTGCACATCTACCAATATAATTTATGCCATCATGTGCCAGCAATGGCCCTCTGCTATATAAATCGGACAAACTGGACAGTCTCTCTGTAAAAGAATAAACGCACACAAATCAGATATCAGAAATGGCAATATACAAAAACCCGTAGGAGAGCACTTCAATCTCCCAGGCCACACAGTAGCAGACTTAAAAGTAGCTATCCTACAGCAAAGAAATTTCAGAACCAGACTCCAAAGAGAAATTTCTGAGCTACAATTCATCTGCAAATTCGACGCCCTCAGCTCAGGCTTAAACAAAGACTGCGAATGGCTGGCTAAATACAAAAGCAGCTTCCCCTCCCTTGGTGTTCACACCTCCTGATCAACTGCTGGTAGTAAGCCTCACCCTTGCTAACTGAGCTAACCTTGTTATCCCCACCCTTGCTCTGGCTTATTTATACCTGGCCCTGCAGATTTCCAAGACCAGCATCTGATGAAGTGAGTCTATGCTCACGAAAGCTCATGCTCAAAACTTTTCTGTTAGTCTATAAGGTGCCACAGGACCCTTTGTTGCTGTTATAGCTACCTGAGTACATGTGACTACCAGGATACAAGTCCTAATACAATGGCTATGAGATAATTTCCTTAAGCAGACATGTTTTGAAGGCAGAATAAAAAGCTTTGGAGCTGAAATTCCTGAGTTCTATCCTTCATGCTGCATATGTGTAATTTAGCTGCTGGCTAGATTAAGTCCAGCCTTTCTCCATTAGGGTTTTTAAAGCCTTTGAGGACCCCTGTCATATAAATTACAATGTATTATTGACAACTTACTCAGGATTTCAAGACTACAAGCTTTAATGAATGTCTTTCTCCATAACAATATATAGCTTGCACTGAGCTTAAGAGAACTGGTAGTCAGAATAAGTCCCACTTCTCTTAGACTGATCAGCCACCTCTGCTCTCTCAATGAACTTAAGCATCAGCTCTTTGATACTTGTAGACTGAATACAAAACTTCCACAGAGCTAATATTTTATGCGCAAAACCAAAATGTTCTACCACCTTCCACATATCCCTGTATAAAGACACAATAACACAGCATTTCTTCGGAATGTAGGCTGTGCTAATGTCAGAATGTCAGAAGCAATGATACATTTAGGGGCTTTAGTAGATAAAGTTGGCTGTTGGTGAGGCACTTTAACGTGAAATAAAAGTGTTTCAGATAAAAAAAATGCAGAAATAAAAAGAAAGGATCAAAGGACACAGGATTTTCCATGTAACTAAAGCATTAGTACCTTTTTATTGTATTCAAATTGTATTCTATTACAAACGTATAAAGTGTACAAATAACGTCTCTCACTATGTAGCAAAAATAATTGTGATTTAAAATGAAAGTGGTTTCTTCAGAAGAAAAGTCAACAAAGCAGCCTGTGTATCATTTAGACACCAGAATACAAAAATGTCATGGGTGGAAGGCTTCCAGTAGCTCCTTATATTCTAAGAAATACTAAGCCATGAGGTCTTACAGCATATAAGTTTTCCTGAGACTTTGACTAACCCTGTAACAATGCAGGACTATATTCTTCCACTTTTCTTCCTATTTAATAGTACTTGTGTGCAGTCCAACAGATCCTTAATGGGTATTAGTGGACATACCTTTACTGAAATCAAAGAGCTCTGATGTGAAGGTCTGCCACAAGTCTGTTTGCAGAGTTAGGTTCTACCCAGAATAAGGAAGGATGGCAGAATCTGGCCTACAGCATTTGGAGAGGCAGATAGCATGTTCACAACTCCTCTTTTGATATACTTCCCTTTTTTCATACACTCATAACTTCTCTGGTTTTTTTTCTTTACTATCTAACATTTTCCACAGTTGCATTCATCCTGCGGGCAATTAAAAAGGAAACTTCTTCAGCTCTTTGTGGTTTACTGGGATTAGGAAGAAATTACTTGTTTTCTATTACAAAAAGGAGATAAGCAGTATAACGTAACATACTGGCTATAACAAAACATATCTTCAAATATATATAAATAATCTTCACGTGGCAAGTGTTTTTTAGCATGTAACTGATGAAGGGGCTTCACGTAGCCAACAATGTTTCACCATGTGATTTTCCCATTTTCACCCCTTCTACCTCATATGCCCTGTGGGTTGCAAAACCCTAGTACACTAATGGTAGTCCGTCGATCCAATGATGACAAATCTGTGCAGATCATCTGTTATTGGTCTCATGGTGTGCCCTCTGGTGATTGTATAAGCCAATTCTAGAGGTACACATTTTGCCACATATGGTGCATGGGAAGTTTGCAATCTGTGGGTTGTGCATTGCTGATGCTCTGTGACATCGTTTGCGTGTCTCTTGGAGATGCCAGCAGTGGTCTTCCTCAAAGGCAATGCAGGTATTTCTGACTGTTGCACACCACGGTGTTCTGTCACTGGTGGCGTCTTCAAGGTCCCTAGGTCTGATACTGCTGTCCTGAAGATTGGCTTTGATGGTATCCTTGTAGCGTTTCCATGGATGACCTATACAACGGATGCCCTGGGAGAGTTCACCATACAGAAGCTGGCGAGGGATTCTGTTGGCATCCATGTGGCTGACATGACCAGTCCAACGTAGTTGTGACTTCATAATCATCATTTTGATGCTTGTCATCTACGCTCTCTTGAGGACCTCAAGATTGGGCACTTTCTTTTGCCAGCGGATCTTCATGATGTTATGGAGGCATCGCATGTGGAATGCTTCGAGCTGCTTGATGTGACACCTATATAGTGTCCATGTTTCGCACTCGTACAAAAGAGATGAGAGAACAACAGCTCTGTACACAAGCAGTTTTGCTGACATCCGGATGTTATGGTGGTTTAGAACTTTGACACACGCACAGCCAAGTGCCTGGCTCGCTTTGGATATTTGTGCGTTGATCTCATTATCCAGTGATCCATCACTAGATATAACACTACCCAGGTATTTAAAGTTCTCCACTACTTTAAGCTGAGTGCTGTCAATGGAGATACTCGGGACAGGAGCATTTGATCCAGGTGCAGGTTGATGGAGAACTTCTGTCTTTCTGAGACTGATAGTTAGTCCGAAAAGTTGCAAGACCTCAACAAACTTGTTGACAATATGCTGAAGATTATTTTCAGTGTGAGCCATAAGGGCACAGTCATCGGCAAAGAGCGCCTCAGAAAGGAGTTTCTGCACTGTCTTAGTCTTTGCATTCAGGCGACGGAGGTCAAAGAGTGAACCATCATGCCGGTATTTCAAGTACATACCTCACTCCAGATCTTTCATTGCATGGTTAAGGACGCATGCAAAGAACAGGTTGAATAAGACAGGAGCAAGAACACATCCTTGTTTCACATCGTTGGTGATGTTGAAGGGGGCTGATGTGGCTCCATCAGACAGTACTTTGCCTGTCATGTCATCACAGAAAAGGCGTATAATCTGGACAAATTTTCTTGGGCAGCCAAATCGTATTAAAATGGTCCAAAGGCCTTCCCTGTTGACAGTATCAAATACCTTTGTCAGATCTATGAAGACAGCATGCAGGTGCATGTTCTGTTCAATGCACTTCTCTTGCATTTGTCTGACAGCAAACACCATATCAGCTGTGCTGTGGCCAGGTCGAAAACCACATTGACTTTCAGGTAGATTTGCCTCGGAAATACTGGCTATGAAGCGGTTCAAGATGATGTGGGCGATGATCTTCCCTCCAACGGAGAGAAGGGATATGCCTCTGTAGTTTCCATATTCTGCTTTGCTGCCTTTATTCTTGAGAAGGGAGACAACAATAGCATTGTGGAGGTCCTGTGGTGTGTTTTCATCCTCCCAGATACTGATGATCATTCTATGGAACGCCGCTAGTGCTGCTGGACTTGCTGCTTTATATATCTCTGCTGGTGTCCCTTCTTTTCCAGGAGTTTTTGCTGAACTCATCTGGCCAACAGCTTTCTAGCACACTAGAGCTTTGGTAAGTACTATTTTTGATTTCCAAAGGTGGGCGCTGGTTGGATGAAAGCATTTCATGGCCAAATGGGGCCTGCTAGCTGGACAAACCTGCTTTAGGAAAAGATATTTATCTTTATACTGTAACTAGACAATAGCTGATTTCCTCTCTGAGGATGGCTTTGATTTCTTTTCAGCTTCTCCTCCTGTCTCCCCAAAGTAATGTGTAATCCTGCTGTAGACCATCAAAAACCCTGTTCTCAAAATTGTTTTTAATTGACTGTTCAGCAAGAATAAACGACACTGTGGCTGGTATCACTTCAGGCTCAATCAAACGTTCCAAATAATTTTTTCATTCTCTCGTCAGATAAATAATCATATTTAATTCTAGCTAGAATATAAATTCCTTGGATTAACTATAAACTGTGGCTTGATACGGCTTTAGTCACTTCCCAGCAGATTATCACTAATATCTGCCACAGGATGAAACTGTTCAAAAAGAGCTTTTTCTCAGGGTAGTGCTACTGTTAGTGACATGGAGGAAAATGTCATTTTATAGCCAGAAACAATCATTTTAAATTTTATAACGTAGTTTAGCATTTGTTTCCCCTTCTTTTGCTGGAATAATTTGATATTGCTGATCAGAATCTGTAAAAATGATATATAATTGCTGATTCATGTATATTTTTCTATCTCAGTAATTGCTGCATTTTACAGAAAGTAAAGCCATGAAATTGAATTGCAATGGGTTAAATAGAATTCCCTAATGTTTGGAGGTAAAGAGCGTTAGAGCATGAATGGTCTTCTGCTACCCTCCCAAATAGTTCAATGGTTCTGTTTATTTTTAAGATAACTACAACCATCATTCTGGCCCATATATTTTCTTGGAACAGTAGCTGGCATTCAATTTAGCATCCTGTTATGCTCAAGGGAAAAGTCAGAATTACCCTGTGAGGACTGACTCTGCCCCTTCTAGTCTAGCATCCTGCTTCTAAGAGTTGGATGTATTGATGCTATAGAGTAGAGGAAGGATGGACTCCTCTATTTTGCACTGGTCAGTTATGAGGGAAAAACTCTTTTCTGATCCCACAAGAAATCAGTGTGTGTCTTCCTGAAGCACAAGAAACAAATGGCCTCCTCCAAAGTCTGTCACATTGTATTGTGTCCATTTGTTCTCCAGACTCCCAGCCTTTGCAAACCAGCTGTGTGATTTTGTTCTGGAGTAGAGAAGTAGCATCTTCACTGAGAATACTTCAGCCATTGTCTTGTGATGACTGCAAATGTTAGCTAGGAGGCTGCTGAGCTAGAACCATTATGTTGCTTTCCTGCTTGTTTTTTCTGTTAGTCAAGACCAATACATTTATACAGGAAGGCCCAGTAACCCACTATACCTGCACAGTGGCTATCTCACTAATCAGGCCATGCGGAATGTCTTAGATCAATATGCGTTACACAAATCCACATCTACCTTGTAAACCAGCAAGGTGAGAACCAATTACATTCCTACCTCCATGAACTAAGAACATCAGCAGCAATAAATGGAAGACCTTTGGGCTCCAATACCCATTTTGAACCGGGATGCAGACTTTCTGGGACATAAAAGGGGCTCTTTGGCAAACTTGGCTTAATCTAATTCTTGACTCCCCCCGCCACTCTGCTCTCTGATTTGCTCACCTTGATAATTTTTTTTTCTGATTTGTAAACTTTGATTACAGTTTTGGTTCTCTATGCCTTAAATATTGAGTCTGTTCTTGTATGGCTATGGTCAGAAGAAGTGGGTCTGTTCCACAAAAACTCACCTAATAAATTATTTTGTTTGTAAGAACATAAGAATGGCCATACTGGGTCAGACCAAAGGTCCATCCAGCCCAGTATCCCGTCTGCCGACAGTGGCCAATGCCGGGTGCCCCAGAGAAGGAGAACAGAAGACAATGATCAAGTGATTTATCTCCTGCCATCCATCTCCTGCCCTTGTACTGAAGGCTAGGGCACCATACTTTACCCCTGGCTAATAGCCATTTATGGACCTAACCTGCAAAAATTTACCGAGCTCTTTTTTAAACCCTAATAGAGTCCTGGCCTTCACAGCCTCCTCGGGCAAGGAGTTCCACAGGTTGACTGTGCGCTGTGTGAAGAAAAATTTCCTTTTATTAGTTTTGAACCTACTACCCATCAATTTCATTTGGTGTCCCCTAGTTCTTGTATTATGGGAAAAGGTAAATAATTTTCTATGTTCACTTTCTCCACACCATTCATGATTTTATATACCTCTACCATATTGCCCCTCAATCGCCTTTTTTCCAGACTGAAGAGTCCCAGTTTCTCTAGCCTCTCCCCATATGGGACCCGTTCCAAACCCCTAATCATCTTAGTCACCCTTTTCTGTACCTTTTCTAATGCCAATATATCTTTTTTGAGGTGAGGAGACCACATCTGCACGCAGTACTCAAGATGTGGGCGTACCATAGTTTTATATAGGGGAAGTATGATATCTTTTGTCTTATTATCGATCCCTTTTTTAATAATTCCTAACATCCTATTTGCTTTACGAACTGCCGCTGCACACTACGTGGATGTCTTCAGAGAACTATCCACTATAACTCCAAGATCCCTTTCCTGATCTGTCGTAGCTAAATTTGACCCCATCATGTAGTACGTGTAATTTGGGCTATTTTTTCCAATGTGCATTACCTTACACTTACCCACATTAAATTTCATTTGCCATTTTGCTGCCCAATCACTCAATTTGCTGAGATCTTTTTGTAGTTCTTCACAATCCCTTTTGGTTTTGACTGTCCTGAACAACTTGGTGTCATCTGCAAACTTTGCCACCTCACTGCTTACCTCATTTTCTAGATCATTGATGAACAAGTTAAACAGGATCGGTCCCAGGACTGACCCCTGGGGAGCACCACTAGTTACCCCCCTCCATTGTGAAAATTTACCATTTATTCCACCCTTTGTTTTCTGTCTTTTAACCAATTCCCGATCCATGAAAGGATCTTTCCTCCTATCCCATGACCGCCTAATTTACATAAAAGCCTTTGGTGTGGGACCATGTCAAAGGCTTTCTGGAAATCTAGGTATATTATGTCCACTGGGTGACCCTTGTCCGCATGTTTATTAACCCCTTCAAAGAATTGTAATAATTGTCTAATTGTCTTTAAAGTGCTACTTGACTGCTTTTGTATTTTGATACTATATTGACTAACACGGCTCCATCTCTGTTACAGACAAATGTTGTTTATAAGGTTTCTAATTCTGTCTATAAATGATGGATTGTGTGGTGTGTGCTAGATGGAAGTTGGAGTCATGTAGTTAAATGTAGCAGTCACTGGGTTTCTGGTAGAGAGTGGTGTCGATATAGCCATCAGTGAGTTGTACTGTGGTATCCTGGAAATGTATTTCTCATGTGGAATAGTTAAGACTGAGATTGATGGTAGGGTGCAGGTTGTTAACATCTCTGTGGAATTCTTCCAGAGTCTGTTAACCATGGGTCCAAATGATAAAGGTGTCACGGATATAGCATGAGTAAAGGAGGAGTGGGATGGGATGAGAGCCAAGGAATTGTTGTTCTAAGTTGGCCATAAACATTTTTAGCATACTGTGGGGCCATGCGAGTGCCCATAGTGCCCACTAATCTGGAAGTATAAGTTGTCCCCAAATTGGAAATAATTGTGTGTGAAAACAAAGTTACATAGGTCAGCCACCAGATTTGCTGTGGTAACATCAGGGATGGTATTCCTGATAGCTTGTAGTCCATCTTCATGTGGAATATGTTGAACCTCATCAGATTTCTTTTGGCCCAATCCTCCAATTTATCTAGGTCACTCTGGACCCTATCCCCACCCTCCAACCTATCTACTTGTCCTCCAGGAAAGTGTCATCCTCAAATCTGCTGAGATGCAATCCATCCCCTCATCCAGGTCATTAATAAAGATGTGGAACAGTACTGGCCCTAGGACTGATCCTGGGGGCACTCCACTTGAAATCAACAGCCAATCAGACATTGAGCCATTGATCATTACACATTGGGCCCAACCATCTAGCCAGCTTTCTATCCATCTTACACTCCATGTATCCAGTCCATAATTCCTTATTTTTATTGGCAAGAATATTGCGGGAAACTGTATCAAAAGCTTTGCTAAAGTCAAGGTATATCACATCCGCCAACTTCCCCATGTCCACAGAGCCAGTTACCTCAGCATAGAAGCTAATCAGATTGGTCAGGCATGACTTGGCCTTGGTGAATCCATGCTGGCTACTCTTAATCACTTTCCCCTCTTCCAAGTGCTTCAAAATGGATTCTTTGAGGACCGCGCCCCCCATGATTTTTCTGGAGATTGAGGTAAGGCTGACCAGTTCATAGTTCCATGGATTGTCTTTCTTTTCTTTTTTAAATATGGGCACTACATTTGCCTTTTTTAAGTCATCTGGGACCTCTCCCAATCTCCACAAGTTTTGAAAGACAATGACCAAAGGCTCTGCAATGGCATTTGCCAATTCCCTCAGTACCCTTGGATGCATTAAATCTGGACCCCTGGATTTGTATATGTCTAGCTTTTCTAAACAGTCTTTAACCTGTTCTTTCCCCACTGAGGGCTGCCCACCTCCTTCCCATATGGCATTGCCTAATGCCATAGTCTGGGGGCTGACCTTGTCCATGAAGACAGAAGCAAAAAAGCATTGAGTACTTCAGCTTTTTCTACATCATCTGTAACCAGGTTACTTCCCTCATCCAGTGATGGCCCCGCACCCTCCCCGATCAGCCTCTTACTGTTAACATGTCTGTAAAAACCCATTTTTGTTACCCTTCAAATCCCTTGCTAGCTGCAGTTCCAGTTATGCTTTCACCTTCTTGATTACTCCCCTACAATCTCCAACAATATATTTATACTCCTCCTTAGTCATCTGTCCAAGTTTCCACTTCTTATGTGCATCCTTTTTCAGTTTAAGCTCACCAAGCATTTCCCTAGTAAGCCAAGCTGGTTGCCTACCACATTTATTTTCTTACTGTGCATTGGGATGGTTTGTTCCTGTGCCTTCAATAAGGCTTCTTTAAAATACTGACAGTTCTCCTGAACTCATTTCACCTTCATATTAGCTTTCCAGGAGATCCTGCCCTTCAGTTTTCTGAGAGACTTGAAGTCTGCTCTTCTGAAATCAAGGGTCTGTATTTTACTGCTCACCTTCCTTCCTTTTGTCAGGATCCTGAAATCCATCATCTCATGGTTGCTGCAGACGAGGTGCTGCCCACTTCTATTTCTCCTATTAGTTCTTCCCTGTTCTTGAGCAGCAGGTCAAGCTGGGCACAGCCCCTGATCAGTTCCTTCAACACTTCAGGAAGTTGTTCCCAACATTCCTCAGAAACTTCCTGGATTGTCTGTGTGCTGCTGTATTGATCTCCCAACAAATGTCTGGACGATCAAAGTCTCCCATGAGAACCGTGATTTGGAAGCTTCTCTTAGTTGTGTGAAGAAATCCTCATCTACCTTTTCCACATCACCTCTGTTGTTTTCTTCTCTAAGTTTAACCTCTCAACTGGCTTTTCTCCCTCCTTGCACTGGAACTCTGAGCGCTCATACTGCTCTCTTACATACAGTGCCATGTCTTCTCCTTTTCTCCCCTGCCTGTCTTCCCTAAACAGTTTATACCCTTCCCTGACAGTTATGCAAGTCATCCCATCAAAGAACTTCACAAAGAACATATGAATTCTGTGGCAGCTTAAAACTTGAGCCTATGGGGCCCTGGCCAACTGTGGCTGCTGCAGTAGAAATGTGGGGGCCACCAGTACTGGAATTGTGCCCCCGCACTCTGCTCTTTATTTCCCCCCTCAATGCCTTGCCCCCAGGCCAGGCTGTAATCAGAGCCAGGTAGTGGTAACAGACACCCCAAAAGCCTGGGCTGCTGTAGGGACCCCTACACCCTCCATCTGCCATATTTCTCTCCCCCAAGTCACACCACCCTGGGAAGGTAGAGTTCCCAGGTTTCCCCAGAAAGGCCCAGCTTCCTTGAGTGGATGTTGGTTCAGCTCCAGCTTCTGGCCTGTCCAGGAGCAAGATCTCAGGGGAAAAAAGAGGTCCTATAGTGACCTGTAAGGAGGGCTTTTGGTAAGAGGAAGTGGGGGGGGCCAAATTTTTTGCCCAGGTGCCCAATAAATCTTAATTTGTCTCTGTTCAGAAAGTGCATAACCCCTTTTGCAACAGCTTCTTCTTCGGCAGTTATGTGTTAGTAAGGAGAGAGGGGAAGACAGGGGTTTCAGCTGTGGGAAAAAGGACCCTAACACAGGGTTTCCTCTCCTTTTCTTTCCATTAGGCCTACGTACAGTTACACTGGAGATAAATGTATCTAAAAGTGCACTTAGGGAGCTGGAGCAGCAAACTTCCCATTCTCCATTCTGCCAGCTGGAGAAGATGTCTGACAATATATCGATGAAATACAAAGTGACCTGTCTCTGGAAATGGTCGGAGTCTTTTTATTCTTGATGCCATCATAGTTAGTTGAACAGCATTGGTAAATTCAAGCAGCATAAGCCTCAGCCTTTGGCAAGAAAAATACTCTGCAAGCAATTGGCTAAAATCTCCTAAAAGGTTTTTTTAAAAAAAGTTTCTGCAGTATAGGGAATCAAGTATCCATAAATTGAAATGCTCTGCTGAAGGAACATCTCATTTTTCAGCAGACTGGGTTTCTTTTTTTTTTTCCCCCAGTGTTGCATTCCACTCTTCCTTCTGTTGACCAGACTCTGAGTGGGGCGATATTTTGCTTTAACTGACATCTAATGACTAAACTATAAACCCCTCCCTCCAAGAGTCTTAATAAATAGTGTTTTGGCTCTGGAAAATTGAGAAAAAAACACTGCTTCTTTACCCAACCACCATACTATGAGATCTGTGTCTCTCGCAGCTGTTCCTCTTTATGTAAACATTAGAAGATTTAGCTGGTGTTACTAGAGTGCTTAACTCAATTCATTTTTGGTTTTTTGGAAAATAAAATGAAAATGTACATGCTTCATTTAAATCATTGCTTTGGGGTGGAGCTGGGGACAAGCGGTTCAGTGTGCAGGCTGCCCTGGGGAGAGAGAGGACTTTCCTAGCCTTCTCTCTCATTGCAGCAGCATGGAGGCAGGTGAGAAGTTCCTCTCCATGGCCACTGCAGTTTCAGCAGATGCAGCTTGGGGAAAGGAACATATCCCCTGCTGGGGCAAGTTTGTCTGTTCCCAGTGCTATCCAGCCAGAGCATGGAAAGCAGCAAACTGTGCACTTTCTGCTGGGGCAGTGCTGGACAGGCACACCCCATTTTCCTGGAACAATCAAACCATTACCTTGCTTTAAGTTATGGTAAGAGAAAGCTGGATTACAAATTTGGTGGTCCTGGCTCTTACTGGTTAGGAGGAGTTCTGGAACAAAAAGACAAATTCTGTGAAAAGTCCAGTTGGACAGAGAGCATGAAACTAACTCCATTGGCTGATGACAGGCTACTCATCTTGTCTGTAGGAGACCCAAGATCAAGTCCCAGCTCACAATCAGCAAGAGCAAGAACTTGAATGTGAGTCTCCCACATTTGAGCTTAGTATAATGGCCATTGGCTTTTTTTTTTCTTTTTTGGAGGTGGGGGGTCAGGTGTCTTTCTCTCTAACAAGGAATTTCACTTAGCACCTGAAAAACCTTTTCAATGGAAGATTAATCAAAATGATCATGTTGATTATTTTTAAAAGTTTCCATTTTGACAACTGAGCATTTTGTGTCAGAAAAAAATACTTTGTCAAAAAATTCCCAAACGGTGCAAAGGGGGCATCTTAATATTTGCACTCACTTGAGAGGTGCTAAAGTGGTATAAAGTAGCATTGGTCTATATAAAAATCCGGCCCCTTAATAATGTTTGTAAAGCACTCTGCACAGCCCAGATGAAAAGTGCTGTAGAAGTATCCTTTACAAAAAAAGAAAACCCTCTGTGAAATAAAAATTATTGCAGTTTTGATGGTTTCTATTTTTCTTCTTCTATACTTAAAATTCACTACCAGTAGATCTGTCACCCCACAAATGCCACTGTGTTCCAGGTGAGTTCATTGAAGGCACCATATCAGAAGAAATCAGAGTGGTCTTACATTTTGTGTAAGGCAGAGAAAACAATTGTATCGCATACCTTCACAAGAAAGTCCAGAGGTCAGGCAATTGCTTTCCTGTTCAGATTCTAAATCTGTGTATGAATACTAACAGTTGCATTTAAAAAGACTTAACTTTCCTGAATGTATTTTACCATTTCTTGATTATTTTCAGAGGTCATTAGAATGTCTGCAATTATACATTAATATCACCAGGAACTGGACAACAAGTAGTGTTTGTCACACATAACTAAGAAATTTAGAAAAATGATAGGAAACTGGAGTAGGGAATAGCATGATATCAAAGAAAGAGTCACACTTAATATTTTGAAATGAGCATGGCAAATGCTCCTTTGTCATATAATCCTGGTGAAACTTGTCTTCTGTATAACGCTATCAGTTAGATATATAACACTTTTGTCCTGTTAGATCACGTTAGGGAACCTGCTGCCCAGGATTGCATCTGACCTGTTGCTTAATTTCATCCATCCAGGTGTCCACACTCGATGCTGCAGGCCAGCAGCCTCACTGAGACCCTAAGCAAAAGGGAAATTGGAATTCAGAGCAGCTCCATGTGCTCTCTCCTCTTCAAGTGCTGGCTCTGCAGCTCCCGTTGGCCAACAATTGTGGCCAATGGCAGCTGTGGAGGCAGTGTTTGTCTGTAAGGGAAGTGTGCACTACACAGAGCCTCCTGCCCCTGTACACTTCCTCAAGTTGTGTTGGGCCAAGGCAGCTGCACCACTGCCTGAGATAAGCACCAGCTGACCAGGGCCATGCCACAAGCTTCCTGCTCTTCGTCAGAACTCCCTCCCCCATCCCAGCTCCCTCCTAGACCTTGCATCTGCACCCAAACCCCCAGACCAAACTTTTGAGGGATTGGGCTTTTTACACCATCCCCAAACCCACCACAATCTCTCAGCTCTCATTGGCCAGAAATCAGCTAACAGGAGGTGCCTGGGCTGTGTTTGTGGTGCATGCGATATGTAGACATTCCCCACCCTTCACCTCCTGCAGTGGTGTGTAGTTCACAGACACACCTGGCCACTGAACCCAACTGCTTTGAGTGGGCATGCAGTGGCACAACAGGCAGAGAACCTGCTCCGGGGTCCCATGGGACGGTGGTAGGCCAGATCCAAAGGGGAGTGGGCTGGATCCAAACTTTGGGCCACATTTCACCCATCCCTGGGTTAAACAATAGCCTAATTCAGCCTTTCCCAAACTAATTTGGCTGCAGAACACTTTTGAGCTTGGAGTATTCTGACGGAACACACATGTGGGGTGGGGTGTGTATGTGTGTGGAGGGTTTCATACTGAAAAATTACTGTCCATAATGCTCAAAAGTCAATTTAAAAGAGTTAGGTTTTTCAGCTGTCTTTTATTTTACAAAGAACAAAAAAAAAAATCCAAGATTAAAATCATCTGAAGGAACAACTAATGTCCTTCTTGTAGAAAGATGTTTAGTAACCTTATAATAAAGTATAAAAATTAAAACTTAAAGGCAAGCCCAGAATAAAATAGCAATATAACAGCTGAAAGAAGGATGATTACTGTTGTTCTTTTGTACAGAAATAGAAAGAACAATGTTGTTCAAAAAAGGACTGTTGTTCCTTAAAGTTTAAAAAATATTTTTATGAAAAAGAAATGCAAAACAAATTAACCATGGGCATATATTTTTTAATTTTTGTGTTTTTATAAATTTGTTATTTTTATAGAAAACTACTGGACAATAAAAATAAGTAATATTTTACCTATTTTTCCATTTTTTTAATGGGAAGAGTGTTTTTGCATCTTCTGATCATAAATCTGCATAATACTAGGAACAATGCTTGAGATGTGGATCCTCATTTCAGGTGCAGTATCACATAATTTCTCTGAACACAACTCGCACCGAAACAATCCAAATCGACTCTGATTATTTTGACACAAGTTACATAATAACACCTATGTTGTTATGAATATGTTATAAATA
The DNA here is from genome assembly GCF_033958435.1 of Carettochelys insculpta. Classification (NCBI taxonomy): domain Eukaryota; kingdom Metazoa; phylum Chordata; order Testudines; family Carettochelyidae; genus Carettochelys; species Carettochelys insculpta. The sequence goes on from NC_134144.1 coordinate 29,338,066, forward strand.
TTCATATACCTACAATCGAAATACTATTCAAATACCTTAATATTTCTGATATACACCTCATTTCATATTTTATATTTTAGAAGGAAAAAATATTGCTAGCATCAAAAATTTTTCACAGAACACCTATTCATGACATGTGGAACACCGGTGTTCTGTGGAACACAGTTTGGGAAATGCTGGTCAAATCAATCCAATGCAAAAATCCAGCTGAGCCGTTATGGACTCCGTTTCTAGCTCTGGCTGTCTAGCTTATTCAGACACAGCAAGAGCCCTGTCTTTCTCCAGAGGACAATCCTAATTCCAGCCACTTGGCACCTTTCCCTTAATTTTCATTCACCCACAAAATTAAAAAATAAGTCCAAAGTTTATGATCAGCTTTCATCACCTCCAATCTTATTTCAGAAATATTTGCAGTAATCATTCTGCTTTGGAACTGGGTTATAAATCAAATGGTTTATCATCTTCTGCAATCTTCATCTTGATAGGAAATCTACTCTGCTCTATTGATATTAAACCCACTTAAAGTATTTACTTTTATGCAAGATCTATATTACAATATGAGCTCTTCTTACTCATCTGAGCAGTGTACTCTGTATGCTGAGCACTTAGGTTGCCCCCCAGGAGAGATTCAGATGACACATAGATGTTTAGCAGAGCGCCCACAGCCTCCCACAGCAGGAATCCTGTTTCTATTGGTGGTGCACATCTGTACATCTCAGTGCACACAAAAATGTATTACACATGGGGGTGGAAAAAATTAGATGGAAAACTGCATATTCATGTAAGTAAAAGACAGGAAGTAGCAGGAAAACTCACCTTGTCATCCTTGTAAGATAGATAAAGTGATGCTAAGCTCTTTACAGTGAGATGATTCCTTAACTGCTGAAGTTTTGCATGCTTTTGTGAACATTAAATATTCCATGGCATTTTTTGGAAGGGTGAAAGCTGGTCCTGGTGTTCTTAGCTCGTTACAATGATTTGTGAGAGAGAGAACAGAGTGATAGCAGACGTGTCTGATGATAGAAACTGGGGTTCATCGAATTCAGAGGAGTTTCCTTTGTGTTGCAAATCAGCTGGAGACAATTCATTTGTATATACCCTACAGAGACAATGAACTAAATTCATCCCTGGAGTAATGCCATTGATTATACTGGACTTATGCCAGGAATGTATCTGATCCATTAATTCCTTGCCTAGGGAGGCTGAATCACACATTCCTCCTGGCTTTAAGGATAATGACTTAGAATGACAGCTTGAGCACATGTTCTCAGAATGGGATTGGACATTTGGAGAGGAGTTAAGAGGGACACACACAAGGTTATTGAAAGCACTGTCTTGAAGAGGCAGCAGATACAGGAAAACTGTCTGAATAGTAATATCCTCGTGCCTTTTTAAGTTATAAGATGCACCCCCTTACTCTGCTACACTCAAGCTGTGTCTACATGTGCACGCTACTTCGAAGTAGCGGCACTAACTTCGAAATAGCGCCCGTCGCAGCTACACGCGTCGGGCGCTATTTCGAAGTTAACTTCGACGTTAGGCGGCGAGACGTCGAAGTCGCTAACCTCATGAGGGGATCGGAATAGCGCCCTACTTCGACGTTCAACGTCGAAGTAGGGACCGTGTAGACGATCCGCGTCCTGCAACGTCGAAATTGCCGGGTCCTCCATGGCGGCCATCAGCTGGGGGGTTGAGAGATGCTCTCTCTCCAGCTCCTGCGGGGCTCTATGGTCACCGTGGGCAGCAGCCCTTAGCCCAGGGCTTCTGGCTGCTGCTGCGGCAGCTGGGGATCCATGCTGCAGGCACAGGGTCTGCAACCAGTTGTCAGCTCTGTGTATCTTGTGTTGTTTAGTGCAACTGTGTCTGGGAGGGGCCCTTTAAGGGAGCGGCTTGCTGTTGAGTCCGCCCTGTGACCCTGTCTGCAGCTGTGCCTGGCACCCTTATTTCGATGTGTGCTACTTTGGCATGTAGATGTACCCTCGCAGCACCTATTTCGATGTGGTGCCGCGCAACGTCGAAGTTGAACATCGACGTTGCCAGCCCTGGAGGACGTGTAGACGTTATTCATCGAAATAGCCTATTTCGATGTTGGCTTCACGTGTAGACGTAGCCTCAATAAGTTAGACTAGAAATACAGCATCTTGTGCCTGTGTCTGCTCATTTTTCTTCCAACAAGGAAATACTTCTGTGCTTCAAGGAAGAAATTCTGGCCTCCTTGCTGCTATTGGGAATTTTGCTGTCCACTTTATTGTAGGCAGGATTTTACTCCAGATCTTTCCTGCTTGCTCATTACAAGATTGTTTACTAACTAAATGTGTGTGTGTGCACACGTACGCATGCATGAGTGCATGCTTTTTTCTCCTTTTAGTCCCCCTCTTTTGGGCTAGGGCTACGCTACAGCAGTCCTTTGAAAGACGTTCTTCTGGAAGATGTCTTCTGAAAAAACTTTTGAAAGATTACAGCCTACACAATAAGCAGATCAAAAAAGTGATCCACTCCTTCTATACAGAGTGGCCACGCAGCCCTGGCCACTTTTTCAAAAGGGTGGGCCAATAAATGCCCCCCGGTGGGTTTGCATGGTCTACAAGCCCTTCTGGGAACTCCAGCCAGGCGCTTCCAGAAAGGGCCCCTCCCAAACACCCGCTCCCTGCACATGCTGAGGCCTGTCTTGCTGCACACAGCACAGCAGAGCCAGTGCAGGGACTGGAAGCTCATGCCTAAGAGCTATGGACCCACAGAAGCTCCTGGGCTGGCACTGCATCCATGCCCTGGTTGCACTGCTGGCCACCATGATTGTGGCCACCCTCCACCTCCACCTGCTGGGGCCAGGGGCACTCCTTCACAAACTCACTAGTGTCCACTCTCTGTCCCATGCAGGTTGTAAGGGCAATCAACACCATCCGACTCTGCAGGGTTGTCCACGTCAGCGACCTCACCATTGGCCTCCACCACTGCTTCAGTGCCATCAATAGCACCCACATCACCATGTGTGCCCCAGATCACAGCACAGCCTGCTATATCGACCGGAAGAGCAACCAGTTGGTCATGCTGCAGGCCCTGGTGGACCATAAGGGATGGTTTATGGACATCTATGTGGGTTGGATGGGCTGGGCCCATGATGCATGACGTGGCTTCTGCTGGAGGATGGAGGTGGAGACCTAAATCCCCTACTGGGAGCTCACCATCAGGGATGCCACCAGGCCATTATGTAGAGTGGGGGACACAGCCTACCGCCTGCAGCCCTGGCTCAAGCAGCCATACACAGGCCACCCAGACCCCACCCAGGAGCTGTTCAGTGTCCACCTCAACTGGGCATGCTACCCCTTGGAGTATGCCTTTAGCTGCCTGAAGGTTTGGTTCAAGTGTCTCCTCATATGGCTGGATGTTCGGGTGCATAATGTCCCTCAGGTTGTGGAGGCATGTTGTGCCCTCCAAAACATTGTGGAAGGCAAGAAGGGGGCCTTCCTCCTGGGGTGGATGGCCAATGCTGGCCCTGGGTACGAACACCTGGGTGTGGCTTCTGACCACCAAGTCCATCGTGACAGGGTGGGGATCCAGGAACCTCTTCAGGAGGGCTTTGCCCATGGGCCCTAGTGACCCTCCCCAGGGCACCCCCCTACAGGGTCCTCCGGCCACAACCCCACCCCATCCCTACCATGACCCCTACCGCCCATCCACCCATCACCACTCCTACCCGTCATAATGAGGGACACAGGGGTGGTAAAAAAGTAGACTCTTTACTGTAACATAGCAACTTCGTGCAAAATGAAAAGTGTGGTACTAACTACTTACAGTGCAGACCAACGGGTAACTTTATACATGGAGGGGTTTGGGTCAGGGGTGAGGGCATCTGAATTTGGAGGGGGAGCTTGGGACATGGGGGGAGGCCTCAGTCCTCAGAGGGGGTTGGGAAGCCATGAGCCCCAGCAGCTGTGGGATCCCCTCTCACCCTGGATTCAGGGTCCCTGTCGGAGCTGGGATGGGGCCAGAATCATAGGGTGGTATGGCCATGGGAAAGGTGCAGCAGGCACAGGCTCAGTGTCGGGGAGAAGGGGGTTAAGGGAGGCAGGGGCAATGCGGTTGCAGGGGCTGGCATGGCAGTGCCCACTGTGGTCATCAGCCAGCAGCGAAGCCCATCATGAAGGCTGGCAAGGGAGTTCAGCTGGGAGCAGGGCAGCAAGGGCAGTGGGCAGGGAGCAGTGGAGGCAGCAGAGAGGTGGCAGGAGTGGGAGGCTGGGCCAGCTCTTCCCTCAGGATGCTGGTGATTGTCCTGAGGTGGGAAATCATCTCAGCCCAAGCTTACTGCTGCCGTGCCAGGTCCGCGTCCTCCACCCACAGTCGCTACTCTGCCAGCTTGTTCTGGTGCTGAAGGGAAGCTATGTAGGCTAAAGTGTCATCCTGGGCATGTGGACATACCCTGCAGGTGTGGGTCCACCGGACTGGTGGTGATGCCCTCTCCTCTGCCACTCCCAGACTTCCTGGCTCCCTGACCTGTGTGGGGCTGGCTGGTCCCAGTGGTGTGGTGGAGCTCACCCAGGCCTCAGAAGGCACAGCTATAATATAAGGGTGGAAGGGGAGAGAGAGACAGTAAGTCAGTCCCACACCACAGCCCCAAGGGCTGTGCCTTCCACTCCCTGTGGGCAGCAACTTCCCAACCCCCTGTCTGACAGCCCAGTGGCCCTGGTGGAACCTGGGCACTGAGGGGTCCCTGCAAGGGTGTAGCACACACCAGGCACGGTCCAAGCCTCCCTGATACACCTTCTCCCCTCATGTGCAGTTCATGGAGCTACTCATGGAAGTGAGTGCTGACTGTCACCTGCAGGCATGTCAATGAGCCAGGCGCCATGGCTTTCTGGGCTGCGTCTGCGATGGGGCAGGTGGCCGTGTGGCTAGCCTGCTTCCAGCCATGGCAAGGGCGGACATTCTCTCCCACACCCCAGGGTACGTGACGTATGGAGTACTTACTGGCAGACCCTCAAACAGGTCTGGGGATGCCCTGCTTGATGCGGCCTGGCTGGAGGCTGCCAAGGCCATGGCAATCATAGGGTCCTGCCACTCGACTCTGGGTCCAGCAGCAGCTCCAGCTGGGTGGTCTAGCTCAGTGGGGCTGGCTGCTCCTCTTCTGCCTCAAGTCCAGCTCTGGCACTGCAGGGAGCTCCTCTGCTATGGTGTCAAGGAGGGTGTGTGGGGAGGGGCTGTCCTTGCCCTCTCAAGGAGACTGCAGCTGCTTTTAAAAGGGGCAGGTGGAGGGTCTTGTGCCTGCCTGACTGCATCCCTGGTTCTGGTGTACCCCTGCCACAATTCCTTGACTTGGAGTGCACCTGTTCCAGTCTCTGGGCGGGGTGTCCATGGGCTACCAAGCCAGTGGCAAGTTGGGAATAGGTGGGGGCATTCTGCCTCTTGCCAGTGGCCTCCCAGGACATATCCTCATCCTGCCAGAGGCCCAGGAGGTCCTAGAGCTCAAGCTCCATCCAGCAGGGGGCCCAATGGTTGTTGGCTCAGACAGACTCCTGGGACCCCTCAGCCAGCTCCCTGGGGGACCTCTGGGGGGCACGGGGTGGCTGGCTGTTGGTCATTGGATCAAGATAGCTGAGATCCATGGGTGTGAGCGTGTAGGTGCGAGCAGCCCATCTCCTTGCTGCCTCTCAGCTTCCTGCCATGGGGTTCCTGGGGCTTCCTGCAGCTTTAAAAATGGCCAGATGCAGAGAGCATCGAGCTCCAATTGCACTGGCCAGGGCGTCTCCCAGCTCCAGCTGGCTGGCACCATGGAGGACTGTTCTCTCAAAAAAAGGGCTCCCAGGGCATCAACACATGCTTTTTCTGAAAGAATCTTTTGGAAAAAGGTGCTCGCCCTCATCTGGGAGCAGAAGGTTGCTGCTGGAAAAAGTCCCACATTCTTTCAATTTATTATCAAAAGAATACGTTTTGCGTGTAGATGCTCCATGGGATTTTTCAGAAGAGCCCTGGCTCTTTCAGGAAATCTTGCTAGTGTAGTCGTAGCCTTGATGTTTATATTCTACATAAGGAGCATTCAGACAGGACAAGGGACGAAGGAGAGAGACAGGGATTACTTATGGAAAATGAAGCACTTAATGATGGTGCTTAAGTTGGATTTCACTTTTGTGGGAAAGGAACTGATTTTTTTTAGGCCTTTCTATTATCTGCTACACTAATGGATTCTTATATCTTCTTTCTTTTCATTTTTATTTTTCACTTCACAGTAGGATTAGTATGTAATTATTGTAAATTCTAGATAGATTGTAGTGACTTTAATTTAGTTTTCGGCCCTGGTCTCTCCTCACACTCCAGCTGAGCATAACTGCCTATATTTAATTTTCTGATTATAATTGTGTAAGTGTTTAATACAATATATTACTGCTTTACTATTGCTATCTAACACTTTTGTCTTGTTGGGGTTTTGTCCACAGTTTTATAAAGTCATCCTTGTTTCCCCCAGTCCTACATTATAAATGATAATAGTCACAAAATCAGAGTTTAAAACCAGAAGGGATTATCTGACTTCCTGTGCATCACAAGCTATTAAGATGAACCAGCACCTGCACATTAAAACCAGCAACTGAATTTAGACTAAAGCCTCTCAGAGCACAGAGAGCTAGACCATTATGTGACGCTGGCGGAGAACAGGAGGGACCAAACCCAGCAACTATACACCACACCACAGCAACTCCAACTCAGGAACTTACCCATGCAACAAACCTCGGTGCCAGCTCTGACCACATATCTACACCAGCAACACCATCACAGGACCTAACCAGGTCAGTCACATCATCACAGGTTCATTCAGCTGCACATCTACCAATGTAATATATGCCATCATGTGCCAGCAGTGCCCTCTTGTATATACATTGGACAAACTGGACAGTCCCTACAGAAAAGAATAAATGCACACAAGTCAGATATCAGAAATGGCAATGTACAAAAGACTGTAGGGGAGCACTTCAATCTCCCAGGACATGTAGTAACAGATTTAAAAGTAGCTATCCTACAGAACAAAATTTTAAAACTAGACTCCAAAGAGAAACCGCTGAGCTGCATTTCATCTGCAAATTTGACACCTTCAGCTCAGGATTAAACAAAGACTGTGAATGGCTAGCTAAATACAAAAGCAGTTTCTCCTCTGTTGGTGTTCACACCTCCAGATCAATTGCTGGTAGCAGGCCTCACCCTCCCTGACTGAGTTAACCTCGTTATCTCCAGCCTTGCTCTGGCCTGCCTATTTATACCTGCTTCTGCAAATTTCCACTACCTGCATCTGATGAAGTGGGACTTTGCCCATGAAAGCTTATGCTCATATATTTCTGTTAGTCTATAAAGTGCCATAGGATCCCTCGTTGCTTTTGCAGATCCAGACTAACACGGCTACCCCTCTGATACATATCTACACTGTAGAGTTATTTCAAATAACTCATTTTTTTGAAAACAGTAAACCTCATTGCTGGAGGAATAATGCCTATTTTGAAATAGTAATTGTGTGTGTATTGTACTTTGTGTGAAGCTGTGTTATTTCAAAATAACTCTGTAGTGTAGACATGGCTTTGGTGTCTAAAGCCCACCCCCCCGCAAAATGCCAGGAAAATGATGGTATTTGAGCAAATAAAGAGAATGAAGATCACTGACAGCTGGGAAAACAGCAGTGTGTAACAGAGGCTGCGTCTACACGTGCACGCTACTTCGAAGTAGCGGCAGTAACTTCGAAATAGCGCCCGTCACGTCTACACGTGTTGGGCGCTATTTCGAAGTTGAAATCGACGTTAGGCGGCGAGACGTCGAAGTCGCTAACCCCATGAGGGGATGGGAATAGCGCCCTACTTCGACGTTCAACATCGAAGTAGGGACGTGTAGACGATCCGCGTCCCGCAACATCGAAATAGCGGGGTCCTCCATGGCGGCCATCAGCTGGGGGGTTGAGAGATACTCTCTCTCCAGCCCTTGCGGGGCTCTGTGGTCACCGTGGGCAGCAGCCCTTAGCCCAGGGCTTCTGGCTGCTGCTGCTGCAGCTGGGGGTCCGTGCTGCATATACAGGGTCTGCAACTAGTTGTTGGCTCTGTGTATCTTGCACTGTTTAATGAAAGTGTGTCTGGGAGGGGCCCTTTAAGGGAGCGACTTGCTGTTGAGTCCGCCCCGTGACCCTGTCTGCAGCTGTGCCTGGCTCCCTTATTTCGATGTGTGCTACTTTGCCGTGTAGACGTTCCCTCGCTGTGCCTATTTCGATGTTGGGCTGAGCAACGTCGAAGTTGAACATCGACGTTGCCAGCCCTGGAGGACGTGTAGACGTTATTCATCGAAATAGCCTATTTCGATGTCGCAACATCGAAATAAGCTATTTCGAAGTTGGGTGCACGTGTAGATGTAGCCAGAGTGTTAAGTGCACCCCATGGTCTGATCCAGCTTCCATTAAAGCAAATGGGTATTGGACTGAATGCTATCTGTATGCTATCAAGTGGGACATCTCACAGCACGAAAGCTGTAGCAAGTGGCAAGAGAGAGAGAAAGCAAGAGTGTATGGTGAGTGAACAGATGGTTTTCAGTGGTGCAGAGAGAAGTGAAAGGGCAGTTATGCCTTAGAGGGGTGGCCATGTTAGTCACTAGCTTCACAAACAACAAACAGTCCTGTGGCACCTTAGAGACTAACCAATCTATTAGGGCACAAGCTTCCACGGGTAAAACCCATTTCCTTAGATGAATGAAGTGGAAAATGCAGAATCTAGCATTGATATAGTTGGGGGTTGGGGGTGGGTGGGGAGAAGGGCAAAGGAAAAAATTGGATTACCTGTCACTAGTAGGACCAGTTAATGAAGCACATTATATACGCTGTGTCTCATTCCTGCAAATATCAAAGGTGAGGAACTTGCCCTTATAATGCAAAAGATCCTTTATCCTTCTGTTCAAGCCTAGGTTAAACGTGTCAAATTTGTAAACGAATTACACTTCAGAGATCTCCCTCTGTAATCTTGTGGTAAGATTATTTTGTAGAAGAATGGATACTTGTAAAATGAGTTATTAAATGTCCAGGCATGTTAAAGTGTTCCCCTTCAGGTTTATGAGTATTCCAGTTCCTGATGTCCATTCATCCTTTGGTGCAGAAACTGTCTGGTTTGTCCAGTGTACATGGCAGAGAGGTACGGCTGGCTTCTGATGGCAACTATCACAGCATTAGTGCATGTGAAGGTGTCTCAGCCCCCAGTGGTGTGGCTGATATCGTTAGGTCCTGTGATGGTGTCACTTGTATAGATATGTGGACGGAGTTGGCAACAAAGTTTGTTACAGGGATAGGTTTCTGGGTTAGTGTTTCTCTAGCATGCTATGTGGCGGCTAGTATTTTCCTGAGGTTGGTGGGCTGTCTGTAGAAGAGGACTGACCTGCTACCCAAGGTCTGTGAGAGTGAGGGATTGTATTCCAGGGTAGACTGCAGGTTGTCAGTGATGCACTAATGGAGTTTAAGCTGGGAGCTATAGGTGATGACAAATGGTGCTTTGTTATTTTCCGTGTTGGTCCTAACATGAAGTATGTGACTTCTGGGCACTTGTCTGGCTCTTTTTCTTTATTTACCCAGGCAGGTAATTAAATTTTAAGAATCCTTGATAAAGGTCTTGTAGGTTTTTGTCTCTGTTGATGGGATTGGAACTGATACAGTTGTATCTTAAGGCTTGACTAAGGACAATGGATCACGTGATGTGTCTTGGAGGGAAGGTGGATGCATATAGGTAAGAATAGCAGTCAGTGGGTTTCCAGGGTAGAGTGAAGTTTATGTGACCATCATTGATTTGTACTGTAGTGTCCAGGAAATGGATGTCTTCTGTAGAATGCTAGCTTGTGGTGTGTGTGTGTGTGTGTGTGTGAGAGAGAGAGAGAGAGAGAGAGAGAGAGATGGTATAGGAAGGGAATCTAATGACCTTTTTCATGGGAGGAGGAAGCTTAGATACACTGTGTCAATTAGGAATTAAGACACTGTTGTACTTGAATAGATGAAATATAACAGACCATAAATTTTTCACTATAAAGCCATGTGCATTCACTGAAATTAGCATAGAATTTAGCTCCGAGTACCTTTGCTAAGTTATATTTATATTCCTTGCTGTTTTTAAAATCCTTTACATAAGTATTAGAAAGTTGTAGTTGATCTCTTTTTTGGAAACTCCACAGGCAGCCGCAAAAGAATAATCAATTTGATATCTATTGTATAAATCAGCTTTTCCCTATTTTATTTACCCACGGAACCCTTTTAAACTCAAAAGAATTTTGCAGGACCACATTCCCAGGCTTTACTGCCCTCGGTCACCTAACCTGCCTGTCCATCTCCAGGCTTTACCCACCTCAGTCTTCAGCCCCCAAACCCATATCCTCATGCCCAGGCTTAACCCCTGAAGCTGAAAATACGCCCTCCGACACCCACAGGCTTAACCCCTCTCAGCTCCAAACCCCCGCCATCCCCAGGATTAACCCACCTCAGCCCCAAACCAGCTCCCAGATCTAACTCATCACTGGCTGGGGGAACTTACGCTGGGTGGCCACATACAGTCAGCAGAAGGAAGGCTGGTGTGGAGGTGTTCTGCTGGTAGGGTGAGCTGAGCCACACCCACTGGAAGGATGTGGCTGCTCAGTAGTGGGATGAGTGAGGGGCTCTCTGTGGCTTCCTGTCCTACTGCCACTGAAATAATGGACTTTAATTCCATTGGTGTAAAGGTCGGATCCTTCCTGACACCCTGCCAGCCATTAAACCAAATAAATTTAGGTCTAATGTTTCAGTGGCAGCAGGGCAGGGAACCACAGAGGAATTTTCTTGCGGAACCCTTATTTTCACTTTGTGGAACCCCAGGGTTCTGCAGAACACCATTTGGAAAACACTGGGCACCATGTATGAAGCAAGCAGGAGGGTTTATTACACACAGCACTAGTGGAGTGCCACTTCACCCGTCAGGACTCAGCGAAGCACTGCCAGACAATAGATTACAATTGATTACATAGATTATTGATGGGATGGAGGAAACTACAACATGGGTGTCACACATGCCTGGATAGGTTCTAGCAGCAAGACGAAATGAGCACAATAAGCCAATAATCTAAAAAGGTTACAGAGTATCTCTGCCCATAGCTTATAGAACATCTTATCTCCAGAACAAGTGGTTTCCTCTACATGTTAAACAAAACAGATGCACAATGACCGGTTCATGTCAAGATAGGATAAAGGATGTGGTGACGCCTCCACATGTGTGCATCTGGGGGGTTTGTCTAGAAGATTTAAAGCACAAATCATTAACAGCATACAGCACTAACAATTGGTTTCCACGTGCAGGGCCTCTTCTTGGAATGTAGTTGCTGAGGCAGTTATTCCTCCCTGCAGACTTCAAGGCCCTTCCTGCCTGAGCTGGGATGTCCTCCTTTGGGACTTGTGAGAGAGATAAGGGAGAAGGGGGGCCCATCGAGGTATCTTTCCACTCATGCTAGCTGGGTTTCTGTATTATAGGCCTACTCCAGGCTTTAAGAATCAAACAGGGACTCTTTAGCACAAACCGTGGCCTGCCTGAGGAATTTTCACCCTACAACTGGTATAAAGATTTTTTCCCGGTAAAACTAGCTGAGTGTATGTGGCTGTTCCTTTTCCTTCTGTTCATTTTTATAGTTTGTTGTTATTCTTAGAGATGGGCAAATTCTTTTTACCTGGTTTCAAACCCATTCGAACATTATGGGCAAAATCCTCATTCCAATGGAAGTGCTGCTGGGGTCAGAATCTCACCCTACTAATTTGAAAGGGAACATTAGGTAGTTAGATGTTAGATGCATCCTAGAGTGTTCTTAGAATTGAGTTCTGCATAAAAAGACTGTGAGAAAAATCTAATGGAAAAAATCATGTGGAAAATGGACTAGAGAGTGGGCAGAGTGCAACAAATAGAAACTGAACTCAAAAAAGGACTACAGAGAAATTCTACCAAAAAAGACAGGGGTTCTTTCTGCTATACTAGATTTTGGCATTCTGATTTTTTTTCCTGATCCTGCTGTATAGTACATGTTCCTTTTTCATTAGGAAAATATTTACATTTTCAAATGTGAATATTCTTTGGTAGGAAAAACATGGGTTTAAACTGCTGGAGAAAAAAATCTGTGCAACCAAACAAAATTTTAACACATTTCAGCCAGTTATTTTGAAAGGTTCTATCATCCATAATAGAACAATCTGTGATAGAGTGGCAACATGGGCACCAGAAGGAGAGTAAAGTCAGAAGCAACTGACCTCATTTGTGATAAGTAACTTCACCTTTCCATGTTTTTCTCCTCTCCCATTCTTTGCCTGTTTGGTTTGTTTAGGTTATAAAGTCTTCAGCACTCTCACTTTACAAACTTTGCCTGCCACAGTGGATCCTAGTCACAGGCAGGCCCTAGAGACACTACTGTAATATAAATAACAATTGTCAAAGGGCACTTTAAAGACTAACAAAATAATTTATTAGGTGATGAGCTTTCTTGGGACAGACCCACTTCTTCAGATCAAGAAGTGGGTCTGTCCCACAAAATCTAACCACCCAAAAAACTATTATCTTAGTCTTTAAAGTGCTACTGGACTGCTTTTTCGTTTTGATAGACTACAGACTAACACTGCTATCTGTCTGTCACAATTGTCAAAGGGCCTGAGTAGTGCTTGAGACCAATAAAATTGACCATCCACCATCTTTATATTGGCATACATCTCTTGAAGTATCAAAGTACTTTTCACATTTTTCTTTTAAAAAATGCTCAGAATCTCTGTAGAGTAAGTGCATTTATTTATAAGGATACTCCCTGTCTCTGATGTAAATTGCCTCGTATTGACTTTTTTATGCTTAAACAATGAAGTAAACAGCACAGGATAAATATAAATGGAACAGGTTATTGTCATGTAGTGCAAGCAAAGACCACCTTGTGGTCCTTCGACCTTCCCTTACTTAAATCAGCCATAAAATTTTGCCTGTCTAGGCTCAGAAACTGCTTCCCATGTTTTACTATGATGGAGGTCACAGGCAAAATGAATATTTTACTCAATTGTTTAAAAAGTTGCCTGCCTTGAGTGAGTGCATTAGTAAGAGTTTTTCAATGCTGACTGAGTTATGTATTTTAAAGTAAGGCTCATTGATTTTTTCCCCCTAAAATGCAGGGTTTGATAAAAAAAAATTCTAGGAAAGTTTTCATTTTGCCAAAATTTTTTGTTGTTTTTTACATAAAAAAAACCTGAAAGAGAAAGCCCTTTGCTGAACACAAATCAAGTTTGACTAAACAGAATGGGTTTCAGGCTAAAACCAACAGTTTTTTTTTCCATTTTTAGTAACAAAAATCTTTTCTGAACATCAGCATTTTTTTCAAAAATGGTTTTCCAAAACTGATTTGTTTCTCCTGGATTTCTGTTTTTGTTTTCACAGAAAATGTGAAAGCATTTTTACAGGAATTTTTAAACAACTTTTTAAATATTTTCCCATGAAAAATTACTTTTTAAACCCATTTTATTGTTATACCTTTAATCTGTAAGAACCTTACTATATTGCATTGAGGAATCCCATTTTCTGATCCTGCTAGTACATCCCCATAATATATGTTAGAACTTGCACAAAACTATCACTGTGAATTGCTAAACCTAGATTATAGCCTCAACCTGTAAAAATAAAATCCAAACACCACCCAATTTGGCCAAATCATTCTTAGGGTAATTACATTGTTTACCTATGTAAAAGTCTGTCCCACAATTTGACTGAATTGCACAATATTCTCTAAGAATTTCTTCATTAATTTAAAAAAGGAAATAAAATTTGAGGTGGTAATGCAAACAGATATATAAACTATAGGGAGACTACTTGCAGAATTAGTTTCTGAAAGATGATTATTTTCTACTTGTTGACACTCTTGATGCTTCTGTAGCTTGTCATACATTCAGAGCATGTAGACCAATACAGATTAGTTTCTGTGCCATTATCTTGGCTCATGCAATTGTTATAGTTAACTGATCAGTTAGAATACCAGATAAAAGTGAATCACTTTTGTCAATATTTGTGTAAGGAGAGAGATTGAAATGGTTGTTTCTAAGGCTTGTTAGACTTTCTGACGTGTCAATGTCTGCCTTTTGTTAAACAAAATAACCGTGTGATCATTAAGCTTTTGCCTCATTAAGTTTTATGAATCACACTTAAATTAAGTTTCATGCCCTTTTACAATATAGCTGGGAAAAGAGATAGTTGTGTCTATGAAAGAAACAAAGGGCGAGTTGCCATGTAAGAGCAACCATCTCTGCTTTTTACATAAACACTGGAAGATTCCGGCTTCTTTCCAAAGCTATCTTTGGATAGCTGAGGGGAAAAGAGGAGGAGGAGGAGGGGATAACAATACACATAAAAAACTGCTTACTTCACAGGACCCCTTTGCTCCTGGTACAAGCTTCAGCCCCTTGCCTCAACAACAGAACTAACTTCCATTTGGTGGGCTAAGTACAGTGTACACAGAGCCCTGGCAATTTTATGGAGCTTCTTTGCCAGTTGCTGCAGCAAGAGCAGATTCTTCAGCAGATATTTATAGTCACTGGCATCTGTGCCGCAACTGTAAAATGTGTCCTGTAAAAATATGTTGCAGACTACAGCACTTCAGAGGAACCTAACACATTCTGTCCTGTTATGAACCATGTTCCTGCTCCCTTTCATGAGTCTTATGATGCCAGGCAAGCAAAAGAGACAGTGCAGCTCCCAAAGCCAGTTCCAGAATGTCACCTCCAAAATGCAGTATGGGCAGGAAGAGAATGGGGCACACTCAGATGGAGGCTTCCTATTGACAGCTCTTGGGTGGGGAGGAGCTGAGTGAGAAGGCTGCCCTTCATAAGTGGGTCTTCGCCCATGAAAGCTTCTGCTCCAAAATATCTGTTAGTCTATAAGTTGCCACAGGACTTCTTGTTGTTCTCAAAGCTACAGACTAACACGGCCACCTCTCTGACACGTCATCCCTACGTTTTTCACTCACTCTGAGTACAAAGATGTCGAAGATGTTTAGCTTATTTTCACATTAAGCTCTGTATTAGGAAGTATTAGAGTGTTGAGGATTCCTTAATCCTACTAAACACTCCACCATGTTGGGGGCTCCTTGCACCTAAAGAACAGTGCGACAAAACAGAGTGCACCGCCAAGGTGGTAAACACTGCCTGCATGAAATGGAAGATAATTCCAGACAGACTCCAGGAACTACCGCGTAAAGTTCTCAAGCTGTGTGTTCAGCCCTTGGTGCCAGAGTTCAGGCTTACCCTCAACCTTGGGCTTTGGCCTTGTAGTGCCCCAGAAGGAGAGTGGCAAAGTAGCTTTAGGGAGGCTGCCCAAACCTGCAGCCAATCAGTTAGGGCCTGTGCGGAGCCAGTCACTGCGAGGATAGAACATATCCAATCAAGGTCAGTCTGGGCCCTATCAAAAGGCTGCAGAGCTGAGAAAAACTCAGTCTAGCCATGATCAGCAAGGCGGAGATGAAACACTTTGGACAGAGAAATACTGAGTAGGCTCAGGGGAGCTGGAGAGCAGCTCCAGTCTAGTACTTGTGGGGCTGTGGCCTCTGGTAGAAAGGGCTGAGAAGGTACAAAGGTTATGGGGAAGTGGCCCAAGGAACATTGAGAGGCAAGGGTAGGGAAAGAGAGCAGTGAGAGGTTGCTGCTTCAGGGTCTGAGTCTCCCCCAATCCTCCTTCTGCCACATCTTGCCACACTGGATTGTGGCCAGTGCAGACTTCAGCTTGCTCTTGAGATGAGGGACAAGATTTTAGGTTGAGGTTGGCCACTGAGGAAGGTCTGAGTTTGAGGACTACCATTACCCCTGAAAGAGAGTGGGGAGAGAATGGAGAAGTGGGACCTGCTAGAGGACGGTGCCCTGAAGTGGATGTGGTGGACCAAGAGAATGGCATGGGTCTAGAGCCAGAGGGTAGAGACAGCAGAGTGGAACAAGAACAATGGGTGAGACACTGGCCAGAGGGTAGCACACTCCTTGGACAATTGAGCTAATTCCCAGTTTAAGCAGTAGAAGGTGTCATGGTGGTGAGTCCAACCCCTTATAGGCCCCCATACTTGGGAGAGTGGGGTTCAGGTAGACTCAGGCTTTGGTGGCCCCTCCTAAGGTCATGCAGTAACTTTTGCTGTCAGGGACTCATGGTGCAATGAAGTTTGAGAATCTCTGCTGAAGAGCAATTTTTAAGCAATAGAAAAAAGTATTATAAAGTACTCACAAGCATTTTTCTAACAGCTTGGGGTATAATATCCCTAGGCATTTACATACATATGTATTAAAATTCACTAATAGGGACAACTCTTTGTTTTGTTGTTCTCCCTTTTGTCAAAATAAAAGCTGCTTTTTTCTGAGAAGTTAATAGCTCTTTCCCAGAATCTGTCAATTTTTGTGAAAGTGTTGCTAAAGTACCAAGTTGTTCAAATTCCCTCTGAGATCCACTGGGATTGCTATTGTTAAGATGGCACTTGAAGAAAGCTAGGTTCTAGGTCTGAGAATAAACGGGAGTGCAAATTTTGCCCAACCTAGGGCATTGCATGTTACCAGTTTGCAAGGAGCTTGATATAGAATGTAACTGGTATAAATTAGAATATTTGCAACTCCCTCCATTGCTATGAAGGTTGGTTCTCTAGGGCTGTGTTTACACTAGCAAGCTCTTTCAAAAGATTTTTTTTGAAAGGTGGGGGCTCGTTCAACAGATCCAGCACAGCATCCACACACAAAAAGTGTTCTTTTGAAAGTAAATTGAAAGAACACGGCGCTCCTTTTGAAATCACTTCCTCTCCCATTTCAGGAAGAGAACCCCCTTTCAAAACTTCTTTCTAAAGAAACATGTAGATGCTCTGCAGGCCCTTTTTTTTTTTGACAGTGCAGTCCTTGTTGGGCCTGATTTTTCGATCCCTGGCCCATTCTTTTGAAACAGTGGGGGCTGTGTGGATGGTCTCTTTCGAAAGAGCAGACAACTTTCTTTGCGTGTGGACGCACTCTTTCAAAAGAAGTTGTTTTGGAAGAGATCTTCCAGATAGGCTTCTTTCGAAAGATCTCAGTACTGTAGACATTACGTAGGTGTATAGGTCCTGGTATGCAGTTTTGAGTCAAGTGGTCATGTCTTAATCTGGCAGATTTGAAGTCTCCACTGGCTACATATGTGAAGATGAAAGATATGATGTTCTTTTATATCCAGAGAATAATTTATCTCATGGTCCTGAAATGTCCCCTTTTTTTCCCTCCTAATTTACTTGCTCTAATCAAAGAGACCTTGCACACACAAATCTTACATTTCCACTGAGAAATGTAGAAGAGGTTGACTGCGGGAGAGATTACATTAGGTAATAACAAAGGGCAAAATTCCCCAGTGCTACCTTTCCCCGCAAGCCAAGGAGTCTAACCATATCATGAATCAACAGAGCAGAGGATGGGTAAATGAATCTGAGAGCCAATCACAGGGAAAATCGAAGGATTATTCTAGGGTAGTGATGACATGTGCTGTCATGATGAAATATCATCTCACAATTCCAAGTCTGCTAAACCCAAGTTGCCAATTGGCAGACACTTACCCTCCCTGTGTCTACATGTGCCCCTTCCTTTCGAAAGCGGCATGTTAATGAGTGGGTTCAAAAGATGCTAATGAGGCGCTGCAATGAATATCTGGTGATCAGAAGAAGGGCTTTTGAAAACTGGGGGGGTCCTTTCAGAAGGTCCCGTCTCCACGGGCAGTGCACAATTCAAAAAGCCACACTTTCAAATCGCTGTGGCCGCCATTAAGCTAATGAGGCGCTGCATATTCATTGCAGCGCCTCATTAGCATCTTTCGAACCCCTCATTAACATGCCCCTTTCGAAAGGAAGGGGCACGTGTAGACCCAGCCTTACTGTATCGGTTTGAATTAACTTGAACCCTGACCACACTCAGAATTGTGTACCTATCCCAACCTGGAGTATTAGGCAAAAGGCTTGATGTCTTTTGTTCTAGAGAAAACTATAAATAAGTATCTAATAACTCAGATGAGGACAATTAATATACAGTCCTGGATAACAAATTTTGAAACTAACCTGTGCTTATTTTGGTCCTGATGGTTTATTTCACCATAATTTACACTCTACGAAATAAGTGCAAAGATGAGTAACAGAGCTCATTATAATAATGTTGCTAATGAATGGCATTTTTGTATATGGTGGCTACCTATGAGCACCTGTTAAGTCACCACCATAACAGACTTTTGTAACTGGAGATGCAGAAATTATTTAGTGAGTGGGCAACATATAAATTAAAAACATGTCTGCTAACAAAATTATCTCACCATTGTTAAAGCTCACTTCATCATTTCTTTTCAGAATGTTTCCCTGACATGCACAAATAAGTTTTTTTAATTATTTGCAGAAGTCAGTCTTAACAGGTATGAATATAATTTAAAGATGCAAGGTGAGTGTGGAGAGCCATTCCCGCAGCAAATGCTTCTGCTCTCGCCACACGGCCATGTGGGCTGCCACCAAATCGTCTGCCCGGCTGTGGCGGCAGCTCCGCCCACCACGGCGCCCGGTCCAGGGAGGCATCACTCCTTCGTCCTCCTTGGCTGCTGCAGGGCTCCCGGGCATATCCAGGGGGCTGGGGTGGCTGGCGGACGTCGAGGCTGTGAAAACATAAGGGGAGAGGGCAGCACCCTGTCAGTCACGAGACTAAGTACCGTGGGCCAGTAACCTTGTCCCCACTGCCATCCCTCCCTGCTTGTGGTGGGGGGCCCTGGGGAGGCCCCTCTGCTGTGGGGTCCATCAACGCAGGGCCATTAGAGTGGCTGCCCCAGCCATCCCTGCCCTCACAGGCATATGACCCTCATGGCAGCCCATGGCCCCATGTGGGGACACTCCACACACACGGGCCCCTCCCTGACAGCGCTGATGGCCATCCCTGCGTCCCTGGCCTGTGGCCGCATGCCTGGGCCCTTGCTAGCTGTGATGGGGACTGCCCCCCCTGCCCGCATGGTCGGGCACCCCACGCCTGGTCCTATCTGAGGGTTCAGTCCTGCTATCACTGTCCCCATTGCCAGCGGGTACATTGGGGCCTGGAGTATAGGGTCCTGGCTGGGGCTCCTCGCCCTGCACCTCTGGATCCACCGGGTCCAGGGTCTCCTTGGATGGGCTGGCCTCGCTGGGTCCCAGCAGCTGGTGGAGCTCTCTGAAGTAGGGGCACGTGGCTAGTGCCACCCTGACTGCCTGGCTGGGTCCCTAGCTCAGGCTTAGTGCTGCCGCAGCTCTTTTACTTTGGAGCAGACCTGGTTGGGGGTCCACAGGAGGTGACCCCTTGTGGCAAGGTTGTCGGCAAGGCAGACGAAGGCGGACACATTTCTCTTCCACCCCTCCATCCTGAGCATGACGTCCTTGACACCCAGACAGCCAGCAGGTTCCGGACCTCAGCTTCAAGCCAGAGGCCCCCCTTCCTCTTTGGGGACTGCCCAGAGCCTTGGGAGCCCTGCCACCCAGAACCCTTGGCTCCATGGGGATCCTGGG
This sequence comes from Carettochelys insculpta, assembly GCF_033958435.1. Taxonomy (NCBI): domain Eukaryota; kingdom Metazoa; phylum Chordata; order Testudines; family Carettochelyidae; genus Carettochelys; species Carettochelys insculpta. The sequence continues at coordinate 29,357,575 of NC_134144.1, forward strand.
GTCTTGGCTGCTAGCCATTTGTCCAGTCAAGGTGGGGTGTTGCTTTCTGGGGGTGCTTGGGACAGTTATTTAGCCACCTCATGCTCCTATGGCTGCCAGCACACTCTCAGCTTCCTGCATGGAGTTTCTGTGTCCCTGCAGCTTTAAGGCACCCAGAGCTGACAGCCATAGAGTTCTGGCTGCTGGCCAGGGTGTCTCTGTGGTGTTTTGTGCAGGTTCTCAGGAGAGATTCAAATGCCATCCTGCTGAGTAGCAAAGTGCCCACAGGTAGCTTTCTGTTTTTGTTGGAGGTGCAAATTCACTCATGCCTTTGTGCACATGGAAAAAATTATTCCCCCCATGCATGGAAAAACTCCACACATGGATGGAAATGATTAGACAGAACGTTGATCCAAATAAGTTTTTAAATTACACATTTTAGTTACAGTATTTTAATTACACTATGATTAATAATAAACCAAACACTGAAGTAACTGACTAAACTACAGGACACTAAAATCATTCTAATAACATAAAAAAGGGAAGAAGGGTTCCTTTGAAGATTAGGTTTACTTTTGAAAGAGCTGCATCGACACTGCTTTTCTCCTTCTGAAAGAAGCTCCTTCGAAAGATATGCAAATGAGGTTCCAGATATACAAATCTGTACCTATTTTGCATTTTTGATTTCCCTCATTCACATGCTTCTTTCAAAAGAGGAATGCAAGTGTAGGCACAGCCAGTGTGTGTGTCACCCATTATTATTTGATATCAATGACTCAGATCTAAAATGAGAAGGCTGCGTGAGTCGGTCCTATTAGTGTTAACTTACAGTGCTAGTTTGCATTGATCAGGAAAGAAATGTCTGTTTTGAGGGTTTATTTGGGTCAAGACATTTTTACCAACATCCTTCTTCCCTCAAAAGAACTTACATTTGCATGTTATTTTTTAGCCCAAATAAACATTATAGTATCCATATTTTTAAGATGGTTCTATAGTAACTTATCATAGTGGTTGTCTAATAATTTGCCTTAATATACTACTCTTTGGCCATGTCTACACTAGCCCCAAACTTTGAAATGGCCATGTAAATGGCCATTTCGAAGTTTACTAATGAAGCACTGAAATACATATTCAGAGCCTCATTAGCATGCGGGCGGCCGCGGCACTTTGAGATTGATGAAGCTCACAGCCACGCGGCTCGTCCTGACGGGGCTCCTTTTCGAAAGGACCCCGCCTACTTTGAAGTCCCCTTATTCCTGTGAGCAGATGGGAATAAGAGGACTTCGAAGTAGACGGGGTCCTTTCGAGAAAGAGCCTCGTCGGGATGAGCCGCACGGCTGCGAGCCACATCAATTTTGAAGTGCCGCGACCGCCCGCATGCTAATGAGGCGCTGAATATGTATTTCAGTGCTTCATTAGTAAACTTCGGAATGGCCATTTACATGGCCATTTCGAAGTATGGGGCTAGTGTAGACATGGCCTTTGTGATACTGGAGACTTATTGTGTCTTTTGCTCTATACAGAACAAACATATGAGGGCCCCACACAGGCACACTGAGGTGCAAATGACTATGTTTAATAATTATGTATATAAGCTGTAGTAAGTACAGGCCCAGTATGAGACCTGTTCACGTTCAAGATCAAGTTAATCAAGCGTGTTGCATGAAACATAATGGATGGTGGTTGTGTGAGTGCTATGCCAAAATTGACATTAATGCCACTAAAAAGGGCTGGGCACGATTAGTACAAAAGGAATTAGCTGAAGAGGTGGTGCGAATTCAAGACGTGGCTTGTGCCATAGGATTTCATAATTTCTCCTTAAATGGCAATATCTGCCCCACAAGTGAGGCAGGATTCTGTGTGCCTGTGACAAGCACCATTCAAATAGGAGCCCATGCCTTTTGGCCAACAAGAAAGGATAATGCTGTCAGTGAAATGATCATCCCGCGTGAACGCTTACAAAACTTGTTAATTGACCTGTTTCCCCCCGTGAAGTTCTTACAGCTAGATATACATGACTTGGTTGCAAGAACTAAGGAATCCCTTATACCAATAGCCCAATTGATTCAACAGCAGATAAGTGAAATTGATGCGGTGCACCAAGAGGTGGAAACACCCTGGTGGGCGACTCCAGAGGATGTGACTTTACATCCAGTGGTCCGCACTCTAAGCGTATTCCTAATGGGGATCCAGGCACTAACTGTTGTTGTGTTGATAGGAGTGTGCTGCTACATGATCCGTCAGACAAAGAAAGCTAAGTTACAAGGTCGAGTAAACAAAGGAAGGGAAATAGCAATCAACACTGCTGTGGTACACCCAAACAATCATTTCATGGAGTGAGAAGTTAAAGCACAATAACCTACATTGGTATATCACAAAGTTATAAGACCTATATTCTATATATTCCATATATATTCTATATATCCCATATATCCATAACCTACATTGGTATATCACAAAGTTATAAGACCTATATTCTATATATTCCATATGCACATTTATTCCATAACACACATTTGTATCTTTGGGATAGTCTCTATATCCCCACGAAGCCCTCAGTAGGACAACAAATAGGTGTCTGACCCCGCCCCCCCACGAACTCAAGGTCCCAGGCCTAACATTCCCAGGCCCATCATAAGGGACTAAAAAATAACTGAATAATAAAATCTGCCTAATAGTCGTATGAGGGAATGTGCAGACTAAAAAGACAGATGGGGCATGAGTGTATAGATGGTAACATAAGGTAACCACATAACAGTGTTTAACCCACTGGGTTATCTTTAGTCCACACATTATGCTCTTCCGGGACGTGGGTAAACATCCTTCCCATAAAAAGACAAAAAGTGGGGGGAATGTAGTAAGTACAGGCCCAGTATGAGGCCTTAGGCCTGAACCAAAGTAATGGTCAAGACTTTACTAACAGAAAGCAAAGTGCAGCTGTGAGCTAAAGGAATGCATTGCTCACAGAAGTTGGCAAGAAGAGGGTTGATGTTGCATAAACATATCTACCTAGCATATTGAAGTAGGAACTTGGTACCAGAACACCCTACTCTGGAACATTCCACAGATAAGAAAGAACAGGCCGACCCATCCCAGTGACAGGGGCAAAGGGGTAATATGATGGATAGAGTTGTTTTGTTCAAACCAACATGTACAAGGTGAGAGGCGGCACCTGACTACGTAGAAGGGTTGTACCTCAATACATCAGGAGTGATGTGTAAATTGTTTGTACCTGTGTATAAGAATGTACTCCTGGGGTGTGGTCTGGGTCCAGCCGAGGGGGCAGTGGAAAGTCCTGCCACTGACTGAGCCGAGTCCATTGACCATGGGTGCATATTTGTAGTATGCCCTGACTTAGACTAAGAAGTCTACAGGGAACTACTAGTGTGTCCAATACAGCAATAAACCTGGCCAACGTGCCTTCGCACCTTACTAGACTCTGTGGTCATTGGGGGTTCTCTTCAGGTCTGCTGTCGGCTATCTGCAGAGCTGGGGCAGCGCACAGAGGGAACACACACACGCAGCCAAGTGATACCAACAGTGCAGAGAGAGCAGAGCACCATGCTGGTAGCATCTGACAACATAAGCCTGCCAGGCCTACCTGCGTGAATACCTTAGTACTCTGGAAGATAACTGGAGATGCAGTTATCTCTGGAAGGTTGATGGAGGCTTGAGAATCACAGAACAGGGAGGCTCGCTAGATGGCTCATAGACTACATAAAGTGACATTACTAATTCATATACACTACCAAAGCCAATATGCATTGTGGTTCTGCTCTTCTGCAGAGAGAGCTTGAAGGGAGTTCTGTGTAGAAATGTGACAAATAAAAGAGTGCGATAAAGAGGGAAATCAAAGACTCAATGGCTTCAGTCTTGCATTATTTGCCTGCTCCTTCCTGCCTGGAGAGGTGTTGGTGTGAAAGATTTGAAGTGGTTTCATTGCATTGCCACTGCAGCAGCTCTCATTTGATGGCATGGATGTGGGCTCTCATTTGACAGCCTGGGATGGGGGCTGACCTCGATGACCTCTTGAGGGCCCTTCCAGCTCTGTGATTCTATATTTCTACAGGGACCATAATCTGTTCTTCCAATGGCAGAATGGCCACAGCAGGTGCAGGACCAGCTCTCAGGGACAGAAGGGCATGTACTGAAAACAGAAGTTTAGGGCCAGAGGAATGGTTCTATGTTGTCTGTCCCAGAAATCTGCAGTGTAGGAGTGAAAGAAGGTGGCATAACCGGAGTCCATTGGGTTCTGTCTACTCTCACTGCCAGGCCTACCAGGAGCTTATGATGAATGTAAGTTACTGTGGACAGCTCTGATTTGCTCCAGGGACTGAGCAAGCCTCACAACAATTCTAGAAGATGGGAGGTCCCCAGGTGCCTGAAATCCAACATTGTTTCCCCGCAATCTCATTGCTACCCCCAAGCAACAGAGATTAGAATTCCAGGTCATGGATATTTGCTTATGCTTCAGAGGAAGGTGAATAAAACCACTCACAATGCAGTTGACCAATTGTGCAATACTGTACTATGGGTGGATATCTCTTCTGGACCCCACCTGGCTATGAGTTTTTGCCTAGAGGCATGAAGTCAAATAACAAATTTAGTTTTGATCCCAGCTAGTGTAACTACAGAGCGTGCTTATTCTTTCAGATTAATACATTAAAAAAAAATCAGCGGGTGGTAACAGACCTCAGGCCGGGGAATTTTAGCACTAGTGGAGACAAAGGAAGAAATAAGCAACTTTCAAAGGAATATTTTGCAAACTTTCTATCCTGTGAGGAAGGAGCAATGTTTTGACTATAGCCTTCAGCAGCAGCTGAGACTGTGCATTTTCTTTTGCATTTTGAAATAAAATGTGCACTGTTAATTATGAAAAACATTAATGTAGCATCAAAATAACCTGTACATCTCTTCTCAGTTTTTTTCTGCTGGAATAGTAATCTCTGGCTACGTCTACACGTGCAGCCAACATCGAAATAGTCTATTTCGATGAATAACGTCTACACGTCCTCCAGGGCTGCCAACGTCGATGTTCAACTTCGACGTTGCTCAGCCCAACATCGAAATAGGCGCAGCGAGGGAACGTCTACACGTCAAAGTAGCACACATCGAAATAGGGATGCCAGGCACAGCTGCAGACAGGGTCACAGGGCGGACTCAACAGCCAGCCACTCCCTTAAAGGGCCCCTCCCAGACACAGTTGCACTAAACAACACAAGATACACAGAGCTGACAACTGGTTGCAGACCCTGTGCCTGCAGCATAGATCCCCAGCTGCCGCAGAAGCAGCCAGAAGCCCTGGGCTAAGGGCTGCTGCCCACGGTGACCATAGAGCCCCGCAGGGGCTGGAGAGAGAGCATCTCTCAACCCCCCAGCTGATGGCCGCCATGGAGGACCCAGCAATTTCGACGTTGCGGGACGCGGATCATCTACACGGTCCCTACTTCGACGTTGAACGTCGAAGTAGGGCGCTATTCCTATCTCCTCATGAGGTTAGCGACTTCGACGTCTCGCTGCCTAACGTCGAAGTTAACTTCGAAATAGCGCCTGATGCGTGTAGACGCGACGGGCGCTATTTCGAAGTTGGTGCCGCTACTTCGATGTAGCATGCACGTGTAGACGCAGCCTCTGTGACTAAAGGTCCCCAGCTGTAGGCAGCATGTGAGGCAGGAGCTTCACAAAAGTCATACAATAAAATCTGAAGCGTTTACCATTATGATCCCATCTTTAGAATCTCATGTCTTCCTGCCTTCTATAGTGTAATCCCACATTACAACATTATTTTTGTATGGTTCTGTGCAATGCTGAAAGTCCTCTGTTCATCATTCCTGTGATGCAGGAACAGCCCAAGGCTAGGTTTGACATAGAACACTTGTGTTCCTAATACTTGTTTGCTGGGAGATTTACTTTTACAGTTTGTATGTATAAAGCTATTTATGTGCTAAGAATGATTAGTAAAGACATTAACTTTCAAGTTTGGAGCCTTCTCTCCCCCCTCCCCACACCCAATTTCCTTTCTATGTCTCTGACTCCTTTGTAGACTGGCTTACAGAGTTATCATTCAATGAAGATGAATGACCTAACAGGATAGACTGCAAGAAGTGTCTATCTGGGCCTTGCCTGCAGAAAGCAGTTTTATTTGTGTCACAACAGTACAGTTTAGCCCCAAACAGGATTATGGGTCATTCTGCTGTGCAAATATATGTAGAAAGAATGGTGTCAACTCACACAAAACAAGCAGCTCCCACTCAGGAGATTAGAATACATGTAGCTAATAGGGACTGTCTCAACCACTTACACAGTAAATTATTTGGGCAAGAGACAGTTTATGTGTTTGTACGGCGGCTAACACAATGGAGTCCTGATCCATGACTATGTCTCCTAGAAACCACTGCAATACAGATAAATAATAACTTCACACCTGCATATGTTTATTCTGATTAGTACTGGTTTACTGGAAAAAATATTTGTCAAATGCCTGTATTTTACATATTTTACTAAATTCATCATAGATATTATTTGGCAATTGTACTTTGGTGTTATAGAGTTGTCCACTGGTGGGTGGGAATGAGAAAAAAAAGAATAGTTTTCTCAAAAAGATCACAAATTTGACAAACTGTCAAATATTATTCATCTAGCTTAGCCCAAGGATATTTATACTGCTGCCAGGTCCAATATTAAATGACCAAATGAATCCAGCTATGCAGAAAGTAACCACAAATCTATATTTCTAATGAAAGGCATCAACACTGCTGTAATCTGTCTTAAATCTCATGGGAATTTATTCACCATCCCAAGCCACCTTTATGTCAAGAGACCAAAAATAATACTGCTGAAGATCAGCTCGATGTATTAGCCTTGTTCCGCATCCCGCGCCCTGCATTTCAGCATTGACTGTGCAAAAGTTGCCTCAGAAGGAAAAATGTCATGTGTAAATTGATGGTGATCTTAGCACAAACAACTTGTACTCCTCACCAGAGAGGGTATGAGCTAAACACTACTGAAGTCAGTGAAAAGCGTCCGATTGAGATCAGCGACTTTAGGTCAGGCCCTGACAGCTGGGTAGTCACCAGGGTGTTGTCTGGCTACACACTGTGGTTTTTCTTTTTTTCCTCAAGTCTGTCAGTTAGATCAGACATAGAAATGTAAAATGCAACAGTCAGGAACATAATGTGAATGTGTGACACTGCCTCAGGGCCTTGCATCCACAAAGCAATGAATAGGTTTATACAGAAGCATCACTATAGTATTTTCATCTCTGACAATATCAACATTCAGATATTGTTCAAGTTACATAAAGGCTATCTGTTTTACTGCAAATCCACATCCTGGCATTTGAAAAAGAAAATAAACCCATTTAAATATACACAAACTGGAAAATACCATGGACCAGATCCCCATGGCTTGATATGGCTCCTCTTGTACTGACTTACACTGATTTATACCAGCCAAGAAGCAGGCCCTGGGTATTAGTTGGACACTACATAACTTTACACATCTGAAATGAACAAAAAAAAAAAGTTTCTTTTTAATTATTTTGCCAAAACAAATGCCTTCCAATGTAAACTGCCTCTTCAAATTGGGAGCTGAGGATGAAAGTATTTTTTTCTTGCAGTGTCTTACATGTCTTGGGAAGGCTGCACATTCCCCATACATTTTTTTAGCATGGCATGACCATTGGGCAGCACCAGACCAAAGACTAGCATTACATATACACAGCATGTGTAAAATGCCCATGTCCAAAGGTACAGGGCTCATTTCTCCAACATTTATGTACAGCATGCCACAGAAAATTACAGCCCCTATTCTACGATATTACATGGCATGTATCAGATAGACCTCAGCAATAAACCCGAGTGGCTGATGCTTTCTAGTTAACTGATGTTGAAAATAGAAAGTAAGGTCTTGTTGAATTTCCCCTGTTCCATGGGAAGTCTGTTTGCAGGTCTGTTGTAGCTGAGTAGAGAATTAAGATTGGTGAGGTGGTATCTTTTATTACACTAACTCTCTTTGTGAGAGACAAGTTTTCAAGCTACTCAGAGCTATTCTTCAGGTCAGAGAAAGGTACTCAGAGAGTCATAACTCATACAGGGGGGAATGTTTAGCATAGGAAGTTATGATGTATTCTGAGGAGTCATTCAGGTGTCTAGAAAAATTCTGAATTTAGGTTCCAGGGCTGACTTTTCCTGGGGTTGTGCAGGTTTCCTTTGGGGATGAGGACTGAAAGGCTAGATATGGAGTGCCTGTTCTGTGAAGTGTTCATCCACAGGTGATGTTCTGCTTTGTCTTTCATTTTTCTGTGTGAATTCATTTGAGAAAGTAGGAAGAATGTTTTCTCATCCATCTTGTCTCTAGGAAGTCTATGGCAGAGCTGGAAATTGAACTCTCTGAGTTCTGGTCCAGTGTCGTAAATTTAAACTTGTTCTGCTTCTGTGCTATCTTTCTAATCTCCTTCACAAAGGCAAAAGAAAGCACTGGATTCAACAGCTAAGGTTATTTTCAGATATTCTGGAGAAAAGTTCCAGTCTTAAAATAACACTTCACCAAGTAAAGAATGAGTGCTGCCACAGATGTGCAGCAGAGAATAGGCTATCAGCTGATCTCCATGGGCTTTGAAGACAATTGGGATGAACAGTTTGCCTGTGAGTAAAACAGGCAAGCCACTGTTTAGCTTTTTAATCAGACTTTTATAAAAACATTGATTCTCTTTACACAGTGAAAAATATAGCTTAACAGGCTAATGTGGGATTTTTGCCAAAAAAAGGGTGAGGGTATTCAAGTACTGATTATAATTCAGTCCTTTTGTTGTCATGTGTGGGTAATGAACATTTTGGGTGCCATTTTGACAAAGCAGATGAACAGTCTGCCCCCTTCCTCCGCAGATCCTGGGTCCAGGAGTATCAATGGTATTTAAGGTCCTTGCAGTTCTATTGGAAGTGCTTCTGAGCATCTGTTTTACTAAACAAGAGGAGAGATGCTGAAGAGGTGTGGCCTCATTAAATGCAAATTCTTGTGGATTTTGCAAGAGATCATTCAACTTTTCAATTTGTCCTGTAAATTTTACTTAACTTCGATTTAACCTAGCTTACATGAGGTTCTTCTTCGAGTGATTGCTCATGTCCACTCCAAGCTGGGTGTGCACAGGCACATGCCCAGTCGCTGGAAGCTTTTTACCCTAGCCACTACCCATAGGGTTGGTATGGCGCCCCCTGGAGTGGCACCGATATGGTGACCAATGTATGCAACGGCCCAAACCCCCTCTGCTCGGTTCCTTCTCGTGGTGCTGCTGGTTGTTAGTGCTCTTGCTTTCTCTGCTCAAATTTTAGCTAGTAGCCTGCTGTAGTGTAAATAGTTCTTGAAGAAGTGTAAATAGTTTAGTACATGATACTTAGTCTTAGTGGTTTAACTAATAGCCGAGGTGGGGCTTTCCGTTCCCCTCGGCACTGGGAAATGCCTGGTTCCCCAGGCTTTAAGATTTTCTTCAAAATGCAGCAAACATATGCCAAAAAGTGACCCCCATTCAGCCTGTTTGATTTGCCTGGGGGAAGTACACTTGCGTGATCGCTGTCCTATTTGTGAAGCCTTTAAGCCCAGAACTTTAAAAGATAGGGCCCAATGCCTTAAAGTCCTCTTAATGGAGGTGGCTCTTAAGCCTCAAGGGTCTACTGCAGGAGTGGAGAGTGGACCCTCCTCAGTGCAAAGCGCACCGGCGCTGTCAATCATGGTGCCGCCTAAGGACTCCCGGCACCAAGAGCAAGTACAGGCACCATCACCTTCTCAGAGCTGTAGGAGCCAATTTCCGGTGCCAATGAAGAGGAGGAGGCATGAGAGGCATCACTCACTGAAGAAGCGGCGCGGCCTTAAGTCCAAGGCTGTGGCGCGCACTGCTGAAGGGCAGGAGACGTGTCTGTTGAAGCCAGTGCAGAGCATGAGTCTGCAGGCGCTGGACTTGCCCTCGACACTGGAAGCATTTCAAGTGGCACAAGGACTGCTATAGAAGACGGTGCCGGGTCCTTCTCTGTCTATGGAGGACAGGTGCTGTAGCACTGAAGTGGAGCGATTGGGGCTTGTGGATGTGACACCGGTGCCAATCCCTGTGTTCATGTCGACACCGGCACAGTTTAAGGTGCCCTATGCTCTGGCACTGGCACCATTCCCAGCATACATGACATCAGCGCTGACTCCCTGCCATGGTCATCTGTCTCTGACTCAGTGTCAGAGTTGGACTCCGTCTACTCAAGCTTCAGATGGAGCGGGAGCTCAAGAAGGTCTCACAATAGCTGTCACAGGTGCTATAGTTGTTTCTTGGACGATATGGATTTGCCACCGGCTTCGTAGGCAACTCAGCAGTGGCCTTTCTGTCACACGTTCCACAAGGCACAGGGTCAGGCCATTGGAGTGCCTTTAATGGTGTGGGAGGCCCTGCTGATCCTGTGCTCAGCACCTTTGGCATCACTGGGTGCCCCACCACTGGGACAAAGACAGGAGGTGGCGGTTATCGTGGAGCCACCTACGTTTACTTCGTTGGCATAGACTTCGGCACCGTCGTTGGCACTGTCACAGTGGGACTGGACCCTTTCAGTACCAGCAGCAGCACCATCTGTAATTGTACCTCTGGTGCTGATGGGGCAGGCACCAGCCCAGGCACCAGCACTGACTCAAGTGCAGGGAGTGGTAACAGTGCTATCTGTGCCTCCTGTGCTGTGGTTTTTGGGCCAGCCGGTGCCTATGCCAGCTCTGCCTATGGTGCTCCCCGGTTTGCCCATAATTCCCATGGGGGACTAAGTGCCTGAATAGGTCACTACTGCCCTTCCCCTCCGCAAGGCGCAAGGGTGATCATCATCTTCCTCCCCAGATGAGTTGGAGGCAGGCTCATGGCCTCACCTGAATTGGAGGACTGCAGGGCTTTTCAACAGCTCTTTACGAGAGTGACCCAAAATTTGGGGGTTCAAGCGGAGGAGGTCCAGGATGAAATGGACCCTGTCATGGACATTTTGTCCTCCACAAGCCCCACCAGGGTGGCTCTAGCCATAATCAAAACAATTGCCACTACGGCTAAAATGGTCTGGCAGATCCCTGCTTCCACCCTTCCTATGGTTCGTAGGAGTGAGAGAGGGTACTTTGTCCCATCCCAGGGCAATGAACATTTGTTCATGCACCTCCCCTCCACCTGACTCCCTGGTAGTTGATGCTGCTAACCATAGAGAGCACCAAGGGTTCCAGTGTCTCTCCCCCCAAAATAGAGAAGCTAAATGCTTGGACCTCGATGGAAGGAAGGTGGGGTTCAATGGTGGGGTTGCAATTAAGAATTTCTAACCAGCAGGTTCTGGTTAGCAAGTATGCCTATAATACAGTCAGCACCCTGTCCAGGTTCTCTGAAATGGTACCACCCAAAGCTGAGCAGGACTTCACAGCCATGGTGGAAGAGAACAAATTGATTTCAAAGGTAGCCCTGCAGGCATCATTAGATGCTGCCACGAGGGTTATGGCCTCTGGAGTTGCAATGCACAGTGGGGTTTGGTTGCAGGTTCCCGTCCTGCCTCATGAGGTCCAGCAGATGATCTAGGACCTCCCCTTGGATGGCCCTACCCTATTTTCAGATAAGACAGATAAAAGACTGTATAGTCTGAAAGACCCTAGGGCCGCTGTCCGTTCCTTGGGCCTGCACATACCTGCCAATCAATGCAGGCATTTTAACTCCCATCCTCAGCAAAGACAGTTTCTGCAGCCACAAAGGGATGGCAATAAAAGGCAGAACAGGACGGGTAGGTGCTGTTCAGGCCAACAACCTCAGGGCCACCAGAAGGGCCCACCAGGACCCAAGGTGCAGTTTTGATAGCATGGTGAGGAGCATCAAATCTATCTCATACACTCCAGCATCCCCACTTTTTTTGTTCCGCCTATCCCCCTTTTACCATATGTGGTGCAGCATCACCACAGACTGGTGGGTCTGGTGTATGGTAGAGAGGGGATATGCGATCCAGTTCTCTTCCTACCCCCCGCTTCCAAACCCTGTTCCGTGTGCCTCTTCAGGGACCCCTCTCACGTGATCCTCTTACAGCAGGAATTGCAATCCTCCTGGGTTCTGGGACCAGAGAGGAAGTTTGTCCCAGGTTCAGGGGACAGGGGTTTTATTCTCAGTATTTCTTAATTCCGAAACCAAAGTGGGGCCTGAGACACATCCTGGACCTAAGAGGTCTTAACAAGTTTGTGAAAAGGATAAAATTTTGTATGATATCACTGGGTCTCATACTCCTGATGCTGGAGCAGGAGGATTGGTTCGTGGCTGTCGACTTACAGGACGCATATTTCCATATTTCAATCTACCCTCCTCACAGGAGGTTTCTCAGGTTCATGGCAGATGGGAACCATTATCAGTTCACAGTCCCGCCTTTCAGTCTGTCTGCGGCCCCAAGGGTCTTCACCAAATGCATGGCAGTAGTAGCAGTGCACCTATGCAGGCAAGGGGTCCAGCTGTTCCCATACCTGGACAACTGGCTAGTCAAGGGTTGTTCCAGAGAGCAGGTGATTCAGCATGTACAGGTGATCCACCAAACCTTTGTAAGCCTCGGTCTCTTGATGAATGAGGCAAAGTTGGTGCTGGTCCCATCTCAATCATAGACTTTGTAGGGGCACGACTAGATGCTACGTGTGCCAGGGCATTCCTGCCGGACAACATGTTCGTGTCCATGGGGGCCATCATCCAAGACATTCTGGCAGTTTGCACCAGGAAGGCCAGTTGCTGCCTGCATTTACTGGGTCACATGGCAGCATGCACCTTCATGGTACAGCACACCAGGTTAAGGATGTGCCCTCTGCAGCTATGGCTGTCATCAGTGTATAACCCTGTAAGAAACAGTTTAGTCTTAGTGGTTACAGTGCTGACATGGACTTTGTTGACCCTGCACTGGTGGTTAGACAAGGGGGTCATCCTCACTGGAGTCCCCTTTGCCCCTCAGCAGCCCTCACTTTCCCCTGTAATGGACACTTTGGACCAGTGGTGGGGATCGCACCTGCGTCAGCTAGGAACCCAGGCTCTTTGGAGCGTGTTGGACCATTGGTTCCACGTAAATGTGAGGGAGCTCAGGGCCATCAGACTAGCATGTGTGACTTTCAAGGACAATCTGGCAGGACATTGCATATCAGTCAGTACAGAAAACACAACAGCAATGTACTATAGCAACAAATGGGTGGTGGTGGGCGTGCATGTGCCTTTCCCCTGTGCCATCAGGCCATGATGCTCTGGGATTACTGCCTATAGCACAGCATCATGCTGCAGTTACCTTTCGTGCCAGGTATGCACAATTCATTGGCAGACTAACTCAGCAGGTCCTTTACAGGTCACGAGAGGTCTCTCCACCTGGAGCTCATTATTTTCTGGAAGTGTGGGTATCCCCAGGTGGATCTGTTCACCTCCCACCTCAACATGAAATGTGGGACATTTTGCTCTTTCCACAATCAGAGCCTGGGGTTCTGGGCAGACGCCTTCAGTGTCACCTGGCCCGGCAGGCTGATGTATGCTCACCCTCCGATCTCGCTAGTTTATGGGTTCCTCCTCAAGATTCACTCAGAAGGGGCATTGATCATCTTAGTGGCACTGGCATGAGCCCATCAGCACTGGTACTCAACACTCCTGCACCTGTCGATCTGCAAGCTGATGACGTTGCCGATCTGGCTGGACTTGTTGACGCAGCAAGAAGGGAGGCTGCAACATCCCAGTCTCCACTGGCTGCACCTCACAGTGTGGAAGCTCCATGGCTGAGGGACCTGGGGCTGGCCTGTTTGGATCCCATAAAGAAGGTATTGTTCAATAGTAGAAAACCCTCCATGAGGGTTATTTATTTGGCTAAGTGGAAAAGGTTTTCAGTGTGGGTGTCACACAGAGGGCTACCTCCCTCGCAAGCCCCATCCCATTGGTTTTAGATTACCTATGGGGTCTGGTATGGGAGGGCTTGTCCCTCTCCTCGGTTAGGGTGCACTTAGCTGCTGTCTCAGCCTTTAACCTGGGTCATGGAACATCTTCTGTCTTCTCAGACCCTGTAGCCAAAAGGCTTCTGAAAGGTTTAAAAAGAATCAAGCCCCAGGTTCGGGCACCACTTCCCCCATGGGATCTCAATTTGATGTTAGCCAAGCTTATGGGAGCCCCCTTTGAACTGCAGCTACCAGCTCCCTGCTGTTTCTGAGTTACAAAACAGCATTTTTGGTGGCAATCTCTTCAGCCAGGAGGGTATCTGAGTTGAGGCCACTTTCAGTGGACCCCTTGTACATAGTGTTTCACAAGAATAAGGTTGGTCTGAGACCTCACCCTGCGTTTTTTTCTAAGGTGATCTCCACATTTCATGTTAACCAAGACATTTACCTACTGGTATTTTACCCAAAGCCCCATGCCTCCCTGAGGGAGCAATGTTTGCATACCTTGGATGTCAGAAGAGCGCTGGCCTTCTATATGGATATCTATATGGATAGAACTAGTCCCTTTAGAAGAACACAGCAACTTTTTGTGGCAGTTGCCGATAGGATGAAGGGTCTTCTGATCTCCTCCCAGCAAATTTCCTCCTATCATCATCAAGGAGTGTTACAACCTCACGGGGGCTCCTTCCCCAACTGGTTAGGGCACACTCCTTGAGAGCACAGGCATCATCTGTGGCGTATTTGGCGCAGGTGCCTATCCAGGACATCTGTCGGGTGGCCACCTGGTCCTCAATTCATTCGTTTACAGCACATTATGCTTTGATGCAGCATGCCCGGGAAGACACTGCGGTGGGCAGGGTTGTTCTACAGCCCATTCGGGGCTCTGACCCCACCTCATAGGCGTTGGCTTGTATTCACCCAACTTGGAATGCACATGGGCAATCACTCAAAGAAGAAAAGACAGTTACCTGTTCTGTAACTGGTGTTCTTCGAGATGTGTTGCTCATGTCCATTCCAAAAGCCTCCCGCCTTCCCCACTATCATAGTAGCCAGCAAGAGGGAACTGAGCAGTGGTGTGGGAGTCGGGTGGTGCATATATTGATCGCCAAGTCGGCGCCATTCCAGACTACTGGCTAGGGCAAAAAGCTTCCGGTGACTGGGCATGCACCCTTGCACACCCAACTTGGAATGGACACGAGCAACACATCTCAAAAAACACCACTTACAGAACAGGTAACTGGCTTTTACAGCTATTTGAAGCTAAAATCTTACCAGTATCATCAAATTCAAACCCCATTATTTGATGTAGTCACCAGCCCAAATCCTGCCTAAAATCCTGAGCTGGAAAAGCAACACTTTTGCTCATTTCTAGCTAGAACAGAGAAACCAATAAACAGGCTGATGCATGTTTTTGCTGTATCTGTTTCAATTTGTACTCATGAAGCAATTAGTTTTAGGTTTTAAATAATATGGGTAGTCAGTTCATTATGGTTATGCTGTTATTTGTGGTTAACCCCATCAAGTTGGTAAAAGACACACCAGAGCACGTAAAATAGATTAATCATTTATTCATGTAGGTGGCCAAAGATGTCCAGGGTAGGTGCCAGATAACCAAGCTTTTACTGTATTCAGAACAGTGATAAACTGCTCTTTGCCTTTGTAACAAAGTGGGGATTGAATGTATATGTAACCTGGGCAACCAGGCCATGGTCATTTGTAGATGACCTGGTGACATCTGTGCCTTGCTGGGACCCGGACAAAGGAAGAGGTGGAGCTTGTCTGTGTTTTGTTTTTTTTTACATGGAAACGTGGGCAGTTAGCATGTGGGGGTCTGGAGGCTGGAGAAGAACAAAAAGCAGGCAAGGCCTCCAGGCCTGGGGTTCCTTCTGGGGGATCTCCTCCCGCCAGCATGGGTCAGACAGACCCCTTATGGTTGCTGTGCTGACAAGTCTGTAGCATACTGTATCTCTGTCACCTAGTAAACCTTCTGTTCCACCTGCTGAGTGAGAGTCACTTTGGGCTGCAGCTGGGATGCAGAGCTTGCAGACCCCTGAGCCCTCTTACAGCCTTACACAGGTGATATAGCATATTGGGGGGAAAAAAAATAAAAACAAAGAGCTTTTGTGTGAACTTCAAAACCAGTTATAACATCTTTTGGCAGCCAGTTCAAAAAGATTTAAAATTAATCATGGAGCAGGATACTCAATAACTAACATACATAAAAGGTGTTCAGTTTGTATTAAAAATCACTGCTCAAGTGAAAAAAACAAAACAAAAAAAAACAAGGCTGCTGTGGCAGGGTGAGGCCAGGGGAGAAAACAGAAGAAGGAAAAACAGGGGAGTTCTGAGGGGCCAGTCAGGCAGAGTGGGAACAACTGGGGTGTACGCTGCCCTACATCAGTTAAGACCAGGTGGTCCCACTTAAACCTACATTTATAACCATTGCCCCAGCAGAGCAAGCAGGGGAGAGGATGAGAGGCAAGGAGAATATTAGGCACTCAAGAATGAAAGAGTGAGTGAACTTGCTTGCTTACTTACTCTGGCAGTGAGCGTGTGGACTTCCTAGCCCTAGTAACCCCAGATGCAATCAAAGGCTGGGGCGGAACTGGTCACCCAGCTAGAGCAGATCAAGAAAAAGGACTGGCTGTGGCTGTGGCTTGGAGAAGGTATGTGGGAGGGGGAATCATCTGGGGAAGTGGCCCAGGGAGAAGAACTGCTGTGCTAAGGGAGTCAGCTTTGCCCTGTAGCAGTGGCATTGGATCCTTGGGCTGGAACCTGGAATGTGTGGGCAGGGCATGGATTCCCCTCCAGGCCACCCACACCCCAGAGAGGGCGACTGGGCCCTTCAAGTGGGATCAGTGAACTAAACAGAGGTCTGGAGCCCAGGAATAAGACTGACTTTGTCACACTGCACATATTTAATGACTAACAGAATACTTTATTTGGGTTAGTTTTTAAAAGTGCTACTGGGCTGCTTTTTTTGTTCTGATAGTATATAGACTAGCATGGCTCCCTCGCTGTTACTATTGCACATATTTAAAAACTGAATATAATAATGTTTGGATTTTTTTTTAAATGTTTGCACATTTCATGTATGTACAAGGATTTCTGTGACTTGAACTTAGTCATTGACAATATTAAAAAAGCAAAGTTATAGAGCCCAAATAAAATGCAGAGTAACATAGGAACTATTGTAATCATATATCTGAAAAGATAGTTTGGCTATAAATGTGAATACCGCTAGTAAATGTGTGTGCCGTTGTTTGAGCGCAGTTCTAATTCACTCTGATGAAAGGTAAACTTTTCAGGTTCCAAATACTTTAACCATTATATAAGGGACTGAACTTGCAAACATGTGTACGCAAATATCTTCACTCGTGCAAAACCTTGTTGCCTGCTCATTTAAATAAAGCCACTCACAAAAGTATTGGTGCTGAACCTACTGAAAGCAGTGGGAGTGTTTCCATTATTTTAGTGGGCATAAGATTTGCCCTCCAGTGCTGCACATTCTGCATTTCCTGCGTTACCTCTTAAAAGCACTCTTCAAAATGTTTGAAGGTTTTCATCTTGTGGAACATTTTAAGTGATCTTTAGACACTTGTCTCACATTATAGCTTTTTACCATATTGAGCCAAATTCTGCCCATAAAGAACCACACAGATTCATCCTATTTGCCTCAACACAAAGCAGAATTTGGCCCTTCAGACCTGCTCCAGTGCCAACAGAAGTTTTTCCATTGCCTTTGGCGGGTGTTGGATTTGTCCCTAGATGCCCACTGCCTACAAAGACTAGGGTGATTTAGTGGTTATTTGTTTACTATTTGCTTCACTTGCATTATATTTTGGTTTATTTGTATGGTGGAATCATACACCATTTCTATTTTGTAATATACTGCACTACTTACAGTGCAGTCTGTGTATTATGAAACTAAAGCAGAGCAAGAACCATAACATTAATGGTTCTAATCATTCAGGATGTTGCAGCAATGGCTCTTTAGGGAAAACAATTCCATGTTTGGAAGTGCAAAAGAGAAGAATCAAGAATGGGATGCCTTTCAAAGAGACATTCTGTCTGTTTATTTGAGATCTATGGACTGGCTTAATCAAAGACATAAGGGACACTTTAGCGGAAGTGAACTGAAAGGGGACAATGAACTTGGAGTAAGTAATTAACTGTTGCCTTTCTGATAAGGTAGCCCTTGAAGTCCAAGATTTCTCAATCTTGGAGAGGAGAAACTGCCTTGATCTACCTAATTAGCCATCAAATGTGCCTTCTTCATCTGTTTATTGTCAGAATTATTGGAAATCAAGGTGGGATAGAAGCAGCAGCCAGCCTGATTGTTGCTGCTTTATTAAAGAGCAGTATACTTAATTTTAGGAGAGAGATCTGAATTACTGAATTCATGCTGTTTACCATCTGTTACCACATTAAATCAGATCTGACAGAAACCTGGGAAACAGGCTCATGCGGTATGCATTTCTCTGCTTATTTTTCTGTGACAATCTGTATAGAGTGAATACTTCTGTTGTTCCCATCAGTGTGTGTCTAGATTAACTCAGAAGAATTTATCTGAGTTATTCTCATTTGCACCACTTTGACTCATCTGGGACTTAGTAGGCTCAGGTTCAATTTCTTGCTCCACCACAAGAAGACTTGCAGCAAGTTGCTTAACCTGTCTGTGCTTCAAGTCCCCACAACTGGGGAGTGATGATAAATTCCCCTATGAGTCAGGTAAAAATAAATATGTGAAAGACTGTGAGACCTTAAGACACCATGGCAGCAAAGGGGAGCACGTAAGTTGCAAGATAGGTAATGTCCACGAACAACATCTTGTTGTTAGTGTACATCCAAGTGCTCTAAGATAGTTGGCCTCTCTACCTAAGAGGAGAAACAGGCAAACATCATGTTTGAGACAGAGTTTGTGTAAAATATTATTCCTTTCATTTAAGTTTTGGGGTTTTTTCCTGCAAGGCATAGGAGCTGCTTGGTTTTTGTTTGTTCTTCTGGCTAAAATACACAGTAAAGTCTTCCAAATATCTTAACCAGCAATCTCCAAAAGGTAGGTTGTTACCCTGGCTTCCGTGCCATAATTTGGAATCCATACTGTTTATTTTCATGTCACATGCATTTTTTCTCCTCCCCTGTCTTCGCCCATAGCTATACTGTTGCAGAAGATGGACCCACTCAGGGTCTTCTAACATATGGAGATATACCTGCCTCATAGAGTTGGAAGGGAGCTTCACAGGTCATAGAGTCCAGTCCCCTGCACTCACAGCAGGACCTATCACCATCTCTGATGCTTGGGTTTTTGTTTGGGGTGTTAAATAACCCCTTCAAGGACTGAGCTCACAACTCTGGGTTAATTTCAAATGAACTCAGTCATCATCACTGGCTTGAATTTCAAAACAAATGTTAGCGAATTTACATTCAGCTTTAGGTTATGTTTATATTAGACATAGATTACTACTGATATTCAATTTTAGCTATGCCAATTGGAGAGAGCTCAGTGGTTTGAGCATTGGCCTGCTAAACCCAAACAAGTATGTTTCCCTCATTAGCAGTATGCATTGTTTTGTCCTCTGTCCTACTAATCTGTATCTCTTCTTTGACCCTTGCTGAACTTGCATGCTGTAACTCTACTTATTTCTTTCCTTTAAATCCACTTGAGTAAGGCTGATTGAGACTGTTTCCCATGTCCCTCCTTTTTGTCTTTCTGTTGTTTAATCATGGAATTATAGGGCTGGAAGGAACCTCAGGAGATCAAGTCCAGCCCCCTGCTTCAAGCAGGATCAACCCCATCTAAGTCGTCCCAGCCAAGACCTCGTCAAGACCTCTAGGGATGGAGAATCCACCACCTCTCCAGGCAACTCATTCCAGTGCTTTGCCACCCTCCTGGTGAAGTACTTTTTCCTAATATCCAACCTACTCCTCTCCTTGTTCTACTATCTGACACCACTGAGAACAGTTTCTCTCAATGCTCTTTAACGCTCCCCTTCAGGAAGTTGACGGCTGCTATTAAATCACCCCTAAGTTGTCTCTGCAGTAAACTAAACAAGCCCACGTCCTCACAGGTCATGTGCTCCAGCCCTTTAATTATTTTTGTCGTTCTCCTCTGAACCTGCGCCAGCACATCCAAGTCCTTTTTATACTGGGGGGCCCAAAACTGGACACGATGTTCCAGATGTGAGCTCACCAGTGCTGAATAGAGGGGGAAAACTACTACTTTAGATCTGCTCGAAATGCTCCTCCTAATGTACCCTAGTATGCCATTAGCTTTCTTGGCTAGAAGGGCACACAGTTTACTCATATCCAGCCTTTCATCCACCATAATCCCTAGGTTCCTTTTCATCGTGCTGCTGCTGAACCAGTCAGTCTGCAGCCAATAACAATGGTTGGGATTCTTCTGTCCCAAGTGCAGGGCTCTACACTTTTCCTTGTTGAACACATCAGATTTCTTTTGGCCTTATCCTCCAATTTATCCAGATCACTGTGGATCCTATCTCCACCCTCCAATGTATCTACCTCTCCCCTTAACTTAGTGTCATCTGGAAATGTGCTGCGGTGCAATCCAGTCCCTTATCCAGGGCATTAATAAAAATGTTGAACAGCCCCAGAACCGAGCCTCATGGCACTCTGCTTCAAACCAATCCAGATACTGAGCCATTGACCACTACCTGTTGCACCTGACCATCAAGCCAGCTTTCTATCCATCTTATAGTCCAAGGATCTAATCCATATTTCCTTAACTTACGGGCAAGAATGTTGTGGGAGACAGTATCAAAACCTTTGAAGTCAAGGTATATCACATCCTCTGACTTCCCCATGTCCACAGAGCCTGTTATCTCATCATAGAAGTTAATCAGATTGGTCAGGCACAACTTGCCCTTGGTGAACCCATGTTGACTACTCTTGATCGCTTTCCCTTCTTTCAAGTGCCCCAAAATGGATTTCTTGAGGATACCCTCCATTATTTTACCAGGGATTGTGGTAAGGCTAACAGGTCTATAGTTCCTTGGATTGCCCTTCTTTCCATTTTTAAAGATGGGCACTACATTTGCCTTTTTCCTGTCATTTGGGATCTTTTCTGATCTCCAGGAGTCTTCAAAGATAATGGCCAAAAGCTTGGCAATGACCTCTGCCAATTCCTTCAGTACCCTTGGGTGCATTAAATCTAGACCACGGATTTGTGTAATCTAGGGGTTTTTTTCCTAGATAGTTCATAACTCGTTCCTTCCCCACCAATGGCTGCCCTCTACCTTCCCATACTGTGCTGTCTAGCATCGTGGTGTGGCAGGTGTTCTTGTCCATGAAGACTGAGGCAAAAAAAGCATGGAGTACTTCAGCTTTTCCCATATCCTCTGTTTGTTTAGGGCCATATCTTCCAACTGGATCTATGCTAGCTGTCCCAGTGACCTTGCCTTCATCATTTCTAATTGGTCACTTGTTCATTAATACATATTTACATCATCACAGAGCAAAATAAAGTGTTTCTAGAGCTGATGGTTAAATATTCATTGCTCAGGTGCCCATAAATGCATTGTGGGGGGAGGGAATCCTTACATACAAACTGAAAATAATCTATGTGCTCACATGGGTTAAACTTGATGACCTAAACTTGTCATAATTGAGGTGCTAGTTATGGAAGAGTAGGTGCAGTCAGCTTATTTGTATTCAATTTGAGTGAGGGGAAAAATGCCTCTTTCTGTGGCCCTTGCTTTTTCTGTTACTGCATACATACAGATGCTTGATATTGGCGCATGTCATTATGTAAATGAGCATAATGATGCCATGTAGCCATTTAAAAAAAATCTATCACTCCATGAATCTACTGTAGCATTAGAGGTATCCAAAAGAAGGGGGTGCAAACATCTTGATCAAATGGTCAAAATAAAACTTTAAAGCAGCCTGAGATCTCGCACAGCAGCATGTCTCCGCTAGCACTGGCAACAGGCTGCCCCATGCTCATAAAAGAATACTGTTGGGTCTTTCCATTCCCCTGGTCCAGCTCAGGCCTTATCCACTAGCAATCCAGCCTGCAGGGAAGAGGAACATCCTTACAATAGTGTAATAATATATGTGCAGACTTTAAAAGTGCCACATTGTGCCTTATGACACGTGCATGCAACCCCATTTGAAGTCAATGGGAATTGTAAGGTCCTGATCCTATAATGTGTAGAATGTAAATGTAGTCCCTTTGCAATCCAATCAGCTCCTAGAGGCACTGATGGACGCACATGCTCCTACTTCGGCCACACAGACAAATGACCATGAGCATATCTAGGTGGAACAGCTATCTAGTTTTAAGCCAAACAGTCCTATTTTTTTCCTATGGTTTATTCCCTGTCCAATACAAAGACTGAACCAGATGCAGTTTTGTCTAGTATCATGGATTCAAGACATGCCACATTGAAGAGCATCCTGCCCCACTCCGTCAGCATGCCTTTTCATGCACCTTGCATGTAAAGTCACAGTGACGGGCAGGGTCATGATGTTCCCAGAAATTACACGGTGTCTGGTATTCTGGGGATGCAACTGCAGCCACTCAAAGAATTTCTCAGTCCCTCACTTTAACTTTCTCTTTCATCTGTGGCTTTCTCTGGTTGTAATGACCTTGGTTATTTAAGTGTTTGTAGCCAATGACGCTGCATAAACAATAACTACATTTAACAACAACCAGAATGAAATCACACCATGGAACTAAATGAATATTTCAGTAGAATCTGACTATTTGCAACTCTTGTTTTGACTGAAAATTTGATGTTGCATTAACATATTTATCCTTGCACTTAGAAGTAAGTAAAAACTAAATATCAGCAAATCACCATCCACTTTGTTTTCCAGATGTACCACAAACTACATATACATAAGAGGTTAGTAGAGAATGGCAAATGACTATGAAGATGAATGAGTGACCAGAAGGCAGAGTCAGTTTAATGAGCTGAGCAGTGTGGAGGCTGTAATTTTTATAGATTAGTGTTGAACTTGTCACTTACAGAGTGATGCAATGACCTAGTTTCAGAATTACTGTAAGTCAGAAATGAGCTCAACAAGGTTCAAAATGGTCGCAATGTTGTTACCAACCAGCTCATCCAAATTACGGTTACAGTTCACAAAGAACAATTGCCTCCTCCCAGAGTTCTGTCTGCAGCAGAAGATGGGCAGAATTTGGGAGCCCATGAAGTGTGTGCAGACTGATCATTTGCTGAGTGCTCTTCCTGCAACTCCTCATAGATGTTTGGATTGGGGAAACAGAAGCACCAAGTGAATATTTGAATAGTGAGGGGAAAAAATAACAGGACTGAGAATGGAAAGTGGCTTTTTATTTTTTTTTTAAAAAAAATCATCTAATAGGTTCACTCAGCTTTATTGAGAGAGCAGTTTCTTAGGTATTCGGAGCAGTTCCTTCAAACACATAAAGCTCACCAATGCTGAGCATTGCTGCATAGGCATCATGTCAGACCAAGGATTGGCCTCTCAAAAATCAGGCTGAGCTAAGTAAGGAAATGCTAGCTGGTAGAATCATCACCTAATGACTATGTAGCACTGTTAGAAACCTCTTGTGTTCTTTGGCTATGCTTGGTGTGGATTTGTAAATCATAACCAACTTTTACCTGGTTTGCTCACTAAATCATATGTTGGCCCAATTTTATTTCAAATCAGTTCTGCGTTTGTTTCCAGTGTTTATGAACTTGGGCTGCTTATTTAATGACCCAAACTCAATTAAATTGTATTTGGTGCTTCTTTTCATACATTTTAAGGACGGATATGACCATTATGATTATACTTTAGCTCTAGATAATACATAGTACTGCCATGAGTGCCAGGGACTAGATTAGATGATCTCTCAAGTTCCTTTCCAGTCTTATGATTCTGTGATCATCTACTCTAACCTTCTGTATTTTAAAAAAATTCACCCAGTAATTTCTGCATCAACCAGACAGGAGCTTGCATAACTCTATTCTAAATTAACAGATTTTACTGTACCATATTTCTCCCAACTTATGTTTGAGGATGCTGCAGAGGGACAAGAGAAGATTGATTTGTTTTAAAAAGCAATGAAAAGGTATCTGCCTCAATCTGGCACCATTCCCAGAAGTACTATTTCACAGACGTGATGTTTTTGATAATGGCATCATATCATGATTTCTGGAGTAGCACACAAGATAATTATTACTCCACAAGCAGATGACAGTGTTAATTTCACCCCCATCATATGTAATTCACTCAGACCTGTTTGATTTGCTGCAATGGCCATTTTGTTTTCAGGGCTGTTCAGCTTTGGTAAGGTTGCCCTTGGTTTTTATTAAGACTGTAAATTTTGGTCTACTTGCTGCAGCCAGTTGTTAGTAGGATAATGTGTAATTGTTTTCTGTGCACTAGAATTTTTACTTTAAGCACAGCTGTGAGCAAGGGCTTGTGCACTACACTCCATCCCACTAATAAACCTGGTAGGCATTGTAACTCTGAAGCACATATAGGAGGCATCCCTTGCTACATGGTTTGGCCCTCTGGGATTGTCATTTACTGCTGTCTTAATAACCATGCTGGTCTGGCTCAACTGCTCTGGACAAGGAGTAGAGGGCAGGGGTGGAAGCAAGGCTCTGCCCACTTCCTCCCACTTCCCAACTACCTGTTTCAAAACTGAAGTAAGTTAAGTAGCCCTCCCATACATAGATCAAGGTGTAGGTGGCCTCAATAAGGATGTCAAAAGGAGTTCTTAGTCCAAGCCACAATCTAGTCATGCTAATTTAAATATGCTCAGACACTTAAGGCATGAGCGTGTGTTTTGGGAAGCTATAAACAGTTTTCCTCCTGACACACCTGTCAAGTAAGTTAGAGATTCTAACAATTTCTTTTGTTCTTTAAATGCGTTCATTAAGTACTTTGAAGATTATCCACAACACCAATCCTCTTATAAATTTTTTCAGTGTTTACTATTTGAAGAGTTTTTTTCTGACTTGTTTTCATACTTTCAGCAAATCTCATTCTTTTTTGGAAAGTATAGTTAATATACTACTAGAGTTAGCTCAAGATGTAAAATTAATGTATTACAATATCAGTGCCAAAAGGTATGGCAGTTCAGGGCAGCTGCTCTTATATTCCTTTTCTGTGGACTTTTCTGGGATTCATTCTAGGTTCCTGGCTCTTCAGCTGCCGCCTTTCTTGGTGACAGACCCAGGTTTCTCTCCTTCCTGAGGTGGGCTTTCCAGGCTGCACACACCTGTAAATACGTACACGCCTATACTGTAATATCAGCCAGCCACACTGCATAAATAGGTCAAGGACAGCGTTTTGCTTTCTTTTTGAAGGTATGAACATTATACATTATGCCAACGATTATGTTGCCTATTAGCACATTGTAATCAATTACATTTATTTTTAAGGTGAAAGCACTACAGGAACAACACATTCAAAACAATTAAAACCTCCAGTCATGCTACAAAGCTTACCACAAGTTACTCCAATTCCAACCACAGCCCCAATAGGTGTCAGTCTTCAAATCCCACACATGGATTTTACTCTTACTAACAAGTTCATGACTCAGATGCAGAGCAACCATGAACTATTAATAGACAGGACTTTGATCTTGGACTCATGTAATAGGTAATCAGCAGGCAAAGACTCTTTCCTTAAGGCATAGCTTTGTCCAGTATAGTCCCCAGGTCTTATGCCTGCCACCACTTGAGAGGTAGCATACAACCTTGGCCAATGATAACGTGAACATTCACTTAACACTGTGTACCCCAAAGATACTTTAAACTTAATTCACTAAAGGTCCCTTTAATAATGCTGCAGGAGATCATCCTATCTAGCACAGTAGTAACTTCTTTTAGAAAGGGGTGAAAGGCAAAATAACTCCACTGTAGGAATGGTCATTCCAGGTGACATCCATGCTCACCTGCACTAGCTAGTTGTATTACAGCCTGAAAGAACAACACTGGGGCTGCTGCTCCCCTTCCTACATTAGAGAAATGGGCTGGTGGGCTGTGAATGCTTGACTCTACTTCCCTGGCACCAGTCTTATTTCCCTGATAGGCAGTTTGCTATTGAGATATACCAACACATCCTATTACTACCCCCAGAGCAAGGGGGAGCTGGGAAGAAATTGTAACTCTGAAATCTCCTTTCTTGGCATGCTTCTGAAGTGGCAAAGTGACACACTGCACTTTGCCAGGCATTTTGAGAGTAAACTCTCACTCTGAGCCTTAATAGCACCCAAACTGACCTTCCTGTGCAGAGCCACTCCAGCAGCACCTAAGGTGGCATGCTGACAGTGGGGCCTGGCTGGTGGATGCTGTAATCAAATGGAGCATGGGGCCTGGAGCCAGGCCTCTTTTGTTCTCCATAGTCCAATTAAAGTTAGGTTCACAACCATAGGTCATAAAATGTACTAGGAATAGGAACGTGCTCTATAAAGGAGATGGTATTGGCAGCTGTTTGTCAAACATTGCAGTGATGTTTTGATCCTGTCATATGCACCATCTCACACCTATTGCCAAATCTCCCCATCCCAGCTTACTGGCCTAAAGTTTAAGGAAATTAAATTGGAAATTAGAAAAACAGTTTCTCCACATCACCTTCCTGCATGTAACGAATACCACCATTGTATTAACTTTTGGCCAGGGAAAAATACATACTTGATACCAAAATGATAGTTTGTGTTTTGATATTTACTATATTCACTTATGTAAATTGAATACAAATTTAGATTATAGGCAAGTGTAGCCTACTGGATAGAGCAATGAACTGGGACTAAGGGGACCTGGAACTCTGTTCCTGACTATGCCACTGTCCTGTTGTGTTAACCTGGGCAAGTCAATGTACTAACATCGCATATCACTCTGGCCTTCCTCTTGATTGAGGACTTCCTTTTCATATGCCGATATATTATACCTGCCTCTGGAATTTCCACTCCATGGATCTCATGAAGCAGATCTTTCCCACTAAAGCATATGCTCCAATAAATCTTATTCTATAAGGTGCCACAGGACTTCTTGTTTTTACAGATCTAGACTAGCATGGCTACCCTTCAGATTTTTTAAATCTATGAATTCTGATGCTGACCTTTGCAAAGCACACTGAGCTACTGATGAAAGGCTATCAGAGCTAAATAACAGCATGTAAATGATAAATTCATGTGTAACCCTTCTGTTAACGCCAGATGCCTGCCAGAAGGGCCAGGTTCAACTCTTGTGGGGTTTTTCTATCAAGGATACAACCAACCGGCTCGAGCCCCCACCCAGTGGCCTGGGACAATTTCACCCCCGTGCTGGGTGCCTGTAAGGCAGTTCTCCCCCCGCCCCCACAAGCACAGAGTCTGAGATAGAAATGTCTTGTTTAATGACTGTAACCTACCCCAAGGTTACAGCGACAGATGCAGCATATCTCAGCACAGAAGAGACAAACCCCCTTTTACCCAGATACCATCCCCATATGCAGTAGAACCCAGTCTCTTGCTGGGGCTCTTGGCCCTTTTTTCCACACACAGTTACAGGGTGTACCCTCTGCGGTGCAGTCCCAAACTCAAAGCCCACAGATACATCACCAGGGCAATACTAGCTGTCCGCTTGTCTGTAGCCTCCCCTTGCTGTCACCAGCCGCCTGCCGTCGTCCACCGCCGCTCCTACCGGCCGCCCGCCAATTGCCACCGCTCCTACCAGCCACCCGCTGGTCCTGCTGTTGTCCACCGGTCCTAACCCCACTGCTTGGGACTGCCCTAAGGCAGAACCCAGTGATTGCAGCTCTGTGTGGCCTCAGCTGCCACTCTGTGATTTCAGCTCTTGGTATCTCTAGTGTGGGGTTCCACAAACACCCTAGTATCCAGCTCTATCTTTCAACAGGTGGGGAGGGTTAATCAAGCCAGGCACAGGCACAGGCACAGGCACAGGCACAGGCACAGGCACAGGCACAGGCACAGGCACAGGCACAGGCACAGGCACAGGCACAGGCACAGGCACAGGCACAGGCACAGGCACAGGCACAGGCACAGGCACAGGCACAGGCACAGGCACAGGCACAGGCACAGGCACAGGCACAGGCACAGGCACAGGCTCTACCCTCCCTCTCACAATGCTTTAAACCAGGGAGCCCTGTGTAATCAATGTCTTACACAGCTAAGGCGACTGCCCTGCCCCCCACAACAACCCAGAGCATTGGTGAGATCTCACAACTCCCGCATTAAGCGTCAGCTTAAATTGTGATTTTACAACTACATGTTTACAATAGACCAGATCTCATGGCTTACTTGCTACCCATTAGGCTTTGCCTGAAAAGGTATCACACATGCACACCTTTTGCATTCTCATGCAGATGACCTCTGGGAGACTCATTCCTCCCGGCCCCCAGCAGCACTGCGTTCCTTCTGCCACATTCCCTACACTTGTAAATAGCTTTAAACTAGGTGAAAGCATTTCCATGAAAAAGATAATCATTGTCTTGCTCTTTGATACTGCACGAGTTTCCTGAGAGGAAACAAACTGTGGACAGTGGCCAAACATGCATCAGTCTGGAGTTAGCATCTCTGAGGATTACCTGTCTAACATCCTGTGGATGAGTTAAACAATGATGGGGTAACATGTTTGCTGGAAAAGATTCTACTGTACATGCAGTAGAGTAAATGGTTATAGGTAATTCAGATCAGTAAATTTAGAGCAGAGCATCTTAGAAAATTATTCTCCCTCTACAATTTCAGCACTAGCAGTTATCACAGCTAATCTGGTCAAGACCTTAACAAATAACTTTTGTACAATTTTTTTAAGTATAAATGTCTGTTTTTAAATAAACACGTTGACCTTTTTAAAACCACTGTTTGATGGATTTTAAGATTTTGCACTGACATCCTTGCCATAATGTAAGATTCATTAAGGTCAGTGATAAACTTGCTGCAATAAATACAAAAGAATTAAGAGCTCATCAGCATTACCACAGTATAATGCTCAGTGTATTATGGATTGAATTATGTATTTAAAGAAATGAATCTGTGGCAATTGACAGACTCCAAGGAGGAAGCTCTACGTGGCTGGGTCTGCATGTGCAAGAGACTTTGAAATATCTGTTCCTCTTTCAAAAGAACCCGAGGAGTAGCTATGTGTGAAACACACCCTTTTGAAAGGAAATTGAAGGAACGCAGTGCTGACTTTGAGATCCTAACCCTGATCCCATATCAGGAAATGTCCCCTCTTGAAAGAATGCATGTGTAGATGCTTCACTGCCTGCTCTTTTGAAAGAGGTGTCCACCAGGGCACTGGCCAGCTGGAGTGCAGGGATGCTCTGGCCCGCAGCAGGGGGGCTTTAGGATCCCTGCATCCAGCCACCCTTAAAGCAATATGGACCCAGAAACCAGCGGCGGCAGAGAGCACCCAGGCACCCCCGCCCCTCCCATGCAGCATGATGTCAGGCATACAGGTGCAGACCCCCCTCAGTAGACTGAGGATGACATGGCCAGCCTTCACCAGGCTAAGCTGGCTGAACAGCATCTTCATCTCTCTGAAGCCGACATGGCATGGCAGAGGGTGCCCTGGGACAGGCTCATGGACAACCTGTAGGACATTGAGGCAGATGTTGAGTGCCTCTGGCATGGGGTCAAGGTGGCCTGTATAAGGACTTGTTAGCCATGGCTGCAAGGGGTAGGTGGTGTCTGCCACCATGCTGAGTGACATGGTGACATCGCCAACTGGAATCTCCTGCTGGGGGACGAAGGTGCTGGCCTCCATGTGCCAGCAGAGCCCAGAATCCTGGAACACATGAGTAGTGTGTGTCCGGTCAGGCCAACCCACATTGACATCTGGGAACTAGCCTCTGGACTCCCACCCCCTCCCCCCCTCCCCAGAGCCTGGAGTACCACTGAATGGTAGCCCTTGCAGTGTGTGCTGTGGTGCAGATGGGGATGTGCATCCCATCCAAGGTGCTGACACAGTTCAGCAAACCAAGTGCAGCAAGTCCCATGATGGCAGCATCTGTATCACCCAGGTAGCATGGCATGGAGCAGCATGGTGTTGATGGCCTGGATGACTTCCATGGGAAGGAGGGCATGCGCTCTCGTGAGGGTGTGGTGGGGTGTTCCTGGCCCTCTCCTTGTCACCTCCCCACACCCTGCTGTTGAGGGTCTTTTTGCCCTGGAGCTCCTTCCACCTCTCTGGGGAGGGTGTGAGACCCCAGGCATGGCTTACCTCCATGAATATGGCCAACAGTGGCCTTGCCCACCTCAAACTGGCATCCCAAGGAGCAGTAGGAGTCTGGGGTGGCCAGTTTCCATATGGCTATAGCAACACGCTTCTTGAGGTACAGTGGGTCACATGCAGGTATCCTGGTGCCTGAGTGCAGGAGCGAGCCAGTACCAGACCTCATAGAAGGTCTGCCTGCTCATGCAGAAATTCTGGATCCATTGGCCATCATCCTGCTCCCACCAGTCAGTGCTGCTGGGGTGGCTCCAGAGGCACTGAGGCACCCAGGGGGGAACTTCATGCCCCAGGGTGCTGCTCAGCCACCCAAGTAGAGGGGAGGCAGGAGCATGGCTGTGACGAATGTGCACAGCAGTGCCAACCCAGCCTCCAAGATCAATGTGTCCTCAGTCAGGAGCAGCAGCTGGGACTCATGCCAATGCTTGCTGAGCTCTGCTTGGCTGGAGGCAGCTGGGCAACACTCAGCTCATGCAGGCTAAGGGTACTGGGGAGGGGCCTTTTACGGGAGCATCTGGGTGCAGCCCCGGAAGGGCTCTTCAGCCATGTAACCCCATCCATGGCATTTCCTTTTGAAACTTCTTTTGAAAAAGTTCCTGGAGCCACGTGGACGCTTCCTTTGCAGAGAACACAGCAGTTTTTCCAAAGGGTGGATCAATGGTGCAATCCAATTCTTGTGTGGTTCCTATCTTTTGCAAGCCATGTTTTGAATGCCCTTATTTGATTTTTGAGCCTTTTGAAAGGGTGCTTATGTGTAAGCTGCTTGTGTGTGCAGTGTAAGTGTGGGGGAAAGGGGAAGGGAAGAGAGGGTACTCCTAAGCAAGGAATGTTTTCATTGATATATCTACTTGTCTTGACCGGGAATATTTACAAGAGCATCAAAATGGCGGTGGTATGATACTTACCCTTCCCTATTCCCTAGTCTGAAGTTAGAATTTTCCAGAGACGAATGTTCTGATGCTGCTTGGTGTGTGCCCTGCTATATGTTACTTCTGGGAATATCTGCACTTTCAATGCATGCTAAGTGCACACAACGGCCGTGTCTACACGAGCCCCAAACTTCGAAATGGCCAAGCCAATGGCCATTTCGAAGTTTACTAATGAAGCGCTGAAATGCATATTCAGCGCTTCGTTAGCATGCGGGGGCTGCGGCACTTCAAAATTGACGCGCCTCACCGCCGCGCGTCTCGTCCAGACGGGGCTCCTTTTTGAAAGGACCCTTCCTACTTCGAAGTCCCCTTATTCCCCGCCATTTCGAAGTTTGGGGCTCGTGTAGACGTAGCCAACATGTACCAATAAGGCAGCATGAAGCGATCAGGCCTTCATTGGCCCACTAGAGTAACAGTTATAATTTAGTAAAAGGTAATGAGAGAGATTTAAAACAAGGAAATGGGGTAAGTCATGTTCTCAGATGTTTAGAACACCTGGGGTGTGTCTATACGGGCACAAATCTTCGAAATAGCCATGCTAATGGCCACTTTGAAGATTACTAATGAGGTGCTGAATTGAATATTAAGCGCCTCATTAGGATGCTTCCAGCCATGGTGCTTCGAAAGTGCCACTTTCGAAAGCATGCGGCTCGGCACAGCTACACGGGGGTCCTCTTCAAAAGGCCCCCACACCTTTCGAAATCCTTATCCTGCTCACTGATCGGAAGAAGGGGATTTCGAAAGATGTAGAGTCCTTTTGAAAAGAACCCCCGTGTAGCCACGCGCTTTCAAAGCACCATGGCCGGAAGCGTCCTAATGCTAATGAGGCGCTAAATATTCAGTTCAGTGGCTCATTAGTAATCTATTGGCTATTTCGAAGATTTGTGCCCGTGTAGACACAGCCTGTAGTATAAAACATCAACTGAATTCTTAGTGTGGCATAGGAGCTTATTGAATCAACTGTATCATTTACACGGGTAAGATGCAATGGTAAATTTATGGAAAGATTGAAGAATATCAACCTTCATTTAAAAGGAATTTATGCAGAATTAATTTGCCACATGCCAACAATTTCTCATGGAATAAAGATCATAATGACTTAGCCATACTAGATCAGGAATGTTAGGAAGAATACTTTTAGGGGAGGAATAGAGATTACAAACTGGCTCTTAGGATCTTAAGAAGTCCTGAGCACTCGCAAACCCATTGAAGCCAAAGAGAGTCAAAGCTGAGCACCTCCAGAACTGGAATAAGAACAGCTCTAACTAATGGCTTTGAAGAGTTCAGCATATTTTTTAAAAAAAGTGAATAATTGGAGATGAGCATCTCCTACAACTAGGATAGATCTCAGGAGGTCACCTAGTCCAGTCCTCTGCCCTCTTGACAGGGCCAAGCACCATCCCTGACATCTATTTGCTCCAATCCCTAAATGGCCTCCTCAACGTTTGAGCTCACAACCCTGAGGTTTAGCAGGTCAATGCTCAAAACACTGAGCTATCCCTCCCAGCTACGTGTTGGGCTCTGAGTGATTTTGAAATAGTGTTTTTGTCACAATGGGAACGGCTGGGTGATCAGCACTTTTGGGAATCAGGCTACTGTCTGAAATGGCTTTATTCCTTGAAGCACAGGAAATATGCTTCCCTTGAGGCAGCTGTTCACAGCTAAGGAAAAGTGAACTACATATTTTGTGTTAATTTATACTGATGTGCACATTTTTTTTTTTAGTTTTTTTTTTTTTTTTGTGACTGGCTTTTGAGTTTGGGCCTTGATTCAGGAAACCATTTAAACCATGCTTAACTTTAATTCTCCAAATGAAGACCATAATCTCATTGAGGTCCATGAGATTTAAGCATCTGTTCAAAGTTAAGTGTCCACTTGAGTGTTTTGCTGACTTGGAACCATAAATATTTAACAGTAATAATTTACTATTAACTATCAATAAGACACAGCATCTTTTTGAGAAACTGCATAATGAAAGGGGTGGGAGGGACTTAGATGGGGTTTCTTAGCTTCATCATCTCCATTTTATAAAGATGGCACTGTTACTGAAGGAGCAGCCACACTTCAGGTGGCACTTGCCCTTTGTCCTTGTGCTTCCCAGTGCACTTGAGCTATGTAGTTATAACTTCACCGTGCATTATTGCTTTCCCTTTCCTAACACACAGGAGCTGCGTCTACACGTGCACGCTACTTCGAAGTAGCGGCACTAACTTCGAAATAGCGCCCGTCACGTCTACACGCGTCGGGCGCTATTTCGAAGTTGAAATCGACGTTAGGCGGCGAGACGTCGAAGTCGCTAACCCCATGAGGGGATGGGAATAGCGCCCTACTTCGACGTTCAACATCGAAGTAGGGACGTGTAGACGATCCGCGTCCCGCAACATCGAAATAGCGGGGTCCTCCATGGCGGCCATCAGCTGGGGGGTTGAGAGATACTCTCTCTCCAGCCCTTGCGGGGCTCTGTGGTCACCGTGGGCAGCAGCCCTTAGCCCAGGGCTTCTGGCTGCTGCTGCTGCAGCTGGGGGTCCGTGCTGCATATACAGGGTCTGCAACTAGTTGTTGGCTCTGTGTATCTTGCACTGTTTAATGAAAGTGTGTCTGGGAGGGGCCCTTTAAGGGAGCGACTTGCTGTTGAGTCCGCCCCGTGACCCTGTCTGCAGCTGTGCCTGGCTCCCTTATTTCGATGTGTGCTACTTTGGCGTGTAGACGTTCCCTCGCTGTGCCTATTTCGATGTTGGGCTGAGCAACGTCGAAGTTGAACATCGACGTTGCCAGCCCTGGAGGACGTGTAGACGTTATTCATCGAAATAGCCTATTTCGATGTCGAAACATCGAAATAAGCTATTTCGAAGTTGGGTGCACGTGTAGACGTAGCCTGAATGAACTGGTGAGGCAGAAACAGAATTAAGGCTTCCATTTAGATGCATTAGTCACACAGGAAGGTAATCAGCTGGTTAGTAACGGTATCATTATCAACCTATTTCAGTGGAACATATTTACCTTTTTTCAAGCAGTCATTCTGTTAAAATGAAAGCTATAGTGGTGAGGGAAACGATGATAAGCAGGCTTTTAAGTTGTTGGTTTTTTTGTTTTTTTTTTTTAAATATTGTCCAGTTACTGTCTGGTTCAAATTGCCTTGTATGATGATACTATTTGAGGATTTACAGAAAAAGACTAGTCTGAAGTGAAACAAACAGCAACAATCAGATGAGACAAAATCACATGAACATGAAAAAGGAGGAAGTACTTTGTGGAATCTTATCATTAAATAGAACAACCAAGAATTAGCTGGACATGGGGGAATACTTAATCTGCTATTTTAACATGTCTACCTTATCCTCCTGCTACAGCAGAAGGAATAATAGTATTCTGCCACGAACTGCTGCTCAGTATTTCTGTCTTTAAAAGTGGTGGTTTTCTACCCTACAAGCAACTGCATTTCAATGCTGGGCGAAGTAATTCCTGTCATAATCTCAGGGCAACTGCATCTGCATTCCTCCCTTGCCTTCCACCAAGGTCACCACTATAGGCTCCTGTCTCCACACCTATCGCCCCTCTTGGGTGCGCACCAATGTTCCCTCTAAACTGTTCCATCCATGTGCCAAGATTTTTCCATCCATGGGCAGAATGCATTTTCATGTGCACCAAGGCATGTGCAAATACGCATCACCAGTAGAAATGAATAAATACTAGGGTTAGGTGCTCTGCTAATCCGCTGGATGACATTTGAGTGACCACACAAGTGTACAGGTCACCCCACTCCAGGGCAACTGACCTTTGGCCCCAGCCTGCCTTGTCCTGCCCCTGCCCCCGCACCTCCCCGAAGCCCCTTCCACCAAGGTATGCAACCCAGGGCCCTGGCACAGGGAAGCAGCACTCACCACAGCCCCAGGAGCTAGAGTAGCCCAGCAGCTGCCTGCTCCCCTCCACAGTCCATGTCCCAGCCTGTTGCACTCCACTTTACTGCAGTGATGGCAAGCAGATTGCCCCAGGCCTAGCTTGCTCTCCCCTGGTCCCCTGGGCCATGCATCACTCAGGAGTGAAGCAGATTGGGACCAAGGGAGGTGGCTCTGCTTGTCACTGCCATGCTAGGCTGGGAGGTGGCAGCAGGTTGCTTGGTCACTCTGACTCCCACTGCCACAGTGGGGGGGATGACCCCTGCTACCACCCCATGCCAGGCTCTCAGGTAATTTCTCAAGTCACCCTAGGCACTCCTGTGAGTCGAATCAAGCATGTTCACTTTAAGATGGAAAGCATTACAGGAAAAATATATTAAAAAGAACCTACACACATGCTACAAATCTTATAGTGGTCACCCAGTTGCAACCTTTGGCTCTGGTCTGTGTCAGGCCTTTAAAACGTCAAAGCGGGTTTTTCCCACGTCATTATTTATAACTGTCTGAGATTCAGACCCAAAGCCACCATGAAAATTTCACTCTTTCCTTTATGCAACTGGTGTCTTTGATCTTGGATTCACAAGAAAGGTGTTGCAGCAGACAGTGGCCCACTCCTCCAAGAGCAGCTTCAGAAGGCTGGAGTTTTACATAACTGGAGAACAGGAATTTACATTTACTCTTCCCTCACTATTCCCTCAAACACACTTCTCATTTGTCTAGCACTTTGTTCAATATAGAAGTTTTGTACCCCCAGGTCTCACATAATCACATAATGTGACACATAATCCCAGCTAACAATAATACCTAATCCTAAACCATTCACTTAATACAAAAGACCCCAAAGATAGTGTAGGTAGCTGTCAGAATTGTCACTATTCCTTCTCCTTGCATGGTAGAGGTACAGAGTTGGAGAGAAGCTTTATGGGTGGTTTGTGTTCAACAAAGTCAATGCAGAGTAATTATATGGCAACCCTCCAACAGGTTAGTAGGACTAACTTCATGGAGGGAAGGATAGCAAGTCTGAGAGATCAAGGGGTCTGCATTTGTACTTAAGTGAGATACACAAGTTCTCCTCTACCTGCTGTCATTTTCATATGGTCAGGTGAACCAGTGACTGGCTCTGGTCAATGCACTAAGTATACCTATATCGGCAACTGCTTTCTATAAAGTGGCAGGAACACGCCCCAGTCTTTAGGGACATTCAATCACCCAGCTTGTTTCAAACAAATGAGCCCAAGATATTCATTCAGGCAGGCAGGAGGCAGAGACTTTTCAAGGGGATTGGTTACAAATCTTTTGCAGGCCTGAAAGTTACAAAGTCCAGTCCTGGACAACTGACAGGATTCATGATCAAGATAGTCTGGATTCATGCTGATAACATGAATTAGGATTAATTAGCAGCTAAAAAAGCTGGGATAATTACTCTACTTCCAACTAGCAAAACAAAAAGCAGTCAAGTAGCACTTTAAAGACTAACAAAATAGTCTATTAGGTGAGCTTTTGTGGGACAGACCCACTTCTTCAGGCCATAGCCAGACCAGAACAGACTCTATTTTAATGGAATGGGGCACTCTGTCAATGACCTCAAGCTATGTGTGTTACTGAAGAGAAATTATTGCTCCATTTTAGAAAGAGAAGTGGATGAGCTGACATTTATATTCAAATTCAGCACATTAACACATGGTTTAAATCGTGATGGGAACTTTGAGTCACTATTGGGACTCATCTGCATACTTGGCTCAATCTAATTCTTGATCTTCCCCCCACCCCTCCATTCTCTGATTTGCTCACCTTGATTATCTTTTTCTGATTTGTCCTCCTTGCTTACTGTTTTTGGTTCTCTGTGTCTTAAATATTGAGTCTGTTCTGGTCTGGCTATGGTCTGAAGAAGTGGGTCTGTCCCATGAAAGCTCACTTAATAAATTATTTTGCTAGTCTTTTTAAAGTGCTACTTGACTGCTTTTTGTTTTGATAGTGTATAGACCAGCACGGCTTACTCTCTGTTACTTCCAACTAGGAGTATAAAGCCTAGATTGTAATAGAAATCATGACAGTTTGAAAGTGTTATCAAAACCCTCTTCTGGGCAGGGAAACCATGAGACATGTTTATAAAACTTGTTGAAAAAGTAATCGCATTCCAGCCCTCTCCTTCTGCAGAAATAACCATCCCCTATTAGAACTGTTTCAACAACAGAAAAGGGGCCCTGTCATTCTATTAGAATTAATTTAGACTGTTTTGGTATTTCATGGAATTCAAACTTTTGCAAATGTAATATGTCGAATGTGTAAAGTTAGCTGAAGTTTGCATATTTCCTTTTATTTTAAGTAGAATTAATTTTAGAATAAAAAAATTGTAGCTGTAAGTGAACCTGTGCTATGTTTTATGAATAGATGTTCACTTTACAAATCCCCCAAACCTTGTGCACATAAATATCTTGTACATTTGTGTGTGTGTGTGTGTACACTTGTGCAGAAAGTGAGGCCACAAAAACTTAACACACCTTGCCTATACAAAGACTTTACTTTAAAAGCTCTCCAAGGTCACAGATCCCCTGGACCCTAGAGGGTAGCTGCCACCATCCCAGTCTCAGAAAACCCCTCTAACCAAGGAAAACACCCTGGGGAATGCCTCTCTGTAGGGTAAACTTCAGCTCTGTTCTTTCCTTACTGAAGGCTTGAGAGGAAAAAAAAGCTGTAACTTGATAGCTGGCCTTGCCTAAGGCATGTACATAGACAGACCTCACTGACTACTCAGGGATTAAATCAGTTGCTTTAAAAAAGGTAATTTATTCAGAAAACGAGAAAATAAATTGGTGGGTTGCAGCACAGAGAACTACTTCCCTGGGATTCAGCTTAAAACTTACAGGGGAGAAGAGTCAAGTTAATAACCAGAATTAATGAAAGAAAAGGATAGTTCACACCACAGTCACTAACCATAAACTGATCACATCTAACTAGATATTTCCCTTCTACTTGCATATCTATGGCTGATTTGGAGACAGTCAGGGTATTTACTGGATTCATTCCAACTGCTTGGGAGGAAGCGCGTTTCTGTGTCTTCCCTCTGCAGCCAGGCAAAGACCCCTCAAACCGTCACTCAGTTCAAAAAAGTTTCTTTTCTTCCTATTGCCTTACCTGAGCATCTCCCGCCGAGTCCTCTGTTAGCCCTTTTATAAACATTCATCCATGACAACACTGTATCCATCTTTTTTGCATTTGAATATCTTTCTTGCAATTTTTCTCTCTCACACACACACACAGCTGTTCTAACAGTATTTTTTTGTATAGGAGTGGGAATAGAGGTACTGTTAGTATTACAGGAATATCTAGTTTTGAGGTTTGCAGTTCAGTATTACAGAACCAAAAGAGTTCAGCTAAACTCTGGGTAAGCATCCAATCTTTTGGATACTTATGTGAGTGAACCAATGTCCAGATATCAGCTTTTTGACACACAATAAACATGTCTGGCTTATGATTTATTGATTGCACCATGAAAAATGTTTTAAATATTTCGTATCTTTCTCCTTTGATCAAATGGCTCTGAAGTATAGTGGCTGAGAATACATGGCAATATAGAATTCATTACAGTACCTGGCTAAATTTATATCATCTGTTCATATGAATAAGCTGGGACACTTTAACAAGACTTTGAATAATTGGGGTACAGAAATTTGTATTGGAAATGTGTTTTTGTTAGGAGTTTCTGGGAACCCCACTTTAATGATGTTTGTTTTCTAAGCTCTGCTAGACATTTGCACCATATAAAAAGGATTTGTAACCTATAGTGATGTCTGTCTTGATTAGTAACTGTCAAAGCTGGCATATTTGAATAGTGAGGAAAAAATTAAAGGGATTCAGAATGGTAAATGATTCAAAAAATAAATTCCAATTCATCTAATAGGTTCACTCAGGTTTATTTAGATATCAGCCTATTAAGGATGTGGATTTTTGCCAGTTCATATCTATGTGAAGTAGCTACCGCGATGTTTCAGTCTGTACACTAAAGGCCAGATTCTGCTACCTGTGCCACGGTTTAGTATTAGCCTTACTTTGAATCCCCTCTCTGTGATACGACTGGCACTTTCACTTCTCTTAAAGTTAAATTCTGGAATTGTCCCATCTCTGTGACTGGGTCCTGGGATGCGTTACCCTTTGAACCATCTGCAGTTCCTAGCCAGCTTATTACTATTTGAGAACTGCCAGTCTTCCCACATCCACCCTGACTGAACAAACCTTGTCAGCTCTGGCCCTCCCCTTGACTGAGACTCCCTCTTTAAACCCTCCTCTGAAAGCCCCCCACCCCAACACTCATGCATCTGACCAAGAGGGTCTTTGCCCATGAAAGCTTACACTCCAAAAAAATCTGTTAGCTTATAAGGTGCCACAGGACTTCTGGTTGTTTGTGAAGATGTAAATGAGCTCAGCTAACCCTCTGATAAATTACAGGCATCTTCCAAGTCCTTCACAGCCCTTACTCCTGCTGAGTAGTAGTTAATTCTGGAAACAACTGAATTAAAAACAGTGGCTTTGCTGGCAGACGATGGTAGGGCAGAGCAGATTTTTCCCCATCATTCGATCTCTTGATGCTCCTATGACATTATTCTAATGTTCTCTTCTTCCCACCTACACCTTTACTCCATCATGTCACCATTTTTATCTGCCTGTGAATTTTTGTTGCCTGCCTCCTTTGGACCTAATTTAAAGCCTGCTTCTTTTATGCCTTTATCATTGTCTTGTCTCCCCCATGGAAAAAATAGTTACATCATCAGTTACATTGGGAGGAATTTCTCAATGGTTAGAGCATTGGCCTTGTAAGCCCAGGGTTGTGAGCTCAGTCCTTGAGGGGCCCTTTCAAAGTTCTGGGGCAGGTTAGATTAAAAATATGTGAGGGATGGGGGTAGGTTCTGCTGTGAGTGCAAGGGACTAGACTCAATGACCTCTCTAGGTCCCTTTCAACTCTGAGATATGTAATCATGGAGGTGAATTTCATCTTCCCAGCCTTTGCAATCTCAGAACATATTTACCTGAAGGCAATCTTCCCTAAGCCATCATTTGCTTTGCAAGCAAAAATCCACTATACACAAAGTCAAGATGGAGAGCAAAGAGATGGGAACAAGAGAACTAAGTTATTGATGCGAGTTGGTGACATTCACACTGCTGCTGTGCATTTGTCTGTATAACGGGTAATCTTTAATGTGATCTGGGAAGTTTATTTTGTGCTCTGAATATCTGTGCCATCACGACTTGAAAGGTCAGCTGCACACCTCTGTCTGAGCCAGGTTTCATGCAGTCAACAGATAGAAATCTGAAATGCTAGCCCTGAAATCCATTACATGCTATAAATCTACTATCTCCATTCTTTTCCAATCAGTGAATACTCCAGTCAACTTACATAGTAGTGGTAGATATTGACTACCTTGTATTATAGACTTTTCCATCAAATTTATCCTGCAACTACTGTGTGGCCGTGTCTACACTAGCCCCAAACTTCGAAATGGCCACACAAATGGCCATTTCCAAGTTTACTAATGAAGCACTGAAATGCATATTCAGCACTTCATTAGCATGCGGGTGGCCGCGGCACTTCAAAATTGACGCGCCTGGCCGCTGCATAGCTCGTCCTGATGGGGCTCCTTTTCAAAAGGACCCCGCCTACTTCGAAGTCCCCTTATTCCTATGAGCAGATGGGAATAAGGGGACTTCGAAGTAGGCGGGGTCCTTTTGAAAAGGAGCCCCGTCGGGACGAGATGCGTGGGGGAGAGCCACATCAATTTTGAAGTGCCGCGGCCGCCCGCATGCTAATGAAGTGCTGAATATGCATTTCAGTGCTTCATTAGTAAACTTCGAAATGGCCATTTGCATGGCCATTTCGAAGTTTGGGGCTAGTGTAGACACAGCCTGTGAGTGATAAGACATCTAATTGTTGACACTGGATAGTTCTGCCCTGAAGAAGATTCATCTTTCTCCAAAGAACTGTGACATGGGAGGATGGAATTATCCTGACTGTCTTATCAGTTATATGAACATGACCCCAGGGTGGGGGTAAAGTTTGCGAAGTGCCTAAATAATTTAGGACTCTAAGTAACATTCTCAGAAGCTATTTAAGGACTTAAGATGCAAAGTCTCCCTGCAAGTCAGTGGGTCTGAGGGCTTGTCTAGAGTCTACACGTATGGTAAGGCTTACTTCCTCAAAGATATTTAGGTGCCTAATTCACCCCAGGAATATACGTGGGTATCCAGGTCTTAAGTTGACTCTCGGTCTCGTGCCAGTATTTAGCCTTAGATGGAGTTTACCACCCGCTTTGGGCTGCATTCCCAAGCAACCCGACTCCAAGAAGACCTGGTCCCGGCGCGCCGGGGGCCGCTACCAGCCTCACACAGTCCACGGGCACCTCTTAACGGTTTCACGCCCTCTTGAACTCTTAAGTGTATACAGGTCTTAAGTGTATACATCACTTTTGAAAGCATTGCTGAGGCACCTGTGAAATTGGTGGGGCCTGAGTCTACACAGCTGTCTTGTCAACAGAACTCAGAGGCATTATACTTGAACAGGGAGGGCTAAAATGCTGCCAGTGGGTGTGCCAGGCTTTGTAGAAAATGTGGGTTTTTTTTTTTCCCTCCTGACAAAAGCTACTCAAGTAGATGTGGCCCTGAGGTTAAAGTTGTGTCCTTTATTGTTTCCTTATTCAATTGCAAGGCCTACTAAAGTTGT
This sequence comes from Carettochelys insculpta, assembly GCF_033958435.1. NCBI lineage: Eukaryota > Metazoa > Chordata > Testudines > Carettochelyidae > Carettochelys > Carettochelys insculpta. Next base: position 29,399,183 of record NC_134144.1, read on the forward strand.
AAGAAGGCTTGTCATTGAAGAGAGAGCTGTCTGGTAATTTCAGTTTCAATTTTTTTAGTTGTTTTTAAAAATTGAGTATTAAAGATAATTTGTGTGGAAATTGCCGTCTTCCAAGAGACACTGCCAGCATAATATTTAGTAAGACTTTAAAATGAGTTTCCAGAATTGCAGCAACTCCTGAGTTTCTACAAGTATTTATTGTTTTACATTTCTGTTTGCCTATTTTCTTAAAGTGGGACTTTCAAAGCAGTCAGCAATGGCCTAACTATGCTCCCACTAAAGCCAATGATAACTCGCCCATTTCAATGGAGGCAACATTGGACCAGGGTCAGAATACAGTCATCACTCCATTTCACAGGTCAGCAGATATACATAGGAGGTTCATCAAGGCACATGAAAGAAAGCACTTGTCTTGGGGAAAAAAATGCAAGCTGGAAGTCTCTGAATGTGGGAACTTTACTAAAATAAATAGACAAAAGAGAACAATTTGAATTTAATTGTACAGAACAAAGGCTTATACATACTGTGGCCCACTGCCTTGTGGGTTATCCTGGGAAGGAGCAAGGCTAAGGGAGTAAACCCTGACAGAAAATCCGGAGGGGAGTCCTAAGGTGGTTCTGTGCCAATCTCTGGCATTAACCTGGCAACTCCTACATCTGGAACCAGCTTAGCTGCAGAGGTTATCCTCTTCTTTGGACCATATCAGTAAAGCTGAGAGGGGGACACTGGTGTCTGGGCAGCCCAGGGTCCAAAAAAAAAATTGCCCAGGCTTGCACCTGGAAAGGTACTCCAGCATCGCTTAACAGCGTTGAACCAACACTGGAGGTAACAGATACTGGTTATAAGCTCTTGCTCAACTGGCGTAGAGAACGAGCACCAGGGGTTGCCTTTGACAGTGGGAGAGATCATTGCATCTCACTGGACAGTCACCGCCCACCTCAAGCTGGGCAGCCCCCATCCAGTAGGGTACTGTCCACCACAGTTCACCTGCCTCACGGGGTACGTGAGGCTTAAGGTTCCCAAACCTGGATGGTATACCACCAGAGGTAATCAAGTGTGCCACAGACACCCCCCTGGAACCCCTACATGAGCTACTGTGCCTGTGCTGGAGAGAGGGAGAGGTTCCACAGGATATGCGCGATGCTAACATTGTAACCTTGTATAAGAACAAAGGAGACAGAAGTGACTGCAACAATTACCGTGGAATCTCCCTCCTGAGCATAACCGGTAAACTGTTCGCTCATGTCATCCTCGGCAGACTCCAGAAGATTGCTGAGAGGGTGTATCCCAAATCACAGTGCAGATTCTGCACAGAGAGATCTACCATTGACATGGTCTTCTTTCTGAAGCAGCTGCAGGAGAAATGCAGGGAGCAGAGGAAACCACTCTATATTGCCTTCATTGACCTGACCAAGGCCTTCGACTTGGTCAGCAGGGATGAACTGTCAAACTGCTCCACAAGATAGGTTGTCCACCATGGTTACTCAAGATGATCCAGTCTTTCCACAAGGACATGAGAGGAACCATCCAATATGAAGGCACATTATTGGATGTTTTCAGCATCAGGAGCAGCATCAAACAAGGATGCGTCCTTGCTCCGACGTTCTTCGGGATCTTCTTCGCGCTCCTTCTGAAGCACGCCTTTGCATCTTCAACAGAGGACATCTTTTTGCACACAAGATCTTACAGGAAACTGTTTAATCTTGCAAGGCTGAAAGCTAAATCTAAGGTGCGGGAAGTCCTCATCAGAGGTATGCTGGTAGCAGATGTCGCTGCTGTAGTGTCACACACAGAAGACCAGCTTCAGAAACTGCTGGATCGGTTCTCCAAAGCATGCAAGGACTTCAGGCTTTCTATCAGCCGAAAGAAGACAAACTTACTTGGTCAGGACGTTACTGAACCTCCATCAATCAGCATTGACAACTATTTGTTAGAGGTTGTCCACGAGTTTGTTTACCTCGCGTCCACCATCACTGACACCCTGTCATTGGAGTCTGAGCTAAATAGGAGGATGAGAAAAGCAGCCACAACTCTGTCCAGACTCATCAAGTTGTACACCCACACCAAAATGCAAGTGTACAAAGCCTGCATCCTCAGCACCCCGCTCTATGGCAGCAAGTCATGAACCCTGTACGCCCGCCAGGAAAAGAGGCTGAACGTCTTCCACTTGCGCTGTCTGAGGCGCATCCTTGGAATATTGTGGAAGGACAGAGTGACCAACACAGCTGTCCTTGAGCAAGCTGGAATCCCAACCATGCACACCCTCCTCAGGCAGCGGCGGCTCCGCTGGCTTGGCCACATCCACAGGATGAATGATGGAAGGATCCCAAAAGACATCCTGTATGGCGACCTAGCCTCTGGCAAAAGACCTCCCAGACACCCCCAATTGCTCTACAAAGATGTTTGCAAGAGGGACCTTAGGGAGGTAGACATTGAGCCAGACAGCTGGGAGGAGCTGGCAGACGATCACAGCAGATGGAGGCAGAAACTACACAAGGGCCTCCAGAAGGGTGAGATGAGCATCAGACAGCTAGCAGAGGAGAAGCGAGCCCACAGAAAGCACAGTAAGACCTGCCAGACACCCACTACACATGCAACAGGTGCAGCAAGGACTGTCACTCTCTCATATGGGCCTTCAGTCACAGTCAATGCTGCAAATGTAGTTCCATTTGGGATCATCAAAGGGCACAATCCATAGCCTACGTAGACTGAAGGATGCCTACAACATACTGTGGCAGGGTCCGTCTCAGTCCTGGGCCTCAGGTCCTCCATTCAGTCCACTGGCCCCACCATATGAACCCTATTACCCTTGCTTGGGGCAGGGGTGATCTGGGGGGAACCCGCTCCCCACCCACTTGTTCTGGGTTCTAGCCCAGGTACCCTGGATGGCTGCTACCCATGAGGGCAGACTCCCTTCACCCTTGCCCCTGCAGCTCCTCTCCCTGGGCCACTTCCCCAGAGGATTCCCCCTGGTACCTCTTTCCGCTAGCTGTAGCCATGGCAGCAAGTTCCCTCCTTTTGACTCCTCCGGCTGACCACTTCCTCACAGTCTTTGGTTGAGCTTGAGGTCCCCCACCCCTGGTTGCTGAGGCTCATCTCCTCTTCTTTTGTGGTCTCTGGTGAGCCTAAGTCTCCTTCCTTCGCCTTGCTCACTTTCAAAACTTTTCTTAACCACCCTCCCCTTGCCCTGTCTGGAGAAGAGCTTATAAAGGTAGCCCTGAGCGGGATCAGCTGGCCCTATTGATTTAGGGCCACCTACTTCTCAGCTGCTCCCACTTCATCAGCTCTGTCTCTGCTCTGTTTGTTTTTACTCCTGCCTCTCCTCTCCTGGCCCCACCCTGTCACAATACCTGATTGTTAGTTGATGACATGCCATATACAGTGAAAGGGACACAAGAAAAAACTTGCGTCTCTTCCATCTGCAGTTAGAGATGGGCTCAGGTACGGAACATTGACAAAAGTTTCATATGGGTTTCTCCCTGTATCTGTAACTGGATGAACCTAAAAGCAGACACCTCTGAGCTCTGGGGCTTTTAAAAGCTGGATCTGAACTTTAGATCTGCAGCCATTTTTTCTAGGGGTAGTACTTCCAGCCCTTCTCCTATCCATATAATTTTCCAAGGGGCAAGCCAAGTCATAGTAAGCAGCCTATCTCATACTACTTGGAACCAAAAGAAATACATGGGCTGCCAAAGTAGTATATGTGAAAACAAAAGATGTTGAATTGTCTAATAGTTGGGTTACTGGAATAATTTTAAAGCATCTCCTCAAGTTATAAGGGGGATCGACCTCCACCAAAATAGAGATGAGTGTGACACAGAGGTTTTGATACAGCTATGTTGGAGTTGTTGGAACTACTCACTAAATACTGCTTGAATTGCATGACTTTCCAGAAGTTTGTGATTAGTAAAATACAAGATAGTTACTCCTCTCTGGGCGCATTTCTGGAATTTACCTGGCATAATGAATAACCTTTTTTAAGATTCTAAAAACTGAACCAGAGCATCTGGTATGCTAACAAAACAAGCTGTGCAAAGTGGCCTTTCTTGATGATGATGAATTTCAGTTACATGGAACAGGCTAGAGAGCATAATCCCAATGTCATTTTTACTTACCCTTTGTCCACTGAATTTGGACTTTTATTTTTTTTTCTTTCTTTGATTCTCCCATGCTTTATTTTCAGAGAAATAGGCCTGCTTTGGATGTCTTCTTTCTCAGCATCCTACATGCAATTAGAAAACACACTTTAGTACAATAGTGACATCACCTCTGAGAGATGATCTCTTTAAAGCTGAGAAATAGGGTATGTGCCTGGGAAAGAGGATTTAAAAAGACTTTCTCCCCCTCCCCACCTCAGATGTTCCTGTTTTCCGCCCCCTCCCACCAACTTCAAGCTGGCTGTACTTTCTACTGTTGGGCTTCATTTGCATTTGTTAGCATGCCCAGACGCTCTGGTTCAGCTTTTAGAATCTTAAGAATTGTATTTGGCTGTTTGGCAAGTTTGCAAAATGTGAATTGGGAGTGCTTTGTTCTAGGTGGGCCTTCAAGGGCTGATTAGAGGCAAAGACCAGCCACAGTCTTATAAGAAGGCAGCCACAGCAAATGGTGAACAGGAGCAGCTAACAAGGAGTTTGCCCTAGGAGTGTGTGCCATATCAGATTTCCCTTTCTCATAGGCTTGTTTCTCCTGTGCCCTTCAAGGTGGCACTAGAAACATCTAAGGGAACCCTCTGAAAAGAGAGAAAATGGACGGTGACATGGTTATGAAGAAGTCTGCTGTTGTGACCTTCCTGGCAAGTGCCATGTTTTTCCTCCTGGACAATAGAGAGAATTTTTTTTATGTACCAAGTGCAAGCTGATAACCACTTTGGAAGAGGTTAGAGGACTTGAGGCACAAATATCAGCCCTCAGGTCCATCAGAGAAGGAGAAGCCTTTCTGGTTAGAAGTCACCATATAATACTGTAGGAACAGCAGGCTGTTCAAAACTAGGAGGAGAACTAAAAGCATGTTAACTCCACTGGAATTGGAGAGACCTGAATTGGCTTTCTCCTCCTGGAAGTAAGTAACTGCTTTCAGCCTTTCTGCACAGGAGATACGGTGGAGACGACTCACAGGGAATGGATCAAAAGGAGACCCTGCAGTTCTAAGGCATAAGGTGCACAATCCTAGGGATGGGGGTTCTACAACCACCACCCCTAAGAGAAGACAGGTGGTGGTCTGGGGTGGGGGGGGGACTCCCTTCTAAAAGGGGTGGTTTAGCCATCTGCCATCTGGACCTAGAATCCCAGGAAGTTTGCTACTTGCTGGGAGCTAGAATCTGGGATGTTACTGAGTCTCTGCCAAAAATCACCAAACCTGAAGGCTATTACCCCATCCTACTTCTCCATGTAGGAACTAATGGTACAGCTAAGAGTGATCTTGATGAGATCACGGCAGAGTACATAACCCTAGGAAGACAGATCAAGGAATATGGAGCACAAGTTGTGTTCTCGTGCATCATCCTTATGGAAGGAAGGGGTCTAGGTAGAGATTGTCCGATCGCAGAGGTAAATGCATGGTTGCATAGGTGGTGTCACAGAGAAGGATTTGGTTTCTTTGACCATAGGATTCTCTTTAATGAACAAGGATTGCTGGGAAGAGATGGGATCCACCTAATGAAGAGAGAAAAGAGCATCATTGTGAGCAGGCTTGCAAAACTAGTGAGGAGGACTTTAAACTAGGTTTATTGGGGGACAGTGACACAAGCCCTGAGGTAAGTAGGGAACAATAAAGTAGGTTTCCTGGGTGAAGAGGAGAAAGTGGGCCAATCAGGCACTTCTCTAAGGTGCTTGTACACAAACGCAAGAAGCCTGGTGAACAAACAGGAAGAATTAGAGGCCTGGGCACAGTCAGAAGTAATGAGGTGGTTGGAATAACTGAGACTTGGTGGGACGATTCACATAACTGGAGCACGGTAATAGAAGGGTATAAACTGTATAAGGACAGACAGGGAGAAAAGGAGTAGCAGCTGTGCCCTATGTGAGGGAGCAGTATGATTGCTCAGAGCCCCAGTATAAGAAGTGAGGGGAAAAAAACAGCTGACTGTCTTTGGGTTAAGCTTAGAGACAGAAACAACAGAGGTGATGTTGTAGTTGGTGTCTGCTATAGACTGCCAGATCAGGGAGATGAGGACTTCTTCAGACAACTAAGACAAGCTTCCAAATCGCAGGCCCTGGTTCTCATAGGAGATTTTAATCATCTAGCCATTTTGTTGGGAGACCAATACAGCAGCACACAGACAATCCAGGAAGTTTTTGGAGAATGTTGGGGATAACTTCTTGGTATAAGTGCTGAAGGAGCCAACCAAGGGCCATGCAAACTTGACCTGCTGCTCACAAACCAGGAAAAACTAGTAGGAGAAATAGAAGTGGGTGGCAACCTGGGCTGCAACGACCATGAGATGGTAGATTTCAGGATGCTGACAAAAGGAAGAAAGGTGAGCAGTAATATACAGACTCTTGATTTCAAAAGAGCAGACTTTCTCTCCCTGAGAGAACTGATGGGCAGGATTCCTTGGAAAATGAAGATGAAAGGGAAGAGAGTTAAAGAAGTGGCAGTATTTTAAAGAAGTCATAGTGGAGGCATGGGAACAAATCATCCCGCTGCATAGCAAGAAATGCAAATATGGTAGGCAACCGGTTTGGCTTAACTGGGAAATAATTGGTCAGTTTAAACTCAAAAGGGATGCATCTAAGAAATGGAAACGAGGACAGTAGACTAAGGAGTACAAATATATGGCTGGAGAATGCCAGGAAGTAATCAGGTATCGGAGGGGCAGCCGTGTTAGTCTGGATCTGTAATCAGTAAAGGGAAGTAATCAGAAAAATGAAAGCACAATTGGAACTGCAGCTGGCAAGGGATGTGAAGGGTAACAAGAGTTTCTACAGGCATGTTAACAATAAGTGGGTTATCAGGGAAGGTGTGGGGCCATTACTGGATGAGGGAGGTAACCTAGTGACAGATGTAAGAAAAGCTGAAGTACTCAATGCTTTTTGTGCCGCAATCTTCACAGACAAGGACCACTCCCACACCATGGTGTTAGTGCAGTTATGGGAAGGTGGAGGGCAGCCATCAGTGGGGAAGGAACGAGTGAAGAGCTACCTAATAAAACTAGATGTACACTCATCCCTTGTTTTTTAATGTGTATTCTTACGAGTACCTACTAAAATGAGGAAAAAACATACTTACAATTGTTCAATAACGTGAGTGGACTTCCCCGCTTAGATGAGCTGGCCACTGGGTCCTGGCTGGGGTGGGGAGAGACCCACAGGGCCTGCTCCCAACACTTCCCCGTGGCAGTTCCCCACACAACCCCTAATACCCACCCCATCCCATTCCATTCCAAACCCCCACCCCCTGTATCCGCCCCCCCCCCGGTACCTCTGCTGCAGGCGGGAGGAACAAGCCCCACCACTTCCACCAAGCCACCTGCTGGTTTTAACCCTCCCTATTGCTCATGGCCCCAAGCTGCCCCCGGCCTTCAACCCCCTCCCAACCTCAGGTTCACTTATCTTTCAAAAGCAGCACCACCTGCTGCCACTCCAAGCACTTGGAACCAATTACAGACTTTTACACCTATTTTAATAGGAATTTAGTGTCCCTCTTACACGTTTTCACCTACGAGCAAAAAGTTAGGAAACAATTGTGCTCGTACAGTGAGGGATGAGTGTACACGAATCCATGGGTCTGGATTTAATGCACCCAAGAGTATTGAGGGAATTGGCGGATGTCATTGCTGAGCCTTTGGCCATTATCTTTGAAGACTCTTGGAGATAGAGATCCTGGATGATTGGAAGAAGGCAAATGTAGTGCCCACCTTTTTATAAAAGGAAAGAAGGACAATCCAGAGAACTAAACACCTGTCAGCCTTACTTCAATCCCTGGGGAAAATAATGGAAGGGATCCTGAAAGAATCCATTTTGGAGCACTTGGAAGAGGGGAAAGTGATCAAGAGTGGCCAACATGGGTTCACCAAGGGCAAGTCGTGCCTGACCAATCTGATTAGCTTCTATGATGTGGTAACAGGATCTGTGAACATGGGGAAGTCAGTGGATGTGATATACCTTGACTTCAGCAAAGCTTTTGATACAGTCTCCCACAACATTCTTGCCCCTAAATTGAGGAAGTATGGATTGGATCCATGGACTATAAAATGGATAGAAAGCTGGCTTGATGGTCAGGTCCAATAGGTAGTGGGCAATGGCTCAATATCTAGATGGTGGCTGGTTTCAAGAGGAGTGCCCCAAGGCTCAGTTCTGGGGCAGGTTTTGTTCATCTTAATTAATGACCTGGATGAGGGACTGAAGTGCACCCTCAGCAAGTTTGCCAACAACACTAAACTAGGGGGAGAAGCAGAAAGGCTCCAGAGTGACCTGGATAAATTGGAGGATTTGGGCCAAAAGAAATCTGATGCAGCTCAACAAGAAGTGCAGAGTCCTGCATTTGGAACAGAAGAATCCCAAGCATTGTTATAGGATGGGAACAGATGAGCTAAGCAGCAGTATAGCAGAAAGGGACCTTGGAGTTTTGGTGGATGAAAGGCTGGATATGAGTCAGCAGTGAGCCCTTGTACCCAAGCAGACTAACAACATATCAGGGTACATTAGGAGGAGCATTGCGAGCAGATCTAGAGAAGTGGTTGTTCCCTTCTATCTGGCACTGGTGAGGCCACATCTGGAATATTGTGTTCAGTTTTGGGTCCCCCAGTATAAAAAGGATGTGGATGTGCTGGAACAGGTTCAGCAGAGGGCAACAAAAATGATTAAGGGGCTGGAGCAAATGACCTATGAGGAGAGGCTGAGGGATATGAGCTTCTTTAGCTTACAGAAAAGAAGACTGAAAGTTGATTAAATAGCAAGCAGCCTTCAACTTCCTGAAGGGGAGCTCTAAAGAGGAGGGAGGTAAATTGTTCTCTGTGATGTCAGGTGGCAGAACAAGGAGCAATGGTCTAAAGTTGCAGAAGGAGATGAGTAGGTTAGATATTAGGAAAAACTTCTTCACCAGGAGGGTGGTGAAGCATTAGAATGCGCTGCCTAGAGAGGTGGTGGATTCTCCATCCCTAGAGATTTTTAAGTCCTGGTTTGACAAGGTCCTGGCTGGGATGACTTAGGCGGGGTTGATCCTGCTTGAGGCAGGGAGCTGGACTAGATAACCTCCTGAGGTCCCTTCCAACCCTGTGATTCTAAGAGCCCTTACTCAGTCTATACTACCATGGCCCACACGTGCCCATTCCATCACTGTGGTTTTCATATACTAAGGTGACATTCCCCTTATCTTCCACATACTTGGGAAGCTGTCCCTACTGTTAGGTCTGTGGGTTGGGAGCAGGCAGGTGTGGCCCTCTGTCAGTGCTGCAGTTTTGGAACTGTATATAACAAGCTGTGTCATAAATACACACAGGGGAGAGCTATTTTTCATTCCATCAGCAACTGCTACAGCGGTAATAAAATCAACATGGAAGCAACCAAGGTGACACTGTTCTGCAGTAACCAGCTTCATACAGGAAGCTCAGTCTTTATAGCTTCACCATTATTTTACACAAGCTCTTTCCTAGGTAGGTTCAAGGAAAAAAGGAGTCCTGAACTAAACCTGAAGATGTTCCTGCATTTTACTAAGGATGAGAGACACTCATAGTGGCCCTGATTCAGGATGCATCCCTGCTTAGGACCCAGCTTATGCTATTTGATTGTCTGACATAATCACTAGAAAGATTAATATGAAGACTTTTTTTAAAAATAAATATTGGTTCATTTTAAATGCCATTATCTGGAAGGAGCATCTGTAAATCTCTTCAAAATCCTCCTGGATCAGTGGACTAACATCCTTACTGTTTCCCAGCAGTGTTGTATCCTGCAGCCATTCTTTTGACTGTGAAAGTCCTACACCTGCCAGTTACACCATCCCGAAGGCAGCTGTCACACTGACCCCCTCCTTTCCACTTCCCCGCATAATGACATTTAAACTACATAGACATTCCCAAAAGATGAAAGCCTGAGCTCTTATTGAGATTTTAATTCAGATCAAACAGACGCAATAATCCCTAAGGCTTGAGGTGATGCTGTTAAGTACAGTACATAATGCAAAGAATTTCATCTCTTTGCTGCTCCTTCCATTGAGAAGCACCAAAGCATTTTTGCTCAGAGCAATAAATGCCATTTAAAGAATTATTAGGAATTTAGATGTTCTGTTTGGCAAAGAGGATTAATTTTTCTTCTGGCTCAGTTTCTACTCAGCTAATAAAGCAAGTGATATTCAGCAAGTTTTGCTCTTCACTGTTCAATTTAAAAGGAAGAAAGGGTCTTTATTTTAAAATGTTTCCTGGATGATTAATGTAAAATAATTTAAAACAATTGTAAATTAAGTATTTTTATTGTACCATTAGAATGACTTTGTAGTGCCTGGATAATATTTCATTTTCCAACAATATGCCTAACTTATCCTTTGAGTCAATGTACAAAAATCCCCATTCATGCACTTCTTGGAGTGGGTAGGGGAAGAATCCTTCATTTAAAAACCCATGAACGCCAACTGAATTGGTGATTTTTATATGGCTCTGCAGCTAATTGACAAGCATCTTCATAGTGTATCCCAGCCCTCACCCTTATTGACTATGATGTCAAGAACCAAATAGCCATGAAGGCTGAATTATTGTTTTACTTCTGTACAGGAGCCCACTGCAGGTTTATTGGAAGGGCACCACTTTAGTCTCCAGGGCGATGAGGGGCTGATGCAATGCACATAGTGATCACTGGGAGACTCCCCGTGCTTTATTCTGACTTTTTCTTGAAAACACAACAGTATGACATTTGAGACTTGCCTTACAACTTCAAAACTATATTTCTTAGCTTTGTGGCTTAGATTTAGTAAAGGAGGACATTAAACAGTTTTTTCCTTTGGGTTACCATTCAGAGGTTTGCATACAGTACTGGGCTTCTACTACTGCCTGAGTCATGGTTCTTTAAAACTTCTTCCATTCCCAGACAGGATACAGAGAAACAATTAAAAAATAAATAAATAAAAAGCCAAAGAAATTAAGGAGGGAAAGAATGTAGCTCACCTTTCACAGAACTCATAAATTACTCAATCAGAGGTCAGTTAAAATGTTGAGACTGTGGTTTTAACTGTAATTGGTTACATATTCCTTTATTATGTATGGTGTCTTTAAAGCTTGAAGAATTCTGCAGTCTTCAGATACAAGCAGCTCTTTTGTGGGGAAAAAAATTGCTATACACTGTGCTCTCCCGAGGGACTTTTGTCTTTTCTTGTTTTTTCCTTAACGCGTTAATTTAGAATGAAAGTATGTGGTCAATCTCTGGACACAGAAAACATACGTTATATTCACTCATGCAGTTCATCTATGCCTTCATACATTCCTTCTTAGAGGTTTTGCTAGTTTAATTTTGGTTTGCATCCCAGCAGATCTTCCAAACAAAAAAAAAAGTCCCAACAATATATCTTTCTTGAGCTCTTCAACTTATTAATGTGAAATATTTTCATTTGCAATTTAATGGGAACTAGAAAGTAGTACTATTAAGGACTGCTTGAGGTTTTTAGCTGGACACCAAATCAATGCACTGAATTTGAATAATAGTATTTTTGCACTTCATTTGTTCCTACATCTTTTGAACAAATGTCCTTCTCTTCTTTTTTTTGTTTAGTTTGGCTTTGGAAAGGCTCCTTAAAGTGATGGGAGACAGATCATATGTTCTAAAGTGGATAGCAACAAAATTCTCTAGATATCCAGTCTACAAGTAGATCTAATCAAGCAGTGATAGAAATGCTGAAGTCCTGTCTGATTTAACTGAAGGTAGGCTGTACTGACTGCAGTGTACTCTCCAAACAGATGTTACATATTTTGCAAAGAAAATACATAAGTCACTTGACCTCTCTGAATCTCATTTTCCCTCTGAAAATTCAAGGTATTTAATATATTCATAGATGTATGTCGGTAGGGACTCAATACAGATTGAATCTCTCTCATCCAGCACCTAGAGATCTGATTGGTGACAGACAAGAGAATTTGCCAGACTATGGGAGGCTAATATTTTCTAGCATGTTACCAACACTACTTCTGCTTACTGGGCTCTTAGAATGCATTTAAGGGTAAATTACAGCTAAATAGTAGCAAAGAACACTAGGAGCCAGGACTGGTGGCTATAAACAAGCTTTATGGGACCACAGGAAATGTTGCCACACCCATAATAAGTAACTGTCAGCTAACTAAAATCTTACCAGATTAGAGAGTTTGGCAGGTTAGAGATCTTCAAGCTATAGTAAAATTCCTATTTTGCAGATCGGGAATGCTCAAGTGACTTGTTAAGAAGGCACTGCGAATCAGACATGTGCCTACCAGACAGACTGATCTTTGGCCCTAATCTAGTCCTGAAACAGATTTGGTGCAAGGCAGTGAGCAGCCCCCTGAATCTCTCGTGTAAATAGATGTAAAAAAGGAGGTAATGAAAGTTGCATATTCATTAGCCTTGTTGGGGAGGTGTTAGTGATGGTTTGAGTCAAGCACAGGCTACAGTGGGCTTGAAGTCCAACCCTGAGTCCCTAGTATTGGAAATTCCACAGAAAGGAGAAATGGAGAATTTCAGTTGCCACCAAACTCCTCATTACACCATGTCACCCTTACAGGCGAGCACTGCCATAAAAGTGGGAGGTAATGAACAGGAGCAGGGTCTAGCCAAGGTACGCAGGGGATACATGTTGAAGTTACACTTTCCTGGCAAGTTCCCCATTTGACTATATCAACTCAAAGACCAGCTACCTTTTCCCACACATCGTATCTCTTCAGGTGCAGTAGCTCTGGCTCTCACCGGAGGCTACAAGTAAAGAGAAGGGGTGAATTGAGCCCAGCATGTGAAAAGTGCTGTCTGTGACAAACTACCGTTAAGACCTTTCACTGGAAGGACTGAGTCTAGCATGCAGGACCACTATTTATTTATGATCAGACCTCTTGCCCAGTGACTGTGACCTTGTTACTAACCCCTCCAACAGAAAACTCTCAACCTCTTTCCAAACTCTGAGGTGCATCCTTCTTCCTCTCCCTTGCAAAGATGGTGCATTGATTTTTTTTTTAACAGCTGTATGTCTACCAAAAGATTAGGCCTGAAATTTCAGAGAACAATTTCAAAACGTACAGATGCTCTAAATTCCACTTCAGACACCTGAAAGCAAAGTGATTTTTGCTGAAGAAAATTTTCCCTAGCTTTACGCCACTGAGTGTCACTGCCTATAGGGTCATGATGACTGTGCCCCTGAGTACCCATTAGCAGTGCTTTATTTGTAGACAAAAAGAGGAGCCAGTACTCAGGTAGCTCCCTGGCCACCCCACTCCCTTCCACCCACTGGAGTTCCTCCCCCTGGGGCTGCTGGTAGGGCTCTGCACCCCAGATGGTTCCCAGCTGCAGGGCTGGCGGCTGGGGCTGCCAAGGTGCCAGTACTCAGGACTGGCAAGTACCAGCACAAAAAAGCACTGCCCATTAGTATGTGGAAATGCTGGAGTTTTATAGTGTGGTAGGTTCCTGTGTACTTTGGGCAGGGAGACACCTAGCTTAGAAACTATTTAGACGTCCATTGTAATGCAAATATTGATTGGGGTTTGAGGCCAATGGTAGGTGTAAAATGTAGAGTTAAATTAGTCCTTGCAACTGTGCTTCATTATCCCAAACTAAAAAAGATTTTATTAACCCAGGTCACTGTGATGGTTTGTAAATTCTATTTTCTTAATAAAGCTTTAACCTTACTGCAATGGGCATCAGTCTTTTGAGAAGAAGGGTTGTGTTGATTCTTTGTGCAAAAATATCTTCCACTATGAAATATTTTTGCAGTCCTGGAACCTTCAGAATTAAAAGAGAATACTGACATTTCAACAAGCCCCACGAGCCTCTATAAATGTCTCATTTCTTTGCCACTATCACCAATGTATTCATATGAGTGCTCCTTTAGCAAATTATTGTCAGGGGCCTCATAATGAAATTTCACTACAAGCTGATGAGTCTATTGCACTGGAATTGGGCTTTACAATTCTATTGATCAAGTCACCCAATTCCCTTTAAGGTCAAAAATAGTGGCCATTCTTGTCTACTGAGTCCACCATACAACCTGGCTCTTTACTTATATACAGTTCCTGATAGAATATATCAACCCTATCCAGCCTCAAGGGGGTTAACCTGCAACCAAAGACTCAATTAAGCCCTTCCTGGCTGCTCCTATGTTGGCTTTGCAGAAATTAACAAGGAGAGAGTTGAGCAGATGAGAGGAGAAAAGGGAGAAGAGCAGACAGGTTTTTCAAAGTGGGAGCTGAAGCCTGACTGAAGGCATGGGCCCTGATGAACTAGAGCCTGCCTGAACCCCTGAGTGTGCGCCAGCCACTGGAAAGTGGAGCAAAGAAGCCTGTGTTAGGCCAGCATGGGGGAGAAGTTTTTGAGGAGGTGGTGACCAGATGAATCTCTTACCCTTTGGTAAGGGACTCTGGCCCTGGAAGGGGCTGGACTCCGTAAAGCAGTTTGGATGGAGTTTTGGTCATTTCTAGGGCGGAAATAGCCCAAAGACTGGGAGAAACTGGGCCAGAGTTGCTGCATAACTTTATTCACCCAAAAGGGGTGTGTTAGAGTAGCAGCGCTGGCACACAGACATTCCTCAGAGGAACTTCAAATTGCACTTTTGGAAGCTGTTTCTTGAAGCCTACAGGACCTCTTTTTTTCTGTTTGAAAGCTGCAGAGCACTTACCTATTTTGCTGTCCTCTGCAATAGTGCTACTGAGGCTTCAGTGGTTCAGGAGACAAATTACAGTAAACCCTTAATTTAATGGACAAATGTGGGGATGGGGTGTCCATTAACGCCAAAAGTCTATTAAATCCCAACCTGCAGCATGTCAGCGCATCCCACCTGCCTGCGCGCACACCCACTGCTTGCTCACGTACCTGGTGGGAGGAGCATGTGGCAGGTCCCGTGGCAGCGGCCCTGGACCCAGTGGCCCTTACCACCATGGCTTCCCCAGCCATGATGGCGGCTCCTCCCGTCATGGCGGCTCCAGCAATGGTGGCTCTAGTGAGTTGCCAGCATTTATTTTGGGGGTGGAAATGCTTGCAGACAGCGTCCGTTATCTCCAAAGTCTGTTAAACTGGGGTCCGTTAAATGGTGGGTTTACTGTTGTGGTCAGCATTACCCAGAAGAGACATAGTTGTGCGAATTCATTGTTTCGTTTACTAAAGTACTGTGTATTGAGATTTTGACAGTGTGGAAGAGGAAATATTAGTTGACACTCTAGTTGAACGAGCAGTCCTGTAGGACCTGAAAGACTAATAATTGTATTTATTAAGTGATGAGCTTGTGTGGGCAAGACTCACTTCATGAGATCATGAAATTGTGGGGCATGAGTGCATGGTCCAGATCCTGCCCCAGATTACAGGGTGCATAGCCTCAGCTCCAACCCCTGCTGCATGTCATGGGTTGGGGGTGCACAGCCTCAGCTCCAGCTGCAGCCTCTGGTGGAAATCAGGGGACAGATGCACAGCCCTGGCTACAGTCCCTTGGGGAAGCCTCTGGGCAGGGGAACACAACCCAAGCTGCGGCTCCCGGCAGAAGCCCTGCTAAAAGTCATGGGTCAGACACACACCAGGCCCTGCTCAAAGTGGGGGGAGGGGGCAGGGGAGGAGTCTCAAGGCTGGGACAGAGGGTTGAGATGCAAGATGGAGTTTGGGGTGTTGACTCCAGCAGCAAGGTTGAGCCTCCCTGGTTGTCCCTTCACCTAAGATCCAGAAGGTGATGCCATCACTTCCAGGGACCTGTAAGGAGCCAGGCAGGGAGCTTGTCAGCCCTGTGCCCACCAGAAGTCTGGTAACCCTACAGTATTGGAATACCTGAGTGTCCCAATCATACATTGGTTGTGATTAAATATCAAGACAGTCCATCTCGTTACCGTAGGATATCCCGGAATACCCCTTGGGCTAGGTAATTTTGTTGGTAGTTAGGTTTCTCAATTCCCGGGAGAATGTCCTCAGTTCACGTCCCTGCTCCATACCCAGAAGAATGGGGACTTGAATCTACATCTCCTACATCCTAAGTGAGTGCTGTAGCCAACAGGCTGTTGGGCATAAGGAAGGCACCACCATCACCAGCTGGAGCCCAAAGGCAAGATAGGTGGGGGTATGTCTAGTTCATTGTGACTCCTGCTAGGTATGAGTTAGGCACAGACCTGCCAGATGGTGTCCGGAGACAGGCAGCTATGCACCAAGAGGGCTTTAAGGGTGAAACTTAGGCATCTAGGTGCCTAAAGTCCCTACATGGTTAGGCTTCAGCTGAGTAGTGACTTTGTAAGTGCTGAAGGCATGGAACTGTTGGATCTGTGTGCCTAAATTCACCTTGTAATGTACCAAGATCCGTTTCCCAAAGACACAGTTCATATTCTTTGTGTTTTATTACTCCGTTCCTCATTTCCCTGCCAATTACACATGAGTGTTTGTGTGTAGTATACATGTGCCTGGGTGATTTGGTTGGTGAATAAAGATTCTCACCTCCTTTGATTTCCAAATTCACAGTAAGTGACTATGCACTTCTCTCTCCTCCCTTGTATTCTTCTCAGCCTGAAAACAGCGCTGCTCTTTTGCCCTTTCTAATAGCTCTGGCTATCATGACAGCATCTGTTTTTACAAAGCTATTATCACTTGGCTTAATCCCACTCTTCTACAGTTTTAAGGCAGGAGTTTTTCTTTTTGATCATGACAAAATTTTTCTTAATATAATAATACTATGGCATTAGTAACTTGCTAAAATTGTGCTGAACTTTTGCACCTCTTTAAAGCTGAGGATAAGAAGCAGCTCTCGCTCACACAAAAGAAAATAAATATACATATAGCCTAGAGTTGCCAGTTCTTTAAAATATTAAATTTGAATTCTGTTCTTAGCATTAAAATCTCAGGAAAACCAGCAGATGTGTTTGCTTAGCTGTAGAGAATTACAGTGCATCTAATTAATAATACGGAGGATGTAAGGAAGCAGAGGTTAAAGACAGACAAATGAAAAGCTATCAAACAAATTAACTCAGATGTCAAACAAGTTAATTACCAATAGATAATGTGAATTAGCCATCCTTTTACAATCCACAATACATTTGAGTTTGTAATACCTTACCAGCTCCTCTTCCTGAGAAGTAAACATGTTTTTTTAAACATCTTAGCTGCATCTACACTAGCAAGTTCTTTCAAAGTATTTTTGAAAGAAGGGGCTCTTTTGAAATATCTCATAGAGCATCTACACACAAGAAGTGTTCTGAAGGAGTTTTGCCTTTTCCCCCTACATGTCTCCCAGGCCCGGCTGGGCTCTTGGCATCTAGAGCAACATAACATGTTTTGCAAACGAAACATCTGCTCTCTTGGAGGCAAGCCACAAGGAGCTGTGTTGCTTGAACTAGGTGTTTTCCAAGAGTTCATGTTCAAGGACTGGGAGGAACGATGTGGCTTTTTTAGAGACAGAGGTGTTGAGCCAGTTGTATTGTAGCTGATTGCTTTTCTCATAATAATGTGCTTTCACTTGGTTATAAAAGCTGTGAGAATAATAAACTCAGGGCCTTCAGTCATCAGAACTGTTGGACCCCTGCTGTCTTTATGTTTGTCTTTGTCTTTCATCCTTCGTGGTATCGCGCCCCTGGGACCTGTGAGAAATAGAAATACTACAGTGTTCTTTCGCAATTAAATTGAAAGAACACAACACTCCTTTCAAAAGCGCTCTTCCACTCCTGCTTCAGGAAGATCTCCTTCTTTTGAAAGAAAACGTGTGTAGATGCTCTGCAAGCCCTTTTGTTCACGTGAGTAGTTCTCGTGGCTCCTGATTTTTCAATTCCTGGCCCGTTCTTTTGAAAAAGTGGGAGCTGTGTGGACACTCTTTCAAAAGAGCAGATCACTCTCTTGATCCACTGCTTTGTGTGTGGACTCACGCTTTCAAATGAAGTTATTTCAGAAGAGATCTTCCAGAAGGAATTCTTTTGAAAGATCACTGTAGTGTAGATGTAGCCCTCAAGTGCAACTTAGTCTGCACCTGTTTCTTCTAGGACTATTTTCTGCTACACATAGACATCACTTTTCAAATGGAACAGGTTTCTATAAAGATCTGAGTCATTTACCAAGAATGCTGTCTTTTTACAGGTGTTTTTCAACAGGCTATAAAATTCTATAGCAGGCATATAATTGTCTATTATTCTACAGAATGTCTCAAAGTTTATACAAAATGTTTCTGTTAAATTCTATAGGATTTCTGTAAAGGTTTTTATATTTTACATCTACATACTCTTCTAATGCTCCCTTTAAAGTAGGAATTAGTTTATATGCTGCTTTCACTTTGGGATTAACAAAATATTTTACTTTATTTTGCACAATAACATTTTAGCAAGAAAACAAAGTGCCTCATTTTTAGAGGCGCTGCTGAGCTTCCCTAACACCAGTTTCTGTCAGTGAGAACTGAAAGAACTCAACACCTCTTAACCATGCCCCAAATGCTTTTATATTCTTGCTATAATATAAATAACATTTATACAGCAGCACAAATAGCATATTGCATAAGCCAGCAGATACAGCCCAGATTTAGTGAACAGCTCTACATGAGCAAGCCAGAAGACAAATGAATTAATGGATAAAAGTTTGCATGACCATGCTCCTGCAAACAAATATGTCTTATCTGAGTAATCCTATTGAAGTCCTAATGAGATTATATATGTTCTTAATGTTATGCAGGTGAAAATGCTCAATACTTAATAAATGTGTTCAATCTTTAAGGTGCTACAGGACTGCTTGTTATTTGTGAAGCTACAGCTTAACATGGCCACCCCTCTGAGAATAGTTACTCAGGTACGTAAACTTAGAATGAAAAACATAAGTTTTCACAATGCCCTGGTAAGGAGCTAGACTTCACTGTCAAGCTGCTACAGAATTAGAAGAGTGATTTGTTTGCAGATTTTAAAAAAGGCCTTTATTTAAACTAAGATTGCTTAGATGGTGGGTGCTAAGGGAAAATACTGCATAGATTCATGTATATATAAATTAAAACCCTCTATTGAAGAAACAATGAAGTAAATGTTAACATCTAAAAAACCTCAAATCTCTTATGAAATAAAAGAGATTTATTTTTACAGACTGACTTTTGCAGAAGAAATTGCCCTTAGCCAATGTTACCTATGGAGAGAAATTCTAGTATATTGACTTTGGAAGTATAGTGACAGCTGGTGTTATCTGCTGACATATAACTAGAACTATTATGAGTTCAGTTTTAAAAAAAGATTGTTGCTGACCTGGTAAGCAATGAAGCCCTTGTGAGAAAACAGGCTTTTGTATATCCTGAAACATCTGTGACTTTCCTTTCTCTTCATTTTTATCTCCCTGTTGACTTGCTAAGCATCATACTGCTGTTAATTTAGCCATCATTTTAATGCCTTTTGGTATTAATTTAAGGGCTTGGGACCAAATTCTGACCCACTGCACACATGCTCTGTTGTTTTGTACCCCTAATTTGAAGCTTTCCCCACTGTCTCTATTATTCCTGGTGACAATCTTTTGGGGCAGTAGTGTGCACTTTACTGCATTCTATTACCTTGTGGAGGAAAGTTACTCTTGTGGATACCCTGTGTAGCAGGCTCTGTGGTTATTAGGGAAGCTATAATATGGGTAGAAAACTTCCGTTCCTCATTCCTGCTCTGCCTGTGAGATTTCAGGCAAGGATATGCATATACTGTCATCCAACAGTAATGTTTAGACTTTATCTGGATACAGTGCTCATGGGAGAAAGCGACCAGCTGATAGCACTTCACAGGAGCTAGCATTGTTCAAGTTTCCTCTCATCTGGAGCTGGGCCAATGGAGCATAGCCAGTAGGCAGGGCCCAAGGAAGAACACTGACACCAGGGCCTGGCCGGTGGGTGGTGGATGCTTTTTTCAGCTGGATCACGGGATCCTGTAAGTGTGGGCCCCAGTTGCTTACTTTGCTCTAAGACAAGGCCTGCTCACATCTCTGCCAATGCCCTTCAGTTATGACCTTCAACACCCCTGGCTGTTGTGGGATGGAGTCCTGCAAACTTCTTGTCACACAAGAGCCATTGATTGCAACTGTCAGCCATGATATAATCTTATTTCTCTGATAGATCAAACATGTAAACTTTCTTTTTAGGCCTTTTATCCCAAGACACAAAAGATATCCTATTTCTGACCAGTTAGACCTTGCAGCAGATGACTCAGCACCTGGTATGATAAAATGTCTTCTGTAAGCTCTGTTAGATTCCATTCTTTGTGGCTCATTTGGTCCTCTGGCAATATTCCCTAGCATGTACTGGCGTCACACATAGAAGAATTGCTTTCTGGTTATATACACTTCCACACCCAAAATATTCGTGGGTTTCCCAGGCACCTGCTGTAATATAATCTGTCTTGGCAGCAGCCAGGGCATCTATGAACTCAGTGATATTTAGCGCACAACTGTGAACAGGAGTCAAAGTACAAAGAAGCATATGTTCCATCAATCAGATCACACTTATGTAGCCCCCTGCATATGACCAGCTGACCACTCTACAAACCATTGCATGCTGTTGTGAAAAAGGAATGAAGAACTCTGTTGTTAAGATGGATGTAAGTTTGGTAAATAAGGAGGAGAAACAGTGTCCGTTCTGCAGTCCTGTTACCAGCAGAAACCAGCATGCCCTCATATAGCATGAAGGAGAAGCTACCGGGAATATGAACAAAGCAAATTTCATACAAGTGATCAGAGCCATTCTCACCACTACTCAGAATTGTAGGTGTGCAGGGCACCCATGGGTCTTAAAGTCCACCCATCTCCCTCTTCCTGTCCTTGTTCTGTGGCTCTGCTTCCTCCAAAGAGGGTCTAGTTAATTTAAAAGTCAGAGAGCTGGCCAGATCCATTAGCAGAACCTGTGAAAGAGCCATTCAAGTAATGAAGCCATTTCACAGGCATTTGCTAACCCCAGTCAGTTTCTGGATATTCTACAAGACCTCCGGTTAAAATTTGCTTTAAAACTTCCTCAGAGTGTGGCTGAAGATTATAAAATCACATTTCTCTAAAAATTGTTGTTCATTTTCCCACACCTCACCCCCGCTGCCCGGGGCATCGGCACCAGTTCAATACTACTGTGTTTGGGCTCCAGGCCCATACCCAGGAACTTCTGGCATGTGCCTGCTTTTATTGTAAATGTGGACCACCTACCAGCAGGCCCTGCCCTTCACCCCTGACCCTCCGGCTGGCCCTGCCCTGTCCTCCTCCTCTGCCCCACTCCATTTCCCACCAGCTGGCCCTGTCCCTTCACTCCCCCACCAGCCAGCCTGTCTCTGCCCCTCTCCCACAGCATCCCTGCTGCCAAGGGCCAAGCCTTTGTGCACCTGTTGCTCTCTCTCCCCTGCCCCTTCTGCCTGCCCCATGCACCGAGGCTCAGAGCTGTCCTAGCTGTCCCCAGCCATGTGCATGCACCAGGGCTCTCCTGATGGTGGGCAGGGCAGGGCAGCAGTGTTCCCTCCAAGATTTTCCATCCTTGGACAGGCTGAATTCTTTTGGGTGGGTTAAAATTTCTCATGTGCAACACCAATACTGAGGTAGTGTGTGGATGTGCACCACCAGGAGGAACAAAAAAGCCTTGGTATCAATGCATATTGTAAACAGATCCTAGGCGTGGAAGAAAATATGTTAAAATAAGGGATAACTAACAAGGAGCAATGCTTAAGATGTGTGTTTAATATGTCAAAGAAAAAGGAAATGAACACTACTCTTGCTGTACCTGTATTATCATCTTTTCTAACAACTCAAGCTAGTGAACACACCAAAATACATATTACCTGCACACAGCTCAGCTTTAAGAGGATAAACAAATTTTTGAGTCAATTAGAAATACTTCAAAAATTCTGAGCTGGAGTGTGGGAGGCTCAGGGCAGGGGGCTGGGGATGCAGAGGTGCAGGAATCAGGGTTGAGGTATAGGAGGTGCTTAGGGGATAGGACTGGAGTGTGTAGGGGATGCAGAAGTTAGGACAGGGTGGTGAGGATGTGTACGTGCAAGAATCAGGGTGAGGTGCACGAGGAGCTCAGGTTGGGGGTTGCAATGTGTGTGGGGGTGCAGAAATTAGGTCAGGGTGCTGAGGACGTCAGGAGCTGAGGAGTAAGGCCTGGGGGATGCGAGGGGCCCAGAGCAAGGCAGCAGGGTTCATGAGGGGCTCAAGGCAAGGCGTTGGGGTAGGGGATACAGGAGGCAGGGCAGAGGGCTGGGAGTGTGGGGCTAGGGTACAGCGCATGGAGGGAAAGCAGGAAGACCCTGGGGCCAGGTTCTTACCTGGCGGCTGGGGCCCAGATTGCTGGAGCAGGCCCTGATTGGAGGTGGGCCACCTGTGGCAGCTGGAGTCACAGCCACAGGACCATCTCCAGTTTGGCCTGTCAAAACCCACCCCTGCTCAGACCCAAATATCCCACCACCACTGCTCAGACTGACCGTCCCAGCCTGAACACATATACTGGTCAGCCTGAACACACACACACACACACACTCTCTCTCTCTCTCTCTCTCTCTCTCTCTCTCTCTCTCTCTCTCAGCCCAAATGCTGCCCCCTGACTTGGCCAGAAGATCCCCCAGACCTTCCACTCAGCCTGAACATCCCAACTCTGCTCAGCACAAGGACCCACACCCCATCACTGCTTGGCCCAAAGATTTCCCCCCACCCTTGGCCTGGGTGGGGAGGATTACCTATGGCAGGGGGCAGCTGGCTCTAGCAGCCTCAGGGGATCATCTTCCCTTGGCCCTCTTCCCTCCCCACTACACTGCTCCACCACTGCCTCTCAACCTGCTGAGCTCCACTTCTATGTGGGAAGCTCAGAGACCTCCAGCTGCCACCTCCTCCTGCCCCAGGTAATCCCTGGCTAGGCTGGTCAGAGAGGGGGTCCGGGTGGGAGTAGAGTGGTGAAGTGGTGGGGCAGCCACCTTTATGGAGCCTGGTTTCCATAAATCCTAAGGATGGGTCTGCATGTGATGGAGTAAGGCAGCACAAAACTTTAAACCTGACCCACTTCTGTATTACAAACTCATGAACCTCTGTCAGCACAAGACATACACAGAGAACTTGACTCCAGTTAATATACTGGCCACACAGTTCTGGACAAGCTGCAAATGGCTCTAGGGTAATACCAGAAAGCTCTCCAAATGTTTGAAGTTACAGTTATATGGCTGTGGCTTAATACAGGATATGTAAGTATCTAAACATCCAGGCAAGAGAATGAGTCCTTTGTGATATGCCTAAAATTGTTGTGTGGCAGCCTTGTCATCTGGTCCTCCGAACTTCAAAGATAGTTCAGGGGCATCTTTGATTCCAAGACTGTGAACTTTCAAAGGGAGGGGTAAAAAAGAAAAAGCTACCATTGCAGGCAACAGCCAGTGAAGCCAGAAAGGACATCAAAAGGGAGGTCTGTCTTCATTAATTCTTCTCTCTTGTCAACATCCTCAATATCCTGTCCTTCATAACAGAAAAGCAGGCATGTGTTTCTGCAGCAGTCTGCACAGAGCCTCCAGGGATAGTCCCACCTCTGAGTTATCTGTGTAAACAAGGCAATGAAAACCATAAGAACACGTTATACTGGTCAAAGGAAGCTGGTGTTTGCAGGATAGAACACTATGGCAGTACACAGTAAATACAGTCATTGGGGAAAGTCCTAGTCCTAGGACTTCATGTATAAAGATATCTATCAGTGGTTCCCAAACTTTTCACCATCATGCCCCGTACTTTTGATTTCTGAGAAACCCTTGTGCTCCCCGCCTTTTCTTTACCATCATCTAGCCCCTCTTTTAGCAAAAAATTCAATTTGTAGTTTAAAATCAACACAAAAACTTGATATAAAAAATGTTATTTAAACTTAAAAATAAGTAAAAATAGTTTTTCTGGGCCCCTTGCAGGTGCCTGGTAGAGCCCCAGGTGCCCGAGCCCTGTGCCAGATGCCAGAACTGCACAAGCCAGCTGCCTACCCAGCCACCAGGGCCAGCCACCTGCCTGAGCCCCACAAACCATGGGCCAGCTGCCCAAGCCCCATGCTGCAGGGACCAACCACCAACCCACCATCTGCCCCAGCCCCACAATGCCAGTGCCAGCCACTTGCCCAAGCCCCAGGCTGCTGGAGCCAGCTGCTTGCCCGTCTGCCAGCTGCCAGGGCCAGCTGCCCACCAGCCGCCTGAGCCCTGTGCTGATGGGGGCAGCCTCCTGAGCCACACGATGCTGGACCAGCTTCCCAAGCCCCACGAGCCCTGTGAGCTGCTTGCCTGAGCCCCATGAGCCACCCACCCTAGCCCTTCCCCCAAAGCCAGGGAGCACCAGCCCCCTGCTCTTACTCCATTTTCTGAGCCAGGCACCCCCAGCCCTCATCTAACCCCATCCTACTCCTCCTCCCCCACCACTCCAACCCACACTCACTCACCTTTGCAGGAGGCAGCTAGCTCCACATGGTGTTCATCAGCTGTCCGCTCTTTACAGGGGCTGCACTGGGTCACCCACATAAAATGGCAGGGGCTGAGAGCCAGAAACAGAGGCCGGATCTTTCTTGGGGTAGGGGGAATAATGGGGGCTGGGTCACCTTGCACCCCCCACCCGGAATTCCTACACATCCCCTGGGGACACCCCCCCCCAGTTTGGGAAGCCATGATTTATACTATCTAATAAATAGTCCTGTTTGTACATCACCTCCTACAATGGTATCCTGGTCCATAACAAGAGCCCCTAGATTCTACAGTGATAACAAAATAGAGTCTGGAAAAATATTAACATAAGTCATCAAGACAGTTCAGTGTAAACCTCTTCATTCTTGCAGGAAGCAACCCCGTTAGCTTGTGACAATGCTATGAATTCCAGAGGATGTCAGGGCGGATTAAGTTGATTGTAGGAACTTGTGAACCCAAACCAGTAAAGTGCATCTGTTAGGAAAGATGGACTTTAAACCAAGACAGACTTCTGCTATAAAATCTAATGGAGGAGTCAGATCTCTGACAAAAAATCCAAGACACTTGTTTTAACCACCAAAAAGAGCTGAACCTTAGTCTATTGAATGCATTTCACCACAGAGCCCCACAATGACAGCCTCAGTGCTCTAGGTCAAACAAACATTGGAGTGCTGCAAGTGTCTGTTACAGAAATCATTAGAATATAGATGGTGCTCAAGAAGAGCTGGAATGACCTGGTTAAAGCTTCTAACTGGTAAAGCAATATTGGAGAGAAATAAAGGATTTAGCAAAACAGAGCTCTGTAAAATCCAGGCCAGTTATGCCATCTTAAAAAAACACTGCCATCGGAGAAAATGAGATACTGATAATGTTACTAATACCAAAGCTTCAATTGCCCAAGTGCGCTTCAGAGATCCCCAACCAACAGTCCCTGTTCCTGTAGACACTTTGCGTGTGAGTAGTTTTACTGAGCTTAGTAGGATGACTCCAAGACGTAGGGTAGGTCTACACAACAGGGGAAAGTTGAATTAAGGAATGTCATCTCAGCTATGTTAATTACATAGCTAAAGTCGATGTACCTTAATTTGGGTTTCCACACAGTCTCCATTAAGGGTGGTAGACAGGAGCCTGCACTCAGGTCAACTTCCCTTTCTTCTAATGGGGGAAGGAATACCTTTGTCAACAGCGCAGCCTAAAAATTTGATTTATCGCATCCGCACGAAAAGCGCTAAATCAAACTCTGGATGGTTGACTGCGGCAGGGTCGATCTTCCCTGTAGTGTAGGTGTACCCATAGAGCTAGTCACATGTTGCAGTTCTTTCAGTGTAAATAATAGGGCAAGCATATATGACAGTGGCTGATAATTCAGGCACATGATCAACTGTCTCTGCATGCTCTCATCTTATCCTCAAGCATATCACTCAGTTCTGTCAACAAACCAATGAGTTCTTAGTTTTTAGGATTTAAATGTTAGCCAAGGCAGAGGAAATAGCTATTGCATACTGTGAAACAAATCTGCATCCTTGCCTAAATGGATTTGAAATGTAGTCATGGCCAGGGAAATGAACACTACTTCCAGCCCTACTCACTCCTCTTTCTGCACTGCTTGGGATGTTACAGACTTTTTCATGCACATGCTTCAGGACTGTCACGCAGGAGGAACCTCCTGCAGAGGAAATGTCACTTGCAATGTTTTGCTGTCTAGCCATATAAACACATCATTGCCAAGCACCTGTGCTCTAGGGCAAGAGTCCAAACAACTTGAGAGCAGTCACTGTTCCATCCTGACAGATGGGGATGAATGTACTGTACACATATCAAGTACGAGTGTTTAAGTCAGGATTCCCAGCTGGGATCAATTTAGCTGAGGTCCATACAGGGTTTCTGCTCCTATGATTAAGGAAATGTGTCATTCCTAATCGAGCTCTAAATTTGATTAATTAAAAAAGCTTTCAACAAGCATGGGTATGTGGCATGTTTGTTGCCTAAGATAATAGAATGGAATGGTGTTCAGCAAAATAAATATTATAGCAGATTCTGTGCCTGGCAAGAAATATTCACCAACTGATGGAATAAGAACTCAGACCTACAGTCTCTCTCTGCCATTAAAGTCCAAAGCAACCGAGGTTAACTTCCTGGGTGCCAAACTCAGCTCTGCAGGAGCCAGCTAAGATCAAAAAAGACATGAACTCTAATGAATAAATAGGGAGGACATACGATCAATTGGCAAAAAATGTAGTTTTAATTATAACTTTACCATACAAGATTCAGCCCATACTATAATTGTCTGTTTACAGCCTCAGGCCAGGTCTACGCTAGGCATTAAAGTCAATTGTAGATACACAACTCTAGATACAACAGTTGGGTATTTAGAGCCTCTGAGGAAGGGCGAGCACTGACTAGGTTGCTGGGCCAGCGTACACTGACTAGGCCACCCAAGTGCTAGGCCTGCATATGTTGACTAGGCCCGTGAGACCTGACTAGGCTACTGGGCCTGAATGAGGGGATACGGATGAGGGCATGGGGGCCTGAGGACGGTGGGAAAGTCCTCCGAAGAAGTGTGGGGCTGGAGCTCCTGTCACAGCTGGTGGAGAATGTGGGCATTTTTTGAACTGACCCTCCCCACCCCAGTACTCGGGGGAAGGTTAAAGACTGAGAGGAAAGCCTTTAAAAAAAAGGGGAGGGGGATTTTTTTTTTGTGAGTATTTCCCTCAGATACCGCCTAAGAGGACAGTTAGACAAGACATGCCACCAGGATGGAGCCCACTATGCTGTTTGAGTGGTTCATGGACCATCAGCAGAAACAGATGGTCTAGCAACAACAGTTGCAGAATTAACTGCTGCAGGTGCTGGCAAGTCAGCAGCGTTCACAGGCTGCCCAAGAGCAAGAGCAACAACAGCTGCTGAAGGAGCTCAATAGCCAGCAACAAGCCCAACAAGAATGTTTGTTTGGTGCAGCAGACAGTCTCTCTGTGGAAGGCAGCATCCCCAGGACCCCCAGACACTAACAAAGGGGATGACAGTGTGGAACTGGCCGGTTACTGCCGAGGCTCACAAAAATGATACCCCACGACAAGCCCAAGGCATACCTAGTAACATTTCAGCAGGTTACGTCTGCTTTGGGGTGTCTCCCAGACCATTGGGCCACTTAACTTGCCCCCTATCTGACAGGGCCAGCCCAATGGGTTTACCTCAATATGGATCTCCAGGAGGCAAGGGAGTACCCACGGGTGAAACGAGCTGTACTGGACCAAGTGGGGATAATGCCAAGACATACTGCCAGTGGATGCAATAGGAGCATTGCCCCACAGGGGCAAGAGCCTGGGCAGTGGTCCAGTCAGTCAGGGATCAGTGCTGGCAGGAGCTGGAACTGAAGAAAGCTGCTCAGGTAGCTGAAGTGGTGGCCCTGGAATCAGTTTGTACAGATCCTACCCCTCAGGGGGAAGGAGTGGGTGCAATGGCACTGGCCTGAGCCCATGGCCTGCACCATGTCCCTAATGCAGAACTACATGGAAGGGGAGGTGGCCCCCAGTGGCTGAGCTATAACCCCTGTACAACACAGGACTGCCAAGAAAGGGGCTGGGCTGGGCATCCAGGGGTGCTATGAAGAGGGGGTCCATGACTCCCCAGGCAACAGTGCAGCCCATTAAGAACAGCCTGCCCAGAGGTCCCAGCTGGGAAGCCCCTGTATAGGAGGGGGCTGAGCCAGCCCTGCAGTGGTGAACTGCCCCCCTGGGATTCACCACGAGCCAGTTCAAGCCAAGACCATTGCTATGAGTGCGGGCAGGAGGGCCATTTCAACCAGGAGAACCAGTTCATGAACTGTAGTTACAGGCAGGTGCTGGTGGCAGGATTCCAAGCCCAAAATAGGGACCAGTCTAAGACAGTGGTGCCCATTGGGGTGTATGGGATAGCATGAGTGGACTTGAGGTGTAGCCAAACCTTGATCCAGAAGGGATTGGCTGCCAGACCAATGATGATGCAGCTGCAATGCATTCATGGAGAAGTGAGGGCATACCCCACAACTGGGGTAATGTTGACAGTGGGGGCCCATGAGGAATGCCATATGGTGGTGGTGGTCCTGAAACTGGCATACCCGGTGGTGTTAGGCCAGGACTGGCAACACTTTGTAAACCTCCTGCAAGGAGAACCTCTGGGAATCCCACCCCAGACAGGCAGCATTGGCTGGTTGGGAGCCAGTAAAGGACCCAGGAAGGAAACCTTGGGAGCCTCTAGGGGAGAAGGAACCCAGACCCAGAAGGCTGCACCACCCATTGACCTCTAGCTGACAGACTTTGACCTGGAAGGGGATTTCCTGGAGGAGCAAAGGAGTGATGTGACCCTTAGCTGGGCCAGGGAACAGTCAGGGGAACCCCATCTAGAGGGGGACCCCTTGCAGCACAGCGCTCAGGGACCCCGCTTTGAAATCTGGAATGATCTGTATATTGGTTGGTGCAGGACCCTCAAACCAAGGAGGAGATTTGCCAGCTACTGGTGTCCCAGAGATTCTGGTGGGTATTTCAGCTAGCCCACACCATATCCTGAGACGGACGTCTGGACCGTGAAAAGATGCTACACAGGGTGGCCCAGTGATTTTTCTGGCCAGGGATTCATCGGGAGGTTGGTGACTATTGTGCCACCTGTTATCCGGAGGCAATCTACAATGGTGTGGGCTGTCGTGACTCGTAATGGGATGAGCTCCTGAAGGTGTTCACAAGAGTCAGACTTCTAAAGGAGATCCTGACAGACCAAGAGACCAATATCGGAGGGGTAGCCGTGTTAGTCTGGATCTGTAACAGCAAAGAAGGGTCCTGTGGCACCTTATAGACTAACAGAAAAGTTTTGAGCATGAGCTTTCGTGAGCACAGACTCACTTCATCTGATGAAGTGAGTCTGTGCTCACAAAAGCTCATGCTCAAAACTTTTCTGTTAGTCTATAAGGTGCCACAGGACCCTTTGTTGCTGTTACAAGAGACTAATGTAACTTCTAGGTTCATGGAGGAGCTGTGCTACCTACTGAACATTTGCACCCTAAAGACCTCTGTATGCCAACCACAGACAGATGAGCTGGTTGAACTTTTTAACAGGACTCTCAAGGCCATGCTACACAAGTTCATGGAAGAAGACCCATGGCTGTGGGATAAATGGTTACCACCACTCCTCTTTACCGTGAGGGAGGTAGCCCAGGCCTCCATCAGGTTCTTCCCCCCTTCAAACTGCTGTACAGGTGCCATCCATGGGGGATCCAGTACTTAGTGAGGGAGGCATGGGAAGAGCAGAAGACATGCACACGGGGGTCCATCCATTATGTGCTACAGTTAAGGGAGCAGCTGAAGGAGCTGGGCCCATGTCAACCCATGGAGGGCTCAGGAGCAACAAGTGTGAAACCACACCTGGGGGGCAAAAGTGAGGACCTTTCAACCCAGGGACTGGGTGTTGCTTTTACCACCCTCAGCCGAGTCCAAGCTGCTAGCAATGTGGCAAAGCCCTTTGGAAGTGACCAAAAGAATGGGACCTGTAGACTATGAAGTGTGGCAGCCAGGGAGGTGTAAAGAGACCCACATCTATCATGTGAACCTCCTGAAGGCATGGAAGGAACAGGAGTCCGTGATGATAGCCCCTTGCCCTCCCCCCAGAGCCAGAACTCAGCCCACAGTCCAGGGAGACACAGGAACCCCATTTGGTTGGCCTCAGACCAGACTTGGGATTGGAAGAGCAGGAACAGCTGCAAGAATTGATTGCCCAGTTCCTGCAGGTCTTGTCAGATAAGCCAGGGAGGACCATGTTAACCAGCCACCACATCGTTACCATCCCAGCCAAAAGGTGAGCGACAACCATCGCCCCCCTACCCAGGGAGATGTGGGACAGCATGAGGAAGGAGCTCGGAAAGATGCTGGCACTGGGGGTGGTCCAAGAGTCAAGAAGTGAGTGGCGCAGCCCTACTGTGTGAGTCCCCAGACTGGATGGGACAGTGAGATTCTGTATCGATTTCCAGAAAATGAAGGCCATCTTGAGATTTGATGCCTACTTCATGCCCTGGGTGGATGAACTGCTGGAGTGGTCGGGGCACGCTGAGCTCATCTCATCACTAGATCTCACAAAGAGATGTTGGCAGATCCCCTTGACCAGCCTCAGCACAAGAGAAGACTGCATTCCTGCATTCCTGACTGTGTTTGGACTTTGTCAATAGATAACGATGCTTTTGGTCTTCATGGTGTGGCAGCCACATTTCAGCACCTTATCACTCAAGTGCTGGGCCCATATGATGAATGAACAGTGGCCTACATTTACCCTTGTGACAGACCATGTACCACTGAAGTGGCTGCAAACAATGAAGGACTCAGATGGGTGGATTATGTGCTGGTATTTGTCCCGATAGCTATATTAATTTCAAGTGGCGCACGAGCCGGGGAAGGTCCACACAAATGCTGACTTCTTTTTCCACCTCAGCCTTGATGAGGGGGAGGAGGAATACCCTGGGGAACCTCTCTTAAGTGGGGGGGCCATGTGACAGGGTATACCAACCCCACACTAGCCGGCGGGGGTGGGGGGGTGGCTAGGCTTGCTGGGTGAAAAAGGCCCCTCCCCCACAGCCGTGCTGGGCATGCTCCAACTGCAGCCCAGGTATAAAGGCCAGAGAGGCCAGTCAGTTGGGGCTGGCCAGCAGAGGGGAAGGCGCTCCTGCTAGAACTGGGCATCAGCAGCAGCTGCCACTGCCCCTGCCACCACCACTACCCAAGGAGGTGCAGCAGCAGCAGCAGCCTGGAGAGGAGCGGTGACAGCTGGAGCAGTGTGCCTCATCTGAGACAAGGTAGGAAGCAGCCCAGGGCAGGGAACCAGGAGGTAACCCTAGAGCTCAGTGTGTTGCGGTGTGGTATCCCCAGTGAGCTGGTGTCAGGGGGTGGGGGTGTCTCCCCAGCCAGGGCCCTGGGCTGGAGCTTGGTGGAGAGGGAGGGCCCAAGCTCCCCTACATCCACCTCCGTGACCCTGAGGAAGCGGGAGCACTGACTAGGCTGCTGGGCCTACATACGTTGAGTAGGCTGCTGAGGCTTGCCTGGGACGGTGTACACTGACTGTAGCACTGAGGCCTGACTAGGCTGCTGGACCTAATTGAGGGGATAGGGATGAGGACCTGGGGGCCTGAGGATGGTAGGAAAGTCTTTCAAAGAGGTGTGGGGCCAGAGGCCCCACCGCAAACAGTCAGATTTATCATGTTCCATTCTAACTATATGGACCCTAAACTAACAGTGAAATTGTTCCATTTACTTAGGGAGGGAGTCTGAATATTTTTCCAAGATGTATTTTCTCTCAGTGTCCCAAGTGTTTCATATCAATTCAGCCGTACAGAACACGGCATGACAGCTTGGAAAACATGTACAGCTCCCTTCCAGATGCTCCCGCAGACAATAATAAATTGCTCACTTTTTAGGGGAGGTACAGCTGAGCTTACATCCTGTCTTCTCCATAGGTTTGAGTTGTTGTCAAGAATTTAGAGTCAAGTGTTGATTGTAGAAATTCTGAATTTTGGGTGGGTGAAGTGGGGCGGATTCACAAACCAAGCACTGAGGTTACACTAAAAATGAAGCCTCAGTCTTGTACTCTTGTGTATGCTGTCTTTGTAGAAGATGTGCAGTATGCAATATATCCAAAGAAGAGTTGAAATACATGCAGGTGATGAAATGTGAGTTTAGGAGGGTTAGAGCAAGTTGGACAAAAACAAACCACAGATCGTTGAAGAAGATATTGAACGTAACCAGTTCCAAAACAGACCCCTGAGGAACCCCCCTTGTTATGCCCTTCCAGCATGATCGTGAACCATTAATAACTACCCTCTGGCTATGTCCACCCTACAGCACTCTGTCAAGAGAAGTCAGTGTAGGAAGCAATCTGTCGACAGAAGTTTGGTTGGCAGATTGTGGCCAAACACAAAAGTGGAGCGCTCTGTCGATTTGCTCTGTTGACAGAGGCTGGCCAGACTGCCCATCTGGTCTCCTGATAAAACGGCCAACAATAAGTACAGCAAACAGGGCTGCCCCGTGTCCTGGAAGTCCTGTCTGTTGACAGAAGGCTCCCCCTGAAGCATGCACAATTACATCATAAAAGCATTTTGAGATACTTCCAAATTTCAGGGCAAGAGTGACACAACCCCTCACTGGTCAGGCTTGCCCCTGGAACGTCATAAATAAGTAGATTTCAAAACAAATATAAAGTTGTACTTTATATGCCACCTGGCCAAATTAAAGCTTAACATTACAATCTATCAAGTTTGTAAAAATATCACTTTAAGCTCAAGTTGTTAGAGTTGTGCATTTCATTTGAAGAATTAAGTATTTCTATGAAAGAAAATCTGGCTTTGTATGAAAGCATCTTTGTCTTATTTAGAATGCAAAGTGTCCTTGAAATACTCCTGACACAAATTTTGCTGATTCAGTAAGTTCTGTGCAGTATCTCCCTAATTGGGATGAGGTCTCGTTATCTGTACTTTCCACTCAGTTACACAGGTTCCTATTCTGGCCACAGTGTTGTGTTGCTGCTGCTAAATGAAATCACAGCCAGTAAGAGAAATAACAACCTGCCCAAGGTACTAACCAGTGGCTACTTCTTTTAAATATGCATGTTAGAGAGCTGGTAGTTGTTTTCATTTGGTTTGGTTTGTCTTAGGAAATGTCAATAGCTCTGAAAAAACATTTTTGCTAACAGAAATGTTTTTGTGAAAAATATTCAGTTTTAATTTCTGAGCTGTGCACACACAGGACCCCCATTTTGTACCACTGGGGAAAAAATACCTCGAAAGAAAGTGTGGCTTCAAGTCCCATATTTCCTAGTCAGGTCAGTGCTTTCCGTCCTTTTTCAATGAGTGACAGCTGCAGAAACCCTACTCTGTGGACCTACTGAGAGCCCTGCCAACAATGGAGGAAAAAGGTTGATCTTGGGAGAAAAAAAGAACAAAAACCTCTCTTTCATAGTAAAGAGGGCTTCTACTTCACATTTCTCAAAAGAAACTTTTCAATTTGAAAGTACACATCAATTTCATTGATACCTCCCGTGTTGTTGCCAAGTCTCTATTCCATCATGGAAAATTCAGAAAAGGAATTAAGAAAAGGATTCAGAAAAGGAAACAAAGACTATCAGTTTCAGATGCCCAAACATGTGGCACGTCAGTCAGTTTTTATGTGTCAGCTCTTCAGCTGACATAAAAAAGCACAGTCCCATTTTCACTAGCTAAAGAAATGGTCCCATAGCTTTCTTGTGCCAACAGCTCCTCTATATTTTAAATCTAACTCAAAACATCACAGTGTGCCTAACAGTTCAGAGGGCTTGAACCAACTGCTACAGAAAAGTCAATGGGAATCTCTGCAATGACTTCAGTGGGCTTTGGAAGAGACCCATAGCCTACATTTTTTTTTGAGGCCACATTCTGCCCTCATTTTCACTTCACAGACTGTAAGTCAGAGTCAGTTTGGTCCATGCTTTTGGGAAGCATTCAGCTATAATTAGAAACACTTCATATTTAATACATCCTGTAAGCACCCTGGTCAACATGCATGCAAGCATCATGTTCCTTAGAAGAAAGTATAATTTATATGTCACTCAATAGTCATGTAAACTGGAGTATGATATGTTTCACTGTGAATGTTATGCATTGCCTGAAGTGTAAAGTTAACACTGGGTCATTTCTGGCTTTTATCAGCATCTGTCCTGAAACAAGGTCAGTGCCAAAGGAATTCTAAAATTCTACCTGCAAATTGTTAACAAGATTCTGATATTCTTGCTGACAGCTCATTCTTCAAACAGCTCCAGTGAAATCAGTGAGGCTCCTTTTGAGAGTGAGATATTACATGGCTAAAGAACATTGGAATCTAGTCCTTAAGCAAGAAGTGCTCAAAAGTCGCTGCAGTATTTCCTCCATCACCTCCTATTGGGGTTTCATTAGCAGTAACATACATTTTAAATACATTTGGTTAAGAATTCAGGTGGTTTTAGTTTGCACTTGGACAGTGAATCTAGAGTGATCTATTTCACTTCTGATTGTAGCCATTTTCCACATTTGATCCTTCCAAGTGGCCCAGCGCTACTGAATTTGGATTTTCAAAACTTCCAGAGATTGTTTGTTTAAAACCCAACCAAACAGGTGTGCAATGATCTTCTCCTTATTGACGAAAGCGTTTCTATTCTCATTAGGGTCACTTACCCCACTCCTTGTTTCTCTTTATAGTAAACATACTTTTTCTGGCACATTGATTGACTAGCATCTCTTGGAAATGGTCAGGCATAAGCACTGTATCTGATGAATCAAATGTTTTCCTTCAGATTTACTGCCTTGCTTCAGCAGCATATTGTAAATTGCCTTCACCCCTCTTCCATAATCTCAACAGTATGAAAACTGTCATGTGACAGGGTTAATGCAAAGAAATGTCAGATGGATTGACTGATGGGAATCACACAAAAGAAACTATTGACACGCTTACAAATCCCAGTCTTCCAAGTTCTGCAGCTACTTGTGGTTTATCAGCTAAAGGGACTAGATGCTACTTTCCCAACTGGGGGCTATATAGAAATAAGGTGATATATTTCACCAAAACAAACATGCAAAAATAAGGAACCCACCGACCAAAACTCATGAGATACTTTGGAGACAACCTCCTTGAATAGCTTCTACTTTTCTACACTGTATCACCGAGGCATTCTCCACCAAAGTTGCACTTCAGAAATAACAGTAGTCAGGGCTGGCTGTGGCTACCAAAGTGAAAAACAATCATTTCATTCAGCAGCACCACTACGGTGAGCAGATATCTTCATCCTTTGCTATTGAGCAAGAAGTTCACAGAAAAAGTCAGGGTATGTCAGAGGTTACATTAGTGAGAGAACTAGGTTCAACATACAGTGCATGATGCTGTCACATGAGCAGCAGGAACTCTGCTGAAAACCCAGAATCAAAGTTTAAAACTCCAAAATATGTTTCCAGTTTTGACACAGAAAAAATTAATATAATGGTGTAGCAGGAATATGTTGCTGGTACTGCAAGAGAATGGGAAAGACAATGCTTTTAAAGTATTTTTAGCTGGTTGTAAACCAGAGGCAAAATGTGTTTCTAATTTTAAAACAGTACTTGAATGTGGGCTTTTTAATTGGGGCTGTTAATTAACTGCAATAAACTCATGCATTTAACTCAAAAAATTAATTGTGATTTTTTTTTTAATGAATCATTAATTGCAGTTGTAATTGTACTGTTAAACATTAGAATACCAGCTGATTAGAAATAGTTATACTGTAAAAATGATAAACAAGTACAGTAAGCCCTTGATATAACAGACTAATGCGGGGGGAAGGTTGTCTGCTATTAGTGAAAGTCCGTTATGTGCAAGGGTTTACCTGCCCACCCACTCTGCCAGACTCTCCCAGCCTTCCCCCTCCACCAAAAAAAAATACTCTGCCACTCATCAGAGGAGCTGTGGGACCCCGCTGTGTCACTGGAGGTGCCTGGCAGTGCAGCTGGAGGCACCTGGCCGCACAGCTGCAGCTGCCTTGCTGCACATGGCTGGAGGTGCCCTGTTGCACTGCCAGAGCTCCCTCATCATGCATGGCTGAAGGTGCCCATCGTGCAGCTGGAGCTGCCTCACTCCACGTGCTGGAGGCACCCTGCCATGAGGCTGGAGCTGCTTCGCCACGTATGGCTGGAGGCACCTGGCCTCACAGTTGCAGCTGCCTCTTGGCCAGAGGTGCCTCACTGCATGTGGCTGGAGGCGCCTGGCTGCACATGGCTGAAGGTGCCCCACCTCGTGGCCAGAACTGCCTCATTGCACGTGGCTGAAGGTGCCCCACCATGCAGTTGGAGCTGCTTTGCCACACTTAGCTGTAGGGGGCCGCCACACAGCCTGGAGGAGCTGCTGCCGGAGCCCCCATGTACACATGCTAGCTCCAGTGGAGGAGGAGGGCGTGGCAATGATTTTATGGGCCCCAGAAAACTTTGGGAACAATAGGGGGATGTCTGTTGTTCCTGAACTCCACTAAATCAGGGTCTGCAAAATCGAGGGTTTACTGTAGTAGTATTTTTCAGTTCAATGCTGTCGATGGCTGTCTTCAGTTCATCCACAGTCGGTTCTTGATCCAGTTCATCCATTACTGGTAGGAGCTCGACAGCATCGAGGGCTGCGTCAACCACAACGTTCTCGTGTGAGTACAGCTCGGAGTAGTGCTCAACCCAGCACTCCATCTGTTTGGCTTTGTCAACGATGACTTCACCAGATTTGGATTTCAGAGGTGCCATCTTATTCTGGGTGGGTCCTAATGCCTTCTTCATACCCTCGTACATTCCTCTGAGATTACCAAAGTCGGCCCAGGTCTGAATGCTGCTGCATAGCTGCAGCCAGTGGTTGTTGGCACAGCGCCTGGCTGTCTGCTGTACTGTTATTCTGGCCTCTCTGAGCGCTTGCTGGGTACTCTGGCTCGGTGAGCGTTTGTACTCCAGGAGTGCAGCACGCTTCTTTTCAATGACTGGAATCATCTCATCAGAGTTAGTTTCGAACCAGTCGTTCGTGTTTCTAGCTCTTCTTCCAAACACCGACAAGGCCGTGTTGTAAACTGTATCCCTCAGATGTTGCCATTTGGATGTCGCATTGGCGCCCCCAGGGCCGCTGCGCAGATTTTCCTGGAGGGTCTCTCTGAACTTTTCAGCTTTCTCCGAGTTTGCCGTCTTTCTGGCGTCAATGCGGGGCCTTCCAGCAGGTTTAGAGCGGTACAGCTTCTTGGGTCTCAGCTTGAGCTTGGAGCAAACTAGCGAGTGATCTCTATCATAGTCAACACTATGATAGCTGCGTGTCAGAAGGATGTTTTTGAGGTTATTATGCCTAGTGATGACCACATCTAGTTGACACCAGTGCTTCGAGCGTGGGTGTCTCCACGACACTTTGTGCTGTGGCATCATTCGGAAGAATGTTTGTGATGCACAGATTGTGGTACATGCACAGTTCAAGGAGACGCTGTCCATTGTCATTCATTTTTCCCACACCGAAGTGTCCTAAGCAGGAAGGCCATGAGGCCCAATCAGCTGCAACTCTTGCATTGAAGTCACACAAGATGTAGAGTTGTTCACAAGCAGGTATTTGCGCTACAGCAGCACTAAGTACGTCGTAATGGACTAACTGGATCAAGAACCGACTGTGGATGAACTGAAGACAGCCATCGACAGCATTGCAGCAGGAAAGGCCCCTGGTCAGGAAGGTATACCACCAGAGGTAATCAAATGTGCCGCAGACACACTCCTGGAACCCCTACATGAGCTACTGTGCCTGTGCTGGAAAGAGGGTGAGGTTC
Organism: Carettochelys insculpta; assembly: GCF_033958435.1. NCBI lineage: Eukaryota > Metazoa > Chordata > Testudines > Carettochelyidae > Carettochelys > Carettochelys insculpta. The sequence continues at coordinate 29,436,993 of NC_134144.1, forward strand.
CACAGGATATGCGCGATGCTAACATTGTAACGTTGTATAAGAACAAAGGAGACAGAAGCGACTGCAACAACTACCGTGGAATCTCCCTCCTAAGCGTCACTGGTAAACTGTTCGCTCGCGTCATCCTTGGCAGACTCCAGAAGATTGCTGAGAGGGTGTACCCCGAATGGCAGTGCGGATTCCGCGCAGAGAGGTCTACCATTGACATGGTCTTATCTCTAAGGCAGATGCAGGAGAAGTGCAGGGAGCAGAGGAAGCCACTCTACATAGCCTTCGTCGACTTGACCAAGGCTTTTGACTTGGTCAGCAGGGATGGTCTGTTCAAACTGCTCCACAAGATAGGCTGTCCTCCACGGTTACTCAAGATGATCCAGTCGTTCCACGAAGACATGAGAGGAACCATCCAATATGACGGCGCATTATCAGATGCTTTCAGAATCAGGAGCGGCGTCAAACAAGGATGCGTGCTTGCTCCGACATTGGGATCTTGTTCACACTCCTGCTGAAGCACGCCTTTGGATCTTCAACAGAGGGCATCTTGCTGCACGCAAGATCTGATGGGAAACTGTTTAACCTTGCAAGGCTGAAAGCTAAGTCTAAGGTGCGAGAAGTCCTCATCAGAGACATGCTGTTCGCAGACGATGCTGCTGTAGTGTCTCACACAGAAGACCAGCTTCAAAAACTGCTGGATCAGTTCTCCAAAGCACGCAAGGACTTTGGGCTTACCATCAGCCTAAAGAAGACAAACGTACTCGGTCAGGATGTTGCTGAATCCCCATCAATCAGCATTGACAACTATACGTTAGAGGTCGTCCACGAGTTCGTTTACCTCGGGTCCACCATCACTGACACCCTGTCGTTGGACACTGAGCTAAATAGGAGGATCGGAAAAGCGGCCACAACTCTGTCCAGGCTCAGCAAGAGAGTGTGGAATAACAACAAGCTGTACACTCACACCAAAATGCAAGTCTACAGAGCCTGCATCCTCAGCACCCTCCTTTATGGCAGCGAGACTTGGACCCTGTATGCCCACCAGGAAAACAGGCTGAATGTCTTCCATTTGCGCTGCCTCAGGCACATCCTTGGAATATTGTGGAAGGACAGAGTGACCAACACCATCGTCCTCGAGCAAGCTGGAATCCCAATCATGCACACCCTGCTCAGGCAGCATCGACTCCGCTGGCTTGGCCACGTCCACAGGATGAATGATGGAAGGATTCCAAAAGACATCCTGTATGGTGAGCTAGCCTCTGGCAAAAGACCCCCCAGTTGCATTACAAAGATGTCTGCAAGAGAGACCTCAGAGAGGTAGACGTCAAGCTGGACAACTGGGAAGAACTAGCAGACGACCGCAGCAGATGGAGGCAGGGGTTACACATGGGCCTTCAGAAGGGCGAGTTGAAGATCAGTCAGCTAGCAGAGCAGAAGCGAGTGCACAGAAAGCACAATAAGGACTTGCCAGACACCCACTACATCTGCAAGAGATGCAGCAAGGACTGTCACTCTCGTGTGGGTCTTTATAGTCACAATAGACGCTGTAAATGAAGTCCTCAATTGAAACTTTAAAGGGCGCGATCCATAGTCTATGCAGACTGAAGGATGCCTACTATTTTTCAGTTCACTAGTGTAGTATAATTTCTTTACTGTGAAAGTGTAAAATACAAATGTAGGCTTTCTCATTACATAACTGCACTCAGAACAAAATAATGTAAACCTTTAGCATCAACAAGTCCACTTATTCCTACCTCTTGTTCAGCCTCACTCAGATAAACATGTACAGAAGATAATGCTGCCCACTTCTTATATGAAATGTCACCAGAAAGGGAGAACAAGTGTTCGCATGGGACCTTTTTTTGGTTGGTATTGCAAGGTATTTATGTGCAAGATATGCTAAACCAGGGATCAGCAACTTTTCCAAGGTGGAATGCTGGTATTTGACCTTTTGATCTCTATGTGCATTCTGAGTGCTGATGATACTTTTTTAAAGTCACTAATAGTCCTACCTACAACAGATTAATAATAAATAAATGAAGATGCAGAGCTCTACTGGCTGCATGGAGAAAGGGCGGTGGAGCTGAGCTCCAATCTCCTGTATCAATAAAAATTGGTTTGCATGCCACTCTTGGCACCCATGCTGAGGTTTGCTGACCCCTGTGTTAAACATTCATATGCCCCTTCATGCCTTTGGCTACCATTCTAGAGGACGTTCTTCCATGCTTATGACACTTGTTAAAAATCATGTGTTAATCAAATTTGTGACAGCACTCCTTGAGGAGAGAATTGTATGTCTCCAGTTCTGCTTTACCCACATTTTACCATATGTTTCAGGTTATAGTAATCTTGGCAGATGACTCAGTACATGTTCGTTTTAGGAAGACTGTCACTGCAAATTTGGCAAACCACAAAAAGTAAAAATATGAGATTGCTAAAGATAGCTGCAGCAATTAACCTGAGGTTTAAGAATATGAAGTGCCTTCCAAAATGCAGAGGGGCCAGGTGTGGAGCATGCTTTCAGAAGTCTTAAACAACACTCTAATTGAGAAACTACAAAACTTAAAGCACCAAAAAAGCAAATCAACCTCCTAATAGCTCAGCTGATGAAAATGAACATGCATTGGTCCACAGTGCTTCAGATTGTTGTTGAGCAGAACCTGTACGCAACTTGGACACATGTCCTCTGGACTGCTGGTTAAAGCATGAAGGGGCATATGAATCTTTAGTGCATCTGGCATGTAAATATCTTGCGATGCTGACTACAACAGTGCCATGGGAATGCCTGTTCTCATTTTCAGGTGACATTGTGGCTATGTCTACACTAGCACACTACGTCAAAGTAGCCTATTTCGACGTAACCACATCGAAATAGGCTACTTCAACGCATATCGTCTACAAGTCCTCCAGGGCTGGTGCCGTCGACATTCAACGTCAAAGTAGCAACGGAGAACGTTGAAAGGAGCCGCCCTGGAAGCAAATGCGGAGTGTCCGCACACCTAAGTGCTCCCCATCGAAATAAGGGGCCAGCAAAGCCCCAAGCCGCTCCCTTAAAGGGCCCCTCCCAGACACACTCAGCCTGCACAGCATGAGATCCACAGAGCCGACAACCGGTTGTAGACCCTGTGAAAGCAGCATGGACCCCCAGCTGCAGCAGCAGCAGCAGCCAGAAGCCCTGGGCTAAGGGCTGCTGTGCGCGGTGACCATAGAGCCCCACAGGGGCTGGACAGAGCGTCTCTCAACCCCTCAGCTGATGGCCACCATGGAAGACCCTGCGATTTCGAAGTAGCGGGACACGGATCATCTACACATGCCCTACTTCAATGTTCAACGTCGAAGTAGGGCGCTAGTCTCATCTTCGGATGGGAATAGCGATTTCGATGTCTAGCCACCTAACGTCGACTTCAACATTGAAATAGCACACAGCGCGTGTAGACGCGACGTCTGCTATTTCGACGTTGTGCCGGCTACTTCGAAGTAGCCAGCTAGTGTAGATGCACCCTGTGTGAACAGGAAGCAGGAAGGCATTATTTCCTGCAAATGTAAACAAACTTGTTTGTTTGTTTGTTTTGAGCAATTGTCTGAACAAGAAATAGGATGAGTGGGCTTGTAGGTGCTAAAGTTTCACCACATTTTATTTTAATCCACTTATTTGTACATAATTCTACACTTGTAATTTCAACTTTCATTATAAAGAGATTGCACTACAGTACTTTTATTAGGTGACTTGAAAAATACTGTTTTTATTTATTTTTGATTTACAAATTTTTGTACTATAAAACAAAAGTGAGCAGTGCACATTTTGTGTTCAGTGATGCAAATGAAATCGATATATTTGAAAAAATAGAAAACACCCCAAAGTGTTTAACTAAATGATATTATATTGTTTAACAGAGTGATTTAACTGCAATTATTTTTTAATCACTAGACAGCCCTATGTTTTACCTGACCAGTGAGTCCAAATCTGTTTTTGGAATAAAAAAAGAATAAATGTGCAACTTGTCTTGGTGCACACATTTTTACTCAGTCCCAATTTAAATAATTTGTCCACTCCAATATGCTCCCACAGTTTACTTTTGAACATAGATTGCTGGTAGCTATACTCGCTGCTGGAAGGTATCATTGATTGAATCGTATTTTGGGCACTTTATGATGACCTGGACAGGCAGCTTGTCTTTTCCAAGAATGAAGGGGTAAGAGACAGTAAATACTGACAAATTATTATTTTCTGCCTCAGGTTACCTTAGAGATCTGACTGTCTTGGGGTCTATAACACCAGCTTCTCCTATAATGTTCCTCCCCCAAAAAGAAAGGTACTGTGACTTCTTAATTTAATTTCTTTGTCTCTTTGGTCAATCTATTATATATATTTACAAAGGATATAGCCAGAATTTCATATTCCTCCTCTGAAACATTTTTTCTGACATCACTCTATTTTTCTTCAACAGCTCATTTAACCTTTTTTCTCACTGACCTTTTCTCTCCTTTCTGTTTCTTGTTCTCCTTTGTGCTGTTGGTAATAATTTTGAATGTTTCAGGCAGTCACTCTTACAGTAGAGTGTTCAATTTACAAACACTTGACCCGCAAATGACAGTCACTGGCTATTTGATTTTTTTTTTTACTCACTGGCCTTCAGGTATTTAAGGTATATCTACACTAGAAGATTAGGTTGAATATATTAAGGTCAATATTTAGCACCTGATTTTGTAAAGTCAAGGTGCATGTCCACACTGGCACATGAAACTGATGGAGTGCATCCCCTTTAGGGCTGGCAGCTTCAACTTGATCAACAATGCACTGTTGGTGCTCATCGCACAGTTTCTGTTGCCCCTTTGCATTGTGGATTAAGTTCCCCGTGTCTGGCAGGACGAAAAAGTGCTGCATCAGGTTGTGGATGTGTGTTGTCAGCCTCCCATAATGCACCATAATTCTCCTCTCCTTCCCTTTCAAAAACAACAGCAAAGTGGTTTTGTATCGTTTTTCACTGGATATCCATGCAGATGCCATTGCAAGGCTAGCATGGAACCTGTCCAGCTTCAAACTGTTGTGGCAAGTATTATGAACACCTCACACATTGTACTGTGGTACATGCAGAGCCTAAGCAGCCATCAGAGCGATGAAGACTCTGAGGAGGACATGGGCGTACGTGAATGTAAAACACTGGAGGGGAGGAATGGGGAGATGCTGGCTGCACTCATTGCTCTGTACACAGAGGAGCACTGACTCTGGGCTGGTGGGACTGCAGTGGTCTGCAGGTATGGGGTGATCAGCAGTGGCTACAAACTTCCGCATGTGAAACACCACTTTCATGGAACTTTGTGAGTTGTTTTCCGCTGCCTTGAGGGGCAGCAGTACCAAAACGAGACCTGCTCTAACAGCTCAGAAGTGAGTGACAATAGCCAGGGACGTCATTCAGGGTGGCAAGAGCAAGTGGCAGCCCTCCAAGGACTTTGCCCTTGCAGGACATTGACTCCTCCCTTCGGTCTACCCAGGAGCGTGAGGAATTCAGGACACTTTATTAATTCATTTCTGACTCCGGCTTTCTCTGAGTCTGCCCAACACCAACTGCCCCAGCCATACTGATTGAAAAGTTAGCTTACTCTTCCCTCTTTCCTGCCTCTCCCCTGGGTTCACTATTCTTTGCTCTCTCACCTAGGAATGCTTCAGTGTAAGAGCAGCAGAGCTAAAGAAGGACCATAGAATCATATGGCTGGAAGGGACCTCAGGAGGTCATCTAGTCCAACCCCCTGCTTCACGCAGGGTCAACCCCCACTAAGTCATCCCAGCCAAGACCTTGTCAAGCTGGGACTTAAGAACCTTGAGGGATGGAGAATCCACCATCTCTCTAGGCAACACATTCCAATGCTTCACCACCCTCCTGGTGAAGTATTTTTTCCCTATGTCCAATCGACACCTCTCCCTCTGTAACTTCAGACCATTACTCCTTGTTCTGCCAGCTGACACCACTAAGAACAGTTTCTCACCCTCCCATATTTGCATTTCTTACCATGCAGCGGGATGGTTTGTTCCTGTGCCTTCAGTTTGCTTGAACTCTTTTCCCCTTCATCTTCATTTCCCAAGGGATCCTGCTCATCAGTTCTCCCAGGGAGTCGAAGCCTTTTGAAATTAAGGGTCTGTATGTTACTGCTCACCCTTCTTCCTTTTGTCCAGATCCTGAAATCTACTATCTCATGGTCACTGCAGGCCAGGTTTCCACCCACTTCTAATTCACCTACTAGTTCTTCCCTGTTTGAGCAGCAGGTCAAGTTGTGCATGGCCCCTGGTCGGTTCCTTCAGCACTTGTACCAGGAAGTTATCCCCAACGTTGTCAACCACCTGCTGGGATTTTCCCTGCTGTCAAGATCCTGGTGTAACACCACAAACATTGCTTAAATTCTACTTAATTTTTTTCTGTTTTTTCCAGCACTCCAATTTTCAGGGGAATGACAGTACCCCAGGTTGGGTAATCTATTCTTCCATTTAGCTCCCCATTGCACTTATCTGAGAGACTCTTTCCTTTACATTTACAAGAATCCATTTTGGAAGAGGGGAAAGTGATCAGAATTAGTCAACCGGATTCACCAAGGGCATAATGCTTGACCAATCTGATTAGCTTCTGTGATGATGTAATTGGCTCTGTGGACATGGGGAAGTCAATGGATGTGATATACCTTGACTTTGGCAAAGCTTTTGATATAGTCTCACAATATTCTTAAGAAATTATGGACTGGATAAATGAAGTGTAAGGTGGCTAGAAAGCTGGCTTAGATGTTTGGGCCCAATGCGTAGTGATCAATAGCTTGATGTCTTGTTGGTGCTGAGTTTCAAGTGGGGTGCCCCAAGGATTGGTTCTAGAGCTAGTATTGTTCAACATCTTTATTAATGACCTGGATGAGGGGATAGATTGCACTCTCAGCAAATTTGCAGATGACACTAAGCTACAGGGACAGGTAGATACTTCGGAGGGTAGGGATAGGTTCCAGAGTGATCTAGATAAATTGGAGGATTAGGCGAAAAGAAATCTGACGAGATTCAACAAAGAGAAATGCAGAGTTCTGCACTTAGGATGGAAGAATCCCAAGCACAGTTACGGACTGGGGATTGACTGGCTAAACAGCAGTGCAGCAGAAAAGGACCTGGGGATTATGGTAGATGAGAGGCTAGATATGAGTCAACAGTGTGCCCTTGTAGCCAAAAAGTCTATTGGCATATTGGGGTGCATTAAGAGGAGCATGTCCAGCTGATCTAAAGAATTTATTATTCCCCTCTATTCAGCACTAGTGGGACCACATCTGGAGTATTGCATTCAGTTCTGGGTCTGTATAGAAAGTATGTGGATTCCTGGGAGAGCGTCCAGCAGAGGGCAAAGAAAATTATTGGAGCACATGACCTATGAGTGTAGAGGCTGAGGGCTTTAGGCTTATTTAGTTTGCAGAATAGAAGAGTGAGGAGCAATTTGATAGCAGCTTTCAACTTCCTAAAGGGAGGCTCTAAAGAGGATGGAGAGAGGCTATTCTCATCGGTGACCAATGATTGATAGAACAAGGTGCAATGGTATCAAATTGCAGTGGGTGGGGTGTAGGTTGTATATTAGGAAAAAACTGTTCCTCCAGGAGGGAGGTGAAGCACTGGAATGCATGACGTAGAAATGTTATGGAATTTCCATCCCTAGAAGTTTTGGAGTCCTGGCTTGACAAAATTCTGACTGGGATGATTTAGTTGGGGTTGGTCCTTCTTTAGGCAAGGGGCTGTACTCGATGTCCTGAGGCCCCTTTTAGGATTCTAGGTTTCTATGGAGGTTGGAATAAGGCAGGCAACCTCATAAGAAGGGTTAAAGAGTATATGTCTGAAAACTGTACGGAAATGTGCAAGGAGGATCAACAGTCAGTCCCCAGGTATGTTAACAAGTTGTTCCAGAGTCTCCAGGCTGTGGAGGCATATTGCCTAGTGCAGATCACACCCAGTTGCTATAACCCACTTGGAGCATGTTTAAAAATGAAAACTCACCAAATGAGCCCTCCCTGCGATCAAGGTCCAGCTGTGAAACATCCTGGGATGAGGGGATAAGATCCAAATTATTTTTTTTTTAAATGTTCCTGGCTGTTGGTGAGATCAGCTACTCTGATCACATGCTGAACATTTTTGTCATCCTCCTCTTCCTCATCCATCATGTCTTCCCCACTGTTGCCAGAAGCTGTCTGAGAAATCTCTCGGGAGGGATCCATGCATTGTTTGGGGGCAGTGGTCGGGTCCCTCTCTAGGATCCCATGCAGCTGCTCATAGGAGTGGCATGTTTATGGTGGTGCCCCAGAACATCTTCTGGTACATCTGCCTGAGCTCCTCTATTTTATGCAGCCCTGCTGGGCATCCCGGGTTTATCCTTTTCCCACCATGCCCTGTGAGATCTTGGCATAGATGTATGTATTTCTTTTGCTGCTGCATAGTTCTGCCAACACAGCTTCATCCCACCCCGTACAACAATAATGTCATGGACCTCCTGCATACTTCATTCTGGAGCTTGTCTGTTTACTCTGAGACTTCATGCGATGCTGAGGTATGCATCCTGCTCCACTTGCTTGCTGGCCAGACAGGAAATGAAATTCCAACTTTCCTAGGCTTCTTCCTGCACACCTGGGCCGTGTCTACACGTGCACGCTACTTCGAAGTAGTGGCGCCAACTTCGAAATAGCGCCCGTCACGGCTACACATGTTGGGCGCTATTTCGAAGTTGAAATCGACGTTAGGTGGCGAGATGTCGAAGTCGCTAACCCCATGAGGGGATGGGAATAGTGCCCTACTTCGAAGTTGAATGTCGAAGTAGGGCACGTGTAGACGATCTGCGTCCTGCACCATCGAAATAGCAGGGTCCGCCATGGCGGCCATCAGCTGAGGGGTTGAGAGATGCTGTCTCTCCAGCCCCTGCGGGGCTCTATGGTCATCATGTGCAGCAGCCCTTAGCCCAGGGCTTCTGGCTGCTGCTGCTGCAGCTGGGGATCCATGCTGCATGCACAGGGTCTGCAACCAGTTGTCGGCTCTGTGGATCTTGTGCTGTTTAGTGCAACTGTGTCTGGGAGGGGCCCTTTAAGGGAGCGCCTTGCTGTTGAGTCTGCCCTGTGACCCTGTCTGCAGCTGTTCCTGGCACCCTTATTTCGATGTGGTGCTGCCCAACGTTGAAGTTGAACGTCGACGTTGCCAGCCCTGGAGGACGTGTAGACGTTATTCATCGAAATAGACTATTTCGATGTTGCTACACCGAAATAAGCTATTTCGATGTAGCGTGCATGTGTAGACGTAGCCCTGGAGAGCAGCGGACCTAAAAGTGCTGACCAGCATGATCACAATGGGGCACAGTGTCACCTCTAAGAGGCCAAGACAGAAAAATTCTTGGTTGCCAATTCAAAACTGATTGGCTGCATTTGTCAGATAAGGGGGACTTCACACCACTCCTACTGATTTTTTAAATGTGAATGTTGAATTATAATCCCTTAATAACATTGAATGAGAGCTCACACAAAGAGGGAGAGTGTTTTGCTTGAGGACAGAGCTAAAAATGTTTTAAAGGAAATAAATCTTAATTAGATAATTAGGAAATCTTAATGGGATAAAAAATTGTTGACTTTCTTCTCCTAATTTTTTTCAATAAAATAATCAAAAATGCATGAAAAGTAAATTCCATAGACCTGCTTTTGGAGTGGCTGTTTTCTACAGTGATAGATCACAAGCATTCACTATTTCTATGTCAAATGTCAAGGTCCTTGTTTTAAAGAGTTATAAATAGGCTCTAAAATTTCTTTTATTGGAAAACCTAAAATACTGTTATGATAGGTTCAGCAGAAGAGCATTTTAGTTTTAATTGTTATTTTAATGGTCAAAAATTACAATTTGGATTAAATTCTAAAATATATGAGTAGTTTTGGTGCTGTTATTGTATTTCCATAAACTGAGAATGTATTTGTTTTTACATGAAGGCTTTCTGGCAACCCATCTCATGTGCATGAACTGCTGTTTTTAATTTCTTCAGGAGAACATATGATTCTATACAGTCAGAGTTTTCTCACGTGAAACTTCCCATAAACTTTTAGCACTCAATCTTACTGCTCTGTCTGGCATTAACATTGAACTAGCAGATTGTAGTGGCATGATAAAGCCTCTCCCTGTGTATTGGGTCAATGATCCATAAACTTGAAAGATTGCACTTGTGTCATAAAATGACACTCCCTTGCCATCAGTCACATGCAGAATCTGTATTGGAACCCCTCCAGAACTGTGTGTGTGTTTAATGTGGGTCTGTCAGTAACACTCATTTGTAATTACTTATTTATCCAATCAACTGAAATTCCAGCAGCTTTTTTGACACCAGACTCCAATGCCATGAAGGATAATGAAGGTGCTTAATGAAAAATTCTTAACATACACTTGAAAATACTCATATAAAAACATGATTAAATATGCAACAAATAAAGGTATACAGTTAAGTAACACATTGATTTAAACCAACAGACGTACTAATCCCTTGTCTTAATTCGCCCTGTTGTGCCAAGACACTAGCAAATAACATTAGATAATCATGTACACAAATGAGCTAAGATTTTCAAAGCAGCCCATACAAGTTGAACCTCTCTAGTCTGGCACCCTCGGGACCTGAGCGGTGCTGAATGAGAGAATTTGTTGGACTACGGGAGGTCAGTATTGTCTAGCAGCATTGCCAACACTTCCACTGCTTAGTGGGCTCTTAGAAGACGTTTGGGGTAAATTACAGCTAAATAACAGCACAGAACATTAAGAGCCAGGACTGGTGGCCCTAAACAAACTTTATGGAATCAGGGGAAGCTTGGCTACATCCAGGATGAGTGGTCGTCTGGCTAACTAAAATCTTGCTGACAGCAGATGTTGCTAGACAAGAGAGTGCCAGACTAGAGAGGTTTGATATGTCCAGCTACGTCTACACGTGCTGCTTCATCTGGAAGTGGCATGGTATTGAGCAGTCCATAAGATGCTAATGAGGCAAGGATGTAAATCTCCTGTGCCTCATTAGCATATGGACATGTGATTTGGAGTCCAGAAGAAGCTCTTCCAGACTCCAAAATACACGTGTGGACGTGCGGCCTGTGGGGAATCTCCTGAGGAAGAGGGTTTGCTTCTGGAAGATCCCCACAGGCCACACATCCACACTTGTATTTTGGAGTCTGGAAGAGCTTCTTTTGGACTCCGAATTACATGGCCATATGCTAATGAGGCATAGGAAATTTACATCTGTGCCTCATTAGCATCTTCCAAACTGCTTATTACCATGCTGCTTCCAGAAGAAGTGGCACATGTAGACATAGCTTAGGAGTGAGGTGTTCAAATCCCTTCGGCTCCTTTGACAGTCCTACCCATGTTCTAAGAGAATAGCAGTGCCTGTAAATGTCAAATGATAGTACTGTTTATCATGCGATAAAGTGAAACAGTAATATATTACCAGAAATTATTTCCAGTCTCCCTATTTTTCTCTTTATCTTCTCTTCAAAATCGCCTGGGTCAAAATGCCACTGACTTTAATGGGGGAAGAATTAAGTGCAACATTTGGTTATTTTGAGTTGTGGGGAAAGTATTGCATGCTCATACATGTTCAGTAAAGCATTCCAGCCAGTACTGTGGATAACTGTGGACTGAATCCATTAAAAAGGTGTCAGTCAGATGTTTGAGTTTTACTTTATTTACTTTGTTTCTGTGGGCATGCGAGTGCAAAGTTGGATGTGTTTTACAATAAAGGAATTTTGGCAGTTTTCATAGAATTGTTAACTACATATAAAATATTGATAGCACTAATTGTTGCTTAAGAGATTTTTTGATTCCCAGATGAGTTACTCTGCTTGGGCATTCTGAATCTGAAAGTTCAGACAAATCTTGCTTGCACATAAACCTCAAGGGTTATGAAATCTTATTAGTCAGGAAAGTGTTTAAAGATGGTTAAGCCATGAACTTCACTAAAATGTTTCTAGAAAGACTCTTGGGAGACAAGTCTGTGCATTTCAACAATCCTGGAAGCTTTAAATACGGAGTCACCTGCTGAGTGATTACTATTTTATTTGTGTCGCTGGGTCTCTTCGATCAACAGAAGTGCAGTAATATCCTGGAACAAATGTGTTTATCAAGAACATGAGAAGGGGTATAATTTTCCAAATCACACTCAGTTCAGGACCGATATACTGGAAAAGCTATACCATGTAGGCGTGTCTAGACTAGAGGGTTTTATTGACTAAATGGCAGTTTCGTCAACAAAACCCAGGGATCATCCAGATGCTCAAGCATGTTCTGTTGACAGTAAGTTGACAGAACGCAGCACTTTTTTCGACAGCAGTACCCCACTCCCCATGAAGAAAAACTTCTGTCAACAGATCTCAGTCAACAAAATGCAAATCTGGCTGTTCCAGGAGGCCTTCTGGGAACAGAAAAGGCCTCCAGAGCACCGTGCAGGTGCCCTGGGGAACACCCTGTCCACAGCAGTCAGCACTCTATGGTTCCCGCTGCCAGCCCAGGAAACTCTGTGGCAGGAAGCTGAGAGCATGGAAGCATCAGGGCTACAGGCTGCAGTTCCCCATGCCCTCACAGCCACACCATAACTGAGAGCTCTGCAGGTGGCCAAGCAGCAGGCATGCCATGACCCTACTGGGCCCTCAAGGAACCAGCTGTAGGGGTCCCAGAAACCACCCCAGAGCTCAAACAGGCAGGCCCCTTTTGGACGGGCTGAGGTCCAGGTCTGCCTGACCTGTGGGGGGAGGAGGAGACCCTGCAAGACCCCAAGTGAAGCCCTGCAATGCCCCCATCTATGCCCTGGTGGGACGTGGATAACCTCCCACCCCCCGTCATGGAGTAGGTCTGTGCGAAGGTAAAGGAGCTTTGCCAGGGCTATGTCAGGGCCAGGGACACTGCCCGACGTTCCAGCATGTGGAACCATATGTGAGGTAGCGTGCACCACGTAGACCCAGCAGACTGCCCCCATGCATGGTGCCAGAGTGCTGGCAGCCTCACAGGAGGCTGGATGAGGACCTGGCCCCAAGGAGGGGGGCACTGGCAGCACCTGCCATTGCTGGAAGTGGGCTGGCCACAAGGGTGCTGGCCTGACCCACAACACACTGCAGAGTGTGGCACCCAGCACATGGGCATGCCCACTGGTGAGAAGCGGCACCTGTTCCTGCAGACAGCATTGTGAGCCCCAGGTGTGTCCAGGGGGTTCTGGGGTGGGAAAGTCTGCTCCCGGCTCACCCACCACCTCCACGAGAGGGCCCCTCTGTGGCCAGACACCCCCTTGTCTGCTAGCCCATTGAGTGCGGGGGTGGTGCTGCAGTCAGCCCAATCCCAGAGTCACGGGGCAGGGCCCATTGTTCAGGCTTTGATAATGGGACATTCCTGTCCCTTGACCCTGGGGGTGTTGGTAGTTTCTCTTGGGGGGGCAGGGCCCCAGGGGCTGCATTGCATGAATGACTCACCATCTCTCCTCCTTGTCTTCTTTACAGCTGGACCTATACCATGCGAGGGCCAGCCCAGCCCCAGGACAAGCCCACAGCCAGAGGGGCCTTTGGTGTACCCAAGAAGACCCTCATCAGGACCACAGTGCTGCCCCCAGAGGATGACTGAGATAATGTAGTGGCTGTCACAGGCCTAGGACCTGCTCTGATGCTATCACCAGAATCTGGCAGGACATGATGGCCCAGCTTCACATGGCTGCCACCACAGCTTCTGCTACCCCACTGCCCCTCCCCGCCACCCCCGCCTGCTGCCTGCAGCCATCCCGCAGGGATCCTGGACTAGCTGCAAAGGCTGAAAGCCATGCCTGCCCTCCTGCTCCCCAGGCCCTCCCTAATCTCCTTTTGCCCACCTACAGCCTGTCACAGCCCCACCTCCTCCGTACCTCCCCGTCCTCCCAGCCCTACTGGGCGCCCCAAACCAGCTCCCCCTGAGGTTTGCAGCACCCCTCCATACTTTGAGGTCCCCTGCATGCTCTCTCCCAAGCCTCCCATCCAAATTCTGATGCCCTTCATGCCCTGTCCCTAGCCCCCACCCCCATATAGTTCAGAGATTTTTGCCCTTGTCATAAATAGTTTGTAATTACACCTGCTCTTTTTCAACAAATTTTGATTTGGTAAAGTAAAATCATTAGTTGTTCACCATATCCCTCTTTATTGGGCAGGGGTGAAGGGAGGGGTTGTGGTGGGGACGGAACAGGGCTGTGGGCCCAAGGCCCCTGCAGGGGGGTCTTTGGGGAAGGTTACCAGGGCCCATGGGAAAAGCAGTTGTGATAGTCTGCAATTTTGTAACATGAATTGTGGTTCCCGGTACAGGAGTGCTGGCAGTGCTACCATCACTTCAGCATAATTGTGTATGTCTGCGTTTCACGCTCAATGAAATCTATGTGATCACCCTGAAAATCTACAAATCTTCACAGGTCTGTACTGGCACTCATAACACTGGGATTATTTAAATTGGCTAGAGTCAGTATGCTACTTTCTATTTGTTAATACATGGGTACTCAGTGTTCAATGCTTGGGTAGCTTAAGCAGAAAATATATAGCTCAGCCAATGGAATTCAGCTGCTTCACATCTCTGGTGTTCTGTTTCTGTGAGACTGTCTTGATTGCTCCTGGTCATGCTTTTGCTGCTGCTTCCTTGCTTCCCCTCGAAGTCCTGAATTTTGTTGTGTGTATGTTGAATTTCACATGATATCTTGGTATTCTAAGCTTGCAAGTTAAAATGGTCCCATCTTCATTTAATGCAGCTTTATTTGTAGCTCGCACACAACAAATGTAGCCATCTGCTGGTTGCAGATCAAATCAAATCCTTCACTTAAGAAGTTATCATCAATATTTATGTAACTAATCTTGACTACTGGTTCGTGCATCATTCTAAATAAATAAGTAAATGTAGTTATAGCTTCTATTTGATTTATATAAAAATTCATTGGCGGATTATTTAAATACGAGAGCTGATAAGTTCAAGTAGGGCTATAATAGGGAAGGGGAAGCACTAGAGAGCCTTCATTACGCTAGTGCTTTTTACAAACCTACATTATAACCTATTACAAAATTAACTCATAGAGGCAGTTGATAGTGGCTTTCATTTCCATGAGAGAACGAGAGCTGCAGCTTTAATAAACTGATTGTTAAGTGATAGTCTAAACTTATGGTTGTGTTAATACATGGTGAATGTGGGAAGCCACACTGATCAGTTATGTTAGAAAAATATATTGTATTTATTTAAAAGAAACCCACAAAACTGCTTGTATTGAATTATGCCTGTCACTCAGCTATTACTTTAAATTCTGATATGCACATGATATGAGCAAAGTAGCTGACTACAGACACAAGACAGAGAATACATCTTAATGAACTCTGACAATTATGATAGTTTAAATAAATACCTAATGAATTTTAGAAAGTTATTTTATACGAGTGTGCTTAAAAATAACTGTTATGAGGTATATAAATCCCACCCAGGCTCAAAGCAAACAAAAGAAAGCATTTTTCAAACAACACACAGTCAAGCTGTGGAACTACTGGCAGAGGGAGTTGTGAAGGCCAAGGCAGTAACAGGGTTCAAAAAATAACTAGATGCCATGGATGGACCTATCCACCATGAAGTTTAGCAGCCAGGTGCAGTGTCCCTGGCCTCTCTGAGCCAGAAGCTGTGAATGGGTGATGAGGATGGATCATTTGCTAATTACTTGTTCTGTTCATCCCTTCTGGGGAATCTGACATTGGCCATGGTGAGAGGGCAGGACTCGGTGTCCATTTTTATGTTCTTAACTCTTCATGAGGAGAATCTAGGTCTTCACAAATGAAGAAAGATATGGTAGTGGGAAGTTAAGGATACAAAGATAAGAGGCTTGGGAGGCCTGCCATCGGAAGCAGAGGGTCCTGGGACAGCAAGAAGTCTGCAGTCCAGAAATGGAGAGTAAGGTCTGGAGCCAAAGGCAGTTGTCTGGAGCCAAGAGGAAGAAGGAGGCTGTAGCAGAGCTAATAGGGACACAAAGGGAGGTGACTCTCCCACACCCAATGGTCTTTATATACATTTGCCATCTCAAACATTTTCAAACAGGTCTGGAGAATGAGTTTCCACCACACTCCCCTGGATGAGCCCAGCCACCCACTCTGAGCATTGTCCCCTGGCACATGAAATCATGTGGCACTGCACACTTTTACTCCATGGTTCCCTTCTGGTCTTGAAATCTCCCATAAGAGGTAGACCGCTACTGGACCAAAGCACCTATCAGCAGATGGGTCTAGACTGGAAAGAGCTGCTATGCCACATGCAGTCACAAGGGGCATACCAACAGTGTGTCCACCCTGCTACAAATGTACAAAGGTCATATGTTTATACTGAAATGCTTGTGTGGCAAGAATTGAAACCAAATAATTTGCACAGTACCACAAGCACATTAATCATCACAAAATTTACTAATCGCATTACAAAAATGAAGACATTACCTGTCTACCTCAGCAAGTGCTACAAAGATCATGTCTGCGATACCTGGTGGGATAACTCTTTGAAGAGTAAGTGATAAGTATTATTATTCATAGGACTTACATTAACCTTTATTTTACAATATGCACTTTCTGCATTTTAAATTTAAATCAGCAAGAATTTCATAATTTCCCTCTTTGAAATGCCTTTATATTTTCTGACTGTCATTAATCTGATTTGTCGTATCAAATTTCAGACTATTCCCAGGAACTAAAGACTCAGGCTGTAGCTAAATTGCTGAGAATTGTTGGCAAAATATATGCAAATTGCTCAATGCATCTGTGTATCTCCTGACAACAGTTCTGTCAGCAGAGGCTTTCCTGACATTTGGCCCATCCACATGGGGCCAAATGTTGGGTAAACCCTCTCTGCCACCACGTCCTTTCTTCCTCAAGGAATGAGGATGACCGGGATGTCCACAGAAGGCTCCCTGCAATCTAGACAGAGCCCAAGAGATGAAACTACTATATGTCTTGGGCCTGAATGTGATATCAGCTGGGAGGAAGGGTGATAAATGATAACAAAAGTCCAATTTTCATCTTGTCTGGTGTGTCGGTTTTTCTGATTCATGTGTTATCAAATAGACTCTTACCTAGAACTTTGCTATACAAAGAAGCTGAAAGAGTGGGTTTTTAATTTAAATTGTAATGGATTTTCAACAATACAAAAAAGCCAGTTAACTAAAATTTATGCGAGGTATCCTGTTTGTCCTGGTGGGCAGGATATACTGATTGTAAGGAATCAGATATTGTTAAATTTAGAGAATAATTTATTAAAAGGGATATATCAAATGCTACTGTGGCTTTATCAGGCAAGATAAAAGTTGTACTCTTGTGCATTGTCTCTGACTTTAAAGGACGGGAAAACTTAATCAGCCACTGGTATGGATTATGAATCTGTAACTGCTTTACATCAGTGCTATGCATTGAAATAGTTTGCTAGGCACACTTCGCATTTTCTCCCGCTGTCATGCTCACAGCTCTGAATGGAAAGGTAGCTTTAGGCTGTGGAAGAGCAAAGGCTTTTCTGTGCTGTCACAGATTGGATACAAACTTACGCATGTTCTGTAACTTATGGGTAGGGATATGAGAAGAATGTTTCCTTGTCTCTCTCTCGGGCATTTATTGTATAATATTTTGCTTCCTGTTTTGCTGCCTGTCTGTAAACGACCGGTGAAGGCTTTTGCTTAATCTGAACTAAGTTGGGTTTTGAGTTTTGTACCTGAGGAAATGACTGACTAGAAAGAATCTGATCTCTAGCCTCTCCAGGAAGATGAAGGAAAGCATAGCAAATGCAAGAGTCTGGGTGACTGACAGGCAGGGAGATACACCTCTCATAGAGCTAGAAGGGACCCCTGGATGTCAAGTCCAGCCCGCTGCCCTCTAAGCAGGACCAATCACCACCCCTTTTTTAATCTATTTGCCCCAGATTCCTAAATGGTCTCCTCCACAACTGAGCTCACAACCCTGGGTTTAGCAGGCCAAAGCTCAAACTACTGAGCTAGGAGAGTGTTCTCTCTTCAGGCTATTATGTATCCACAAGTGTCAAATGGCCTAGCAGTGCCAGGTTACGCTCGAAGTAGCTACCTTGAAAGCCTCTTTCCAGTCACACCATTATTTAACCAATAACCTGTGTGATTAATTTCATGTTTGGGGTAATACATGTAAATTTTGTTTTTCCTCAGTATCCCTGAAACAGGACTTTGCATTTATATGGAAAACTTTGTTAAACAAACAGACGTTATTATGTAACAATAGACAAAATTAGAAACAATAAAGCTATAAATAACCATTTATTAGATCAGAATGCAATAAAAGGAACAAAATCTATGGCCCTTAACATACACTGGAGGACATTTTCCAGGACGATTATATGTTTTTCCAAGGACAAAGCATGACCTCAGGCTCCCTACCCAAGAGACACAGCAATTGGATTTACATCCAAGGGAACTGCAGATATATTAAATTACTTTGAACAATGTTGGGATGCAAGAAGCCATATCTCAGGCTTTAAATTATGTTTGTGTGTATCGACTGCCATTCAAGATCTGATGTCTGACAAGTTGACAGCACTGAAACTGCACTCTGCATTTTAGCTGAAATGGAAACACAGATTTTAGTATCATACTAATAGCAGTGAGACCTTAAAACAGAGATTCTTAATACTATTACCCACTGCCAATGCACTCATGTTACATACACTAAAATCAAAGACAAAGCACTGGGTCCTAGCCCAATGTACAGATGTTGGGTTAGAGGGGGTAATGAGCTGAGTTTTTTAAGAATGTAAGATGTAAATCAGTGAAGTACAGAACTTCTTTCTCTGGTTGTCATGTGTTCCAAAGCACCTAGTGGTGACACTTGTAAGCAACAGAATGAAAGGCTAGAAGCTGATCCAGTATTTAGAAGGTGGCGGGGTTCTATCTAGGCAAAAACTCATAAGGCAAGTGCACCATGAATTGGATTGGCTGCTTTTTGCCTTCAGGGTTCACTTGAAGTTGTCCGTTTTGATCGAGGAAAGCCCTAAATGGATTTGACCTGTCTATTGCATAGTGGCCCTCTCTCCTTCAGTGATGCAGCCACACATGTGATCAACAAGGGCACATGAGCTGGAATTCCTGCCATGTATGAGAAGGATCTGCTAGCAGAGGATTGTCCATGGGGATCCTTTGACCTGGGAAGTAACTAACCAACCTCCACCCCTTTGCCTTCAGCAGCTCTGGTTCCAAATAATCAGTCTGTTGTCATTCCAGGTATATTGCAAAGCTCGTCTTTGGGGCCAGGTGTTTACAGACTGCAGCAATGTATGAGATGGAACAAATTCTTCAGGACCTTGGGGGAGCTAGGTTGTTATGCTGTTGAGCTATTGTTTGCAACAGTTAAAGTCTGCATTGGTAGTAACTTTATCAGGGTGCCCATTCCTTTAGGATAGCTGTTTGATGTATATGCATTTGAAATGTACAGTCTATCATTGCAGTGAACCTTTGCCTTTAACATCCTGGACCAAAACTGATCAAGCCTAGTGTTAAACTGCTAAATAAACCAGGCTTAATCTACAGAGTTGCTGAAAACTGACAACTCCCACTGGCCTCCGCTGGTGTTGCAGGTATGCAGTACCTGTAAATAAAAGGAGCCTGCTTTTCAGGCACTTAACCTGAGATTTCCAAGATTGCAAATGTTGATCTAAATGTCATGAGCACATCAAATGTGGCTTGCAAAAAGAGGTTCATCAGTCCTTTCACTGAGGAGGAGCAACATGTTTTACCAAATACACTTGACAAATTTTGAATATATTATAAAACCAGTGACTTTTTGGGGGAGAAAAAGAGTGCCAGTACTCAGCCAGCTCCATGCCTCCTCCCTCCAGCCAAACCCATGGCTGGGGCTGCTATGGTGCTGGTACTTAGTACTGGCAAGTGCCAGCACAAAAAAAGCATGGGATAAAACATTTTATTTACTTACAGCTACTGAATATGCTGCATATTCTATTAGTCTCTCTGTAGTAGAAGCCAATAAAATCAATATTTGCAAAGCATTCCTACATAGTTATCTAGATATTTCTTATTTTAATGGTATTGTGACTGTTGACAAATGTTGACTTTATAATAGTGAGTACTAGAGTAACTCAAGTTCCAGTCACAGTAGAAATTAAGCACTAGGGGTCTGTCACTGTGCAATGTGGTCTCAGCCTTCCAGTTCTTCAGTAGGAACCACAGCCCTCCACTATGTGGGTTTCAGATAGTTGTGAACTGCACACTCTGAAAGGGTTAATGTGGGCCTGAAAAAAAAATCACTAAGTGTACTGGGCTGCACCTGGAGAGTGGGCCAGACATAAGTAGAAATGAAGCCCTGTTAGGGAGGAGCTGGGTGGTGGCTGAAGAGGCAAAAGGTACGAAAGAGAAGGGGGTACAAGGAGGAGGGAGGGAAAGAGGAGAGAGGGAAACTCTGGGATTAGACAAACGTGATGCTAAGAAGTTTGGAGAGGAAGCCACAGGGAGAGTAGTTCTGCCTGTCTGAGAAGGCTGGTAAGTGGCTAAGAAAAAACAAAAGCAACCACTGAGGTGAGATCTGAACTTCCAGGGAAAGTGTTTGAGGAGATATTCAGCTGAGGAAGAAAGCAGGGCAAATGAGCAGAAACAAGGAATGAAAGGTCAAGCCTAAAGGAGTGAAGATATTGGTACATCTGGCTTGTTGGGGAATTCTGCAGAGAGTCTCGTTAGCCCAGGACCTGAAAGATGATTGAACATAGAGAGACTATGAAAAGACCTGATGAAGAAGGGGCATCTTCAGGGAGATGCAAGGATTTGAGAATGAAGCACTAAAGGTTGAAAAGTTGCTGCAGCATACCTGAAACATGAACAGCAAATGTTTTGTTATTTCATTACCAGCACTCACACTACAAGATTTTCCCTGCTGTATGCACAGTCACCATTATGCTCCAGTGCACTTGAGAGACTGGTTGCTCTGATGCTCACCCCAGAAGAATGTACATTGAAGCAATGGGAGTCAATGCTTTTTTTTTTTTTTTTTCCAGTGGGCATAGTGGCATCTCAGGCTGAAAGAGAGTAAGAACTTCAGCTCTTGAGCATTCTGAATATTCCATCTGGCAGGATAAAATTTTGCAGCAAGTCATGCGGGAAGCTCAATAGTAGAAGAGATCCCAAGAGCCCGCAAGCAAGCAGCTTTTCAGTCAAAACCAGTTGTTGGGCATGTCTAGTCACAATTCATATGCTCTTTCGAGAATAGGTTTTTCAGGTGGCTTAAGCTCTCAAGATCAATCTGTGTTACCAGAGAATCTTGGTTGTGAAGTCCTTTACTTTAGAAAGTGCTCACAAAAAACATTTTTGGTGCATCCCTCAGGAAAGTGCAACAAGATAGTCCAAAGGTAAAGCACAGGAAATCCACTCACTTCAGAAGCAGAGCGAAGGTTAAATTTTGTATTGTGAGAATGCTCCTGAAAACAGGGACGAGTACAATCTCTGAATATTCATGGAGAAGATACTGCATCTTTTGTGGCTGTGCAAGCTTTCCTCCTGGCATTACAATCTTGTTCTGGAAGACTAGCCCTTCCCAGAGAGTAATCCAAAGCCTTCAGTTTAAACAGTGCAGCTTCACTGGTTAACTCAAAATATGCTTGCATTGTATATTTGCACATGTATGTGGTTACACTCATCTAGCATTTGCACACACAGGTTTTTCTATGACTAAATAAGTTAGTTGCAAAAACTGCATACACAAACATAGTCTGGCCATGATACACACTTTGTCTTTTAAAATAAAATCTTTCCTGTTGGCTCCCTGCCTATTCAGACCTTGTCCTGCCTTCAGAAGCCAGATGGTTATCTTCCATGGTGGTGCTTGCAGTTTCGGTTATGTGAAGAACTGTCATCGTAAGAATTATCAGCTGGTAAGCACATTTCAAATGCTACAAACTTAGGTTAGATCTTCTGAATGGCCAGTTCTAGGTGAAAACTTCTGTATTCCGTTAAGTCTCTTCAAATATCCAGTTCTTCAAATCATGCTCTGTGTTAATTTTGAAATTGCTTTCTGGAAAACATTGGGAAAAGAATAAGCACTTTAGAATCTCAATTCTTCTGTTATCCCAAAGAACTGCTCTCAATGTTACATTTCAGAAGGGAGAATATAAGAGCATCTCAGGATTTGGTGACTATGTCCACAGCTCCTTACAATAGCAAAGAATTCTGCTGTCATTCAGTAAGATAAAGACCTAGCTGATCGACCTGTTGACATCATATTTTAATCCAGTGACAATGTAAAACAATGTGGCCAGACTTGAACACAATGGCCATGATTTTCACAAGACAGGGTTTAGTCTTTTTGAAAGGACTATTATGCAGTCAGTATTTAGAAGGTGAATTGGTGTACAAAAATGAAAGCCGGACATGACATGAATGACTGGCTACATATTGCCAACTGCTGCTTAGGGACTGAGTTGTAGAACTGCAGCACACCCACACAAAAATCGATACATTTGTTGGGATTCCTTTACTGTACTTACCAGAGAACAATTTACATAGGCTACGTCTACACGTACAGCCAACATCGAAATAGTCTATTTCGATGAATAACGTCTACACGTCCTCCAGGGCCAGCAACGTCGATGTTCAACTTCGACGTTGCTCAGCCCAACATCGAAATAGGCGCAGCAAGGGAACGTCTACACGTCAAAGTAGCACACATCGAAATAGGGATGCCAGGCACAGCTGCAGACAGGGTCACAGGGCGGACTCAACAGCAAGCCGCTCCCTTAAAGGGCCCCTCCCAGACACAGTTGCACTAAACAACACAAGATACACAGAGCTGACAACTGGTTGCAGACCCTGTGCCTGCAGCATAGATCCCCAGCTGCCGCAGAAGCAGCCAGAAGCCCTGGGCTAAGGGCTGCTGCCCACGGTGACCATAGAGCCCCGCAGGGGCTGGAGAGAGAGCGTCTCTCAACCCCTCAGCTGATGGCCGCCATGGAGGACCCAGCAATTTCGACGTTGCGGGACGCGGATCGTCTACACGGTCCCTACTTCGACGTTGAACGTCGAAGTAGGGCGCTATTCCTATCTCCTCATGAGGTTAGCGACTTCGACGTCTCGCCGCCTAACATCGAAGTTAACTTCGAAATAGCGCCCGACGCGTGTAGACGCGACGGGCGCTATTTCGAAGTTGGTGCTGCTACTTCGAAGTAGCGTGCACGTGTAGACGCAGCTATAGTGTTTTTTATCACTGCTGTACAGTTATATCCCTCAGCTTAGAAGAAAAGGGGACACAGCTGTCCTAGACATCTTCAGTAAGACTGTAGTGTCCATTCAGGTGCCCATCTGCAATCTTTTGGGCAAACATAACTTGTAAATATTGAGCACTGTCACCCAGGATAGAGCTTTAAGAACCTGTGATATTTGAGCCCCTCGAATGCCCAGAGCCACAGTTGTTACACAAAAGCATTACATTTTAAATGAGGGATTGTAAAGTATTGGTTAGTCCAGTATTTGTCAGTTGTTTTTTTCCCCCCCATATTGTGGTTCACTTATGACAGATTCCTTATCACCCAGCCCTGCTCACAAGCTGGGATACTTGTAGAACTATGGTGGTATTAAGAAGACAAGATGCAAATAAGACTGTTTTAAAATTCTGGGTGCAGTTGATCAGTAATGTATCATTGTGCATCTTTGTGTTTCTTCTCCCTGGGTGCCTATAGCACCCACTGTTCTAATCTCTTCAGGTCACTTTCTCCTCTTGTGTGTGTGTGCCCATGTTTCCAGGTGTGGTGTGTGCTGTACTTTCCAGAATTGCAGTGAAGGCCCATGGTGCTGAAACAGTAAGCAGAATAAAAACTGCATCTTTTCCCTGATCTGCTGTTATCACCCTCTTTCAAAAGCGAGCAAGAAAAGAGATGTTTCCAGTTCTGATGTTTGCCCCCATAGTCCTCTAAGTCTTTAATGTTTGCATGCTTCTCCCCCAAGTGTTCATTTACAAAGTTTGCCTTTGAGCTGCCAGGGCTGCTACATGAAGTGTAATAGATACACCAGTAAGCATAATTTTAAGAGATTAGAAAGATTGCTTAGGACAGAATTAAAGAGGAAGCTATTTTATTTAATATCGTATGCTGTATACCATTTTGATATATTTTGTGAGTAGCACTTTGGAACAACTCAACACTTGTGATGGCCTAATAATTTCATCTCTGTCAGAGAAACACCTGTATTTTTTGCTGCATAATCTGAGATGCTTCAAAGTAGAAATTTTAGGAAAGGAAACTGGAGAAACTGCAATGTCAGAACTGTTCAGCACAGCAGTAAATCCTAGAGGATACAAATCCTAATGCCCCAGAGATTCACACTGCTCTGCATGGAAAAATCATGGAGGTTTGGAGCAGAAGAGTCAAGTTCTAACTTTGCATACAGTTCTGGAGTCCCTATAGTCCCAGTGTGCAGAGTACCCAGTACGTGCCACTGAATTGTTACAGAGTGGCAAGAAACAAAATTCCATCAGAGGCTCCCATTAGCATCTGGCATAAAATATTTTACCAGGGGGTAAACGTATGTAATCCTTGTTTGTATGACCAAGGACAGATTCACTCCGAAGCCTTCCTTTGAATGTTATTAACCTCTTGAGTACCACTGAATGGACAGTGTTGATGAGGAAATTAAATACCTCACTGCGTTGTTCAAATATTATGTAACAGCATGTGCTAGCCCTTCACAACCAGTTACAGGCCTGAAAAATCCTGTTACCTAATCCAGCTCAAAAAGGAGACTCTGAGATTAGTAGTTTCCATGGAGCATGGGAATTATTGGCCTGGTTCCAAGGCATACTGGGAAAGTGAACAAGACTATAAGTAAGTCTCCTTTTCCCAGAGGCCTGGGAGGAAGCAAGAACTGTGGTGCATCTCGCTGGTGACATATCCCGGAAAGTCACAGGTTGCGACAGAGGATGAGGGAGCTCCTGGAAAAAAGTATCAGGGGTTAGCCAGGTTAGTCTGTAGCTTCAAAAACAACAAGTAGTCCTGTGACAGCTGTGGCAGGGTCAGGCTCATTCCTGGGCCCCAGGTCCTCTGTTCAGTCTACTGGGCCCACCATATGAACCCCACTACCCTTGCTGGGGCAGAGGGGGGTGGTCCAGGGGAAACTTGGTCCTCACCCACTTATTCAAGGTTCCAGCCCAGGGACACTGAATGGCCACTACCAGTGACAGCTGACTCCCTTTGCCCTTGCGGTACCTCTCCCTGGGCCACTTACCCAGACAATTCCCCCAGTACCTCCTCCAGCTAATGGTAGCCATGACAACAAGGCCCCTCCTTTGTTTAGCTCCTCCAGCTGACCAGTTCCCCGTAGTCTCTGGTTGAATTTCAGGTCCCCTGGACTGGGGCGGGGCGGGGCGGGGCGGGGCGGGGCGGGGCAGGGCAGGGCAGCCCAGCCTCCAGGTTACTGAGGCTCTTCTCCTCTGTTGTTACCTCAGGTATTCTTTCAAGCCTCCTTCCTTCTCCTCACTCACCTTCCAAACTCTTCTTAACCACCCTCTTCCTGCTGTGCACGGAGAAGAGCTTATAAAGGTAGCTCTGAGTGGGATCAGCTGCCCCCATTGATTTAGGGCCGCCTACTCCTCGGCTGCTCCCACTTTGATTGTCAGCTTCATCTCTGCCTGGGTTTTACTCTTGTCTTTTCTCTCCAGGCCCTATCCTGCCACACACCTCATAGCCTAACATATATTTTGGAGCATAAGTTTTCATAGGCAAAGACCTGCTTTCTCGGATGGAAAAAGAGCAGGCGGTTGGCTCCTCTGGAGAGGAAGCAGTGGGAAAGGTAAGGAATTCTGGGTCTGTCCATTGTTGCCTTAAAGAAACCTTAAAAGAGAGCTTGTAAGAAGAAGGGGGAAAAAAACCTCCTCAATGATGTTATAAAGGTTATAGAAAGAGGAATAGGAGGCTGGGAACAGGGAGGCTTCCTGGAGTGTCTGAGGAGAAGTTGATTTTAGTAAATGACTGGAGACAAGTAAAGTGGGTAAGTTAAAGGAGGGATCAGATGGTTGCTTCACCATTAGTTCCCAAAGCAGGATTTCCACCAAAGACGATGTGTATAAGCTCTCCTAAACTTCAAATGGACTATCAAGTGAGGGGCTGCTGTTGTGTCCTGGAAAATATAAGAATACTGAGAGCCTCAGAGAAGGGCAGAGCCCCCAAAACCAGCTGGGCAAAGGTGAACAAATCTTTTTGTTCCCCTGCACTTGGGAGAGAAGACCTCACAATCAGAAGATTGGTAAGAGAGCGCAGAAGAGACCTTTGAGGGACAGTGGCCCAGACATGGAGAGGAGCTGGACAAAGAACAGTTATTGAAGCTACATGTTTGTTTTAAATTTTCATTACCCCAAAAGGGGTTCAGTTTTTGCTATGGATAGAGGCAAAAACTACTGTACCACAGTACTAGTAGAAGTAGCCACTTTTGATTACAACAGATAAGTAAATTTCATAGTCAATAATAGCCCCGGTGCCCTGAAATAGACACAAAGAATGTTCAGTAGAATCATTTTCTATGAAGTCTTTTTCTTTTACTTTTCCAAAGTATTTCAGTATCAGCAAAGATCCCCTAGGGCCTAACTTCAAATTCACAGACTTCAATGCACTGAAACAATTTGGGATTTTTAGAGCACTTAAGCAGCTGTTTATTTATTATATATCCTCAATCACTATAATATCTGAAAGCCTTCTGAAGGCTTCCTAAGCTCTTAAAATTTGATGTAACAATTTATGTTCTCCTTCCCAGACAGGACAAACCAATTAGGACTACGTCTACACGTGTATGCTACATCGAAATAGGCTATTTCAATGAACAACGTCTACACGTCCTCCAGGGCTGGTGCTGTCGACGTTCAACGTCGACGTTGGGCAGCACCACATCGAAGTAGGAGCTGCAAGGGAACATCTACACACCAAAGTAGCACACATTGAAATAAGGGTGCCAGGAACAGCTGCAAACAGGGTCACGGGGCGGACTAGCGCTTCCGGGGCAACAGCTAGCTGCTCCCTTAAAGGGCCCCTCCCAGACACACGCAGCCTGCACAGCACGCGGTCAGCAGAGCCATAGGCACGCACACCTCGAACGACGCAGCAGCAGCAGCCAGAGGTCCACACAGCCGCCCATGTAGGAGCAGTGCTCGCCCTGCTCAATGCCACGCAGGAGGCAGCTGATCACATCCTAGCCACAGAGAAGGAGCTGCCTGCAGGGGAGGAGGAAGCAACCCCAAACCCTGCAGCACCCCGCCCCCTGCCACCTCACACACCGCCGGCTGTGGAGCTACCCCATGAGCACCGACTGGTGGGAACGGCTAGTGCTCGGAGAGTGGGACGACGACCGCTGGCTCAGGAACTTCCGCATGAGCCGGCAGACATTTCTGGAGCTATGCCAGTGGCTCTCCCCCGCACTGAGGCACCAGGACACCTTCATGTGGTGTGCCCTCAGTGTGGAGAAATGGGTCGGCATTGCTGTCTGGAAGCTGGCCACTCCAGACAGCTACTGATCCGTGGGACAGCAGTTTGGCATCGGCAAGGCCACCGTCGGGGCAGTCCTCATGGAGGTAAGAGGACCCACGGGGGGAGGGGGAGGCAGCCCTGGCAGGGGAGGGGGGCCATGGCAGGGGAGGGGAGGGCCACACACACCCTGCACACCCCTCACTGGTGCTCTCCCATGTGTTTCCCCTGCAGGTCGTCTGCGCCATCAACGCCCTGCTCCTCCACAGCCACGTGAGGCTTGGGGACCCGGATGCCGCCATCACGGGCTTTGCCACCCTGGGCTTCCCCAATTGCTTCGGGGCTCTGGATGGGACCCACATCCCCATCCGCTCCCCGGAGCACAGTGGAGGACGCTACCTAAACTGGAAGGGCTACCACTCAGTGGTCCTCCAGGCCTTGGTGGACAGCCGGGGCCTCTTCCTGGACATATATGTGGGCTGGCCTGGCAGCACCCACGACGCCCAGGTATTCCGGAACTCGGGTCTGTGCTGCCGGCTGGAGGCGGGGACCTACATCCCCCAGCGGGAGATCCCTGTGGGGGACACCACCATGCCCCTCTGCATCATCGCAGACACTGCATACCCCCTCTGGCCCTGGCTCATGCACCCTTACACGGGCCACCTGTCAGTCAGCCAGGAGCGCTTCAACATGTGCCTGAATCACGCGCGCCAGGTGGTTGAGCGCACATTTGGCCACCTCAAGGGGTACTGGAGGTGTCTCCTCACCCGCCTTGATGTGGGCCCCACCAACATCCCCCAGATTGTGGGCACGTGCAGCATCCTCCACAACCTGGTGGAGAGCAAGGGGGAGGCCTTCTTTCAGGGCTGGGCTGTGGGGGCCAGCAGGGCCGCTGTGCAGCCACCCGCTGCCCCCAGTCGCCAGGTGGACTCCGAAGGGACCCGGACCCAGGAGGCCCTGCGGGCCCAGTTCAACGAGGCCGCAGGGTGAACGCTGGCAGGCCCCTCACTGCATCCCCCCATCCTCCACAACACTCCCTGCCCCTACACCCACACCACAGAGCACCCAAGAGCACACCCCCTCCACTTTTCTTGTAAATAAAAACAGGCATGTTTTTCATCAAACCAGAATATATATCTTGAACTCTTCTTCTTATATTATAACTATGTACAGCCAAAATAAATATTATATATATACGTATTATGAGATGAAAGGAAAAAAAAGGGGAAGACAAGGAAGGGGAGAACTATTTACATGGGGGGGCAGGTATCATCATAACATAACAGAACAGGGGTCTAATACAAACTATTTACAAAACATAGGTGAGGGGGATATAGACAAAGGGGGAGGGGGGGCCACGTCCTGGGCCCCACACCCCCTAATGTCCAGCGCTGGGGGTGGGCAGCTGCAACCCGTGCCTCGGCCGCAGCCCATGCCGGGGCTGGCTGGGGGCCGGGCGGACCAGGAGATAAGGCCGCCGGGTGTCAGCTAGCCCCAGGTCCCTCTCGGCGGATGGGCCCTTGGTGGCAGCCGGCGGTGCGACGGCAGGTGGAGCAGCGGGTGGAGCGGCGGGTGGTGCGGACAGAGTGGCGGCCAGCGCGGCATGGGGGCCAGGTAGTCTGCTATGCGCTCAAAAGTGTGCATAAAGGCCCCCCATGCCTCCTGGCACCAGGCTAGTGCCCGCTCTTGGAGCTGGAGGCGCCGCTCCTCCACCCGCAGATGCTGCTCAGAGACCTCCAGCTGCCAAAGAAGGATGGCCAGCAGCTGGGGGTCCATCGCCATCCGCGGGTGGTGCTGGATCCAGCGTCGTCCCTGCCCTCGGCCGGTCGGTGCTCCGCCGAGGGGCTGGCCTGGACTGATGGCCCTGGTGGGCTCTCCGGGACTACTGACACCTCGCCGGCGCTCTCCAGTCCTTCCAATGGTGCAGCTGCAGAACACAGGGGGGAAGAAGAATGGAGACAGCCGTTAGTGTGGGCCCCGAGCCGTGGCCCTTGTCCCTCCACCCCTCTGCTGCTGGTTCCCCATCCCCGTCCCCAGGAGATGCTGCTGCTGATGATGATGATGGGTGTCCCACCCCCCTCCCCCCGGGGGACCCTAGGTTCCGCTCCCCCCAACCCCAGGGATGGGACATGGCACTGTCGTGCTGGGGAGGCAGGGGCTGATGCACTCTTCTGAGGGACATGCCACTGCTGTCCTTGGGGCCATGGTCATCTGGGCATGGGGAGGACCCTGGTCAAACACTCTGGCATTTAATTTCAAAAGGGGGAATTACACTAAAATGAGGAAGCTAGTTAAACAGAAACTAAAAGGTAGAGTAACTAAACTAAAATCCCTGGAAGCTGTATGTAAACTGTTTAAAGACCCCATACTAGAGGCCCAACTTAAATGTATACCCCAAATAAAAAAACACAGTAAGAGACCTAACAAAGAACCACCATGGCTTAACAGCCATGTTAAAAATGCAGTGAGAGAGAAAAGGGCAGCTTTTAAAAAGTGGAAGTCAAAGCCTAGTGAGGAAAATAGAAAGGAACACAAACACTCCCAAATTAAGTGTCATAATGTAGTAAGAAAAGCCAAAAAAGATTTTGAGGAACAGCTAGCCAAAAATTCAAAAAATGATAGTAAAAAGTTTTTTAAATACATTAGAAGCAGGAAGCCTGCTAAAAAAGCAGTGGGGCCCTTGGACGATAAAGACATAAAAGGAGCGATCAAGGAAGACAGTGCCATTGCGGAGCGATTAAATGATTTCTTTGCTTCAGTCTTCATGGCTGAGGATGTTACAGAGGTTCCTAAATCTGAGCCAGCCTTTTTAGGTGACAAATCTGAGGAACTCTCCCAGATTGAAGTGACATTAGAGGAGGTTTTGGAGTTAATTGATAAGCTGAATAGTAACAAGTCTCCAGGACCAGATGGTATTCACCCAAGGGTTCTGAAAGAACTCAAATGTGAAATTGCGGAGTTATTAACAGTGGTTTGTAACCTATCCTTTAAATCCGCTTGGGTACCCAATGACTGGAAGATGGCCAATATAACGCCAATATTTAAAAAAGGCTCCAGAGGAGACCCTGGCAATTATAGACCGATAAGTCTAACATCAGTACCAGGCAAATTAGTAGAACCAATAGTAAAGAATAAAATTGCAAGGCACGTAGAAGAGCACGAATTGCTGGGCAAAAGTCAGCATGGTTTCTGCAGAGGGAAGTTGTGTCTAACTAATCTATTAGAATTCTTTGAAGGGGTTAATAAACATGCGGCCAAGGGGCACCCAGTGGACGTAATATACCTAGATTTCCAGAAAACCTTTGACACGGTCCCACACCAAAGGCTTTTATGTAAATTAGGCGGTCATGGAATAGGAGGAAAGATCCTTTCATGGTTCAGGAATTGGTTAAAAGACAGAAAACAAAGGGTTGGAATAAATGATAAATTTTCACAATGGAGGGGGGTAACTAGTGGTGTTCCCCAGGGGTCAGTCCTGGGACCGATCCTGTTCAACTTGTTCATCAATGATCTAGAAAATGAGGTAAGCAGTGAGGTGGCAAAGTTCGCAGATGACACCAAGTTGTTCAGGACAGTCAAAACCAAAAGGGATTGTGAAGAACTACAAAAAGATCTCAGCAAACTGAGTGATTGGGCAGCAAAATAGCAAATGAAATTTAATGTGGGTAAGTGTAAGGTAATGCACATTGGAAAAAATAGCCCAAATTACACATACAACATGATGGGGTCAAATTTAGCTACGACAGATCAGGAAAGGGATCTTGGAGTTATAATGGATAGTTCTCTGAAGACATCCACGCAGTGTGCAGTGGCAGTTAGTAAAGCAAATAGGATGTTAGGAATTATTAAAAAAGGGATAGATAATAAGACAAAAGATATCATACTTCCCCTATATAAAACTATGGTACACCCACATCTTGAGTACTGCGTGCAGATGTGGTCTCCTCACCTCAAAAAAGATATATTGGCATTAGAAAAGATTCAGAAAAGGGCGACCAAGATGATTAGGGGTTTGGAACGGGTCCCATATGGGGAGAGGCAAGAGAGACTGGGACTTTTCAGTCTGGAAAAGAGGCGATTGAGGGGCAATATGGTAGAGGTATATAAAATCATGAATGGTGTGGAGAAAGTGAATATAGAAAAATTATTTACCTTTTCCCATAATACAAGAACTAGGGGACACCAAATGAAATTGATGGGTAGTAGGTTCAAAACTAATAAAAGGAAATTTTTCTTCACACAGCGCACAGTCAACCTGTGGAACTCCTTGCCGCAGGAGGCTGTGAAGGCCAGGACTCTATTAGGGTTTAAAAAAGAGCTCGATAAATTTTTGCAGGTTAGGTCCATAAATGGCTATTAGCCAGGGGTAAAGTATGGTGCCCTAGCCTTCAGTACAAGGGCAGGAGATGGATGGCAGGAGATAAATCACTTGATCATTGTCTTCTGTTCTCCTTCTCTGGGGCACCCGGCATTGGCCACTGTCGGCAGATGGGATACTGGGCTGGATGGACCTTTGGTCTGACCCAGTATGGCCATTCTTATGTTCATATCTATTACCCCTGCCCCTCAACCCCGGGGGTGTGCACCGGGGGGGTACATACCTGATGGTCCACTCCCACAGTCGGGGGACACCTGGTGGGCGGATGCCCTGCTGGTGCTCCGTGATGGCAGCATGATCCGGAGCCCCCCGTTGCTGGAGGAGAACTCCCCCTCCTCCTCCTCCTCCGGAGTCCCAGGGGTGGGGTCCTGGGGGTGCCTCTGGGGTGCGGAGCTTATCTCCAGGGCGGGCTCCGCCTCCAGGGCCTGCTGGAGCTCGTCGGCTGAGGTATCAAGAGTGGCCAGAGGGGAGGAGGTGTGCCGGGGGCCCAGGATGGCCCTGAGCTCCCTGTAAAAGGGGCAAGTGACGGGAGCGGCCCCAGATCGGCCGGCCACATCCCGGGCCCGGGTGTAACCCTGCCGCAGCTCCTTCACCTTACTCCTGATGTGGTTAGGAGTGCGGGCAGGGTGACCCCGGGCGGCCAGGCCCTCGGCCAGCCGAGCGAACGCATCCACGTTCCGCCTCTTGCTCCCCATTACCTGGAGCACCTCCTCCTCACTCCAGAGCCCCAGCAGGTCCCAAAGCTTGGCCTCCATCCAGGAGGGGCCGCGCTGCCACTTCCCAGCCTGGCTGCCGGTCTGGGAGCCCTGGCTCCCCTTGGGGTGTTGCCCTGGGGGCGCTTAGGGGGTTGGGAGGTGGCCATCGCAGCGCTGGGGGGGTTCTTGTGGCTGCAGAGGAGCGTGCAGGATGGCCGCGTGGCTGTGCTGCCGCCTGCATGCTCTCTCAGCTTCCTGCACAGGAAGGCAGGGGGCGGGGACCTTTAAGGGGCCACTGCAAGCGACAACCATCGAGCTCAGGGGCTGGAGAGAGTGTCTCTCAACCCCTCAGGTGATGGCTGCCATGGCGGACCCTGCTATTTCGATGTTGCGGGACGCGCAACGGCTACACGTTCCCTACTTCGATGTTGAATGTCGAAGTAGGGCGCTATTCCCATCTCCTGATGGGGATAGCGATTTCGACGTCTCGCCGCCTTACATCGATGTCAACTTCGAAATAGCGCCCGCCACGTGTAGCCGTGACAGGCGCTATTTCGAAGTTGGCGCGGCTACTTCGAAGTAGTCGGCACATGTAGACGCGGCCTAGATCATTTTTAGGTTGTTTTAAACTGCTCTTGTTTGCTCAGGTTTTATGTGTGTGTTTTCTGATGAGAGTGTTTGATGACATTATTGAGGGAATGTGAAGCCAAATGAATAGGTTTTGTTTTAGCCATGAAGGAGAGGAGGGCTATGGTTGTTTCCATCTCTTGTGGGCCCTGTAGTCTAAGGCCTGGTCTACTCTATGAGGAAAAATTGATTTTAGATACACAAATCCAGCTACATGAATTGTGTAGCTGGAGTTGACTTATCTAAAATTGATTTGGCCACTATCCACACAGCAGGCAGTTGATGGAAGAAACTCTCCTATTGGCTTCCCTTACACCTCGCAACTTCTAGGAGTACTGGGGTCAATGGCAGTGCCAGGACAATTTGATTTAGCACATCCCCATTAGGTGGTCTAAATCAAACCCAGGAAGACTGGCCGCCAGCACATTGATTCCTGTAAGTGTAGACATAGCCTCAGTCCACCAGCTGTCTCCAGCAGACCTGGGCAGAGAGAAGTAATTTTGTTTCTTTGAGGATTTCACAGTTTAATTTTGTTCAAATATGGAGGGAAAAAAAACCCTCAGGTCCCTGGGGCTGTACAACTCTTGGCGATTGCTGCAGAATTCAGGGATCTCTGAAGCCTGGAATCCCCAGCATCCCACCAAGCGGGCACCTTAGCAGCTAGCTAGGTGGACTGGCAGCAGATTCCTGATCAAAGCTTCATTTCCCCTGGAGCTTGACGAAATCTCACCAGTGTAGCGTCCAGAACTCTCAGACCTCCTGTGGCTGGCCAACCATTTCATTTTCTCCTGTGGAATGTGGCTGCCATGAGAAATTGTGGTTGTACAAGGAGATAGGATCCCAGCCCCGTGGACGCTTTGAGTGCTAGGACAATTAGATTTTTGAACTGGACTCTGCATTCAGTGGAGAGGCAATGGAGAGAGCAGAACTCCATCTGTGCAAAAAGACTGTTGCAACCTGTGTTTCTCAGTAGATGATCTTCTGTATGGAATGCCCTTTTGGGCTTTTTTCAGTGTCTGTGTATTAAATAACAGTAGAGTCCAGAGACGGACTTTGGTTGGTTAGCTGGTTTGCTGCAGTGGCTACCAAAAGAGTATCACTGTATCTGAACTCAGCAATAACAGTGTTCCATCATATGTCTAAATTCTGCAAAAAGCATAGGTTGCTAGGATGTGGGTCCCCTATCTCCATCTGAAAAGGCTCAGAGTACAGACACCTTCTCTGCCCCTTCCAGAATTCAAAGGTGTGGGGCTGGAGTGAGGGAACAGCCTCACCTTTCATAGTGCTTGGATCTGTCATTCTAGATCGTGGAATTTGTTGCATTGTAGAAAAAATGTTGAATATATTTTCTGTACATGCAAGGGGAAAAAACACGTGCAAGTTATTATTGACAAGTAATGTGTGATCTAGTACAGTGTGATGGAATAATACACTGACTGGCAATCAAAATACTTCCCATGATGAGGAGCCAGTTCCAAGGACTCCCAGTAGAGCTATGCTATGGATCCGGCCAAAGGTTACCTGTTGATGAAATGTGTTATTGAACATATTAAAAGGAGACTGAGGTTCAGCAGGATTAGCCTACTGGTGCCTTTAAATCCTGAATTGCCAACCTGTGCCCTTAAATTCAGATGGCTTAAAACAGTGGGTCCCAAACTTTTCGGCATCATGCCCTCCCTTTTGATTTTTGAGAAACCCCTCACCACCCCCCTTTACCATTATCCAACTCCCTCTTAACAAAAAATTCAAGTTGTAATTTAAAACAAACACAAATGCGATATAAAAACGTAATTTAAAATTAATGAGTGCAAATCATTTTTCTTGGCCCTTTGTGGGTGCCTGGTGCAGCCCCAGCTGGCCAGCTGCATAAGCCTCATGCCAGTGGCCAGAGCTGCCTGCACCAGCCACCCACCTGCCTGAGACCTGTGCTGCCAGAGCTGCCCAGCTGAGCTGCCCACCTGCCAGGGTCAGCTGCCTTCCCACTGCCTGAGCTCTGTGCTGCTGGGACTGCGCCTGCCCACCAGCCACCAACCCTAGTCGTGGGCCAGCTGCCCGAGCCTCCCACCCAATCCTCATGCTGTCAGGGCCAGCCACCTACACACCAGCCTGAACCACCTGAGCCCCATGCTGCCGGCTTCCATTGAGAGTTCTCAGAGGGTAGTTCTCAATCCTGCTGAAAAGGTGTAACAAGTGGGGTTCTTCAGGGGTCTGTATTGGGACCAGTTCTGTTCAATATCTTCATCAACGATTTAGATATTGGCATAGATAGTACGCTTATTAAGTTTGCAGATGATACCAAGCTAGGAGGGGTTGCAACTGCTTTGGAGGATAGGATCAAAATTCAAAATGATCTGGAGAAATTGGAGAAACGGGCTGAAGTAAACAGGATGAAGTTTAATAAAGACAAATGCAAAGCGCGCCACTTAGGAAGGAACAATCAGTTTCATACATACAGAATGGGAAGCAACTGTCTGGGAAGGAGTATGGCAGAAAGAGATCTAGGGGTTATAATGGGCCACGAGTTAAATATGAGTCAACAGTGTGATGCTGTTGCAAAGAAAGCAAACGTGATTCTGGGATGCACTAACAGGTGTGTTGTGAACAAAACACGAGAAGTCATTCTTCTGCTCTATAAGTGTCTATCAGGGATGGTCTAGACAGTACTTGGTCCTGCCTTGAGGGCAAGGGGGCTGGACATGATGACCTCTCAAGGTCCCTTCCAGTCCTAGCATTCTATGATTCTATGAACAGAGCATTAAAATGCTCTACACACAATATTTCATATCTATTAAAAAAGGGAGAGGTTTTTTCTTACATTGCTGTTTGTTCTTCAGGATAAGTGAAATTCCTCTCTTGTCCAAATAGCACTATGAAAATAAGTGGGATAAAGAATACTGAGGTTATTTTTCAATTTGCTCTGGTGTGTAATACCCAAACAATAAATATAAAAGGGATGAAAATTACAGTACCAATGCAATGCTTCATAGTAAATTACTAAAAAAAAAAAAAAAAAAAAAAAAAGCAGTCATGTAGCACTTTAAAGACTGACAAAAATGTATTAGGTCATGGGCTTTTGTGGGGCAGACCCACTTCTTCAGATCTGGTGATAGTGCTGTAGCCAAGTACGAGGACATCAACAGGGAGGCGTATGTCTCCATGATGCTGCAGGCCCAGGCTCTGGTCAGCTACTCTGGACAGTTCATAGACATTTTATGTGGGGTGTTTAGGCTGGGCACATGATGCCAGGGTGTTCTGCAAGTCTGGCCTGTTCCAGAGGATACGAGCGGGCACCTTAGTCCCCCACAATGAGCTGGCAGTGGAGGACATACCGTGGTGGATAAAGCCTACCCCCTCATGCCATGGCTCAGCTGGACCCAAGCCTGAAACTTTTAAATGCCCACCACAACCAGGCCCAGATGGCAGTGGGGTGCACCTTTGGCTACCTCAAGGCATGCTTTAATTGCCTGCTCACCTGCCTGGATGCATACTGAGTACGAGCAGCTGCATGTAGTTCCGATCCACCAGCCCCATCAGGATGGGGTGCGGATCCAGGAGGCCCTGCAGGAAAGCTTCTCCCACAGCCCTCAATAACCCTCCTCAGGGACCACCCCCCCCCAATGGGGGCCTCAGGCCCACAGCCCTCCACCCCTCCTCACCACAACCCTTCCCCTTGCCCCCTCACCCCTTCCTGACACCTACCCAATAAAGTGGGACATGGGGGTGGTGCTCAAATAACTGGTTTACTAAAACAAAGAAAAACATGGAAAAGAAATGGTGTATTAGTGGCAGCCATAAAGCTTTGACTGCTGGCCAGGGCATCCCTGTGCTCTAGTGGGGGTGGGAGGGGCAGCACTGTGGAGGACTTGTAATTTCGAAATGGTGGCTAGGGGAGTGGCTACACACATTTGCTTTTGAAAATGACATCAAAACGAGACGATGTTCCCAAGACAGGGGTTTGTTTGGGGGGGGAGTTAGAGGAACATGGCATAGTGGGGAAAGAGCTTATTTCCACTCTGTTGTATTTCACAGTCTAAAATTCTGTTTGATCAAATAATTTAGAAAAAACTGTCACTGTACTACAATAATGTGATATATAAAATAAATACAGAATAAATAGAAAGAAAACACATACTGGAGACTGTCTAGGAATGACTACAGCAGAAAGGGATGTAGGGGTTATAGTGGACCACAAGCTAAATATAAGTTAACAGTGTGGTGCTGTTGCAAAAAAAGCAAACATGATTCTGGGATGTATTAACAGGTGTGTTGTGAATAAGACACGAGATGTCATTCTCCCGCTCTACTCTGCGCTGGTTTGGCCTCAGCTGGAGAATTGTGTCCAGTTCTGGGCACCGCAGTTCAAGAAAGATGTGGAGAAATTAGAGAGGGTCCAGAAAAGAGCAACACGAATGATTACAGGTCTAGAGAATGTGACCTATGAAGAAAGGCTGAAAGAATTGGGCTTGTTTAGTTTGGAAAAGAGAAGATTGAAGGGCGACATGATAGTGGTTTTCAGGTATCTAAAAGGGTGTCATAAGGAGGACAGAGAAAACTTGTTCTTTTTGGCCTCTGAGGATAGAACAAGAGGCAATGGACTTAAACTGCAGCAAGGGAGGTTTAGGTTGGACATTTGGAAAAAGTTCCTAACTGTCAGCGTGGTCAAACAGTGGAATAAATTGCCAAGGGATGTTGTGGAATCTCCATCGCTGGAGATATTTAAGAACAGGTTAGACAGATGTCTATCAGGGATGGTTTAGACAGTACTTGGTCCTGCCATTGGGGCAGGGGGCTGGACTCGATGGCCTCTCGAGGTCCCTTCCAGTCCTGGTATTCTATGATTCTATGATTCTACTATAGTAAACTCTGTCTTAACCGGTGACAAGTATCAGAGAGGTAGCTGTGTTAGTCTGCAGCTTTGAGAACAACAAGAAGTCTTGTGGCACCTTATAGACTAACAGACATTTTGGAGCATAAGCTTTCGTGGGCAAAGACCCTCTTTGTCAGATGCATTAGTGGGGGGGTGGGTCTTTGCCCACGAAAGCTTATGCTCCAAAATATCTGTTAGTCTATAAGGTGCCACAAGACTTCTTGTTGTTCTCTGTGTTAACCATCATTCTATTATCTGGAACTCTCAAATTACCAGCATTTCAACCATAAGTAAATTTTAGTTACATTTTCCATTGAGTCTGTTCTGGGAAGGCTACAGTCTGAAGAAGTGGGTCTGTCCCACAAAAGCTCATCACCTAATAAATTATTTTGTTAGTCTTCAAAGAGCTACATGACTGTTTTTTTTTGTTTTGATAGAATACAGACTAATACGGCTATCTCTCATTTTCCATAAGTACAGTATAGTGAAAGTAAAAACAAATACAGCAAATACAGTGTTTACAGCATACAATGCAACTGTTGCTGGTAAATAAAGTACTCTGTATACATTTTTGTTTCTTTATATCTGATCTTGTTTTTCTTTAGTGTTATGCATTGCTAGATATGCCTCTCTGTTACCCAGAATACCTGAGACTATCTGGCAACTGCTCAGTAATTTGTTTTTGTCCCAAGCTGCAAGCCGGAAAAAAAGCAAAAGACCCTCAATTCAGTTTCCATTTTTTCACATCACAGAATGTCTGAGGAGTTTCAATTTGAGATATGTTTAAATGTTTTTTCTTCACTATTTTTGATTGAAATGTTTTGATATTCCCCAAATCAATACATTTCATTTTAGTTTATTGAAGAATCTTGAAACACTTCACCTTGAGTGAGTTCAACATTAAACAGTATTGTTTTATTCCCTCACAGAAGTGTGTAGTTTGACAGGTCTGAAGCCCCTCATTCTCTACTGTGGACCAGGATTCTTTGCTGCTCTAAATATCCCAATTATGCATACAGAATCACGTGACTTCCATAATCACACAAAGCTTGGTTAGAGGAAATCTGCATAGAATTATGTAAGTTGTAGTCCTGCAGAGTTTCACTCATAGGAGTGAACTGGAGCCTACGTACAGCTCCCTTGCAGCATTAAATTAATGTCTATGATTAACAGGGAAACATAGTGTAGTGTTTAGCTGAACTGATTCAAAATGAGATGTTTCAGTTCAGTTCAACAAGATGAAGTATTTCAATATGCATTGACATTCAACATCTCAGTTCAGTTTTCCAAAATGAACAAATCAGATATTTCACAAATATTGAGGGTCTTTCCATGGAAAATTTAAACTTCATGGGAACTGCATTTCCAATCAGAAAATCATTTACAGTAGAAAATTCCCAACCAGCTCTATATACAGGAAAGAAGGATTCTTTCGAAGATGGGGTTTACTTTCGAAAGAGCGGTGTCTACACTGGTTTTCTGCTTTCAAAAGAAGTTATTTTGAAATAAGAATATTCAAATTAGGTGTCTGATATGCAAATCTGCACCTCATTTGCATTTTCGGTTTCCCCCATTTGCACACCTCTTTCGAAAGACGAATGTGCAAGTGTAGACACAGCCTTTGTGTGTAGACGCTCTGGGCTCTTTCAAAAGAGCCTTCTTTTGAAAAAATCTTTCAAAAGTACTTGCCAGTATAGGTGTAGCCATAGTGTATACTGAACATTGAATAGCAAGTAGGAAGAAGTCCAAGGAATGTGAAACGATGATGAGGCAAGCAAGGTAGATTGAGGAAAGTCTTGAAGTCAATGTGGGTCAGTTCTTAGTTTATAAAGATTTTACATTCACTTATACACCTTTCATATGATGGGCTACTTGAATAGCCAAGGAAAACTAAGGAAGCACTGCATCTGATGAAATGGGCTTTTGCCCATGAAAGTTTATGCCCGGATAAAACTGCTAGCCTTTAAGGTGCCACAGGACCCCTAATTGTTTTGGCAATTACATACTAACACCGCTACCCCTCTGATAAGGAATCCCAGTTATGAGCACCACCATCTCCAGTCACATAAATCAGACCTGTCCTACTTAGAGCTGGGATAGAAACAGTTTTCCCATCCCATAAGTAATTGAAAGCTTGAAATTCTCTTCCTTCCCTCCCTAATTTGGATGAAAACATATGCATACATCAAATGGCACTCTTCTTCAAACTGGTGCACAACATGAGCTTGCTATTGCAAGTACATTCTTCCAACAGGCAAACAAATAGAAAGCAGTTGGGATGTATCGTTGGTCTAAGCACATGATTGACTACTTCATCACAAAACAAAGAGATCCTTCTGATGTTGAGTTGATTAATGCAATGTGTGTCACTGAGCACTGTATTATACACAGTCTCCTTGAACCTTTGTCCAGCAAGACAGCATCATTCTGCTGTATGAAAAAAGCTGGATGTAAGTAAACTTGAAATACCCAAGACATAAGCACTGTTTCAACGCAGTCTTGACATTTCCTTAGTCATCAGTAATGAAGGTGCAGAATGATCACCCACTATTGAGGATGATTGGATTAATATCAAAGAAACAACCTACAGAACTGCTGTCAAGATCCTTGGGCACAACAACAGGTTTAATGACAAGGACAGAGATGCCCAAGCTCTTCCTGATAAAATGCATGTGACACGTGTTGCTTGCATAAATGATAAAGAGAATGCTTCCAGGAAATTGGCATATATTCGAGCCAAGCAGGAGGCACAAGTCAAATTAAGGCAGATGAAAGAGGACTGGTGGAAATATCAAGCAGTTAAACTCCAAGACGTGGCTGATAGACACGCTTTTAAAGTATTCTATGACAGGATAAAGGCAGTCTATGGGCCACATATTGCTGGCTGTACACCAATGTGCTCTACTGATGGCCTTACTTGGATCACAGATTGTGCTAAAATCCTTGACCACTGGGTTGAACATTTTCACAAAGTATTGAACCAGGCCTCAACTTTTGACAGCAACGTTCTTGAAGAGATTCCTTAGTGGGTAAATGATTTACAGCTGGTCATATCTCCAACTTTTGATAAGGTACAAAAAGTTGTTAACCAGATGACCGCAGCACTTCGAAATTGACGCGGCTCACTGCCATGTGGCTCGTCCAGACAAGGTTCCTTTTCAGAAGGACCCCAGCTACTTCGAAGTTCCCTTATTCCTACCTGCACATAGGAATAAGGGGACTTCGAAGTAGCCAGGGTCCTTTCGAAAAGGAACCCTGTCTGGATGAGCTGCATTGCAGTGAGCCGTGTCAATTTCAAAGTGCTGCGGCCACCCGCATGCTAATGAGGCGCTGAATATGTATTTCAGTGCTTCATTAGTAAACTTCGAAATGGCCATTTTGAAGTTTTTGGCTAGTGTAGACACGGCCTATGTGATCTTTATCTACTTAATCAAGGTGTTCAAAGTGGTCAACAGAAATGGGCTGTGGAAAATACTGGGGCGAATTGGCTTTCCTGAAAAATTCATCAGCATTGTTTGGTCATTTCATGATGGCATGCTTGGTCACGTCCTGAACAATGCAGAAACATCAACACTTTCTGAAATATCAAATGGTACCAAAGCACGGATATATCCTTGCTCCCCTTCTGTTCAACATCTACTTTTCAATTATGCTGTTAGCTGCTTTTAACAACTGCCCATTGGGCATACCTATTCAGTTCCAAATAGATGGCAGTATTTTCAATCTTCGGAGACTTCAGGCTCACACTAAAATGGTTACTACAACTATCTGTGACCTTCTGTTTGCTGATGACTGTGCATTGTTGGCTCATTCAGTGAAGGATACACAGGAGCTTTTTGATCCCTGTTACTTCTGCTCACTGCTTTGGACTCACAGTGAGCCTCAAAAAGACAGAAATTATGTCTCAGCCTGTTTGGAAAGAGACCAGCACTTCCAGTGATCACTGCTTCTGGTACTGTCCTTAAGGCTGTTGACAAGTTCTGTTACTTTGAAAGTATACTGTCTTCTAGTATAAACGTGGACTATGATGTATCTACTCAATTAGCCAAAGCCAGCGCTGCCTTTGGAAAATTGACCAAGCACCTATGGAATGACCATGGTATTAAACTGCATACCAGAGTAGCAGTTTGTCAAGCAGTTGTCCTGAGTATCCTGCTGTAGGGCTCAGACTCATGGACAATATATCAATGCCATATTTTGAAACTTGATCAGTTCCATATGTGCTGTCTGAGGAAGATCACCCATGTGAATTGGGGGGGACAAAACACCTAACACAGAGGTTCTTAAGCTGTGTAGTTTCATGGGCATGGAAGCAATGCTTAAGAACTAACAGTTTCACTGGATTGGTCACATTGAGGATGTATGATACATGGATGTCAAAGATAGTCTTCTGTGGCCAGCTTGCTCGTAGAAAGCACTCTATCGGTGGTCAGTATAAGTGCTATAAGGGCTAATGTGAAGTCACGTGGAATATCTCCCAATGATCTGGAAACTCTATGTCAGGACAGATTGTCCTGGCTGCAGACTACTATCTATACCAGCTCTTAATTGCTTT
Organism: Carettochelys insculpta; assembly: GCF_033958435.1. Classification (NCBI taxonomy): domain Eukaryota; kingdom Metazoa; phylum Chordata; order Testudines; family Carettochelyidae; genus Carettochelys; species Carettochelys insculpta. Next base: position 29,479,581 of record NC_134144.1, read on the forward strand.
GTGAGTCAGCATATCCAGGCACTACAGAAAAAGCATAGGATCCTAAAAGAACATACAACACTTGCAGTTGGCGGCTTTTTATGTAACATCTGTAATTGGCTTTGCTGATCAAGGATTGGTTTAGATTGGATCACTCACCAATGGCATCATAGAAGATGAAATCCATCTATCAACGGCTCAGTTCAATTGATCATTTCATTCACTATTTCACTTACTTTTTGAAATGAAAAGTAATTTAGTATCAGGGACCTAAAATTTTTCACTAAGAATATGCCAACATTTTTGTCAATTATAAACATTTTTCTCAATATTTTTAATCAAGAAATTTGCTGAATCCAACCCTTTTTCACAGACAGTTTCAGCTTTGAGAAATTTCTATTTTTCAATAGGGGAAAAACCATCAGTAAGGAGATTTCCATTTAGCTCTATTCTTTTATTCCTGGCTGAGGCCTTTCACTCACTGACTTGTCCCCACTGTTTTCTTTCAAATGTGTGCAGAACAAAAAGACAGATGAAAGTCAAAGGAACTGCAACCATTTATACAATCAAATTAGCTGGCCCTCAATCTCTAGTGAGCAAAATCTCTGAGATTCTGCAGAGATCTGAACTAAAGCACATCCACCTTTTTCTATGGGTCCCTCTGAGTTCTAGAATTAAATAAGTGCTAGGTGCTAGTTTGGTTAGATTCTTTGCACTAATAAGCACAAGGTCTGGAGGGATTATTGTGATCATGTAATCTGAATTTTTGTGTAACACAAGGTCATAGGACTTCCACAAAATAATTCCCAGAGCACTGCTTTCAAAAAAACAGCCAGTCTTGATTTAAAATTTGTCAGTGATAGAAAAACTACCATGATGGTAAATTGTTCCAAATGTTAATTACTCTCACTCTTGAAAATGTGCATCTTATTTCCAGGATAAATTTATCTGGATTCATCACCATCCCATCACTCACGTGGAAGTGCTTTTACCTTTTCCTGTTGGACTAAGCGCCTATTAATCAACCTTTTGTGGCCAGTGCGTATTCTTACAGACTGCAATCAAGTCACCCTTTAATCTTCTCTTTGTTAAACTAAATAGATTGAGCTCCATGTGTTGATCACTATCAAGTATGTTTTAGTCCTTTAATCACTTTCACTCTTCTTCTCTGACCCCTCTCCAGTTTATCAGCAGTCCTGTGGATTATGGGTTCCAGAACTGGACACAGAATTTCAGCATTGTTTGCACCGATGCCAAACACAAAGTAAAATAGCCTCTCTGCTTCAAACAATTTGTTTGAGTGCACGGGTATGAGGATAAAAGCCCTCGGTCACCATGTCGTAGTGGCCTGTTAGTATCTTTGAGAGGAAGTAGATAAAAGTTTCAGAAGCGAGGAGCCTGAGCCACGTTTTCTTAAGTGATGTAAGCATTGAACCGTTGACTTTCAATGGGAGTTATGCTTGTCAGTTCCTAATTTTACTTCAGAAAATATATCTTAGGCATCTAAGTCATGTAGGTGCTTTTAAAATCTTTCCCATTGCCTCTAATAATACGAGCATCAAAATTAAAGCAAGTAACTCTCAAGTTTTAATACCAACCCAGACACCCACTTGCTGTGTATAATTATATATTGCATTAGCTCTGTAAAAGAAAGAAGCCAGAAATGGATGCCTGTAAGAGACAGGATATAATTGTCTGCCTACATCTCAGCACATACGCCAGATATGTGAACCTTGTGTTCTAGGTTCTGTCACATTGCCGATGACTTTGTCCCTTATTGTCATGGCTGCCTCGTTCTCACCTTACCTTATTGTGCCTTTAAGTTTTGGTTTCTCCCTTATGTAAGATACTGTATGGCATGTTTGAAACTTGATATGCTGTAAATAGGGCTTTTTTACATGACAGTTGTCAAATACTCTGTCTTCTAAACCTACTATATGAGCAACTTATCTCCTTTGAGCAACCAAGCTGAAAACAACAGGCCTTTATAGTCAATGTATTTACTCCCAGGGTGAATTTGACTCATGATCATTTACAGAAATAGAGTCTAGGAAATAAAACTTCTTTATACGTACATGTTGGGAGCTATCACAGTTTGAGAGCCACAGCTGTTTAAAATTGCAGGTCTTCAATAGCAAGCCTCAGCCATCAGTATAATTATTATTATTTTATCAAACACAATCCTAGGGAGTACTTTAGGCTGACAAAAGAATTCTAACTCTTTGTTTATTCATTGCTCCCTGTATAGTGCCAGCCACACCTGCTGAGTAAAGCTACTGTCCTTCTCCTTTTTTATACCTACTACACAAGGAAGCAAAGGTCTTTGAGAGAGACACACTAGTGTCTGGATGAAGAAAACAGCAGATGTTGTTATCTAAATATAAATGAAGCTGCACTTTAAGCAACAGGTTTCTGGCAAAAATACCAAGACCTGAAAACATGGTGCACTTCTATCAGCTATGCAAAAATAACATCCTGATAATTCAAGAAAAAAGAGCTCTGTCTTTATAGACTAGCTACTGCAGTAAACAGAAAAGCAGTCATATAGCACTTTATAGACTAGCTATTGCAGTAAACAGAAAAGCAGTCATATAGCACTTTATAGACTAACAAAATAATTTACTAGGTGATGAACTATAGAATGGGCAGACATAGTGCAAGTCAATGTCTTATCCTTGTGCGGGCAGGACCTGCTCAAACTGAAGGCAACTATTCACAGGCCTCTTTGCTGGTAGTCTCAGCTGCCAGTGCTGCAAATTGCAGTGTTAAATTTTGTGACAGGGACACTTCACCAGGTATTTGAAATAAATTACCAAATTCTCACCAGAAGGTTGATTTCTGGCCCCTAACTTCCTAGGCAACAGTCAAGACAAGGAGTGACTTCTTATTTCCTTACTGGCTCACACTTTCATCCACTACACATTCGAGAGATTTCAAAAAAAGAGCTTCAAAACTACACATCTGTACGGAAAGCTCCAACCTGAGGCAATGTAATAGGTCTAATTTGTTGTGCCTGTATTACTGACATAATGTACACGTGTAACTACTCTGCTTAGTCATTTGGTGCAGATACTATATTTTGTTATATAATATCACCATCTGCCTCCCTCCACTTGTGAATTAAAAATTATGGCCCACACTGAAGACTGAATTAATGAGGCCCTTTACAAAAATATTTCCCTTTGTTGTAGAGGTTTGTTTAAGCTGTGTGGTTTCATTATTAAATTACAATAAAAAAGAGTCAAACTGAATTCTGTTTCTATTGTTTTAGACATCTAACTAAGCAATAATTTTATATGTGTGAAGAGCCATAGTTTAACTGATAATATTTCGTTATTTATTAGGGATAGGCAATTAAAAACAAAGATGAAATACAATGCACAGAGTAAAATATACTAATTGTTTCTTTAGTGTTATGCTGAAATTGGAATTATATAACATGTATTTGGCTCAAAAATAGCAAATTGACCTGTTTACAATATAGTTAGGATGAAAAAAATAGTGATTGGTTAACAATCCATAATAATGGAATTGTTGGGTGAAATATGGCATTAGCAGCCTCATTTAAAACAAATGTGGCTTATTAATTTATGAGCTTATTGGTCCCAATAGTTTTAGCACATTCCAAATATTCTCTGCAGAGAAACCTAGCAATGGAATACTATATTTATTTAACCCAAGCTAACATCACAAAATATCAGACCAGCTTTGAAAAGACACAGTGTGGTCCTGAATACATACAAAGAAGAGGGTCAGAAAAGGGCTTCTGTTTTACTACATTACTTTAAATTACATTAACAGAAAAATGAGAAATGGAAAAGTCCTGTTAGATCATCTTCTCATTTTCTGCCAGAACAGAACAGTGGATTTCTCTAAAAAGTGCTACTGGTATCTATTGCATACTTACCTACATTGCAGCTGAAGGAATTTTGTATAAATATAATAGAATGATATCTCGTGTGTGTGTGTGTGTGTACTGATTTTTTTAATAAAACTCTTAACTTAACTGCAAAAGATAATACCAGCACTTGTAATTTCCGACAATTTTTAACTTCCTTTTTAACTGCCTGTCCCTAATAAATAAATTGACATACTGCACTCTTGGGTGATTGTGTAGATTATGATCTGACACATTTTCAATATATTGTAAAGAACTGGCCTGTGTTTATGTATACTACTGCCATCTACTGCACAGAATCTGGGAGTAAAAAAAAAACAAAAACAAAAACAAAAACAAAAACAAAAACCCTGTGTGGCATAGGCCCTAACAAATGATGTGGTTTTGTCTTAACATCACCCCTAGGTCAAGAGATATGAAACTAGCTTTATAGCAAAGAAGATTCTGACTGTCTTGCAGAGACTGCCAGGCGCTTCTGAATGGCCATTGTACAAAAAGGCAACAATTATGAAATTCCATGGGGTGAATGTCAAAACAAAAAAGCAGTCCAGCAGCACTTCAAAGACCAACAGAACAATCCGTTAGGTGATGAGCTTTTTGTTTCGATAGTATATAGACTAGCACAGCTTTCTCTCTGTTACTATTCAACATGGGGTTAATGATGTGTAGCAAAACTGGACACCCACGAAAATATGTGAGGTTACAGTTATGGAAAATTAACAGACTGATTATGTACCAAGCAAAATAGAGGATGGATACTTATATATTTGGTTGTTATTATTACAGAATGGTTCAGCGCTCAAAGTACGTTCACCCACAAATATATATATACTTGTCCAATTTCAAGAATATTTACAATGAAAGACATAACAGGTCCATTAAATGTGCATGTAGAGATTTCATTCAATTGAATAAAATCACTAAAAATGACATAGGTCGCTCAAGAAGGCCCATGAGGGGAATACCTTGTTAAACAGGTCTGATTATTATCATAGTGTCTCATTTCTCTATAAATAAAAACTAACTTTTGGAATGATTGTTTTGTTTCTAATATTACATGCCAGGGATTTGTCAACTTGTTAAAACTTTCTAAATAACTCGTTTAAAAAAGGAAAGGCAATGTTTGGCCCTAATTTTTCCAGGGATCTTCTATGTCTCTTTTCTTTGTTAGTAACCTTGACAAGTATTTTTAGTTATCATTTGTATTTCTATTTTTGCCAGGTAATTTTCTAAATATGAGCATCAGTCTGACTCATTTGCCACGAAATGGGTGCGTCTACACTAGCTGGCTACTTCAAAGTAGCCAGCCCAACGTCGAACTAGCACCCATCGCATCTACATGCGCTGGGTGCTATTTCGACATTGAACTCAACGTTAGGTAGAGAGACGTCGAAGTCGCTATTCCCATCCAAGGATGGGAATAGAACCCTACTTTGACGTTCAATGTCGAAGTAGGGTATGCGTAGGCGATCTGCATCCCACCACTTCGAAATTGCAGGGTCCGCCATGGCAGCCATCAGCTGAGGGGTTTAGAGATACTCTCTCCAACCTCTGCAGGGCTCTATGGTCGCCACGTGCAGCAGCCTTAAAGGCACCACCGACCCGGATTTCCTGTGGCAGGAGGCTGAGAGCGTGCAGGCAGCAGCACAGGCATGTGCTAGCCCTGCACGCTTCTCACAGGCCCCGATCCCCACTGCCTTTACCCATGGCCTCCAGCCAGCCCCCCAAGCGCCGCCAGGGCTCCCCTCCTGAGGGGACCCAGGCACCCCCAGCAGCCAGGCGGGGGTCCAAAAGGACGCGGGGCCCCTCCTGGTCGGAGGCTGAGCTCCGAGACCTGCTGGGGCTCTGGGGCAAGGAGTTGCTCCACATGATGGGGAGCAAGTGGCGGAATGCAGAAGCATTTGCCCGACTGGCCGAGGGCCTGGCTGCTCGGGGTCACCCTGCCCGCACTCCGGATCATGTCCGGAGTAAAGTGAAGGAGCTGCAGCAGGGGTATGCCCGGGCCCGGGACTCAGCCAGCCGGTCTGGGGCTGCCCCCCGCCACTTGCCCCTATTACAGGGAGCTCAGGGCCATCCTGGGCCCCCGGGACACCTCCTTCCCCCCGCCCAGCCACCCTTGACACCACGGCTGACGAGCCTCAGCAGGCCTCGGAGCTGGAGTCCGGCCCGGAGGCCAGCCCCGCACCCCGGGGCCCACCCGAGGGGCCCACCCGAGGAGCCCCCCTCAGGACAGTGGAGGAGGGGTCCAGCAGCAAGGAGGGGGGGCTCCTCATTGACCTCCCTTCCCGGAGCACCAGCCGGGCATCTGCCCACCGGGCTTCCCCCGACCGTGGCAATGGACAGTCAGGTACGTACCCCACAGAGCACACACCCATGGGCCACAGGACGGGGACACCAGCCACAACCGGGAGCCTCACACACCCCCAGCGGACCCCAACCTGCAAATGCCCAGCCACAGTACAGTTCCAGGATGGCGGCACGGCCATCAGCGCCCGTCAGCACCCGTACCCATGGACAGAACTCAGTCTTGACCCCGGGGCGGGGGGGACAATGCCATGGCGACAGCCAACAGGGACATCAAACCCACCGACAGGGACGGAGACCCAGCACCCAAGAGGGGGCAGGGAGAACGGGACACGGGCCAGGGCACTGGACTAACAGCCTTCCTCTCCCTCTCTCCAGCTGCAGCATCGGACGCCTCAGGCAGCCAGGCACCGTCCATTGTTCCCGACAGCCTGCCGGAGGCCAGCCACCGCCAGCAGCCGGAGACACCCCCAAGGCAAGCAGGATGGTCCCGCCACCGCCAGACTCTTGGGATGGCTCTGGTGAACCCATAGCTGCTGGCAGCTCTCCGGCGGCAGACAGAGGTGGTGGAGGAAAGACTCCACTTCGAGCGGGAGGAGTCCACCTGGCGGTGGGTGGCTTGGAAGGACTTTATGGGGGTTTTCAGGGACATAGCCGGGTCGATCCGGGAGGCCGTCGCCCAGCTCCTGCCCCCCGCCGCTCCACCCACCTCACCACCTGCTGCCCCACCTACCACCCCATGTGCCTCGCCGCCTGCTGCCCTGCCTGCTGCCCCACCCGCCTCAACACCAGCAAGCGCCACAGAGCCCACTGGGGCTGAAGACCAGCCAGTGGAGGCATCCTGGCCCTACCTGCCGGTCCTCCCAGCCCCCACCCAGCCACGCCGGGGACCGCGGACATGTGGAGGGGGGATTGCGAGCCGTACCTGCCGGGGCTCGCGCCCCTCTACCCCCACCCCAGACTGATGGGGGCCCAGCAGATGGCTCGGTTGTTGGCCCATGTATATAGTTGTCCCCCTTTTTGTAGATTAGTTGCAGTTTCTTGGTTGAATCAAACAAGTTATCCAGTTTAAAAAAAAGTTTTATTTTCCAAAAAGCTGGAGTCGTGTGTTTGTTGGGGGGGGTGGCGTGCGGGTGTTGGGGGCGGTGTGTGGGCATTGAGGGCTGTGCGGGGGGGGTCTCCTGGGGAAGGCCAGGGAGGTACTCAGGGGTCTCCCTGATTGAAGTGGCCCCACAGGGCCTCGCAGACCCGTACCCCCTCATGGTGGGCTTCGTGGCTGGGTACGGCAGCCAGCTGGGGGAAACCCGTGCCAGCGTCGACCGCCAACCCCTGGACGAAGGCCTCCCCCTTGTTCTCAATGACATTGTGGAGTATGCAGCACGCACTCACAACCTGGGGGATGTTCTGGAGGCTGACATCCAGTCGGGCAAGGAGGCACCTCCAGCGGCCCTTCAGACGGCCAAATGTTCTCTCCACCACCTGGCGGGCATGGTTCAGGCGGGCATTGAACCACTCCTGGCTGATGTTGAGGTGGCCAGTGTATGGGTGCATGAGCCAGGGCTGGAGGGGGTAGGCTGCGTCCGCCACGAGGCAGAGGGGCACGGCGGTGTCCCTCTCGGGGATGTAGGTCCCCACCTCCAGCTGGCGGCACAGGCCCGAGTTCCTAAAAACACGGGCATCGTGTGTGCAGCCGGGCCAGCCCACGTACACATCCTGGAAGCGACCCCGACTGTCCACCATGGCCTGCAGGACCACGGAGTGGTAGCCCCTGCGGTTGATGTATCTTCCTCCGCTGTGGTCCGGGGCATGGATGGGGAAGTGGGTCCCATCCAGGGCCCTGAAGCAGTTGAGAAACCCCATGGAGGTGAATCCAGCGACGGCTGCATCCAGGTCCCCGAGTCGGACGACTCTCTGGAGCAACATGGCGTTAAGAGCACGGACCACCTATGGGGAGGGAACACAGGTGCCCATGAGCCTGTGCAGGGTGCCCCAGGCCCCCCTCCCAGGCACCTCCCTGGGTACCCCACTTGCCCAGCCCATCCCTCCCTGGTACCCCTCCCTTTCCAGCCCCACACCCGGCCCTTCCCTCCCCCCCTCCCCAAGCCTACACCCAGCCCCACAGTGGGTGTGTGCCCAGCCCTCCTTACCTCCATGACGACGACCCCGGCCATGGCCTTTCCCACTCCAAACTGGTGTCCCACGGAGCGATAGCTGTTCTGGAGTGGCCAGCTTCCAGACGGCTATTGCAACCCTCCTCTCGACGGGGAGGGCACACCGCATCCGGGTATCGTGGTGCCTCAGTGCTGGGGTGAGCCACTGGCAGAGCTAAAGAAAGGTCTGCCAGAGCATGCGGACGTTCCGGAGCCACATATCGTCATCCCAGTCCCGCATGACGAGCTGCTTCCACCACTCAGAGCTGGTGGGGTAGCTCCAGAGGCGGGGGGAGCAGCCAGTGAGGGAGGAAGAGGGGAGCCCGATGGTCAGGGGTATACCCATCTGCCTCCGGGGTGGGGTCCTCTGGCAGGAGCCACTGGGCGGCCTCCCAGGCAGCACCTAGCAGGATGCTTGCCCCCTGGATGACTACCTGGAGGGCCTCCGCTTCCTGCTGCTGCTGCTGCAGCTGCTGCTGGGTGTCCATATCTGCAGTGACTTGGTCTGCGAGAGAGTGGCTACTGCTCTGCAGACCTTGTGCTGTGCAGGCTGGGTGTGTCTGGGAGGGGCCCTTTAAAGGAGCGGCTTGCAGCTGCCCCGGAAAGGGTAGTGTGCTCTGTGACCCAGTCCGCAGTCTGTCCTGGCCCTTTATTTTGAAAGAGGGTGCGTGTGTGTGTAGACGCTCTGCATTTCCTTCCAGGGCGGCTCTTTTTGACGTTCCCCATTGCTACGTCGACGTTGCCAGCCCTGGAGGACATGTAAACAATATTCATCAAAGTAGCCTATTTCAATGTTCTTACTTCGAAATAGGCTACTTCGACATAATGTGCTAGTGTAGACGTAGCCAATGAAAAGCTGCTTCTCCTAATTCTGGAGGTCTAATAGAATTAATTAATCTGTACATGGACTTATTAAACCTGTAATTAGTTTCTTACAGGTACTGTGGTTCACTTACATTTCTGATTATGACGCTTCCTTGTGTGTCTTTTGAGCTTTTGTGATTTCTAAATTGCTTGACTAAACTGATAGGACCAGGATCCCAGTCATGCCTTAATTATTCATCCAGAACCATTAAGAGATCTGAGTGAACAAAGAATGCAGAATTAAGCTTCAAATAGAAAAGCTGTTTTCCAAATATTTGAAGCGTGACTACTCCAGGAAGGAAAGGAATTGTCTGTGGTGGTCCAGTAATAATACTCACTTTTGTCATATGTAGTGAAAAGAAAATAGGCTGAGTATCAGGAAAAAAGTCTTAACAGTGAAGTCCTCCAAGGGAAGTCAAACAGGGTCTGGGAATAGAACCCAGGAGTCCTGGTCTAAATATTAGAATAGATGCTGAAACTTGAAACAGCAAATATTAAGGCTACACCTACAGTAGAAGCATCTGTCTACAGAAGTCACTATCAGAAGAGATGTTCCTACAGAACTTCTGTCGATAGACTGCGTCCACACATAAAAGCAGATCGCTCTTTTGATCCACTCTGTCAGCAAAAGGGCAACCTGAGCATCTTCAAAGCTTTACTGTTGACAGTTTCTCTTGACAAAACACATTTTGTGTGTAGATGCTCTGTGTGTTTTGTCCGTAAAAATCCCAGTTTTGCCTACAAAACTCTCTAGTGTGAACATACCATTAGGTTTATCAAAACAAATGTATCAGTTGATAAAGTGCATAGTTGGATTAGTTAATAGTTAATTAGTTAATATGCTTCACAAAGCTGTTAAATGCCAAATTCTTGTAAAGTCTACAAGACAGATTAATGTACATGTTCCACCTCCAAAAACCAGCAGTCTCTGGTCCATCAATATCTGTGGTCTGACAGGACCATGGGTGTTTTAGAACCAGAGATCCCTTGGTCCCAATGATGTTTTGCTTCCAGTACTCCAGGGTCAGAGCCATGCCAGCAGCCTGGCCAGGGTCAGAACCAGCCTCCACAGGGCCAGCAGTGGGGGTCATGGCCAGCAGCTCAACTGAATCTAGAACTGGGGCAAGTGCAGGCCAGGCTGGAGGTAAGGGGACAGCTGTGGCTCATTGTGGAGGGATAGGTGAAGGCAGGGGGACAGTGGGCCATGGCACCTCCAGTAGGGAGGGGCAGCAGGCTTGGGAGGGCAGGGGGACCTCCCTTCATCAAGCAAATTCTCTCATTAGAGACTGGTCAGGTCCTAAGGGTTTGGGAAGAGAGAAGTGCAACCTGTACTATAATAAATAATATTTAAAGATAATATTTATTTGGTAATTATAGTTATGCTAAATAGTAACAGAGACAGATCTGTGCTAGTCTATATACTATCAAAACAAAAAAGCAGTCAAGTAGCACTTTAAAGACTAACAAAATAATTTAATAGGTGAGCTTTCGTGGGACAGACCCACTTCTTCAGACACTAGCCAGACCAGAACAGACACAATATTTAAGGCACAGAGAACTAAAAACAGTAATCAAGGAGGACAAATCAGAAAAAAATGATGAAGGTGAGCAAATCAGAGAGGAGAGGGGTAGAAGGGGGGGAGGGGGAGTCAAGAATTAGATTAAGCCAAGAATGCAAACAAGCCCATATAGTGACTCAGCAAATTCCCATCCTGGTTCAAACCACGTGCTAATGTGCCGAATTTGAATATAAAAAACAGCTCGGCTGTCTCCCTTTGAATAGTGGTGCGAAAATTTTTCTTCAGTAACATGCAAACTCTTAAGTCATTAACAGAATGGCCCACTCCATTAAAATGTTGACTAACCGGTTTATGGATCTGGAGTGTTTTTATGTCTGTTTTGTGCCCATTAACTCTTAGTCTAAGGGAGTTAGAAGTCTGTCCAATGTACAAAGTATCTGGGCATTGTTGGCACATGATGGCATATACGATGTTAGTTGAGTCCTTCAGGTCATACTTCAAACTCACGCCGGTCCTGTCCACCTGATCAGCGCTTACGCCCCAACCCTGTACACCGCACCAGAAGTAAAAGACAAGTTTTATGATGTGCTTAGTGCTGCCATAGTGCAAATACCTGCTCGCGAACAACTGTACGTGCTGGGTGACTTCAATGTGAGAGTTGGAGCCGATCGTGACTCGTGGCCTTCCTGCTTAGGCCACTTCGGTGTGGGAAAAATGAATGAAAACGGTCAGCGTCTTCTCGAACTTTGCACGTACCACAATCTGTGCATCAGAAACACATTTTTCCAAACTAAGCCACAGCACAGAGTGTCATGGAGATACCCATGGTCAAAACACTGACATCAACTAGACGTGGTCATTGCTAGACGTGATAACCTCAAAAATGTCCTTCTGACACGCAGCTATCGTAGTGCTGACTGCGATACAGATCACTTGTTAGTTTGCTCCAAACTCAGGGTGATTCCCAAGAAGCTGCACTGCTCTAAACCAACTGGAAGGCCCCGCATCGATGCCAGAAAGACAGCTAACTCAGAGAGAGCTGAAAAGTTCAGAGAGACCCTCAAGAAGAATCTGCGCAGCAACCCTGGGGGTGCCGAAGTAACATCCAGATGGCAGCATCTGAGGGATACAATGTACAACACAGCCTTGTCGGTGTTTGGAAGAAGAGCTAGAAACACAAATGACTGGTTCGAAGCTAACTCCGATGCGATGATTCCAGCCATCGAAAAAAAAAGCGCTGCACTCCTGGAGTACAAACATTCACCAAGTCAGAATACCCTGCAAGTGCTCAGAGCAGCCAGAAAAACAGTACAGCAGACAGCCAGGCACTGTGCCAACAACTACTGGCCTGAGCTATGCAGCAGCATCCAGACCAGTGCTGACTTTGGTAACCTCAGGGGAATGTACGAGAGCATCGAGAAGGCATTAGGACCCACCCAGAACAAGATGGCACCTCTCAAATCCAGTTCTGATGAAGTCATCACTGACAAAGCCAAATAGATGGAGCGCTGGGTCGAGCACTACTCCAAGCTGTACTCACGCAAGAACATTGTGGTCGACTCAGTCCTTGATGCCGTCGAACTCCTACCAGTAATGGACGAACTGGACCAGGAACCAACTGTGGATGAACGGAAGAAAGCCATTGACAACATTGCAGTAGGAAAGGCTTCGGGCTAGGATGGTGTACCACCAGAGGTAATCAAGTGTGCCACAGACACTGTCTTGGAAACTCTACATGAGCTACTGTGCCTGTGCTGGAGAGAGGGAGAGGTTCCACAGGACATGCGTGACGCTAACATCATAACCTTGTATAAGAACAAAGGAGACAGAAGCGACTGCAACAATTACCATGGAATCTCCCTCGTAAGCATCACCAGTAAACTGTTCGCTCATGTCGTCCTCGGCAGACTCCAGAAGGTTGCTGAGAGGGTGTATCCTGAATCACAGTGTGGATTCCATGCAGAGAGATCTACCGTTGACATGGTCTTCTCTCTGAGGCAGCTGCAGGAGAAATGCAGGGAGCAGAGGAAACAACTCTATATTACCTTCATCGACCCAGCCAAGGCCTTCGACTTGGTCAGCAGGGATGGACTGTTCAAACTGCTCCACAAGATAGGTTGTCCGCCACAGTTACTCAAGATGATCCAGTCTTTCCACGAAGACATGAGAGGAACCGTCCAATACGATGGCACATTATCAGATGCTTTCAGCATCAGGAGCGGCGTCAAACAAGGATGCGTCCTTGCTCCGACATTGTTCAGGATCTTCTTTGCACTCCTCCTTAAACACGCCTTTGGATCTTCAACAGAGGGCATCTTTTTGCACACAAGATCTGATGGGAAACTGTTTAATCTTGCAAGGCTGAAAGCTAAATCTAAGGTGTGGGAAGTCCTCATCAGAGACATGCTGTTTGCAGATGACGCTGCTGTTGTGTCACACACAGACCAGCTTCAGAAGCTGCTGGATCGGTTCTCCAAAGCATGCAAGGACTTTGGGCTCTCCATCAGCCTAAAGAAGACAAATGTACTTGCTCAGGACGTTGCTGTTTCTCCATCAATCAGTATTGACAACTATAAGTTAGAGGCCGTCCATGAGTTCGTTTACCTCGGGTCCACCATCACTGACACCCTATCCTTGGAGACTGAGCTAATAGGAGGATCGGTAAAGCAGCCACAACTCTGTCCAGACTCAGCAAGAGAGTGTGGAATAACAACAAGCTGTACACTCACACCAAAATGCAAGTCTACAGAGCCTGCATCCTCAGCACCCTCCTTTATGGCAGCGAGACTTGGACCCTGTACGCCCGCCAGGAAAAGAGGCTGAACGTCTTCCACTTGCGCTGTCTCAGGTGCATCCTTGGAATATCATGGAAGGACAGAGTGTCCAACACTACTGTCCTTGAGCAAGCTGGAATCCCAACTATGCACACCCTCCTCAGGCAGTGGTGGCTCCGCTGGCTTGGCCACATCCACAGATTGAATGACGGAAGGATCCCAAAAGACATCCTGTATGGTGAGCTAGCCTCTGGCAAAAGACCTCCCGGACACCCCCAGCTGCGCTACAAAGATGTGTGCAAGAGAGACCTCAGGGAAGTAGACATCAAGCCAGACAGCTGGGAAGAGCTGGCAGACGATCACAGCAGATGGAGGCAGGAACTATACAAGGGCCTTCAGAAGGGCGAGATGAGGATCAGACAGCTAGCAAAGGAGAAGCGAGCCCACAGAAAACACAGCAAGGACCTGCCAGACACCCATTAAATATGCAACAGATGCAGCAAGGACTGTCACTCTCATGTGGGTCTTCACAAGCACAGCCAACGCTGCAAATGAGGATGCCAAACGGAACTATGAAGGGCACGTTCCATAGTCTATGTAGACTGAAGGATGCTGCTACTACTACTACTGTTAGTTGAGGAACATGAGAATGTGTCTGTGATTCTGTGAATAACCTGGTTAGGTCCAGTGATGGTATTTCCAGAGAACATATGTGGACAAAGCTTGCAGCAGGCTTTGTTGTAAGGAAAGGTTCCAGGACTGGTATTCCTGGGGTATAGACTGTGGCTGTTGGTGAGGATCCTCATAAGGTTGGGAGGTTGTCTGTAGGAGAGAACAGGCCTGTCACCTCGGACCTTCTGGAGTGTGGCATCCTGATTAAGCATAGGTTGTAGGTCTTTAATAATTCATTGCAGTGGTTTGAGTTGGGGGCTGTAGGTGATGATCAGTGGTGTTCTGTTCTTGGCTTTTTTGGGCCTATCTTGGAGTAGTTGGTCTCTGGGTATTTGACTGGCCCTGCCGATTTGTTTTTTTATTTCTCCTGGTGGGTAATCCAGGTTTATGAATATTTGGCAAAGATCTTGTAGTTTTTGGTCTCTGTCAGTCGGATCAGAGCAAATGCGATTGTACCTAAGGGCTTGACTGTAAACAATGGATCTAGTTATGTGTGCAGGATGGAAGCTAGAAGGGTGTAGGTAAGTATAGTGATCAGTGGGTTTCCGGTACAATGTGGTACTCATCAGGCCATCCTTGATTTGTACTGTAGTGTCCAGGATATGTATCTCTTGTGTGGAGTAATCGAGGAATAAATTGATGGTGGGGCGCAGATTGTTAGAGTCTCTGTGGAATTCTTCTAGAGTTTCTATACCGTGGGTCCAAATCATAAAGCTGTCATTGATTTATCTTAAGTAGGGGTGGGGTAATAGGGGACGAGAGCTGAGCAATCGTTGTTCCAGGACAGCCATAAATATATTAGCATATTGTGGGTCCATGTGGGTGCCCATAGCAGTTCCACTAATCTGGAGGTATAAATTGTCCCCAAATTGGAAATAATTGTGGGTGAGAACAAAATTATTGAGGTCAGACACCAGATTGGCTGTGGTGACATCAGGGATGGTATTCCTGATTGCTTGTAATCCGTCTTTATGTGGAGTTTTTGTTTTGATATTTATGCTAGATTGCCATAAACTTTCATGTGAAGTTTTTGTTGGCAAACATACAGCTTCTGTGTGGCTTCAAACAGAAGAATATACACAAATTCAAAAACATTCATTTCCTGCAGATACATTCACCTCAAATGTTGTTTTACTGGTTACAATAAGGGTCTTGATTGTAACATTTAATTCTGTGTAATATTTGTTAGGTCTAGGCTGCTCTGTTATGTGAAAGCTCTACCATGTTCTTCTTACATGTCTTTAATGCATTCCTTTTCTATGAAACTATATTCCCTTAGTATTGCTGCAGATACTTGCTTCAGATAATGTCTAAATAAATTCAACTGATGTTCCTTTTCGGAGTAAGGCAGTCAATATGCTTTCTTGCTGGTTTGGTTCTACATATCTTACATACAATTGATGACTTGAGCGTTTCCACAGTGTCTCTCCATTTCAAAGCAACTTTTTCTCCACACTTCTGAACAGCTGAACATTTTTTTTAAGTGCAACCATATCTCTTTCAGTTATGGCTGTTTAGAGGCAACAGCCACCTTAGTATTTATGTGGCTAGTGTAATTAATTGCACTAACTAACTAACTAACAAACTAACTAATCTTTTTGAAGGAACAGAGTTAAAAACAGTAGAGGAGTTGAAGTACCTTGGCAGTGTGATAGCCAACGATGGCTCCCTTGACCAAAGAAATCAATGCCAGATTCTAGGATGTCTGAGAGCACAAGTGTTGAATTAGCACAATATCCAACAGTCCACTAAACTGAAAGTGTACAAGGCTGTAGTCCTGATCAGTTTCCTGTATGGCTGTGAAACCTGGACCTTGTACAGAAAACATATAAAACTGCTGGAGCGCTTCCACATACACAGCCTGAAGTCAATACTGCACATTCGATGGCAGGACAGAGTTACAAACCTGGAAGTCCTGGACAGAGCAGGAACCATGAGCATCGAAGCCACGATTCTGAAAGCCCAGCTTCACTGGACAGGGCACATCATACGAATGGAGGAGTCAAGAATCCCTAAGCAATTCCTCTACGGTGAACTCTCCCAGGGCAAAAGGAATCAAGGCAGGCCTCACAAGAGGTATAAAGACTGCGTGAAGGCCAACATTGCTCATGGTGGTTTAAAAACAGATCATCTAGAGCAGCATGCAAAAGACCAAACAGGCTGGCGTGCTCTCTTACGACACACGTACGACAACTTTGAAGAGCAGTGACGTGTACACCTCATTGATGTTTGCGAGAGGAAGAAAGCAACAGCAACAGCCACACCAACAGAGCCAGAACAATTTACTTGCCCCCACTGTGAAAGCCTGTGCTGTTCAAAGCTTGGACTCCTCAGCCAGATGCGAGTCCACACCGATGAGCCTGTGCAAGCTCAAGACATCATCATTGGACACAACGGACTACCTACAAAAAAAAGAGTAATTAATAAAATGAAAGTATCACAAATAACTCTTGCCTTAGAGCCATTAGGAATGAGGAACAGATCAGAAAAGTATTTAATGTGTTTGTGCATTCTGTGTAATTTGCTATTTCATAATATAAATGGAAATTTCACTTCAAGAATGGCTATTACAGTGAGCAGCGAACAGGAGCAGCTAAAAGGGGTCTGCCTGGGAAAGCATCCAAGAGGAGTTCAGGTGAGTGTGGCTTTTGGGGAGCTGCATTGTGAGCTGGTGGGTTACATATGTGCCTGTGTGTCTGAGCATTTGTTTTGCAAGTGGGGCCATTTGACAACGTGTTTGGCAGTTTGATAAGTTCTTCCTTTCTTGCTTCTGGAAGAGAGTTTGATAAGTTTGCAAGATGTGACTTGGAAGTGCTTTGTTCCAGGTGGGCCTTCAGGGGCTGATTAGACTGGAGGCAAAGGCTCTGAGCTTAATCTCTGGCCAGCTAACAATGTGATGGGATGAAGATTTCCTAAATGGTATTTCTGTCAAGTGCTTTGTTGAAATGAAGGACGCTACATGATATGTGGAATTTAAATGCCAACCAGATGCGTATAGGAACTGATATATGATTTCTGTTGCATAATAAATGAGTAGTTAGAAGGACAGAGAAATATAGTGCATAGGGAATTGTGGGATACCACTCAAGGACCATCTGTAACTTAAAGTTTCAGACTGCTTCTACACTGCAAAGTATAGAATCCACCTTAAATTGGGATCAGGACTCTAACCTATTCCTCCAGTAGAATGAGCAAGCCCTAGTTGAAAGAATATATAAAAGTTGGGCCTAAGAGTTTGTATGAAGGCAGCAGAGGATGGGAGAGAAGCTTTGATATAAAACCCACAATAGAACTGGCATTAATGCTACAGTGAAAACATTCCCCTGCAGGTGAAGTTTCCAAAAGCCATACATATATGTTATGTTTGTTTTAGGGGGGATTATTGGTCTAGCGCTTAGTGGAAATTGAACATCCTGTATCTGTATTGCAGGAGTAGGTACATTAATTAGATCAGATAATTAAATAATTTCCTTTCTTCGGTACTGGCTAAAGTAGCTCAGGTCAATCATTTATTATCCAGCCTCTTTAATGTTTACTCTTTGGAGAGATATTCTTAATGTATAAATAGAGATATGTCATGCCCTTGATTATATTTCCCAGTCATATTTGTCCTTCAGTCATTGATTTTTTTTTCTTTGTAGAGTAGTATTGATCTTGTCTAAGTTAGTATCTCTATTACTTCCACTTATATTTAAGCAATGGTAGTGTTTGATTTTGTGCCAGTTTTCTGTTTCAGTATTGATCTATATATTGTCTTCTAAATAATCTCTTTTTAAATAGATGGTTATCGAGCTGCCTCCACCAAACATCCTCTCTCAAATTTCTTTTTGACAGAATACACTTAAATATCATACCACATTTAAAAAAAAACATGGTAACCATCTCTTGTGTTCTGTTAAATGCCTTAAAAAGGTGATTGAATAAGACCTGATAAACTGGGCAAGACAAGCACAGCACAGCGTGCCAGTAATTCAGCAAGACCATTAGGTCATTTGAAGACATCAAGACTTCAGTTTATAGTAGTGGAGGTGTTAGGAAATATCTATATACGCTTGAATAAAGCTGACCAATAATAAGTATATCAAAATAAAACCAAAGTATATTTTTACAGAGTAAGCAGCCATCAAGTTTTACAGTATTGTGTACAGTACAATGTACCGTAACAGAGAGATAGCCGTGCTAGTCTATATACTATGAAAACAAAAAAGCAGTCCAGGATCACTTTAAACACTAACAAAATAATTTATTAGTGGATGAGCTTTCACAGGACAGACCCACTTCTTCAGATCATAGCCGTACCAGAACAGACTCAATACGTTTAACACTTCAAAGTTGCCACAGGGGAGAATTAACTTAATGAAGTGCTGTATATGCAGCGCAACACTTCATTAATCATAGAATCATTGACAACTAGGATTGGAAGGGACCTCGAGAGGCCATTGAGTCCAGCCCCCTGCCCCAATGGCAGGACCAAGTACTACCTAAACCATCTCTGATAGAAATCTATCTAACCTGTTCTTAAATATCTCCAGCAATGGAGATTCCATAACCTCCCTTGGCAATTTATTCCACTGTTTGACCACCCTGACAGCTAGGAACTTTTCCTAATGTCCAACCTAAACCTCCCTAGCTGCAGGTTAAGTCCAGTGCCTCTTGTTCTATCCTCAGAGGCCAAGAAGAACAAGTTTTCTCCCTCCTTCTTATGACACCCTTTTAGATACCTGAAAACCACTATCATGTCTCCCCTCAATCTTCTCTTTTCCAAACTAAATAAGCCTAATTCTTTCAGCCTTTCTTCATAGGTCACATTCTCTAGACCTGTAATCATTCTTGTCGGTCTTCTCTGGACCCTCACTAATTTCTCCACATCTTTCTTGAACTCCGGTGCCCAGAACTGGACACAATACTCCAGCTGAGGCCTAACCAGTGCAGAGTAGAGCGGAAGAATGACTTCTCATGTCTTGTTCACAACACACCTGTTAATGCATCCCAGAATCATGTTTGCTGTTTTTGCAACAGCATCACACTGTTGACTCATATTTAGCTTGTTGTCCACTATAACCACTAGATCCTTTTCTGCTGTAGTCATTCCTAGACAGTCTCTCCCCATTCTGTATGTGTGAAACTGATTGTTCCTTCCCAAGTGGAGCACTTTGCATTTGTCCTTATTAAACTTCATCCTGTTTACCTCAGACCATTTCTCCAATTTGTCCAGATCATTTTGAATTATGACCCTATGCTCCAAAGCAGTTGCAACCCCTCCCAGCTTGGTATCATCTGCAAGCTTAATAAGCGTACTTTCTATGCCAATATCTAAATCATTGATGAAGATATTGAACAGAACCGGTCCTAACACAAACCCCTGCAGAACCCCACTTGTTATACTTTTCCAGCAGGATTGAGAACCATTAAGAACTACTCTCTGGGTATGGTTATCCAGCCAGTTATGCACCCACCTTAGAGTAGCCTCATCTAAATTGTATTTGTCTAGTTTTTTTTAATAAGAATATCATGCGAGAGCGTATCAAATGCTTTACTAAAGTCTAGGTATACCACATCTACCGCTTCTCCCTATCCACAAGGCTCATTATCCTATCAAAGAAAGCTGTCAGATTAGTTTGATATTATTTGTTCTTTACAAATCTATGCTGGCTGTTCCCTATCACCTTACCACCTTCCAAGTGCTTGCAGATGATTTCTGTAGTTACCAGCTCCATTATCTTTCCTGGCACTGAAATTAAGCTGACTGGCCTGTAGTTTCCTGGGTTATTCTTATTCCCCTTTTTATAGATGGGCACTATATTTGCCCTTTTCCAGTCTTTTGGAATCTCTCCTGTCTCTCATGATTTTCCAGCGATGATAGATAAAGGTTCAGATACCTCCTGTATCAGCTCCTTGAGTATTCTATGATGCATTTCATCAGGCCCTGGTGACTTGCAGACATCTAATTTTCCTAAGTGATTTTTAACTTGTTCTTTTTTTATTTCAACTTCTAACCCTACCCCTTTCCCACTAGCATTCATTATGTTAGGCATTCCTTCCTCAGACTTCTCAGTGAAGACCAAAACAAAGAAGTCATTAAGTATCTCTGCCATTTCCAAGTTCCCTGTTACTGTTTCTCCCTCCTCACTGAGCAATGGCCCTAACCTGCCCCAGTCTTCCTCTTGTTTCTAATATATTTATAAAAAGCCTTCTTGTTTCCCTTTATGCCTGTAGCTAGTTTGAGCTCATTTTGTGCCTTAGCCCTTCTAATCTTGCTCCTGCATTCATGTGTTGTTTGCCTATATTCATCCTTTGTAATTTGTCCTTGTTTCCATTTTTTATACGATTCCTTTTTTATTTTGAGATCATGCAAGATCTCCTGGTTAAGCCAAGGCAGTCTTTTGCCATATTTTCTATCTTTCCTACGCGGCAGGATAGCTTGCTTTTGGGCCCTTAATAATGTCCCTTTGAAAAACTGCCAACTCTCCTCAGCTGTTTTTCCCCTCAGTTTTGCTTCCCATGGGACCTTACCTACCATCTCTCTGAGTTTACCAAAATCTGCCCTCCTGAAATCCATTATCTCTATTTTGCTGTTTTCCCTTCTACCCTTCCTTAGAATTGTGAACTCTATGATTTCATGATCACTTTCACCCAAGCTGCCTTCCACTTTCAAGTTCTCCACCAATTCATCCCAATTTGTTAAAGTCATATCTAAAACAGCTTCCCCCTGGTAGCTTTTTCAACCTTTTGGAATAAAATATTGTCTCCAATAAAATCCAAGAATTTACTGGATAGTCTGTGCCCTGCTGTGTTAGTTTCCCAATATATATCTGGACAGTTTGAAGTCCTGCATCACCGCCAAATCCGGGGCCCTGCATGACTTTGTTAGTTGTTTAAAAAAAGCCTCATCCACCTCTTCCACCTGGGTAGGCGGCCTGTAGTAGACTCCTAGCAGGACATCACCCTTGTTTTTTACGCCTCTTAATCTAACCCAGAGACTCTCAACACATCCATCTCCTACATCCATCTCCACCTCAGTCCAAGTGTGTACATTTTTAATATATAAGGCAACACCTCCCCCCTTGCTTCCCTGTCTGTCCTTCCTAAGCAAGCTGTACCCTTCAATACCAAGATTCCAATCATGTGTATTATCCCATCTAGTTTCCGTGATGCCAACAATGTCATAGTTGTATTTATTTATTAGCACTTCCAGTTCTTCCTGCTTATTACCCATACTTCTTGCATTTGTATACAGGCATCTAAGATATTGTTTTGATGTTGCCTCCCTGTTTTGCCCTGACCCTCTTTTTGCTCCGGCATTGTTGCCCATGCTGCCTCCCATTTCTGACCCATCTCCCAGGTTTCCATGTTCTCCACTTACCTGTGGGCTTTGCTCCTCTGCCCCCGTCGAACCTAGTTTAAAGCCCTCCTCACTAGGTTAGCCAGTCTGCGTCCAAACACGGTCTTTCCCCTCCTCGAAAGGTGAACACCATCTCTGCCTAGCAAGCCTTCCTGGAACAGCCTGAGGAAGACACGGTAAGTTGCTGGAGGAAGTTCGTCCGTTAACTTCAGTACTCCACCTCCCGGAGAGGTGGAATGGACAGCATAACACAGTGGCTGCTATTACCGGGAGCGAAAGATGTTAATGAGGCACGGATGCAAATTCCCCGTGCCTCATTAGCATAACGTCACATGATTTGGAATCTGGAAGACCGCTCTTCCGGATGTCAAAATGCAGCGTAGAAGCTTGGCCCCGGGGAAGAAGGGGCCTCTGGAAGAAGGACTTCGTTTTGAAGACCCCCACCCCCGGGGACCACACTTCTACAGGATGTTTGAGTCCAGACTCCAAATCACGTGACATTATGCTAATGAGGCATGGGGAATTTGCATCCGTGCCTCATTAGCATCTTTCACTCTGTGTATTAGCATGCCACTTCCGAAGGAAGTGGCCTGTGTAGAAATGGCCAGTGTGTGCTCCATGTTAGGTCGATGTAAGCTATGTCTCTTTGACAAACAGTGAGAGAGAATTATTATTAACTCCATTTTACGGGTGGAAGACACTGACACACAGACTAAAGAACTTGCCTAAGATCATACTAGAATTAAATCCATCTCTCATGAACCCCATTAAGACTATTCTTGCTCTTACTCACAGTAAAGGTCTCATTTCTGCCACACAAATGTAATACCACAAGGCCAAATCCTGAAAGATGCTGAGCATGTGCAAATCTCACTGAAATCTCATGGAAATTGCAGAGGTTCAGTACCTCTCAGGCCCATAATTGTGCAGATGCAGTACAAAATGCTGATTCATGGGCAGTCTTAACTAATTTTAAATTATAAAATTAAAAAATAACAATCTCGAACTATTGTGGCTTTGCAACAGATCAAATAGTGTATAAGAATTCCCACTAAGAATAGAAATTAAGCTGTCATTACAATATTCCTTGTGATCAGGAGAGCCTGAATTCAGTGTAGTTCAAATTAGAAAATTTCTCCCACGATAAGACGTTAAGGGCTTGTCTACACTAACTTCCTACTTTGAAGGGAGGATGATAAGTAGGGTGTGGGGAGATTATTAATGAAGTGTTGTGCTGCATATATACAGCACTTCATTAAGTTAATTCTCCCCCCGTGGCAACTTTGAAGTGTTAAACTTTGAAGTGCTGGCTCGCGCGTAGAATCATAGAAGATTAGCTTTGGAAGAGATTTTGAGGAGTAAAGGGACTTCCAAATAACCCAGGCACTTTGAAGTACTGGCGGGTTAGCCGTGGCTATGCGTGAACCGGCACTTTGAAGTTTAACACTTCAAAGCTACCGCGGGGGAGAATTAGCTTAATAAAGTGTTGCCTATGCAGTGCGGCACTTCATTAACAATCTCCGGACCCCCTACTTACCATCCTCCTTCAAAGTAGGGAACTAGTGTAGACAAGTCCTAAGCTGAGAGGAGTAAGGGGATTTTGAAATGTGCAAGGTCCTTCTGAAAAGGACCCCCATGTAGCCGCACCGGGCGACAGCTTCAATTCAGTGCCTCATTAGTATTCTTCGATTTGTCCATTTTCATGGCCATTTAGAAGGTTTGGCCAAGTGTGGCCACGGCCTAAGTGTTATATGAGCAAGAGAACTCAAAGCCCTGCTCCTGCTCATACTCCAGCCATCTTCTAACCCATTTCTTCAGTACTTCCTTTTGTGATTCCTCAGGAAAATGAAGTCATGGTTTTACTTGTATGTTTTTAAAATTCTAAGCTGAATGGAGCAAGAATGGCCAAACTAGGCATATGTAGGTGCAATTCCCATTGAATCCAAATACCGTATCTTCTAAATACATATAAGTAGCAAACTAAATTGTGATGATTTTACATTACATCATACCGTGATCATGGCTATGTCTTATTTATTTTGTGACTTCACCTGAAATTGTACCCACTTGTACAAGGGACAAGTTTGGCTTCCAGCTTTAACTTCTGAAAGGTCCATTGAAATAAACTGTCACTGTACTCTGTACCTGCAGCACAGAAAGGCAGGGTACAAAGAGGACGCAACTCGTTAGCATCAAAAAGCTGCAATTCTGAAGGTGAGGTAAAAGGAGGAAACAAGATCATGTAAGGTTCAGCTCTGTGACCACCCCACAGAAGAACTCTCCAGTCCATAATCGGTCTTATTCATCGACTAATGGAACCCTTCAAAGCTAAATCTTCTTGAAATTCAACTGCTTTTTTCTATTTAAATATATGTAGCAACCCCCACTGGCAATCGCCACATACTGCACACTAGCTGAATTTAGAAAAGAGCTAGTAACTTTTTAATTCATAAAATAAGGGAATTATTTCCTTAAGATCTTCCATGAGGAGTAAAATAATTCATATCTCAGAAACCTCAACACTTCAGTGGTATTACTGATGTGCTTAGTTTTAAATGTATGCGAAAGTGTTTTGCTGGATCAGTGTCTCCAAAGCCACACTTGCCTACCTGGGAAGCAACCCCCCAGCAGAAACATGCACACAATCAAATGCATATTTAGCAGCCCCATGTCTGTTCTGTAAGCATGCATAACATCGAAGCATCAATGATTAATTACATTTAATAAACGAACAAAATAAAATCAAGTATTAATGAAAACAAAGATGAAGTCAAACTGTGACAGAAAAGCATAATTTAGCTGAAAGAAAATAATGCAAAATTCAAAATTTACCATTTTTAAAATGAGAAATATGACCTACGGTCAGTTTTATAATCGGTATCTTTACGTGCATTATGTTTTATTATTAGGATTGTGTTTATGGTAACTCCTAGTAATCCCATCTGAGACTGAGGCCATGTTGTAGCCACTGTACAAACACATACTAACAGTCTCTGCCCTGATTAGGGTTGTCAGGTATCATGTTTTCAACTGAAACACCTGCTTGAAAAGGGCCACTGGCAGCTCCCATCAGCACTGCAGATGAGGGCATTAAATGTCCAGCTGGCAGTTCAGCAGGGCTAAGGCAGGCTCCCTGACTGTCATGTGTCTGCACACAGTGCCCAGAAGCAGTGGTAAGTCCTCCTTCCAGCTCCTATACACAGGAGTAGCCCCGGGGCTCCATGCACTAACCCCTCCTTAAGTGACAGCTCTGCTGCTCCCATAGGCTGGGAACCATGGTCAAAGGGAGCTGCAGGGGTGGTTGCCTGTGGACAGGGTCAGTGTCTTTCCCTATCAGATATGTATTGTTCCCAAAGACATACTGATAGCTGATTGGAACTCAAATTCTGTGTTTGGCACAAGCTCTGGTATATAGTAATTACTAACCCGCAGGATTTGGTAATGTGGTGGGGTCACTGAGCTAAAAACATTTTACCAGGAAAAGCCTTTGTTCAGAGATCTCTTTTTATCCTGAATCAGGTGATGGCACGTCACAGACAAAGAAAACAGAGCAAGCATCTACTTGCATTCCATTTAACTCTAAAGCTAACAATTTTAAACTTGTACACAACTGGAATCCCCAATCCTGGTCAGAAATGTCTAAACATATAATCTCCCAAAACGGACTTGTTCTAGCATGCACAAAGGCCTGATGAACAAACTAGCGCTACCCCAAGGAAAGTGAGGGTATAATCCTGCAAGAGTTAGTGATCAGAGAGGGAGGTGTCTAATTGCAGATTTTGTCTTTAAAATCAGTGTTTCCTGTCAGCACTTGGGCAGCCACCCAGGAGAGACTGAAATGCTGCCGAGCTGATTACCAGAGTGCCCACAATGCCCAGAGGCAGCAGCACATGCTTCAACTGGCAGTGCTGATTCACATGTCTTAATGCACATAACAAAATGTATTCTGTGCAAGGATGGAAAAAATTAGGGGGAAAACTGCTTAAAACCATGTAGATTTGTCTGCCAGCATTTGTATTTGTACTACTTCATGGGAGTTAAGTCCTCCAGAACCTATGCCAGGCTGTATGCACTTCACATGACTCAGAAGAGTTCACCAAACAGTCTAAAAATTACCACCACTTAATGAGCTGTCCAGTAATAACAACAGCAACTGGTCCCCCATTCCCCAAGCAGAAAACAACTTCAAACCACACCATCAACCACCTTCATCTAATATGTCTGTGCAATATTGTATAGACTTTGTTCAAATGCTAACAAATAAGAATTCTGGCGGACCAATGAGGTTAGCAAATTCAAAGATTTGGAAAAGAGCCTGCCAGGAGCCCTATCTCCATGCCCTGGCCCACAGACGCTACTTCCTGTACGTCCAGAACAAGCATCCCAAGATGCAACAAGCTCTACAATGACAAATGCCCGCTGCAAATGGTCAGCTCACCCTTCTGCCATTCGCAACCTGTGCCAGTTCTTCCACTTCCTTCCCTGCCTCACCATCCCTGCCTTTTACTTGGATTGGGCTATAGCCAGCTAGCCATTGGCCACTCCCAAATGTCTTACAGACATTAATAAACTCGTGACACTGAACCCGCCAAATCAGATTTCATAGGGAGATAGAGCTGGAGATTCCGGAGCCGCGCCTACACATGCCGGCTACTTTGAAGTAGCCGCGCCAACTTCGAAATAGCGCCCTCCATGTCTACATGTGGCGAGCACTATTTTGAAGTTCAAATCAACGTAAGGCAGCGAGACGTCAAAGTCTCTATCCCCATCAGGGGATGGGAATAGCGCCCTACTTCGACATTGAACGTCGAAGTAGGGCACGTGTAGCCGATCCGCGTCCCGCAACATCGAAAGAGCGGGGTCCGCCATGGCAGCCATCAGCTGAGGGTTTGAGAGATGCTCTCTCCAGCCCCTGAGCTCGATGGTCACCACGTGCAGCAGCCCCTTAAAGCTCCCCGCCCCCTGCGTTCCTGTGCAGGAAGCTGAGAGCGCGTGCAGGCAGCAGCACAGCCACACGGCCAGCCTGCACACATCTCTGCAGCCCCAGGCCACCACCCCTGCAGCGATGGCCACCCGCCAGCCCCTCAAGCGCCCCCAGGGCACCCCCCCCCAAGGGGAGCCAGGGCTCCCAGCCTGGCAGCCAGCCTGGGAAAAGGCAGAGGGGCCCCTCCTGGATGGAGGCCGAGATCCGGGACCTACTGAGGCTCTGGAGCGAGGGATGTGCAAACAGCAGCAGAGGGGTGAGGAGCCAAGGGCCCAGAGTAATGGCTGTCTCCACTCTTCTTCCCCCCTGTGTTCTAAAAATAATAATAATTATTATTATTATTCCGCAGCTGCACCATCGGAGGGCCTGGAGAGTGCCAGCGAGGTCTCAGTGGTCCCGGAGAGCCCACCGGGGCCATCCCAGCAGGCCAGCCCCTCGGCGGAGCACCAACCAGCCCCAGGACGAGGCCGCCAGAGGAGGAGCCACCACCAGAGGACAGCGACAGACCCCCAGCTGCTCGCGATCCTCCGGCATCAGCTGGAGGTGTCGGAGCGGCACTTGCGGGTGGAGGAGCGGTGGCTGGAGCTCCAGGAGCGTGCACTGGCCTGGCGCCAGGAGGCATGGGGGGCCTTCATGCACACCTTCGACTGCATAGCTTTCTACTTGGACCCCCATGCCGCGCTGCCCACAGCTCTGCCCGCCCTGCCCGCTCCACCGCCACTCTGACCACCGTCCCACCACCATCCACCACCGTGGGGCCTCCTGCCGAGGGGGACCTGTGGCCTGCTGACACCTGCCGGCCATACCTGCCGGTTTGCCCAGCCCCCAGCCAGCCTCGGCCAGGGCTGAAGCCGAGGCGAGGGTCGCGCCCGCCAACCCCGGGCGCTGGACAGTAGAGAGGTGCAAGGCACAGGACGTGGCCCCCCCCCCTCCCCCTTTGTACATAATCCCCATCATACTTGTGTATATAGTTTGTCTTAGACCCCTGTTCTTTTATGGTACGTGCCCCCCATGTAAATAGTTCCCCCCTTTTGTTCTGCTCTCTCTATATATATTATTTATTTGTACAATTAATAATAAGAAAAATCACTGGTTTTGGTTTCAAAAACAACAGGTCTATTTTTATTTGCAAGAAAAGTGTAGGGGGGGTGTGCTTTTGGGTGCTCTGTGGTGTGGGCGTGGGGGCAGGGAGTGTTGTAGAGGATGGGGGGGTGCAGTGGGGGGGCCTGCCAGTGTTTACCCCGTGGCCTGGTTGAAATGGGCCCACAGGGCCTCCCGGGCCCGGATCCCCTCGGGGTCCACCTGGTGACTGGGGGCAGCGGGTGGCTGCATGTCAGCCCTGCCAGCCTCCACAGCCCAGCCCTGAAAGAATGCCTCCCCCTTGCTCTCCACCAGGTTGTGGAGTGCGCTGCACGTGCCCACAATCTGGGGGATGTTGGTTGGGCCTGCATCAAGGCGGGTGAGGAGACACCTCCAGCACCCTTTGAGGCGGCCAAAAGTGCGCTCAACCACCTGGCGCGCATGGTTCAAGTGTGTGTTGAAGCGCTCCTGGCTGGCTGAGAGATGGCCCGTGTAAGGGTACATGAGCCAGGGCAGGAGGGGGTATGCCGCGTCTGCGATGACACAGAGGGGTATGGTGGTGTCCCCCACAGGGAATCTCCCGCTGGGGGATGTAGGTCCCCGCCTCCAGCCGCTGGCACAGGCCCGAATTTCTGAATACCCGGGCTTTGTGGGTGCTGCCAGGCCAGCCAACATAAATGTCCAGGAAGCAGCCCCGGCTGTCCACCAAGGCCTGGAGGACCACAGAATGGTAGCCCTTCCTGTTCAGTAAGCGTCCTCCGCTGTGCTCCAGAGCATGGATGGGGATATGGGTCCCATCCAGAGCCCCAAAGCAATTTGGGAAGCCCAGGCTGGCAAACCCAGCGATGGCGGCATCTGGGTCCCCAAGCCGCACGAGCCTGTGGAGGAGCAAGGCATTGATGGCGCGGACGACCTGCAGGGGAAGGACATGGGAGAGCACCAGTGAGGGGTGTGCAGGGTGTGTCTGGCCCTCCCCCCCCCAGAGCTCCCCCCCCCATGGGTCCTCTTACCTCCATGAGGACAGCCCCGACGGTGGCCTTGCCCACGCCAAACCGCTGCCCCATGGATCGGTAGCTGTCTGGAGTGGCCAGCTTCCAGACAGCGATGCCGACCCGTTTCTCGACACTGAGGTCATGCCGCATGAAGGTGTCCTGGTGCCTCAGCGCAGGGGTGAGCCACTGACAGAGCTCCAGGAATGTCTGCCGGCTCATCCAAAAGTTCTGGAGCCAGCGGTCATTGTCCCACTCGCTGAGCACCAGCCACTCCCACCAGTCAGTGCTCGTGGGGTAGCTCCACAGCCAGTGGCGTGTGCGGCGGGGGGTGGGGTCGGAGGACAGCAGGGTCTGGGGTGCTTCCTCCTCCCCTGGAGGTAGCTCCTCTTCTGTGAATAAAAGGTGGTCAGCTGCCTCCTGCATGGCATTGAGCAGGGCAAGCACTGCTCCTACAGGGGTGGCTGTGTGGACCTCTGGCTGCTGCTGCTGCTGCTGCTGGGGGTCCATACTGCTTCTACGGGTGTGCGTGCCTGTGGCTCTGCAGACCGCGTGCTGTGCAGGCTGAGTGTGTCTGGGAGGGGCCCTTTAAGGGAGCAGCTAGCTGTTGCCCCGGAAGTGCTAGTCCACCCTGTGACCCTGTCTGCAGCTGTTCCTGGCACCCTTATTTCAATGTGTGCTACTTTGGCGTGTAGACACTCCCCTGCAGCGCCTACTTCGATGTGGTGCTGCCCAGCATCGACATTGAACGTCGACAGCACCAGCCCTGGAGGACGTGTAGACGCTGTCGCTACATCGAAATAAGCTATTTCGATGTAACATACACGTGTAGACGTAGCTCAGGTGACACTAGATTTAGCAAGGGAAACACAAAACTCTGATCAAGCTTTGTTAAGGGGAGGGGAATCAGTTTTCAACTATTTTGCTTTGAAATACATGCATTTGTGACATTTAAGTCTATGGACACATGGTGGATGAACAAACTGTCCAGATGACAAACTGAACTGAAATCAAGCCCTATTTGCCATTTAGACAACTCATTTAATTCCTCCCCTCCACCCATATTTTTTCTCTCTTTTTGTCTTGCCTGACTGCTAGCTTCAGCTAGGACCTGAAGACAAATGGGTGACGTCTCAAGACTCTTTCAGTTCACCTTCTGCTGCAATATGTCCATCAAACACAAGTGAGACTTTTTTTCACCTTAAGTAAAAAGCGGTGGTTGATGGAAAACAAGACTGATACCCTCCCTAATCCTTGTACAAGCACTAGAATTGCACTTGCATCTCCAAGTTGACAACACAAACAATTACCACGAGGCTAGGAGGCTGACCCTATTTGTCTCTTTTCTGTAAGATCGCTGTATGACAGCAGCTTCTTTTTTTATTTGGCATCTGTTTTCTGCTATTGATAGAAATGTGCTATGTTAGCAGCAAAATCACCAAGCAAGTGGCATTTTCTGTATTTCTACATTTGTTGTTTAACTGCACTTGTCAGATTACACTTGCGCTGCTAGGCTAACCCTTTGCCAAAAACAAGGAAAGAAAAAATACTTATCTCTGCCTGCCTCCCTCCTCTCTCATCTCAACTGCCTAACTCTTTGCCTTCTGGAAGGAAATCTGTTAACTGCAATAGGTCCACTATAAGCCAGATAAGCTTTTCTGAGATGCCTAACACATTTGAGCCGCGTCTACACGTGCCAGCTACTTAGAAGTAGCCGCGCCAACTTCGAAATAGCACCCGCCATGGCTACACGTGGCGGGCACTATTTCGAAGTTGACATCGACGTAAGGCGGCGAGACGTCGAAGTCGCTATCCCCATCAGGAGATGGGAATAGCACCCTACTTTGACGTTGAACGTCGAAGTAGGGCACGTGTAGCCGTTGCGCGTCCCGCAACATCGAAATAGCGGGGTCCGCCATGGCGGCCATCAGCTGAGGGGTTGAGAGACGCTCTCTCCAGCCCCTGAGCTCAATGGTCACCGCGTGCAGTGGCCCCTTAAAGGTCCCTGCCCCCTGCCTTCCCATGCAGGAAGCTGAGAGAGCGTGCAGGCGGCAGCCCAGCCACACGGCTAGCCTGCACGCCCCTCTGCAGCCACAGAAACCCCCCACCGCTGCAATGGCCGCCCGCCAGCCCCCCCAAACGCCCCCAGGGCACCCCCCCCAAGGGGAGCCAGGGCTCCCAGACCGGCAGCCAGTCTGGGAAGCGGCAGCAGGGCCCCTCCTGGATGGAGGGCAAGCTTCAGGACCTGCTGGGGCTCTGGAGTGAGGAGGAGGTGCTCCAGGTAATGGGGAGCAAGAGGCGGAACACGGATGCATTCGCTCGGCTGGCCGAGGGCCTGGCCGCCCGGGGTCACCCTGCCCGCACTCCTGACCATGTCAGGAGTAAGGTCAAGGAGCTGCGGCAGGGTTACGCCTGGGCCCGGGATGCGGCCAGCCAATCTGGGGCCGCCCCCATCACTTGCCCCTTTTACAGGGAGCTCAGGGCCATCCTAGGCCCCCGGCACACCTCCTCCCCCCCGGCCACTCTCGATACCTTGGCCGACGAGCCCCAGCAGGCCCCGGAGGTGGAGTCTGCCCCAGAGGTAAGTCCCGCACCCCAGGGGCCCCCCAGTAGCCCACCCCTGGGACGCCGGAGGAGGGGGAGTCCTCCCCCAGCGACGGGAGGCTCCAAATCATCCTGCCATCCCAGAGCTCCAGCAGAGCGTCCGCCCACCGGGTGTCCCCCGACCAAGGGAGCGGACCATCAGGTATGTACCACCCCCCGGTGCACACCCCCGGGGTTGAGGGGCGGGGGGTAACAGACATGACCAGGGCCCTCCACATGCCCAGATGACCATGGCCCCAAGGACAGCAGTGGCATGTCCCTCACAGGAGTGCATCAGCCCCGCCCCCAGCACGACAGTGCCATGCCCCATCCCTGGGGATGGTGGGAGCGGAACGTAGGGTCCCCTGGGGGAGGGGGTGGGACACCCATCAGCAGCAGCAGCAGCATCTCCCGGGGATGGGGATGGGGAACCAGCAGCAGAGGGGTGGGGGGACAAGGGCCACGGCTCGGGGCCCACACTAATGGCTGTCTCCACTCTTCTTCCCCACCGTGTTCCGCAGCTGCACCATCGGAAGGACTGGAGAGCTCCGGCGAGGTGTCAGTGGTCCCGGAGAGCCCACCAGGGCCATCAGTCCAGGCCAGGGCGGGGACGATGACGGAGCCAGCACCACCCACGGACGGTGACAGACCCCCAGCTGCTGGCGATCCTCCGTCGGCAGCTGGAGGTCTCCAAGCAGCGCCTGAGGGTAGAGGAGCGGCGCCTCGACTTACAGGAGCGGGCGCTGGCCTGGCACCAGGAGGCATGGGGGGCCTTTATGTGCACGTTCAAACATGTCACAGACTACCTGGCCCCCCCTGCCGCGCCGGCCGCCGATCTGCCCGCCCTGCCTGCTCCACCCGCTGCTCCACCCGCCGTCGCACTGCCATCCGCCACCAAGGGCCGTTCTGCCGAGGAGGACCTGGGGCCAGCTGACACCCGCTGGCCATATGTACCGGTCCGCCTGGACCCCAGCCAGCCCTGGCCAGGGCTGAGGCCGAGGTGCAGGTCACGGCCGCCCACCCCCCAGCGCTGGACATTAGGGGGTGTGGGGCCCAGGACGTGGCCCCCTCCCTCCCCCTTTTTATATATCCCCTTCACTTACGATATCATCTTTTGTAAATAGTTTGTATTAGACCCCTGTTGTTATGTTGTTATGATGATACCTGCCCCCCCATGTAAATAGTTCTCCCCTTCCTTGTCTTCCCCTTTTTTCCTGTCATCTTATCTTATTTATAATACATATATATATATATATATATATATATATATATATATATATATATATATAAAATATTGATTTTGCCTGTACATAGTTATGATAATAATAAGAAGAATTCAAGATATATATTCTGGTTTGACAAAAACATGTCTGTTTTTATTTACAAGAAAAGTCGGGGGGGGGGGTGCTCTTGGGTGCTCTGTGGTGTGGGCATAGGGGGCAGGGAGTGTTGTGGAGGATGGGGGGGTGCAATGGGGGGGCCTGCCAGTGTTCACCCCGTGGCCTCGTCGAACTGGGCCCACAGGGTTTCCCGGACCCGGGTCCCTTCAGGGTCCACCTGCCAACTGGTGCAGCGGGTGGCTGCACATCGGCCCTGCCAGCCTCCACAGCCCAGCCCTGAAAGAATGCCTTCCCCTTGCTCTCGATGAGATTGTGGAGGGTGCTGCATGCGCCCACAATCTGGGGGATGTTGGTGGGGCCCGCATCAAGGCAGGTGAGGAGACACCTCCAGTGCCCTTTGAGGCGCCCAAATGTGCGCTCCACCACCTGGCACGCGTGGTTCAGGCGCATGTTCAAGCACTCCTGGCTGGCTGACAGGTGGCCCGTGTAAGGGTGCATGAGCCAGGGCCGGAGGGGGTATGCCACGTCTGCGATGATGCAGAGGGGCATGGTGGTGTCCCCCACAGGGATCTCCCACTGGGGGATGTAGGTCACCGCCTCCAGCCAGCGGCACAGGCCCGAATTTCAGAATACCCGGGCGTCGTGGGTGCTGCCAGCCCAGCCCACATATATGTCCAGGAAGCGGCCCCAGCTGTCCACCAAGGCCTGGAGGACCACTGAGTGGTAGCCCTTCCTGTTTAAGTAGCGTCCTCCACTGTGCTCCGGGGCACAGATGGGGATGTGGGTCCCATCCAGAGCCCCAAAGCAATTGAGGAAGCCCAGGCTGGCAAACCATGCAATGGCGGCATCCGGGTCCCCAAGTCGCACGAGCCTGTGGAGGAGCAGGGCATTGATAGCACGGACGACCTGCAGGGGAAGCACATGGGAGAGCACCAATGAGGGGCGTGCAGGGTGTGTGTGGCCCTCCCCTGCCAGGGCTCCCCTCCCCTCCCCTGCAAGGGCCCCCTCCCCTGCCAGGGCTGCCTCCCCCTCCCCCCATGGGTCCCCTTACCTCCATGAGGACAGCCCCAACGGTGGCCTTGCCCACGCCAAACTGCTGGCCCACGGATCAGTAGCTGTCTGGAGTGGCCAGCTTCCAGACAGCGATGCCGACCCGTTTCTCGACACTGAGGGCACGCCGCATGAAGGTGTCCTGGTGGCTCAGTGCGGGGGTGAGCCACTGGCATAGCTCCAGAAATGTCTGCCGGCTCATCCGAAAGTTCTGGAGCCAGTGGTTGTCGTCCCACTCTCCGAGCACCAGCCACTCCCACCAGTCGGTGCTCGTGGGGTAGCTCCACAGCCGGCGAAGTGTGCAGCGGGGCGGGGGGGGGGGCGCTGCAGGGGTTGGGGTTGCTTCCTCCTCCCCTGCGGGCAGCTCCTTCTCTGTGGCTAGGATGTGATCAGCTGCCTCCTGCATGGCATCAAGCAGGGCAAGAACTGCTCCTACAGGGGCGGCTGGGTGGACCTCTGGTTGCTGCTGCTGCTGCTGCTGCTGCTCGGGGTCCATGATTGCGTCGCCCGAAGTGTGCGTGCCTATGGCTCTGCAGACCGTGTGCTCTGCAGGCTGAGTGTGTCTGGGAGGGGCCCTTTAAGGGAGCGGCTAGCTGTTGCCACGGAAGTGCTAGTCCGCGCTGTGACCCTGTCTGCAGCTGTTCCTAGCACCCTTATTTCGATGTGTGCTACTTTGGCATGTAGACATTCCCCTGCAGCGCCTACTTCAATGTGGTGCTGCCCAACTTCGACGTTGAATGTCGACGGCAACAGCCCTGGAGGACTTGTAGACGTTATTCATCGAAATAGCTTATTTCAATGTAGCGTTCACGTGTAGACGTAGCCTTGATGTCAGAGAAGAAGCTTGGCTGCATCTACACTTCCATTCCTCTTTTGAAAGAGGCATGTAAATGAGAGAAAATTAAGATGGAAATGAGGTACATATTTACATATCTGGTACCTCATTTGAATATCATTTCGAGGAAGTTTCTTTCAAAAGAAGAAAATCAGCGTAGATGCGGCTCTTTCAAAAGTAAACCCCATCTCTGAAAAAAACTTTCTTTCCTTTTTTTATGTAAAGCTGCACCTCATTTGCATCTTCAATTTCCCTCATTTGCTTGCCTCTTTCAAAAGAGGAATGTAAGTGTAGACACAGCCTTTGTGCATGCAACCAATGATTTACTGAATTCAAAATAACTTGTGTGTGTGCCTGCATTGCTTGGTTCAAGAGGAAACTGAGGAAGATGATGTGTATTTAAAATATTGGTTTTTTCTTAGTAAACATAAAGCAACCAAAGTGAATATTATTGAAAAACAAATATATTTGGCATTTGCAGCTTTGTGTCTCCCCAAAGCATCGGGTGGTGGGGTATTCAAAGTACATGGAACTGTTGCAATAACTAGGAAATCATATTCTAAATCTTATTTTTAAAACAGGATTTTTATTCTTCTTTGAATAGCAGTATATGCAGCTCTCTATGTAATATCTTGAACCTAGTAATGTAGGGTCTTCTGCACTAGTCATTACCTTCGTAAACCCTGAACAGTTGGGCTCAAATAACCTACACAGGTATGTAACAGAGACATAGCCATGTTAGTCTATACACTATCAAAACAAAAAAGCAGTCCAGTAGCACTTTAAGGACTAACAAAATAATTTATTAGGTGGTGATTGTGGGATAGATCCACTTCTTCAGACCACAGGTATCTGTTTCACTACTATCTATAACAACTTTGCTGCTTGCCAGGGAATAGTAATGGCCATCTCACGCTCAGTAGGTACAACTGGCAGTAAGGGAGCCCTTAACCCTTGAAATATTAACATTTTATATACTTCCCAGCTAATTAATACCTTGGGAAAACTGAACCTTTGGAGACTATACTCTGATTTGCCCAGCTGCAGAACAGAAGTATCATAAAATTTGTTGCTGTTTAAAGACCGATGTCTAGATACTATCAAATAAAATAAGAATGGACTTCCTGCTTGGAATCTGAATTCATTTGCTTTTGTAAGTTAGTCAAACTCATAAGAATACACTTTTAAATGCATTATGTGAGGATTTCTTTCAGGCATTAATTTAAACAATTAAAGTGTTTGGATGTCAAAGAAGGTGCTCATGTTTCTGTTTCAAATCCTGATCATTCTGAGCTTCACACGCATGAATACTTTCAGCCAGTGCAAATCTGTTTTCTCCTCTGCAAAGAACGTCAGAGAGGGTGTGCCAGGGAGAGAAAAATATTTCACAGGGGCTACGTCTACGGCTACGTCTACACGTGCAGCCAACATCGAAATAGCTTATTTCGATGTTGCGACATCGAAATAGTCTATTTCGATGAATAACGTCTACACGTCCTCCAGGGCCGGCAACGTCGATGTTCAACTTCGACGTTGCTCAGCCCAACATCGAAATAGGCGCAGCGAGGGAACGTCTACACGTCAAAGTAGCACACATCGAAATAGGGATGCCAGGCACAGCTGCAGACAGGGTCACAGGGCGGACTCAACAGCCAGCCGCTCCCTTAAAGGGCCCCTCCCAGACACAGTTGCACTAAACAACACAAGATACACAGAGCCGACAACTGGTTGCAGACCCTGTGCATGCAGCATAGATCCCCAGCTGCCGCAGAAGCAGCCAGAAGCCCTGGGCTAAGGGCTGCTGCCCACGGTGACCATAGAGCCCCGCTGGGGCTGGAGAGAGAGCATCTCTCAGCCCCCCAGCTGATGGCCGCCATGGAGGACCCGGCAATTTCGACGTTGCGGGACGCGGATCGTCTACACGGTCCCTACTTCGACGTTGAACGTCGAAGTAGGGCGCTATTCCTATCTCCTCATGAGGTTAGCGACTTCGACGTCTCACCGCCTAACGTCGAAGTTAACTTCGAAATAGCGCCCGATGCGTGTAGACGCGACGGGCGCTATTTTGAAGTTGGTGCCGCTGCTTCGAAGTAGCGTGCACGTGTAGACACAGCTAGGGAGATCTCATCACCGCAGCCTCAGCAGCATGGGCTGGATTGCTGCTAGTGCAATAGGATATATAAACCCATCCTGGCCAATAAAGGGTTAAAGAAGTCTGCAAGCCCCAATTAGCTCCACAGCTTGCACCTGTAGGGCCTGCCATGCTCAAATTAGTATCAGATTCAGCTGGGGTGGAGCTGGTTATTGCCATAAACAGAGGTAGTAAAAAGAGGAGATCCTGAGCTTCCTTGCTCTTATGGGAGTGCTGGTGGGGGGAGAGTAGCAGCGTGGAGCTCTTCTCTTGGGTGGCAAGGTTGCAGAAGGACCAAGAGGTGGGTTGTATTATTGGTTCACTTCCTGTCAATGGGTGAGGAGAAGAACTGAATTTAGGGCTGAGGGTGGAGGGTGTTAGATGTGTTTTTATACTGCTGAATGGCTACAAAGGTGGGAGCTGTTTCCTTGTGCCTTTTTGTAGTACAGAATGGTACCTGCCTTTGTCCCCCTCAGTTTACCCTACTTGGTGTGGGCATGATTTCACTCTAACAGGTCTGAGTAAGGAGAAGCCAGCAAACACTAATGAATTAATGTCACCTTTTTAAAAAGGTTTCAGGGCTGGAGTAGTCATAATAAACAATTCATAAGGCCTTAACTTCAAGGCACTGGTTAGAGCTCCCATCTTGAGGTCCCCTGGGCACAGCTTCCAGTTCAGTGGGTATCTGAGAACCTAAGCTGAAAAGCAACCAATACCTTCCGCAGCCTCTTACTTCCCTCTCCCTTGCTCAGCTTCCTGTGCAAATAACCTAGTCCTGCAATGGAGCTGGGGCTTCTCAGCTACACTGCCTGGCTAGAGGCTCCAACCAGGATGCTATAGAGGATAGTGATGACCTGGATGAGTGGGGACTCCAGGAAACTTGGCTGGAATGAATTTTGCCAAAGTTCATCTCCATAAATCACTATAGATGTGTTGTGTTATTAAGATGTATTTTATCTATTTCTAGCTGTAGCTGAACCTGTACTCATCCTACTTTTGTCATGTTCATTGCTAACATAGACACTTAGTCTTGTGCTAGCCATCTTAAAATTCAGCTTTATGCAAAACTTAGTAGGTTCTTTGCTGTGTGGAGGGCTCATGTACCAAATGTGAACATCAAGCAATATAATTGCCTCCATTTTGAACTCTTCAGAGAATAGTGCCATACAACAATGAATATTAAGTGGTGCAGCGTTAGCATAGCCCTGTCTTACAAGGAACTGTTCAGAAAGCGTGTCAGCTTTTTGGGGTGGGGATTATCTCTCTTTCACCCTCTAATGCATCTACTGTGAAACAAAGGCATAATTTCAGGTGTGGGTGGGGTGGGGGTAATGGGGCTGACAACCACACCAGACCCCAGGGAAAGGTGGGAGAAGCCCTAGCTACAAGTCCATGGAAGGGGTGGGGCTGTAGGCAGTCAGCCCTGAGGCTCACTGCCAAGTTGGAGTGGCAGAGATGTTCTGTGCTGCTGTAGCTCCAGTAAACTGCTCCATGCAACAGTTCAAAGGGCTCCGGAGCTCCCAGCCATCCTTGAAGGGATGGCCCAGGGGCAAATTTCCCTCTTGGTCCCCCCTTGTCATGCGTGTGGGTCTGGGCTCTCAGGTGTGTGCACATAACTGCTTTAAGAATACTTTTGTTAGTAACTGATGTTGGTGCCATGCTGGTATGCACAAGAAATGTTACTTTAACCTCTGGTTATGAATAAATGTGAAGGCTTGGAAGGAGGCTCCAATCCTAGTGGTTCCCCTTAAGGAACTGAGAGTTTAAACATAATCTCCATGACGCTCACTGTAGGTACGCAAGTTAGAGACTCTGCTACCCTCAGAAATATTAAAAAGTAACCAGGAGCTAAGATGACTTACCAGTTGGGAGAGAAGGATTGTACGGTGGAGAGACAGCTATAA
This sequence comes from Carettochelys insculpta, assembly GCF_033958435.1. Lineage (NCBI taxonomy): Eukaryota > Metazoa > Chordata > Testudines > Carettochelyidae > Carettochelys > Carettochelys insculpta. Next base: position 29,517,980 of record NC_134144.1, read on the forward strand.
AATGGGTGGCAGCTTAAGGAAAGGGTTTGTTTCTACACAGTAACCGGTAGTAAAGGTGTTCTGGGGAAAAGTCTTTAGAACTCAAAAGTACATTTCCTATGCTACTGAGGAGTCAACATTTGTGTGCAATGGTCTGAGCCCTCAGACTCAGCCCACTGTCAGGGAAAGTTTCTCTCTGGCTAGTGCAAAATGGAAGAATAGATGCCACATCCCAGGACACTGTCATTCCCCACCAAAACTGGGGAGTTGGGGAAAAAATAGGACAGTGTTAAGTGTAACTTTAAGCAATGTTTGTGGTGTGACAGCAGGGAAAATTCCCAGCCGATGGTCATTCTTTAGCTCTGCTGCTCTTACACCAAAGCATTTCTCAGTGATAGAGCAAAGAACAAACAGCCTGGGGGATATGGGGAGTGGAGAGAGAAGAGCAAACTAGCTTTTCAAACTGGAGTAGGTGTGGTTTTGTGCTTTGTTTCATTTTGGTTTTGTGTTCTTTTGGAGGGGGGAAGCCTCAGAGAAACAGCAAAACCAGAGATGTATAAAAGTGTCCTACGTTCCTCACACTCCTGGCTAAAGGGGAGTCAGGAGCCAATGCCCTGCAGTAGCAGGGTTCCTGAGGGCTCCCCCTCATGACAATCCTGCTGTTATACTAACAAACAGGGATGAGAGGAGATAATGATCCTTGCTGTACAGTAAAAAGCACTGGCTTTCAGATGGGGCAGCCAGGACATGGGGTGGAGCTGAGAGTTACTCAAGGTCGAACAGCAGACTGGCCAATCAAAGTGGTCAAATCAGTGGCTAAGGAGTGTATTGAATCCAGTGTCCTGATGCCCCATTATGAGCACTATCCATTGCACCGGGTGGCCTGTCTCACCACAAAAATAAGATCTTTCAAATATTTCTGAAGCAGAAGAGCAAAGGGCATTCAAATTGTATATCCAACTTCATTCATGTCAGTTTATAAGCTCTGTATGGTATATTAAAAGTCACTAGCTTGGAGCTTGACTCCATCTAATTTTAGATGCTAAAATGCATGTCTTACATCTAGTGCTGAGAGCATTTTTGTTTGATTCTGAGAGCTTAGGTGCCACTTCTTCAGCAGTTTTTATTGGATAATGTTCACATTTTATGGCTTTAGTTAAATCATGTGGATAAATGTATATACCTACCCCATCTGTCTTTTCAATTACAACCATAGAATTTGAACAGTCTGTAGGTTGTTCTACCCATTCAATCAATCCCATCTTTCTCCAATAAATTTTTGGAGGCAGGGACTATAGCTACACTTGTTTTTTTGTATAGTGCCTAGCAGAATGAAGGCAGTCTGAACTGGAACTTCTAGAAACCACAGAAATATTAAATAATGCCAATTTTCAAGAGCCCTTTATTGTCTGTCTGTTGGTGAAATGGGATGAGTGCATCCAGGAGCAGCTTAAAAATTGCTGATAGACAGGAGAGATAAAGGGCATGTGGGGTGGGGTCCATTGAACAAGGAGCACTCTGCTGGCATTTGTTGGGAGAAGAGAGGAAATTGACTAAATGGGCCTTGCTCACATGTTATTTATGTGCCAGTACAGATATATTTGGCTACACATTGTTCACTTCTGAAGTTGGGTGCAGTAAAATACTATTAACCTTGTTGGGAAAAGCCAGGACACAGCTATGCTTAGGCTCACCTGGACTATAACTGCTTCCAGGCTCAGCTGGGTGCAGGTGTTTTAGACAGCACTGTGGGCAAGTGGGGAAAGAATCCTTTCTCCTGTCAGATGTGCCTCTCTGGGTGAGGCTTCTGGTGGGTCTGAATACCACTGGTCCCTTTCTAGAGTGCTGAGCTGAGACAGCTGCAGGGATGAGGGTGGTTTTGCAGGGATGGGTGGCAAAAAACAATATCAGCAGCTTTGAGGCAATGGGTGATGCAGGTTGACACAGCATGGACTGAGGTCTGTGAGGAGCCAGGTGATAAGCAGCCCAGGCTGTGCTGATCTATCAGCATCTGTGGATTTGTCAGGCCCATCGCAGGTCTCCCCTCTTAAAAATGTCTTTGTTTTCAACCCCAGTACACAGTGATTGTGACTAGGGAAGTGCTGGTGATCAGGGAGCCTAGCATGATAGTTTTCCAGACTTCTGGATGGGGCATCAAGCCAGTGTTAATTCAACCTTTTAGGAAACCCTTAGAAAAGTAAAACCCCCTTTTTGTTCTTGAGGGGTTTACGATACTGTTCTGACATTCTAGTATATTTACAAAATGGGACCGTTCTTGCCCTGCAGTCTACATATAACACCCTTGGGAAACTTCACATGCATGGAACTACCTGCATGACTAAGCAGGCAACAGTCCTAGTACAGATCTTATGTTCGGCTCCTGATGGCACAAATGATGCTGTCAGCAATGCCAGCGCTGTCGAGCAAGTGACAAAGCCACACCATGCAGCATCCGGAGATGTCAAATGCAACCATCCATCCACCACCAGGATGATAAAGGGCCATCCATAAGCAGGTGACATGCTATTTGCTGAGTTTCATGAGGGCACAATGGGGAGCTGAAGTTAAAATGGCTAAGATATGAGTTAAACTGCCCATTACAACATGCTTTGCTGTAACAGAGAATAATCTCTTGGCTCTATGCTTGTTCCGAGGGGCACGCAAAAGTTGGTCAAAAAACTAGATGTCACAGATCTGAATTATCTGACAAGAAATGTGCTATGATTCCATATGATAGCATTGCACCACCTTTTTACACTGTTTCTCATAAGCATATCTGATGTACTGTCTGAAAGGCTTAACTATTTTAGGAAAGGGATGTTTTGACCTTAACCAGAGTTTTTGTTGTGGGTTTGAGATGATATTAAGTTACCTGCCTGATAGTTGACTGCATATAGTAATATGGCCAGGCCTGTATTCTCACACCTAATCATTAAGGGAGTAATGCCAGCCATGACTGGAGGGTTGGTGACTGGATGTCTCTGGTAGCATCAGTGATTATACGAAGGGCAGAATTGATCATTGAGTCCAAATTGCTATAGTGGTGACTGCAGCCCCCTACTGTGTTTGGCAGATAAAATCAAGATATTGGTAAATATCCATAAGGTTGTGGTACTACTGTCCCATGAGTTGCTTGCAATTCTTGATTTGATTTTAGCATGTCTCTTCTCAATGTGGTGTTGAAAGGGCAAAGGATGGTCAAGCTTTATACCCAAATAAGTAGCTATTGTTCAAACAGTTGGCTCATTTTTGATGAGCCAGCTGCTTGGAACCATGGAAGTCAGATCATATTGTCATCAGTGCACTAGTTTTTAAAAAAAACTCCCTGCTCTGTAAAGTATTTGGCCAGAGTGTGAAGGTCAGGTGACAGAAAAGACTTCAGTTCCTTCTGGTTACTATTAAGCATATGTCATGTGCATACATGAACTTAGGCCCTGTCTATACTCAACATAGAAGTTGACCAACAATGTGCCATTTTAGCTACGCCAATTGTGTAGCTAAAATTGATTTATCCATGGCTGACTGCCCTGTTTCTCCACACAGCGGAAGGTTAACAGGGCCATTTCTCCCATTGATTCCCTCATTCCTCACCTCTTATGAGGCGCTCAGGGGTCAAAGTCAACACCAGGGAGAGTTTAAATGAAACCCCAAACGATCAACCCTCAGCTGTGGAAGATTGACCCATAGTGTGGCTCTAACCTTATTGGCTGAGATCGGTGGTAGGGTTGGGGGAAGTGGGGTGATAGTGACCACACAGATGATGCAGAGGAAAGTTATTAAATGGTACTAGTTTTAAAGACCTGTTTCTTCCTCTTGGATTGTCGTGTCCTTATGAAACTGTTTTTGCTGTAAGTTTCTGTGCAGTTTCCTTAATTACAACATTGCATTTGTTTTAGTAGCCAGGTCCAGCAATACATCTTTGCCATGAATGTTCAGTCACATTTACCAATTTGAAGCATGTTGTGCTATAGTCATTGCACCTTCAAGAAGTGGAGATTCATTTGCCATTCTCCAAAAGAGTGAACATGCTTAATTTCGAACTATGAAACATATCTAGGAAAATGGCTTTAACCACTTTCCAATAAATGGTATGGGGAAAAAGAGCATGTTACAAGTGTTATAACTCATTGTCAGTGCACATGCGCCCTCCTCTGCATCTAATCAACAGACAATGTAGTTCTGTTTCAGGTCTCGATGCAGTTTCTCTGAGGCTGTAGAAATGCATGCATTCAGCTTTAGTGGTCCCCAGGTCAGTTCCCAGTGTTCATCGAGATGTTGGCTAATATGTGTATGAAGTTTCTAGGCATGCCCAATACGAAGTAGAGTCTAGCTTTTCAGAAGCAAACTAGGCCTAGATTCCTTTCAATGTGTGTTAGATTCCAAATACTGGAAACGCCTAAGTGTATTTGAGGAGCTGGGTCCCAGTGATTTTGGGTGGCCATGTGAAGTACCTTTAAAGATACCTGACTTTTGGAAAGTGTTGCATGTCCACCTTCTATGAATAGGATCGCTGGAAGGCACCTGAATTTGGGAATTCAAAAACAGAGGCATGCAAAATCCTGGTGACTTTAGCCCTAGAAAATTACAGAACCCTTCAGTCTTTACTTTAAATAACCTGCTTTTTATATGCTGTCCAGACCTTACAGCTCATGTCTTTAAAACTAAAGATGAATTTTTAATTCCAGACAAATTCTTGAGGGTTGGCAACCCCAATAGCAACATGTATCCTAGTGAAAGGTTCAGTCAACTCTCTCCTAATAGGAATAGAATTATAAATCATAAGAACACTGCTTCATGCAATCAATTCCTCTGCAGTGGGGAAGTGTAAACTGCCTCTGTGGATCTGCTGTGTGGATTGACACATGCTTCCAAACTCTGAACTAGCTCTTGTAACACACTTGGGCCGCTTCTACACAGGCTAATACATGGAGCGAAAGATGCTAATGAGGCATGGATGCAAATTCCCCACACCTCATCAGCATAATGTCACATGATTTGGAGTATGAGAGACCGTTCTTCCAGACTGCAAAACACCGTGTAGAAGCGTGTCTCCAGGGGGGCTTCTGGAAGGAGGAAATTTTCAGAAATTCCAAAAATTTTGGGAAGAAGGAGACTCCAGAAGGAAGACTTCCTTCTGGAGGGCCGCCCTTCTACATGGCATTTTGGAGTCTGGAAGAATAGTCTTCCAGACTCCAAATCACATTGCGTTATGCTAATGAGGCACGGGGAATTTGCTCCGTGCCTCATTAGCATCTCTTGCTCCGTATATTAGCAGGCTACTTCCAAAGGAAGTGGCCTGTGTAGAAACGGCCTTGATGTGGATGATAAAATTGGTGATAAAAATCAAACTTTAAAAAGATTATCATTTTAAACCTTATAATAAAATGAAGGAAAGAAACTGGCCTGGTCTCTTCACTCTCACCTGTATCTTTGTTTTATAAATTGTTCTATTTTTCTTGCTACAAAACTCTTCAGATAAGAAGGCAACAACTTCCATGTCAAGATTTCTCAGAGCTGTGATACCAATTGACAAAGTATACTAAAGATTGATGGAGTCTAGCAGTGCAGGGGAGAAGTTTGAAATCTTATTGCTGAAAATAACGTGCTGTGTAAACTAGTCATATAGGTATAACATTTTCTCATTACCATGTATTACGTACTCTTTTTGAAAATTGTATGAGACCTGTTACTGTAGCACTTTATTGCTGAAGTGTTAGTTTTATCATTGTTTTTAGTTAATATCTGTCTCTTATCCCCATTTTACAGATAGGAGCCTCTGTACACAAGTTTCAAGTGACTTGTTCAAGTCACACCAAGTAAGTAGCAATGCTGGAACTAGAACTCTATCCCCTGTTCCTGTTCTCTGTTAATAGAGAAAGTGCAATAAAAAGGAAAGTGATCCGAGGGTAGGATGTTAGTTTGGAACTTGGAAAATATTGACTTGATTCCCTGCTCTCCAATAGACTTCCTGTGTGATCTTAGTCTGTTTGGTCCTCCTAGGTCTGTTTGCCTCAGCTCCTCATCTGTGAAATGAGGATAGTGGTATGTTTTGAAGATAAACACACAAGGTCATGATACTGTAGTAATAGTCATGTGTTGGTTCATGGGGAAACTAAGGACAGAGAGTCATTCGTGACACCCTACCCCCCCAGTGTGCTTCTGACAAAACTGGCATTTTGTCAACAAATCCCAGGGAGTGTCCAGATTTCCAAGGTGGTCTGTCAACAGTAAATCAGCAGAATGCAGCACTTTGGTTGACAGCCTTATTCTGCCCTCCCACTAGGGAGAGCAATTCTGACAGACTGCGTTGACAGAAAGCTGGTCTGGATGTTCCATGGGGCATTTAGTCAACAGACAGAGCTTCCGGGTTACTGGGCAGCCCTGTCTACTGTGCTTATGGTTGGCCACTGTGCCATAACAGTGACCAGGCTGTCAACAGAGCAGATCACTCTTAATCCACTTGGCAGTCTGGCCATGCTATATCAACAGAAGTTTTGTTGGGAGATTGCTCTAGTGTAGACATAATTCTGCAACAGACCACATATTAGGGCAGTCTGGCTTCCCAGGAGCCAGGCTGCAATCTTTCATGAAAAACACCTGACGCTCAATCAGATGTCTCTTCAGTGACTGAAACAAGAAACTCCCTGCTCTGCATTATACTAGAAAAAGTATTTTGTCTCTGTTTGTAGAATAGGCCATTCCCTGTGTTTTTTTTATAATGCTCTTCTTTTATCCCTAAAAGGCTTTGACTTTTTCAATTGACTTCAGTTTTCAAGACCATTTTGTGATGGGGTAATGGCTGACAATTGAACCTTGCATTACATCAGTGTCAAACCTGGGCAGGGAGACAATTCCCGTCTGCATGAATAAGCTGTCTCTAAGTAGCATCACTCCCTGATGACTCCTTTTAACCTTAAGAGCATAAAAGGCAGAAGAACTTCTGCATACCTTAAATATTATCCATACACATCATGCCACATTTATGAAGATAAAGTTGCAAGTTTCCAGTTGAGATGTTACATGCTATTGACAAATACCCTTTAGGCAATGTTTTTAATGTAGTGAGTATGTCATTTATGAGGAGAGATCTTTGCAAACAACAAGGTTCCCTTTGCCAAGGAGCATTTGTGTCATACCTTATTAGTACTTGTCATTTATTGTTTAGAGCAGCGGTATTCAAACTTTATTGCACCATTAGCCCCTTTGATAACAAAAATTATTACATGACCGCAGAATGGGAAAGTGAAGACTGAACCTGCCTGAGGCTCACTGCCCCAGGTGAGGGCAGGGGAGCAAAGCTGAAGCCTAAAGATGTCTGCCCTTGGCAGGGGGTATGTAACCTCAGCCCTAGGCAGTAAGACTTGGGCTTTAAATTTGCTGAGGACCAGGGCCAATGCCAGTGTTGGTGACATCTTCAAATGGGGTTGACCCACTTTGAAGTGCCAGACCACAGTTTGAGAACACCTGGAACAGTGTGTGCATATTCCACTAGTCTCAAGAATCCAGACACAAGCTGGTTGAGTTCCTCCAGATGGCTGACCTTCCACAGCAGGATCAAGTTGGTGGCCCTCATGACCTGCAGAGGGAGTCAACCAAACACACGGGACTGAGGCAGGCAGGGAGGGAGTACCTGGGCCCTTAGAGGATCCCTGGCCCTTTCCCATCTACCTTCCCCTGTGAGGCTGCCCCCTCAGTAGCAGGGCTGTGTGATGTCAGGTTGGCATGGTCTCCTAGGGATGGGGCTTCCTCATCCCTTGCACCCCCCAATCCTTCTGCCCAAGAATTCCCCTTTGGTAGGTTGCTCCCCTTCCTGTGCAGGAACCACTGCCCAAGGGCACATGACCTCCATAAATAGGACCCCTATAGTGAACTTTCCCACACCAAACTGGTTACCCACCAGCCAGTAGATGCCAGGGGTGGCAGGCTTCCAGTAGGTGATTGTGACCTGCTTCCCCATGGGGATGGTGGGCTGCATCTGGCTGTCACATCTCTGGAGGCTGGGTGCAAGCCAGGCACAGACTGCCAGGAAGGTGGCCTTCTACATGCAGCAGTTTTGGAGCCACTGCTGGTCGTCCCACCACTCCATGACCAGCCACTTCCACCAGTCCAAACTGATATGCCACCGGAGCTGCCTGTGTACTATGGGGGACAGGTACAGATGTGTAGCTCCTGCAGCTATGGCAACAGCCTCAAAGGTGATCTCTGGGTCAACCTCACTGAGGAAAAGGAAGTCAGTTTCCAGAAAGTTTGGCACAAGTCACAGCATGTTTGTATAGGGCCATTGCTAGCCCAGGGACTGTTCCAGCAACATGGCACCTAGGGGCTGGCTGCATTACCCACAAATGCAGGGCAAGCACAGCAGGCACTGCGAGAGCTCTGTTGTCCCTCACAGGGGTAGGCAAGCCCATATTGAGTCCTGGAATGGTTGACCAGAGGGGTCCCTTTAATCACCCATCTTTGCAGGGCTCTGGCCCTGGCTCCTAGAGGAAACTGGTGACCTGCAACCATGGCTGATGTGGTTCTGGTTTTGCTGAGACTGGCCAGGCTGTCTGGCCACTCTCTCAACAGAATGAATCACTCTCACTGCACCTTGCTGTCTGGATGCGAGCTGTCAGCAGGAGTTTTGTTGCAAAATATCTTCCAACAAATTTCTCCCAATAAACCCCTGCAGTCTAGGCACAGACTTCGTGTTTTAGGCCTCCCAGAGAGACGGAAGTCTTTTCCATCCTGCTTTCACTGGGTCATAGTCAGATAATTCTCACAGGGCAGCTGTTAGGCATTCAGAGCAGCAGACTGTACTAATTTAGGTGTGTTGTGCAACTACGTGAGGGAGAAGGGCCTGTTTAGCTGGCAAATAGATGCCTTCACAACATTCTATTTCAATTCTTCAGAGATGTTCCATCTAAAAGAGGTCGAACTTTTTTACAGTCTTCACAATAAAGGCAATAATATTTCAGTCCCATGATATAGTGGACACCACGTCTCTATCCTCAGCTCTGCTTCTCTACTTACGAGGATGTTCAGTTTGCAAAAGATACTCTTAATGACCTGCCTCTTTACTGATGATTTTTTTGTAGTGTGGATGTTAAGCTCTTTCTAGAGGCCACCCTTGCTCATTGTTGGTAAAGAGTCAGTAGTAAGTTTAAATCGCCAATTAACCTGGCAACAAGAACGGGCGTTTCTCTACTTGGAATTATTTTGGAGAAGTTTTTATGTGAATTACCTTGGAGAGGAGACTGATAATCACAATAATTCCTTTTGGCCTTTGAATTTATGAAGCCTTCATGGTGCTCTTCCATTAATTTCAGTTTGCAGGCTCAAGCCCTTGTAGACTTTACGCTGCTTGAGAAATGAGCTAGAATCACTGTCGTCTTCTGGATAGGTCTGAGAGCATTAACTGCAGTTGCTGAGCATAGCTATCCTAATAGCAACACTCCATATCCCCCCACTTCAATTTGAATGAGAACTGGCAAATGCTACCTTTTGCCTGGAAGCAGACAGGAAACGATACATAACGCACCCAGCGCAAAGGTTACCTAAAACCTCTGTAATCAGGTGTTTGCTCACATATTATGTGTAGAGGGTATATTCTCCACTCATTTCATATGTGTAATGTCACCAGGCATAATGGGAATTCTGTGCATGGAATGCAGGAAGAATATGACCGTGGGCAGTACCTCATGTTCAAAACACAGCTTTTAAAACAAGGGGCATTTATGCAGCAATTTGCTCTGGTATCTGAATATCATGTACAATTAATGACCAAAGGATACATCCACGTGATTCAGCTTCTGCATTTAGACACCATTTTATTAAATAAAAATTGTCATTAGGAATGTAGCAAACCCCTGCAACCAGATAGAAAATACTCTGAGCTTTGTTACTGAACAGTAGCCCATGAAAGCAAGCAGACAAGAAAAAAAATCTTAGAAAACACGCAGGCATGAAAAACAATTGAACAATTTATAAAAATATTGGCCAGTCACTGACAGATACATGATGATGATCTGAGTTGAAGATATTGTACTCATGAGGTCTGAATGATCTCTTTAACAGCAGCAGCAAAAACTACTTCCCTGCTGTGACACCACAGTGCAACTGCAGCAACTGAAATGTGCAAAAAAAAATTGTGTGGATTCTCCAACTCAGGTGACCACTGAAGCTATTTCATTTTTGTGTGTGTGCGTGCACATGCCAAGCTCACACCTTACTTTATCCAATCAGATGTAAGCATCCCCTTTCATTTCCTCCTCCTACATATATCTAGCTCTGGATCTCCTCCCTCTTCATTGAGACATTTCTTCAAATCACTGCTTTAATATTCACTTCATTCATTCATAAGGCCTACAACCGCCAAACATCCTGCTTCATGAAGTGATGATGCAATGGAGGAGAAGGCACAATCCACTCCCAGCCTCCATAAAGCAAGAAGGATGATAAATATCACTTTCATTGATATCTTTCATGCCTCCTGTTATCTCTTCAGATAATAAGATGTATTTCATATGCAACCTCATAAATTGCAGTTCACATACACCTACAAACTGAAAAATAAACTCTACTCAGCTTTGCTGCACAGCCATTGGCATATTAGACCTTGTCTAGTTTAGACTTACGGGTCTGGTTGTAACTAAAACTAATGGACAGAGGTAAATTAAAGTCAATGGCTTCGACAGAATACCAGGCTAACGTACAAAGCATGTGCAGCCAGATAGGATTAGAATGTAGTATCCAGATTTCCCATATTTCATAACCACAAAGCAAAGATCCTCACTTGTGTGCTATCATTTAAATAGCAAGATGATTTCAAACCAGGATGACCCTGGAGCAGTAGCACATATACAGTAAACAGAGAGGTAGCAAGCAACTGTAAAGGGTCAGGGAGGCCACTGGGTAAAGGGAGTGGGAGAGAGGACTCAGATCCTTTCACTGGGATAGTGTAGAAGCCAGGAAAGATCCCCACAATAGCAGGACTGTTCCTCTGCTCAAACACAGCAGCATGGGTTAGGGGGACAATTTGGCAAATGTTGGGCATATGCAATGGAACAGGGGCGCATCCATACCTGGTTCTTTAGTGAAAATTGCAGTGATGGAATACAATTAAGGGTGGCTGTTTGTCATGGTAAAACGTCAAAATATTCTTGCACAGTAAAATGTTCTCTCTCTCAAAACACTGAATGAAATGCAGATGCCCGTGGGGTGAATTCCTGGCCTAGTGGAAGTAACTAAAAGTTATGGGGGAAAAAAAGCAGTCATGAAGCACTTTAAAGGCTAACAAAATAATTTATTGGGTGGTGAGCTTTTGTGGGACAGGCCCACTTCTTCAGATCATAGCCATACCAGAACAGACTCAATATATAAAGCACAGCAGTCCAAAAATTTTTATCAAGGTTGGCAAATCAGAAAAGCAGAAGGATGGCGGAGAGGTCATCGGGTGGGGAAGTTGAGTGAGGTCAAATATCCAAGTATGTAAAAGAGTCCTTATAATGGGTCAGATAATTGCTGTCTCTGTTCAAACCACATGTTAATGTGTCAAATTTGAATATGAATGTTAGTTCTGAGCATTCCCTCTGTAGAAGGTAAAAGGGACTTTAACAACCATCTACAGAGAGAATGCTCAGAACTAACTTTCTTATTCAAATTTGACACATTAACACATGGTTGGAACAGGGACAGCAATTACCTGACCCATTATAAGAACTCTTCTACGTACTTTGTTTTATCTAATGCTTAACTTCCTTGCCCCACCACCCACCGCTGTCCCTCTGCTCTTCTGATTTGCCAACCTTGACAGCAATTTTTGGACGTCTGCGCTTTATATATGGAGTCTGTTCTGGTATGGCTATGGTCTGAAGTGGGCTTGTCCTGGGAAAGCTCATCACCTAATAAATTATTTTGTTAGTCTTTAAAGTGCTACAAGACTGCTTTTTTGTTCTGATAGACTACAGATTAACACGGCTACCTCTGTCGCTAAAAATGATGAGTACACTTAACATACCAAGCCATGTTGCAGGATTTTCCCTGCATCATAGAAGCATCCACAGGGGCTGTCACTGCACAGCAAGCTGGGGTTCTGGAAATTTCCGCCCTCATTTGGCATGGAGTAATATGCTGTGTAGACAAGACTAGAATATCACTAAAGTAATGAGAGTAAATGTTTGCAAGACAAACCTCTGGACCAGGTCTACACTTGGCCAAAATTTCAAAAGGGCCATGCTAATGGCCAAATTGGAGAATAGTAATAAGGTGCTGAAAGGAATATTCAGCACCTCATTAGCATGCTGCCAGCCGCAGCACTTCAAAAGTGCTGTGTTTCGATTGCACATGGCTCGTCTACATGGGGCCTTTTTTGAAAGAATCCTGCAAACATTGAAATCCCCCTTATTCCTATCAGCTGAAGGCCCGTGTGTATATGAACCACGTGTGATCGAAACATGGCACTTTTGAAGTGCTGCAGCTGGTGGCATGCTAATGAGGTGCTGAATATTCATTTAGTGCCTCATTAGTATTTTTTGATTTGGCCATTAGCATGGCCCTTTCAAAATTTTGGCCAAGTGCAGACACACACCTGGGCTACGTCTACACGTGCACCCAACTTCGAAATAGCTTATTTCGATGTTGCGACATCGAAATAGGCTATTTCGATGAATAACGTCTACACGTCCTCCAGGGCTGGCAACGTCGATGTTCAACTTCGACGTTGCTCAGCCCAACATCGAAATAGGCACAACGAGGGAACGTCTACACGGCAAAGTAGCACACATCGAAATAAGGGAGCCAGGCACAGCTGCAGACAGGGTCACGGGGCGGACTCAACAGCAAGCCGCTCCCTTAAAGGGCCCCTCCCAGACACACTTTCATTAAACAGTGCAAGATACACAGAGCCAACAACTAGTTGCAGACCCTGTATATGCAGCACGGACCCCCAGCTGCAGCAGCAGCAGCCAGAAGCCCTGGGCTAAGGGCTGCTGCCCACGGTGACCACAGAGCCCTGCAAGGGCTGGAGAGAGAGTATCTCTCAACCCCCCAGCTGATGGCCGCCATGGAGGACCCCGCTATTTCGATGTTGCGGGACGCGGATCGTCTACACGTCCCTACTTCGATGTTGAACGTCGAAGTAGGGCGCTATTCCCATCCGCTCATGGGGTTAGCGACTTCGACGTCTCGCCGCCTAACGTCGATTTCAACTTCGAAATAGCGCCCAACACATGTAGACGTGACGGGCGCTATTTCGAAGTTACTGCCGCTACTTCGAAGTAGCGTGCACGTGTAGACGCAGCCCTGGTGTCTAAATATGTATTTTTCTCAGGGTGAAATATTGCAACTGAGAGTCCTGTTGACTGTTTGTAAAGTATTACTCAAGGGAGTGGGACAGAACTGGGTCCTAATGAAAATATAGTTCTGTGTGAAGCTTTAAAATAATTTCAGGAAATACTTGTTTCAGTGAATGAAGCTAATCTCTTTCAACAAGGCTTCACAGCTTAGGTATTGATTCTGCAAATCTTTATTACTACTTCAAAATCTGAATGATAAACATACACATCTTGTCAATTGAAACTAGCACTGATGCAGTGTTAAGTGCTGTTATGAACTGAACTTGTGCAACTCACCATTCATTCTTGCACTTTAATACTCTGGAGTCAGTTCTGCTTATTATCATTTAAAATGTTGTTCCTACATTTTTGTAGGTAAATTCAAAAACAGGAAATATAAATCTAGCAAATTCCCAAAGCAAATATTGTCACTTAAAAATTATAACTCATAATTTCCTTCTTTTCCTGCTTGGATTCCGAAAATGTGATAAATATGTGGTGGTCATTTTACTACCTAAACTGATTTTTTGTTTTTTACATGTTTAAACAAGCTGCCAGACAAAAATGCCTGCTCTTAACACATTCATATGTCACTTTCCTGGCTATAACTTGTTCTTAGTGAAGCTAATTTGATTATGGTAGTTTATAAGCTCGTGTGCTGCTTTATCTGTAGTTGTAACCGTACTAAAATTAAATCTTAACCCCATCAGGAATACAATAAATTCCCTTCATATTCAGCAGCCGTGGGACCAGGAGGCTGCCAGGTTTTCAGATATTCTGGATAACAGAGAGGTGTACCTAGCAATGTGGTATACCTAGCAAAAACAACTAAAGGAAAAACAAGATTAAGTATTAAGAAACAAAAATGTATGCAGAATACTTCACTTATCAACAACAGTAGTGCTGTACACTGTAAACTTGGGTATTTGCTGTGTTTATTTGTATTCACTTTCACTATACTGTACTTATGGAAAACATAACTAAAATTTACTTATGGTTAAAATGCTGGAGAGTTTCATATTATAAAATGCTGCATATGGAAGAGTTTACATTATATAGAACTTTGACTATCAAATGTCAACCTAGCCTCCAGAAAAGACAAAGTACTTCAGACTGAGAGGAGGCATTAAAAAAGAGCAGGGATGGGGGGAGCAACTGGGGTGGGGAAGCAGAGGGGTTCTCAGTAGAATTCAGAATCCTGGTTATTACTGGAGGAAATAAGGCTGTCTTGATCACCACAATCACCGTTTACTATAGCCATGTCCCCTGTGCTGCAAGTACAATAGCATTGGAGTACTGTGGATTGTTACTGTTTTATCTGGCAATAAAGAAATAGGAAAGTTCATGTAAGTGAGGCTATAAACTTGTGAATAACAAGTTGCTCCTTAAATTATTTCTTCCATTTATGAAGTAGACTCGTGTTAAGGTTTTACTGGCATCCAAATGAAACTCGGCTGTGTCTGAATTCTAAATTCTCCAAGCTTAAATTTAATTCTTACTGTGTGCTTCAGCAAGAAGAGTCTGGTGTGTGTTCAGAGTTTGAATATTTGTCGTCTTCAATGCTATTTGTATAGCTTCATCTGAACGTTTTAAAGGATGTCAGTGTTTACATTTGGCCTACTTTGCCTATTAGATTCTTCTTGTGCCCTGTGACTGACTTATTCCTATGATGCCATATAAGAGACCTTAATTCTGTTAGATGTCTTATTTAAATATTTGATTTCTTTAAGTAGTTCATCTTCCCATTCCTCCTCTTCAGGAGCTTACATCAGTAACTTAAAGATCTACACTTGCCAGTGTGAATACAACCACACACAACCTATGGAGGGCCTGCCTACACTATGAAATCAGGTCAAAATTAAGGTAGATTTTTTTCTAGCACCCGATTTTGTAAAGTTGACGGTGCATGTCCATATCGGCATATGAAGTGTAGATGGAGTGAGTCCCCGCTAGCGTTGCCAGTTGACTTTATCACAATGCACTATGGGTAGCTAGCCCATAGTTCCTGCTACCCTGATGCATTGTGCATTTTTGGCCCACAGGACAAAAATGTGCTGCAGGTCATTCTGAATGTGTGTCATCAGCATCTCAGGGAGCATTTGTCTTCTCCCCCCTCTTTTGGAAAGCAACTGCAAAAAGTGGTTTTGCAAACTTTTTTTTCATATCTGTGTGGATGCTATTGCAAGGCTAGCACAGAACCCATGCAGCTTATAGAATCATAGACCTGGAAGGGACCTCAGGAGGTCATTGAGTCCAGACCCCTGCTTCAAGCAGGATCAACGCCAACTAAGAGAACAACAAGAAGTCGTCTTGTGGCACCTTATAGACTAACAGATGTTTTGGAGCATAAGCTTTCGCGGGCAAACACCCGCTTCTTCAGATGCATCTTCTTCTTGTTGTTGAACAACTTCTTGTTGTTCTCAAAGCTACAGACTAACACGGCTACCTCTCTGATACTTGTCAACCCCAACTAAGTCATCCTAGTCAGGACCTTGTCAAGCTAGGACTTAAAAACCTCTAAGAGTGGAGAATCAACCACCTCTGTAGGCAGTGCTTTCCAGTGGTTCACCACCCTCCTGGTGAAGTAGTTTTTTCCTGCTTCTCTCCTTCTGTAACTTCAGACCATTGCTCCGTGTTCTGCCACCTGACACCACTGAGAACAGTTTTTCTCCATCCTCTTTAGAGCTCCCCTTCAGGAAGCTGAAGGCTACTATTAAATCACCCCTCAGTCTTGTCTTCGCAAACTAAACAAGCCCAAATACCTCAGCCTCTCCACATAGATCATATGCTCCAGCCCCCTAATCATTTTCGATGCCTTCTGCTAAACCTGCTCCAGCACATCCACATCCTTTCTATAATGGCGGGGGGGCCAACACTGGATGCAGTACTCCAGATGTGGCCTCACCACTGCCAAATAGAGAGGAACAACAACTTCTCTAGATCTGCTCGAAATGCTCCTCCTAATGCACCCCAATATGCCATTAGCCTTGTTGGCTACAAGAGCACACTGTTGACTCATACCCAGCCTTTCATCCACCATATCCCCTAGGTCCCTTTCTGCTGCACTGCTGCTTAGCCAGTCGGTCCCCAGCCTATAACAATGCTTGAGATTCTTCCATCCCAAGTGCAGGACTCTACACGTCTCCTTGCTGAATCACATCAGAATTCTTTTGGTCCAATCCTCCAATTTATCCAGGTCACTCTGGATTTTCTCTCTACCCTCCAACATATCTACTTCTCCCCCTAGCTTGGTGTCATCTGCAAATTTGCTGAGAATGCAATCCAATCTCTCATCCAGGTCATTAACATGTTGAACAACACTGGCCCCAGACCCTAGCCTTGGGGCACTCCACTTGAAACCAACCGCCATCTAGATATTGCGCCATTGACCACTACCCATTGGGTCTGACCATAAAGCCAGTCACATCCACTGACTTCCCTATTCCACAGAACCTGTTACCTCATCATAGAAGCTAATCAGATTAGTAAGGCACAACTTGCCCTTGGAAAATCCATGTTGACTACTTTTGATCATTTCTCCTCTTCAAAGTACTCCAAAATTTATTCATTGAGGATCCTCTCCATTATTTTCCCAGGGACTGAGGCAAGGCTGACTGGTCTATAGTTTCCTGGATTGTCCTCCTTTCCTTTTTTAAAGATGGGCACTACATTTGCCTTTTTCCAGTCATCTGGGATCTCTCCCAATCTGAGTCTTCAAAGACAATGGCCAAAGCCTTGGCAATGCCATCGGCCAATTCCCTTGGTACCCTTGGGTGCATTAAATCCAGACCCATGGATTTGTGTACATCTAGTTTTTCTAGGCAGCTTTTAACTCACTCCTTCCCCACTGAGAGCTGCCCTCCACCTTCTCATACTGTATTGGCTAGCACTGTAGTGTGGGAGCTGTCCTTGTCTGTGAAGACAGACAAAAAAAGCATTGAGTACTTCAGTTCTTCTGATGCCATCTGTCACTGGGTTACTTCTCTCATCCAGTAATGGCCCCACGCTTTCCCTAATAACTCTCTCATTGTTCACGTGCCTGTTTAAGCCCTTCTTGCTACCCTTAACATACCTTGCTAGCTGCAGTTCCAACTGTGCTTTTGCTTTCTTGATTATTGCCTGGCATTGTTTAGCCATATATTTATACTCTTCCTAAGTCAATTGTTCACGTTTCCATTTCTTAAACACACCCTTTCTGAGTTTAAGCTGACTAAGGATTTCCCTGATAAGCCAAGCTGGTTGCCTACCATATGTGCATTTCTTACTACGCAGTGGAATGGTGTGTTCCTGTGCCTTCAACAAGACTTTAAAATACTGCCAGTTCTCTTGAACGCTTTTCCCCTTCATGTTCGTTTCCCAAGGAATTCTGCTCATCAGCTCTCTCAGGGAGTTGAACTCTGCTCTCTTGAAATCAAGGCTCTGTATATTACTGCTCACCTTTCTTCCTTTTGTCAGGATCCTGAAATCTGCCATCTGATGGTCGCTGCAGCCCAGATTGCCACTCACTTCTATTTCTCCTACTAGCTCTTCCCTGTTTGTGAGCAGCAGGTCAAGTTGTGCACAGCCCCTAGTCGATTCCATCAGCACTTGTACCAAGAAGTTATCCCCAACTATCTCCAAAAACTTCCTGGATTGTCTGTGTGCTGCTGTATTGGTCTCCCAACAAATGTCTGGGTGATTAAAGTGTCCCATGAGAACCAGGGCCTGCAATTTGGAAGCGTCTGTTAGTTGTCTGAAGAAATCCTCAAAACTGTTGTGACAAACATTATGAGCACCTCTCACATTGCTCTGTAGTATGTGTGGGCGTAAGCAGCTGTGTCAATGCTGAGAACACCAAGGAAGACATGGATGTAAATGAATGCAAGACACTGAAGAGGAGGAACGGGATGTGCTGGCTGTACTAGATGCTTTATACACCGTGGCATGCCAGTTCTGATGCCATGAAACATGCTTAGACAGGTGGGACTGTGTTTTTCTGTGGGTGTGGAACAGTCAGCAGGGGCTGCAAAACTTCCACATGCATAAGGCCA
Organism: Carettochelys insculpta; assembly: GCF_033958435.1. Classification (NCBI taxonomy): domain Eukaryota; kingdom Metazoa; phylum Chordata; order Testudines; family Carettochelyidae; genus Carettochelys; species Carettochelys insculpta. The sequence continues at coordinate 29,536,302 of NC_134144.1, forward strand.
ATTTCATGGAACCTTGCAAATTGTTTTCCCCCGCCCTGAAATGCTGTGATACCAAAATGATACCTGCTCTGATAATTCAGAAGCATGTAGTAATTGCAGAGTGGCATTTTGCAATACCAGACATCTGCCAGTCAACGGGCAATCAGTTCACAGTCAGCAAGCCTATGGCAGTGGCTGTTATGGTCCAGGTAGCCAAGCAGTTAATACCCTTCTGCTATGAAATATAGTGACTCCGGAAAATGTGCAGGACATAGTGGCTGGTTTTGCCATAATGGGTTTCCCAACTGCTGTGGGGCACTAGAGGGAATGCACATCTCTCTCCTGGCACCAGATCACCATTGCACAGAGCGGGAGATGAGCAATAAACTCAGAGGGCCTGAGACTTTGGATTATACACTCTCAATGACTGCACCAGGTGGCTGATCTGTAAACCAAAGATGACTGAAAACTCTGGGCAAAGTAATGTAGTGCAGTTGCAGCACAGTGCCCTGAGAGGAGAAGCGCATAGGAGGCAGCATCCTGATAACACACAATTACAAAATGTAGATACAAATACAAAATCTGCCAGAATTTAATGTTTGGATCCCCTGCTTGCTGTTCAGAAACATAAGTAATCTACAACACGTATTGGGGTTCAGAGAGGGAGGGTGGTTTTGGTTTTTAATTGAAATAGTTGTGGGATCCTCTTGAGTTGTGTGGAGTGATAGACGCTGATTCACAGCACATTTTTTAGCAAAACTTGAAGTATTTGGGTGGATGGTGAAATTATACTTTCATGTGCCTAGGCAATTGAAATATTGTAGCTAGAAATCAAAGGAGGGTATTTTTATGCCTAATCACTTGGGGAATTTTTCATACTGCTAAAATGTTTCTCTGAGTTCATTCAGGCATCTGATGATCTGATTGGATTGCAGCCAGAAGCTATCTTAACCAGTTTGAGTGTGTGAGCAGTGAACAAATAATTCTGGGGTGTGAAATTTCAAATAAAAAGCTTTCAAATCTTTTTTCAAGCACAAATGATTGAAATCTCATTTAAAAAGCAAACTCATGAAACAGCATTAAACAACAAAAGAGAGGTGCAACCATAAATACCCAGCATTTCTTCATATACTAGTATCTGCAATATGTCTTGTGTCATGAGCTCAAGTTTTTATAGACCATAAAACAACCAAACCATTCCATCTAATACAACCTTTTTTCTTCTAAACTGGAATTTGTGTTTGCAGCTGAGTTTGGCAAAGCTAAGCTGAAGCTTACTGTACTATTCACGGCCCTATCTATTCTATCATCTGCAGGTACTACAAGCAAAATCATTTTTTCAGAATTCATTTTCATTTTGCAAAAAAAAAAAAAACTGCCTTAGAAACATGATTAGAATAAAAATAGATACAGTATTGTCTTAATGAGATTACAGGTAGCCTCATATAGTCCTGAGGGGTGTGTCCTAATCATTTCAAAGTTGGAAACAATGAAAATGGCCATTTAAAAGTCAAATTTTATTCACTGCTGTTTAATTTAGGAGAAACATCCAGCTAACAATGTGTCCCAATGTGTCCCAATCCCAGATTTTCCTCTTTCAATCAAAATTTCATCTGCAGGTGTACAGGGCCAAAATAATATCTAACCACTGGACATTGGACAGAAACATCAGTTTCCAATGTTTTATGCAGTTATGTTAACATGAAAATTTTGATCCAATATTGGCTTGTTGCTCTTCCTGACTCTCCTGTGTGTGTCTCTGCTACTTTGACTTAAAGTAAATTAAAACTACAATAATATTTTCCTAACATTACTTTTCCAAGTAAAGCAATAGCTATAGTTGCCATAGAGATGCTATACAATCACGGTGGGGGACGTGTGTCACTTTTTATGGCACAAATGCCCTTGCAGTAAAGATCATCTCTAATAAAATTAGGGCAGTGCTATTAAAAACACTTTGAACTTCTGGGCTTGAACAGGTCCACTTCTGTCGCTGAGCTGAGGTTTGTTTTTGTTCTTCTCCCAGCTACGTGCATTATTCAGCTGCTGACTTGCCAGGCTGCATGGTACCTACCTAAAGTTTGTTTCTTTCTTATGCTGGTATCTTCTGCATATGGCATTTTCTGCAACACTTTGAGTCTGTTCACTATCCTGTTGAGCATGATTTTTTATCCATGTTTCAGCAGAGTTCTTTTTAATGCATTCCAAGTTTCACAATTATCAGACTCTGACTTTTCCCAAATTTTCATGTACTGGAATTTTTCATCCCACAAGCAGCAGCACTGATTTTTAACAAATATGTTCTGCAGAGGATAAGGAAGCTAGTGTCAAGGTGTTAGCGTGCTTGCAGGGCTTGTACAAGGAGCCTTCTTGCCTTTTAGTCACTGGAGGAAAGCACTGAGAATTTAGAACTCCCATAATATGTATGTGTTTATCCGTCATTTCATCTATTTCCCAAGCTTCAGTATCTTTCCCTTGGCTCTCCTAATGTGTTTCTTTATTTCCTATTGACTGTTCTCAGTTTTGATTTACTTGATCTTTTTTTCTATTTAGGTCAAGAAACTTGTGTTACAAAGAGCATTTATCGACTTTTTAAAATATTGGAAGAGCTGGGCAAACAAATTCTCAGCAAATTCTTTATCCTTTTTAAAGCCTGGGTTGCATGTCCCACTATAGTTCTTGATACTTTAGGGACTTTTTAGAAATATTTCTTTTGAATTGCTATTTCTTTGCATAAGCATCTAACATTCTAAAGCATTGACTATCACAAGTGAGCTATTAGCCAAGATCAAATAGTTAAAATGTAATAGACTGAACTTTGCCTCCATCCCCCCAAGGACAATACCATATATATAATATAAAAGTGATGCAGTATAATCTGTTACTGCATGTTTAAAGGAAATGGAGAAACTGCTATATTTTTCCACTATATGAATAGATTTAATTCTCTAGAATGGTGCTTTCGTCACTGCAGCAATCGGAGAGACAATAAAATTCTTACACATCAGCTGGCTGGAACTTGCCTCTGGATATAAAGTAGTGGAGGACTTTGTTATGGACTCAAGGTGTCATGCAGCAAGGTCCCATGCAAGCAGAGCATATGAGCAGACCTGGAGTGTTGCCAAAGTGCACAATGCCTTGCAAGGTTGAGTCTCAAATTCCCAGGCAAAATAATCATTCACAAAAGTGAATCAAACATTCATGTGGTACAGAGCAAGAAAAGGCTATTTGGCCCAAAATGCCTTTCCCCTCCAAGTTTACCACCTCCTTGCTTTGCAACGGTTTCCTCCTTTCTCCATAACAGCCAGTTAACTCAAATACTAAAGAGTAATACTACTTGCTTTGTAATCACAGTCTGAATGAATTCCCCTGAAAGATAGCTGAGAGAGGGAGAGGCATTAAGATCAAACCTTATTTATACAAACTCACCTAGTGCAGATAACACTAAGCTAGGGGGAAAGGTAGATAAGCTGGAGGGTAGGGATAGGGTCCAGAGTGACTTAGACAAATTGGAAGACTGGGCCACAAGAAATCTGGTGAGGTTCAATAAGGACAAGTGCAGAATCCTGCACTTGGGCCGGAAGAATCCCAAGCATTGTTACAGGCTGGGGTCTGACTGGCTTAGTAGTAGTTCTGCAGAAGAGGACCTGGGAGTTGTAGTGGACGAGAAGCTGGACATGAATCAACAGTGGTGCCATTGCAACCTAATATACCATTAGCCTTCTAGGCTACATCAACAGGAGCGTTGCCAGTAGATCCAGAGAAGTGATTATTCCTCTTTATTCAGCTTTGGTGAGGCTGCATCTGTAGTACTGTGTTCAGTTCTGGGCCCCCAATTATAGGAAGGATGTGGACACACTGGAGAGGGTCCAGCGGAAGGTGACCAAAATAACGGGGGGGCTGGAGCATCTGACCTACGAAGAAAGGGTTGAGAGAATTGGGTTTGCTTAGTCTGCAGAAGAGAAGACTGAGGTGGGGACTTGATAACAGCCTTCAACTTACTGAAGGGAGGTTGCAAAGAGGCTGGAGAGAGGCTGTTCACAGTGGTCACAGATGGCAGAACACGGAACAATGGTCTCAAATTGCGGCTGGGAAGGTCCAGGTTGAACGTTAGGAAAACTTTTTCACTAGGAGAGTGGTGAAGCATTGGAATGATTTACCCAGGGAAGTAGTGGAGTCTCCATCCCTGGAGGTGTTCAAGTCTCAGCTTGACAAAGCCCTGGCTGGACTGATCTGATGGGTTTGGTCCTGCCTTGGTCAGGGGGCTGGACTTGATGACTTTTTGGTCTCTTCCAGCTCTATTGTTCTATGATTCACCTACTCTGCCTAGACATCTAGCAGCTAGGGTGGTGTTGCTGAAAGTGTTACACTTTGGCTTGTGTTGGGTTACAAATTACTTTAGTATTGAATGCAGGAATAGTGAAATGTTGTCTTGATTTTTTTCATTATTGTATGAATATAAGGAAGCTGGACTGTGCTTAACCTGTCCTATGTGAGGTGGGTCACCCTCAGCTGAAAGGACACCATTAAGCCAGGGGGTCAGATACCAGAACCCTGTGAAAGTAAGAAAGGCAGAGACTTCCCTAAGGGATCCCAGACCTGTGTCTCCCCAGTGCTCAATGGTTGAACAGAATAGGATTCATTAGGAGCCTCCTTTTATTTTAAATGCTTGATCAGACGTGGGACTGTTTCTCCCCAGTCCATAAGAGGTGGCAATCCCTAAGAGACTGCTGTGCAGAGATCACAGCAGAGATGCAGGTGGCAGCAGAAAGTGACTGACTAGCAAATTAGTGGCTGGAGAGGTGGTGAGTAGGATGAATAACTGGTGAGGCAGTGGCTAGCTGGTCAGCCAGCCAAAGCGTGTGCTCAGATGGCAGAGCAAGCCAGTGCCTAATTCCCCAGTTGGAAGGTGAACTCATGCAGTCGTACACCCAAATCCTGAGTCTCCTGTGGCCAAAGACACCCACTGTGACTGGGATGTGCAAAAAAGTAGAGCACATCAGACTACATGACTTTTGCCCCTTCAGGGAGAGAGCTAGCAAGACTGCTCTCTGAGAGATGAAAGATGTGGAATGCTATCTTCAGGCTCTGATTGCAAATGGCATCATTAGAGTCCTGTGGCCCATACACCTCTCCCATTGTGATAGTTGACGAAAAGAATGGGAAAATCTGGATGTGTATCGAGTACTGCACTCTAAACTGCCCTTTTGTTACGGACCAATACACCATGCCTCAAGCACAAGATGTAATAGTGTGTTCTGGGAACCTAGTGTTTCTCCATCTTGAATCTTTTGAAGTGGATACCACCAGAACCCTCTGGGATCAGAAGGTAAGGAGAAGATAACCATCATCTGCCCAGTAGGGTTTTCAGTTGGAACACATTCCTCAAATGATTTCTGGGGCACCTGCTATCATACAGTGTCCTACAGACTGTGTTGCAGGAGACATGAACTTACTGCAAGTCTGAATATATTTGGTGACCTGATAGTATTTGGAAAAGCAGGAAGAAAGACTTCATCGAGTGCTTCAGAGGTTGGAGGCCTATGGATGGAAGCTTTGCTAGTTCCACAGAACAGTAGTGAAGTATGCAGGTCACATTGCATCCCAAGAGGAAGTGAGCAATAGCTCTACTTTTCAACCTAGTCAGTAAAGTGTCACTGTTTGAACGAAATAGCTGTGCTTGAATTCTAAGGTAGTAGTCAATTTCATTTGTATGGTCTTAGTCCTGTCTTTAGTTCAACCAATGAAGTATTGCTGGTTGACTTGGGAGGGACCCAATATATTACATCCTACTGTCTAGTCCTCTTTCTAGTATGAATGATTGTTTCATTCCTCTTTTGATAATTTTGAATACATCTCTTCAGGAAAACTGGAACTTATTCTAAGGATTGGGTCAACTTCATTATGGTTTCTTCATGAGACGTGCACATGTTGTATCCTGGAAGTACATTAGTTATACTGTTATGCTGATTCCAAGGAAATATAAATTTCCCTATAGAAATGTGATCAATGCAAAAATTAAATTTAATATGCACAGTCTTATAAGTCACATCTATTACAATTCCTCAGAACTGCCACATGCTGGGATACTCTGTAATACAGTCTGTCCGAAAAGCTATTCTGCTCAATAAATGGTGAGATCTGCCCCATGCAGAAGGCCGGTACAAGAACTATGCACAACTTAAGTCTTACTTCATGGGGAGATATAATGTATAGTCTCTGTACTGATCTTCCCACAGATGAGTTTCACCCTATTATACGTAAGAATAAAATAAAATTTATATGTGAAAGGCTTTTCACCTAGGCTACAGCTGTACTTCATTCAATGATCTTCATCAGTTGCCATTAGTGTCTCAATTATCCAATCATAAAATCCTTTGACTGGAAGGGACCTCAGGAGGTCATTGAGTCCAGCCCCCAGCCAAAAGCAGGATAAACCCCAACTAAACCATCCCAGTCAGGACTTTGTCAAGCTAGGACTTAAAAACCTCTAGGGATGGAGATTCCACCACCTCTCTGGATAGTGCATTCCAGTGCTTCACTACCCTTCTGGTGAAATAGTTTTTCCCAATATCTGCCCTTCACCTCCCCTTCTGTAACTTTAGACCATTGTTCCTTGCTCTGCCACATGTCACCACTGAAAACATCTTCTCTGCATCCTTTTTAGAGCCCCCCTTCAGGAACCTGAAGACTGCTATTAAATTGCCCCTCAGTCTTCTCTTCCGGAAACTAAATAAGCCCAGCTCCCTCAGCCTCTCCTCACAGGTCATGTGCTCCAGCCCCCTAGTCATTTTCACTACCGTTTGCTGGAACTGCTCCAATATATCCATATTCTTTCTATACTGGGGGGATCTGAATTGGATGCAATACTACAGATGTAGATTTATCAGTGCTGAATAGAAAGAAATAACTTCTCTAGATCTGCTGGAAATGCTCCTCTTAATGTACCCTGATATTCCATTAGCCATCTTGGCTACGAAGGCACACTGACTCATATGCAGCCTCTCATCCACTGTAATCCCCAGGGCCTTTTCTGCTGTACTGCTACGTAACCAGTCAGTCCCCAGCCTGTAACAATGCTTGGGATTCGTCCGTCTCAAGTGCAGGACTGTGCATTTGTCCTTGTTGCACCTCATCAGATTACTTTTGGCCCAGTCCTCCAATTTATCACTCTGGACCCTAATGTGTTACAATATGTTAATTATATAACAATAATAGTACTTTCATGCAAGATGAGTTTGTAGATACCGATACAGACGCACTCCCTCTCAGGGGTGTCCTCTTTCTTGAAAGTTCAAATTGGTAACCCTACTTATGTGCTCCCCTGGCTGCTAAGCATGCAGACTGTGGTTTCTCTTCTGAAACTCCACAGGTTGCCAGTCAGCTCCAAACTGAGCCAGGCTCCTGATTTTTCTCCTCCCTCCAAGCCTGGCATTGGTTGCAAAGCGAGATGGAGCTGGCTTGGCCCAGAGGCTCTTTTTACCCTTTCAATGCCAGCCCCTTCTTTCCGCACTTCCTCACAATGCCCTTCAAGGTTTTATTAAAAAGTTCCACCAACCTGTAGATCTGTGGGTTGTAAATGGAAATTCTTAAGACTTTCAGATTTAAGCTGCACATCTCTCTCATTAATTGTGACATGAAATTGATCTCTTGATTGATACTTATTTCTTTGGGAGAATACTTTTATAAGCTCCATGGCAATATCTGCTATCTTTGTAAGTTTGAGGGGCTTTGTCCAGGAGAATGTGTGGCATAGTCTCTGATCACCAATATATATTTTGTGTGCTGCTGTGCAGTTTTCCAGGCGTCCTATTTAAATCTATTCTTATCCTTTCAAACATTGATTGAACCACAGGAGATAGCTTTAGGGATCTCACCTGGTTGCATCCCCAATATTCAGGGCATTAAGAACAATAGTCCCACATTCCTTTACAGACACTGGGCAAATAAGAAAGTCATGATCATTCTTCAAGAATTTTTTCTCATCCAAGGGATGCTTCACAAGATATATCACTGGTAGTTTCAACACCTCCCTTCAGAATTGCTTGAAAAATGAGGAGTTACAGCCTGACCTCCCTGGCTGGAGGTCTGTCACAAGTCTGTGGGAATCTGTATCCTTGCAATTCAAAAGGTGGCTATTGGCCTAATTGTTTGATTTAGAATAAATAATGGCATAGAAAGTACACTTAGGACAGAATAATCTAGCCCCTAGTTTACTAACGGAAATAATGATGAACCTGCCTTGTGCCAGTTTGATATAGTCTGCAGCTGACAAAGAAAAAAAACTCAATATTTTAATTCTTAAGAAATCCTTTGAAGAGATTATATTGCTCCATTAGGTTCTGGAGCTGTCATCTCAGGCATTTCTAATACAGGAGTGTCACATGTGAATGATAACACCAACCTATAACTTAGGCCTGCAAATAGGATATGAATTCTCCAGATAGTTCTTCTCAATATTTAAAAGATTCTCTCACCTTTATGTCAGTATTATCCTGGCTCCCACTGACTTCAAGTGGAAAAAGCTTTTCGTGCTTTGGTTCCCCCCCGGCCCCAGGATGCAGGAATGTCCTTCTGTAGTTAGGAACTGGGACAAAGTCTCTGTACCTCATTTAGATTCCTCCACTTGTTTTTCTTATTTACAAGAGAAGGCCAGAAATAAAAAAAAAAGTTTAAAAATGTCTAACATGTTGCCTTGTCTAACAATACAAAGAGACATTACTTGGAATAAAGTCTACTAATGAAACAGTATTTGCTGTATTAACTTCCACATAAAATTTCATTTTATAATAGAATTTCTGTACCACAATGTCATCATGAGGGTATATGTACTTAAGAGAGTTAACTGTTTGGAAACTGAAAGATGTTTTATACAGAAGCAGCCAAAACAATACCCCTTTGAAATCCTTTTGTAAACAACAAAAAAATGTGCATGTTCTTCTTCTTTTTGAGTGAGCTTTTTGGTGTATGTTTTTTAGTAGATCACAGCAAACTTGATATTTGTACCTTGTGTATGTTATCAGTGTTTTCACAAATGATAAAAGGTAAATCAGCAAAACAACTATTTTTGCCACAAAATATACAAATGAAAAATAATTTGCAAACCAAAACCACTTCTGGCATAATTGGGATTTCAGATGTGAAATATGTGTTTTTATGCTGTTTAATTAGGTTTCTGGACCTAAACATTTGTGTTAATTGTTGCTTAAAGTCCAATGAGCTATGACAATTTGTCAATTGAGGCTCTCCATCTTGGTGAATTGACTCAATCTGCTGATCTGAATACCTGACAAACTACAGAACCATCCCTGAAATCCCTTCAGTAATGAAAGAAATTGTTTTCACGAGCCACCTTTAACTAAAAAGCTGTAGTCTTCAGGTTTTGTTGAGACAAACTAGAGTTAAGTACTCAGAAAGAATGACAAGTTTACAAAATTTTGAAAAGTTGACATTTACTGAAGGAAAAAATTAAGTGTGGCATTCGTATTGCATTTACAACAATTCCTGTGACTGAAAATATAGCAGTATTGGACCAGCAGAGCAAACTGTGAGTCGCTATAGGGTTGTGGAATTGGTTCTGTGCAGTGTGAAAAGGCCAAGATAGTTTTACAATTTTTAAAATACTTTTACAGCCACTTCAGTTGCACCAGCTGTTATCCTAACTCTTCTGGTGGGTTTTGTCCTTTCATAAAACAAAACTGCAGTATTCTACAGAGGCAGCTGTAGACTCTGCCACGTGCTGTAGTGAAGTGCTAGGTTTGGCTCTGTTGCTACATAACAGTTCTATTGTTAGAAGGTCTAGACCAGTCAGGTGGCTGCTACCCGCAAAGGTGATTTATATTAAAAGGAGGGTTTTGACTGAATAAATTTAAAAGCCTAATTAGAAGTGATCGGAAAATAAATTTTCACGCACAGAAATTGTTATGGGTGTTAGCAAATTGAAAATGAACTGTTCTGATGGAAAAATTGAACATTTCTGTTTAATTGAAGCCTATTTTTTAGGAACTTTTGCTATAAAGATTTTTTTTGAACAGCCGTAGGTCCTTTTACTTAATCCGTGTAGCACAAAGTATTTATTGATATACAGCTTTCAATATGCTGTTCTGAAGTCAGAAAGCTTTTCATGTGGCCTTATTCTAACTAAATCATGTTTGTGTGCTCTGAAAAGTAGCTCTAATCTAAGAAATGTCCTTTATGGGTGAAGAATTGAATCTGTAAGTCTCGGGGGTTGTCAGCAGGTGGATCCCATTATCTGTCACAGGTTCAGCTTTCCCCAGATTTATTCTACTAAGGGAAAGCAAGATCTTTTTGTCTTCGGTATTTTGGATGCCAGGTGATCTTAAACAAATGTTAAATGTGCATGGAAAGTAAATATTATATTTGTTTTCCATGGCCATTTGCACAAGAGACCTGAACAAGGCCCTTTGGTGGACATCAGGTTATGCAGAACTATGAATCACATTGTTATCCCCTGCCTCCAGTGTGCAGGAGGGAGTCTTGATTGAATTATGTCAGAAGTGGGGAGCCCATGGTCCAGATCCTGAGGCTTGGAGATCCTTTCTCCCCAGCATCTGGCCCATGGCAGTTGAAGGTGGGGTAGCCTGAGCCTTGTAGGATAAAATCACGTAAGGTAGGGCTGAATCTGGCCCGTGGGCTCTTCCTGATGGGGGGCTGGAAGGGGTTCTAGGATCTGGCTTCTCTGCACCACTTTCACTCCCCTTCTTCCTCCCCCAGCTGGAGAGACAGGAGTTACAGGAAGCACAAACTGGAGAGGCTTTTTCCCCACCCCTCTGATTGGTTTAAATTCCAGTCAGTCAGAGAAGCTGGGGTCAGTTCCTTAGAGAGGCAGGGGAGCTGTGCCAAGTAAATGCTCCCCTATGGCATAGACTTTGCACCCCCACCCTGCTTCTGTGCCCCCATCACCCAGACCCCCCAATTCCCATACTGCTCCTGCACCCCCTTCCACTCAAAATCCCCAGCCCACTTCCTGGCAGCCCCATGCCACAATGAACCTGTCATTTTTGTCCTCACCCCAGAACCTTGAGAGACCTACAAAATCTACTAGCCATGGCCTCCCTAGGCTCTGGAGCTGGTATATGAGGGGAGCGTCTTGATTTTTTTCATTGTCCGTCAGGGTCCAGTCAATGAAGTGGGGGTCTTTGCTCCTCACTTGTATGACCCATGACTCCAAAATGGTTCCCCACCCCTCTGTCAATTGGTCAATAGCTACCTAGCACAACCAGACTTCCAGCTGTACAAGCTGGGCAACGTAGCCCTAGCCTTTGCCTTACAAGTTAGCAGTCCAGCATTCTAATCCCTTTATATCATCCCCCTATGAGATGCAGCCATGACGCGAACTACCAGAGAAATCCCAGATCCACTAACCTCAAAGGATCAGTTTCCCAACTTTACCTTAAACCACCATTGCTATGTAATGCACTACATGATACAAAAAGAGTTAAGTTAAGAGAATATAGAGATTGATGGAAACAAATGGTTACAGTACAAAACAAAATCATACAAGGTCAAGTAGGGCTTAGGTTTACTAAGCATTACCTATCCTAGCTAATAAAGTAGACAGGAAAGTTCAGTTTGTTGCAGATCTGGCTGACTTCATAAGAAACCAAGGTATGCTCAGGGGACAAACAGAGACCAGTGTGACCAATCACCACTAAGGATATGTTTATGCTGCAGTCAGAGGCATGACAGCATTAGACAGACAGATATATTTAAGCTAGCTTTGACCAAGCTAGTTCAAATAACAATAGCAATGAATCCACAGCAGCACGAGCTGTACGAGCCCTACCAGAAGAATGATTATTTATGCAAGTGGCTAGCCCATTCTGTTATGTCATCACTGCAAGGGTTATTTGACCTGGCTATTGGAAACTTGGACCAAGGTCTAGGGAGGGATATAAATGTACAGCTTGAGAATGCAGGGCCATTATCAGGAAGGTGAAAGCGCAACTGGAAATGCAACTCGTGAGGAATGTGAAGGATAACAAGAAAAGTTTCTACAGGCACATTAGCAAGAAGAAGGTGATCACAGAGAGTGTGGGGCGCCTCCTGGATGAGGGAGGTAACCCAGTGACAGATGATGTAGGGAAAGCTGAAGTACTTAATGCTTTCTTGTCCTCTGTCTTCATGGACAAGGACAGCTCCCAGACTAATGCGATAAGTGATGCACTGTGGAATGAAAGTGGACAGCCTTTGGTGGGGAAAAAACAGGTTAGGAGCTATCCAAAAAAGTTATATGTACATAAATCCATGGGCCCGGATGAAATTCATCCGAGGGTTCTGAGGGCTCAAGGATTCTCAGGGAGTTGGCATATGTCATTGACGAGCCCTTGGCCATTATCTTTGAAAAGTCATGGAGATCAGGAGAGATCCTGGATTACTGGAAAAAGGCAAATGTAGTACCTATCTTTAAAAAAGAGAAGAAGGATGATCCAGGGAACTATAGGCCGGTCAGTCTTACATCAGTCCCTAGAAAAAAATCATGGAGGGGCTCCTCAAGGAAGTCATTTTGAGGCAATTGGAGGAGGGGAAAGTGATCAGGAATAGTCAGCATGGATTCATGAAGGGCAAGTCATGCCTCACCAATCTGATTAGTTTCTACGATGAGAAAACTGGCTCTGTGGATGGGGAAAATCAATGAATGTGATTTATCTTGACTTTAGCAAAGCTTTTGAGACCGTCTCCCACAATATTCTTGTCAGAGTTAAAGGAATGTGGATTGGATAAATGGGCAGTAAGATGGATAGAAAGCTGGCTAGAAGGTCGGGCCCAGCAGGTAGAGGTCAACGGCTCAGTGTCAAGATGGTGGTCGGTTTCTAGTGGAGTGCCCCAAGGTTCAATTCTGGGCCTGTTCTGTTCAATATATTTATCGATACCTGGATGAGGGGTTGGATTGCACCCTTAGCAAGTTTGTGGATGACACTAAGCTTGAGGGAGAGGTAGATACACTGGAGGGTAGGGATAGGGTCCAGAGTGACTTAGACAAATTGGAAGACTGGGCCACAAGAAATCTGGTGAGGTTCAATAAGATCAAGTGCAGAGTGCTGCACCTGGGCCGTAAGTATCCCAAACATTGTTACAGGCTGGGGTCTGACTGGCTTAGTAGTAGTTCTGCAGCAAAGGACCTGGGAGTTGCAGTGGATGAGAAGCTGGACATGAGTCAATGGTGTGCTGTTGTAGCCAAGAAGGCTAATGGCATATTAGGTTGCATCAAGAGCAGTGTTGCCAGTAGATTCAGATAAGTGATTATTCCTCTTTATTCAGCTTTGGTGAAGCCGCATGTGGAGTACTGTGTCCAGTTCTGGGCCCCCAATTATAGGAAGGATGTGGATACACTGGAGAGGGTCCAGCGGAGGGTGACCAAAATAATTAAGGCGCTGGAGCATATGACCTATGAAGAAAGGTTGAAGGAATTGGGTCTGTTTAGTCTGCAGAAGAGAAGACTGAGGTGGGGACTTGATAACAGCCTTCAACTTACTGAAGGTAGGTTGCAAAGAGGCTAGAGAGAGGCTGTTCACAGTGGTCACAGAAGGCAGAACACGGAACAATGGTCTCAAGTTGCGGTTGGGAAGGTCCAGGTTGAACATTAGGAAAAACCTTTTTTCACTAGGAGGGTGGTGAAGCATTGGAATGATTTACCCAGGGAAGTAGTGGAGCCTCCATCCCTGGAGGTGTTTAAGTCTTGCCTCGACAAAGCGCTGGCTGGGCCGATCTGATGGGTTTGGTCCTGCCTTGGTCAGGGGGCTGGACTTGATGGCTTTTTAGGTCTCTTCCAGCTCTATTGTTCTATGATATCAAAAGCAGATTGGATACGTCTGTGTATGCTGCAGTCACGGCTCTGAAAGCCACGTGGTCATATCCAGTAGTCTGGCCTGCACATGTAGTTCTACATTGATTTTTAATTATTCTGGTGAAGACACGTAATTTATGAAAATGAACTGTGCCTATGTCTGCATGTATATGTCAGTATTACTGCACCCCCATGGGCTGTGATTATAATTATAGTCAGTATAGTTGACCTGGTTGGCTTTTGTGTTGTCAAACTGTAATTGACACAATTCATTTTTGAATATCAAGTGTGAAATAACAGGGCAAAATAAATCTGCAAATTTTCAATGACTCATTCTAAAGAAATATATTTGAAGCAGTTGGGATCTTGCTCCAAAAGCAGATAGGGATTCCAACAGAGTATTTGTTGTTAATTGTTTGGTGTCAAGATCTGCTGTGTGCATGAGAGAAAGAGATGCTGTATTGGTGGACTTGATTTAGGTTTACCATAATTTATTTGGCCCTTGATTATTAAATTACTACAATTTGAATTAATGTAGTAAGTATTATGTACCATGTGACATCAATTTGTGCTGAATAATTTAAGCTATTTCCCTCAAATTACTGAAGTAAAATATCCTTACTTGAAGGCTTTCCTAATAGTCTAGTTGTACTGATGCTATTTCTCTCTTTAACTACTTGACGTGAAACTGTTTTTCAAATATGAAAATCATTTTCAAATGCATCTAGGCAGCAGAATCCAGCATTAATTTGGGTCATAAAATGATTATATAACAAAGCAAATAATTTTTTCTAACCTGTGTTAGTCTGTGTGACTAAGGACCCTTTCAGGGAAAAAATTAGCGTGGGTGTGTTTTATATATTTCTCTCGTTTTGCTAGATAAAAAAAAAAAATCTTGCTGATAATACAGATGCAGCAAGCTCAGAACCATTAAGTTGACGGTGTGATTTATCCCACTTCACTCTGCTTTATAAGAAAAATGTATCACTTGTGTGTGCTTTCTTCTGTTTACAGCTTTGTCAGAAATAGGTCTCACGATTACTTTTATAGATAAACTACACACACCATCTTCGTTCTTCACCGTGTTCATTCACATGCACACAAATTCATTCTCCAAACAGAGTATGTTGTCATTGCATGCTTGTGATGGAGTTTCTGATCAGCCAGTATAAAACTGAGATTGAGAGACTTTAGCTACTCTTCTGTTATTTCTCATGAAGCAAAGCTCTAGCACACATCTGATTTCTTACTAAATCTTGCATGAAATAGTGAAGAGCTGGTCACCAGATATTCAGACTCTAGCAAAATCTCACATTGCTTACTTAGAGATATTCAAGCATTTATTCCCATTTGCCTGTTAGGTTTGCGGTGAAATGCAGCTAACAGGCTGCTATTTTCTGCTCTATTTTAATGTATATATGAGTACTTGGGGAAGGGGGCAAAGAGACAAAAGACCCAAATAAATCCATCTTACCCTGTGTATGACTGTCTAGACTAGACGATTTAGTAGACAAAATGGCCATCACTGACTATCCTCATTCCACCAAGTTTCTGTGATGCCTATTATACCAATATTCTCCTTTAATACAAGACACTCAAGTTCACCAACTTTATTATTTAGACTTGTAACATTTGTGTATAATTGTTTAAATTAAAAATTTCTCACAATTTTAGACTTTCGTTGGATAGTTTGTCTGATCTTACCCATATTATATCACCTTCAACCCTCTCCTCCTTACCAAAATATAGAGATTATCTTCCCCTCTGTACCCATCAGCTTTCCTCCTGTATTAGTTTAAAAATTGCTCTGTGACCGCATTAATGTGAAGTGCCAGCAGTGTGGTTCCAGTTTGGTTTAGATGGAGATTTCTCCTGTATAGGCTCATCCTTTCCCAAAAGCTCCCCCAGTCTCTAAGGAATCTAAATCCCTCCTCCCTACACCATTATCTCTTCCACTTATGACTCTGAAGTCCTGCCTGCCTACCTGGCCCTGCATGTGGAACTAGAAACACTTCCGAGACTGGTAGCATAGAGGTCCTGGATTTCAGTCTGTTTCCTAGCAGCCTGCATTTGGTCTCCAGAACCTCTCTCCTACCCTTCCCTTTGTCATTGGTACCTACATGTTCTGTGACCACTAGCTCCTCCCCAGCACTATATGTAAGTCTACCTAGATGTCTCATGAGATTTGCAACATTAGCACCAGGCAGACAAGTCACCATATGGTTCTCCCAGTTATCACAAACCCACCTGTCTCTTTCTAATGATCAAATCCCCCATTACGAACACCTGCCTTTTCCTGATGTTGGAAGTTCCATCCCCCAGAGAGGCATCCTCAGTGTGACAGAATACCACAGCATCACCTGAAAAGAGGATCTCAACTATGGGATGGTTTTCCTTTGCTCCAGTTGAATGTTCTCCTCCCTGAGTCTTTCACCCTCCTCCACAACATAGGGGCTGTCTGAATGGAGGTGTGACAGTTCTACAGTGTCCCAGAAAGCCTCATGTATGTACCTTTCTGCCTCCCATGTCCCCTCCAACTCAGCTACCCCAGCCTCCAAAGCCCACACACAGCCTTTGAGGGCCCCCGCTCTGTAGGCAGAGCCACCAGAGAAGGAGGAGGAGCTGGCATCTGAGTCCCAACCCCTGCCAGAGCTGGAGGCAGATATGGCCTCCGAGGTGAGCAGCAGCACCCTTATGGTTAGCCTAGAGCCAGTCCCTGCCAGCCAGGCCACTTGCCAGGCATCTTCAGAGTTGTGTGAGGGTCCCTCCAGTGAACACCCCATGCATCACACATCCCAGGGCATGGGAGGTGGATGCTGACAAGAAGTGCTGTGAGCATCACCTGGCCCACTCAGGTAGGATGTTGCGCTGCAGTCCCAGCATATGAAACCGTGTACAAGGCCATGTGCACTCCCCAGACACAGAAGAACATGGGTGTTATGTGCCTGACCCAATCACCTGATATAAATGTCTGTGAACTGTCCACAGTGGTCGCCCTGGACCTGCAGCACCACAGAGAAGTGTCCCTTTTTCGGTTTATATGATTTGTCACGTTATGGTCTGGGGTTCAGATCAAGATGTAGGTCCCATCAATAGCCCCAGTGCTGTTCAGGAACCCCAGGGTGGGCAATCCAGCTGTGACTGCATCCACATCTCCCACAGGGATGACCCCCTGCAGCAGTATGCTGTTGATGGCTGTCACAGCCTGTGGAGGGAGGGGACTGACCACACACATCAGGAAGAGGTGGGGAGTCACTGAGGGGTTCCTGGCCCTTTCCCATGCCCCTGAGATCTCCAAGAGCCCCCCTGCAAGGATTCCCCACCCCAGCAGCAGGGCTGTGTGAGGGTGGGATGTCATGGTCCCCCAGGGATGGGGCTTCCCCCCCACACATACACACCCCACCCTTTGTACTCCCAACCCTGCTTCCTGAGGGTCCCCCTTGGGCAGAACTCCCCATGCAGGAATTGCAGCCTGAGAGTGTCTTACCTCCCTGAGGAGGCTCCTGATGGTGGGCTTCCTCACACCAACATGGTTTCCCATGGAGCGCTAGCTGTTGGGGGTGGTGAACTGCCACAGGATGACTGCGACCCACTTCTTCTCAGGGATAGCAGGCCACAGCCGGGTGTCCTGTCTCTAGATGGGGGTGATAGAAATCTCTTGGTTCTCAATGGCTCTAACTTTGAACAAATATGTGAAATCCAAGGTTTGCAGCTTTCTCTGTATCTTGGACCACCTATGCTTAAAGCAAAATAAGAGCGCAGCAAAACAATAGAAATAACACAAGGACTCAAAATCAGATTATATAAAAATATACTGAACTCTATTGCATGTGAAAAAATATGAACTTTTTTGGAAATTTGCAAAAAGGTACTAGCAGTATAAATTAGTTTTACATGCACACCTACCTAGCTATCCTGTGTTATCAGGACATAGTGTATTTAAGATATCTTTCCAAATATTAAATACAGTAAACCATCGAAATATGTGACTGTGAGTTGAGCTCAACTCAATCCCACTGCCCCCGGCCTGGTTCAAACGTGGCCGCCGCCCCCCATGCGCACCTCCAGTTCAAATCCCCCATGGCCCCACTCGCTACCCAAACATGGCTCCAGCTCTCAACCCCCACTGACCCCCACCCCCAAACAGCTCTGGCTGAACTTCACTCCCGCCCCCAATGCACCTCAGGCTTAACTCCCCCTCCCATGGCCCCAGCTTACTGCCAGCCTCCCCAACGGACCCTCCCCCACCCCAGGACTTACCTTGCAATGTGCATTCTGCTGGGGAAAAAGCCTCCCCCTACTTTATGCAAAATTGGGGTTAAGCAAGGGTTTGTGGGAACAGGACAGTTGCATAAATTAAGGGTCTACTGTACTTTGTAGTGAGACAGGTGTAAAGGCAAAATCGTTCCTGGTTGCAGTTTAATTTTCTGTGGTGATGTGATGTAACGAAGCTCTGATGCTCCTACAGTAGCCCAGAGGCCTTGCCAACCCCTATCCCAGAGACAGGAGTAGAAAAGAGGTCCTCTGGGCAGGATAGAATGGCTGTCTCAGTAGCAGCCAATCAGGACCCAGCAGGCTGGTATAAAAAATTTCTCACAGGAGCTTGACCCAGGAGGCTTATATGCTGATTGGGAGAACAGCAGCACCCTAGGCAGCTCTGAATACAAGCTGAATTTAGACATGGGTGAGGCCCGGTACAGTAGCCAGAGACTTGCCACAAGCCTCATACAACAGACAGCACCTCTGGGCAAAACTAGTCAGATCCTAGCCTCAGAACCTTAAAGACAACCAGGCAAGAACTTTATGTGGCACCCCTCTGCCACAGAGGGGTGCTCACAAGCAGGTGAACCTTGTTGTTGACAAATCAGTGCCTCTGAACATCTACCCTCCCTCATGAAATGCAAGTAAAAGGGATGGAGAAGTTTGAGAATAAGGCAGTAGGGGCATTCTCTGCTTTACTGCTCTTTATTTAGTATCTTGAATAATTAAAAAGACAGGTGCAGTTTGGTATATAGCTTCCATTGTTCTACAAACCATCAACTAGCAATGTGTTGCTGCATACCTTGGCCATGAAAACAATTACCAGGGTAGGACTGTGAAGAAAGGATATGAATGAATTGCATGATATTTACAGCCAAAGTGAGGAGAAAACTATAGACCCATGGCTGCAGTATAAACTGCCTTGGATTATTTTTAGAATGAATTCCTTTTAAAAGAATAGCTGTCCCCGATAACAATTTAAGGGGAAACTATTTTAAAACAGTGTGCATATAAAAATAGCGTATCTCAAGGGCTGGTTAATGAGTTATGCAGCCTCTGGGTCACTTGTTTGACACTGTCCCAGGATACAGTAATGACCACACCTCCGCCTGTGCCAGAAAACTGATTCAGAGGCTTGTTTCAAAATCTAACAAGACCAGGTAATCCCTAAGAACTCCAGCCTTACAACCATTTTGCTCTTCAACATTGTATAGGACTAAAAAAGTTGTCTACAAAGGTAGTACTCCACAGGATTAGCTGCCCATACAGAGTCTGTTTCCATACAAAATGGAAGTTCAAATCCACACTGGAGCTCAGTTAATAAGTGATCTGCCAGTAATTGGCAGGCCTGCATGGCATTTTCACCTCAGTACTTTTTGCATTTTGAACAACATTTTAACATTTTTATTTTAAAATGGACTTCAAAGAGAAACTGCAGAGCAACAATTCATTTGCAAATTTGACATCATCAGTTTAGGACTGAACAAAGACTGGGAATGGCTGGCCAACTACAAAAGCAGTTTCTCCTCTCTTGATCTCACACCTCCACATCAACTGCTGAAAGTGGGCCACGTCCTCCCTGAACCAATTGACCTTGTTAACTCTGGCCTTCCTTTGGATTGGTACTCCCTTCTTTTCATGTGGCTGTACAGAATAAACCTCAACAATTCTTTATGGGATTCTGGGGGATTCCAGGAAAGTGAGTCATGGAGTCCTGTATTCCCCTTCTTGTACTTAATTGAAGAGTGTGCTTGTGAACAAAGATACTTCCTTGGATATCTCAATAGCTCTGTCTGCTTTACCGCTTAGGAAGGAGATCTTTATGTAGCATAAAATGGGATTACGAAAGATGGTAAGGGGAGTTAGGGACCCAGCTTCCACTAGAAGTGAATGAGATTTGAACACCACCTCAATAATCATCCACATTTGTTTCCTATCCACAAAGGTACATTTCAATGACTGCAGATAGAGAGTGGCTGCTTATTCAGTGGTTTACACAGGGAGTCTGACACCCGTGTACTGCAGTTGGCAAAATCTTTCAACTGATTTCTGAATTAAATTCAGGAAGTTGATTTCAAGATACAGAACCCTTAAAGGTTTTGGGTTCTTCCATCTTAGTAACAGTCTCTCTTTGCAGCTTTGGCTACCTTAACATGAGTTAAGTGCAAATCAAAACTCTCCCCCTAAACCCTCTCCAGCCCCAAGCTCCCCATGCTGGGAAGTCAGTCTGGCACACAGCTGCTTACAGCATGGTTTCTCCCAGCTGGGAAAAGCCAGGGGCTGTGTGGCTGCCCCCACACACACTTTCCCCACCTGGGGGAAGCCAGCTGGAGCTGGCAAGTGTGCCATTTCTCCCAGTCAAGGGAAGTGGGCAACTGGAACGACAGCAGAGCTCTACAGAGGCTCCAGCCACCCTCTGCCCACAGCCTGGGGAATTCTGGGGATCTCCCCAGCTCCCCCCCAGCACAATTTATATGAAATTTGATTTACACAGTGGTTGCCCAAGGTGCAACCTCCACATAAATTGGGAGATTACTGTATTTATACCTGCCTCTGGGATTTCCACTCCATGCATATGATGAAGTGGGTCTTTGCCCACAGAAGCTTATGCGCCAATAAATCCCTCAGTCTATAAGGTGCCCCAGGACTTCCCTTTGCTTTTGTGGATGCAGACTAACATGGCTACCCCTCTGATTTTTATTACATTTTGAGTATATAGTAATTATCGGCTTGTAGTACTGAAGCATCACACTCCTATTGGTCTAACTCGGTTAAAAGTTAGTTTAATAGTGGCATGATGAGGAGAAGAGAAATGGAAAAGAGTTTATTTTAAATGAACAGAGAGAAAGGGGAAAGAGACAGCAAGGCTACAATTATCAACCTAATGTATCAATTTGTTTGCACTTTTAGTTTACCTATCACCCTGGCAGGTAGGATGCTCTGTACACTATATTATCATCATCAATAACCGTGGGCTCAAGTGCCCGTTGGTGTCTGATGCCTCTCACTATTTCCTTCCATGTACACTATATACAAACAAACAAAAAATCTGATTCTATCTGCAGAAGGACCTAAAGTAATTTTCTGTTGTCTTCCTTGTTGTAATCACCACTTAGGTTATCCTTCCCGTTAAGAGGACATGTCTGGCCCATTTTGCTTTTATGATCAGCAATATCTGACACTGAGTCTATAATGCAAACATAAAGAAGGTCTTTTCTCATCTTCATATAGTGATATGATCTTTTGGACTACAAACTACCCTAACAAGTTTCCTGGAATGGATATTTGTAAATGTAAATTGTTAGAAATGGTCCATGACCTATAACCAGTGCCATGCAAAGCACAAAATCAAGTGTTTTATATAAAGAGACATTTGAATTCAAATGTAAAGGTCTTAAGCTACATCTTGTGATTTACATAGAAATAGGGTAAGCCAGGTGTCTTTATTCATCTTAAGAGCATTACAGGTTCCTTAATTCAAATTATCCTGCTCTCCATACCTGCCACTGTTTTACAAACTGTACAGTAAACCCTTGATTTAATGGACTAATGGGGGCAACGGCATGTCCATTAATGCCAAAAGTCCATTAAATCTGAATCTGCAGGACTGGCGGCACCTTGGAAGGTGCACTAGGGATTCCTGAGACCTGGGAGGGACACAGTGGGCTTGGGGGATAGAGCTCGCCAGCAGGTCCTTTGAGCTGTTTACTGGGCTCGCCTGTCATGAGCCACTCTTCACCTATCCAAGGCTGGGCATTCCCATGGAAACTGTTGCCCTTCTCCAGCCACAGTGGCAGCCCAAGCCACTGTGGAGGCAGCTCCTTCAGCCCCAGAGGCTCAGGCAGCTCTGCTGAGTCGTTGGCATTTATTTAAGAGGGCTGGCAGATAGCGTCCATTATTTCTGAAGTCCATTAAATCAGGGTCCTTTCAGTCAAGGGTTTGCTGTAATAAGTACAATCTCCTACTGCAGAACTTACAAAACTGGTATCAAAAGTGGTCTTAGGGTTGGAGGGATTGGGTTGGCTTGCCATGGTTTCCTCTGCACAATGCTCCGCACATCTGCATATTTTACTTGATTGAAGGGTAACAGCAGGTTTACAGTTTATTTTGCCCCATATATTTCAGTGTCAAATACTCAGTATTATTATTACTACTTTGTGTTGCTTTCAGGATAATTAAAACCTATTGAAGGTGTGAAATCTTTCTTACCTTTGCTGTGTCATTACTCCTACTTTATAGTGATACTGGGTCAAATCTTATGGAAGGAAGAGACCTGTTCAGCATACTCATCACTGCTGTATGATCCCAGCTAGGCAACGTTCACTTTTAAAGCAAAGTGGCAGCCCTGTGCAGATACGGCCAAAAGAAGACATACACATTTTATCTGAAGTATTTTCTCTTGTGATCAGAGAAAGCTAAGCCCTGTTCTTCCTGAACCAAGACTGGGGAAGAACTTCACAAAGTGATCGGTGTGACTGGTTGGGGATGGAAAGAGGACTCCTCTCCCTTCACACCCACCTGCCTATAAGACCCCCCCCCGCCCCGCATTTAAGAGGTAGAGCACACGCATAGCCTGGCCAGAGTCTATGGGCTGTAAGTGTGTGAGCTGTAATAATTTTCCCTCTCCCTTGTGAGGTTGTGGTCTGTTGGTTCTAGGCAGTTTGCCACTGCCTTTGCCTCAGCTCATGCTCAGACTTTGCACTCCTGCAGAGACAGCAGGGGGTTGCTGTTACCAGCCATGTATCTTTTTGGCTTCCTGTTCCCCTCCCCTATGCTTGCGAAGGTGTGCAGCTCCCCTCTCCTCTCCAGGGACAAGCTGACAGGTGAGGTGGGTGATATCCACTGCCCCAGGCCAGGGAGAAACTAGCAGCAACCTCTACCACCTGCCCTTAGGCCCCTCCTCTGTTCCCCCTCATCCCAATCCCCAGCTCTGATTCCTGAACTGAACCTGAACTCTTACACTTACACCACTACATCCCTCCACCCTGACTCTTCCCCACCCTTTCTTCAGCCTTCTGCCCTGAATGCACCCCCCCGCCCAACGTCCCCAAGGCTGCCCTGACTCCCTACACCACCACCCCATGCCCAGAAGGACCTGGGAAATGTCAGAAGTCTCCTAGTAAGTAATGTTGCAAGAGAAGTGGACATTGTAGATTCAGTTACAGGTAAGCCTCTAATGCCCTATTCCATTTCTCCCAGTAGTGGATATGAAGTGTTCACAAATAATTTGGTCAAAAATCAGAATTACAAATGGAAAGAAGAGTTTCTCTAGCCCAGAAGCATGTCCAGTCCCTTGCAATGCAGCATTTGGTAAAGATTATTACACAGCCATTTCCTTGTCATACTGAAAAAGAAAGAAGATGAGAAGGAATTGATTCCTATTTCTCTCACACTGGAAGGCAGAAGGGACAGCTTGCAACAAATGCATAATATAAAGAGACTTAAGGCTGTGTGTGTGTGTGTGTGTGTGTGTGAGAGAGAGAGAGAGAGAACGATCTAGCATGTGGTTGCTCATTACTTAAGATTTAAGCATAGGCAGTAAATTCAAATAGAAGGCCTGGAGGAATTACCTGGGAGAACAAATTAAAATTGGAGGAATGCTAATGTGCTGAACTAAGACCATAAACATTTTAAAGACTAGAATACAAATAGGTCAATAAAGGAGTACAAAACAAATTCATATATTCAAGGTTTCATTGCCTTATTTCTGTCCTTGTGGCAGCCTCAAACTATGTAGAAAGAGATTTAGTTATCAGAATGCAGGTAGCATAAAGGACACAATGTACAGCACAAAGGAAAATTATGGAAAGTTTTCATCAGACAATGGCCTCTTTTCGCAATCATCATTTTTGTGAAACTATTTTCTTTAATTTTTCTCTAGTAGCATATTGGATTTTTTTAATCCCACCAGTTATGTAGTGAGATTTGAAGATTTGTTTTATTTGTTCAAAAAATAAGGTGTTGAAATTGTGAAGGAAAAAATTTTAGAAAGCGAAAAATTAGTCATCTTGACAAAAAGGTAATAAAAATGTTCTCAAACAGATCTTGGACAGGCGCGATTAACACATGTTTTGTGAGCTGGATTTTTGAAACTGGTCCAGTCAATACTGCTTGATTTAAAGCACTCAAGAAATGTAAGAGCGAGCGAGAGTCAATGGATGACTGTAGCTAATTTTAAAAAATTGCAAACATGCATATAATTGCACAAGTGGGGTCTAAGAGCCAGATTCTGTAAAGCATTGGCTTCGTCCTGTAAAATGAGGCACTCAGAATCTTACTGACTTCAGTGGAAGCTGAATGCACTAAACCCCTTGTGGGATCAGGCCTTTTTTCTGGATAGCAAGGAGTCAGTCAAAGGAGACTCTCCACATGGATGAAGGTATATTGAACCATGGGATTTCATGGTAGATAACAGGAGAAATTTCTTGTCATAATCCAAAAGGGATGGCCAGCTGAAATCACGGAGGGGCAGTGTTCCCTGGAAATTAAGCACTTAGGTGACCATGCAGGAGCAATTCAAGTGCTGCCCAGCTGATTAGCCGAGCACCCACAGCCAGGAGCAGGTGCTTGTACTGGTGGTGCACATCCACATGTTTCAGTACACAATATTTATTCCACACAGGGATGGAAAAACTAGAGGGAACATTTGCTGTCCACACATCACATCACACATTGTCAGTTTTTCAAGATTGATGCGATTTCATCCTTGTAACCCTGAACTAAACATGCAAAATGAAGGACCTTCCCTTCCCCACCAAAAATAATGTTACATAACATGGAGATTCCTGCAGAAGCGTGAGTTTGAAGCACCACTATCTTTCATAAGCCTCCCAGGATCATAGTGGTAAGCACCTCTTGTGCCACCATCAGACAGCAATATAGCCAAAATAACAAGGTGGACCTTCACAGGCCATTTGCAAAGATCTCTTATGTACTGAGTGCCTTCAGCCATCATGTGACACTTTGTAGCCCACTGCATCTCACTACTGTTATAAGGCTGCTGAATTTCACTTTTTGCTTTGGAAAAAAGCCTTTTAAATAACAATTTGATATTGTTTCTGCTCCTGAATTAAAACAAAGCTAGACACTGGCCCCCTCTCTAAAGGAGTGGAGGTGGGGGCACAAAGCATGGTGGGTAGCAGCATGAATAGGAAGCAAGCTTCACAAGGTTACAGTTCTCTCTACTGTGCCTGTAAGGGTGGAGCAGGTGTGGCAGCAGGCTGAGGTGGAGCTTTGGTTCTGTTCACACTCCTACATGCTGGGCAATTCAGGTGCACTGGCACATTAGAACATGTGTGCTACGGCAGGTGTAGACTGGTGCATGGTACATCCTGCTGGAGTGAGAGGAAACTGGGAGTCAGATTAGGACATGCAGCAGGGCCGATAGCCACTGCAACCTCGGGGGCAAGATGAGAGAGGGGCCTGGCTCACTGTCCCTGGAAGGGGCAGTGACAAGGGTGGAAGGGGCAGGGCTCAGGGCAGCCAATCCCCTCCCCCACCCTGGCTCCCTCAGAGCTGCATACAGAGAGGCGACACAGTGCTGACACAGCGTTTCAAAGGGTCCTGGAGCTCCAGCCGCTGCTACTTTGGCCCCCCCTGCCCCATTGGTGGGCCTGTGACAAGTCACAGCTTTGTGTCTGGGCTGCTCCTGGAGCAGCATAGCAGCACGCTGCCCCATGCACTGGGCTTGTGGGGATGCATAACTTGTCCCTGTATGAGCAAAACTTTTCAAACAAGAGAAGGAGAAACAGTGACTAAATTACTCCCTGCACAAATTTTAGGTCATTTGATCTTTTACACTGCAGGAGCATTTTTGGATACCTGAGAGCTGTTAAAATACAGAAGAAGGCTGAGAATGGTTCTTTTCAAATGATCGTGAACTGATCTCAGGCTTAATGTGTGACCATATTCATGACATATTTTTCTTCTCCCAACTTCTAGTAAATGCAGACTACATTTTATCTCAAGCAAATTTGCTACTTGTTTGGTATGTCCTACCTTGAGGCTTCATTTTGCACTGGAAGAGTGAGAAGTGATGATGTAATAAGTCTTTTGTTCACCTGCTCAGTATAAGAGGACCCCCATGCCTGTATCCTACAATCATTTAAAAGGATCAAAGGTAATTTGGCAGTACATCTCTTTTAGCTGTCGTCACCTCACATACCTGTTAGCTAAAGGATTTCTTTCACTACTTTAGCTTTGCTGGTTTCTTAGGAAAGACTTTACTGTAGATGAGACTTTAAGTTTCATGCAAAATGGAAGAAGGGTTTGGTCATGCGGTGTCAGAAATCACTTCAAAGTCTTCTGTATCGTTCCCAGGGAAAGATATAGTAGTTGACACTGCTTAGAAATTAGGATTAACCTGGCAGTGTCTTAACTGCCAACCATTCAAGTTGGCAGACAAAAGATGAAATATGAGAAGATAGCCTTATCTTAGCAGAGTATATCTCAGTGATATATAGGCTTCTTAACAGGAATCTATGAAAATGACTGATTTCTTCATTCAACGAGAGATGGGATTTTTGCTGAGAAACCTACCACCCATATTCTGTAATCTTGGTCTGTTGATGTCCTTACATTGATTAGCTTTGTTTAGAGTAAAGTAATACTTGTAAATAGTAGCAGAGGTGATTTGACCTTGTTAAATGTTGCACTGAATAGTTTCATTCATTCCATAAAATTCTAGAAACCTGACGAACGTACACTCTTTCAAGAGCATTGAAAATTAGCATAGATATGTTTGATGGATGTTATTTGTGAACAATCCAGACAAAATACTGCTTAATAGGAAGAAATCTGTTGCTTGTGCTTCTGGACCAAGTGTATTTCTTCCAAACTAGAAGACACATTGCAAGTATTGCTTTAATGGAGCCCATTTTCTACTTAGTTTGCCACATACCAGGCTCCCAATCATTACTTTTAATAATTATTCTATTTTCTGTTGCTTTTCACCTGTAGTTTTAAATCAGTATTATAATGCTCGATCTTGTATCTGCAAGATGACATGTTAATAACAAGTGTATGACCTCTGGTTAAATTCCAGTTCAGATTTTCAACTTCTGAATCATTAATTCTTTTTATAATACTTCAGTTATTTCCCACTGCACTTTCGTAGCTTAAACATAGTTCATGTGCACATCTGAATTCTTAGGCTTTCATGCTGCAAAGAGAGCCATGAGAGCCATGCAGCTAAACCCAGTGGAGACCTGTTTGAAGTCTGCCTATGCAGTTCTCTTTGCAGTGTTGGGGTCTTAGTTGGGCAGGATCAGGTTTTGCATTTCACCATGAATCTATTGTGGGTTTTTGTTTGTTTTCAGTGGATGCTTTGGTAATATGCTGTTGTGAGGGTATCTTTAACAGAGTACGATTGCTTGCCTCTGCTTGTATGTTGCCCCAGGCCTCTAATATTTTACTACTGAAGAGAAAAGTTGTGGAGCATTGAGTATAGATGCTACACGAGTGTCTGCAGGTATTTGACCTGCGGTGGTGTCTATCCTGAAGTATGACAAGCAAGAGTGGTTCAAACAAATTGTGCTAAATGCCTTAAAAGTTTAATTGCACTGGTGATGGCAATGGGGGGAAACTTTGGCAGGTGAGGG
The DNA here is from genome assembly GCF_033958435.1 of Carettochelys insculpta. NCBI lineage: Eukaryota > Metazoa > Chordata > Testudines > Carettochelyidae > Carettochelys > Carettochelys insculpta. The sequence goes on from NC_134144.1 coordinate 29,563,947, forward strand.
GGAAGAGTAATATGGACATGTCAGGGATTATGGATAAGCAGTAGAGGGGATGGCACCTCAATGAAAAGACCTCGAAGCATATAAATTTCAGGATGCTAATGGCTCAGATTCCTCAGCTGACTACTGATGAGGTATCTACAGTGGCAATGTTGGGAAAATCTCCCATCTTTGCACAAGTATTCATGCAGCTCCAACCATTAGAGCTCTACTGTAGACTGGCCTCAGGACTTTTTAACACCATGTCATCTTAAGTTTGTCTGCTGAGACACAAGGTGTATCTACACTGCAATTGGAGGTCTGATGGTAGTATATGTGGATGTATCCATGCTAGCTTGCTAAAACCACAGTGAAGCCAGCTCCCTGTGGACAGCGCAGGCAGTGACAGATACCTGAGGACAAGCCCCTCCTCTCCAGCTCCCTGTGTACATACTTGGGCAACCAGTTCAGACCACCATCTGTAAAAAACTGACTGAATCTGGCTCTACCAGTGTGCCATTAGGGATGGAGCAAAAGTGGGCAGCTTCTTAAGAACTGTTAAGATAGCCAAAGCTGCAAAGAGACTGTTGCTAAGGTGGAAGAACCCAAACCCTTAAAGGCTCTGTATCTTGAAATCAACTTCTTGAATTTAATTCAGAAATCAGTTGAAAGATTTTGCCAACTACAGCACACGGGTGTCACATACTCCCTGTGTAAACCGCTGAATAAGCAGCCACTCTATCTGCACTCACTGAAACATACCTATGTGGATAGGAAACAACTGTGGATGGTTATTGAGAAGGTGTTCAAATGTCATTCCCTTCCAGTGGAAGCTGGGTACCTAACTCCTCTTACCATCTTTCATAATCCCATTTTATACTACATAAAGATCTTTCCTAAGGGATAGAGCCAACAGAGATATTGAGATAACCAAGGAAGTATCCTTGTCCAAAAGCACAATCTTCAATTGCGTAGAAGGAATGGAATACAGGACTCCATGAGTCACTTTCCTGGAATCCCCCAGAATCCCATAGAGAATTGCAGAGGGCCCTTTGTCTTCCATATGAAAACAAAGAAAGAGCCCCAACCTAGGACCCATTTTCCTATGAGGACTTAGAGTAAATGGACTATGTGGGCAATCACCTTTCCTCCCCTGTCGTGAATGACAAGGAGCTCCCCAGCAGGCCTCTGTTGCTCTTTCCCACCTACACCTTCCCTTGAAACACAGTTTGAAATGGGCCGCCTTAGTGCTGGTTTGTAGCATAGTCACACAACACTGTCTTAAACAGAAACACACTTCCTAAGCATTTCCTAAAGATCATTGTTGCTATCTTAGATGTCGGCTTTGGTGTAGAAAGGGCCTTAGTGCAGCCTTCTTTATTTCTGTGACTGTGCGTTCATATGAAGCAGAAATGGAAGGGGCTAAGGTGACCAGGTGAGGCCACAAACTGCACCTGGAGGAAAAGCCAGGGAGGAGACACTAACTGCAAGCAGGCTAAGTAGAGAAGGAAGAGGTGGGGCCCATAAAGTCAGGGAGCTTGGCAACAGTTTATGGCAGCAGCCATTCCTAGGGAGAAGGGTTTTGAGTGAGTGTGCCTGGTGGGAGGGCCAGGAGAGAAGAAAACAGACAGGACCGAGAGAGGAAAGCCTGGCACTACTAAGCTGAGGGTCCCTGGAGCAAATCACAGAGGAGAGGGCAATTCTGGGTTCTCCTCCTAGCCTCTGAAGGATTGGCAGTAGAGGCAGTGAATGGGAAGCCTGCCTAGGACTGCCAAAGGAAAGACTGATATTCCCTGGTAGTGGACGATGCTGAGTGACCTGGCTGTAGGGCCAAAACGTGATGAGATCAATGAAGTTCGTGGAGTGAAGAAGGGGCTGCAGATCAGAGAGAAAGAGAGCATACAGCTGTGGGGAGGGATATTGAACCAATTAATTAATCTCAATGAGGAGGAAGTGCCAGGCTAGGGGTAAGTGGCACAGCCTATCACAGCTTCATTCTACAAACCAATATTCTCTTCTTTCCTTTTCTGGTTCTAAAACACAAACTCCATTTTTCAGCAAAGTACAAACTCCAATCTTCAGCTTGAAAGGCTGTTGGCTCCCTTCTATCATATACATCGTGCTTCTGAAAACAGGGAAGGATAATTTTCAGACCCTATCCAGAGGCTTGATATCCTACAGATATTGGTACAGGCAATAGATATATCTTCCAGCTCAAAGAAATTGTGCCTTCTCATTCATCCTTGAACTGGATGTTGGAAAGTACTATCTAGATGGGAGACCTCGCAATGAGGTTAAGATCACTGTCTCAAAGTTGACTCCTGCATACTGACTGCCAAAAATTATTCTGGCAGTTCATCAGCCTGGGTAAAATCCCAGGGTAAATAAGCCTTTGAACATGCAAGCCTATGTGCAAGTCTAGTGTGGGGTAGCTGGCTCAGCTTTTATTGGAGGAGACTGTATATCTTTAGAAGCAGGGACTTTTTGCCACAAAGTCTAGAGTTCTGTACCATGTAAATGTGCATCTCTGGAGACTGGTGTTTCTATCTCTCTGCAAAGACAGTCAGTTCTCAGACTACAGTACTAGGCAATGCAGTATTGGAAGGAGGTGGGCAGCCCTTGGTGGGGAAAGAACAAGTTAAGAGCTGTTTAGAAATGCTAGACATACACAAATCCATGGATCCAAATTTAATGCATGCAAGGATACTGAGGGAATTGGCAAATGTCATTATCTTTGAAAATGCATGGAGATCAGGAGAGGTCCCTGGATGATTGGAAAAAGGCAAATATACTGCCCATCTTTAAAAAAGGAAAGGAGGACAATCTAAAGAACTATAGACTGATCAGCCTTACCCCAGTCCCCAGAAAAATCATGAGTGGATCCTCAAGGAATCCATTCTGAAGCACTTGGAAGAGGGGAAAGTAATCCAGAATAGTCAACATGGATTCATCAAGGGCAAGTCATGCCTGACCAATCTGATTAGCTTCTTTGATGAGCTAACTAGCTCTGCGGACACAGGGAAGTCAATGGATGTGATATACCTGGACTTTAGCAAAGCTTTTTATACAGTCTCCCACACTATTCTTGCCCATAAATTAAAGATTCTATGCATGTAGATACATGAACACAAGATTAATAAACTTTCCAGGGTCCTACAGGCTGCCTAACTATATCTCCTTTAATCACTATCTCCAATTTCACAAGCAGGCTAAGTTGAGATCGCTTTCTCAGTCAGTCCTTGGTTTACTAAAATTCTTGGTAGTCCGTTGTGTCCGACGATGACATCTTGAGCTGGCACAGGCTTATCAGTTGTGGACTTGCATGTGGCTGAGGACCCCAAGCCTTGAACAGCATGGGTGTTCACAGCAGGGGAAAGGGAATTGTCCTGGCTGTCAGTGCAGCTGCTGCTGTTTCTTTCCTCCTCTCACGAGCATCAATCAGGTGTATGCATCGCTGCTCTTTGAAGTTGTCATATGCATGTCGTAAGAGAGCACGCCAGACTGTTCAGTCTTCTGCATGCTGCTCTAGCTGCTTTGGCTTTGATGCACCATGAACAATGTTGGCCTTCATGCAGTCTTTATACCTCTTGCAAGGCCTACCTTGATTCCTTTTGCCCTGGGAGAGTTCACCGTAGAGGAATTGCTTGGGGATTCTTGACTCCTCCATTCACATGATATGCCCTGTCCAGTGAAGTTGGGCTTTCAGAATCACGGCTTCAATGCTTGTGGCTCCTGCTCTGTCAAGGACTTCCGAGTTTGTGACTCTGTCCTGCCATCGAATGTGCAGTATTGATCTCAGGCTGCATGTGTAGAATTGCTCTAGAAGTTTCACATGTTTTCTGTACAAGGTCTGTTGTAAATTCCTCTATAGAGAACATGTCCCTGGCCATGGGCTGTGAGGTTTGTGTGTGCCTTCCACTACCCTTTACCAGATAGCCTCGAGATGTCAAGCAGTTTTAAATTAAAAATAGGATTTATATGGACTTAACAGTCTTCCCCACTAATCTAGGTAAGAATAAATTTAAATTGTAAAATAATTTACTTCATAAAACACTGTTTAGGTAACCATATAACCCAGGTAAATGCAAGGTATAGGGAGTGACCGTTAGGGTTGCCCGTTGCCTATGCATATTCATAAGCTAATTGCCTATTCATGAGCATCGGTTTGAATTCAGATGCACGGATTGGACCATTTATGATGCTCATGAATATGTAAACGGAACGTGCATCCTGGTTGCCGGGGCAACGCAGGTGCGGACCTGACACCTGTGAGTGTTCAACCAGGTCCGCCCCAGCTCTATAAATTCTGGAGCGCAGCCCGGCTTCGCCAGTCCGTCGGGGAGCAGCGGAGAAGAGGACAACGGACCCAGAAGAGCAAAAAGGACTGAGTTTAGAGCTGGACTCAGCCTTGGCCGAAGATTCGACGAGAAGCGCTGAAGCAGACCCACGTGTCAATCTACGCACCCCAGCCACCGTGGGACGCAGAAGCCTTTTCGAAGAGCTCCGGCTAAGAAGCCTTTTTGAAGAGCTCCAGTGAACAAGAACTGAGCTGAACTCACTAAAGGCCTCAGATTTTACCTGAGGCAGGCTCGCCAGGCAGACCGCGCCAGCAGGTGCCCTGCCTGGGGAGCCGCACAAGCGGCGGCCTCTGCTGGCCGGCAGCGGAGCTGCTGCCGTTTTTAGCCAGGGGTTTTTGTTAACCAAGCTGGCCTTTTCCCCTGGCCTCCTCTTCTTTTTCCTATCTATCCTATCTGCCTGCCGCGGCTGCCAGTAAAAAGCGCGCCGTGAGGGCTTCACTTCCTAGGTTCCTGTGGAGACCCTCGGGCCCGGCGCCCGGACTGACAGATCAGGAGGAGGATAGGTATTTAATAATTGCTTCCCACAAAAAGATAGGGACATTAGCTTATTTCACTAGAGTTAGGGTTTATATATTGTTAGCATTAATAATATCGATCCCTCATTGATATTATACGGGTTTAAATCGTCTTAAATTGTGGAACCCTGTTCCCAGGGTTCTCATTTGTAAAGCACAGGAGGCGGTCTACTGACCTAGCCGTTTTACCCTTTGCATACATAATAGAAGACTAGATAAGAATTTTAATTCATAGGGACCCAGAACTGATTGCTCCCTCCGCTGGGTAGAGCTCACCCAAGCGGGGGTTGAAGCATAAGGGGATAACCCGGTAAAGGGAGAACCCCAATTAGAATTTTACACATAATCTTAAACTAAAAGAGTAATTTAAAGGGACACCCCATTAAGGGGGTACCCATATTAAATAAATCCCTGTAGGGTTACATAAGACCTCGGGCGTTGCCAATAAGTCCTGAGGCGGCCGTAGGAGGCAGGTATCCTATTAATATTCATTAAGTGTATACATATAAGAAGTCCTAGGGTAGCGGCCTTAGCCATTTTTGGAGGCCCCATCTGCCTGGCCAGCAGGGGTAACCTCACCTAGGCAGTAAAAGCATAACAGCTGTTCCCTTGGGTCGCTGGGGGACCTAGGGTCGAACATCACCGGCCATTTTCCTAGAAAAAGGAGAAAAGTGCTCTGAAGGGGGCGGGTGCCCCGAGTAAGAGGAATATAATATTGTATAGTTCCTCCCGAGGCAGGGCAGTAAAGGGGCTCCCTTACTAGGGGGCCCGACATAGGCAGCTCTCGGGAGGCGTCGTATTATAGTCCCTTTAAGCCCAAAAACTACCCATAATTAAGCGTTTGGGACGCTGAGGCGAAGGGAAGCCGGCGCAGTCTTATTTTATTGCGCTGGGGTCTTTTCGGGTAAAAATATCCCATAAATCTGGAAGCCCGTTACCAGACTAAATAACCTGGCATATTATATGTATACATAGAGAATCTGGAAGCCCGTTACCAGACTAAATAACCTGGCATAATTAAATACATAGAAACATATTAGTATATAACATAAAGAGAAACATAAAGATATACACATATTCAAATAGATACATAAGGAAATATATAGCAGAGTTGTTGTTATCAGTTCTGGTTTATTTCTTTTCCCTTATAGCACACGCACGGAAGAGCACCAAGTTGTGCGTCCCAGTGGAGCCAACAGTAAGTCTAAGAAGGGTATAGTTTAAACGTTGTAACTACAAAAAATACAACAAAGGGGCTATTAGTCAACTAGTCCCAAATCCTGTGCTGAGACTCAGGGAACAGGGAAGGATATAGTTGTAGCTTCTAGAGAGATTAAATAGATACATAAAGTGTGGTTAAATAGTAAATAAATAGGAAAGAGAAAACGCTACATTGTAAAAACTTAGCTCTTGTCAGAATAAAAAGAAACTTAGTTGTGGACAGTTGACCCCTTGTCTGTCATCTTTTCTGGGGAACAAACGGGCTCTGTCACACACCCTGTAAACCCCTGTGGATCAGACACCGTTGATATCGATCCAGGTAGCGGGGTAAAACCTGGGCTGGTGCTTGGTGGCTGGTGGAAAATCTTAGGCAGCCTTATTGGGCCCTTGGTTGTCTCTGTATTGGCCACTGCAGCTTGACCTGTGCCAGCCTCTGAAGATCGTTAAGGTCCAGGTTTCACATCCATACAGGAGACTGGTCAGTACTACAGCCTTATACAGTTTCAGTTTAGTGGACTGTCTGATATTGTGCTGATTCAACACTCATCCTTTCAGACATCCTAGTTCCTGGCTGGCCTTGAAGATCCTGACACTGATTTCTTTGTAAAGGGAGACATCACTGGCTATCACACTGCCAAGGTACTTGAACTCATCTACTGTTTTTAACTCTGTTCCTTCAATAGATATTGAAGCTGGAAGAGCAGCAGATCCTGGAGCAGGCTAAAACGGTACCCCGGTCTTTCCTAGGCTGATGGGCAAACCAAAGAGGCAAGTGGCTTCAGCAAACTTGTTGATAAGCTGGAGATCAGATTCCTTGTGTGCTATAAGTGCATGTTTGTCAGCAAAAAGGGCTTCAAGGATGAGCCTCTTGAGCATGTTGGTTTTAGCATTCAAACAACAAAGGTCAAAAAGTGACCTGTATTTTATGTAGACTCCATGGTCCAGGTGTGGCTGAGGACACACGTGAAAAAAGAGGCTGAATAACACTGAGGACAGCACACACCCTTGCTTCATGCCATTGGATATCTCAAATGGATCTGAGGACTTGCCAGTTGAAAGACCAAAGCCAGTCATATCAAAACAAATTAGGAATAATGAAATTTCAAAGTGTGGGGTTTATTTTGAAGCATTTGTGTCTATACGGCCAGTTTCTGTTTTGAAAGCAGCACTTTTGAAACACGACTGGCCACCGTTATGCTAACATGCATGTCAGCACCTCATTAACCTGTTCCAAAGTGCCTCATTAACATGCCACTTCGAAAAGGGAGGGGCATGTGTAGACACGGCCATTCAGTATCCAAAGATAGTGAAGTAATTGAATAATGCATCCAAGTTTTAAAGATTATTTGAAACACTGATATACTTCTAAGACCACGGTTCTGTCTTACTACATGCTTCATGCAGTCCGATAGCATTTCTTTCATGCTACTTGGGCCATATGCAGCTCTTCTGAACATTGATTACTTCCAGGGTGACTGGAAAGGCTGGACTAGCTACTCTGAGGAGTGGGCAAGGCAGAGGAGCCCAGGAGATTCTCATCAGAGAGTGAGCAGAAGAAGCATAGTAGTTTATAGGGTTCTGTGTCCTCCTTGCAAATACCCATGCCACCTAATAAGTATAGTAATACCATGCTAGCAGGCCACCTACCCACTGGTGTTTTCTCGTCTTGCCACAAATAGTTCATTCAGGCCTGACTTTGAACAGAACATTGATAACTAACAAGACAGAGCCAACACACCGCAATCCCAACTAGTGCTGCATTTGCCAAGGACTAGGTGGGTACAAATACTAAACTCATGCATCTGACGAAGCGGGTCTTAGCCCACGAAAGCTTATGCTCCAAAATATGTTCGTCTATAAGGTGCCACAGGACTTCTTGTTGTTTTTGAAGATACAGACTAACTCGGCTACCTCTCTGATACTAAACTAGTCTCTGTTCCAAGCTACCTGTCCCAGCTTAAAACTGAGACTTATTTTAAGAAGCAGCATGGGGAAATTGGCACTGCTGCTATACCTGGCATGCATGCTTCAATTTCCAGGTCTGAGAACTGAGCGTGGAGCACCCCTTGCAGGCAATAAATGCAGAGAGAAAGTTACATTAAGCTACTCCACAAAGACACCAGGACTCCAGGAGAACATTTGCCTATAAAGACTTTTGCACACAAGCTACTGCCATCTTGTGGAGAATACACCTACTACCAAAAATTTTCACATGAGAAATGACGACAGAATAAATTAGATTTTCGCAAAGTACCTCTTGTTTGTCTTGCAGATTTTCCCATTGCCAAGAATGGTTTCTTAGTGTGCTGCCCCATCTGTTTAGGGAGAAGAAGAATGGGGGAAGGTGGGACATTCAAGATAATCCTGCAGGCAGACAGGGCAGAACATTCTGTTTGCTGTTTTTCCTTTCTATTAACATCAGTAGTGCTGAGAGTCCACAGTGATGAGGGCCATATAAGCACGTAGGTTAAGAAATGGGAGTCTAAGGTTTTGTTTTATTTTTTAATAGACAGTCTTTTTAGTCTTGTGAGTCCCACCCAACTATCTGCAGACTCCACGCTCAGCAACCTTCTACTGGACCAACCTCAGGTTGTGTTTAAGTTTTCCCCTAGAATGAGAACTGGGCACAAAAGCTGCACTTTTTAGGTTTGGGGAAAACACCATCCAATTTGCATGTTGGCTTCTTACTGTTAACTTTCCTAAGAAGGCCAAAGGCCATTGTTTTCAACCAAGTACAGATGTGCCATACTGATGCAGATCACTCATGAAGTCTTGATCTAGCCTCAGAAGAACAGCATCTGGTACTTCCAGTCCTACACACATTTACATACAGGTAACTTTACAAGTAGTCCACCAAACTACTCATGTTACTACAGTTCCTCGCATCTTCAGGTTAGACTCCTTATACATTAAGCCAACTTTACAACACTGCACGACAGGTGTGTTGGGGCAGGGGAGAGAGGAATACATAGGAGAATGTTCTTTCCTGACCACTGTGCAATTAAAAAACAAAAAATTCCATGCTGACCGTAACTTGATGCAAAGCCATCAAACTTCTCACTTTGTTTCCAGCCATAATTCCACCATGGAAACTCTAATGAAAGTAAAGACAAAATTTCACCTTTGACTAAATTAATGAATTTTGCAAACCCACATGGGCACCTGTTAATATTTATATGCAAAAAATGATCATCCATAACCCAATTTTCATCTGACTCTTAATAAAGTTTTTTGTTTCTAAATGTTGGCAATAAAGAGAGTAATGTGGTTTGAATGCACTTTACAGCTCAGCCAACCGGACCTGCTCACAGAAGGGGACAAAGGGGGCAATTGCCCTAGGACTAGGTGATTCTAAGGGACCTGGGCTCCTGCCTTCCATCGCTGCTGCTGTGGCTGTGACATTGGTGGGAGACCTGGGCCCTTTAAATCACTGTGGGAACTCTGAGTGTGCTCCCAGCAGCTCTTAAGGGTGGGGGGTGGGGGGAACACCACACTCCAGACAGTGCAGAGGGCTGACTGCTCCCAGACTTGTCCCTACTGCCTGAGGCCTCAGCCGTCCTGGCAGCACAGAGCTGAGCCTCTTGCTCCACCTTACCCAAAGTGGTTCCGGGGTCTGTGGAGGCTGTTGGCTCCCCTGCAACCAACTGAAATCCTAGAGCGCAAGTTCTTCTCTGATGAAACTACTTTTGTCCAAAATATGGAAATCTTGTAGACAACAAAATAATTCTCTAAACTCCCATTACTTTTCATCCTAATGTAGAAGTCAGTTTTCCATTCCAAGGGCCCAAATCTGCAAGGAACAGTAGAGCATGCTATGTTATCTATACTTTATGGTGCAGACTTACAAAAATACTTTCTTTTCAGAACAGATTTTCAACAGTTGCTTCAAGGACCTGTTAGGGCAATAAAAATGAACATCTTTGTAGGATCACAGTGTACATTTTGTCTTGAGTTGTAAGCAGAAAAGACCTGTACAGCCTTATGTATGGGACTGTTCACAGAGCAAAAAGTGGAAAACATGCCAACATCTTCACAGGACTGGCATTTCAGGTACCTCCCATGCATAATGAGTAATTTTCTTTGAGAGATGTTATGCTGGCAGAATAGCTTATTGCTCAGTTGATGATGTACTGTTAATTATAATTATTTAATTGTTCGTACAGTTGTGTATGGTTGCCTCATTTTCTCTAATCCTTACAAATCTGATATGACATCCCGTATGATTTTCCTGGTAAATTAGTATAATGCCTAGATACAATAATGGGTTTCTGAAATAAGATACGCTACCAATGTGTATCACAACATTTTCTCAAGGTTATAACTATTTTTAGTTAATCACATCTGCTCATCCAGCAGCAATGAGATGGTTCTGCAGTCTCTTCCTTTTCATACAATCCATTAGCCACCCTCATAGCTTTTATTTTAATAGCTTAGATCCAGGACTGAGAGACTTTGAGGTCTCTTGACTCTCCGGGTATGCTGGGAACCAAGAAAGATAATGAATTATCTTCCAATGAATAGAATTTTATTCTGTATCAAAACCAGTGCAAAAAGATTTGTGTTAAAAGCAAATGCACTAACTTATTAAGGGAAGAGACTATTATTATGATTTTGGCTCCATATGCAGCAACCCTGGCTCTCCTGTGTCTTTGTAAGTAAAATAGTCATCATCCAGGCCCTCTGCTCAGCAAGATCCTGCTCGCCATGGCTGCTTTGGACTGTGAACATGTCATTCCAAGTCCTTTCCATGCTTTTCCACATCTGGCTCAGGCATTCCGTGGTTGTGGCGGGGGGAAGTCCTGTTGGCTGCAAAGGGATCTGCTACAGATAAACACACAGAGGTCAGTATGGTCACAAGAGAAAGTACAAGTCAAGGGTCAGAACTCCAGTTTGTTGACCATCTAAACCAGGAGTACACCAAGTATAGGTAGGTGGGAGGAGTGCAGCACGATCGGCTGCTGGGTCTCAGGCTCCTCCATCTCATTCAAAATGTTGAAATATGTTACTGTTTTCAGGTATGTGTATCTGTGTTTATATGCCACTTGTGTCAAGCTGCCCCCCCTTGTCGGGCTCAGGTCCCATGCCCCTGCCTTGGCTGTAGGGCTTAGGCTGCTCCACCTCTGTTGCTCTGGCCAGTTCCCTTCCCTTCCCTTCCCTCTCCTCTCCTCTCCTAGTCACAGCCAGGGGTAACAGCCTTGTTGTGGAAGGGGAGCCTAAGTACTCTTCCCTCCCCAGCTGTCTTTACAAGCACTCCCTGGACTCCTTAACTGTTGTGTCGTCTTATCTCCTTCACACCTGCTCTGCAAATTCTGCTACCTCCTCCTGTCACTCTACCTCCCCGCTGCCAAACACACTTACACTTGACTGGGCATTGATTACAGTTGCTCTCACCTGTGTCGCCGCACTAGCTGTTTCCCTAGGTCAGGCTGCCAGCTTGAGGTGCCCTTTCCCCTGTCCTAGCAGGGTCTGCTGGCCTACCTGTTACATAATTTGTAAATTTTTTATGTTCTACACACACTTCCTTACACGTGACAACAGGGTTTTTGTTGTTGTTGTGTTTTTTGTTTTATGAACATAACTGCAATTTCCCTCAATTTGGATTGGGAGACCCTGGTAATTGCAGGGACGAAAAGTGGGGCCCAACATGAAAAGTTTGCTCACTGCTGCTCTACGCTTTCAAACAAGACGTGCTTTTTGACACTTCTGCTTTGGCATGGCCACTCACACAAGCATGGCCCACCAGGCGTGAGGGGACTGAGGAGAGAATAGCTCAGCTGCATGGAACTATGTATAGAGCAAGGGTATTGAATAATGGTGTACTCGCCCACAGTTGCTGGTGGGTTAGCGGATATCTTGCTCCTGCTGGTAACAAAGGCAGCTATGAAAGCACTGGTGCTGTTAACCTATTAAGTTTGGCAGGCATTCAATTGCATACTGGCATGGGAAAGTGTCCTAAAGTGGAGGAGCAAATAAGAAAGCCATCCTTAGAAGCCTTCAGGAGATGATTGCAGAGTACCTCCACAAGAGTTGCATTGAAATCTCTCAGGAGAATTCAAGGGACGTACTTAAGTATGTGTGAACAGTTCTGGGTAGCCTACCCTGCATAACTACAGGTGAATGGAAAGTAGATAACTGTTGCACTTCTCTCTACTGTTCTGCTGCTTGCTTTAGTTAGTATGAGTAAATTAGTGAAAAGTTGATTTATGTGTCCTGCTAAACTGGGGGTGGCATCATGGGCATGAAAAATAGAATGACACGCTTCCCCTGCACTGGGCTTACCATCTTCACCTGCAAGAACTGACTGGATTATGGGACAGTCTCAGGCAAGTCCTGGTTCATGTCCCTCATCCTTACTGTTCCCATGAGGGGCGGTACCCATGATAGAGCTACATGCCACCATCACCTCACAGACTATGTTAGATCAATAGCTCTGCAACCTGGCACTGGACTGACTTTTGGTCCTCTGAGCCTTCTGCTATGCCTGCTTCAGTTTGTTTTCACATGCCACTGCTGCTAATCCCTGTCATTCATGTTTTTCTGCAATCCCCAGTCTGCCTCTAGATGTCCATGTATCTGCAGCTGATCCAGAGCTGTGCCTCCACACCCTCTTTTACCCAGAGGCCCTGGAAATCCAATATCCCTTGTGCACTTTAGGCTGGAGCAGGTAGCTGGGATGGTCAGATGGGCAGCTGCACACAACAAAGGGAAATTGCTAGGCGGGCTTGCCAAGCTGGGCAGTCAGGAAAAAGAATTTCCAAAAATTGTAGGGTTTTAAGGATGGTAGATGAGTCATCAGCAACTTGCGCCGGGGAGTCAGGGGGTCTGCGGCAATTCTTAAATTTCTATTGGACACCACTGCTGAAAGGGTTTACATGCGTAATGCAGTGCCAACACTGTTTACTTCTGTACCTGAACCATGGCTCAACACTGTTTGCAGAGATGCTGTTACATCACCTTCACTCACAAACATGCTTTTTGTGTGAAAACGGAAGCCTGGTAGCATTTTAAAACTAACAAAATCATTTATTAGGCAGTGAGCTTTTGTGGGAGAGACCCACTTCTTCAGATCGTAGACGTACCAGAACAGACTCAATATTTGAGGCACAGAAAACCAAAAATTGTTATCAAGGTTGACAAATCAGAAAAATCGTAATCAAGGTGGGCAAATCAGAAGAGCAGAGGGGCAGTAGGAGGTCAGGACGTCAAGAGCCAGATAAAACCAAGTACATAGAAGAGTCCTTATAGTAGGCCAGGTAATTGCCATCACGGTTCAAAGCACGTGTTAATGTGTCAAATTTGAATGTAAGTGTTCCGCACTCTCTTTGTAGGTGGTTGTTAACGTTCCTTTTCAGTTAAACACAGACTCAGGTCATTAATAGAATGGCCCACTCCATTAAAGTGCTGGCTGACAGGTTTGTGAATAAGGAGTTTCTTGATGTCTGTTTTGTGTCCATTTATTCTTTGTCAAAGAGTGTATACCATTTGCCCTATGCACATGGTATGTGGGCATTGTTAGCACATGATGGCATATTTGATGTTAGTTGAGGAACATGAGAATATGCCCGTGATTCTGTGAGTAACTTGGTTAGGTCCAGTGAGGGTATCTCCAGAATAGATGTGTGCAAAGTTGGCCAAAGGGTTTGTTGCAAGGAAAAGTTCCAGGACTGATGATAGTGTGTATGTGTGGCAAGCACTGATTTTATTGTGAGCCTCCCCATGTTTGTGTGTGTGTGTTTTTAAATAATTTTAAAGCCCCAGCTCCTTGAATGTTGTGATTATGTGAGAACCTTGGCTTTAAGTAAATTACCAGCCCTCTAAGTTGCACAAGAAAGTTTGAAAATGTGATCCCTGAAGGCTGCAAAACCAGAAGGTATATAAAACCCCACCAACATTATTAAAAAACCCCATGACCATTTCAGGCTTGACTCAAGACTTTTGAATGCTTGTGGCCAGCAACACCAAGTCACGTGAGCAGAGGCTTGTGCTGGAATGGAATCCTATTAAAGTCTCTATGTACACAAGCATCTGCTCACACCCATAGGACCTGCAGGATCCACTAACTCAACTAACAGAAGTAAAGAGCAATTTACAGACAACATCAGGTACAGCTAACTAATGAACTTGCTGTGCTTCAGGAAACAATAAAAGAATGTTGGGCATCATTTCTTAAATGTAGGTGGTGGTTGTTAACCTGTTATGGAATAGGTATGTATAATACTCGGCAAAGAGAGTGCTGAAGACAGATTGTGATGGGGGAAATTTAACACAAGTCAAGACAAGGAACATTATAGCAAATATATGCTATACCCCTCTAGTAACAGAGCTAGTGAAAGTCATTTCAGTATGCAAGATGAAGCCAATTAAAATGGGAAGAATAAAAGGTAAAAAAGTTTATGCATCAGTAGAAGTACATGAGCATTCATTTATTAATAAGGATAAGAAATCCAGTTAATTTACAAAATAGATTTTCTGTATCTGTAATGGCCTATATAGATAGTCAATATGTGAATGATTAAAATAACATTATTCAGTGCTCTGACACAGCAGGGTGGTCACGTCCACTCCCATCAAATGTCACCCCATCATTACCTGATACAATTCTTACATTACAATAAGGCAATGTCTACACTAGAGGGTTTTGTTGACAAAACCCAGGGAGCATCCAGATTACCAAGTGTGTTCTGTTGACAGTAAGTCACTTTTGTTGACAGCTGTACCTTGCTCCCCACAAGGAAGAATGCCTCTGTTGACAAAACGCAGGTCTGGATGTGCTGGGGGGCCTTCTGTTGACGGAAAAGGCCTTCAGGGAACTGTGCATGCACCCCAGGGAACACTCTGTCCACAGCAATCAGCACTCTATGGCCGTGTCTACACTAGCCAAAAACTTCAAAACGGCCATGCAAATGGCCATGTCGAAGTTTACTAATGAGGCACTGAAATACATATTCAGCACCTCCGTAGAACGCAGGCGGCTGCAGCACTTCGAAATTGACGCAGCTCATCCAGACAGGGCTCCTTTTCGAAAGGACCCTGGCTACTTCCAAGTCTCCCTATTCCTATGAGCAGATAGGAATAAGGAGACTTTGAAGTTGCTGAGGTCCTTTCAAAAAGGAGCCCCATCTGGACAAGCCACACGGCAGCGAGCCGCATTAATTTCTAAGTGCTGCGGCCGCCCACATTCTAATGAGGTGCTGAATGTGTATTTCAGCACTTCATTAGTAAACTTCAAAATGGCCATTTGCATGGCCATTTCGAAGCTTTTGGCTAGTGTAGATGTAGCCTATGGTTCCTGCAGCCAGCCCCTCTTAAAGCCACAGAAGCCCAGGAACCCCTGAGAGAGGAAGCAGGGAGGAACATGGAAACAGCAGAGTTACAGGCTGCAGTCCCCCACACCCTCCCAGCCACACCCAAGCTGAGAGTCTCGCAGATGGCCAAGCAGCAAGCATCTCATGACCTCCCTGGGGCCTTAAGGGACCAGCCAGAGGGATCCCAGGAACTACCCTAGGGCAGCAAGAGGCAGGCCCCTCCTGAACTGGAACTGAGTCCCAGGCCATCTTGGACCTGTGTGGGGAGGAGGAGATACTTCAAGACCCCCAGGCAAAGCACCCCATCTATGCCTGGATGGTCATTGCCCTGGCAGAACGGGACCATCCCCTGATCCATGCAGTAGGTCCAGGCAAAGGAGAAGGAGTTTTGTCAGGGCTGGGTCCAGGTCTGGGATGCTGCCCAATGCTCCAGGGCAGGATCCGACACCCACCCCATTGCACAGAGCTCCATGACATCTGTTGGAGCAGCTCTCCCTCAGGACCTCCCAGATCCAGGCCCCATTCTGATAGGCCTGACAGATTGGAGCTGCACCCAGCTATTCAGACACCTGGCTGGCATCTACCCCACCACCTCAGGAAGAAGGTCTCCCTCTTCCCCTCCTCTGTTCTACAGGGCACAACACACGGCCACAACCTGGGGTGTGTTGTGCTCCCCCACATCCAGGCAGGTGAACAGGCATTGAAAGCATGTCTTGAGGAACCTGAAGGTGCATTCAACCTGCATCTGGGCCCAGTTGTTTTGGGCATTAAAGAGTTCCTGGCTGGACTCCAGCCTGCTGGTGTAAGGCTTCATGAGCCACAGCATGAGCGGGTAGGCTGCACTGCCCACGATGCACAGTGGCATGTACATGTCCCCAGCTGCCAGCTCATGGCAGGGGGATGAATGTGCCTGCCTCCACCCTCCAGCACAGGCTGGAGTTGCAGAACACATGGGCATCCTGTGCCTGGCCCAACCACCTGATGTAAATGTCTGTGAATGGTCCACAGTGGTCAACTATGACCTGCAGAATCAAGTATTTCTCCCAGTTGATGTACTTGGCAACATTATGCTCTGTGGCACGGTTTGGGATGTGGGTCCCATCGATAGCCTTGATGCAGTTCAGGAACTCCAGGGTGGTGAATCCAGCCACAACTGCATCCACATCTCCCGTACAGATGATCCTCCACAGCAGGATGGTGTTGAGGGTCATCATGACCTGCTGAGGGAGGGGACCAAACACACACATCAGGGACTAAGGGAGGAAGTCCCTGGGCCCTGGGGCATCTCCTGCCCCCTTTGCTCCCCTCAAGATCACTGTGAGATCCCCCTTGTGAGGCTGCATCCCCCCAGCAGCAGGCCTGTGCAAGGGTGGTATGGCATGCTCCCCCATCACTCATACCCCTGTGCTGCTTCCTGAAGATCCCCGTTGGGCAGGCCACCCCCGACACACCTCCATCCCTGTTTCTTGAGGGTCCCCCTTGGGCAGGGCACACACACACCCCTGCAGAGACTGCAGCCCAAGAGTGCCTTACCTCCATGAGGAGGGCCCTGATGGTAGACTTTGCCACACTAAACGGATTGCCCACTGAACAGTAGCTGTCAGGGGTGGCAAAGTTCAGAAGGTGATGGCAACCCACTTCACGGAGCTGACGGGCCACAGCCAGGTATCCTGTCTCCAGAGGGTAGGGGCGAGCCAGGCGCAGGGCTCCAGAAAGGTAGTCTTCCTCATGTGAAAGTTCTGGAGCCACTGCTGGTCATCCCACTGCCCCATGACCAGCTGGTCCCACCAGTCAGAATATGTGCGGTGCCTCCAGATCCACCTGTGTACCCAGTGGGGCGGCTGCAGATGTGACCATCCAGCAGCAATGGTGAGCTCCTCAAAGGTGGTGTCAGGCTTGTGCTCTGTGAGGAAGAGGATGACAACTGTCAAAAAGTGAAGCAGGTGCTGAGCACCTCTGTGTGGACCAAGCACAAGCCCAGGGGCTGCGCTGGCACCAGGGTTTGCTGGAAAGAGCTGTGTCTCCCAGAAAGCATTGAAGCCCTGCTCTAGAAGTTTTGCCATCCCTCATGAAGGTAGGCATGCCTCAGCATGGACAGGGAACAGGTGCAGGGGGTGGGAGGGGGGCCTTTAAGGATGGGTGCCTCTGGGGCTCCTGGAAGGAAATGCTGACTTGCAACCCCTTCTGCTGCAGTTCTGGGAGGCCGTTTTGCTGAGAGTGCAAAAGGACAGTCTGGCTGCTCTCTGTCATCAGAGAATATCCAAAGAGTGATCCACTCCCTGGTCTGGACATGATCTGTCGAAAGAGGTTTTGTCGGAAGATATCTTCTAACAAAATTTCTGTCAAAAAATCGCTCTAATCTAGACACAGCCTGAAACAAGTGCAAGGATGAATTCCTTAAACTATCTGGAACAAAGAAAATGAGGGGGCTATTGAAACTGTGTATTAAATGTCTTACTTCAAGCATCAGTCTTCTAATTTGCTACATTTTAGAGACTATAAGTGAAAGAATTTGTTGCTGACAAGTTCCCACTGCTATTAACAGAAGGTGATGCTTTCACGTTAGCAAGTTTTTCTTTGCCCATTTTGCTCTTTTCTGAACATTAAAAAGAATCAAATATTTCTACTATGCTGAGCAGAATGCCAGTTTGAGGAAACGTTAGCAGTAGCTACATTTAAGGTTATGTAAGCCTTTTTAATCCTTTTTTAGTTGCCTGTAATGATGATCTTCGCAGCTGAAAGTGGGTGATTTCGACTGGACATCAGGAAAACACTTCCCAGCTGTCAGGGTAGCTTAAGCACTGGAATAAATTGCCTAGGGAGGTTGTGAAATATCAGTCTTTGGAGAATGTTAAGGACAGGTTAGACAAACAACTGTCAGGGTTGGTGTAGACAGCACTTACTCATGAGTGTAGGGAACTGGACTTGGTGACCTCTTGAGGTCCCTTCCAGTCCTATGACTCTGAGGTCATTTTAAATATGAGCAAAAAGCAATTCCATCTTTTTCTGGATGAGAAGAGTATAAAAAAAAAGACACTCATTACTTAAAAGGAAAAACATTCTATTGCTCTTGGTAGACAGTAGAAATTTTGCTGGGAAATAGTTCTCAATTAAGAAAACTGCTCTTAGGTATTTGCTCTGATAGGAGCAAATTATGAAAACATGACAATTGCACGCTATCCACAGGAAGTACTCAAGGTGCAATATTGTAGCGTACAACTTTGGCGTGCATCTTTTGTAAAGCAACAGTGTGCACTTAAAGCGCTTTATAAATGTACTGTGATAACAGTAAATACTACAGAGTACTCCACCATGTTTGTATAATTATAGATAGATGTGGGAGGACAATGGGAGAGTGAGAGCAATTTTATTTTCATATCTATAATATGGATATAAATTACTACCACCCACTGAGTGAAACACTGCAATTACTGCATTCAGCATAACCACTGTTGTGCAACAGGTTATGGCAAGTAGTGGATTGTGTCTTATCTGAAACTGCCGATGACATAATTGTGCCCAGTTGCAATTTGGCCGGCGTGCTGTGACTGAGATCTTTTGACTAGGAAAAGTGCCAGGCATCTAAGTACACAGGGTCAGAGTATCAGTTTTACATCGGTTTGGTTTTGGTTTTTTCCTCCCCAGAAGCTATTTCCCCTGTTAGCATAGTGTCCTATCACACTACCCAGGGCCACTGACAGTAATTCTGGGTGCCAGGGCAAAACTGGGCTGCCACGCACTCACAAGCTGTGCCCACATGGATATGGTCCTCCTGACAGTTGGGCATTGCTGATGCCACCACTGGCTGATGCCCAGCAAGCTGCTCAGCTTGGTGCACGTTCCAGCACAGCCAGAGCTTGAACACGGTTGCCCAGTAGGGTTGCCAGCTGCCTAATCAGGCAGACTGAGGCTCTGTCCCTGTCATACTTCTTCTCTAAGGCCCTGTCCCCCATTCACTCCATCCCTCCTCCTTCTGTCACTTGCTCTTCCCCCACCTTCACTCCCTTTCACCAGGCTAGGGCAGGGGATGTGGAGTGCAAGAGAGGGTTCAGGGATCTAGTTTAAGGGGGGCTCTGGGAGATTGAGTCCTGGCTCTGTACTGAGGAAGGTTGTTGGGGTACAGGAGGAGGTCTGGGCTCTGGGAGCGAGTCTGGGTGCTGGAGCAGGTGGGGGACATCGGTTACTTCAGGTGGCTCCTGAAAGCACCTGGCATGCCCTTCGGGCAGTAGCTTAGCCCTACTGGACTGCTAGGACTGGCAACTGGGAGCCCCAGACCTTTTAAATGGCCCAGGTCACTGGGCAATTGCCCTCCTTGCCCCTGCTATCAGCTGGCCTGACACCACCTGAACAGAATTACCACAGTGATACAGTGATGATCTGTTCAGATGTAGCTGCTAGTACATGGTAAGAATTATCAGACCACTCCAATACCTTCAACTGGTGGTAGTTTTTGTGAATTTCAAAGAATATTTCTATACTTGGAGCACCCTCTAGTGAAAATTCTGAACTCTAATTTCCAAAAACAACTAAAATGTGGAGAAATTTAATTGGGGGTTGGTACGTGATATCAGAGTTGTTTACCAGTGATTAACACATCTAGATGGTCTGGGATGTGATCTGATTGATGCATAAATCAAATATGAAAAATTAAATAACATCCTGTGTGTTGAAAAGATTATTGTGAAAGTTACACAAGCCCTTATGTAATAAATGACAATAATAATTTGGTATCTATACATAAAAATTAGGTTGTTGCCTATCTTGTATATTGAAGTTTGAGTTATAATAACCTTTTTTAAATATTGGAATGTTTACATAATATTAAGGCAGAAACACTTCCAGTCCTATAACATTCCAAGTTAAGGATAAAATTGTGACTACTGCTTGTATTAAACATAAAAAATCCAAGACAACAATCCCAAAACTATGAATTAAAGGAACATTTAGACAAACTTAAACCATAAATGTGCTCAACACCAAATCTGAAGGTGGCAAAACTCAGCAAATATCAAATGAATACTGTTTGAAAAATACCTGAAGGTCTCATGTACAAATAAGTTGGTTCTATGAGGTCATTTTGACTTTGTCTCCTTTTCTTTTACCATGTTTGTTTTTCTCCCCTCTTTCTCTCTTTGCTGTTTCAGGTTCCTATCCTGCCATTCTTATTCAGGCAAATCTTGTTGAAATCAGTATTTTGACTCTCTCTAAAATTTACAGTCTATATTTTCCTTTTGGGGTTGTTTAGGAGTTCTGTTTAAGCATTACCATGGTGTATCGTAATTTAAGATGACATATACTGTTTACTCATTTAACACTTATATCTAACTTAATATTATAAGACTAAAAAATATAGTGGGACTGAAAGCCCCTGGGCAAGGAGGGATGGGGGGAGGGAGATGCCATGCCCCTGGAAGGGATGTGACTTCAGAAAGAAGGGTGCTTTGGAATCACCAGGCCCTGGGACCATTGCCCCCTTTTCTCTCCACAGATGCAGGACAGAATAAATACAGGCAATTTGGGCTACGTCTACACGTGCACCCAACTTCGAAATAGCTTATTTCGATGTTGCGACATCGAAATAGGCTATTTCGATGAATAACGTCTACACGTCCTCCAGGGCTGGCAACGTCGATGTTCAACTTCGACGTTGCTCAGCCCAACATCGAAATAGGCACAGCGAGGGAACGTCTACACGCCAAAGTAGCACACATCGAAATAAGGGAGCCAGGCACAGCTGCAGACAGGGTCACGGGGCGGACTCAACAGCAAGTCGCTCCCTTAAAGGGCCCCTCCCAGACACACTTTCATTAAACAGTGCAAGATACACAGAGCCAACAACTAGTTGCAGACCCTGTATATGCAGCACGGACCCCCAGCTGCAGCAGCAGCAGCCAGAAGCCCTGGGCTAAGGGCTGCTGCCCACGGTGACCACAGAGCCCCGCAAGGGCTGGAGAGAGAGTATCTCTCAACCCCCCAGCTGATGGCCGCCATGGAGGACCCCGCTATTTCGATGTTGCGGGACGCGGATCGTCTACACGTCCCTACTTCGATGTTGAACGTCGAAGTAGGGCGCTATTCCCATCCGCTCATGGGGTTAGCGACTTCGACGTCTCGCCGCCTAACGTCGATTTCAACTTCGAAATAGCGCCCAACACGTGTAGACGTGACGGGCGCTATTTCGAAGTTACTGCCGCTACTTCGAAGTAGCGTGCACGTGTAGACGCAGCCTTGGAGGCATAGCAAGCTATACGAAGGCACCTAATCTTATATCTGAGATGGCAAATTAAAGTATCTGGTTCCTGGGTGGGATTTTTTTTGAAATTGCTTTCTTTTCTCAGAAGCACAGGTGCCAACTTTCAAAAGTGCCAGAGGGGTGCATGACCCCCAGCTCTGCCCCAGACCTCACCCTCACACCACTCTATCACATCCCACCTCTTTCCATCCCCAACTGAGCCACACCCTCACTTCCCCTCTCCCCTCTGCTTCTCAGACTCTGAACACGGTGGGTAGGAGGTGCTGGGAAGGTGAGGGAGGCACTAATCTGTGGTGCCCACTGGTGGGTGGGTGATGCTGGGTAGGGAGTAGATGGGGTTGCTGGCAGGTGCTCAACATCCACCAGTTTTTCGCTTGGAGTGTTCCAGTCCCAAAGCATCCTCGAAGGCAGAGTCTCTGCTATGAAGGGCCGAGAACTTATATTCCCCCTTTGACTCCTTTGATCACGGACATTTTTATGTATATAATTTGGAAAGGAAGATCTAAGCTAAATTCTTAAATGTCAGACATCAAGAGTAACATCTGGAAACATGCTGAGTCTGTATCCTGAAGCATAGCTGGTACATGAATTCCAAGGCCAGAAGGACAATTGTGATCATCTAGTCTGACCTCCTGTATAACGCAGCTGATACAACTTCCCCAAAACTATTCCTAGCACACACCATTAGAAAATCAGTCCAGTCTTGAGTTAAGAGTTGTCAGTGATATAAAATCTTGGTACATTGTTTCAGTGGTTGTCTTCTCACCTTTAAAAATGTATGTCTTACTTGCAGTCTGAATTTCTGTCTAGCTTCAGCTTCCAGACAATGGTTTGCATTATACCCTCCTTTGCAGGGGCAGTAGGTGGGGGACGGGGGCCATGAATGGTGTGAGGAGCTACAGAGAGTCTCAACAGCTTGAGCTGAAGAGCCCAACTCCATAGATCATGTCTGTAAGGCTCCTGTGCTCAGAAGATCAGGCCGAAGAGGTCATTGCAGAACAGTCTGTGGCGGGGGAAGGTGTTGTTTTCTTTTGAGCCTTATTAAATTCCATACACATTCCCACTGGAGTGAAACTAGTGGGCTTTTACAAAGAGTTCTTAAAGTAAAATTTAGTTTTTAAAATCATCCTATACCAGCCTGTAATAGAGAGAAACACGTCTGCTCAGTCAGCTAAAACAATTTCATGACTGAGTGACAGCGGGTTTAGTACTTTACAACCATCATCCTCCACCTCCTGTGCAAACCCTGTGGCAGTTGAGGACTTGGCTCACTGGGTTTTCTTTTCCATCTCAATTATGTTGTTAGAGAAGAAGCAAATATCTAATGGGCTTCTTGGTGCCCTGGAAAACCAGACAGAAATGCTTTGCAGGGTAAGAGTTCAAGGCAAATGAGGAGCACAGCTCACATAATGCAGGATATTGAATAGCACCCTCCCCTCTCTGCACCTTTGAGTTTTGACTAGAGGTCATAGAAACACAATATCCAGTGATACTTTATCTTGTTTTCCATTCAAGTCAAAGTTTAAATTATTCCAAAAGCAGCTTCTAAATCATCCTGCTGAGGATCAATGGGGACAGCACTGAGCTTTTGTGACCAGACGTTTCCCTTTCATCTGTTATGTAACATATCCAGTAACAGTTTACCAGATCACCTACCTGGATGAGTAGCACATAGAGGAAGAAATGGCTAGATTCAGCTGGCATATTAGGCACAGGAAAGTAGGGAAGTACAATTATATGCCAGCATCCTGCATTATACCAGAGGCTTTTATATATGGAGAAATGTATCTCTGAATCTGGACAATGTGCATCAGGAAAAACTTAGCTTGTATGACAGATTTGGAGCTCCTCCGTAACGATTTATATAGTTTCTGTATGACTGGAGTTTACTTTATGAATTCAAAGGCTTAAATCAAACTGGTTGCCTGCATATACACAGAAAAGAGGACAATGCCCTCTGACAGCCATACTCTTTCCCACACTTCAGGGACATTATTAAAGGCCTCTTCTATGAAATGTCATCCCCAACATCCTACTGAGCATGCTTGGACCAGTCTGGCAAAGCTGTGGCAGTGGTGGGGCCTTATACTTGTCACCTGTGTGACAGTCATCAGCGATCCAAGTCAAGGAAAACTGAAACAAAGAACTTTGCCCATTTCCAGTACAGGCCCTCAGTGACAGAGAGAAATTGCTAGTGACACAGACATCTGGTGTTCTGAAGAAGTTATACCTTTCTAAGCTTCTGAGGGTGGCAAAGTTTAGGTAAGATAGACTTACTTGTAGCCCTTTCATTATCTTGAATTCCTGTTTTTCATGCTTTGCTTTCTTCCCACAGTTTGGGTTAAAAATACTCAGTAAAATGAAGTCTATTTGAGCTATCCACCTTCACTACTAGTCACAAACTCCTGAAGGGAAGAGCTGCTGATACATGAACTCTGTTGTATCTGCCGAGTCAGGAGAGTTGGCCCACGGTGTACTACAGTGGCAGTCTAAAAGCGGGAGAATCCTGTGATTCTCCCCCAGGGAGATAAAGACACGAATCTTAATACCTGAGAAGTAGGACAGATCAGAAAAGGGGTGCGTGGTGCAGCTAATTCTTCTGTGACACTACTCTAAATAAACCCAAGCTGCTTTGTCCTATATTTCCTTGACCTGTTGGATGATTTGAGAGGGGTCATGTTAGACCACTTCCCTTCCTCCTTACTTTGTGAATGTCATTTATTACAAGTTGAGGGAATGCTAATGAACTTTCATGAGCATGGGGCTTCAGAGATGTCCACTAAGCATCCTCCATCTTTCACATTCCTAAATAATAAAGTTTGCACCAATTCTGTCCTCAGTTACACCTGTGCAGCACCAATTATATATAAACACAGCTCATGTTGTTATATTAGACTTAACAATAAATTTGCCTTGCATTTTTTCAGCATTTGTCTGCTGCTTCTAATTGTAAGAAGACTTTGAACTTCTAGAAACATGGTCCTATGGTATCAGTGGATCAAGGAAACAATGTTTAGTCATAAGCACTACTTCTAAATAAAAGTCTATTTGGTAAGATCCATACATTACTTTTTCTCTGATACTCAAATGCCAAGACCTGTGCCATGATCACCATATAAACAAAACTGAGCAAGCTGATTTGAATATAATATTAACTGACCTGAAGTTTTACCTAAAACCGCATAGAATTATACGTTATGAATTTTGGACAGTTCAACTAGACTTTTGTATTGCTAGCTTTCCATTTTGGTATGCTCCTTAGCTCTGCTTGGGATCTGTCATAATTACTCAAATATAATGGAAATGTCTGTCCTTGAAGTATTTCTCATCTGATCATAAAGAGGAGTCATCAGATGTCCCTGGCTTGCAAACTTATTTGTTTGTTCATTGCAGAACCAAGACTACTTCCTAAGTTTTTGGCCTAACCAAAGCCATAGTTCCACATATCTAAATTTGCCCATCACTATTTGTTCACACATCTTCCTGTTAAATAAGAGACTGAATTGCAGCTAGTACACCTTTGGCTCCAGAAACCAAAGACTTCTGTATCCAGAGGACCATAAAAGGGACAATTTTCCTCATTGATAGTGAATAATAAAAGATGTGGGTAGTTAGCGGGCAATACAAGGAGACAAAGGCAAAGCATAGTAAATAGAAATGTCAAAAAAATGAAAAGGCATAGTAGAAAAGAAGAGAGGGATTTAACACAATGGGAGAAAACATGAGTCTGAGAAATTCAAAGAAAATAGTAGCTTAACCTTAGTGACCCACTTCACAGAAGAAGGGCAGAGAATCTCATTTAACATTTCTTAGGCTTCTGAATTTATTGTACTTTGAAGGAACTGTTGGTAAATTATTTAGACAGTTTCAACTGAGACAAGAGAAATCTCAGCCTGTCATATGCTAGGTTTAAGAAACTTTATTATAAATAATTTACCTCTTGAGGAAGAAAAATATTCAAATAGTTGTCTAAAACACAGAGGTACCAAACCTGCTGCAACTAATGTAGCCATGCTCTAAAAAAAGGCAGCATGATGTTTGTGGTGCTTCCTTGCTAAAATTGGAGAGCTACACTAAAGTTATCATCAAATGGAGGTCCACATTAAAGATGACAAAATAATTCTTTATTGTTGGGTTATTTATGTCATCTTTTTTTAACATTGCAAATACATCTCCATTTAGAACAAAACCATTGCAAAAATTCTCTCCTATGTTATTCCACATGGCAGCTGAATTAAAGCAAATATATTGCATCAAAGATTTTTTTTAATGGCACTTCTTTTATTCCTGTAAAACAGGTATCCTCCAACTTTGCCACAGAACATACTGCATTCCTAAGAGACACTTCACCTTCTATTTACAATCACTTAACATCCTTATGGCAACTACAGAAGTTTCTTGCATGGGAACATTATTGTTTACTAAGACCAGTCAAGAATGTGGCTCCATTGTGCTAAACACACTGGTCTAAAATTTTAGAAAGACTTAGGTGTTACAATGCCTAGCTAACTTAACATGTCTAAATCCCCTTTTCAAAGGGAATTTAGGCACTGAGTCATCAAAATCATACTGACACTGGATTTAAGTTCTTCAATCCCTTTTGAAAATAGTACTTAGACTCCTAAATCACTTAGGCATTGCAACACCTATGTCTCTCTGAAAACCTAAGATAATGTGTTCCCCCACAGTTTGCCACCTAAAATAGTAAGAACAGGAAAAGTAGCTAAAAGCATGACATTTTTGTCATATCCTCCATCTGAGGAAGTGAATGTGCATCCAACAGTGAGACTTTGCCACAAAAATAGGTTAAATTCCTTTCTGACATGCTGGTTGCTTTGCATTTATAATAGCTATTGACTCAACAATTGAACCTACAGTTTCAGAACTTACATTCACTGGTTGTTATACAACAATTTAATTATTTGAGGGTACCATTCTGTGAAGGATTCTGCCTGGTTGTTTCTCACTGAGCTCAGAATGCCTTGTGGAAGATCAGGCCCTAAATAAGTTATTTATGAGGTGACTTCTGGCCAGTAAGTGATAACGTCTGATAAATAACTAATCTGCCTGTCACTGAGCGATAACATCTAAGATGAAGCTGACAAGATCAGGTCTAGAAGTGACTGTTTCTATATGGGGAATCCAGAGCATACTTTAATGTCCTTACCTGAAATGGATGTGTATAGGCATTTGATTCATGGGTAGTGAGCAAGAAAAAATTAATGCTGCACATTTAGCAGTGGATTACAGCTTAATGAGGAGAGAGGGATGTTTTATTTTCATTCCTGGTATATAAAAATGATCCAATATACCCACTTATGAAATTGCCTCTATATCTCTGATCTGTCTTCGAGACAGTCCTATTTGCTTAATAGGCCAGAGTGAGTATTCAGTGTCTTCACATTAATAATTGCCTGTCAGGCTTATATCCATTTGTATCTTGTGTCAGCACATGAAATTGTTTTGTTTTGTGTGCCCCTGCTGTGATGTTTGCTAACTCACTTTGTTTCATTCGATAAGAATGTGAATTGAAGTGAAAAAGGACAATGGGGAAAAGAGGGGATGGGAAGGAATGAGCATTTTAATATAGGGAAAGTTGGGAGCATGGAGGGACTTCACTTTAACTTCACCATTTCCCAATCTATGAATTTTTCATGGATGCTGTTAATGATGTTCCCTAGCAGGCTCATGGCTTGAGATGCTAATCTTCTACCCTTCCCCTATCAACCTTCACTAAGCAAGCTTTCTTGACTGACTGAATTTTGTGGAACCTATTGAATTACTATCATGTTCTAAACTATTGCATTATGACTAATAATTGCAACAGGTAGCTGTAAACGCCTGTTTGTTAAAATTGGAAGTATGGCCCGGGCTTGACCTAAGTCCAAATATTTCTCCCTAATGTTGTCTGTCTCCTTTATCTGAGTGTCAGGGAATTGGGGCTGGAGTAAGTCTAAACTGTGTGGAAGTACTTGCTAACATTTCTGTGATTCCTGTTGGCTCTAAGGCAAGGTGCTGTGACAGACGACTGGCCAAAGAGTGTGAGCCAGAGTTCTGTCATTGTGTTACCACCCAAAAAAGGGTAGTAGGTGTCAGCTGAGCAAGCTCAGGCCTGATGGTTGGCAGTTGTGAGCTCCCTGAGCAGAGGGTGCTCAAAGGGGATTTAGCTGGTACTGAGGGGAAGGGGAGAGCGTGAATGGTAGGGAGAGAGGAAGGGGAGGAGCAGGGAATGGAAGGCTTTTCTCCCTTGTAGCTAGAGGATTTGGCTATAGAGGCTCACAGCTCCAGAGTGTGGGAGGGGGAGACGGTGGTGGGACTTGTTACACATAATAACAGCACCAGTGCCTGCAACCAGAGTAACATAGAATCCTAGGGCTGAATAGGACCTCAGGAGGTCATCAAGTCCAGCCTCCTGCCCAAAGCAGGATCAACCCTACCTAAATCATCAGCAGTAGTCTTTGCCTAGTTTGTGGCATGTGCCTAACTTTAAGCAAGGCACTGAAGTGTGTGCTCAAGCAAGGCCTAGTATAGCAACTGAGACATGCTTTTTAGTTTGACACCTTTTTACTTCAAATCTGATGCCATCCTTAAAACTTGTTTACTTTAAGAACTGACAACCCTGTATAACACCAACAGACGCAGGTTGCCAGCACCAGGAATGGAACCTGGGAGTATAGGGTCTAAAGCCCTGCACTGTACCACATGAGCTAAAGGCAAACTGGTGCTCAGCTAAAGCTGTAGAGTAGAGACTTCACTCACCCCAGATGAGGTCTCAGTGCTTCTGGGTACTACACATGCGTAAGCAACATAGGTTAGTATGTTTGGCTAAGTCTTTCTATTTACTATAGACTGGGGGCCTGTGCTAAGGAATAGGAAATTGATTATGCATAGCTACTAGCAATCTGCTGAAACATCTGTAAGATGTGCAGTCCAGGTAACTGTAATAAGTTCTTACGTGTTTTGTAGCAGGACTAGACAACTCTTAAGAGTTTTGAGAGAACAAAAAGAATAGGAAATTTTCCCTGATTCCTGTTGGATTTTTTCAAACTGTTACAGTATGGGAAAGGTTTTTGATCTCAAACAAGCTAAGCTCTTCGTTGGTGTAGTTCCATTGTCTTCAAGGGATGAATTTGACTCCATTTTGTTAAATCATTGAGTTTGATTTTGCTTGGGTTTTTAAAAATGAACATACTAAGTGCACTAAGGCTACATCTACACTAGCCCCTTCCTTTTGAAAGGGACATGGTAATGAGCGGGGTTGGAAGATGCTAATGAGGTGCTGCCATGAATATGTAGCACCTCATTAGCATAATGGCTGCCACGCACAATTCGAAAGCACTGCTTTCGAATCGCATGCCACCCATGTAGATGGGGGGCCTTTCAAAGGACCCCTGGACTTTGAGAGTTCCTTCTTCCTAAAACCAAATGGGAAGAAGGGGCTTTTGAAGTCCAGGGGGTTCTTTTGAAAGGTCCCTGTCCACATGGGCAGTGTACAATTTGATAGCAGCACGCAGTTGTCCTTATCCTAATGAGGCACTGCATATTCATGATAATGCCTCATTAGCATCTTCCCAACTCGCTCTTTACCATGCCCCTTCCAAAAGAAGGGGCTAGTGTGGACACGGCCTAAATGTTTTCTCTCTTCTTCAGTATGTATTTTTGATTCCTAAAATCAGGTTTTATCCTACATTTGTGATAAATTAAGTGTCTCAGCAGGTAACATTTTTTTTATTTAAGACTGTTAATCTACATATTGGTTTACATGCATAGCAAAATGAAAAAGTGTAGAGTACTTTGCACTTGTCCTTTAGGGAATTTCATCCTATTTTCTTCTGGTCTTTTGTCCAGATCATTTTCAATTTTAACCCTATCCTCCTAAGCACTTTCAGTCCCTCCCGGCTTGTTATTGTCTTCAAGCTTTGTCCTTATACACTCTATGCCATTATCTCTCTGTCATAAATCAATGATGAACAGACCCATTATTGGCCTCTGCAGAATCCTGTTCTGTATGCCCTTCCATCTTAACCATGAACCAACCACTGATAACTATTCTCTTTTTTAACCAATTATGCACCCATCTTATCTAGGTGTTTGTAAATTGCTTTACTATTTGCTCCTTGATCTTTCCAAGTACTGAATTTAACCAGATTGGTTTGTAAGTCCCTGGGTGGTGGTTAGTGCCGATTTATTAAAAAAAGAGAGTATTTTTTTCCTCACTCATTTTCTTTGGAAGCTCATGGATAGTCACTAATGGCTCAGATATATATTTGGTTCAGTTTTTGAGTACTTTAGGGTGTATTTTATCTGAGATTGGTGCCAAGAAGATGTCTAACTTGTCTAAGTAAATGTAACTTGTTCTTTCCCTATTTTCGCCTCAGATCCTACCTTATTTTCACTGAAAGTCATTGCATTAGAAGTCCAGTTGTTAGCCTTTTTGATGAAAACTGAAACAAGTAATCTGACACTTCTGCCATCTTTTTGTCCCCTGTACCCTCCCACCACCCCTTCTCCAGACACAGACACGCACACAAACACCTGCCTTTGCCTTCCTAATTTTGTCCCTACATGTTTACTTGGAATCATAGAATCACAGAGCTGGAAGGGACATCAGGAGGTCATTGAGTCCAGACCCCTGCTTCAAGCAGGATCAACCCCAACTAAGTCATCCCAGCCAGGACTTTGTCAAGCTGAGACATAAAAACCTCTAGGGATGGAGATTCCACCACTTCTCTAGGCAATGCATTCCAATGCTATACCAGCCTCCTGGTGAAGTAGTTTTTCCTAATATCCAACCCACACCTCTCCTTCTATAACTTCAGCACCATAACTCCTTGTTATGCTGTCTGTCACCATTGAGAACAGTTTCTCTCCATCCTCTTTAGAACACACGGTCAGAAAGTTGAAGGCTGCTATTAAATCACCTCTCAGTCTTTTCTTCTGCAAACTAAATAAGTCCAAATCTCTCAGCCTCTCTTCATAGGTCATGTGCACCAGCCCCTTAATCATTTTTGTTGCCCTCCAGTGAACCTGCTCCAGCACATCCACATCCTTTCTATACTGTGAGGCCCAAAACTGGACGCAGTACACCAGGTGTGGCCTCACCAGTGCCAAATAGAGGGGAAAAACTATTTCTCTAGATCTGCTTGAAATGCTCCTCCTAATTCACCCCAATATGCCATTGGCCTTCTTGGCTACAACGCATTTTTACTCATGTCCAGCCTTTCATGTTTGGCTACAAAGCATGTTTACTCATATCCAGCCTTTCATCCACCATAATCCCTAGGTCCCTTTCCACTGTACTGCTGCTTGGCCAGTCCGTCCCCAGCCTATAACAATGCTTGGGATTCTTCGTCCCAAGTGCAGGACTCTGCACTTCTTTTTGTTGAACCTCATCAGATTTCTTTTGACCCAATCCTCCAATTTATCCAGGTCATTCTATATTCTCTCTCTACCCTCCAACATAACTTGGTGTCATCTGCAAACTTGCTGTGGGTGCACTCCAGTCCCTCATCCAAGTCATCAATAAAGACGTTGAACAACACTGGCTTCAGAATTGAGCTTTGGGGCACTCCACTTGAAACTGATCACTATCCAGATATCGAGCCATTGACCGCTACCCGTTGGGCCCGACCATCAAGCCAGCTTTCTATCCATCTTACGTTCCATGTTGCCAATCCATACTTCCTTAACTTATGGGCAAGAATGTTGTGGGAGACTGTATCCAAACCTTTGCTGAAGTCAAGGTATATCACATTCACTGACTCCCCATGTCCACAGAGCCTGTTACCTCAATACAGAAGCTAATTAAATTGGTCAGGCACAGCTTGCCATTGGTGAATCTATGTTGACTACTTTTGATCACTTTCCCCTCTTCAAGTGCTCCAAAATGGATTCCACGAGGATCCCTTCCATTATTTTCCCAGGAACTGAGGTAAGGCTGACCAGTCTATAGTTCCCTGGATTGTCCTTCGTTTCCTTTTTTTTAAAGATTGCTACTACATTTGCCTTTTTCCAATTATCCAGAATCTCTTCTGATGTCCAAGAGTCTTCAAAGATAATGGCTAAAAGTTTGGCAATGATGCCTGCTAATTCCCTCAGTATCCTTGGGTGTATTAAATCCAGACCCATGGATATGTGTACATCTAGTTTTTCTAAGTAGCTCTTAACACCTTCCTTCCCCACCGAGAGCTGCCCTCCACCCTCCCATTATTGTCTAGCACTGTAGCGTGGGAGCTTTCCTTGTCTGTGAAGACTAAGGCAAAAAAAAATTGAGTACTTCAGCTTTTTATATATTATCTGTCACTAGGTTACCTCCCTCATCCATTAATGGCCTCACACCTTCACTGAGAACCCTCATATTGTCAACATTTCTGTAGAAACCCTTCACTTCCCTTGCCAGCTGCAGTTCCAGTTGTGCCTTTGCTGTCCTGATGACTGCCTGCCATTTTCCTGCCATATACTTATATTCCACCTTAGTCATCTGTCCAAGTTTCCACTTCTTATACACATCCTTTTTGAGTTTAAGCTGACCAAGGATCTCCCTGTTAAGCCAAGCTGGTTGCCTACCATATTTGCATTTCTTGCTATCCAGCAGGATTGTTTTGTTCCTGTGCCTTCAGTATGACTTCTTTAAAACGCTGTCAGTTCTCCTGAACTCTTTTCTCCTTCATCTTAGTTTCCGAGGTGATTCTGCCCATCAGTTCTGTCAGGGAGTTGAAGTCTGCTCTTTTGAAGTAAAGGGTCTGTATATTACTGCTCTCCTTACTTCCTTTTGCCGGGATCCTGAAATCTACTGTCTTGTAGTCACTGCAGCCCAGGTTGCCACCCACTTCTATTTCTCCTACTAGTTCTTCCCTGTTTGTGAGCAGCAAGTCAAGTTGTGCACAGCCCCGGTCAGTTCCACCAGCACTTGTACCAGGAAGTTATCCCCAACATTCTCCAAAAACTTCCTGGATTGTCTGTGTGCTGCTGTATTGGTCTCCCAACAAATGTCTGGATGATTAAAGTCTCCCATGAGAACCAGGGCCTGTGATTTGGAAGCTTCTCTTCTCTTAGTTGTGTGAAGAAATCCTCATCTACCTCATCTCCCTGATCTGGCGGTCTAGAGCAGACACCAAGCACATCATCTCTCTTGCTTCCACCTCTGAGCTTAACCCAAAGACATGCAATTGGCTGTTCCCCCTTCCTATACTGGAGCTCTGAGCAATCCTACTGCTCCCTCACACAGAGCACAACTTCTCTTCCTTTTCTCCCTGCCTGTCCTTCCTGCACAATTTACACCCTTCCATGACTGTGCTCCAGTGATGTGAATCTTTCCACCAAGTCTATTATTCCAACTACTTCATACTTTTTAGACTGTGTCAGGGCCTCTAGTTCCTCCTGTTTCCCAGGTTTCTTGCATTTGTGTACAAGCACCTTAGAGAAGTGGCTCATTGGCCCACTTTCTCCTTCACTTGCTTGTTTATATTCATCTTTTGTAATACGACCCTAATTTTCAGTTTTGTGTAGGATTCTTTGAGTATCAGATCACTGAAGATCTCCCAGCTAAGCCAGTCTGACTTTTTATCATGCTTCTTGTGCAGAGGAATGTTTTTTTTGTGCCCTTTAATGTATCCTCCAACCACTATTATACTACATACTGTCTTGAACTTTATTGGCTACATCTACACTAGCCCAAATCTTCAAAATAGCCATGCAAATGGCCATTTCGAAGATGACTAATGAGGCACTGAAATGCATATTCAGCACCTCATTAGCAAGCCACCAGCCACGGCTCTTCGAAATTGCCACTTTTCACTGCTGCGCAGCTTGTCCAAACGGGTCCTTTTTGAAATGACCCCAGGAACTTGGAAATCCTCCTATTCCCATCTGCTGATAGGATGGGCCATTTCGAAGTTTTGGGCTAGTGTAGACACGGCCATTATTCCCTTCAGCCTTGCTTCTGAAAGGATGTTGCATAGAAACTGCCTGCATTTGCTGAAGTTTCAAAATACTGTCTGTCCCAGGTCAGTGTACAAGTTTTGCAAGATGTTAAAATGAAACAGAGCTCTCATCAGCCCTTACACAAACATTGAACAATGTAAATTTTTTCCTAATTCTTAAAGCACGTTGGCAACTGTGAGCTCACAGTTAGCAGCATTTTTACAGTGATGCCAGCTCCTATTGGCATTATCAGGGACACAATCATGAATCTTGACTTTTTTTTTAGCATTTTGTCCCTAATTTTGTTTGGCTGCATAACAAGTGGCTCCCTTCAAAAACCTCTCTGGATATGCCTTAGCCCTAAGGTTATCATTCATATTGGGCCGCTCTCTTCACCAAACATACATTAATGACTACCACTCTCACAGTATGCCCTGACAGGTTGCCCTTTGCTCCAGAAGTGGGAGACTAGAGTGAGGCACCTAGAAAAGGATGCTGTGGTCTGGGAGATGAAACAGGTCACAAAGTGTTTGAGACAGCAAAGCAGGAGTAAAGGTGAATGAGGCAAAACAAGTGAAGGGTGCCCTGTGGAAAGACTTGAACTGATTCCCAGAACAACCAGCCGGAGGCGGCATGACGGAGGTGAATCCAGAATATTTTCTTCCTTCATGCTGCAGCAGTAATAGGGACAGCTAATAAAACGCAATAGTCCCAACTCTACTCTTTCTAAACTCAACTGAAACTCACCAAAATGGGAAGGGGAGCTGGCTCAATAATGGTTGCCCTGCAGCTTTTTTCAGATTATTTCTTTAGATACTAATCATAAATCATTTACTTCTCAGTCACTAGACAAATGAGTTATCACACTTTCCTCCCTCTGAATTGTCCACATTTCTGACATATTGAAGGTTATCATTTAGAAGAATCTAATTTTAAAAATTCATCCCAACAGAGTTACTTTGTTCTGGTTTTGACAGGGAGTTTTTAGATGTTTCTCATTTGACATATCTCCCTTTGCAAATCTAAGGAAAAAAAGATACCCTGCAAAAATGTACTACAAGTCAATGCTGTTTGAAGGGAACGTATTGTTATATTAGCTCTGCATCGTGTTTTTATACTATGAAAGTGCTGACAGTGCTTTGATGTGAAAAAAATGAGATTCAGTAATCTGAAGAACTAATATGAAAGGAATTACATGCTTTAAACTGGGACTACATAGAGAAAAATACAGCATAATGACGACTTCACACAACATCTAATTTAATTCCTTCTCCCCAGCAGAGTGGAATTCTTAAACTACAACTATCTGTTAATGAGTGGGGAGTCTTGTGACAGAGGTCACCTTCCCCCTCCCCTCCAGAGCTTATAAAATTCACTCAACTAACCACCTCCTATTGAATTTCCCCAACTCCTGTATTCATCCAGCGCTCCACAACCAATACATCAACAATACTTAGGCACACTTCAATGTTGAAATATATTAAGTTGTTAGACTGGGAGCTAGGTGTTGGAGAATCCCTTAAATCAAAATAACATTGTTTATGTAAATAAGGTAAGCTGATGACACTTGTGAGATCAATGAGACTAGTAAGACATGCTCTATGGACCAAACCTATGGAGTTCAATTTCCACAAACAATTATTGTTCTGGTTTTACAAATGTACATATGACCCTGAGGGTAACACAACGGTTCTGGAAGCATAATACCATAAACAGAGAAAATAGAGCTCTATCGTAAGCAAAGAGAGACTGAAACTAAATTTCCTGCAGTGCTCCTAAGCTGACCTCTAGTATTTAGGGGCTCCTCTGGAGGTGGAACTTCACTCAGGGCAAGTCCCGTAGATCATCATCTTCAACCTTTGGCTAACCCAGAATTCTGGATGGTTCCGGTTTAGAACACTAGAGTTGTGCTGTAGTAATGCAATTCATAATGAAAACTAAATTGCCATTGTCAAAATGAAGAAAGTACATTCCTCCTTGTGATTTTTTTTCTTTACTTGAGATTTTTTTGAATTGTTTGCTCTTGGTGACCATTTCTTATCTTTATGTATCAACTGCATTCTGCCTTTCACAGTGAAAATTGCTATACTTGTTTATGTGCTGTGTATTCATTTCTATTTATATTTGTGGTTAAAAAATATAGTAATATTTAGTGAGGTACCTAAATTTGTATTCCTAAAGAGTGATAGCCCTCAGATAAGCACTGGACTGACTATTAAGGGCACTTCGTAATTCAGCTAAAGCTATGTATATGTTATGAGACAGGGATGCAATTACTCGGTTTGTGGATATGTACTCATAGTAGCTCTCTTGAAACTAGAGCAAGTATACATAGCAATGTATCCATGGGTTTTGTGCAAGTTTTGTACTCGGTGCAGATCAGCTGCACCTTTTGCTGCTAATACCCAGGCTACCACTGCTAAGTATATTTGTTGTAACTAGATGAGAGCGAAGGGGAGTATATGTACATGAGCTGGGGAATCACTCACCGCAGCTCTATAAGCAGATATAGGTACTCATTTTGCTAATATGCTTAGTCTTGGGTGCCTCTTATGATATACTGTTCCCACTCTTAAGGACGTTTCTGCCATAAAGATGTGAATGAAGGTGTGCAATTCAAGATGTACGCTATAACTTAACTGCACTGTAGTTAATGTGTCAATTGGGTAGGCTTGGCAATTTTAAATGACTTTTTTTACACTTCTTAGTGAAATATGAGGAGTGGAAGTCATCTGGTTTTTATCAAGGTTCTCTTGCTTTTTTAAAAATGTAAATCATTGTCATTTAAGTATCACATGGCTGTTACTCTTCATGTACTTTTTTTCTTAACCTCATTGAAAGGAATTGTCTGACAATTATGCCTGTGTTTTACTTCAGCTCTGGACCATCTTTAATTTAGTGTGAACCTTTTCTCAAAGAGCAGGGAAGAAATTTTTTGCCATAGTATTATATTGTCTATTTGGATGACACATTTCACATCTATGCCTGCACTGAATCCTAATGTTCACAATCAAGGACAGGCTCTTGTTCCTATTGAATTCTAGGACAAAATTCCTACTGACTTCTGACTCCAGTAGGAGTTAAGAGTTGTTGGTTTATTTATAATTTTTACAGGGCAGGCCCTAGGCTTGGCCTGAGAAGTTTCTTTAAACAAAGAAATCCAATGTTAAAAATTGAATCTCTGAAGTAAAACTGATTTACTCCAGGTGTCCCACTGGCAAAGGGAAAAATTCTGAGTTTATGTTTAGGGTTTTTTGTTGTTGTTTTTTGTTTTGTGATCCCTAATTTAAGCTTCCTTGCTACAGATTAAACCCATTGCTACTTGTGCTACCTTCAAAGGAAATAGCAAATGATTGATCCCATATGCCTTTCATAACAACCCTTAACAAACTTGAAAACGGTATCAAAGTTTAGGTTCAAAACTAATAAAAGGAAATTTTTCTTCACACAGCGCACAGTCAACCTGTGGAACTCCTTGCCCGAGGAGGCTGTGAAGGCCAGGACTCTATTAGGGTTTAAAAAAGAGCTTGATAAATTTGTGCAGGTTAGGTCCATAAATGGCTATTAGCCAGGGATAAAGTATGGTGCCCCAGCCTTCATAACAAGGGCAGGAGATGGATGGCAGGAGATAAATCACTTGATCATTGTCTTCTGTTCTCCTTCTCTGGGGCACCTGGCATTGGCCACCGTCGGCAGATGGGATGCTGGGCTCGATGGACCTTTGGTCTGACCCAGTATGGCCATTCTTATGTTCTTATGTTCTTATCCAGTATCCCTCTCGATCTTTTTCACTCAACTAAAATATGTCAAATTTTAAACATTTCCTCACAGATCAGGTTTTCTAAATCATATATCTGCTTGGACCTCTCTCCAATTTGTCCCACCTTTCCTAATGTATAGGACCCAGAATTGGGCACAGTACACCAGGGGAGGCCTCAGCAGGGCCTAGTTCAGTGGGACCTGTTGTTTTATAAGACATGGCCAGTACATATACCCCATAGTACTGGGGGCAGGGTTATTGCAACTGTACCATATAGTGGATCACAGATGGACTGAATCAACAATCAGCAGTATTAGCCCCAGCCTATTAGTCTCCCTGGAGGGGTCATTCATCTGATTTTTTTTTCCCTTTCCAAACCATCAAAGCATGTTGTACGTGTCAGTAGGTTGCAACGTTCCCAGTAAAAAATTTGCAAACAAAAAAAAATCCATTCGTCACCTGACATGCAGAATCTGAAAGTCCTTAGGCCAATATTCAGACTGGTCAGCACCATGTCAGAGATACTTTGAGCCATGCTGCTGCAAAGCCTTCTTGGCTCTCCTTGTTCGTGTCCTTTTGTCTTTGATTCTGGGTATGAGTGCTATACATCTGGAAGCTCAGCTCTTAACGCAGCTGCCTCTCACACTTCCCTCTGCAGAGAAATAGAATGAAATCTACTTCATCTGGGCTCTTGATTTCTAGGTGTAAGAGTCCCAGATAGTGGGGTTCACATGGTCTTTTGGGAGTCTTTAGCCAGAGTTGTAGACTTCAGTGAATTGGTTAAGAATCCTGCTTTCCACAAAGGCTTGTGAGCCAAGAAGCTCATCCTTCCCCTTTTACATTCAATGTGTAGTAATGCAAAGTAGAGGGAAACTGAGTCATGCATAGAGTGAACTGAGCAAGGCTTTATATAACAATTCGCATAATTACAACTAACTTCCACATAACGGCATCAGCTGATAGTCAAGAAAATTCTTCCTGGAGTAGTGAAGTTGGAGCTACTCAAAATGGAGCTAAGTGACTGTGGGTTGTCTCAGGGAGGTGGGGAGTGCTAGAGAATGCTGGATGATGCCTGGAGTGGTGGGGTTCAGTAGATTCTGGGTGGTAGTTGTGTAGGTGCGTGAGCTTGAGAGGAGGTGAAGAGGCTGCCTGCTCAGAAGGCATCACAGAACCTTACTGCGGCCAAAGGTACAACTGCAGGCAAATGCTTGTACCCTCTCAGAAAGTACCTCAGCTGGATGTGAGAGACTTGGCAGCCTCACCCTATTTCCTCATTCTTGGTCTGAAAGAAACTGACCCTCAAGGCATGAGTCAGTCTGAGGTGAAGGAGCTATTGAGGGAGAGTGGAATTGTTTTTTTCTGTGCTGCAACATAACTAGCTATTGCTGTTTGTGGGCAACGCTGCCTTTGTTTGACAATTATTTAAAAATAATATGAATGCCTGTGGAGCATGGGTAAAACACTTCTCTGGCTGTAAGTTGTCCCTTGCGGCGTGAGTGGTTATCCAATGACCAGAGATGTGTCAACACTGTTTCTATTAGGGGGAAAAAATTGATTATACAAGTCAATTATTTCAGTCCTACTTATTTACCATGAATGTGCACACTGCTCTCTTCCATGAGCCCAAGTAACAGCAGACCGTTTTCCAAGTCCATCCTTTCAATGACTTCTGTGCCCAGAAGGAGCTCTGTCTCTTGGCGTCCTATAAATATCATGCTGCGACTCTTCTCTTGCTTTCTTCTGGCTTTGTGCCTCTCTCTCCGATGAACACACACAGCTACAACCAATCAATCCTGCAAGGGCTAAGAGCAGTAGGGACTAGTAGTGAGTCCACCCCACTATGTAACATAGCCCTCTGAAGGTTTGAAAGGTCCAATATAAGAACTAAAGAGGGATGTGAGGGGAGAGGAAGCAGTCCTAGGAATTAATGGCGCTTGGGAAATATTCTGTCACAGTGGTTTTAAGGGTCAGGAGCCTTGCCAAGAAGATAGGGTAAGGCTCCCTTCTCCCCATTTAATCATTTGGTGATGAGCAGGGCCAGGGATCTGCAACCAAAATAGTAAGAAGAGCCACTTTTTTTTAAATTAATTTACAAAATTAATACTTCAAGAGCTGCGATGCACATGAATACAAGACAGTCCTTAATAAACAGTGTCAAACCGTACTTTCTGTAGTCCCTATTTTAAGAACAGCCACACGCAATCATGTGTACCTGTTAGAAAGCTGTTACCCCCCACATTCTCCAGGCTTTACCCACCTCAGCCCCCACATCTGCCCACCACCCCAAGTTTTACACACACACACCCCACAAACCCACATCCCATCCCCGGGTTTAGCCCCTCTAAGCCCCAACCTCTGCCCCCTGCAGCCCCAAGATTAACTAGCCTCAGCGTATGCAACTCCTCCATGGCTGCCGCCTCTGCTCCCCAGCACCACCACCACCTCCTCAGTGCAGCTGCACAGCTCCAGCCGGGGCAGGCTAGGCTGCCACTCCCGCCCAGCTCTTCTGCAGGCTTAGTGCTTCCCCCACACACAGTGCAAGCAGCTTCCTGTCCTGCTGGCTTTCTGTTCTGGGGCTCCCTGCCCTGCCACGGCTTTCTTCTCTACGGCTCCCTGCTGGAGCTGATTGCTCAGTGGCTCCAGAGGCGGCTGCCACTTAAACCAAAAAATCTTAATTCAGTTGGTTTAATGGTGGGCAACTGAATTTATTTATTTTTGTTTAAGCAGTGGCAGCCTCCAAAGCTGCAAGAGGAGTCAGAGGCAGCAGCGCTCAGAGCCACAAGCCGATCCTTAAAGAGGCGCATCTGTCTCTAAAGCTGCAGGATGCCAACCGCTGAGCTGGGAGAAGAGGTGGGGCAGGAAGAAATGCTGACTCCTCCCTCACAGCAAGTTAGATGCCTGCTGGTGCTACAGGGAGTAAGAAGGCCCCTGAAAAACCTGGAGTTAATACAGAGCTGGCACCAACAGGACAAAGCTGCCTTATGGGTCTTCAGGCTAGACTGATGATAAATCAAGGGGAAAAGGGGGCTGGTAAGGAAGAATTTGGCTAAGACCTAAAGGAAAGATATTTATAAACCAAGGAGAAGGGCTGGGGGTCCTTCTACAAGGAGAAAGAGTGATTTGTTTGTCGCCCAGCCCCAGCTCCTGGAAAGCGAGGGTAGTTTCATGACCAGGACTCTCACAGGTGGACCCAAAAGCAGGGTCAGTTGGAGCAACTAACAATTACCCTTGGCAGAAAACTTAATGAATCAGTCCCCACGAAGGGAATGCACGTTCTTAAGCCACGCTAAGTCTGGTAATTAATTGAAGAAATGGAAGGGGTATTGAAAGTAGATAGGCCGGGCTGTAAGGAACTGTGCAGGAGAGACTTGCCTTTTGACTTCCCAGTTTCACAGTCAGCCACAAGAAAACCTTTGGGCCATGCAACTTAACTCTGCTGTAACCTTGACCTGACCTTTGGATTTTCAGTTCAGATGCCAAACAAAAAGAAATCAGTTGGATCACTTCTAAGCAATACACATACAGTATGTATAAATTGCTAGTGTCAATGTATTGAATAATTCAGGGGTTTGAACCATAAAAAATGCCAGCTGTGTGCCAATCTCATCAGGTACTCTCAGAAGGTCAATTAGATTGTGCCATCTCATTTCCACAAAGATCTGCAGTTCATACTGTCCTTAATGTTTGTTGTGTAACGAATGTGCCAATAGGAACTCAATGCTGCCGAAGGATGGGAGGAATGTGTCTTTTTTTAGAGATCATGTGCATGAAAATGCAAAGGTGTGCGTATGTAATGCCTTGTAAACAAAGTCTGATGGGTAGCAAGGAAGCAATGGGGTTTTGTCTATTGTAAACACGTTGCAAAATCACAATTTATGCTAACACCCAGTATAACACCCAGTGAAGTCTCGCCAATGCTTGAAGTTGTTGTGGGGGGGTACAGCGTAATCATCACGTCATCATCACTGTGTAAGACATGGATTGAACAGGCCTGCCCTCCTCTAAACCATAGGATGTAGCCAGGCGGAGGGATTACTGGTTGAACTTGTTGTCTGAGTGTTTTGGCCATGTAACTAGAAGTCTGGTTTGACTAGTCCTTCCTACCACAGTTTAAAGATCAAGCTGGATACTAGAATTTGTGTCTTTTTATGAAAATCTGGTTTGGTGAACACTGAGAGCTGAAATCACATGGTGGCAGCTGAGACCCTGACAGCTGAAATCACAGGGTTTTGCCTTAAGCCAAACCCACATTGTGGTAGACAGGTAGCTGACAGGAAGCTACGGACAAGTGGCCAGCAGGAGATAACCAGTGGGAAGCTCCATGGTGCTTTATCTGTGGACTCTGGGTCTTGGACAGCAATGTGAGAGGTATTCCCTGCAACTGGGGGCTGGAGGGTGGGCAGTGAAGGCAAAGCGCACTCAGCAAGAGACTTGGTTCTACAGAGTCTCAGGATGGTAACTTGTTAATGGGGTTTCTGTCTCCTTTTGTGTAGCTATATTGCATGTCACTGTGTAAATTTAGGGGAGGCTACTGTTATTAAACAAGAGCAACGAGGGGTCCTGTGGCACCTTACAGACTAACAGAAATGTATGAGCATGAGCCTTCGTGGGCAAAGACCCACTTCATCAGATGCAGGTTATTAAACAAGCTGTTTCTATCTCAGACTCTGTGCTTGAGGGAGGGGAAGAACTGTCTTACAGGCACCCAGTAGGTGCAGTGAGATTGTCCCTGGTTAATGGGTGAGGACTCGAGCTGGTTGGTTGCATCACTGACAGAAAACCCCTAGGAACGGAACTCGGCCCTTCTGG
Source organism: Carettochelys insculpta (assembly GCF_033958435.1). Lineage (NCBI taxonomy): Eukaryota > Metazoa > Chordata > Testudines > Carettochelyidae > Carettochelys > Carettochelys insculpta. The sequence continues at coordinate 29,606,066 of NC_134144.1, forward strand.
CAGGCACCTGACATTAATAGAAGGGTTGCAGCTGTAATTAATCCAAAAACCTTATTACTAAATACTCCATCTCACTCTGTCCTGCTGCTAGACTCAGTAACTACTGTTGCGTATAAACCATACAGCTAATGTCAAATACAAACCAGGTTTCTGTGAAAACTAACAATAGAATTACCTTTTAGATGCATCTTTCAATTTCTACTGAGTTCAATTGAAATTTTGGTATCCATTAAAGGGAAAACTTTGGCCCTAACTAAGTAAGTATTTTTGAAAATAGGGTACAAATTTTGTTTAGGTGAACCTTTGGTGTTGTCATGCCTGGTTATGTTCTCCAGCACAAGGTTATCTCTCATTTTGTACATTTTCAGTGACTTCCACTGTTTGAAAGATACAGGTGTCACCATGGCTAGTGCTATACTGTAGCCCTGTCGCAAAATAACTTACACAATTTGCGCCATGCAAATTGCATAATTTATTTCAAGGTAGCTTATTTTGAACTCAGTGCCAGCCACATGGCACCACAGTTCAAAATAGGTGCCTATTTCCAACTTCCCAGAACCCCTTTCATGAAAAGGAGTAGCAGGAATAAAATACCATGCTCGAAATAGCCCTGCTATTTCGAGCACTGTGTTTGGCTGCCAGGTTTCTGCAGCCTTAATCTCTTGTATCTTGCCATTCAACAATACTGCTTTGGGACTGTTTTCTTATCTTCCTGCTTACTGTGGGTGGGCTTTTTGTTTTGTTTTTGTGAAGGTCTAGGTGTAGTTTCTCTGAGAAGCACTCCATCAAGGAATGTTTAAGTAGCCTCCATGATGTGAAGATTTTAATTTAGGGATTTCTTTTTTTAGTTTCCTTTAATTTTTTTTTAAACCCCTGTCCCTTCCAACTTTCAGGCCATGTCTACACTAGCAATTTATTTAGAAAATAACTTTGAAATAAGGTCCCCTTTCAAAAAGCCCTGCAGAGCATCTACACGTGTTATATGCTACTTCAAAATTGGGATCAAAGTAATGGGGACACATTTTGAAGGCATTCTTCCATTCCCATATTGGGAATAGCACCTTGCACTTTGAAATAGGATATGTGTAGGTGCTCCGCAATCCGCTCTTTCGAAATAACAGGTCTGCCATGGCAGCATGGAGATACTGTAGCGGCCCCGTCAGGCCTCTGTTTAAGGAAATACAGCCTTAATCTCTTGTATCTTGCCATTTAACAATACCGCCAGCCATATTTAAGGAAATACACACCCAGCAACCCGTGGCAGGAAGCTGAGAGTGTGCTATCACCAGGGAGAGCACAAGCTCTCAGCTGCATGTCCTTCCACCAAAAAAAAAGGCAGAGATGGGCATCCCTCTGCACCAATGGCAAGCAATCAGGAACCCTGTGCCCCACAGGGTTCCGCTGGTGAGTCCTCTCAGGGCTCCCAGGAGCCACGCCAACAGTGAACCAGAAGGGGCTCCTCCTGGTCCAAAAAGGAGATGATCAAGGACCTCCTCAGCCTCTGTGGGGGAAGAGGAGGTCCCACTACAGACCAGGGTGCATCGCAGCAACACAGGTGCCTTTAACCACCTCTCCAGGGACCTCAGTGCCAGGGGGCACCCCAGCTGCACCAGGGACCAGGTGCAGTCTAAAGTGAAAGAGCTGAGGCAGGTGTACCACCACACCCAAGATGCTGCCAGCTGCTCTGGGGCACCTTGCACCCAGTGTCGACACTCTGAGAAGCTGAACCACCTCCTGGAGCCCAAGCAGGTGCCACACCCCGAGCACATCCTGGACATGGGTGCCCCCCCCACTGAGACTGAGGAGGAGGATACAGGACCCATGGGTGCCACCACCCCTCTCCCAAGGGTTCAGGAACAATAAGCCAGCAGTGGTGACAAGGGTTCCAGCAATGGGTATCTCCATCACCACAGTCCCCTCCAGATCAGCCACCCAGGACACCTACAGCTGGGCATCTCCAGCCTTCATGGAGGGAGCAGCAGGTAGTTACTGGGTGTTCAGGATGTCTCAGGGGCTGGGGAGGGGGGCCCTGTCCCTGCCACAGCTGGCAGGCAGCCACTCACCCACATGACACTCAGTGCCCACCTGCATAGCCCACATTCTGCATGGCTGGGGAGAGAAGGGGGGCAGCCGACCTCAGGGTGAGCCCCACCGTGCAGGGCCCCGTCCACATCCAGTATCCCATGGGGCTCCCCCAGGCCATCAGGGAGTGGGGGCAGGGTAGTGGCCATTAGATCAGGGCCCCAGCCCCGGAGTCAGGACGCAGGACTTATGGCCCATCCCTCTGTCCCCTTCTGTCTCCACGGGTCCACCGCACCCAGAAGCAGAGGGACAGCAGGCCAGCACCCCACCACATCCTGAGGCAGTGTGGAGTCACCGCCGGGCCAGATGCCATCGCCAGCAGGGGGATGAGGAGGCAGCAGTGAACCGGGCCATCACGGGGGACATGATGACTGTGCTCCAGGACTGGCTGGCTGCCTCTAAACTCTCCCACAAGCTGTGGCCACCCACTTCTAGCAACCTTCCCCTACGTTGCCAGCCTGCCCTGCAGCTGTCCCCACAGTCCTCACCGGTGCTGCCTTGATCCCACCAGACCTCTCCCCAGCCAACCGCCTGGAACTGGTGTAGTGGCTGGGGGCCAGTGCAGGCTGCCCAGCCCTTGTGACCCTGCTGGTCTCCCCTGCACATCCTGGTTAGGCCAAGGTAGCAGCACACCCCTCACCCCTACCTCCCTGTAGTCCCATCCCTGTCCCAGCCCCACAGGGGGTCCTGGTCTTGGGGCAGTAGAGGCAACCACAGCCATCATAGCTCCCAGTTCCCCACCCCAGTGGATGACTGAGTCCACCCTCACCCCGGTACCCTCCAAGTTTGGATCCTCCACCCAGTGCCACCCTCTTGGATATAGTTGTATGTTGTTGATGGCACATGTTTTGAAGTTTATAATATAAAGTTTATTTTTGCTGCAGTTTAGTTTTATATAGTAGAAGTCCCACCCCCTAGGCCCATGTCCCTATTGTATCTTGGGGGGAGGGGGTGGTGAGGGATGGGGGAGTGAGGAGGGGTGTGGGAGAGGGTTGCTGCGCGGAGGGTCACTGCAGGCCCCGGGCGAAGGCCTCATGCAGGGTCTCCCTCACCCATACCCCATCCCTTTGCGCTGGGCAGCATGGGGCAGCAAGCAGCTACTCATACCCAGCACTGGTCTCAGCAGCGCAGTACAGCAGGCCTCAACAACTGTGGGCACCCTAGGGAGGCCTCCAACCTCATCAGAAGGCAGCGAAAGCATCCCTTGAGACAGCCAAATGCCTGCTCAGGGGTGTTTCTGGCCTGGTTCAGGTGTGCATTGAACACATCCTGGGATGGGTTGCTGTGTCCAGTGCAGGGCCTCATGAGCCACAGGCATAGGGGGTGTGCAACAACAGCCATGATGCAGGGGGGAAAGGTGATGTCTCCCACCAGGAGTTCCTATGGGGGAGGTAGGTGCCCTCCTGCATCTGGGAGTCATGGGCCCTGCCTGACCACCCCACGCACACGTCCATGAACTGGCCCCAGCCATCGACAAGAGCCTGGAGGACCACGAAGTGGAACCCCTTTCTGTTCACAAAAGCACCTGCACTGCGGTCTGATGCATGGATGGGAATCTGCATCCCGTCAAATGCACTGTAACAGTTCAGGAAGCCCAACTCCATGAAGTCGGCAATGGCAACGTACAGGAGAGGGCGTGTATCATCCAGATGACCTGCTTGGGGTGCGAGACAGACCCGTCTGTGAGTGCATGGCCATGTGCTCCCCAGCTCCTTGTCTGGTGGCCTCCCTCCCAGGCTCCTGCCCAGAGGCCCCCTGCCAGAGGGCCCCTCTCCCCAGCCCCCTGAAGGGCCCCTCTCCCCTGCCCCTTGCCCGGCGGCATTCTCGCCACTCTGGGTGTGTGGCCCAAGCCAGGCTTACCCCCAAGCAGAACTGCCCCGACGGCAGCCTTGCTGACCCCAAACTGATGGCCAGCACGCTGGTGTCTGTCTGGGGTGGCCCGCTTCCAGATTGCAATCGCTACCCTCTTCCACAAAGGGAGCATGGGTCGCATCCTGGTTTTGTGGTGCTGGAGGGCTGGGGCAAGCCAGTGGCACAGCTCCTCGAATGTCTGCCTAGTCATTCTAAAGCTTTGCAGCCACTGGTTGTCACCCCATTCTCCACCACTCGGCAGGGTTGGGGCCACTGAAGTAGCCCCTGGTGAACAGCCCACAGGAGAGTGCATCTACAACTGGCCCTGTGGTGCTGCTGGAGGAGAGCCTCAAGCAACACAGCCAGCAGGAGGGCAATGGCCTGGATGAGCTCCCCCTCGGGGAGCTGCTGGGGAGGTATGGTGTCCCTGGTACAGCTCAGGTCCCAGCACAGGGTCTGCAGTGCTGTGGCAAGCCTTGCAGCCCAGAGCACATGCAGGGTGTGCGTGTGGGAAGGGGACCTTTAAGGGAGTGGCTGGCTGCAGTCCCAGGAAGGGCTTGGCGGCCAAGCAACCTGGTCCACAGTGTTTCCCGGCCCGTTACTTTGAAATAGTGCCTGTGGCTGTGTAGACGCTCCCTTTGGAGATGCTGGGCCACCCATTGGAAATAGGGGATCGTGGCTTTGTGCATGTCGATGTGCCCTTTCGAAGGCTGCTCTTTTGAAAAGTGCATTTCGAAAGAGATCCTTTGGAAATTGTGGTGTAGTGTACACATAGCCACAGTGTCCTATTGCTAATTTTTTGTATGAATTCTCTCCCTAGGAATGGTCAACTTATGTAGTGGTCACTATTCCTCAGTAAGTCAGCTATAGTTATGTCATGCGCCAGTCTGCCTGTGTGTTGTTTAGGCAAAGCTGTGAATCACCTTTCCACTAATCAGCTGTTGAATTAGTTCTTCTGAGAAGCAGTTCTTTAAGGTGTTTAGAAATTGTTTGTGTGCAATTTGTCCTGATGTTATTTCCTCAGTTTACATGATAGTGTTTGGAAGCTACCCATTATCAATGTTATACAAGAATGATTTACCTCTGTCATCTCCCTCAGTGTTATGCATTCATTACCATTTTCCTGATTAAAAACAAGCAGTCCTATAGCACCTTAAAAGCTAACACTTTTATTTATTAGGTCCTGAGATTTTGTGGGTAAGACACATTTCAACAAATTTAAACTCTTACTCACAAAAGCTCATGACTTAATAAATAAAATTGTTAGTCTTTAAGGTTCTGCAGGACTGCTTGTTTTTTGTGAAGCTACAGACTGACACAGCTACTCCCTCTGAGATTTTCCTGACTGAGGCTGATAGTGTAAAATTACTGATTAAGATATATCTATGGAAGTAATTCAGGTTTCTTTCCACTCAGTTGTTTTCATCTCTTATTCTCTTTAGGTGAAGTGCTGCTCCCACAGCTCTCTCTCCTTGTTCGTATTGCATTGATTTCTGTCATAGTGCGGTGTTTCAGAACTGACTGTTGTTCTACCACCAGCATTTCTGTTCATCTGTATTTGTGCTTCAGCTTCTCATACCAGTATTTAGACACTATCCTGAAAATAGTTTATGCCTATGCTTTACTGCCACCAGAAGCTTCATTGCTTTTAGTCAGGTTATTGTAAAGTTAAGTGGGTGTTTGCATGAATGAGTTCTTGTGGCCATTTTCCTACATCTTTGTTTTTTAGTTCCTTTGTTTGATACCATTTCCTTTCTAGAGTTTACCTCTGTGATCTTGTTGTGTTTCTTCCAGTTCACCTATAATTTCTGTCCGTTTTTAGCAGCCACATAGCTACTATATTTCTCTCACTAATATTACTACCACAAATAATTGTCCAACCAGAATATTCCTCAGCATCATTTTTTTTCTACTAGTTCCTACTTCTGGGTTTGTTGAGCAGCAGGGACAGAAATCAAGTGAATATATGATGCATGCCTTCTTTGTTCAGTTCTATTTTACAATATTTATTCTATAGATTCTTTGTTTTTTTGGTTTTTTTGAGTAGAGGACTGCTCTTCAAGCGGTGTTGTAAATGTTTGTTTTGATAGTTATATTAAACCAACACTGTTCCTTGTTTGCTCTTTCCCTTTCCTCATTTCATGCTAGTGTGCTCTCTCTCTCTCTCTCTCTGGCTACGTCTACACTACAGAGATCTTTTGAGAAGCTCGTCAAGAAGATCTCTTCCAAAAGAGCATTTTTCAAAAGAGTTTGTCCACACACAGAGAAGGGGAGTCAAAAGAGTGATCTGCTCTTTCAAAAGAGAGCATCCACACAGCAGCCCCTGCTCTTTCGAAAGAACGGGCTAGGGTTCAAAAATGAAGACTGTTCTTTCAAAAGAAGAGCCCTGCGGAGTGTCTACGGCCGTGTCTACACTAGCCAAAAACTTCAAAATGGCCATGCAAATGGCCATTTTGAAGTTTACTAATGAAGCGCTGAAATACATATTCAGCGCTTCATTAGCATGCGGGCGGCCGTGGCACGTCAAAATTGACGCAGCTCGCCACCACGCAGCTCGTTCAGACAGGGCTCCTTTTTGAAGGGACCCCGGCTACTTTGAAGTCCCCTTATTCTCATCTGCTCATAGGAATAAGGGGACTTCAAAGTAGCCAGAGTCCTTGCGAAGAGGAGCCCTGTCTGGACGAGCCGCGTCAATTTCAAAGTGTGGTGGCCGCCTGCATGCTAATGAGGTGCTGAATATGTATTTCAGCGCTTCATTAATAAACTTTGAAATGGCCATTTGCATGACAATTTCAAAGTTTTTGGCTAGTGTAGATGTAGCGTATGTGTGTGTTTTCTTTTGAAAGCTTTCAAAAGGGGGCACTCTTCCTGAAATGGGAAAGGAAGACAGATTTCAAAAGGAACACCACATTCTTTCAATTTACTTTTGAAAGAACGCTTTTTGTGTGTAGACACTCCATGGGCTCTTTCGAAAGAGTCCCCTTCTTTTGGAAAAGTTTTTGAAAAAAGTCTTTTGAAAGAACTTGATAATGTAGATGCAGCCTCTCTATAAGAACACCACCTTCTGACAAATAAATATTTCTTCCTCATCTCTACTGGATTGCTACCAACACTCTCAATAACAACGGGCAAACAAAAAGCATATTCGGCAATAAAACAATGATAACCAGCTGATATTTCCAGTTGCAAAAAAGAATACTGCAGACTTCGCAGGTATTCATCTATCTTTCTCTCTTTAAAGTTACCATCACAATCATCTGCTAACAGCTTAGAAACACTAGTGGAATTCATCTGTTAATTATGCTATATTCATGTACATCCCATTATAAGACACACAGTGGTGGCAAATCAGTAGACTCTATTTCCACCTGTTCTGGTAAAACCCTCTCGTAAAAATATTCATCGGGTATGTAGATTTGTATTTTGAAGGGTGAAAGTCTTAAAATAACTTACTTAAACCGCCCCTTTTATATTGAAACACAGGAGGGCAGTGTTTGACTTTTAAAAAATCAAATGCTTTTGTTGTCAGGAGCAGTCCCCTCTGTTACAAACACTGATAAAGAATATATTACCCCAAAATATATCAAAAGTAATGTAATGGCTCATTTTATTTTGAGCTGCAGTGTTACACTTAAATGATAGGGAATAGTTTTGGTAAGTTCTGCATGTCCAAAGCTGCTACATTGGCAAAGTATCTCAATTTAAGATAACTCATAACTGTGAGCTGGGCAATAGTGATACAGAACTGTAAGAAAGCTATGGGAATACTTTCGAAAACAAGTAGCGCTTGTGGATTCTTATAATGTCAATTCAGCTTTAGGATCGATTGATTTGTTTAAGTCCTGCAGAGGGTTCCTCCTGCAGTTCAGACATTGTTTTTATGGATTAATAATGTTATTGTGCTAGGTCTGAACTCATTCTTAGAATAGTTGATTGGATTGTTTTCTTTGTGGATTGTTTTTTGTTTTGGTTTGGTTTGGTTTTGCTTACAAGCATATCAGTTGAGGAAATGGGCTGTCACTCCCTTAATCTAGTTTCCCAGCTAAAGTCATAGTTAAGCTGTAAGAGATTTTGAAATATGTAGCCAGTTTTTTTCTATCCTGGTCCCACTTCATTCAGGTACATTGCTAAAAGCTTACTTGGAAATCAACCTCATCAAGTATGGAAACATTTTTTTCTTTTCTCTGCTAAAGCACTAACAGCGCAACTCAAAATAGAAAATAATTGAGATGTGTATAGCTCAATTCAAACAAATCATTTAAAAGGCAAATACACTAAAAAGCAAAAACGTTTTCTTTTCTGGTCAGATTTGAAAATCTGGTACAGCTACTAGATAACTGATATGTTTTAGGTGTTTTGATTTTTTTTTAAATATGGAAATTCTTTGATACTTAACTACCCAAAATAAAATCAGCTATTCTATTGATTTTCATACATTTTGGGGTAATATACTTTTTAAGTATGTATAGTTTCCCACTTTTATGTGTGGAAAAATGTTTTATGAAGCCAGTGGTCCTGCAGGTGCCCCTTTATGAACAAAAATGACATGTATAGTCAATATTTCAACATACAATATTCAACTAAATAAACTATGTATAAGGATTTCAAATACATTTCTGCATCATGATTTTGATGTGACCAGGCAAATGAGAACATGCCTGGAATTAAGCACGATGCACCTTTTATTAAATATTAACACACAAGAGGGGCACCACCTGCCTGTCAGAATACTCTGCCAAGAGGTTTCAGTGCAGGAGTTATGGGACTTGTTACCATATGACCTGTCACTAGCACACAGGTAGCAGCAATCTTTGCCATATAACCCATAATGTGGGATAAGTGCTCCACACTCTGCTCACCTACCCAAACTCTGAGGATATGTTTACATTACAAAGTTAGGTGGAATTTAAAGTTGATTTGGTAGCACTGATTTTTGTAAAGTCATGGGTGAATGTCCACAGTGGCACATGACATGGACAGAGGGTGACCCCGTTAGCATTGCCAGCTTTGACTTCACCAGCTTGTCCTGTGGTTAGCTATCCCACAGTTCCTGCTGCCTTGTTCCACTGTGGGTTTTTGTCCCAGTGTCTGCTGAGACAAAGGTTCTGTGGGTGGTTCTTTGTATGTTGTCAGCATCCATGGGGCACTTTGGATGCAATGGAAGAAAGGGGTTTTGTGCCCTTTTTTTCTATCTGTGCAGATGCCATTGCAAGGCTAGCATAGAACCTGTACAGCTGAAAACTGTTGGAAAGTATTATGAGCACCTCACACATTTGTGCAGAGCATAAGCAGTTGCGAGAGCAATGAAGACTTCAAGGAGGACACATGCACAAATGTGAAACACTGCAGAGGAGGAAAAGGGAGATGCTGGCTGTACTCGATGCTTTGTGCAAAATGGTGTGCCAGTTCTGGTGCTGTGAAACAAGCTCAGACTGGTAGGACTGCATTGTGCCTTAGGTATGGGATGATCAGCAGCGGCTACAAAACTTCCCCAGGCACAGAGCCGCTTCCATGGAACTTTGTGAATTGCTTTCTCCGCACCCTAAAACAATGACACCAATATGAGACCTGCTCTGATGGTTCAGAAGTGAAATAAATTCTTTACTGATCCCCCAACTCTACCCCCACCCCCTGCCAACAACTTTCCAAACCAGGTGAATTTGTCAGGCTGGGTTTCCATTTCTAGTTCAGGTGGGCGGAGTCAAAGTCTATAATAAAGCTAGAATAGACCCCCCCCAATAACCCCTGCACCCAGTTAAATCTTGGGAGGTTGGTCAACATTCCCATCAACACTTATAGCATTGGCCTTGTAAACCTAAGGTTGTGAGCTCAATCCTTGAGGAGGCCATTTTGGGATCTGGAGCAAATAGATTTAAAAAAAACAACTGTCACAGATGGTGCTTGGTCCTGCTGAGAGGGCAGGGGACTGGACTCGATGACCTCTTGAGGTCCTTTCCAGCTTTGAGATATGTATATTTCCATGAAACAAACTCATCTCTCCCACCTGGCCAAGAGGTGCCAGAGACTCCGGGAGGAAGGAGCTACCTTCCCTCCCTTGCTGATTGGATGATCCACCTTTCATTGCTGACTCTGCCAAGTTCCCCAACCTGTTGATAAGGGCAGGCAGCCATTATTATGATGAAAACAGACTGTTCTCTCTCATGTGCCCACACGTATGTGGGTGGGTGTGAGCATGTGTAACATATGCTGATACTGAAGTACCACATTGCAGTTATTTGATACTTGGTGTCATTTAATCATTGTGTTGAATGAAGCCAGAGTGGTCCCATCCATAGGATGAGATAGTGTAGGTAGCCTCGCTGTGCCCTGTGCTTTGGGGGCCCTGCAGCGAGGCGGGGGAAGCAACTCCCTGCTGCTGCCGCTGCCGGCCACCACTGCCATGCTCTGCCCCAGCTAATCCCCAGCCCTTTTGGTCAGGATGGAGTAAAGGAGCAGGGTGGAGGCAGAACAATGGGAGTACAGGGCTTGTGGTGCAGGGGAAGGGGGCTTGCCAAGGGTCCTGCTCCTGGGAGACTAGTGTTGGGGGGTTTCCCCAGGCCCTGACACCTCCCACTTCTGGCCAGCTCTGACTGAAGCTGGTAGCTTTCAGTTTAAGAGTACAACATATCACCTTGTGATCACCTTACAATTTTATTCCTACAGATCAGTAAAATCTCACAAATGCACACAATTCCATCATGACAGGAAGCCATCATAGCACCATCTAGCCCTATCAAACATGCAATTTCTTTGAAAACATGCAGCTGTTGCATAATTCAATTTAGTGGCACTGCAGCTCAAGTTACAGTATTCCAGAGGGCCTCCTTTCACAACTGATGGGCCTGTCAAAAAGCTGTATGTTGTAATTAAATTCTGTTTCAAGCAGACACCTTTCTGGTCACATATATGCAATCACCAGTAGTGACAGACAGAGTAGGAAAAACAGTAGTGTAAGTTTTTTTTACCAGAATAATTTTAGGATATTAGCTAGTGTTGTATGGTGACAATCATCCTATGACCTAGATTTGGGATTATAGCTAGGTAAGTATTCTTGCCTCAATATATTCAGTCAGTATGGGTATGTCTACATGACAACCTAAAAGCAAAAGAAGCTACTCAATTCGAGCTATGTAAATTGAATAGCTTATTTTGAGGCAATTTCGAAATAGGCTATTTTAGCATGTGTTGCTGTCTAAACAATGCCACATAACAAAATAAAGTGCTATTATGGAGCATCCTTTACTCCTCCGGCGACGAAGTATGCAGGGATGTTGAAATAACATGCCCATTATTTCGAAAAATATTTTGAAATGATGGGTGTGTTTGTGTAGACGTGGGGCAGTATCCTGAAATAGCTCCCACCATGTCGACATTGCCTCTGTATTTCGCTGCTGGTGGTATCTTGTTTCATTGACTGCGGTGTTCCATAGACCGCTCTGTGCTCAACTTCGCACATATGAGTGGATCCTTAGAAATCAAAGGCAAGTAAAGTGAAATGGGAGTGAATCCATGCACAGAGAAGATCAAACCACTATCTCATTTCAGATATTCATCCTTAAGATCAACTTTAACAACTTATTTTAGATTGAGTTGGTGGTGTGGCTTTTTCCATATAAAGTGCCTCCGTACTGCAAAAGAGAGAGTTTCTAGTTGTGTGCTGTGAGATCTTTTTTCTAGATCTGAGTTCAGGGGAAATAACCCGGTGAGAAAATTTGCTTCTATATCTAGTGCACCGGCTTTGTCAGGGCATGGAGAGTTTCACTTCTATGTAAATGAGGAAATCATGGGAGATAGGCTAGCAGAATGTCCTATATTTCCATTTCCCTGCTACCATCATGATTTCCCATTGTGACTGTTATTTTTTTTAAAAAACCTTGATGGACTGAAATTTCATAAATGAGAATGCCGTTGACTAACTTCTCAGCTGGAAAGACTGAGATCAGAAAAATATGACTCCAGATTTGCATATGTTGTAAGTGAGAGCAGAATTCACCTCCAGGCCATAAATCTGTCTAGCTGGATAGTTCCAAAATAATGCCCTTATAAATCTAACCCCCAAATACACTGCAGAATGAACACTAACCCTGTTACCAAAGTTAGTGAGTGGTACTTCTAGGACACAGTAAACATAGCACTTCATCTCTTTTCTGTTACCATTGAGCAGCTTTAAAGAACAGAGCTCTAGCGTCTTAAGTGCGCCTTCCAATAAACACAAGGCAGGGGTCGGCACATGTGCCAGGGGTTGCCAGTGTTGGCATGTGAGCCTATTTTTAATGGGATGCAGCAGGAACTCAGGCCTGCCCCTCCCCCCGCAAGCAGCACAGGAGGGGGCTAGAGGGTGGTGTTGGGGCCAGAGCCCCAGTTGCAAAGGCCCCATGGCAGCTTGGGGCTGGGGCTGAAGCCCCTTGGAGCCCCCTCTGCAGCATGGAGCTGGGGTGGGAGCCCCCCTCAAGTCTCCACTGTGGTATGGGGCTGAGGCTGGAGCCCCCTGGAATGCTGCGGAGGTTACGGCTGGAGCTCCCCTGGAGCCTCTGCTGTGGCATGGGGCTGAGGCTGGAGCCCTACCGCAGCAACCCCTGCAGCACAAGTCTGTGGTGCAGGACTGGGGCTGAGGCGGGAGCCCCCGTTGTGGAGCTCTGCAGAACCTGCCACAAATTAGTTTCTCTCCCTCTCCCTGATTGGTCTGGGGATGGGTGTGCGGGTTCTGGCCATGAGGGAGGGAGCAGGAGCAAGCTGGGGGTGAGTAGGTGTTTGGGGTCTGGGTGTGAGGGAGGGTGCAGGAGCGGACTAAGGGTGGGTGGTCTGGATGGGAGGGAGGGCACAGGAATGGCTTGGGGATTTGGGTGGGAGGTGGGTCGGGGGCTCAGGAGTAGGCTGGAAGTGAGCGATCTGGGTGGGAGGGAGGGTGCAGGAACAGGCTGGGCGAGGGAGGATCTGAGGAGGAGGGGATGTAGGAGCAGAGTGGGGTGGTCAGGGAGGGAGGGGGAAGCAGGAGCAGGCTGGGTGAAAGGGGGACACTTATCTCCCTGCAGTGTTGTTGCTGCCCCCTCACCCAGCCAGTGGCACTCCTGGCCAGTGGGGTTCCCCACCTGTGGCTGATGGCAGCCCCCTGCCCAGGGCTGGCAGCGGCTCTGCTCCCAGGGTGTGGGGCTGCTTGCCAGACGAGCTGAGACCACAGAAGTTGCTGGAGCAGGGAATCCAAGATAAGAGACATTCAACTTGTATTAAAATCCCAGACACTTTTAGGTATTTAAAAGACCAGCCGGACCGAGATTTAAAGACAAAAACGGTAAAGTTCTGCATCTTAATTTACGTATTAATGAAGCTCTTGTAAGTAGGATGACCAGTGGCTTTAGAAACTATCACTGGCACTGGGATTGCACATAGAGGTCAAAAGGTCAAATTTCAGCACTGCGGCTTGGGAAGGCTGCTGGCCTGGGTATAAGGAGATAGTGTGATGAGGCATTCACCCCTCACTTGCCCCATGGAAGTGAGTTTTACCCATAAAAGCTCATGACCTAATGAATGTGTACAGACTCAGACTTCTGATGCTAAAAATAGTGGTCTAAACCATGTAGACATTCTGGGTTGGGCTCGCAAACCCACCTTCTCAAACCCTGAACTTCTGAGCCTGAGCTTCAGACCAAGCCCAAACCCAGCTAATTTTAGCAGTGTGTATTAGACAGGTGTGAGCAAAGCTGGGGCTGGGGCTACCTCAGGGGGGCATGAAATTTCCAAAGAGGGGCACAGCATGATTGGCATGTCAGGCTCATCCATCTCCTTAAAGTGCTGAAATGTGTTACTGTTTTTGTGTATGTGTATTCACATTTCTATACCGATTCACAAAGTTTTACATTGTATAATTTTCTTACGCTTGCCAGAAGGGTTTTTTCATGTGGACGTAACCAAATTTTCCATCGGTTTGGATTACATTAGACAGGTGGGGGGCTGCTAATTGCAGGAACAAAGTGGGGTGGGGTTCAGGAACAGGCTGAAGGTGGGGGTCTAGGCAGGAGGGGGATGCAGGACCAGGGTGGGTGTGGTGTGCAGGCATCTGGGCAATGGTGGGGGTGCAGAAGTAGGCTTTGAGTTGGGGGCCTGGGTAATGGGGGGCTGCTTACCTCTGTGCCCCACTGCTGCCACACCCTCCTGCAGGTAGGGTACGCTTTTCTAACATCCTCACCCAGCAGCATCTGATTCCACACTCTGTCTCTCAGCTCTCACTGCCCAGAATTCTGGCCAATAAGAGTGGTGGGGGAAGCCTCTTTTAGCAGCTATGTGCTGCTGTTCTCCTAGCTGAGGGGCTGGAGCTGCTTCCTGCCTCTGCCCCTCCCAGGCTGACCACGTGGGCTGCATCCAGCCCAGCTTGCCTGATATTCAGCCCTGCGAGGCTCGGGGCTGCACACAGGATACTGCCATGTGCTGGATACTGGGACGGGAGCCCTGAGCCAGATCCAGGGACGTCATGGTCGGGAGGGTTCTTCACCCCTGCCTTAAATGGACAATATCCCTTTTCTTCCAGATAGCTGGACTAATAAATTTCCTTTCTTTACATCTATTTGATAAACTAGTTTTAAGAGAACCCTCCACCAAAATCAGTACCTTTTTAGTCAGGTATAAAATCCTTTGTTATGTCTAAAATCTTTGTAAGCAATTTAATATAAACATGTTGAAATTTTGTGAACATATCTATTATGGAGATCACCCAAAGTAAATTAGTGTTCCCTTTTTCTAAAAGCAATGATCTTTGTTATGAACACATTAATCAGTCAGAGCAGTTTAGTTTCAAATGTCTTTGTTTCAGTGCATTAAATATGTAGTAATCTGGAATGATTACTTGTTGATGGCTTAAGAGTACATTTAAAATATAAAATAATTTTAGAAATACAGATTAGGAAAATATTAAACAGTGAAGAGCTGCATTACATATTCCATAATATTTAATGTTTTATTCAGCAGGAGAGTTGTCCTGCCCTTACTTACCAAGTTTTTGCAAATAAACCTGACTACCTCCAGCTTATATTAAAAAAAAAAAAAAAAAAAAAAAAATCTGACATTTTTACTCCCAAATTTAGTGTTTTTAATTAGATATCTCCTGCACATCCAGTTTGTATAATATGTAATGCAGAAAAAAACATGCTCCATTTTCTTTAAAAAGAAATGTTTTTCTATGTTTTTTCAAGTGTTGTTTTGCTATATTTGGGTTCAGGATTTGGCTGAGAGCAGGAGGGAAGAGAAGAAGGTGTCCAGTGAGGAGGAGGTGGGAGATGGGCTAAATGAGTCAGGGTTTGGGCAGAGCAGGGATTGGGTCACAGGCAGGGACACATGCCTTTCCAAGGTGTAGCTTCATACACTGTCCCCATGTCTAGCATTGTAGGGCCAGAAAGTGAGAATCAGTGTGAGGTTGGTTGTTTTTTGTCATGTAGACATACCTTAAAAGTGACCTATATTAAAACAACCTTCCCTGCCCTTCCTTCTGCAGAAAACCCTCTACTCCCCCACTCAGAGGCTGTGTCTACACTTGCATTCCTCTTTTGAAAGAGGCATGCAAATGAGGGAAATTGAAAATGCAAATGAGGTACATATTTACATATCTGGAACCTCAATTGCATATTCTTCTTTCGAAAGAAGAAAAGTAGCACAGACACAGCTCTTTCGAAAGTAAACCCCATCTTTGAAAGAACCCTTTTTCCCTTTTTTATGGGAAGAAGGGGTTTTCGAAGATTGGGTTTACTTTCGAAAGAGCTGTGTCTACACTGCTTTTCTTTTAAAAGAATATTCAAATGAGATGCCAGATATGTAAATCTGCACCTCATTTGCATGCCTCTTTCAAAAGAGGAATGCAAGTGTAGATTCAGCCAGACTGAAAGCAAGACTTTGGGAGAGATATTTAACTTGTGAAATAACATTATTCAGTTGCTATCAAAACAAACTCATTTTTCAGAAGTAACTATTTTTCCCACATGAAATATAAATCTGTTTTGGAAACCATGCAGAATGATTGCTTCTGCCAAAAATGTCCCATTTCTGTGCTCACCATCTTACAATCCATTGAAATAAACAGGCTGCATAATGCTACATGGGCAATTCAGCTGCAGGAAGCCCTTCTTGTGAGATGGCACTGCAGTGTTAATACCATATGCCTCTTTATTTGATGACACCTGTTCACACAGTGAGTGTTAGGGGAAAAAAACAGATTACTTGCACAGCAGAGAATGAAAGCTTAAAATTCACAGGGATCTGTAGCTTACAACAGCCAGTGTTGTATTGCAGTGGGCGTGTGGAGCATCTAATAAAAGCTCAAACGCTGGAATTGTGAAAATATGTGTAACTATGCAGGCACTGTACAATCCATTTTTAATCACCCCCTTGTGATCTGATGAAAACTTAGTAAAATGAATTTTGCAGCTCAAAATTGGTTCTGGGAATTAAAAATAGCCATAAAAATGGCATTGTAAGATTTGTAACTCCAAGTACTTAGTGGGCAATTATGAATGGACTTTTTCCTAGTTAGGCCTGGTTTTTTTTGTTTTGGTTTTTTTTTGAATAACTGCTTTAGTGACAAGTACACCTCTTACGTCTGCTAGCACTGCAAAGCCATAAGAGAATGAGCAGAATTCTATTTTGGTGTATGCATCAGCAGCAGAATTAACTGTGTTTTGAATTTTATTATTGATCATGATGGGCAAGCAAGAGGTAATACTGTGGTGCTGGTCACAGACCAGGTGCCAGCTCATCCCAAGGTCCTTAGGGTTCAACTGAACACCAAGTAAGACATAGCCAGAAAACAGGGCAGCTCACCTCTGTATTACTGTGTGTAAAATAGGTACCAATTTTTTAAAAATGTGTTTAGTATTTAAACTTTATGAAATGCTTGTAAGTTGCTATGTGTATTATCACAAATATTTTACTTTATAATGTAGATATTTGTGTTTGCTCTGAAACAGTGTATGCTCTGACATTGACCCCACCACCACCACCTGCCACAGTCAGGAGTAAACCATTATGAAAGGTGAAATACTAGTTGACCACAGGTGGTGGTATCTCATGCCCAACAAAAAAGAGCTCATGAGTACCAGACAAACCATTATGGAACATTGACCACACTGGGTCAGACCAGAGGTCCACCTAGCCCAGTAACCTGTCTTCCAACAGAAGCCAATGCCGGATGCACCAGAGGGAGTGAACAGCACAGGTAATCACCAAGGCAATCCCTCTCCTGAAAGCATATCACAATTTTAATTGTCTTTCCCCACATCCATGAAAAGATGTACTTTGGGACTCTTCCCATCAGTTTGAACTCTGAAGGAAGCTAATAACGATCCCTGACAAGAAAAAAGATCTATCTCTATGCTGCTTGGAACTAAGAGATCAAGATTTCTAAGCGTAAGCAAGAGATCCCCAGCTGTTTAGCCTAAGCTCACCCTAGAGGAAATTCTTTTCAAGCCTAAGAGTGTAACTCATTTGTATGTGCCTTACCCCAAGAAATAGCTTTTTCCTAGTTAATTTATTATAGAATTGTTAACAAGTATTGTCTTTGATGTTTGAGGTGTCAATGAGCTGGGCTAAGTGACTATTCTGTTAGGACTGGAAGTAACCTAAATAGTATTGTGATTTTTTGGTGTCAGTAACCATTTGTCACAAAGGCATGTGAATATGTGTTGTGGATCTTGTAGTTCCTGAGGAGTTAACAACTGATATTTGATGAAATCTAAGGATAGAACTCTCAACCAGTTTGAGTTTTGTGCCTGTCTTGACATCTGCCTGAAAGTTGGTACTCATGCTCCTGACCCACTCCAGACACTTTGACAAATATTGTTGGGCTTTCAGGATTGAGTTTGTTGTTTTAAATGCCAGCCCTACATTGTAGCTTGTAAATGAAGAAAATTTGAGCTGGAGTCATTAAAACATAAACACGTTTCCCTCTTAACCCATTTTTATAGTCACTGTTTAAAATCAATGTCTTTCCTTTTCTGGACACTTCATCGAAGCATATCTTTCTTCTCAGCTGTAGTTATCCACTTAAGATTGCCAATTGTCTAGGATTGTTCTAGAGGCTAGGAATTAGACTAAATTTAATTAAGGTTGTCATGTGGTTGAAACCTCAAAGAATATATCCAACCAAAACTGAGAGCCTTGTACCTACCCAAACCTGCTTCCCCTCTCACCTGCCCCCCCACCACCACCCCACTATCACAGTTTTCTTTAGATCGAATACTAGGATTCCTGGACAAACTTGCTTCAGTTAAGCATACATCTTTCTTTCATTATATTCCAGTTTATATGACAATCAGCAACTAAAATCAAAATATGTTTTTGTTTTACAATACCAGCAGATCATTCCCTGATGACATGAAGTCTAGCGTGTTCCAGCTCATAAGCTTTAAATGAATTTTTGCCCTGTAATGTACAATTATCGCAGTCTGTGCTCCACTTGAGATTCAGGGTAGGTGATCCAAAGCCTTGGCACGCTACCCAAGCTGAACAAATGATACCAGTCCTATGGTTCTTTTGTCCTAAAACATTTAAAGGTCCACCTTTACAGCTTCAGATATACATAAAAGATGATTGGCATAACCCTATTTAAAAGCCAAAACATAAGTAAAAAGAAAATGTAGGTGCAACTTCTGAAAGGCAGATTCTAGCGTGAAGGCTCAGGATGCAATAATGCTTCCATTTCAGCTTGCTGGAATGGGAGAGAAACCCTGAGAAATCTCCTGCTTTGCTAAATGTGTTAGATGCTTGGATGATAGAGTGGTATTTTACTCATTGTAATCAATGCCTTAGTGCTAACTTTAATGTTTCTAATCGTTGTGGGAGTGCAAAAAAGGGAGACCTGTGTTTAACTGGGCTCAAATGAGGGGGACACTTGCAGTTTCCATACACACGCCCAAAATCTCGTTCTTTAAATACAGTTCGCTCCTGTGTGCTTAGATCTATTAGAAATTCAACCGATGGAGTGGTGTTTTGCCTATTGTAGCCAATCTGGTTATTGTGAGACCACAAACTATGTAAGACAAGCACAGAAATTGTGAAATGGGTTCACCAAGGCTTGCAATTATTGCAGGAATACCGAAAAGACTGTGTTCCATAAGAAGACACACTGATATATCTACACTACAGTAATCAGTTAACAGAAGTCACTGTCAGAAGATATCTTCAGACAGAACCTCTGTCAACTGATTGCATCTACGCAAACAAGTGGCTTGCTCTGTTCACAGCAAGTGGACAGACTTCCTGGAACCCTGGCCTGGCATGACCTTAAAGGGTCCCCCCCAACCTCTGTTCCCTGCCCATGCCAAGGCCTGCCTACCTCCTGGAGGGACAGCACAGCTTGTGCAGGGCTCCCAGGCTTGCTGAGAGAGAGTTTCATCTGTCCAGAGAGCAATGCTGCCACAGCAGCCCCCAGGCTTGTGCTGGCTCCACACGCAGCTGTTGCAGCTTCTGTTGCACTTCCTCCCAGCCCTCCTCTTCCTCCTCCTTCTCCAGAAGGGCAAGCCCAATACCACCAAAGAGGAGTACCCCCTCGCTGCTGCAGGGCACTGCTGGCACCTGTCCCATCAGGTGATCAGGTGGGTCTGGAGATATACCACTAGGGTCAACTGGTGGGACCTCTCATCATGGGCCAGTAGGACAGCCAGCAGTGGCTGCAGAACTTCTGGATGAGGAAGGACACCTTCGTGGAGTTCTGCACCTGGCTTGACCCCACCCTCCGATAACAGGACACCCACCTGCACCCCACCATCACCATTGCCCTATGGAAGCTTGCCACTCCCAACAACTACTGCTCCTTGCGGAACCAGCTTGGTGTGGGCAGATCCACAGTTGGGGCTGTCCTCATGCAGGTAAGGCACTCCCAGGCTGCAGATACCACACTGGGGGAGAGGGGGTGTCCCATCCAAGAGGGACTTGTAAGGAGCTGGGTTGGGGGTGACCGTGGGGGCAGAGGGATGGGGGAGCCCCAGAGAGATTGAGGGGGGATGGGAAAACCCCCCCGGGGCCAAGGGATTAACCCCCCAAGTCCCTCACTTGTGGGTCCTGCCTCCTCCCCTTGCAGGTCGTGAGACCCATCAACTCGTTCCTGCTGCAGAGGATCATCTGTCTGGCCAACATCGATGCAGCCATGACTGGATTCAATGCCCTGGGGTTCCACAACTCTCTGGGGGCCATCAACAGGACCCACGTTCCCCAGCCGTGCCCCGGACCACCATGCGACATGGTTCATCATTAGGAAGGGGTATCACTCCGTTTTGCTGCATGCCCTGGTCCACCACCGGGGACACTGCCTGCACTTCATGTGGGCAGGCTGGGCACGCAACATGAGGGTTTTCTGCAACTCTGGCCTATTCTGGAAGATGGAGATAGGCACTTTTATCCCATGTGGGGAGTTGGACATGGACATGACACTGCACTGTGGGGGATGCCACCTACCTGCCCCTGCCTTGGCTCATGAGGCCCTACACTGGACACCTGGATCCCACCCAGGAACTGTTTAATGCCTGCCTCAACTGGGCATGGAACCAGGTGGAGTGTGCTGTTGGGCATGTGAAGGCATGCATCAGGTGTCTCCTGATAAACCTGGATGTTGGGGAGCAGAATGTCCCCTAGGCTGGGGGGGGCGTGCTGCGCTCTCCACAACCTTGTGGAGGGAAACGGGGAGGACTTCCTCATGGGCTGGGGTCCAGCCACACCTATGAACAAATGGGCTTGGCCCCCATCCAACAAGCCCATCAGGACAGGCTGCAGATCCAAGAGGTCCTGAGGGAGAAATTCTCCCAGGGACCCCAATAACGCCTCTCAGGGCTGCAGCTCCAACTCACCCCAACTATGGCCCCTCTCTTCACGCACTCATCCCTTTCTGGCTCCTCCCTAATAATGAAGTATGCTGGGATGGTGCAAAAATAAAACTTTTACTAATCAAAATGGAAAAATGTGTGCAAAAAATCTTTTTGTAATGAAACCTCTGTAGAAAGTGCAGGTATGAACATATTTACATTGTGGGGGTTTGGATGGGGTGGGGGCATCCAAACTTGGAGGGGGGCTTGAGAAAGGGAGTGGCAGGCCTCACAGTCCTGGGAGGGGGTGGGGGAACTTGACCCTGTGGGGGAATGGGACCCCGAGCAGCATTGGCCATGTGTTCCCCTCCCACCACAGGTTCAGGGTCCCTGTTGGGGCTGTGTTGGTGCCAAAAGCCTGGGAAGGTATAGGTGAGAAGGAACTGTGGCAGGGTTGGGCTCAGTAGGGGGAGCAGGGGGGACCTGGGGGCAGACTCAACAGGGAGGTCTGAGGGGCAGGGAGATAGCTATGGACAGAATCCACCAGGCAAGGTTCAGGACAGCCCAGGGGGCAGGGAGTCTGGTGGAGGTAGAGAAAGTGGCAGTAGTGGTAGCAGTGGGGGCAATGGCACAGGTGGCTAGGCCAGCTGGTCCTGCCAATGCTGGTGACAGTGTCTATCTGGTCCCATGCCTGTGCCTGCCACTCCCAGTCCATGCCCGCCACTCCTCATCAGCCTGCAGCCACTGCTCCATGAGGTCAGCAACCCGCCCAATGCTCCCCTAGTCCACCTCGCCCAAGCGATGAGCTCTCTGGTCATGAGCCCACCCCCACCACAGTGGGCATTGACATATCCTGACACTGTTGGTCCCTGCAGCATGCCCACCTCCTCCCTGGGGCTGCCCAGCCCTCCAATAGTGCAGCTGTAAGGGCGACAAGGAGAAGAGACAGTGAGTCCTTCCCACCACATGGCTCCTGAGGCCTCCCGCCCCACAAAAGCAGCTGTCCCCACTCCTGGGCTGGGGGATGGGAATGTCTGGGGAGCACAGGAGGGCCTCGTCACATGGGGGGAGATCAGTGGCACCCCGGGGACTGGACTGCACCCTGCCCCCCTGCTTGATGGGCCAACAGTCAAGGGGGGTTGTCTGACCATGGTGGGGTCCCCACATGAGTGGCACATGGCAGGAAAACCCTCGTCCTCTGGGCACCCCCCCCGAACACGTGCAGCTTTGGGGGCTGTACCTGGGGTTGGGTGCTGTCTGTTGCCTGTAGGTGTGCCTGTGAGTCAAGAGACAGTCCCTGATGGCATGTCTGGGGTCAGACTCTTGCCTGTGTGGCTGTCCCATTCCCAGATGTATTGGGACAGATGGGCCTCCCTTCCCTGGGGGCCATGGAGCTCTGGTGGCCTCCCTTGGGGCTGGCAGCAGGCTGGTGCTTATGCTCTGAGGCTGCGTGGTTGGAGCTGCCTTGTGCATGTGTGCCTGCAGTGTGGGATCCCGGTCCAGCCAACCTGGTGGGGCTTGCAGCATGCCCCACCTGAGCCCACCCTGTGTGCCCCACGGGGTACTCACCAAAGGGTCCCTCAAGAAGGTCTGGGGGCCCAGCTCCAAGGTACCCTTGACGAGGGTACCCTTGCTGCTGATGGAGGTGGTGTCACTCGCTGTCTCTGGCTCGGCCTGGGTCCCAGGCTGCTGTTCCTCTGGGTGAGACTCCAGCTCTGGGGGTGGAGGGGCAGGTTTCTTCCTTGGCTGGGTCCAGGGGGTTAGCAGGTGGGGAGGTATGCTCTGTCCACAGGAGCTCACGCAGCTCAGTGTAATATGGGAAGCTTGCCCATCGTGTCCCTGACCGGCACGCGGAGTCCCAGGCCTGGGTAGAGCCCTGGCACAGCTCCTTGGTTTTTGCCTAGACCTGTTTCACGGCCCAGGCAGGGTGGCCTCATGCAGCCGGGGCAGTGGTGACCCAGCAATAGTCTGGGCCCTTCCACTTTTTGGCATTAGGTTCCATATGTCAGCCTCCATCCACGTAGAGGCTGCCTCTTTGTGCCCTGGGATGGGTCCTGGGGGCCTGCTCCCTGGAGGGACTTGCGGGGTCATGGGCTGGCTATGAAGCTGCCTTGTCCCATCTGTGGCTGCAGGGAGTGGCTGAGGAGCGGGCAGTGAGAGAGTGCTGCCTCTGCTGCTGCCTGAAGGCTGCCTGCTTCCATCTATGGGGTTCCCAGGGCTCCCTGTACCTTTAAGACTGGCCGGAGGCACAGGACATAGAGCTGTGATTGCAGTGGACAGGGCATCTTCCAGCTCAAGCTGACCAGCACCATGGAGGAGGCGTCTGTCGACAAAAGTCCCCCACTCCCTAGAGCGGTCTACGCTATAGTTTTGTCGACAGAATCTGTTGACAGAGGCATTCTGCCTTGTTAGGGAGAGACATACTCTGTCAGGGAAAGTGGGGTGTAGACACTTGGAAGGCTTTGTCAACAAAATGCTTTTTTTTTTTTTTAAAGCTGGATTAGCGTTTCCCAACCTGTGTTCTATGGAACACTGGTATTCTGTGTAATGTGAATAGGTGTTCAATGAAAAAAAATTGCTAGTACTATTTTTCCTTTGAAAATATGTAATATGAAATTATCTAACAAAAATACTAGGGTATTTGAATAGTATTTAGATTGTTTTGGCAGGAGTTGTATAATGAATGAGTTATAAATATTAATATACCTACAATCAGTCGATACAGATTGTTTCAGCATAAGTCATATTCGGAGGAATCACCTGATGCTGCACCTGATATGAGGCTCCAACTCTCCAGCATTATTCCTAATGTTAGGCAGATTTGTGATGAAAAGTTTTAAAAACACTTTTTCCATTAAAAAAAAAAAACCTGTCAAATCTTACTTATTTTTATTTTCCAGTAGTTTTCTGGAAAAAAAAGGGGAAAAAACCTGCTTTATAAACCCACAAAATTTAACAATACTTTTCCATAACTAATTTGCTTTGCAGTTTTTCACAAACGTGTTCTAAAGCTTTATGGAAGGCCAGTCCTTTTTTGAACAATATTGTCCTTTTTATTTTTGTACAAAAGAATGAAATAGCCCCTGCCCTCTAAACAATGGTCCCACAATGTTTAAGCATGAAATTTTTGTTCAAGTGAGTGCCAAAGATTGAGTTCCATTGCAATTCCAAGTGTACAGATATTTGCTTCCTCCAAGGAAATACCGAATAAAGGCTCCACAAAGACTCCTCCAATATATGCCTATACATCAGGAATGGACAACTGAAGCTAGCAAATGGGCCACATGAGTGGCCCAGTTTCATCTCAGTGGGCCACAAGATTGTCATAACCAAGCCACCAACATGAGACCAAAAGTAAACATACTACTTAGTTTGGCATGCAAAACCAACTAATGAAAGAATATCTACACCAGAAGACAGAGATAATATAATATCAATGAAGGATAGCTATGCATTTCACCACTTTAGTGATTTTTATTTTAAGCTTGAGGCAAGCTGCAGCTCCCTTACTGGACAATCCTGGTTAAAATTTTTTGTAAAGGGCTGGTTAGTAGGAGGCTGATGTAGTCAGTAAGCAGCCCCAACTCTTACCCTGTGTGGTTTTGGTTTGTCATTCTTTATGAATGAAAGAAATACCTTGGTAAAAGTATTATAACTTCAGAAGGAGCATTATGCAAATATGTTTTTCTTTTGCTCTTTGTGTGCGAATCAAAATAGGGACATTTTTATGAGTCATGGAACAGAATAAAAGGTGGCCTGTAGTTTTGCTTATGAAGTTTGATGTCTCAATATATGTACCAGTGACATAAACTGGCTTCTGATGATGTCTGAATCATGATAATGAGTTCTCAGTTGACCTTCTGATAAAATCTTTGATTATTCCAGCAATGAAAGTTGAAAGATCCTTTTAAATGTGTGTGACTTAATATACAATTTGGTTGCTAATCTGCAGGAAAACACTGAAGAACTTGTTTGTAATGGGGGCCAGAATTAGGCATAATCCCTTCGTGCAACTTTACTATTTCCAGTTATAATTGTATAGTTGTCAGTTAATAGGTCAATAGGCTATTGTATTAAAATTGAACTTGAGCAGGGACCAAAGTCAGTTCTGTGATCTGCTCTGAGTAGGACAGACTTTCTTTGGTAGCACTGCAATTAAATAATATTTCATTATAGTTAAAGTCTTTCACTGAAAGTCAAACGGGAGGAGAGAAGAATAATTCAAGGTCATCTTCACTGCTCCTATTGACTTTACTCCACACAGCTCTTCTTTGAAGGGCGAAGATAATAAGGGAATCAGTTACTGAAGAAATTAGTCCATATATCTTAGTGTGCCCCATCAAAGATACTTTTTTCACTAATTGCATTAAGAAGGAAAATAGATTTGTTAAAATATTTAACATCACTAGACTACAAAGAATGCAGTAATAATGTAATACACTCGGCATATTACTGCTGCATCTTATTGACAGCTAGTATGTTTATCTAGACTTTTTTTAATCAATGCATTTTTATTAAGAAACAAGTCACATCAGTGTAAATCAAGAGAAATTCCATTAAAGACGTTTCAGTTGGCTGTAAGATTTTCATAGTCCTGAACTTTAGGATTGGATTAAGTTTTAGATGGAGAGTTTGCATTTGTTTTGATTAACAGGGGACCAACAGGCACATTAAATCCATCTCTTGTTACTATCAGAACCATAAAAGAGGTTTATGTACAGTGATATAGAACAGGCTACATTATAATATAAATGCTAAAACTAGATGAAGACTGAAAAATGACAACGAACGTTGTGGCGTTAACAAGATATATGCAGATCATGCCCTTCAAACCACGTTTTATGTTGCATCTCTTCCCCTTCCCCCATATCCTTCTTATGTATTTTGTCTTCTAAGGCCTTAATCCTGAAAATCATACTGGGCATGCAAATATTTGTTCCTGCACTAAGCACCACTAAGGATAGTGGAGTTCCATACACGAGCATGAATCCGTTTGTGCACAATGAATTGATAGATTCTGGGCCTTAATTTTTAATATCTTTGGGGCATGAACTATATTTAATTCTATGTTTATAGTACCATGCCTCGGGACAGAGTATAATTATTCTATTTTAATACAGTCCTCCAGAGTCAATCCAAAATATCCTGAATCCAAATACTCCTCAAACTTTGGGGAGGAGGGAGGTTCAAAATGTATACATTAATTTTGTAGTTTGGTTCTATCTGTGGGTAAGCATTATTAAAATGCTGCCCAAACTTTGAACCAACAAACAGTAATATAAAAGATGTTATGGATGTGCATAAAAATGGGGTTGGTGGGATTTACAGTTGCATTGCAAAACACTTGGTTATGTCACATTGTCAGTTACTGCAGTTTACGTGACATGATGCAGCACTGGCTGGTTGATTCAACCCCAGCTTAATGTGACATAATTATCTCATGTTAACATTTGCAAATCAGACCCTTTAAAAATGTGATTATCTAAGAACAAAGCAAAATCTCCAAGGAAAGATAAGCATTGAACTAACCTATCCTCTATTTCACTAACATCCTCAGAAAACAAAGGCCCCACAGCATGCCCAGAATGGACCTAAATCAGTGGACTGCTTTCTAGTGACTTTCAGGATTATGCATCAACTGCAGAGCTAATGAATCAATGAAGAAAGTAAATTCATGTGCAGGTTGAACATCCCTCGTCTAGTATACTCGGGACCTAACTGGTGCCAGACAAGAAAATTGCAGAAGAACATAAGAACAGCCACATTGGGTCAGACCATAGACCAATCAAGCCCAGGATCCTGTCTTCCAACAGTGGCCAATGCCAGCTGCCCCAGAGGGAATGAACAGAACAGGTAAGCATCAAGTGATCAATTCCCTGTTGCCCATTTCCAGCCTCTTGGAAACAGAGGTTAGGGACACCATCCATGCCCATCCTGGCTAATAGCCATTGATGGATCCATCCCCCATGAATTTATCTAGATCTTTTTTAAACTTTACAATCGTCTTGGCCTTCACGACATTCTCTGGCAAGGAGTTCCACAGGTTAACTGTGCGTTGTGTGAAAAAAATATTTCCTATTGTTTGTTTTAAACCTGCTGCCTATTAATTTCATTTGGTGACCCCTAGTTCTTTTGTTGTGAAAAGGAGTAAATAACAATTCCTTATCTATTTTCTCCACACCAGTTGTGATTTTATATACCTCTATCATATCCCCCCTTAATCGCCTTTTTTCCCAAACTAAAAAGTCCCAGTTTCATTAATCTCTCCTCATGTGGCACACGCTCCATACCCCTAATCATTCTTGTTACCTTTTTCTGAATCTTTTCCAATTCCAATATATCTTTTTTGTGACAGGACAACCAGCTCTCTACACAGTATTCCAGATGTGGATGTACCATGGATTTATATAAAGGTAATATGACATTTCCTATTCCTTTCATAATCATTCCCAACATTTTGTTAGCTTTTTGACTGCTGCTGCACACTTAGTGGATGTCTTCAGAGAACTATCCACAATGACTCCAAGGTCTCTTTCTTGAGTGGTAACAGCTAAGTCAGACCCCATCATTGTTGGTCTGAAGAAGTGGGTCTGTCCCACGAAAGCTCGCCTAATAAATTATTTTGTTAGTCTTTAAAGTGCTACTTTACTGCTTTTTTGTTTTCATCATTTTATATATATAGCTGGGATTATATTTTCCAAAGTGCATTACTTTGCATTTATCAACATTGAATTTCATCTGCCATTTTGTTGCCCAATCACCCATTTTATTAAGATCCTTTTGTAGCTCTTCACAGTCTGCTTGGAACTTAACTATTTGGAGTAGTTTTGCATCATCTGCAACTTTTGTCACCCCACTGTTTATCCCGTTTTCTGGATCATTTATGAACATGTTGAATAGAACTGGTCCCAGCACAGACCCTGGGGGACGCCACTATTTACCTCTCTCCATTCTGAAAACCGACCATTTATTCCTACCCATTGTTTCGATCTTTTAGCCAGTTACCAGTCCAAGAGAGGACCTTCCCTCTTATCCCATGGCAGTTAACTTTGCTTAAAAGCCTTTGGTGGGGGACCTTGTCAAATGCTTTCTGAAAATCTAAGTACACTACATTCACAGGATCCCCCCGTCCACATGCTTGTTGACCCATTCAAAAAATTGTAATAGATTGGTGAGGCACGACTTCCCTTTACAAAAGCCATGTTGACTCTTCCCCAACAAATTATGTTCATCAATGTGTCTGACAATTCTGTTCTTTACTAGAGTTTCAACCAGTTTGCCTGGTCAGACTGACTGGCCTGTAGTTGCCAGGATCACTTCTGGAGCCCTTTTTAAAGATTGGCGTCACATTAGCTATCCTCCAGTCATCTGGAACAGATACTGATTTAAATAACAGGTTACAACTACAGTTAGTAGTTCTGCAATTTCACTTTTGAGTTCCTTCATAATTCTTGGATGAATATCATCTGGCCCTGGTGACTTATTACTGTTTATTTTATCAATTTGCTTCCCTACCTCCTCTAATGACACCTCTGTTTGAGACAGTTCATCAGATTTGTTGCCTGAAAAGAATTGTTCAGGTTTGGGAATCTCCCTCACATCCTCAGCTGTGAAGACTGATGCAAAAAAATCATTTAGTTTCTCTGCAATGGCATTATTGTCCACGAGTGCTCCTTTAGCATCTCATATCAGAGAGGTAGCTGTGTTAGTCTGTAGCTTCGAGAACAACAAGAAATCTTGTGGCACCTTATAGACTAACAGATATTTTGGAGCATAAGCTTTTGTGGGCAAAGATCTGCTTCATCAGGATGCATGAGTGAGGGGGTGGTTTCAGAGGGGTATTTAAAGAGTGGGGTCGCAATAAGAGGGAGGGCCAGAGCTGACAAGGTCTATTCAGCAAGGTGGAAATGGCCCAGTATCAACAGTACTTATCAAAAGAGGAAAAAAACAAGTCAGATTAGACAGGGGGATGTGAGCTTTTGTCAGAGTCTAACCGGGAGCTATGAGCACCTAAAGCAGAGAAACTGCCTTTGTAAACTACGAGCCACTCCCAGCCTCTGTTTAATCCATGGTTAATGGAGTTATTACCCCCCCTCTAAACTCCTCTGTTAGCTGCTCCTGTTCATTAGCTTCTCTGGTCACTTAGGGGCAGTCCTCCAAACAAACAAACAGACCGACCACATGGCTTCTTTCAGGCAGGCAGCAAGCACACTGCAACAACATAAACACACACTTCAGACAACAAACTTACCCAACCCTCTCGTATTTGTTCCTCCTTCACCTGGAGGACTCCCTTGCAAAACTCAATATTTTCTAGCAAGTTACCAACACTTCCACTGCTTACTGGGCTATTAAAAACATTTAGGGGTAAATTAGAGCTAAATAACATCGCAGAACACTGAGAGCCAGAACTGGTGGCTGTAAACAAACTTTATGGGACCACAAGGAAACTTGGCCATACCCATGATAAGTGGTTATCCAGTTAACTAAAATCATGCTGGATTAAGGGAGTTTGTCAGCCAAGAGATTTCTAGATTAGAGAGGTTCAACCTGTACTGAAATTATCGTGAGATTGTTACTGGAATATTTAACAACAGTGATCAGTTTATCACAAAATACTCAAACTTTTGAAAAGCTTTTAAGAATACCTTGTTTAAAAAGAATTACAAGACCCATTAGAAATCATCTGATTGTAAGAAATGTCATTGCTACCATAACACCATAAATATTACAGAATCGCTTTCATACTGCACCACTCTTTGGATTCAGAGAGACTTCACCAGGATTTTCTTTTCTGAAAGAGTCCTTAATTTTTAATCCCTATTTTAAAAGCATTTTAACTTCAACATTCTATGTTTTAAACTCAAACTACATGAACTATTTTGAAATTCCCTCATTTTATTTTTCTCCCTTCATTACTTTGATTACACTATGTATTTAGTACAGTGGAACCCTGAGATATGAGCACTCCAATGGGGTGAATCTCAGCTTAACGCAGCACTGAGTGATGGGGAGCTGGCTCTGGGCTACCTGCCACTTGGGGAGCCAGGAAAATGACCAGTGCAATAGTGCTGGTCAGTTTCCCAACTCTTGTGAGTGGCAGGGAGCCGGGAGCCAGGTGCCAGCTCCTCACCACTCACAGAAGTGGAGAAACTGATCATCTGCTGCCTGACTCTTGGATACCACCACTGACAGGAGTAAACACAGCTGGACATCAACACTGGTCAGTTTTCCCGCTTTTGTGAATGGTGGGGAGCTGGAGCCTGGCCTCCGCTCTGCACTGCTCACAAGAGACAGGAAACTGTCCAGCACTGCTGTGCTGGTCAGTTTCCTGGCTCCACCAAGTAACATGAAATTTGACTTATGTGGGGTTGCACATGAATGCAACCTCTGTGTAAGTTGGGGGTCTACTGTACCTCTGCCTTGTATTTTCTAACTTACTTTCTGTACCACATCATTAGTCATGTCATTTCAAAAACTTGCATCATTGCATTTGATTTCTATAGTCCACAACTCTACACATATCCTTCTTCACCAACTTGAACATTTATTGTCCTGTTGCTGTACCTCCCTTTTACCATTCTATCTTAGCATCAGCATTTTTATTTCTGGACATTTGGAAAGAAAATGTATATTCCCTGTCATAGTTCAGGAGCCAGTTCCCAAACTTTGGTCATGTAGCATTATTTTCCCTGTTATAATTTTCTCATGGGTTATGTTGCCAAAAAGTTGTACATTTTTACTTGCAAGTTGTTTCTTTCAATGTGCTTGTTTTGTTACATCACGGAATCATAGGCCTGCAAGGGACCTCAGGAGGTCATCTAGTCCAGCCCTCTGCTTCAAGCAGGATCAACCCCCACTAAGTCATCCCAGCCAGGACCTTGTCAAGCCAGGACTTAAAAACCTCAAGAGATGGAAAATCCACCACCCCTCTAGGCAATGCATTCCAATGCTTCACCACCCTCCTGGTGAAGTAGATTTTCCTAATACCTAACTTCAGACCATTACTCCTTGTTCTGCCATCTGACTTCACTGAGAACAGTTTCTTATCCTCCTCTTTAGCGCTCCCCTTCAGGAAGTTGAAGGCTGCTATTAAATCACCCCTAAGTCTTCTCTTCTGTAAACTAAAGAAGCCCAAATCCCTCAGCCTATCCTTGTAGGTCTTGTGCTCTGAAATGGTTCTTTGGCTCTGAAATGTCTCTGGTTTTCAGTTTTAACTGCTTTACAAAGTCAATAGGTTATCATTTTTCATTATTTCACAAACTTTAAAATGAGATGTAAACATGTTAAGTCTTTGTGATGCATGTTTAAAATTTGTCTAAATATACTTGAGATCTAGATTTTTGGCGTGGATAGAAAATTGAAGTGTACTCAACACTTGTGGTCTCCATATAAAAAGAGCAAAGTGTGCAGTGTGAGTCTAATTGTCCTTACTTAGGTCATGTTAATTGTGATGGGGTAAACAGTCAAGAAAAAACTGAGAACTATGTGTATCTTATATGGCGCAGCAGGAGGTGTACAGGCAAAGAGGCTCTGGGGACTGCAGTCCATGATGGGCAAAGCAATTGCTTCGTTCATGAATTTTTATGTTTGAACAATAAATTGGGTTCTAAGGCAAAGCCTGAAATGGACCTAGGTGAACTGGTTCTTTCCTGAGTAAGTGAGGCAGCCACCAGTTTACACCATCCATCTTAAATCTCTGTCCCCTAAGGAATAGGTAAAGCAACTTCCTGCATGGAAAGTTTTTAATACACGGAATACAAAGTATATTAGAGCCAGAAGCTACTCTAATATATACGAGACTGCAGTGCCTGAGAGGGCCAAGAACAGAAAGTATTGATTTGAGTCTCACTGCATCTGCAGAGCTGCTAGGGATGGAGTAATTGAAAGAGAATAGAGCCCTAGCCATATTTCTTCCTGCCAAAATTTGTGTTTGCATATCCATACATTGTGGGAGATGGTTCTCTCTCTCTCTCTGTCTGTTGCCCTATTCCACTCCCTGAACACCAATAGAGGAGAAGGGCAGATGCTACTGCAGAAGAATCACAAAGAGATACTCCCCCAAAAAAGCTCTTTGGGCAATCTAGTATATTGTGCTGTAAATACAGTGCATTCAAGCAAATGAATAGATATATTGGAGCATAAGCTTTTGTGGGCAAAGACCCCCATTGTCAGATGTAGTGATGAAGTGCATCTTTGCCCATGAACGCTTATACTCCAGTATATCTGTTAGACTATAAGGTGCCACAGGACTTCTCATTGTTTTTGCAGATATGGGCTAACATGGCTATCCCTTTTGACACTTGTCAGATAAACTGAAATTATTGTGAATAACAATTTAAATGAGATGTCAAAAAAGGAATAATGTTCAGCTGTGAATAAGCATAATACAAAGCAAAAGTACATGAAAATCATCAAAATTACTCCAATTTAGAGCTGCTTTTCATCTCTTAAAAAGGACAAGTAGTTAATTTTTCCAACATTCCTATCATTTTGTCCTCTGCATCCTTCCCAATGCATAGCCCATGCTACTGCATATGTGCAAGTGCATGTACGCACATCCTTTATGCTAGCAAACTGCAGAATCAGCTGGGCTGTCACAAAGATCTTGCTTCTCTGGTTCCTACTGAGCAGCTCAGAACTGCAGATGTCCCGGCAAGAACCATCTGGTTCTTTTGCTGAATTAATACTTTGCTGACCCTGTTGTGCTGTGCCTACCAATCACTGAATATTTTCATTATTCCACAAACTTTAAAATGAGATGTAAGCATTTTAAGACCTTACAAAGCACTTTTTACCTAAGTGGTGAGTAACATGATTTATTTATCTTTCATAATCCCAGTAAACCTTTATGTTCTGTGAGCCAGATTCCCTGCTAATCTAAATTGAAGTAGCTCCATTGACTTCAACAGCATTATGTCAATTTACATCACTGGTAAATTTTGGAAAAAATCCCTGTGAATGGTCATCAGGTTTCCTAAAGAGGCTACTACTGTTCAATAGGCATTTAAAGCATGATGTGTATATTGAATTTAACATAATCATAAGTACAGTACTGGAAATTTGCTTAGTTGTATTCATGCTTAACTAATTATCTAAATTTAAGTAATGGAATTGTAGGCTACTCTCCTCCACCCCCACCCTATCCTCCCACCCCACACACATTCTTGTTCTAGATGCACAATTAATTTTAAGGGAGAATTAGACTAAATTCTCCATTTTTTCAGGTCCTTCTGGGACATCTCCCAAAATCTTGTTTTCATCTGACCTCTTTCAACAGATTGTTTTAAAGCCAGTGGAATTCTAGGCTTTGGGATAGATCCTACCCAGTTAAGCAGGTACCATTCCCATAGATTCTTGGGACCAAATTCAGGACTGATGTAACTGCAGAAAAGCATAGCTAGGACATTGGTTTCCAAACTTTTCAAAGTCATGACCTCTTTTTATACCACCAACCACTATTTTAATATCACCTTCCCACAATCCTCCATCCCACATAATGATTTTCTCTGATATAAATATTGCTAAGCATGATGACATAATCTGCAGTTTAAGTTTAGAGGAGGGCCTTTACTGAAAATAGCGGGGCAGTGCTCATCTCTTACGGCAAGGTCAAAAGGTCTTTAGGTAGCATCTTGCTCCAACCTCAGCCTAACTCCCCACGTGACGAGAGTAAGTCCTGGGGTCACATGATAGACTGTGACTCAAAGCCAAGCCTCATGGGATATTGTCAGAAGGCACAAAGAGAGTGGCACAGAAAGTACTGGGTAAGGGGTGGATATGAAAGCAGGCATCCTAGCACACAGGTGAAAAATTCTGGTGAGGGGTACTGCCATGTAGGGAGGAGTGCTAATTAAGTCTTCTGGAGCAGAGGCCATAGAGATGACTAAGGGTCAGGAAATATCGATTGGTTTTGATTGTTGATGCGCAATGTGCAATAAGTCTAACCCTAGGGAAAAAGAAAGGAAATACTGATCCTGGTGGGAGTTTACTGAGACTGGTGATTAGGGAATAGGCCATGTGACTTACATCCTCTAACTTCTGCCTATGCTGCTGAGCCTGTTTCATAGGTCTGTTAGCTTTTCCAGGGGCCGCTCTCTTTATAGATCTTTCGGGTATCATGGGATTGTGAATTCATGTTCAGCAATGGGAGCCTGACTCTATAAGGATCAGCTGTTGCATAGACCTCCTCAGACTGCTGCCTCCTATCCAACCTGACAGGGGCTGGTGGGGACACTAAGCAGATGGTTCCCCTCTTAGTCCTAAAGACAGCCTGGCACCATAACCCTGGGGCAGAGGTGAGCCACCTCAAATAAATGCACAGCAGAATAGGCTCATACTGACACACCTACAGCTAGTGGGTAGCAAACTCACGTACTGAAAATACTTGACCATGCTTATTATTAATTGTCACGATATAGTGCTGCTGCACAGTTGATCAGGCTGGCAGCAGTTCCACAGGAACTCAGAGAACAATGAATTTCACAGTAAAAAATTATTTTATTGCACGTATTTAAGACAGCAGTCTAAAAACATGTTTAAATTAATAGTTAACAATTAGAAAGCAAATCAAAAGTAATGTGTAGCTTGAATGGTTAATGGTCTAATTTTAGCCAAATTTAACAGCCTAATTCTTAACCCATTTAACTACATATACACTCATGAACTCATTCACACATACTCACTCACCCTCTGAGGCTGGCCAGTCCCCAGGTAATGCTGGTTAGTTGATTGAGGTGAGAGTCCAACTTGCACATCACCCCATTATGCCAAATTGATGGACTATGATTTGTGTGGCGAATTGTCATTTATGTTCTTGGTAGGAGGCAGTGATGTTCAGTTCATTGGTTGTACCCCTCACTCCAGCTGGGTTGCTGCTCAGTTCATTGATCATATCCCTCAAGCTAGGTGTGGGTTTGTTCGTGACCAATTTTGGAACATCCTGCTTTACATCACCCCAATTCTGCTTGCCTCAGCCATGAGCAATGAACAACTGAGTGTCCTTGGTGTTTGTTTCTTCCTTGTTAACTTTTTATCTGGGAACTTGCCTTCCTTTGTGTAATTTTGCTTTTCTCAGCACACACAATTTTGCTCTCAAAGTGGTAAACAAGTCCATAATCCACCAGGACACTGGCTCAGGGCCTCCCTTCAACCAATTTACTGTTCACTTCACTCATGTTAATCATTTATTTTACTCACTTATGCTAACTACCCGATTCATGATGTAATTACATATAGAATAACTGTTAAAAGACTATTGCCTATCCTATGTCATCTGATGTGGTCTCACCTTAAAAATACAACACAGCATTTATGATGTGAATGGTCACATTAATCAGCATTAGCTTCTCCCTGGAGACAGCTGTCATCACTGTTTGATTCAGCATGCCTTCAGAAGCACTCAACTAATACTGTAACAGGCCCCAGAATGCAACGTAATCTTCTGTATCCCCTTAGTTCTGCAGCAGAGGGTGACCTTCACATTGTTGTGCCAGCGACGAAGGGTCCTGTGGCACCTTACAGACTAACAGAAAAGTTTTGAGAATGAGCTTTCGTCACTCTATAAGGTGCCACAGGACCCTTTGTTGCTGTTACAGATCCAGACTAACATGGCTATCCCTCCAATTGTTGTGCTAGTGAACTGCAGTGCCTCCAGGCAAGGCTGGCCCAAGGGTAGTAGCAGCAAACTATGACTTGGGGGTGGGTGGGAAACCACATTCAATATACAGAAAAATGTCTAGAATTATTCTTTTCCTGGGTTCACTTTGAAGACAAATAATGAAAAAATATTTTTCTACTCTTCATGAATTCTAACAGAATTGTACTGCATGGAGGTAAACCATCTGCTGACACTTTAAAGTTTTAACCATTTTGAATTGTATGCAGGGTTCCTGGTCAGTGCTAAGTTCCACCTGTCTTCCTTCCAGACGAATTGAGTTGTGGAAAGCTATAAAAATCTTTATTCCTTGTTACTGAATGAACTGTTTTTTTGATTTGTAACCCTTTAACACTGGACCGGGGTGCTGACAGCCCCTGGGCAAAGTAGGGAGCAGGGGCCCTCAGGTAGAAAGAGCAGTCAGCCCTCTAAACTGCCCAAAAGTGCAGTGGACCCCTTCCCCAGCACCCTTCAGAGCTGCACTCTGCACACAGCGCAGCACTCCACCAGTGATTTAGAGGCCCCGGGCTCAGGCTACCACCCCTGCCACAGTAGCAGCAGCAGCTGGGAGCCCCAGGCTCTTTTGGATCACCAGGAATCAGGGTAACTACTCCTTCTGTGCCCACACTCCAACTCCCCAGTGCAGATCATCAATTAGTGTGAACATACTGAACTTGCTTTTACTGGGTACATATGACCTCAGGATGCACTGCAAAGATAAAATTTGACACCTTAAATATTTGGTTCTTGGAACAGCTAGTCCTTCAACACTCAAAGGAGACCCCCTTCTTGCTTTAGTCCTAAGTGGAACACAGGCTCTAGTCTAGAAGGTAAATATAGGTTGAAAATAGTGAATTAATTAAATTTCCTTTTGCGGGGAAAAATACCCCAGTTGCTTACGGTGCTGCCATTTCATTTCAGAAAGGTGAATTACATTAGTTAAACAGAAATAAAAAGGTAAGTAGTGTCAAATGCGAAATCCCTGCAAGCTGGATAGACACTTTCCAAGGATACCAGAATAGAGGTGAAACGTGTGTGTGCGAGCCCTGAATTAATATGTACGAGACCCAGCTAAGCGCCCCCATGGCTGAACACCCCGTA
Organism: Carettochelys insculpta; assembly: GCF_033958435.1. NCBI lineage: Eukaryota > Metazoa > Chordata > Testudines > Carettochelyidae > Carettochelys > Carettochelys insculpta. The sequence goes on from NC_134144.1 coordinate 29,642,531, forward strand.
AGAGAAGCAGTGAGAAACAGAAAAGGGTTGCTTAAACAGCGGGAGTAAAAGCCCCGCGAGGAAAACAGAAGGGCGGAGCATCTCTGTGGAAGGAGATGCACCAGTAGCACTAGGAAACTAAAACACCCCGACGAGCATCTAGTCAAAACGTCAATCTGCCCTGGAAACACTCCAAGCACCTCGGCGCCAGGAAGCCTGTGACACAAGCTCCCTCCCCGCGTCCCGGAGCGCTGTGGGCGCGCGAGGCGGGGCCGGGCCGGGCTGAATGGGGGAGGGGCTGGGACGCTGAGCCCCACCGATGCTGCCGCCAACCTGCCGCTCTGGGTTCAGTGGCGAATGAGCAGAGACCCAGGCCGAAGTCAGTGCACCACCCCCCGGGCCGGCTCCCCGCACTGCTCGGCCGGGATTCGGCACTGGAGGCCGCCGGAGACACACAGGGAGGTGGGGCTGCACAGGTAATTCCCGGGTCGCAACCCCTCCGCCGCATTGCATGCTGGGAGCGGTCGTTTCGGCCATTAGAGGCTGCTGGGCCGCCATGTTGCTGACGTCGGAGGAAGTCCGCCTACTTCGGGGCCTGTGGAGGGTAGATTATTTCCTGTATTTGTTGTCCTCTGTTACTACCTCCATTAAATACCAAATAAACAGCGTTACCGTTATCGACACTAACGAGGCCCGGCACCACTTCCGGCAGGAAACCCCCGTCTCGCCGGAAGTAATATCACTTCCGGTAGCATGGCGGCGTGCGGGAGGCTGAGGTAAGTTCCGACCACCGAGGAACTTCCCTCTCTCCGCTGGGAGGCTGCTGCTTCTTCCCGTCACCTTGCGCCTAGGGCACCGGGGCCCGGCGCGGGGTCAGCTGAGGGCTGCCTTGGTTCGAGCTGCGGGGGTGGCTTTTACTCGTTCCCCGGAGCCGCATGGCCTCTGTGCAGATCTGGTCCCCTTCCCTTCCCCGCCTCCCCCAGCTCGCTGTCATCGCAAGGCCCGCCCGTGTTAATGCGGTGGCGCCTGCTAGTCCGGCTCCTCGCGAGCCGGTCTCCAGGGCCGCCCTCCCCCTGCCGCAGCGCCGATCTCCGCGGAACTGGCTTCTCGCCGTTTGCAGCTCACGGCCCCGAAGTGTCCGCGGTGGGACTTGGGGCTCGGCCCGGGGCAGGGAGAGGTACTTCTCCCCAACTGGCTGTCCGCTCTCTGGGACGTGGATTCGTGACACCAAAGGGAAAACCCTTCAGTCCCTACGTGCGTGGTGTAGCCCTTATCTGAGCAGATAAAGCTGCAGGAACAATAGAGACTTAGGAGCTTGCTGGTTGTTGTCAGGCTTCCCGGGTCGCTGGGCCACTCTGTGCTTAGAAGTGTGTCACAACCCCAAGATTTTATATAGTGGAAGTTTATGTGCTGCAGGAATTCTTATGGGCTTCTAAAGGCCTTGCAAAGAACAGTGCCTTTCAGTCCCTGTGAAAAAATAAGGGGAGTGTATAATTTGGCTCTTATCACATAGTAGTGCCCAAATATTATCAAACCAATTTTTCTACCTCCTGGTCATAATTTTTGCAATATCTATCCAACACTTAAGTGCACTTCATCTGTAGCTAAGATTAATTTTTAAAGGGAATAACAGACTTACTATAGGGAAATTCTGGTTCAAGCATCTTTAAGTGAACTCCTTTAAGGTGTGATTTAAAGCCATTTGAAATCAATGGAAGTGTTTCTGTTTATTTAAATGGACTGTGGATTATGATCTTGATAAGGTATCAGTATTTTTTTTAAGATGTAGTTCCTTTTTCAGAGTACTTAAAAAATCCCTCCTAAGTTCAAAAGGTAAGTGTATTTGTGGGGGAAAAGATAGTTCCTTCTCCTGCACCCCTAGTCATTGCTCACTTCCATAGCAGCCCAGTTTCAGGTTTTGAGAGCTGTATCTGTGCTTGCAACACAGCTGTTTGTGCTTGTATTGCTAAAATCAGGGATGCGAGAGTAACATTTATCAAAATTCTCTTAAATAAGAAAAACATTACTCAGAACATACAAATATACTTAACCTGTCTGAATTCAGTATGTGTTGTGTGTGGTAAATTATGGATGTTCTGCCCTCCTGTATTTTTTAACATGGGTTTTTTTCCCAGTTGCTAGTCTTAAACTTTATGTAGGATGAAGGTTATTTAATCATGAAATTAGGAAAGATAAAAGGCAATGAGAGTGATTTTTCTTCTTGCTTTAACATTCAGTTTTTCTCCTTGGGTTTTTCAAAAAGTGATACTGCTGTGAGTAATTTCTTGTAGCCTGACAGGTGTCATCTTGTAATTGAAATCCTGAGATGAAAAGCAACTGACACACTTTTCAGCCTTGTGCAGCTTTTCAGCATTGCCACTGTGGATTTTATGTTGAGGTTAAACCAGGAGTCATCAACCTCCGGCAAGTGTGCCTTTCAGCACGCGAGCCAGTTTTGAGTGGCACGCTGGTGGGAGCTCAGCCCTGCCCGTCATGTCCCCCATGCAGCAGGGGAGGGGGCGGGTGCATGGGGCGGGTAGTGGAACCCCTGCCATGGGGCCCCTCTGTAGTATGGGTTCAGAGCTCCAGCAGTGCAGGGCCAGAGCCCTAGGCGCTGGACCCACTGTGGAAAGTGTGGAAGGTGAGCTGCCTGGTAAGGTGGGGAAGAATCTGTTCTCCCGACATCTGTCATCCTCTCCTCTGAGAAAGGGGACTGACCCCTCCGCCCCCACCTCTGCCATCTGCCCTCCCTACCCCAAGGACAGGTGCTGAGCCCTTCTGCTCCGCTATGCTTGCCATCTGCTCCCGCAGGGGCAGGAATTGAGCCCTTTGTGCCCCCTGTTGTCCATCTGCCCCCCCACATTCCCCTGGAAAGGGATTGAGCCCCCCGACCCCTGCCCCCTTTGCCATCTGCCCTGGAGCAGGGATTTTTTTTTAGTCTGTCTGCCCTCTCTCTGGGATAGGGGGTGAGCCCTCTTGCTTTCTTGTTCTGCCCTGTCTTGCTATCTTACCAATCACTGCCACCATTCTTCTGGCAAGTGGCTAATTCCAGAGAGGTGTTTGGAGGTCCTGCTTCCCCAGGGTTGCCCAGTTCCGCTCCCTCAGCTTGCTTTCTTGCGGCACATGCTACCCATACTTGTGTATGGTAGGGCTTTCCCTGCCACCAGCCACAGCTAAATGGTAAAGCTTTGCATCGTAATTTATTAATGAAGCTGTTGGATGGAGAATCATTAGTGACCTTAAAAAGTATCGCCAAAACTCAGACCATACATAGAGGTCAAAAGGTCAAATTTTGGCCTCCATCTGAGGCTAGTTCATCAGTCTACACTACATCATAAACTCAATTTTAAGGTGGTTAAATCGATTTTTACAATGTCACTGTGTCTACTGTGAATGCCATTAGGTCAATTTTAGGGAGTGCTAAGCTCAATATTATGCCCATGCTCAATACTACACCCATGAAGAGAGTCACCGTAGCGTCAATTCAAATTTAAAAAGGTCAAATTAATGCTAGTGTGGGAATGCCATTCTTTTAGACTGACTTTATTGGCCTCTAGAGGTGTCCCATATGTATTCCACAGTGCCCCACAGTTTCCCACTCTGGACGCTTACATCATCACTGCTGTCTTGGTGTGCAGGAAGTAGGTGGCAGGAAGCCTGCAACTTTGAATTTGTCACCAGGAAACCTGGGAAATTGAAGTGGGCACCTGGGCCCATTTTGAATTCATTTCTTTATTATCAGCACAGCAATCACATCTGTCCATGAAAAAATAGCTCCAACGTGGGGTGGTGGCTTCTTCCCTGCATGAGATGTAGCAGGAGAGGCTGAGATTTTTTTTCAGTGTTGGTGCTAGCCCACCATACCATGTGGTGGCTAGTCTGTGGGGGTCATGATTGTATGAGAGGCCAAGAAACTTCTTTTCTGCTGTTCGTATTTGTACAGGGTCAGTCAGCCCCCTTCCCTCCTCTCCCACAGGCGCCATGCATTCAGAGGGCTAGCCACCCCCCAACCACATCATGTGGCTAGCCTCTGAACCAATAAAAGCACATGCCTGCGGTGCAGGGCTGATCATGATTCCAGACAGCAGCATGTCCTGGCATGTGTACTGTGAAGGCTCCAAAGATGGGAATTATTTTGGGGCGCCATCTGTCAGCGGGGAGAGGGGAAGTCTTTCTCTCATCCCATAGCACAGATTTTCAGGGACTGGCTGTCAACAGAGGGAAGTGTCCCCCAACCTCTCCCCACAGCAAAGATTTTTGGAGGCTGCCTGTTATCAGACCAAGTCTTCCCCCGGCAGCAAAGATTTTTGAAGACTGGCTGTTGTCTCCCCGCATCTGTGGCAAAGATTTTTGGGGGCTGCCTGTTGCTGGGGGGGCAAATTCTCCCCCCCCAAAGATGAAGATTTTTGGGGCTGGCCTGTTGCCAGGGAGAACATCTCAACTGGCTCTTAAACCCATTTCCCCCATGTTTGATGCCCCTCACTGAATGTGTGGGGGGTGGGGGTTGGGGGGTGGCACAGTCCCAGGCATTTGGGGCTGGCCCTCCTACCAGAGAAAGCTGCTGAAGAGACTGTCAATTGGCCCTTCAACCAATTTCCCCAATGACATATCTCACTGAATGTCGGGGGCCTGGACCCCACAGTCCTAGGATATTCGGGGCGGCCATCCCCGCTAGCAAAAGCCACGAAAGTAGTGGTTCCCAAACTTTTGGGCATAATGCCTCCTTGTTAATTTTTGAGAGATCCTCACACACACCCCCACCTCTTCTCTACCATCATCCACCATCCCTTTTAACAAAAAATTCAATTCATAATTAAAAATTTAAAATAAACACAAAAAAAGCATAAACATTTTATTTAAAATTAAAAATAGGTACAAATAGTTTTTCTTGGCCCAAAAAGTTAATAAAAATATACTTTAGCATTACAAATAGCAGAAACAAAACAAATTTAACATGAAGGATGATGCTGCATTTTCCCCACAAGTTGGGAAATCCTAGGTTTGAAAGATGAAAGTGCGCAACACTAATTGTTTTTGACATCCAGTCAATTTCTTTTTCATTTTTAACGTGAGTAAACTTGAAAAGCTTTGTTACAGAGGTACACTAACGAAAATGGAAGAATAATATGTAGCACTTCTCCAATGTTCGAGTACATTGGGAAGTAGTTTATCCACCATTCCTCCAAACCTGAGTTTTCAAAATTATCTTTCATGCTTGAATAATATGTAATTCAAGTGCTTGTTCTTGCAGTACTTCTGGCAGTGAGTCAACATCAATGTTGAATGGATTGCATACTAATTTCTGAATGGGGTTGCCAGAAAAGTTGTCTGGAAAATAGCGGGTGAATTCTTCAGCAAGGCAGTCCAGATGAAACACAATTTTGTTTTTCACAACCTCTTTACAAAGTTCTTGGAAACCTTCACTTTCAGTGAGTGAAAATGTCAGAAAAGAGGAAAAGTTAGGCATCTGAGCTTGTCTTTTATATTTCCAAAGCTGGATATTTTTCCGTATGTGCTTTGATGGCATTGTGGTGCATTATAATATTTACAGCGTTGTTTCCTTGAAGCTTCAAATTGAGGTTGTTCAAAGAGTCAGAAAGCTCCATGAGGTATGCCTGGGAAAGTTGAAATGTTTGGTCTGTAAACTTACAATATAATGTTTTTTCTGTTGCTTGAGGAAGATTTCCGCTTCGTCTTTCAGCTCGAATCATCTCAAAAGCATATTGCCTTTGGAAAGCCATCGTATCTCCAGGTGAAACAAGAGTTTCATAATCTGCTCTCAAATCCAAGCAAGAGCTGCAAAAAGCCTCGTATTTAAACAGCTTTTCTTCACAAAATTGACAACTTTGATGGCCAAATTCAACAAGTCACGTAGGTCATCTGGAAAGTTTTAGCAGCCAACATTTCTCTGTGTGTGATGCAGTGAGTTGTTGTTACGGCTGGATTTTTTTTCTTTCACCTATGTCGAGAGCGAGAGCCAAGCACCACCTGTGCATACACCAATCATTTTTCCGAACGAAAGACTATTTTCTTCAAAAAAGTCAGTAATCGTTTTCATAGCATCAGAAGCCTTTGATGTTTGGTCATCAGTTCATTCGAGAAAAGCAGTTCTTCTTCTTTCACAGTTCTAATGAATCCAACAGAGACAAGCAACTGACAGCATTGTGCTACATCAGTGATATTGGCACACTGAATTGCATAAAAAGGAGAAGCCAACACTGTCTCCATAGCTTGAAGTTTAAGAGCTTTTGTCAGGTCATCAGTGATTTCATGGAATTGTCGGAAAGCTTTTTCTTGCTTTTAACCCCAAGCAAAGTATCAGCTGCTTTCAACAAGCAAGGCTTCACAGTAGTTTCTCCAATTATGTGTGCTTTCTTGGCTTTAGCAATGACAGCTCATAATATTCTTCTACCGCTTTGGCCGATGCTTGATGAAAAGCTCCAGTAGTGTCCAGCTTCATGTATTTCAAATTTTGAAGTTTAGCAGCACAAAGCTCTTTGTTTGTCTGTCAAAGCACTGTAATTCTTCGTCAAGTGTTGCTCAAGACAACTAGGTCTCAGGACATCATTGCTTAGAACTGTGTGGCATGCCTCTGCTGTAGGAAGTGAGGAGCAGGGCACGTGCTACCTGTGCAGTTGGAGCTGGCGCAACCCTGGGACTCCCACTCCCCCCTCGTCCCCTGTGCAGGAAGGCAGCAGGCATAAGCAAGTCGCCAGTGGGCAACATACCCAGCTTTTCAGGAAACATGCTGGCTGTTTGGGGAGGTGAAGCAGTGTGTGCACCTCCTGAGATGCCAGCTCTGGCATGCAGCTGCTGGACTTCACCACCCCGATGCCCTAGGAAGCCAGCGCTACCTCTGTTTTTGCAGGAGATAATGCCAGGGCAGGCTCTTTCTTTGGTTGGGGGGATTGACGGGGGGGCTGGGTTGCCTTGCATGTGCCCCTGGAATTTCTTCACATCCCCCAGTTTAGGACCCTACATGCTAACGGGACCCAGGTGTTTGGGGCTGGCCGTCCTACCAGAGAAAGCTGCTGAAGAGTCTGTCGACTGTCCCTTCAACCAATTTCCCCCATGACATTCCTCATTGAATGTTGGGGGTGGGGGTAGCAGTAACCCATTCCTTTGATATTTTCAGAGAGGATGTTTCTTGTAGAAGTTCATACCATTCTGGCCAGGCAGGGGTGGTATAAAGCTGGGGGAGTGGGTGTGGGGCCAGTTGAGGTGGCACAGTCATAGTCACCTGGGTGATCCTAGGGCAGCATGACAGTCCCTTGCCTGGCGTGCTATTTGGCTCAATTACATAGGAGTCGTACCATTCTGCCCAGGCAGGGGTGGTTTGGGTGGGGAAGGAGTAGCTTGGGGGCCAGTTGAGATGGCACAGTCACCTGGATGATCACAGGGCATAGCTCTCCCAAGTAGCTTCTGACAAGCTCCATGTCCCATGTTGGACCCATCTGTGTAGTGAAGTGGAAAGCCAAAAATCCTTTCTAATTCAGTGCACCACAAATTGTCGTTTTTCCATTCATGGGCATGGGGAGCTTCAGGCTTTTCCCCCCGCCTGAGGGAGTTAGCTTGATTTGTTATGGTTTGCAGTTTATCCTACCCTTTCCTCAATTTTGTTGTTATCCTACCGTACTTCAGGCAGATTAGACCAGAATTAGCTCGCTTTGATGGTATCTATCATCACTGGGTTGCTGTCCAGAAAGCAGCCTGGCTCAGGGCAGGCTTTGGAAAAATGATGTGAAAATTCCTTTGGTGGTTAGTTTTCAGCTGGCGGGGAGGGGATGGAGGTGGGGGAATATCACAAGCAGTAATCTGTTCTTGTAATGTTTTCAGGGAGGGAAACAGTTTCTGATTTCAAGGGTTGGGAAAAGTGGCTGGGAGGAAGTGGGGCAGTTGATCTGGCACAAACACCTGAGTGATTCTCGGGCACAGTCATTCTGGCACGTGGGTATGACAGTCCCCTGCCTGGTATGCTAGTTGGCTGATCAGGCAAAAGTCGTACCTAAAGGTGTTCTTTCTACAGGGAAAAAACAGCAGAGCAGCCAGTTTACATGGCTCAGTCACCCTCTGAACCCAGCTTATTTGGTTTTCTTTTGCCTGGGACTCCCTTCTTAAAAAAAAAAAAAAAAAAAAAAAAAGGCGTTCGCTTTCCCGAGTGAGGGGAATGCAGTGTAAGCAAATGACATCACATACCCGCAACTGCTTGCGGACCTTTTTTTCCCCATACTGCACCAGCGAAAAAACCCAGAATGCTTTAGGGGTGAGGAAACTGTGGGATAGGTTCCCACAATGCACTGCTGCAACAGTTGGTTTGGCAATTCAATGTGGCAGCAGTAACTCGGCTTTGTGGGGAGGTGAGGATAATTGAAATCGAATATATAAAACCCGTGTTATAAAATCAAATTTTATTAAATCTAATTTATATTGTAGTGTGTGTGTATATATAGCCTCAGATAGGTTGCTGACCGCTGGTTTAAACCTTCCTTTCCCAGACGAGAGTTCAAGAGAATGTCTTACTGAACAGTATAATCAATAAGTTTACTGGATTGATAGCCTGAAGCAGGTTTATGGTGAATATCCAGTTCACAGAATGGAAATTAATACTGTCCTTACTTCAGAATGGATTTGCAATCTTTGAGCCTCTTGATTATTTAAAAACTAGTTTTTAATTAGAATTTTTTCTTACACAAGTGCACCTGATTTCAGTATCAGGCAGTCAGAAAATAGTGAATTCAGAAGACTGAAGTGTTTATGTTCTGATACAATAATATTTATTTTATGTAAAAGAATTTTGGTAGGCTTTATTTTAACTGTAAATATTGGCTAATCAATAATGGAATGTCTTGTTTATCTTTTGTATTTTTTGTAGGTGAAAAATTTTTCATGTCAGACCCTCAACATTTGAGTTGAGTACACAATCATCATTTCTACGAGTTTGTAACTTTAAGTGAGAGAGAGTAAAAATGAAGAGTAGAGTGGCACAAATAAATGTAAGTATTGTAAAATTAAGTTTCTTGGGAGACGTAAGTCAGTGTTTGGTGGGTGTTTTTTTTTTAAGGTATGTGAGTTTAGTATGTAGAGAGCTATTTCTGTTTATGTAAGCACATATGCCCCTGGGTTCATTAGGAGTAATAACATATACTGGGGAGAGAATAAAGATATCGTAATTAAGATCAAGCAGTATTATTTAAATCAGCAAATGTTATCTGTTGGCCAACATTTAACAGATATTCTTAGCAACAATATGAAAAGGACAAAGAGAAGAGTATGAAAAATGGAGAGCGTTCAGTAGAAAGCCTGAGTGAGTGGTGGAATAAGGGAGGATTATGGAGGAAACAAAAGATGGAATACTAGTAATAATGTTCAAATGGGAGGATGAAAACAGAAGTAGAAGTCCGACGAGGGGGGAAATGAATGGTAAAGAAAGACACAGCAAATTGCTTGCATCTTTTTCTGGATTATAATGATAGGTATTAATTAGTCATCTTACTATCGGGTAATCAAGATTACAAGTATGGTATTTCAAATACCATAATTCTGAGAGCCTTATTTCTTACAATGAAGGGTCCTGCCCTTTCAGAAAATGAATATTCTATGTTTCAGGATGCACGGGTATCAGAGGGGTAGTCATCTCAGTCTGTATCCACTGTGTTACTCTGTATCCATTGCATCTGACAAAGTGGGTCTTTGCCCACGAAAGCTGATGCTCCAAAAATCTGTTAGTCCATGAGGTGCCACAGGACTTCTTGTTGGTTTTTTTTTTGGAATGGACAGGTTCAGTACTATTAGGACTATCGCATCAAGGGAAAACTTCTTTGTGAAAATACAGGCTTTCTTCGAGAATATTGGCTTTATGCTACTATCAGTATGGAGTTTGTTTTTCGTGGAATTTCTTCCACATGCAATGTATACAAATATCCCCCCATCATAGAGTAAAATAGAAGAAGGGAGGAAGGATGATCCAGGGAACTATAGGCCGGTCAGTCTTACATCAGTCTCTGGAAAAATCATGGAGGGGCTCCTCAAGGAAGTCATTTTGAGGCACTTGGAGGAGGGGAGAGTGATCAGGAATAGTCAGCATGGATTCCTGAAGGGCAAGTCATGCCTGACCAATCTGATTAGTTTTTACGATGAGATAACTGGCTCTGTGGATGGGGAAAATCAATGGATGTGATTTATCTGGACTTTAGCAAAGCTTTTGAAACGGTCTCCCACAATATTCTTGTTGGCAAGTTACAGGATGTGGATTGGATAAATGGACGGTAAGGTGGATAGAAAGCTGGCTGGAAGGTCAGGCCCAGAGGGTAGTGATCAATGGCTTGATGTCGGGATGGTGTTTGGTTTCTAGTGGAGTGTCCCACGGTTCGGTTCTGGGTCCTGTTCTGTTCAACATATTTATCAATGACCTGCATGGGGGATTGGATTGCACCCTCAGCAAGTTTGCGGATGACACTAAGCTAGGGGGAGAGGTAGATACGCTGGAGGGTAGGGACAGCGTCCAGACTGACTTAGAGAAATTGGAAGACTGGGCTGCAAGAAATCTGATGAGGTTCAATAAGGGCAAGTGCAGAGTCCTGCGCTTGGGCCAGAAGAATCCCAAGCATTGTTACAGGCTGGGGTCCGACTGGCTCGGTAGTAGTTTTGCAGAGAAGGATCTGGGAGCTGTAGTGGACGAGAAGCTGGACATGAGTCAACAGTGTGCCATTGTAGCCAAGAAAGCTAATGGCATGTTGGGTTGCATCAAGAGGAGGGTTGCCAGTAGATCCAGAGCAGTGATTATTTCTATTATTCGGCTTTGGTGAGGCCGCATCTAGAGTACTGTGTCCAGTTCTGGGCCCCCAATTATAGGAAGGATGTGGATACACTGGAGAGGGTCCAGCGGAGGGCGACCAGAATAATTAGGGGTCTGGTGCATATGACTTAGGAAGAAAGGTTGAGGAAATTGGGACTGTTTAGTCTGCAGAAGAGAAGACTGAGGGGGGGGACTTTATAAAAGCCTTCAACTTACTGAAGGGAGGCTGGAGTGAGGCTGTTCACAGTGGTCATGGATGGTAGAACATGGAACAATGGTCTCAAGTTGCTGTTGGAAAGGTCTAGGTTGAACATTAGGAAAAACTTTTTCACTAGGAGGGTGGTGAAGCATTGGAATGGTCTACCCAGGGAAGTAGTGGAGTCTTCATCCCTGGAGGTGTTTGTCTCACCTCGAAGCCCTGGCTAGGCTGATCTGATGGGTTTGGTCCTGCTTAGAGCAGGGGGCTGGACTCGATGGCTTTTTTTTAAGTCTCTTCCAGCTCTATTGTTCTATGATTCTATGATAAGAACATTGATCCAGTTAACATACTTACTCCTGTTTAGCTAAAAGACTACATATTTCCAGAAATAATGGGATATTTCTTATTTCCTGTCTGTAGGGTTATGTTTACACTGCATTCCGCTTTCAGAGGTAGAGTGCAAATGAGGGAGAATGAAAATGCAAATGAAGTGCTGATTTACAAATCTCACGCTTCATTTGCATAATCTAGTGCAATCTCGCTACCAGAAATTGCTTTTCCGAAAACAAAAACAGACATGTAAATGGGGTTCCTTTGAAAACAAACCTAGTTTTCGAAAGAACCCTTCTTCCTAAAACAAAATAGATCTCCCTAATTTGCTTTTTGCTTCCGAATATGGACATAACCTAGGAGTACTTCTTGCATGAGATGTTAATAAGTGGTTAGAATTTTCAGAAATTAAGCTGTAGTTTAAGTTTACGTGTAAGTGCTCAATTTAGAGTTTTATCTTCTGGTCTTCACATAATCATGACTACACTAGGTTACATTCCTTCACAACCCCTGCTAAGTCAAATTTTGCATAACTCAGGGGAGCCAGGAAACTGACTAGTGCATCCTGTTTCCTGTAAACAGCATGGAGCTAGGAGCCAGTCTCCAGCTCCCTGCCACTCACAGGAGTGGGGAAACTGGCAAGTGCTGCTGCCTTGGTGAGTCCTTGACCTCCTGTGAGTGCTGGGGAGCCAGAGCCTGGCTCTCAACTCCCTGCTGCTCAGAGGAAACAGATCTGGGCTGCTGCGCTGGTCAGTTTCTCCTCTGTTGTTAGTGGCAGCAGCCAGAGCCTGACTCTCAGCTGCTGCCACGGACAGGAACAGGGAAACCGCTCTTGTCAAGGGCAGCAGCCTGACTCTCACTTTCCCTGACAGGAACAGGGAAACCGCTCTTGTCAAGGGCAGCAGCCTGACTATCGCCCCCTGACAGGAGCAGGGAGGCTGCCAAATGGACAGGAGTGGGGAAACCCAGCAACCTGCCACTCACAGGAGCCAGGAAACTGACCAGGGCTTCTGCTCTGGCCAGTTTCCTAGCTCACTTGTGGGGCGGGCAGCCTGGAGCCAGGTGCCAGCTCCCCACTATGTAGAGTCGCATTAACTTGAGATTCATGCAACTTAAATGTGCATATCTCAGGGTTCTACTGTACACTGAAATACATGTTATGTTTATCGTTTGCCTGAAGCTGCAGGAGACTCAAATCTTTCTTTTATCTTCAGAACAAGGGCGGCACAAGCATCAATGCAAACATCTTTGTGCAACTCTCTTAATGAGTTTGAACCTGAGTCAGGAAAGACCAGTTTTAGGGCTAGGAGAAGGTGTTGTACAGGAAGTGGTGGTGGTGGTGGTGCGGAAGGGGAGTTGAACAGTCTTCCGTGTATGAAAAAAAGTCATATGTAACTCTCAATAAATCCTGAAGCTGTTTGAAATATGATGATGGATAGTCTACTGAGCTTGCCTCCCCAAAGACTTAGGCTCTATGAATTAGACTGGAATGAGAAAAAGTGGTGCTCTTTGTAAACTGTAGAGGTTCATGATGTGATCCTGCCTTTGCTTTGTTTTCCTTTAATCACCAGCAAAATAGTTACATTTTTATCACTGAAACTTTTTTTTTGAGTCAACACATATGGATATACTCGTTGTAGTTGTAACAGCAACGAAGGGTCCTGTGGCACCTTATAGACTAACAGAAAAGTTTTGAGCATGAGCTTTCGTGAGCACAGACTCACTTCATCAGATGCTACTGCTAACTTTTCTCTTAGTCTATAAGGTGCCACAGGACCCTTTGTTGCTGTTACAGATCCAGACTAACACGGCTACCCCTCCGATACTTGTTGTAGTTGATGTATCTCCCAGCCTTTGTTTCAGATTACCTGCAAACTTATGTAGACATTGCACTGATATATTAAGACTGTCTGTGCTGAGATTTTTTTTCAGTGCAAATCCCATTGTAAATTAACTGCATAGGTGCAGCTGGGCCATTTTGTACCACTGCCAGTATTTCTGTAGAATGAAATAGGGGGCATCTTTCAACACTATAGGTGTGTCTACACGGGCACAAATCTTCGAAATAGCCACGCTAATGGCCATTTCGAAGATTACTAATGAGGTGCTGAATTGAATATTCAGTTAACATTCATTAGCTAATATTCATTAGCGTTAGGACGCTTCTGGCCGTGCCACTTTTGAAAGCGCGCGGCTTGGCACAGCTCCACAGGGGTCTTTTTTGAAAAAGACCCCCGTGGAGCCACGCACTTTCGAAAGCAGCACGGCCAGAAGCGTCCTAATGCTAATAAAGCACTGAATATTCAATTTAGCGCCTCATTAGTAATCTTCGAAATGGCTATTACGAAGATTTGTTCCCATGTAGACACCTCCTATGAGCAAAAATGTGCGTTTTTAAAAGTAAACTGAGATCCTGGCACACACAATGGCAGCTTAAAAAATCGAAGTCTTCCTTACTAAAATAGCATGAGTCAGCGCAGTTGGGCCCTGAGTCGGAGGATATTTCAGTCTTCATTCTTGTATGTGTTAATACATGTTGAACCTCTCTTGTCTGGCACCCTTGGGACTTGACCAGTGCTGAATGAGAAAATTTGCCAGACTGTAGAAGGTCCATATTTGTCTAGCACATTACCAACACTTTCACTGCTTATTGGGCTCTTACAAGACATTTAAGGCAAATTACAGCTAAATAACGGCATGCAACACTTACAGCGAAGACTGGTGGCTGTAAGCAAACTTTATGGGCCCACTCAGTCACACCCATGATACGTGGTTGTCTGGCTAACTAAAATCGTGCTAGATTAAAGACATTGCTGTATGAGAGAGTTCTGGATTATAGAGGTTCATCTTGTATTCCCCCTATAGCAGGGGTCGGCAACCTTTCCGAGACAGAATGCCAAAACTTGGCCTCTTGCCTGCTGTGTACCTAGATTTCCTGATTGCCGGTGATTCTTTTTTAAAGTCACTGATAGGCTACATAAAACAGCTTCATTAATAAATAAATAAATAAATTAAATAAAATGCACAGCTCTTTGCTGAGGTCCAAACTGGTCAGAAGGCACCTGAATCTGTCTTTTAAGTGGCCAAAGGCACATTCCAGTGTCATTCTGCATTTGCTCAGCCTGCAGTTAAAGTGCTCCTTGCTGCAGTCCAGGGTGCCTGTGTATGACTGTGTGAGCCAAGGGAACAGAGGGTAAGCGGTGTCACCCAGTATTGCTGTGGGCATCTCCACAATTCCAAGATTGATGTTTCTAGTCTGGGAAAACAAAAAAGTACTTTTAAGGCTAATAAAAATATTTTATTAGGTGATGAGCTTTTGTGGGACTGACCCACTTCTTTCGATCTGGACTCTTTGCTTTTAGGTCTCAATAGAGATAGCAATTACTTTACATGTTATAGGACAGTTTCCTCATCTTTGATATCCATAGTGATCTCAAGCAAGTCACTTAACAGATACTTTAGGCAGGAGGGATAGCTCAGTGGTTTGAGCATTGGCCTGCTAATCCCAGGGTTATGAGCTTAGTCCTTGAGGGTGCCATTTAGGGATCTGGGGCAAACAGATGAAATGGGAAAACGTGTCGGGGTGAAAGGTCCTGCTGTGAGCGTAGGAGACTGGATTTGATGACCTCTGAATGTCTGTTCCAGCTCTACAAGATAGGTATATCTCCATATATTTCTAAATGTCTCTTGGGGATGGGATAGTTCAGTGGTTTGAGCATTGGCCTGTAAAACCCAGGGTTGTGAGTTCAATCCTCAAAGGAGCCGTTTAGGGATCTGGGGTAAACAGATTTTAAAAAAAAAAAGATGGTACTTGGCCCTGCCAAAAGAGTAGGGGGCTGGACTCAGTGACCTCCCAAGGTCCCTTCCAGTTCTGTGAAATGTGTATCTCCATATATTACTTGCAGTAATTAATTTTCTTCACCCCTCCCCCCTGCTTCTGTCTTATGTAGCTGATTTGTCAGTTTTCATTTTATTTCTGGTTTTTTTTCTGTTAAATTCTCATTGTCAGTTTACTTTCATCAGAATGTCCAGATCTGAAAAAGTGGGTCTGTCCCATGACAGCTCATCACCTAATAAATTATTTTGTTAGTCTTTAAAGTGCTACATGACTTTTTTTTGTTTTTGTTTTTGTTTTTTGGACAGATAGGATAGATGAGGTAACTGCACAGAAATTGAGGAGAGAAAGTATGTAGTTTGTAGAAAAAGTCAATTTATAACATGGAATTTGGAAGAAAAAGCAGGAGTGAGAGGTTTATTAAACCGTGGCTACAGTAGACACTGTTCAAAGTATAAGGAGTGGAGCTGGCATAAGAATTTCAGAGTGGGAGTAGGACATAAAATAATTCTTGATATAAAAAGATTGATATGTTTAGTAAATGTACTCTTATAAAGATCTATAAAGTAATTTAATACTTTGTTTAAAAGCATGGCTCCAGTTATGAAAGAAAAGAAAGCCACAGCTCTCACCGGAGAAGTTCCTCTCCTGAAGACAGGTAAACAATTTTAATTTTAAGAGATTTAATTGCCTTTAATTGTACTTAAGGATGTAATATTTGAGAATGAATTAGATAAGTACAAACGTATGCATTTTTGTTCCATGTTTTTCACTTGTGTTAATAAAAGAACGTGAAAAATTTAATTTCAGGCATCGAATATGGGACAGCAATACTAGAATATGTTTTTAATTGAAGATTTTAAAACTTTTCAATAGTCATTTCTAATTCTGGAGAGTTTTAAAATGGAAATAGGAAATAGGATTTAAGTCTCCTTGCATTCCACCATTGCTGTTAACTGCAATTGTCACAATTATCCACAATTGTCACTTCGTAGCAAGGCTGCAGATGTCAATTGGGGACAGAAAGGGAAACCAGATGGGAAGAGGGGGCTTTCGAAATCAGGGGCAATTTTGAAAGGCCCATGGCTACATAAGCAGCATGCATTTCAAAACCACCAGTTTGGATGCATGCGTGGCTGCCATTATGCTTATGAGGCACTGCATATTCATGACCCTGCTTCATAGTATATTCTGAAGTAAGTGTCATTTCTTGTGATATTATACATACTGCATTAAATGATTCTTTCAGGGAAATGTTATTTTAATTTCCGTTTCACTTACAGTGACATATTGTGGTACTAAAATATAAAATAAGTTTCTTATATGCCTATATATGATGTACTTAGTGCTACACAGATAAAAAAGGTGGCACATAAAATGAATGGTTGGATAAATTCCATGCAATATCTTGTCACTTGTATAGTGCTCAATATATTCAATATTTAATTTAATTAATATTTTTAACTGAGTGCTAATTTTTCTTGATAATGTTTTTAAAGGTCACACACCTATCAGATTAATTTTTGTTTATCACCAGGCCTGTGTGATCTTGACAGTGTGCATATTTCTGTCTTGAATCACGTTAGTAGTCTCAGTTCACTAGTACAAAAATAAGGCCTGCCAGTTTTAAAAACATTGGTGTTAGGGATGTGAATGGTTAACCAGTAAGTCTCACTCTGAATGGATGGGGCTTAGTAGTTATGGTTATGTGGTGGAGGTTGGAGTCACTCCTCTGCAGCCCCCCCATTCCTTTCAGTTAGTTAACTGGTTAAACTTAACATTTAAATGGTTAACTAAGGGCTTGTCTACCCTTGCCCCCATCTTCGAAGGGGGCATGGTAATCAGGGCAACGGGAGATGACCAATGAAGTGCTGCAGCGCATATGCAGTACTTCATTAGGCTAATTCTCCCCCGTGGCAACTTCGAAGTAACGTGGGCTCTTCAAAGCGCCCACGGCGACATGCATGCCAGCACTTCCAAGTTTGACTCTTCGAAGTCTCTTGACTCCTATTTTGAGGAGTAAAGGGACTTTGAAGTAGCATGGGCACTTTGAAGTCAAAGGGAAAGGGATAGGTAGGAACTGTCGAATTGAGGAAGCAAATGCATGGTTACGCAGGTAGTGTTGGAGAGAGGGCTTTGAATTCTTCGATCATGGGATGCTCTTTCAGGCACGAGGATTATTCGAAGAGATGGGGTCCACCAAACCAAGAGAGGAAGGAGCATTTTCGCAAGTAGGCTTGCAAACTTAGTGAGGAGAGCTTTAAACTAAACTAGGTTTGCTGGGGAATGGTGACCAAAACTGTGAGGGAGAAAAGCCTGTTGAGAATCTGTGGATCAAGCTTAGTGGTGTAGGCAGCACAGGAGATGTGGTGGTTGGTGTCTGCTGCAGGCCACCAAATCAGGATGATGAGGTAGATGAGGCTTTTTTTGGACAACTGAGAAAGGTTTCCAGATCGCAGGCTCTCATTATCGGGGGGACTTTAATTACCCTGACATCTGTTGGGAGACCAATACAGCAGTACACAAGCAGTCCAGGAAATTGCTGGAGAATGTTGGGGATCACTTCTTGGTACAAGTGCTGAAGGACCCGACCAGAGGTCATGCGCCGCTCGACTTGCTGCTTACAAACAGGGAGGAACTAACGGGGAAGGTAGAGGTGGGTGACAGCCTGGGAAGCAGTGATCATGAGATGGTAGACTTCAGGATCCTGACCAAAGGAAGGAAAGAGAGCAGTAAATTACACACCTTAGACTTCAGAAAAGCAGACTTTGACTCCTTCAGGAACCTGGGGGACAGAATCCCTTGGGATGCTACCGTGAAGGGAAAAGGAGTCCAGGAAAACTGGCAATATTTTAAGGAAGCCCTATTGAAGGTGCAGAAAGAAATTGTGCTGGTGAGCAGCAAGAGAAGTAAATATGGTAGGAGACCAGACTGGCTTACTGGGAAAATCCTTGGAAAACTTAGGCACAAAAAGTAGAAACTTGGACGGATGTCTAGGGAGGGATATAAATGTATAGCTCAAGAATGTAGGGCAGTTATCAGGAAGGCGAAAGCACAACTGGAATTGCGACTCGCGAGGAATGTGAAGGTTAACAAGAAAAGTTTCTACAGACATGTTAGCAAGAAGAAAATGATCAGAGAGGGTGTGGGGCCCCAACTGGATGAGGGAGGTAACTCAGTGACAGATGATGTAGGGAAAGCTGAAGTACTTAATGCTTTCTTCACGGACAAAGACGGCTCCCAGATTAATGTGATAAGTGATGCATTGTGGGATAAAGGTGGACAGCCTTTGGTGGGGAAAGAACAGGTAAGGAGCTATCTAAAAAAGCTAAAGGTACATAAATCCATGGGCCTGGACCTAATTCATCTGAGGGTTCAGAGGAAGTTGGTGTATGTCATCGACAAGACCGTGGCCATTATCTATGAAAAGTCATGGAGATCAGGAGAGATCCTGGATGACTGGAAAAAGGCAAATGTAGTGCCCATCTTTAAAAAAGGGGAGAAGGATGATCCAGGAAACTACAGGCTGGTCACTCTTACATCAGTCCCTGGGAAAATCATGGAAGGGCTCCTCAAGGAAGTCATTTTGAGGCACTTGGAGGAGGGGAAAGTGATCAGGAATAGTCAGTATGGATTCATGAAGGGCAAGTCATGCCTACTGATATCTGATTAGTTTCTATGATGAGATAACTGGTTCTGTGGATAGGGGAAAATCAATGGATGTGATTTATCTTGACTTTAGCAAAGCTTTTGAGACAGTCTCCCACAATATTCTTGTCAGCGGGTTAAAGGAATGTGGATTGGATAAATGGATGGTAAGATGGATAGAAAGCTGGCTAGAAGGATGGCAATCGGTTTCTAGTGGAGTGCCCCAAGGTTTGATTCTGGGCCTGTTCTGTTCAACATATTTATCAATGACCTGGATGAGGGGTTGGATTGCACCCTCCGCAGGTTTGCAGATGACCCTAAGCTAGGGGGAGAAGTAGATATGCTGGAGGGTAGGGACGGCGTCCAGACTGACTTAGAGAAATTGGAAGACTGGGCTGCAAGCAATCTGATGAGATTCAATAAGGACAAGTACAGAGTCCTGCGCTTGGGCCAGAAGAATCCCAAGCATTGTTACAGGCTGGGGTCCGACTGGCTCGGTAGTAGTTTTGCAGAGAAGGATCTGGGAGTTGTAGTGGATGAGAAGCTGGATATGAGTCGTCAATGTGCCATTGTAGCCAAGAAGGCTAATGGCATATTAAGTTGCATCAAGAGGAGGGTTGCCAGTAGATCCAGAGCAGTGATTATTTCTATTATTCGGCTTTGGTGAGGCCGCATGTGGAGTATTTTGTCCAGTTCTGGGCCCCCAATTATAGGAAGGATGTGGATACACTGGAGAGGGTCCTACGGAGGGCGACCAACATAATTAGGGGTCTGGAGCATATGACTTAAGAAGAAAGGTTGAGGGAATTGGGGCTGATTAGTCTGCAGAAAAGACTGAGGGGGGACTTGATAAAAACCTTCAACTCACTGAAGGGAGGTTGCAAAGAGGCTGGAGAGAGGCTGTTCACAGTGGTCACGGATGGCAGAACATGGAACAATGGTCTCAAGCTGTGGTTAGGAAGGTCCAGGTTGAACGTTAGGAAAAACTTTTTCACTAGGAGGGTGGTGAAGCATTGGAATGGTCTACCCAGAGAAGTAGTGTAGTCTTCATCCCTGGAGGCATTTAAGTCTTGCCTTGACAAAGCCCTTGCTGGGCTGATCTGATGGGTTTGGTCCTGCCTAGGGTAGGGGGGCTGGACTTGGTGGCTTTTTTAGGTCTCTGCCAGCTCTATTGTTCCATGATTCTGTGACTTCAAAGTTTAACACTTAGAAGTTGCCGTGGGGAAGAATTAGGCTAATGAAGTTCTGCATATTCACCACAGCTCTTCATTGGTCATCTCCCATCGCCCTGATTAACTTTCCCCCTTCGAAGTTGGGAGCAAGGGTAGACAAGTGCTAAATGTATTTTACATCCGTGATTGGGATGTGTGCAACCTATGACTGAAAAATAAATTCCTGGAGACTACGGTTCATATAAACAAAAAGTTTAATAAAACTATACTCAAAACTATACTTTGTTTTGGGATTGGACTAGGTATGCAGAAAATGAGAGGTCTCGGTCCCCAAGAGACAGAGGTTACTCTGATCATAGCAAATCTGATCAAGAATATTCGGGAAAGGGGCATGATGACAAAACTGTGGAAGGCAGGCAAGTATTGAAGTATTTTAAAATGGAAAAATAGTGTTTATTCTGCTTAATATTTTCGATACTTAAATATTTTGATTAAAAGTGAAAGTACTACACTGACTTTGGTTTGAATTCTTGACAAGCTGTTTAGCCTGCATCTCCATAAGACGAGAATTCTTTAACATGTTTACTTTTCAAACTTTTCTCTCACAGAAGGTGGGGAAGAGCGACTCCCCAAGAGAAGGTGGGGGAGAGGGAATCTGATCAAAGAAAGCAGAAAAAAATTCCTTCACCTGATAGAAAAACTCCAGAAAGATCAGTACCCCGGAGCTCACTTGCTCATGATGATCCCCCTTCAAAGAAAAGAAAGGAAGAGCTGGATCCAATCCTTACCCGCACAGGTGGTGCATACATTCCTCCAGCAAAGCTCCGGATGATGCAGGAGCAAATTACTGATAAAAACAGGTAAGTCAGAGTTAAAGAAAAGTCACAGTTGACAGCATTTACTGGCATAGTAGGGTTTTATAAAATAAGTGCAAAATGTCTTTGGCTGATCAAACATGAACATTGTTCAGACCCCAGCAGAGAGACTGATATTATCTACAGTAGTTGCTCAGGATATGCAAGGGTTGCATGGAACACAACCCTTGCGTATCCCAAATTTCAGGTAAGTTGGGGCGGCAGGGGACCGGGGGGTGGGTTAGGGCTGCAGGGAGGGCGAGAGAGTGGAGCTGAGCCGGGTCTGCAGAGGTTGGAGCAGGGTCCGCGTGGGTGGTATGCAGGGGGCCTGGCACCAGCGCCCTGTGTGACGTGCCAGGGGCTGGAGCCTGAGCCCTGTGTGGGGTTGTAGTGCACCGGGTCTGAGTTGGGGCTGTGGTGGGGGCGGCTGATGCTGGGGTGGGGACAATGGGTTTTTAGCCCCCCTAGCTTTCCCAGAGCAGTGCCCCTGTCAGCTTGACAGCAGCACTGCTCTGGGAATGGGGTACACAGCAAAAAATAGTAGCATTAAATATATTTTCCAATTTTGTTTTTAAAAAAGGTTTCTGTTCATTTATAAAAACAACTATACTGGAAATTTTTAGTCACTTTAAGACTGAGGGAGGAATCCATATGTACACTCACTAAATGTTAATCGCATGTTCATAAATAAGGATCATGATCATATGGAAAAGGATACAAATCTTTTCTGAGATTATTCTTTTTTATAGAGTAATTTGCATAGGAACTATAAGTGTGCCAAAATCAAATGTCTTTTTTCCTAAACAAAATTAGTGCCTACTCAGAATTTTCTAGGAATTAATTCAGAAATCTGTCATTGAATATTGCAGATAAACCTTAACTTGTGTTCTGGCAATTTTTTGAACGATAATATTTCAGTATAATACTGTTAAACATTCCTGAATATTGTTTATTTCCTGTTCTTACTATTAAGGGATTTTTTTTCTTCTCTATAGAAAATCATAATTCAGCATTAACTGTACAGTTTTTACTGGGTATAGAGAGAGATTTTGTAAATCAAGTTGGTGTAGTAGTAATGAGTTAGTGTCACTGTAATCATAAAACCAAAATTGGAAAAGGAAATAAAATCTATTGTAAGTACTGCACCTTGTGGCTTTTATTGACCACAAACTAATTGACCATTTTTGTTACATTAAAGTGTATTTATAGAGTCCCTAGAAATGTCTGTATTAGTAATGCAATGTAATTTTTGTAATAGCCTAGCATATCAAAGGATGAGTTGGGAAGCCTTGAAGAAGTCAATCAATGGTCTTGTCAATAAGGTGAATGTTTCTAATATTGAAAATATCATCCATGAACTTCTTCAAGAAAATATTGTCCGAGGAAGGTAAGTGTCAAATGATTGTTTCATAATAAATAATTCTTTAGGTTTTCTGTTTATAGTGTCTCTTATGAAATGGCCTATGTTTTCCACTTAGAACTGTGTTTGATACTTTGAACAGATACTTTTGATTCCTGTTGCTTGTATTCTGCAACGTGTAAAGTTATTTTGTATGAGTGCTACGCAGTTTTTTCCTCTTATCTTCCTTTACATCTTATTTCCAAACAACCATTAACTTGAAGAGTTTACATAAGGTTGCAAACCTATGGTGCTTGGTCTAGAAAAATAAGTCCTCAAAACATTTTGGGTGCGTCTACACTAGGAACTAACTTCGACGTTAACTTCAAAGTTAGGCACCACATCCAAGTACCGAGCAGAGAGTCTACACACGTTTTCCCTTACTTTGAAGTAGAGCGCCCAACCTCAAAGTCCTTACTTCAGTCCTAGGAATGGAGTGGTGCCCTACTTCGAAGCAGGGTTGTATGTAGACACTCTACTTCGAAGTTGGTTCTTTCGAAGTTATTTTTATAGTATAGACACAGCCTTTGAGAAGGAGAAAAATTATGTTAATCTCAGTTTTATATTATAAATCTCATTCAGTAGTTATTGCAGATGGATGTGAACATTAGATACTAAATTACAGTCGGCAGTTTTAAAATTAATAAATATACTGTGGCAGACTGCTGCCTGGTAGCTGCAGGAGCCTTCTAGGAGGAACATATGCCGGCTGGTGGGCTAGTGCATTCTTGTTCCCTGAATAGGCCCAATTAGGACAGGCAGCTGGGGCCTTATTAGGTATCGGCCCTCATTGGTCAGCTAGGGCCCTGCACTCCCTATAAAAGGTTCCCTCTAGCTGGTTGCAGGGGAGAAGGTTTTGGAAGGTGCACAGCAAGAGCAAGAGGTAAAACAGGGAAGCGGTGGGAGAAGTGGACCAGGAGTAGGTTGCTACATTGGGGCAGGGGAGAAGGCCCTGCCAGCAGCCACCTGATCATGTAGGGACCCTGGGCCGGAGTCCAGGGTAGAGGGTGGGTCTGGACTCCCCCCAACCCTTCCCTGAGGGCTATTCCACTAGCCCAGGCGCAGGCCTGCATGGGGATTGGCTTTATTCTGTCCCCAGTTGGACTTGCCTATGATAAGGATGGCTCGCTAAGCAGAGACCCCTGCCTCTGGAAAGGCCTGGGCAGATAAGGGGTCTCCATGAGTCTCTGAAGCACAATAGAGAAAACCGCCAGGAAGTGCAGGGACCCACAGGGGTTTGCAAGGGACTTTGTCACAATACATAGATATCAGAACAGCTAAATCAGAAAAATAGAGCTGTTATCTTTGTTTTAAATATGAGAATTAAAAAAGCTTTTGGTTTTCTTCTAAGATAGGCAAGAAAAGAGCAGAAAAACCAAGATCAACATCATCTGCTGTGAGCAAAGGACATTATTTTATATCTATAACAAATAATTTTAGAAATACCAAGAAATACATATCTTGTTGTTGCCCTTGGCATACTGTAACAATGTGGGTGCTGTTAGGCTACATCTACACAGAAATAAAAATCTGCAGCTAGGTTCGGTCAGAAATCTTGGTTTCATGAGGCTGTAAATTTTATCTCGATGTAGATGTACACTTGGAGGAGAGGGATGTTTCCATACATTCAAGTACTAACACTTGATGAAGTATGCTAATTTTTAATGTTATGGGGGAAGGGATCAATCTATTGCAAAGAATCTTAAAAACAAGAAATAATTAGCTCCCAAGTATCATTTCTAGAAGAAGGTGACAATGAAGTCTTTGACAGTCTGTAGTAGAATCATTTTTATTGTGTCATTCTCTATGAATTTTACATCTTTGGAAAAACTATGTTTCTTACAGAAAGTGATTATTTGTTAAACATGAGTTACCTGTTACTGAAATAATTATAATTATCTCTTCTCTGGGAGTTCTGGGCTCGTGATTAAGAATGATTAATGGTCTGTTCTTATTAACTGGCATGCAAAAATTTTAGCTATGAGAACAGCAATCTTTGACTTTATCTCATTAACTAAATTGCCATGCCTAAATTTACCAGTCCCCCACACGTTTTTAAATTGCCTAAATTTACCCCACACGTTTTTAAAGGTGAATGCACTGTTGGAAAGGCGGGGGATGGGGGGTTTTCCCCTGTTAACTATTATGATTATGTTGTTTGAGTCTATTTTAACATAAATATTTATGCCAAGTCAGCTCTGTTGAAAGTCAGCCAATCCAGCTACACGGAAGGTCTAATTTCAGGATACAAAGGTATCCTGAAATAGCAGCACCTCGGCTTTTCACTGGCTGTTATTTCGGGCATGCTATTCCGGTTCTGGTACCTCTTGTCCTATGAAGAGTAACAGAATGTTTGGAATGGCACCTTATTCTGAACAGCACCAAGTTTGGAATAAGCTATTTGAAATAATTTACTAAATTTATGTAGAGCAAATTGCGTAAATTATTTTGAAAACCTCTGAAATAATTTACTAAATTTATGTAGAGCAAATTGCATAAATTATTTTGAAAACCTCTCATTGTGGAGACAGAGCCTTTGGGCTCAGCTGAGTGGAGGAGAGCTCCATGAGGGTATGTATATGAGATTTCAAAATGGCTGGGCTCGGTGACCTCCCGAGGTCCCTTCCAGCCCAAGGATTCTGTGATTTTGGAGGGCAAATCCGTTTTATATTCCATTTGTAATAAAGTAATATAGGTAAAGGAATCTTTAAAACTTTATGGTTCAATGTCCCGCATGCTACCAAGAATGAGTAAATACATTCATTCCTCCTTTAACGAATACTTATGAGTAGTCGCTAAAACAAGAGGGGGGACACACCTACCTTTGCTCACTAAATGAGTGAACTTCCCCGGCTTATATGAGCCAGCCATGGGGTCCCTGGTCAGAGGGGCGGGGAGACCCGCAGCCCCACAGCTGGCTGTGCTCCAGCTGCAGGGTCCCTGGCCGGAGGGGAGGGGAGACCTACAGCTCTCTAGCTGGAGCCTTCTCCCTCCATTCCCTCAGACATGCAGCTGTCTGACAGCCCTGTGCCTGGGGGTAGAGATGGAGAAGGCTCTTAGCATGGTTCCCTACCCTGCGCTGGCGGGAATGTGAAACTGACCAACCATGAGCAGATCAGTTTCCGGATCCCACATGCCATGTGGAGACTGGAACCAGCCTGCCCCTGGTTCCCAGCTCCTGCCACTCCGGGAGCCAGGAAACTGACCAGCCCTGGTGGTTCCTGGCTCCCCTCCCCTTGCAGGAAAATTCGAGCTAGGCAGGGGTTACAGGAACAACCCCTGGGTAACCTTGAGAATTTACTGTATTAGTCCCCGCTGCCTGCCTCACAGACCTCACCCTTGGCCAGGTTTTAAACCAACCTTCCCCCCACCCCCCGGTCCCAAACTGCCCCCCCCCCGCCTTAGATTCCGCCCCCAGCAGCCTCAAACTACCCCCAGCCTTAGACACCCTGCCCGCAGCAGCCCCAAACTGCCTTCATCCTTAGACTCCCCCAGCAGCTCCACACCAGCCCCAGGCTTACACCTCCCCAGCAGCCACAGACAGCCCCCAGGCTTACCCCCACCCCCGCATCCCTAAATGGCCGCAGCCTTAGACATTCCTCCTCCTTCCCCCGCAGCCTCTTCACTGGGGCTGCTAGGCTGAGTGGCTCCCCCAGCCCTCCTGTCCCACAAAAGCTCATCATGTAATAAATTCTTCTTCTTCAAGTGTCCCCGTGGGTGCTCCACAATAGGTGTCAGGCTCGCCCGGCGCCGCAGATCGGAAATCTTCCAGCAGTTTCTCCTGGATTGCGCATGCGCCGGCGCGCACCGCCCCCCCTGTATGCCCCTGGCCGTGTGCACGATCCAGTCCCCGCCAGTTCCTTCTCAACCGCCATCGGCTGCAGATGGAATCCGCTCAGGCTAAGGCCAGAGTCAGATTACTTAGTGTTTTTTTTCCATGTGTAATTTGTTGTTTTCGGTTATTAAACAAAAAAAAAAAAGAGAGAAAGCAAAGACAAAGAGAATATCAGCAAAAAAAAAGAAAAAAGAGAGGAGGGGAGAAGAGAAGAGCGGACGTGAAGGCCATTTAGGTCGCCCGCTGCTGCAGGCCGGTGATCACTATCGGGGTGGAAAGGCACAGATTAAGTGCTAAGTACCCTATTAACAATAAAGGACTCGCCGCAATGGCCTCTTCAGGTTTTACAAAGCGGGAGTCATGCCGTGAAGTTATGCTGGCCTCCGTGGGGCATAGCGAAGGCATCCAATGCCTGGGGGACTTACAGGCTACCCAGACACGTTCTCACTGTGCTAAGCTCACAGCCAGGGCCAGGAAGGACAGAGCGATGAGGCGTAAAATGCTCATGTTGATAAGGCTCTCCAGCCAGACTTGCCAGAGAAGCCTCACCCAGAAGGGCCCTCTGGGTTGCATAAGAGGAGGGTAGTTTCTCTCTGACCCCCTCAGTGCAGAAACGGAGGAAACTCTCCCTGGCTCGATCCTTGCCGTGCGTTTGCAGCGAGCAGGATGAGCGGAGCACACAGCCACCAGCCGCATACTCAGGCAAGCGGCAGCGCGGCAGCGCACGTGGCAGAGGCTGAGCCTCCGGTTATACAACAGCCGGCACGCGCAGCGCCTAGATCCCTGGCACGGGAGGGGGCGGTGCCGGCCCCTCAACGGAGGGGCAAGGCAACATCAAAAACCCGGCACCGCAGTCCATCTCTGGACAGGGCTGCGCTGCTGTTAGCACCAAGCCCTCCCCCTGTGATACACACACCGCACCGAAGGCCTGTGTCTCCACCGGCCCATCCGGAAAAAAGAAAAAGAAAAAAAAAAAAAACCTCCTTCTCCGTTCCTCCAACCAATGTCACCATGGCTTGGGCCACCTCTGGGATTGGATCCCCTGGAGTACTATCACAAGCCAGTTTCACCTCTCTCTGTGTCATCGCGGAGGTCTCGCTCTCCCGGACATCAGGGGCACACACCCCGTGAGTGGTCCAGGTCTCTATCCCCGGACCCTTGCCCATGCTGCCATGGTCATCCTTATCATGCTGGACACAGACAAACCACAGGCCTACACCCAGGGGCAGGTCCCCCCCCTGGCCTCTCAATGCCCCCGTGGGCACTCCCGATCGGGGACGGAAACACAGTTGTCTCAAGGGGAGTTAATTTTAGAACCCCGAGACTTTCCTTCACAATCCTCCAGCGAGCAAGTGTATCATCGACCACAGGAACCCGAGGGTTCGACGGAGGTTTACCTTAGTGGTTCTTCCTCATCCTCCCCAGATGAGACCATGGCCCCCGGGGATGTCTCTCCCCCGGATGACCTTAAACAGTTTCAGGAGCTGTTTAAAAGGGTGGCTTTCACGCAAGGCATTCAAATGGCAGAAGTGCAGGAGAAACATCACAAACTCCTGAAAAATTTGAGACCCCCGGCTTCATCCAAAATTGCTATTCCGCTGGACGAAGCCATTCTGGAGTCAGCCACTACTATATGGCAGACTCCGGCCTCTGTTCCGCCTACGACCAAGAGCGCAGATAAGAAATACTTCGTCCCGGCAAAGGGCATGGAGTTCCTCTTCAGTCACCCACAACCAAATTCTTTGGTGGTCGGGTCGTCCCAGCAGAGCTCAAAGGCTTCTCAGTACAAATTGGGGGATCGGACAAAGATGCTAAGAAGCTAGAGCTGTTTGGCAGGAAGGTATATTCCTTTCCTATCCTGCTATTGAGAATGACAAATTATGGGCACACCTAGCAAACCATAATTTTAATAATTACTCTGGGCTTACTCCCCTCATGGATCCGCTTCCGGAAGATAAAAAGCCAGTGTTAAAGGCGATTGTTCAAGAGGGCTATGCAGCATCACGGACGGGAGTCCAGATTGCCGTGGACGTGGCGGACACAGCAACACATTCAATGGCTACAGCAGTGGTCACGCGTAGAGAATCCTGGCCCCAGACGTCAGGTATCTTGAGGGACCTACAGGCAAAGATCGTGGACCTTCCCTTTGATGCACAAAAGCTGTTCGCAGACTCAACCGACTCAGTCCCTCACTCCAGTAAGGACTCAAGAGCTACGCTTAGAACCTCGGGCATTTATACTCCCCCATACAGGAGGGAAAAATTTTATCCTCAGCAAAGACGCTACACTTACAACCACAGCGTGCTCAATATCAACGGGGCTACGGCCAAGGGCACTATCAATAGCGGCAACAGTACAGAACTCCTAGGCGACGTTCTCAACAAAGCTGTACGACCTCGGGTCAGGCCCAAAGGCAACAAGTTTGATGGGTATGTCGGGGGCTGCACTCTCAATACCCTCGCTCAATGCCACTCTCATCTCATGTTCCATCATCGCCTCAGACCGTTCCACTCCCAATGGCAAAAGATCACCACAGATATATGGGTGCTGGAGATCATAGCCATGGGTTACGCGATCCCCTTCCAGTCGCTTCCAGCGACGAAGCCTCCCACCACGCCTCACCTCAGGGATGCTGCCACTAGGCGAGGCTCAAGCACAAGGTGACTCACCTTATGTTCATAAGGGCGGTGGAAAGAGTGCTGGAATAATTCCAGGGGAAGGTTTTTATTCACACTACTTCCTGCCAGGGAAGAAAACAGGACACTGGAGGCCCATCTTAGATCTTCGGGGCCTCAACCGTTACTTGTGCAAGCAACGGTTTTGGATGATCACAGTTGCCTTGATACTCACGGCACTGGACGATGGAGACTGGGTTGCAGCACTCGACTTACGAGGTGCTTACTTTCATATAACACTCCATCCAGCACACAGACGCTTCCTCCGCTTCACAGTCGGCCAAGAGCGCTTCCAGCACAGGGTTCTTCTGTTTGGCCTCTCCTCGGCCCCCAGAGTCTTTACCAAAACCCTGGCAGTGGTGTCAGCCTACCTGCACAGACAGGGGGTGTTTATTTTTCCCATATCTGGGCAACTGCCTGCTGAAAGGGACCTCGAAGGCAGAGGTCTCACGCATGATATGCGTCACAACGGACACGTTTCTTCGCTGGGCCTAGTCATCAACCTCGCAAAGTCAAAGTCCGAACCCACACGACATATAGAGTTCATAGGGGCATGCATAAACTCTATCACAGCAAGGGTGTACCTACCCGACGCCCGCTTCTGCGCATTCAGTTCGCTGGTGCAAGTCATTACATACAGCCCCACGGTGCCGGTCTTAACGTGCCTACGGCTGCTGGGCCACATGGCGGCAGCGACATTTGTGGTACAGAATGCCAGGTTGCACATGTCAAGCCTGTAGCATTGGCTGGCGAGCGTTTACAAACCGGCATCCCACACTGTCCACAGGGTGGTATCGCCCACAACAGAGGTGCACAGATCCCTGGCGTGGTGGGAAAACCCCGAGAATCTTCTAGTGGGGGTGCCTTTTCACCAACCACAAATTTCTATTTTTCTTACTACCGACGCCTCCCACATGGGATGGGGAGTGCACATCGGCAACAAGGTAACACAAGGGCTACGGTCCCCTGCGGAACAGACACTGCACATATCCATACTGGAGCTCAGAGCAGCGTTCAATGCCTGCAAACATTTTCGAGATTACTTACATGGCAAAGTAGTCGGGATTCAGTACCGACAATACCTCCACTATGTTTCTACATCAATCGACAAGGAGGAGCACAATCCCATGCCCTATGTGCGGAAGCACTCCGATTGTGGAATCGGTGCATTGCCAATAACATAACGTTGAAAGCCTCGTACTTGCCGGGCGCTCACAACGTGAATGCAGATCAGCTGAGCAGGCGCGTCGCAATCACGCACGAATGGCAGATCCACTCCGATCTGCTACAGCGCATTTTTCGTACATGGGAGTTTTCCCCAGATCGATCTGTTTGCCACCCAGTACAACAACAAAAAAAAAAAAAAACGTGTCCCCAGTACTGCTCCAGGGCAGGAGTCGGGCAGGGGTCCCTGGTCATGTTTTCATGGAAGGGCTCCCTACTTTACGCGTTTCCCCTGCAGCGCTTATCCGCAAGGTCTTGCACAAAGCCAGAAAGGAGAGAGCTCGCATGATACTCATAGTCCCGCTTGGGATCGGCAGCAGTGGTTTCCCTTGCTTCTGCGCATGTCGGACCGCCCACTGCTCCCTCTACCAGTGGCGCCGGACTTACTCACGCGGGCTCAAGGGTCTATAGTGCACCCGCACCCTCAGGATCTGCACCTACAAGCATGGCTAATCCATGGCTCAGCTCCTTAAAGAGCACATGTACAGAGGGAGCACAACAAGTCCTGGAATGTAGCCGAAGGACCTCCACCAGGAGGACTTACAAGCAGAAATGGACTCGATTCACAGCCTGGTGTTCCGCCAAGCAGTTAGCTCCCCTTGACGTGCCTATATCTGTAATACTAGAATACTTATTGGACCTCAAGAGAGGCGGGCTTTCTGTATCCTCGCTAAAGGTCCACCTCGCCGCTACATCAGCCTTTCGGCATACAGAGGAAGGGCCCACGGTATTCGCCCATCCTATCGTTACCAGGTTCTTGAAGGGGCTGGTAAACCTGTACCCCCCCTCGGAAACCGCTTCCACTATCGTGGAATTTGGACTTGGTGCTCAGCACGCTATCGGGTCCACCTTTTTGACCCATTAACCACAGTTCCCATACGTCTCCTTACAATAAAAACAACCTTCCTCCTTGCAAGTACGTCAGCCCGCAGGGTGAGCGAGCTCGCAGCAGTGATGGCAATGCCGTACTGCACAGTATTCTCAAAGGAGGCGGTAACCTTAAGGCTGCGCCCAGCCTTTGTTCCAAAAGTCTCTTCGGAGTCCAATCTTAACGAGCCAGTAGTTTTACCCTCGTTTTACCTGAAGCCTCACAGCTCCGGCAAGGAGGCACGCCTGCATCTCCTAGATGTGAGGAGGGCGTTGGCCTTCTACACAGACAGAACTAAGTCCTTCCAGAAAACGGACAGGCTTCTAGTCTCTCTTGCTCCCGGGTCAAAAGGAGAAGGTCTCTCTTCCCGGAGAATCTCAAAGCACATTGTGTCCTGTATAAAAATGTGCTTCAAACTTCGAAAGACTCCTTTGCTGGCCCCGCCCAGGGCTCACTCCACTAGGGCGGTGGCGGCGTCAACAGCCTTCTTCAGGGGCATCGTGTTAACAGACGTATGTAGAGCGGCGACCTGGTCATTCTATGACACCTTCGCCAAGCATTATGCCCTGCCTCGGGTATTCTAAGAGGATACCCGTCTGTCGACAGCAGTCCTCTCGGGGGCAAGCTGCACATAAACCGATTACCCACCTCCTTATTTGGGTTACTGCTGGGTAGTCACCTATTGTGGAGCACCCACGGGGACACTCGAAGAAGAAAGAGAAGTTACTCACCGTAGTAATGGTGGTTCTTCGAGATATGTCCCCGTGGGTGCTCCACCGCCTGCCCATCCTCCCGGCTTTGGATCTCTGTCTAGTGTTTTTCAGGAGCATCCGAGGCGGTTGGTCAAGGAACTGGCGGGGACCGGATCGTGCACACGGCTGGGGGTGTGTAGGGGGGCAGCGCGCGCCAGCGCATGCGCGATCCAGGAGAAACTGCTGGAAGATTTCCGATCTGCGGCACCGGGTGAGTCCGACACCTATTGTGGAGCACCCATGGGGACACATCTGGAAGAACCACCGTTACTATGGTGAGTAACTTCTCTTTCTGTTAGTTTTTAAAGTGCTACATAGCTGCTTTTTTTATAATCTCTATTGATAGATATCTGCCTGAGGTAGCAGTGTTACGAAACTGCAAATGGCTTCTTTAAAAGCCACATGCAACTGGGAACTGCCCAGCTGGTGACTTTTGACACATCTAATGGGACGCATGTTTCGGTTTTGACCCACAGGTTGGGAATCCCTGCTCTATATACATACTCTGCATCCTATTTGTAGTGCCAAACTATTCAAATACATCAGAAAAGTACCTAAACTCAACTGGTTTATGTCAAGTTCCAAGCACTTGGAACGAATTGGTGACTTTTATATGTATTTTAATGGGAATTCAGTGTTGCTCTTAATGAGTTTTCCCCTACGAGCAGAAATTTGGGAAGCAATTGCGCTTGTATAGCGAGGGATGAATATACTAATAAGAACTCTTCTGTTTCTGAGCCACATAAGGTTGCTAGAAGAATAAAATGCAGTCTTCTCCCACTTTATTAATCTTCTGGAACTAAAACTGTGTGGCAACCAGAATTTCAGTTTCATGCAAACTTCTTTAATTTTGACCTTTGTTTTCCTTCTGAATTGGAATAAAAACATATTTTTTGAAATTTCCCGTAATGTGAAATTTCAGGGGAAAAAAAAATCTTTTCTGGGTTCTGCCAAAATGTTTAATTTTGCTTTCAGCTTTAAAACTTAGTATTGGTTTAATAAATTTCTAAACAGTCATTTTGAAACTAAGAATGTGAACATTCTATTCCAATTAGATAATTTCACGCTTTTTGGACACAGTATTAATAAAATCAGCAAATTCTCCCCTTTCCGCTGTAATGTTTCAGTTTTGCTGAACTGACATTTTCCAGTAGGGGAAAAAAAGGTTAAATTAGATAATGCTCAGCCATTTCTACCTGGAGGAGATGTTAAAATGAAAATTTGGTACATGTAGCCCAGTTTTATGTAAATATTTAAATTTGATAATATCATGATAATTCTAACATGCCAGAGATATTTTAATTTAGATTGAATCAAATACTCCTGCTCTTTGGTGGTTTATAATTTAGACCGATTCCAGAACAAATATCTGTCTACTATTCTGAGAGCAACAAAGCTCCAACAAAACTGCAGATTTAGGATAAAAGTTGACATGCATAATTTTAGCCTGAAAATGATGTTGCATTCTTTGGGTGGAAACAGATTGTATTTTACTCACCATATGTCATGTGAGAGAAATTAACTCTCTTATTAGAGTCCAGCATATATGAATCGTGACACTAATATATTCTGTTGAGTAACATATGCTACTAATGTGCTGCGTGTGGTAAATATGTTTACCTGATGATGTGCCTGTGCTGTTATAGCTATATATATGACATAATTAGTTAAGTGGTAAGGAATACGGTGCCTTACTTAGTTGTTTAGATTCATCTCAAAACATTAATTGAGCCATTTATTGAATTGGGTGAAGTTGGAATCCCTGAAATTGAGGAAGACTGGTCGGGGCAGGCATCTTGCTAGGTTCCTCGTAACACTGCCACTGCACTTAAATCCTGACTCACAACAACAGTATTCAATTAATGAGTTGCATTTTTTTTCAATCTAAATCTGCCAGTTAACAACTGAGCCAAGTTGTTACCAGGAGCAGCCTGTGTTGGTTATGAAAACAGTTAAATAACCACCTTTTGATTATCTCCTCCCCTTTTCACTGTTTAGGTTCTCAAAAGCAATGTTTCTATCCCCAGCTGTCTCTCCAAATCATAGTTATGGTGTATAACAGTTGTCTGGTGCATCTGGGGAAAGTTCATAGCATTACAGTTTGAAGACTGTCATGGTCTTGCTGAAACATTGTTTTCTTTATTTGTTTTACACTGGGTTGGAGATTCGTGGTTTGTGTGTGTTGGGTTTTTTCGGGGGAGGGAGGAAGGGAAGGGAAGGTGTGATATTGCATGGGAATCAGATTTCTGTTCCTGAGTCATTTGCTTTTGAGAGTACTCATTATTGAAAAAGTCATTTTGGTTTTTATTGTAATAAGTTGCAGTGGTGGTGATTATTCTGTAACAAATATTAAATTAGTAGAGTACGGAGCAAGACCAGATGAATTCTTAAGCTACAAAGGTGCTGTTTTCACACTTTTCCTATTTACTGTAATTAGAAAGTAGAGGAGCAACTGAACACTATGAGGGCTCTTTTGCATACTTGGCTTAATCTAATTCTTGACACACACGCACACACCTGCCCCTCTGCTCTCTGATTTGCGCACCTTGATAATTTTTTTGAGGTTTGTCAACCTTGATTACTATTTTTGGTTCTCTATGCCTTAAACATTGAGTCTGTTCTGGTGTGGCTATGGTCTGAAGAAGTGGGTCTGTCCCACGAAAGCTCATCACCTAATACATTATTTTGTTAGTCTTTAAAGTACTACTTTACTGCTTATTTGTTTTGATAGTAGATAGACTAGCAGGGCTTTCTCTCTGTGACTTTTTGAATATTCACCATTACAGCATGTAAAATAAGGAAAGAATGTATGGTGAGATAAAAGGAAATGATTAAGTAATTCTCATCTAATTTTATGTGTGTACTCTCCTACTTTTTCAATTACATCATGAACCTACCACGGATCATGTTGGTAGCTAAAGTTTGTATTTGGGATAATTGTTTATATTTTTTTTAATTATAGATTTCCCCCCCCCCCCAATTTTCCCAAACCATGTTTCATCTTTCACTTTTTAATACTGTTGTTAAAGTTTCTTGCTTCTCAATATGTTATTTTCTAAAAAAAGTTGAAATTAAAAGCTGAGCTTTTTCTTTTTGAAATGTTTTTTTCTTTTTCCTCCCCAGAATGTCATCAAAAGGGACTTCTGAAAAGATTTCACCTTTAATCTTCATTTTACTTATTTTTTAATTTTATTTTTTAAACCGGTTGGAAGTGTAAATAAACTGCTGATCTTTAGTAAAAAGTTGTTTAGTACATAGTGGAAATATGATTTGACTAATGGGTAAGAAATTTAAATTAGTTTAATCAACAGTTGAGGGCTTGAAATACAGTAACCATTATGTTCTGTATTTACATTTGCCTATTTTTAAAGTGGCCTAACTGCAAGTGAATGGCTTTTGTAATTTAGGTATATATTAAGAGAAAGTTAATGGTTCAGAAAGAGAGAACTAGAAAACTTAATTTTTTTTTCAAAACTATTCTGCTTCTCAGAGCAGACTGATTTTAAAATCTTAATTGTAATCCTGATAACAGATTTAGAATTAATTTTTTTGCATAGTTGGCATGGTGGTTTTAGTATGAAAATAACCACTGTTTGGAGCGACTTTTAAATATCTCATATGTGGATTGTGCTACTGTTGCAGTGTATATGGTGTGTGAAACCACTTTGTCTTTTCATGATTGACATTTACACTTGTATGTGAATTTTTACTTACAGGGGATTGCTGTCTAGATCAATTTTGCAAGCACAAAGTGCCTCTCCAATCTTTACACATGTTTATGCAGCACTTGTAGCAATTATCAATTCAAAGTTTCCAAATATTGGAGAACTGATTCTCAAGAGGCTAATTCTAAATTTTCGCAAAGGATATCGCAGAAATGATAAGGTATGTAAGAAAAGCTTGTGTAGGAACTTAAACAGTACCACACTGTAACCAGTGATCTCACTTGTGTGTTATCCTGTTACCAAGTTGTCAATAATGAAAGTTTCAACTGGCATAATGCTCTATATTAATTGTTTTAGTAGTAGTGGTAGTACATCATGATGAACTTTGTATGAAAAGAACATCTTATGCTCTGCAGCTTAAAGATTGAAGATCTTTTTAACTTCAGTAATGCAGCAACAGTAGCATTTATTCTAAAGTGTAATCTTAAAATAAATGCTTCAGAATCCTGCAGCAGTACTTCACAGAATCACAGACTGCAGGGCTAGACTGTGTCATTGTGATCATCTAGTCTGACCTCCTGTGTAGCACAGGCTATAGTACTTCCCTGATTAATTTAATACTGTGATGGAAACAGATACAGTGTTTACAGGGTCTGGTTTTTATTTTAGAGTTCTTTCTGTATGTAAAGAGAAATTGAAGTATGTTTAAATGTTCTTTATTTTTCAGCAACTTTGTCTGACAGCTTCAAAGTTTGTTGCACATCTGATCAATCAGAATGTGGTATGTTATTTTGTATTTAGTATGGTTTCACGTGTTGTATGTACTACAGGTTACACTTACAGCAATCTTTGAGCAATCTGCTTAATTTATTACTTTTTATAAACAACGGGAATTAAGAGCACAAAGGCATAATATTTGCTTGGGGAGAGATCCCCTAGGGTCTAGCTGTGCACTTAAGACTTACGCAAGCAGCTCCTGGTGCCTAAAAAGAGCCAAAGGGTTTGCATTGGAGATTTGTACAGGTATAGGAGTCAGTTTATACAAATGTAGTTGCAGGATCATTACCTAAAATATTCATCACCAACAATGGGCTATTTCGATCAGAATGAACTTTATTTCTACCCCAAAACAGATCGGCCTCTAGGGGTTGTTTCCTTTTCTCCCTTCCTGAATAAGCTTTAGCAGTAAACATAAGCGGGAGGAGCATGAAAGGGACACAAGCTTTATTTTTCTAAATTATGTTTGACAGTGATGGTCTTGCAAAATGTGTTCCATACCCTTCGTGATGGCAAAGCTTTTCTTACATTGATTGATTGAAGGAAATCAGTCATGTTTGATTAGTAGAGTGGAGTCCAGGACAAAGAAGATGCAAATATGAGACTCAGAACTCCTGTCTAAAATGGTGACTTTAGTTTATGTGAAAATGGCTTCCCTCACTGAAACAAGATGTAGGTCACAAAAAGCTAGTGAAATAACACTAGTGAAATAAAATAGATTGTAATTTTGAAAGTGAGAGGTTTCTGCTTTTATAGCCTCCTCCCACACCTTTTTCCCCCTCTCTAGGCTCATGAAGTTTTATGTTTGGAAATGCTCACATTACTTCTTGAAAGACCAACAGATGATAGTATTGAAGTAGCAATTGGATTTCTAAAGGAATGTGGACTCAAATTAACAGAAGTTTCTCCTAGAGGTATTAATGGTGAGTATATTTAGTTGGTATATTTTCCCTTAAATATGTAGTCTTTTTTTATTACTATCTGATCACTTCAGATTAGAATTAGTTTTTCTCTTTACTCTAAAGCAATCTTTGATCGCCTTCGCCACATTCTTCACGAATCTAAAATTGATGTGCGTGTTCAGTACATGATAGAAGTTATGTTTGCTGTACGTAAGGATGGATTCAAGGATCACCCAATCATTCCAGAGGGACTAGACCTAGTAGAAGAAGAGGATCAGTTTACTCATATGCTACCTTTAGAAGATGAGTATAACCCAGAAGATGTTCTTAGTAAGTGAGAAGCAAAATTTTAACTTTACAGTTTCAAGAAATTTAAGATGAATCATACAATATTTCTTCTTGGTTTAAATAAGGTTTTCTTTTATTTTAAAGATGTTTTCAAAATGGATCCTGACTTCATGGAAAATGAAGAGAAGTACAAAACCCTTAAAAAGGGTATGTAAATGAGGTAAACTTAAGAAATCAAATGGGATATAAAACCAGGAAGCATATGATAGCATTCTCTTGAGTTTATAGATACTGGTGGAAAAGATTGCCAGCAATATTGTTGAAGTAAAGGTCGGTTTTAGTTTTAGCTGAATTTTCTTAAATAATGTAAACTGCACATGTGCACAATAGATATATATACTACTTTTTTGTTATAGTGCACCAAAAATATTGTCGGTTACTTACACAATTGTAATTACACCATTGTAATCTGTACTTTATACCACAAAGATCTATATAGTAATACGTTTGTACACACATCATGAAGATTTTTTCACTTTGTGTTTCCACAGTGGCTTCTTTGTTTCAAAATAACAATCCTGCTTTCAGATATTAAATATTTTAAAAGTAATATTGATAAGTAAATCCAAGGAGGTTTTTTCTCCCCAAGAACCGGGATTGACGTATGTGAGAGCACCTAGTACATTTCTTTTACTTCCTGAGCCTTTGTCGCAGTGATTTTTTTTTTCGTCTGACCCAGAGTTGAGTTTCAACACAGAGCATTCCATCATTTTCTTATGCCAAACTGTTCTGTGAAAGGAATGTTTTTAAAATGGATTTTTAGAACAGTACCAACCACTTTCCCTCTTCACAATTTATTGTTGTTGTTGTTGTTGTTGTTGTTATGCCTGAATTGAGTTTGGCGCCTCTAATTTTGTGGGGGATCTTTTTAGTTGTTTATCTGCCATATATTTTAATATGCCTGTTACTATATGGTGTCTAGGCCCTCAGGAGTCCCATGTTTTTTATGCTCTCTGTCAGGGTACTTTCCTTCTGCTGAATTCTGGTTGCAGCATATCTTCATGATCCAGCTTTTTCAGGCTTTCCATCCTTTAGAACTAGATATACTCCCAAGTGTTTGTGGCATCATCTCTGTGTCACTAGGTATATAGTGCACCCCAGTTATACTTTGAAATTTTGCTTCTAGAAATTCTTGATGAAGGTGATAGTGACTCAGAAACAGATCAAGATGCTGGAAGCAGTGAAGAGGATGAAGAAGAGGGTGAAGAGGATGAAGGTAGGAGTGTGATTAAATATATTTGCTATCAATCTCTTTTGTGATAGATCAGGAAGATACAATAACAGTGTGATTTACTGTCTGAAGAAATTGACAAAGTGTGCAGTCAACTTAAAAATTACATTTGTTTTAAATGTATTTTACTGTTACAAGGTTAAATGTGCTTATTCTTCTTTTTTCAATTTGTTGACTTTGACAGCATTTTTCATATATTCAGTTTCACTTTTGTCCATCCACTGACCCTGCAAGAGAGTGTTTTACCAATTAACAGCAGGGACTAAAACTGAAGAGGTGGGAGGAAGAAGGCAAGGGGCCAGTGAAAAAGAAATGGGAGTAGGGAGGAATTTGTGGTTTTGTATGTTGGTGTTGGTTGCATGCCCAAAAGAACCCTATAAATGCAAAACAGGGGAGAAAGGGGAGAGAAAAATTATAATTTTTCTAAAGGAGTTAAGAATAGTTCAGAACTGTTCTCTCTGTGAGGTCAGTTTCAAAATCCAAGGCCACATCTACATGGCCTGGGTCATCAGCTCCACTGCCGGCAGAGCTATGCTAAGCAAGTTTCCAAATATTGCAAATGGTTTTCATTTGCATACCCATGTGGCTAATTAGCATAACCACACAACATTTTGCCCTTGGCAGAGGGGTCTGCTGGCAGGAGAGAGGCCTCCAGGCATAAGGGACGGGGGTAGGGGGCGCGCAGTTAGACATCAGAGGCACAGCTACGTGACCTCTTTCCTGCCGGCAGACCACTCTGCCGGGAGTGAAATCTCACACAGTTAAACTAGTTAGCCACATGAGTTCCAGAAACCTGCCTAGCGTAGCTCCGCTGGTAGCGGAGCTGGTGACCTGGGCTGTAGATGTGGCCCAAGTTTGCAATTACCTTTCAGCTGATTTTTTTTTTAAAGGCGTTTCAAGGCAGTATAATATATTGTATGGACTACTGTTACGAGTTATTTGCCCCCAAAGAAAAAGTGATACAGGTGTCTGCACTTTGTAGAAAGGCTTATATAATTACTGAGATGGATGAGAATAAGTTTGAATGTTCACTTTTCTAGGTTAGCAAAAACTAGAAGGAAAAGTTCTACTCTGCTTTAGAGTAGTGGGAATCAGTTTTTTCACTACTGTAGAGAAAAATAAACTCAGAAATTTACTTGTGTAGCAGGCTGAGGAAAAAGTTGGTGATTCACAGAAGCTGGTTGTCACTTGTGCTGCTTATTTGAAAACTCCCATATGAAGTAGGATGTTAATTTCCTGCAGAGCAGCTGTTTAAATATTTTAGTCAGTTTAATTCTGTTCTGGTGCATGACATCAAATGTCCTTTGGTGGGCCACTATGGGCCAGATCCAGCCATCATTAATGGAAAGATTCCTGTTTATGTCCTTAGGAGCCAGCCCTGGAGCTGAACAGCCATAATTGTGTACGAAGTTTTATTTTTTATTAAACTGTGAAGAAAATGTTTCAAGTCAGTCTAGAATTTTGTAATTCCTGTTCTTCTTCGAGTGTCCCCGTGGGTGCTCCACATTAGGTGTTGGGCTCGCCCGGCGCCGCAGATCGGATCTTCCAAGCAGTTGCTGCCGCACCGCGCATGCGCCGGTGCATGCTGCTCCTTTGCACGCTCCTGGCCACGTGCGCGATCCGGTCCCCGCCAGTTCCTCTTAACCGCCGTCGGCTGCAGACGGAATCCGACTAGGCTACGGCCAAGTTAGCGTATTCAATGGTTTTTAGCTGTTTTCTTTAAAGTTTTCAAGTTCTTAGTCTATTGTTAAGTTAGCCAGTTGTTTTTTTGGTTTTTTTTTTTTTTGAAAATAACAAGAAACAACAAGCGGGACGGAATTCAGTCCGGTCCTAGTAACAAGCGGAGCACCGGAGGCCAGGAGCCTAGGGCCATTAGCCCTCCTGCCGCGGCAGGCTATCTGAGAGGGGGAAAACAGCACAGAGAAGGTGCTAAGTACCCCATTAACAACTAAAAGACTCACCAACAATGTCCTCTTCAGGATTCAAGAAATGTGAGTCTTGCCGAGAGGCAATGCCAGCGTCTGATTGGCACAGTCACTGTATAAGGTGCCTTGGGGAGTCCCATGTCACGCAGAAATGCTCCTTCTGTGCAAAATTAACAGCCAGAGCAAGGAAGGACAGGGAGATGCAGCTTAAAATGCTGCTATTCGACAAGGCCCTCCAGCCAGACATGCCGGAGCAGCCGCAGCAGGAGGGACCGTCCGGGGCCCATAAAAGGAAAGTTTTCTCCCTCACCCCATCAGCGCAAAAACGGAGAAAAGTCTCCCTAACCCGATGTCTGCCGGCAGCAACAGTGAGCAGGACGGGAGGAGCACACAGCCCCCAGCCGCAGCAACAGCTGATCGGCAGCGGCATGGAGAGCCACGTGGAGGCGGCTCAGCCTCCGATGATCAAACAGCCGCCCCGCACCGCAGGCAGCGCGGCGGCTAACCAAGCGCCGGTACCGCCGGCACTGCAGGCAGCAGCACCGACCCCCGGGGAACCGGCGGTGCAGAGCGTGCAGGCACGCAGCCTGCAGGCACCGGAGGACACCACCCGCGCGGCACCGCCCAAGAGCGTGCCGAGCATGGCGCAGACGGGGCCGAGATCCCCTGCACGTCAGGGGGCGGAGCCACCCCCTCAGGGGAGGGGGAAAGCTGCACAGAAAACAAGGCACCGGAGCCCCTCTCCAGACAGGGCTACAGAGTTGCTTTCTCTCAGCCCTCCACTCATGCTGCGGACTCCAACTAGAAGGCAGGGGTCCCCCCAGCCTACCCGGAGCCCCCGTCTCCATTTTTACAACCAGCCTCGCCCTGGCTGGGACCACCCTCACCCTTCTTGGGGTTTGAGCCTCTGGAGTACTATCACAAGTCGCTCTCTCCAGTGTCCCATGTCTCTCAACGATCTCGCTCCCCCAGACGCAGGGGGTACGCACCAAGGGAGTGGTCCAGGTCACCTTCCCAAGAACAGTGCCCATGCTGCCATGGTCGTCCCTATCACGCGGCCACCGGCATTCTACCAGGGAAAGATTCCCACAGACGGTCCCGTATCCCCAAGGGCAATCGCGAATGGGGACAGAGACTCAAGTATCTCAGGGGGAACTGGTTATGGAACCCCGAGATTTTCCCTCGCAAGCTTCCAGCGAGTGGACGTACCATCGCCAACAAGAACTGGAAGGGTCCAGAGAGGCGTATCCTAGTGGTTCCTCGCTCTCCTCCCCGGACGAGGCTACGGCCCCGGGGGACGTCCATCCTCCGGACGATCTCAAACAGTTTCAAGAGCTGTTTAAAAGGGTGGCCTTCACGCAAGGCATCCAGATAGCAGAGGTGCAAGAGAAACACCATAAGCTCCTCAAAAATCTGAGACCTCCGGCCTCCTCCAAAATAGCAATACCGCTTGACGAAGCAATCTTGGAGTCCGCCACTACGATATGGCAGATCCCTGCGACTATTCTGCCTGTCCACAAGAGAGCGGACAAGAAATACTTCGTGCCGGCGAAGGGCATGGAGTTCCTGTTCAGCCACCCACAACCAAATTCCTTGGTGGTAGAGTCGTCACAACAAAGATCAAAGACATCTCAATTCAAGACAGGGGGAACAGACAAAGATGCCAAGAAGCTAGAGCTGTTCGGCAGAAAGGTCTACTCCTCCTCCACACTACTGTTGCGAATGGCAAATTACGCAGCACGTCTAGCGAACCACAATTTTGACAACTACACTAGGTTAACCTCCCTCATGGACTCACTTGCAGAGGACAAGAAACCGGTGGTCAAGGCCATCGTGCAAGAAGGCTACGCGGCCTCGAGGACGGGAGTTCAGATCGCCTTGGATGTTGCGGACACAGCAGCATGCTCCACAGCTACGGCAGTGGTGATGCGAAGGGAGTCCTGGCTCCAGACTTCGGGTATACCGAGGGATCTGCAGGCAAAGATCGTCGATCTTCCCTTCGACATGCAGAAGCTGTTTGCTGAATCAACTGACCCGGTCCTTCATTCCAGTAAAGATTCAAGAGCCACGCTTAGGACCCTGGGGATTTACACCCCTCCATACAGAAAGAAAAAGTACTACCCTCAACAAAGACGGTACCAGTACCAGCCACAGCGTCCCCAGTACCACGGGGGTTACGAGCAAGGGCAACATCAACAGCACCAGCAGTACAGAACTCCCAGGCGACGTTCCCAACAGAGCCGTGCATCCTCGGGGCAGGGCCAAAGGCCACAAGTTTGACACACAGATCCAGGGCTGCGCCATCACTACCATCGCACAAGGTCATCCGAAGCGGTTATTCCACCATCACCTCCGACCATTCTACGACCAGTGGCAAAGGATCACCACAGACAAATGGGTGCTGGAGATCATAGCCACAGGGTACACCATCCCCTTCCAGTCGCTCCCACTGCCACTACCTCCACCCAGGCCCCACCTCCAGGAGGCCTCCCACGTAGCGAGGCTCAAGCAGGAGGTAGACCATCTCATGCTCATAGGGGCAGTGGAAAGAGTGCCGGAGCAACTGCAAGGGAAAGGGTTCTACTCGAGGTACTTCCTCACGGAGAAAAAGACAGGAGGCTGGAGGCCTATCTTAGATCTTCGAGGCCTCAACCGGTACCTGCGCAAGCAACGCTTTTGGATGATCACAATCGCCTCCATCCTTACGGCACTGGACGATGGAGATTGGTTCGCAGCCCTCGACTTACAAGACGCGTATTTTCACATAACGGTCCGTCTGGCTCACCGACGATTCCTCCGGTTCATGGTAGGCAAAGAACATTTTCAATACAACGTCCTACCATTTGGCCTCTCCTCGGCCCCCAGAGTCTTCACCAAGACCTTGGCAGTGGCATCAGCCTACCTGCACAGACAGAGGGTATTTATATTTCCGTATCTGGACGACTGCCTACTCAAAGGGGCCTCGAAGGAATAGGTACTACGCATGATACGCGTCGCAGCAGGCACATTCTCTTCGCTCGGCCTGGTTATCAATCTGGCAAAATCAAAGATAGACCCCCACACAGGACATAGAGTTCATAGGGGCACGCATAAATTCTATTACAGCGAGAGTGTATCTACCAGAGACACGCTTTCGGGCCATCATCTCCCTCGTGCAAGTCATCACCTTCAGCCCTACGGTGCCGGTTCTGACGTGCTTACAGCTGCTGGGCCACATGGCAGCAGCGACGTTCATAGTACAGAACGCCAGGTTACACATGCGCAGCATGCAGCACTGGCTGGTGAGCGTATACAAACCGGCAGCACACAACGTTCACAGGGTGGTGTCGCCCACGACAGAGGTGCGCAAATCCCTGCAATGGTGGGTAAACCCCAAGAACATGCTAACAGGGGTACCCTTCCACCAACCACAAATATCGGTTTTTCTTACTACAGATGCCTCCCACATAGGGTGGGGAGCATACATGGGCAAAGAGGTGACGCAAGGACTGTGGTCCTCCACGGAACAGTCACTGCACATAAATATACTGGAGCTTAGAGCAGTGTTCAATGCCTGCAGACACTTTCGAGACCATATACAAGGCAAAGTAGTCGGGATCAGCACAGACAATACCTCCACCATGTTTTATATAAATCGGCAAGGAGGAGCTCGGTCCCGTGCCTTATGTGCGGAAGCAGTCCGGTTGTGGAACTGGTGCATCGCCAACAATATAACCTTGAAAGCCTCATACTTACCAGGCACTCACAATGTGAAGGCAGACCAGCTGAGCAGGCGTTTCACACTCACGCATGAGTGGCAGATCCGTCCCGATCTGCTACGACCGATTTTTCATGCATGCGGCTTTCCCCAGATAGACCTGTTTGCCACTCAACACAACAAGAAATGCCCACGATTCTGCTCCAGGGCAGGACTGGGACGGGGGTCCCTGGGGGATGCATTCGCGATCTCCTGGAGGGGCCCCCTGC
Organism: Carettochelys insculpta; assembly: GCF_033958435.1. NCBI lineage: Eukaryota > Metazoa > Chordata > Testudines > Carettochelyidae > Carettochelys > Carettochelys insculpta. The sequence continues at coordinate 29,686,910 of NC_134144.1, forward strand.
TTTACGCTTTTCCTCCCACAGTGCTGATCCACAAAGTCTTGCAGAAAGCCAGGAGGGAAGGAGCCTGAATGATCCTGATAGTCCCAACGTGGGATCGACAGCAATGGTTCCCCCTACTCCTGCGCATGTCGGACCATCCACCGATGCCCCTTCCGGTGGCGCTGGATCTGCTCCTGCAAGCCCAGGGGTCCATAGTGCATCCGCACCCCCAAGGCCTGCGACTACAAGCGTGGTTAATTCATGGCTCAGCTCCCTAGAGAGCACATGTACGGAGGAAGTGCAACAAGTCCTAGAAAGTAGCAGGAGGACTTCCACCAGGAAGACCTACAAGCAGAAATGGACTCGCTTCACGGCATGGTGTTCTACCAAACAGCTAGCCCCCCTTTCGGTGCCTATACCTGTAATATTAGAGTATTTACTGGACCTCAAGAGAGGAGGACTCTCACTATCCTCGTTAAAGGTCCACCTTGCCGCCATTTTGGCGTTCAGACACGAAGAGGAAGGGCACACGGTGTTCGCCCATCCCATGGTTACCAGGTTCCTCAAAGGGTTGGTAAACCTATACCCCCCTCGGAAACCGCTTCCACCTTCGTGGAACTTGGACCTGGTGCTTAATGCGCTAACGGGACCACCATTCGAGCCTTTAGCCATGGTTTCCCTCCGCCTCCTTACGATAAAGACGACCTTCCTTCTCGCAATCACGTCAGCTCGCAGGGTGAGCGAGCTTGCGGCAGTTATGGCAACGCTACCCTGCACTGTCTTTTCCAAGGAGGCGGTGACTCTACGGCTGCATCCAGCCTTTTTTCCTCAGTTTTCTTCTGAGTTTCATATTAACGAACCTATTGTTTTACCCTCGTTTTACCCAAAGCCTCATAACTCTAACGAAGAGGCGCGCCTACACCTCCTGGACGTGGGGAGGGCGCTGGCCTTCTATATAGACAGGACCAAGCCCATCCGGAAAACGGATAGACTCCTGGTCTCTCTCGCTCCCAAATCGAAAGGAGAAGGTCTCTCTTCGCAGAGAATCTCGAAGCACATCGTATCCTGCATAAAAATGTGCTACGAACTCAAGAAGACTTCTTTACTGGCCCCGCCCAGGGCTCACTCCACTAGGGCGGTGGCGGCATCAACAGCCTTTTTCAAGGGCGTTGCACTAAAGGACATTTGCAGAGCGGTGACCTGGTCATCCTATGACACCTTCGCCAAGCACTGCGCCCTTCACAGGGTGTTCCAAGAGGATACCCAGCTCTCGACAGCGGTCCTCTTGGGGACAAGCTGTACATGATCCAGTTACCCATCTCCTATCTTGGGTTACTGCTGGGTAGTCACCTAATGTGGAGCACCCACGGGGACGCTTGAAGAAGAAAGAAAGGTTACTCACCGTAATAACGGTGGTTCTTCGAGATGTGTCCCCGTGGGTGCTCTACTACCCGCCCATCCTCCCCGCTTCGGATCTCTGTTTAGTGTTTTGCAGGAGCATCCGAGGCGGTTGGTCAAGGAATTGGCGGGGACCGGATCGCGCACGTGGCCAGGAGCGCGCAAGGGAGCGGTGCGCACTGGCGCATGCGCGGTCCGGCAGAAACTGCTTGGAAGATCCGATCTGCGGCGCCGGGCGAGCCCGACACCTAATGTGGAGCACCCACGGGGACACATCTCGAAGAACCACCCTTACTACGGTGAGTAACCTTTCTTTCCAGTTTTAAGATGGCTAAATGTCAGCCTACATGCAAAAGGAGAACTTAGCCCCAGGTCATAAGCAGATGCCTGCCCACAAAGGTAATGGTATTCTGCACAGGCATAAGGTTCTGCTCTTTGCAAAATCAGAACCTTAATGCATATGTCATTGAAAATTGTGAATAACTTGTGAATTTGATTTTTTTTTTAAGTTGTTATCCCACATCATGTTAGATGCTGAGGTTTTGTAAAAGTTTACAGTACCTAACAAATGTTACTAGACATACGTCACTAGACGTATTTATACACAGTTTTAGGTAGTGGGTTGAAGACTTTCTGAATGTGCACATATCTACTTTCTTAGAGTGTGTGTTTCAATTTCTAAATATCCAATTTATTTCTTTTCAAGGACAAAAAGTGACTATCCACGACAAAACAGAAATTAACTTAGTCTCCTTTCGTCGTACAATTTATCTTGCTATTCAGTCAAGGTAAAGTTCAATATAATTTATGCTGAAAAGTGTGGTCTTCTGTAAAAATTAATCCATTTATATTGACTCTATTGCATAAAGAGTTGTTTAATAGCTTTGTTGTTACCTTACAGTCTTATGAACAAACTGAAGAGATGTTTTAAGGGGTCCAGAGGCAAGGAAGTCTGCTGAATGGGGGCTCTAATTTCTGGTTCTAAACTAAATTCTTTGTACATGACAGAGCTGTAAAAGCAGCACACTGCTTTTGTCTCTGAGGAGACTGAAAGTAAGGAGTGGTATGAAATTATAATGCATGATGTTGAGGGCAGCCAGGGGCTTTGAGGACCCCACCTGGGAAGGCTTATTTTTAACATGGGTATTTTTCTGGTTAGTGGGCAGCAGTAGTTAGTGGCGGGGGGAAGCTTAAGTGTCGAGAATGATGAAGAAATGCATAGGTAATAAGATAAAAATATATAACTTCACTATGTAAATCCATTTTATGCCCACACTTTGAATAGCACCTGCAGCTCTGGTCATCCCATCTCAAAACCAGATACTAGAACTGAAAAAAGTAGAGAGGAAGGCAACGAAAATGATTCAGATGGTATGGAACAACAAAATGATATGGGAAAACATCCATGTGGGGGAGGGATTAGAAAGGCTGCTGCCTTTCAGCTTTGAGAAGAGACCACTCTAGACAGCAGTCTATAAAATCATGAATGGTTGTGGAGAAAGTGAATAAGGAAGTGGAGTTTACTTGTTCAGACATCACTAAGCAGAGAGCACCCACTATAATAAAACAGGCAGCATTTTTAAAGCAAACATAAGGAAGTGCTATGTCACACAAGAGTCAGCCTGTGGAACTTGTAGTCATGGGGAATTGTGACCGCCAAGAGTATAATTGGGCTCAAAAAAGAATGAGAAGTTCAAGGAGGATAGGTCCATCCTTAGCTGCTAGCCAGGATGATCGGGAGTGCAGTCCAATGCTCTGGATGTTACTAAACACCTACTGTCAGAAGCTGAGACTGGATGACAGGGTGCATTTCTCAAAGTAATCATGATCTGTTTACTATCTCTGAAGCATGGCTATCGGCCGTTGTTGGAAGACAGGATTTTTGGCTAGATGAATGAGAATATCCATTCTTATGTTATTGATTTAGACAAGATAGACAAATTTATTAAGCAAATGCTTGCAAAGAAGTTTAAAGAAAGTTTCTGGGGACAGATTTTTGCGTTGGGGTGAAGGTGGGTATGCATTTTATATTACGTTAGTGGGGGACTGCTGCAGAGTGTGCGGGTTGCCTTCCTCTATGCCACACTACACTGTGTACTCCATGGGGATGACCCACACATACCATAAGCCCACATCACCCAGAATACAACTTGTGCCCCATATATGGCTAGTGAGAAATATATATAAATTCTGGTAGGAGGTGGGAGGAAAGGGCAGGGGGGAGTTACAGCAGGTGGTTTGCTCAAAAGCCCATAGTGTGTAAAGGAGAGTGTAGTGCCCTGGATTTATGCAAGTAGATGTTTATAGTAATCCATCATATGTGCGTCAGTGAGTGTGGTTTCCCTAAACAGAAGGAATACTGATTTTATTAGCTCAACCTAAGTTATTAAGAGACGATATAGTACATTAGGTTGAATACTTCTAAAATGTTACACTAGATCATGCTTGTGTTTTGTGGAGCACTGGTACAGTTAGGGCAGATGGGGGTAAAGGAAAATAGTACTTTTCCAGATCCTAAGCACAAAATAAGCTTACCATGTGACAGCTAATTGTGTAGTTATGCAAAATATGGTAGTGTGTTGCTTGACTCCCATTCGTTGTTTCTTGAATGTGCCATGAGCTCTGTTAGACTCCTTAGTCTTGGTTTTTTTTCGTGAGGGTTAAAAAATAAGTGTTAATATTTACCAGATGCTTGCCTCTTGTGGTACCAAAATGAGTGATCACTCTCAGTAAATTGTACAGAGGTGTAATCTCTCTCTTCTTTTATACTCAAGGAGTGAAATACGTAAATGTTCATATTTAATTTATTGCTGAGCAACTAACTTAACACCTTATGGGGATGAATGGAGAAAGTTCATACCTTTCAGAGCTGTTGTATCAAGATGACTTCAGACTCTTCTCAGGCCTTGTCTACTATACACACTTTGACAAAAGTCTGCAAAGCTGCAAAATTGACAACATAGCTGGTTCTGGCGCTACACTTCTGCCTGGTCTTGTCACCAAGCTGGGCTGGCACCCAGACTCTTGACTTGAGCTATTGCCTGGATTCTCCTGATGCCTCCTGGGATTCCAGCTTCCTGTTGGGAGTGCAGCACTTGAAGTCTGGTAGATTGTTGGTCTCCCCATCAGAGGCAAGAAGGCCATGAGTGACTCCCTCCCCCTCTCCCCAACTCCCATCTGGGCACAGGAAGACAAGAAGGCCCAGGGGAGGAGAGGCAGCTGGACTCCCAGCAGGGAGCTGTGTGGAGTTGAGAGGCTTGGCTTTTGTCTCCCACATTGTCACTTTTTCCCCTCCTGAGGATGCATATCACTGTCAGAAAGAGGGTAGGGTGGACATAAGCCATGGCCATAACTAATGTGGTGACTGTAACATACATCAACTTATTGTAGTGTAGATGTAGCATCATCATCAATAACCATGGGCTCAGCTCCTGCTGGTGTCTGATGCCTCTCTCACTATTTCCTTCCATCTTTCCCTATCCAGCGCAGAGTGGCTTAGTTTCTGTAGACTAGCTCCACACCAGTCTACTACATCATCTATCCATTCTCCCGGGGTTGGCGGGAGTGGGGTGGGGGGGGTCCTTCTCTCTTATTCAAACCATCCATTACACTGAATACTAGGGTCTTGATTTTTCGTTCGTCGTTCATTCTGCAAATATGTCCAAATAGTTGCAGCTTCCGTTTTATAACCTTCTGTAGCAGATTCTCTTTTGGCTGTATCTTCCTATATAATTCCTCATTGGTGACCTTCTGCATCCATCCTATTCTTAGAATCTTTCTATAACAACTCCTTTCGAATGCCAATATTCTTCTTTTCAAATCTTTTGTTATCACCCATGTCTCACATCCATACAACATGCTGCTGAATACACACATTTTTGAGATGCCCAGCTTTGTTCTTAAGTTAATTGCTTTGCTTTTCCAGATATTATCCATCACCTTCAAACTTGCTCTTTCTTTCGCTATTCTGGTCGCTATTTCCTTCTTACAGTCTAGATCATACGTTATGTTGCTCCCCAGATATGTGAACTTCTCTACATTTTCTAGTTCAATATCATCAACACCTATCTTCCTTCCTATTTCCTTATCTCCAAATACCATTGGTTTTGTTTTATCGATGTTCATAATCAGTCCGTACCACTTCCCTTCTTAGTTTAACACCCATGCTGTTTTCTCTAGCTTCTCCTCATCTTCCTCAATTATAACTATATCATCCGCGAACCTCAAGTTGTTAATGCTTTTCCCGTGCACAGATATCCCTTCTACCTCCTTCCTTGATCTTGTCCATTGGTCTTTCCAGATGTGCAATGAAGATACTTGGCAATATTGGATCTCCTTGTGTTGTACCTCTATTTGCTTTAAACCAACTTCCCAACTCCCCGCGTGTTCTCACCGCTGCCTCCGCATTATCACTGATATCTTTCAACAACCGTATCAGTCTGCTATCCACTCCGTATGACTCCAACACTGCTTAAGTCACTTTCTGATCTATACTGTCAAATGCCTTTTGAAAATCAATGAAGCAAGTGGTCCTGCCATTGGGGCAGGGAGCTGGACTCGATGGCCTCTCGAGGTCCCTTCCAGTCCTAGTGTTCCATGATTCTATGTTTTTGTTCTTTCGTCGAGCTTTCTCTGCTATCAGACTTAGTGCCAATATCTGCTGTATGGTACTTTTATCTTTTCTGAACCCTGCTTGCTCATCTGCTATATGTTCTTCTATGTGCAGTCTTAATCTCTCAGTCAGTATCATCATCAGCACCTTACCTAGATGACTCGTTAGGGCAATCGTTCTGTAGTTTTTGATCTCCAGTGTACTTCCTTTTTTGGGTATTGTCACAAGCACAGATCTTGTCCATTTCTTAGGTGCCTTCCCTTCTTTCCATGCTATATTATGTAGTCGGTGTATTTCCTAATCATGCTTTCTCCGCCGTATTTGATCATCTCTCCCATGATCTTATCATTTCCAGGGCTCTTGTTGTTCTTTAGTCATTTCACTGCTTTTTCTACTTCCTCTTTCAAAATATTGGTCTCACTCTCAGTGCTCGGGGGAGATATCTCTTTCAGTTATTCAATCAGTCTCTCTGAGACACTCGGGTCCAACTGTGTTTTGTGTAGATTTGTGCAGCGATGGACAAGATATTGCACCAGTCTTTTCCTGATTAATGAGCACTTCTTCATTCTCATCTTTGATTGCCATCTGCCTCGATTGGCATTTCCTATTAATATTCCTAATAGTCTTATATACCTCCCTGGTCTTACATTCACCATAATACCTCTCAATATCTTCACATTGCTCCTCTAACCATTTCTCCTTATCCTTTCTGGCTGCTTTCCTTACCTCATTGCATTTCATCCTACATTGCTGTTCTGCCATCTCAGAAACATCTCTTCTGATCTTCAGTGCTCTTTTCTCTTGAACCAACTTGAGTGTCTTCTGGGTAATCCACTTCTTATTGATCTTTTCTTCTGGAACAGTCTGCTCAGTTGCCTCTTCTATAGCGATGGCTATCTCTGTGACTCTCTCTTATCTAGGTTTTATGTTGGGCATATCTTTACTCCAGGGAATATCAACCCTGCCAAGGTTTATCTCCCAGAGTTTGATGTAGCACACCTGATGGGGTTCACTAAATCAAACTCTCAGGGTGCCCTCATCAGTGCTGGTTCTCCTGCCCCTTGTGAGAAATAGTTGAGGGGAGCATTTGCTCTTAACAACCTCCTGCAGTAGAGATGGCACAGAAGCTCGAATTAAAGTATCTTGCCTCCCAACAACATATTTAATGTAGCTAGAGTTGTGTATCTTAGTTTGACCTTCCCCTTTAGTATAGACCTGGTCTGTGTTGATGTTTTTAGAATTTCCTCACAACATCTACCACCATAACAGCATAACGTAACAGAATTTTTTAAGTGAAAATGGAGATTGTAGCGATCAAGATAGCAACTTCAGAAGAGTATATGGTCATGGGTACAGAGGTTACTTACTCATATTTTACAGGAGTGAGTTCATACTAATATTTGTTATTGGATTTTGTTTGTTTTCATTTAGTATGATGTAATATCAGTGACTCATAAATGGAGTTATCTTGTTTTTAGTCTGTCTGCAGGTTTATTGGCTTTGACTTCACTTCCAGATATAAAATTGTTAAATAACAGAATGCTGTTTAAAAATATTTTTGTTTAACCTTGAGAAGTTTTTAAGGAAAGGCATTAAAGACTTGATGCTTTTGATGAACAATTTAAGTGTGGTGGAAAGAGAATTTATTCAGTTGTCTTTGAAATGCCATCATGGTCTTGATTTAGACTGCTTTTCTCCTATTGTTTCATTTGTCACCATACTTATTTCCTCAATCACCCTTATGTTTGGAAGGAGTTGAAACTTAGCATTTGCTAGGATATTTTTAATAGTAACAAGTTGACTTATATAATACTTTTGTAAAACATAAACACTTTGGTTTGTATGCTTAACACCACTGATATCAACATAGTTCTGTAAATGTTTTTAGTGTAATTTATACTGCAAGGGGAATACAAAACTGTTTTTTTGTCTTTGCAGCTTAGACTTTGAAGAATGTGCTCACAAATTGCTAAAGATGGACTTTCCTGACAGCCAAACCGTAAGCCTTGCTTTTCATTCCATTTCTGTTTCTTGAGGATGGGGCAAGGGCAGGTATATAATATGATCATTAGCATTTTGACAAAATTAATATTTACATGGTATATGCACTTACAATGGAATCACGTTATTAATAAAATGGAAGTCATGCTATTTGCCACAGATGACAAAACTACTACGATAGAACAGCTTCAATTTAGAGGCTAGAAAAATGTCTCTGAAGGAAGATTTTTGTACATTTATGGATACCTTTTGACTTTCTGTTCAGCTAGAAATTGACCAAATCTGCTTCAAAAGTTAGAATTGCACTTTGTTTTTATGGGGATGCCTTAAAAAAGGTTTGTGCTACTTTCACAGACTGACTTGAACAATTTGTGCTATATGCTACAATTATCTCCAAGTATAGCTGTTTTGGTGTAAGCTTGTGGATCATTTGTTTGAAGATACAGATTAAACTTCTCTAGTCCGGCACCCTCAGGACTTGATATGTGCCGAAAGAGAGAATTTGCCAAACTACAGGAGGTCGGTATTGTCTAGCAGCATGACCAATGTGTCCACTGCTTACTGGGCTCTTAGATGTTTAGGGGTAAATTAAAGCTAAATAACAGCAAAGAAAACTGAAAGCTAGGATTGATAGCTACATACAAACTTTATGGGACCCCCGGAAACTTTGCCTTGGTAAGTGGGCGTTCAGCTAATTAAAATTGCACTGGACCATGGATGTTGCCGAATTAGAAAGTGCCGAATTAGAGAGGTTCAACCTGAAGTACATATAAAATCCATTTGACTGCCATGTTTTCTGAAAAGGAAATTGCTGTTTTACTATAACTTAAACCAGTTCCTGAAGCAGTCTTCAGGATCGAAATAGCCATGTCATTTCTAACACAAGTATTTAGTCAATGGTGAGATTGAATATCAATGCATAAAAGAGGAACAAAATCACAATTCAGATACATAGGATAGTGCTCACTTGTCTGTTGATTGACAGTTTTTTATTTAAAACAAAATATGATCCAGAGGCTCAAGAAGTTCATTTTTTTATCAATGCAACAATAGTGCAGGTGAAGTCAATATGATGTAGACATCTTTTGTCTTGCCAAAGGGAACAGTTGACACCCTTTTGGGAACTGTCAAGAAGTATTATAATTACAGTGAATTTTGACTTTTTACTATATTTTTCTTATTAAGGTTATTTGCAGATAAATAGGGGACTTCAGACACTGGGGGATGTGGTTATGTATTTCCCTTTCTGAAGCTCTGAGTCAGGGGTGGGGAAACTTTTTTGGGTTGAGGCCCACTGACCCACAGAGAAATCAGTCGGGGCCACAAAGTTGAGAAGCGAAAAAAAAAGTGAAATCTGGGCAATGGGGGACCCTAACCTCCACACGTCACTGCTGCTGCTCCCTCCCTCTTCCTGGGGGAATGGGAGCATGGAGAGGTGCTCCCTAGAGAGGCTTTTCTCCCCATCTCTTCCGGACCCACTCTTCTGTTGCTCTGATTGGCCATGTTACTCTATAGCTTCAGAAGTAACAAGCAGTGCTGTAGCACCATAATGACTAACAGATTTACTAACAAACCCTTTAAGGTGCTACAGGAGTGCTTGTTGTTTGAAAAAGTACTTGAGAAAGTGTAAACCTAAGTATATTATCTCTAAATTTCCTAACTCCAAATCTGGAACTCCGCAGCCATCACAAGTTCTATTATAGCTCCTGTCATTTGGCTGTTTGAAAAGTTATGTGGAAAAGCAGTGTATATGTCAAAGGAGAAGCACATTAGACACAACATAAATGCATGTTTTTTAGGTATGGGTCTGTCAGTCTCTCTCTATTGCATAGCAATATGTCCCTCTTTATTCCCTCACCAGGGAATTTCTCAACTTCAGAGAGTCATTTGCTTTGAAACAAATAATAAGTTGCTGGAGTTGGAGGGGTTTTGCAAATCTCTCCATAGCTCAGGAAGCAGGAAAGGGCTGTGCTAGGCGTTGATATGTCTCTGAGCTGTGGTTAAAGTGCTGTCTCATTCCATGGCTGCCTAGGACACTCCCTAGCTGCTCAGAGCTGGATTCTGATCCCAGTTACAGTGTGTGAATCCTAAGTAACTTCAGTGGGTTGACACTGGTGTAACTTAGAGCAGAATCTGGCCTTATGCTTTTTGGGGCAAAGTTATGTGAAACTGGGTGTGAACTTTGTATGGCTGGCTGTGATCCTGACAGGGAGAGTGGACCTCAGCTGTCTGCCTGTTCGGAAGCCGACACTGAGTGGTGTTTATTGGGCATTGTTATAATTAACTTGACACGCTTTTTCTCTTGCAAAATAAAGAGCTTCATACTGCTAAGGTGACTGGCTGTCAAGATTTTATCTGACAGTCCCAATAGTTACATCTTTGTCTTACATATGTGCCTGCTTATTGATGATGATGTGCCCATTGCTGCCCCACTGCCCCCATCGAGATGTTTCACGTTTGCTCTCTGGTCACCCTAAGTTAGCCACTTTTGTATGCTATTTGTGCATTAGTGTGTAAAAATCTTTGAGCTATATGGTATATAAATTGTCTTTAAAATTCACTATCTTTTTTTTTAAAGCAAATGATGGATTTAAAATGCAGACTGCTGGTGACATAGGCATTATCAGAAGTATTGTTATGAGCAAAGAAACTGTTGACGTAACCTTTAAAGCTATAATTGAAGTTAAAATTGCTATGTGAACTTGTCACATCTCTCTAAAAATTAATTAAATCATTTCAAAGTTTGTTAATTTTTAATCTAGAAGACAGTTACTCTAGACCTAACCTCAACTTGTTTTGATAACGCTAGCAAGAATGTCTTTGTGGATAAATCTATTTCATGCATATGGTTATTCAAGATACTCTCCTAGAAATCATTGTAATATTTAATTAAAATGTTAAAATATTTAATTATTATAAACCACAAGGGATATCAATGTTGTAATTGCATTTAATATGAGGGAAGAGTAATTGGTTTTGCAAGTTGGGTTGACTTCATTAGCAATGGCATCAGCACTTTGCCCTATTTTATTGTTTGAAAACTGATTACAGCATTACTGTAAAACAGGAGGGTAATATAAAAAAGTTTAATATGCATTTTAATATATCAAACTAACACCATGTGACTATATTGAAAAGAATAGCCTTAACCGGATTTGTACATTTATCTTTCATATAATACTTGCTGAATGTTACTTTGTTTTTCTCCTGTTTAACAAAAAATAGATGCCTCCTTTAATATAATTTTGTTTGTTTTGTTGCTTGGTTCACCTATATAATAGGTGAAAATGTTTCTTGTAGGATTTCATAATGGTCAAATGGGAGTATATTATTACTGATTTAATATAAGGCATACCAAATGTAAAGCATACATGTGTTCAGACTTCTGTGTTTTAACATTTCAGTGATAATTAAATATATTTACTCTCTATTTGTTTGGGGAAATTCTGTTGCGACTTCAGTTTTCAGAATGTGACTATAAATGTATTTGTTCTTTTTTCCTTGATTTCTAATTAGTCTAAAGAAGCAAACATATTTAAATTAATTGGTAAAGAGGGATACTGACCATCCAATTTTTACTTTTTAGTGTCCAGTCTCTTTTTTGTGATTTATAAAGTCTGACAAGTGATCTTATTAAAAAACTATGATGTGATCTAAACTGCTAACCAGATCCTTCATAACAAGACATAAATCAGACATCTGCAAAAATCAACAAATTTGGAATTTTAAAACACAGTGTATTTGGGAACTATTGTCATAAATTGTTTTATGTTAATGAACTTGATATAGTGGACAAATAATGTTAATTACATTGAATAAAGTTCAGTGCTGTTAATAGACTGTCCATTTATATGAAAATGTTTGCTTCTTTTGTCTTAATTCTTTTTAAATGGTTTTAAGTTGCTGCCACAGAGGCAGATTGTGGACCTGTGCAAAGGAGTTAGGAGTGTAAGTTGCCCCCATATGCCTGTATGACAGCTACCGAGGTAGTGGTGCAAAGGGGAAAGAAGCTGTATCCCATTTCCTTCATCTCTCTTCTGCACCAAGTGTGCCTTCCCCAGTGGAACAGGGGGAAACTGGAAAAGCAGATTGTGACTCAGGCTATGTCTACACAGCCTCTTTTGTCAATATACTTTGTCGCTTATGGGTGTGAAAGAACCAGATCCTGCTGGCATAAGCATTGGAATGGACAGCTATATGTCTGTGGCAGAGCTACTGCCGCTCATTGGCAATGGACTAATTATGTTGACAGGAGTTACCACAGAGATCTTAGAGCTGTCCAGCTGCAAGCTCTCTAGTGAAAACATAATCTCATAGCCTGGCAGTGCAATGAAGCACTCCCCTTGTTAGGGCCTGTGACAAATTCGTGATTGATCCTTATTCTTTTTATATAACTTTTACAAGTGTACATTAATTTAAATTATACAGAAATTTAGGATTTGGGGTGAAGGAAGTTCAGGTATCAAAAATGTATGTATCAGACTGATTTTACCTGTGAAGTAATTTACTCTTGTTAATCCATTATTTTAAATAATTTTCATATAAAATTTTTCAAGAACTCCTTCATCATTATCATAAGTGATGCCAGAAAATTCTCTACGCCGCAGGATAGTATGCTTCATAAAAATGCAAAGCGTGAACTGTCCAATAAAGTGTCATTTTAAAAATCTTATTTTGACAAACAGAAGAATTAGAGAAGCATATGTTCTTTTGTGTGTTGTCTTTTCAACTTTAATGAAACTAGCCCGATCTTAAACTTGAGTTTCTGGCATGGCAAAGAAACTTAAAACAAAAGCAAACATACACTTAGCCTGCTTTAATGTTGGGGGTGGAAGTTAGTTTTTTTTTTTCTTAAGTTTCTATTGGGCTTTACTAAAACCTCAACTTGATACCTAACATCGTGCAGTCCTTCCATTCTTACACAAAAATAATTTTAGGCATTTGTTTGTTTAGACTGCAGTAGTTCAGAGTAGACATGAATGTAAATTAGTGAATGATTTTAGGTCACAATCCTGCAGAGGTTTTTGGCACGATCTAAATTTGAAATTATATCAGCATCAGTCAGGGCAGCCTGGCTAACATAGCTGTGCTGGTATGACCCTCTTCCCCTTTTGACATAAATCTAGCTGCATGAATACAACAGTGCTTCTGCAAGTGTAGCTAACATGATGTGTAGAGATGGGCTTCTTACACTACCAGAGAAACTCCTTTTGTTAGGTAGCATCTCGGTTATGAGGTTATGTCAGCATAACTATGCCAGTGTAGTCTCTGCAGTGTAAATGTATCAGTTCACACATGCTTACCTGTGGACACATGAATAGTCCTAAAAAAGTTCCTACTCACAGATGTAAAGTTAAGCACATGCATAAGTCTGCGGGATCAAAGCTTTATGTAGTGTAGCTTTATGTAGCCTTGAGACCACTGATCATTCTCAATTGCCATTACTCAGAGAACTTCACACTTTTGACTTCATCGTTCATTTTCTGTGACCCTTTTCTCATTGAATGAAGGTATCAGTGCTTTAGAAGTAATTTCCTTTTTTACCGCCTTTTTTTTTTTTTCCTAATCTTGCTGTTAAATTATAAAGTTGACTTTGTGATGACAGTTCTTTAGTAAAGCTACAGGGTTATAACTTCCCTGCAGGTCTGGGCAGATGGCTATTAACTTTCTCTATCTGAAACTTCTCCAACTCCAAATACCATCCAAAATAATAGAAATGCAGAAAGCTACTAAAATTGCCCACTTCCACATTCTTAGAGAAGAGTTCTTGTTTCAAAGATGGCATCCATGCAAAAATCCGTCTTTAATATTTTGGCATTTATGGGGTAGATCTCTACTACTATAGAGGTGTGTGTTGAGGAATTTTTGTGTTACCTTAAAACAGAAAGAACTCTGCAACATGATCCTTGACTGCTGTGCTCAACAAAGGACATACGAGAAATTCTTTGGTTTACTGGCAGGGGTAAGTTCTATTTTCAGACTTAAAATTTTACAGCAACTAACATATAATTAGTGTAATATGGCACTAAATGTTTCCATATAAGCATCTGATATAAGTCCTAATTGTGTGTGGCTTTTTTGTTCTGAAGTTGGTTATATGAGCTGAAGTGACTGGATTATCCATTAATGGTAATGAGTATTCACAGCGAGCACAGCATGAGAGCACACATTTTCCCTGGTGTTTTTGTTACCATCTTGTAAAGGAATGGTCCAATGGCTAATGCATATCACTAACAGTGACAGCACTGTATTAGTGCAGTGTGCTTTGTTACAAATTTATTGCAGGAGTTGCCATTCTCCGTTGTTTTTGTACTACATTAAAGTTGCTGAGTCGGTTTATTTAGCTTTTAGGATGACTTGGTTCATTCTTGCACCATTCTATCTCTAAAATAAAGAAATCTAGTTTTCTTCTTGTCTATGTCTGTATAAAATTAGTTACAACTTTTGTTACTATTACTTATTAAATAGCAGTTTTCCTTTTCTCCACCTATAATCTCATTATAGGTGACTTTGATAAAGTTTTACATAAATAAAATTTTGATGTCCTTAAAATGTTACATACAATTACAGAAGTTTCATTACTGTCTAGATATTCAAGTTTCAGAAAATGTTACTGCTGATGTACTGTGCACAAGCATATTTCCATTTTCTGTTATTAGCTAGTACTAACAATTATCTTATAACCTGTTGTTGGTAAAGTATAAGGCTTAGTTCCATAATAATCCAGGATGTTTAAATTAAATTTACAGTACTTTATTACACATTGCCACTGGAAAATATTACCATATCCAGGATTATTATGGAAAGGAGGACAGGGTAGATCCACTGCTCGGTGAGAAGGGAGAAACAATATCAAAAAATTTAGAAATGGCAGAGGTACTTAATGACTTCTTTGTTTTGGTCTTCTCCAAGAAGTCTGATGAAGGAGTGCCTGACATAGTGAATGCTAGTGGGAACAGGGTAGGTTTAGAAGACAAAATTAAGAAAAGAACAAGTTAAAAATTACTTTAAAAAGTTAATGTCTGCAAATCACCACAGGTCCTGATTGAATGCATCCTAGAATACTCAAGGAGCTGATAGAGGAGGTATCTGAGCCTTTAACAGTCATCTTTGAAAAGTCCTGAAAGTCTGAGATTCCAGAAGACAAGAAAAGGGCAAATATAGCGCCCATCTATAAAAAGGGGAATAGGAGAAACCCAGGAAATTACAGACCAATCAGTTTAACTTCTGTGCCAGGAAAGATAATGGTGCAAGTAATTAAGGAATTCATCTGCAGACATCTGGATGAAAATAAGGCGATAGCTAACAGCCAGTATGCATTTGTAAGGAACAAATCATGCCAAACCAATCTGATAGCTTTCTTTGCTAGGATAACAAGCCTTGCTCATAAAGGGGAAGTGGTGGATGTGGCACCTAGACTTTAGTAAGGCATTTTGATACAGTCTTGTATGATCTTCTTATCAATAAATTGGGCAAATAAAATTTAGATGTGGCTACTATCAAGGTGGGTGCATAACTGACTGGATAACCATTCTGAGAGAGTAGTCACAATCATGCAGGAAGGTCATAAGAAGTAGGGTTCCTGAGGAGTCTGTTTTGGGACCAGTTCTGTTCAATATCTTCATCGACGATTTAGATATTGGCATAGAGAATGCTTAGTTTGCAGATGATACCAAGATGGGAGGGATTGCAACTACTTTGGAGGATAGGGTCATACTTCAAAAATGATCTAGACATACTGGAGAAATGGTCTGAGGTAAACAAGATGAAGCTTAGTAAGGACAAATGCAAACTACTCCACTTAGGAAGGAATAATTAGTTTTGTGTATACAGAGTGAGACTCGACTGACTAGCAAGGAGTACTCCAGAGAGAGATCTAGGGGTCATAAGTATCAGAGAGGTAGCCATGTTAGTCTGTATCTTCAAGAGCAACAAGTCCTGTGGCACCTTATAGACTAACAGATATTTTGGAGCATAAGCTTTCATGGGCAAAGACCCTCTTCGTCAGATGTATGAGTTACGGCGGGTGGGCAGGATTCAGAAGAGTATTTAAAGTGGGGGGTCCCAGTAAAAGGGAGGGCCAGAGCTGACAAGGTCTATTCAATCAGGGTGGAAATGGCCCATTATCAGTAGTATACATCAAGAGAGGAGAAAAAACAAGTCAGATCAGTCGGGGGGATGTGGCCCTTTGTCAGTTTCTAATATGAAGGTGTGAACTTCCATAGCAGAGAAACTGATTTTATAATGGGTCAACCACTCCCAGTCTCTGTTTAATCCTTGGTTGATGGAGTCAAATTTGCAAATGAATTGCAGCTCAAAGATTTCTCTCTCCATTTTATTTTTGAAATGTTTTTGTTATAGGACTGCTACGTTTAAATCTGTTACTGAGTGTCCAGGGAGAGATTGAAGTGTTCTCCCACAGCTTTATGTATGTTACCATTCCTGATGTCTGATTTGTGTCCATTTATTCTTTTATATAGAGACTGCCCAGTTTGGCCAATGTAAATTTCAGTGGAGTATTGCTGGCACATGATGACATAGATTAGTAGATGTGCAGGTAAAGGAGCCCCTGGTGGTATGATTGTTATTGGATCCTGCGATGATATCGCTTGTGTAGGTATGTGAGCAGAGTTGGTAGCGAGGTTTGTTGCAGTGATTGGTTCCAGGTTTAGAGTGACTGTGTTGTGGTCTATAGTTGCTGGTGAGAATTGAAGGTTGGCAGGCTGTCTGTAGGCAAGGACAGGCCTGCCTCCCAAGGTCCGTGAGAGTGAAGGATCATTGTCCAGGATGGGTTGCACGTCACTAATAATGAGCTGGAGAGGCTTTAGCTGGGGGGCTGTATGTGATGGCCAGTGGTGTTCTTTTGTTTTCCTCGCAAGGCCTGTCTTGTAGCAGGTGGCTTGTGGGTTACCTGTCTGGCTCTGTCAATCTGTTTCTTCACTTCCTTAGGTGGGTATTGTAGTTTCAGGAAAGCTTGGTAAAGGTCTTATAGATGTTTGTCACTGTTTGACGGATCGGTGCAAATACGGTTGTACCTTAGTGCCTGGCTGTATACAATGGATCATGTAGTGTGCTCTGGATGGAAGCTGGAGGTGTGTAGATAAGCAATGGCCACATAAATACCACCCTACACTGAAAACCCACAGGCCGCTATGCTTCTCTGCACGGTAGTGTCCAGGAAGGTGGATCTCTTGTGTGGACTGCTCCAGGCTAAGGTTGATGGTGGCGTGGAAACTGTTGAAATCACAGTGGAACTCTTCAAGAGCTTCCTTTCTGTGGATCCAGATGATGAAGATGTCATCAATATAGTGCAGGTAGAGGAGGGGCACTAGGGGCCGAGAACTGAGGAAGCATTTTTCCAGGTCAGCCATAAGAATTTTGGCATACTGTGGGGCCATGTGGGTGCCCATAGCAGTGCCACTGATTTGAAGGTATAAATTGTCCTCAAATCTGAAATAGTTGCGGGTGAGGACAAAGTCACAAAGCCCTCTTTAAATACTACTCTGAACCCCCTCCCTCCCCCCCCACTCATGCATCTGATGAAGTGGGTCTTATGCTCCAAAGTATCTGTTAGTCTGTAAGGTGCCACAGGGCTTTTTGTTGTTCTAGGGGTCATAGTGAATTGCAAGCTAAATATGAGTCAGCAATGTGATGCTGTTGCCAAAAAAAAAAAAAAAGCAACCATTATTCTGGGGTGCATTCACGGGAGTGTTCTGAGCAAGACATGAGAAGTCTTAAAAAATGTGCTGACCCCTCCTATACTGTGTGCTCTTAAATTGACCCCCTTTGGGTCACCAATTAATTTCTGGTATTCATTGCCACTAGATAGGACTGATCTTGGAATACTAGGACTCAGACAAGGGTTAACTATTTACGTGGATTGCATTACAAATTACTGTGTGTGCACTGTTCTTAAAATAGGGATTACAAAAAGTATGGTTTTGACATAATTTATTAAGGACTCTCATATTCGTGTACATTGCAGCTCTTGAAGTATTGATTTTGTTGTACTGATTAGGCCTCAGTTGGAGTATTGTGTCCAGTTATGGGCACCACATTTCAAGCAAGATGTGAAGAAATTGGAGAAGGTCCAGAGAAGAGCAACAAAAATGACTGAAGTTCTAGAGAACATGAGCTGTGGGGGAAGACCAAAAGAATTGGGCTTAGTTTAGTTTAGGAAAAAGAAGACTGAGGGGGGGAACATGATAGCGGTTTTCAAGTACCTAAAAGATGTTACAAATAGGAGGGAGAAAAATTGTTCTCTTTGGCCTCTGAGGAGAGGACAAGAAGCAATGGGCTTAAACTGAATCAAGGGAGATTTAGGTTAGGCATTAAGATAAGATTCCTAACCGTCAGAGTGGTTAAACATTGGAATAAATTGCCTAGGGAGGTTGTGGAATCTCCATCACTGGAGATGTTAGAGCAGGTTAGATAGACATCTATCAGGGACAGTCTAGACCAGGAGTCTGCAACCGAAATAAAGAGAAGAGCCATTTTTTCCAGTTTGATTACAGAATCAATATATGTCCTTAATAAATGATGTCAAACCGTACTTTTTGTAACCCCTATTTTAAGAACAGTGCACACAATAATTTGTAATGCAGTCCATGTGAATACTTAACCCTCTTCTGAGTCCTCGTGGACTCCAAGATCAGTCCCATCTATTGGCAATGAATACCAGAACTTAACTGGCGACCCAAAGGGGGTCAGTTTAGGAGCATACAGTACAGCAGGGGTCAGCAAACTTTTTTATGTTGGGCACCACTTTTTCTCCCTGCAATTAGCAGGGTCCCTCTTGCAGCTTGTCCAGTGCCCCGGAAGTGAGTGTCGGTCTTCCATAAATTGTGCGTCACGCTCCTTTGGTAATGGCAGGGGCAATGAGGGTAGCCAGCAGAGGCTGCAGAGGGGTGGCTGATTGCACTGTGCACCCATTATGAAATTCCATGCCCCCTGCCTAGTGCTTAGAACAGAAGTTGAGGCATCTGGAGGTGAATTCTCTTTCCAGCGTTTCATTGGTTCAACTTAAGCAGAAGTCCATAAATGGCACACCAAGATTGAGCGTAGCTTTCAAAGCACACTGGCAGCAAAACAGAGTTCACCAAGGCCTGTTTTTCAGACACAGGTTTGCAACACTTTTGTGAGGCCTGTCTCTCTTGCGGCCTTAATTGCCCCATCTGTGAAATAGGTTTAATAATAATTCGTGTCTCACAGAGCTGTTGGGAGAATGAACCAAAAATTATCTGGTTGGTCCCCATTAGCAGCCTATGGCAAACTTGCTCTCGAAGCATCATAGCTGCTGGGACCTACAGCCCAGAGCATGAAGGGCAGCTGAAAGCCCATCGGTCCTGACATTGTTTCCTTTACTTCTCAAGTTTCAAATAAATTTGCAATTACCTAATGAAAGTATTATGTCCTCTGGTGGTATATTAAGGCAGGAGTTCTCAAATGTCATTGCACTGCAACCTCCTCTAATAACAAAAGCTACTTTGTGATCCCTGAATGGGGCACCTAAACCTGAGTCCCACAACTTCAGATGAGGCAGCCAAAGCTGAAGCCTTTTGACCCTGGACCCCAGGAAGTCTAAGTCAGCTCTGGTGATCCCATTCTAAAGTTGTGACCGATGTTGAGGTTCCAACTCACAGTTGGAGAATAGATGTATTAATGGTCCCATTAGGTGAGAATACTAGAAATGAGATGTGAGGTAAAACAAATTACTTTATCTAGTAACATGTCAGTAGTGGTTTCTTAATGCAAGATTAGGTTTTTTTCTGAGAAACTGCTGAAGGTAATAAATTGATCTTTACATTCAGTTCAAAGGAAAGACTTGTATATAAATGTCTAGTTCTAAATGCATTTTTGTTTAAAGTTCTGTTTTATTTAATCTAGTTGTTTAAACTCTACAATCTTATTTCAGCGTTTCTGCATGTTAAGAAAAGAATACATGGAATCTTTTGAAGCTATTTTCAAAGAACAGTATGATACCATCCACCGTTTAGAAACAAACAAATTGAGAAATGTAGCCAAAATGTTTGCTCATCTTCTGTACACAGATTCACTTCCGTGGAGTGTAAGTAGAAAAGGTCTTTTGTCCCTGCTTCTTTTTTCAGTGCCTAGTCTTTAGTGCTCAGAAATAAATTACAATGCATCATATTTGGTGTCAGGGATACACTTTTAAATCTAAATTTTTAAAGTCTGAGATTTAAACTACTAAGACTCATTTAAAAAATATCTGTGTTGTTTTAATTTGACATTCTTGTAAGCTACATTGCTACAGTGTTGAAGTGAATGATGCTACTTCTATATGTAGGCCAAAGGATAAGCGTCATCTTCTAAAAGTAAAAATAGAACTGAATGTATGTATTTAAACTGTGGCTTTTCTTAATATTTTCAGGTCCTTGAATGTATAGTATTGAGTGAAGAAACTACTACATCATCCAGTAGAATTTTTGTTAAAATATTCTTCCAAGAACTTAGTGAATATATGGGACTTCCCAATCTTAATGCAAGATTAAAGGATGAGTAAGATGAAATTTTACCTGTTGTCCTTTGAATGTTTTGATTATGTAAGAGTGCATATATGCTCCACTTGAAATGAAAATTAATTAAACAAAAATAAATAAATTATGGTTCTGATTCTGCAAAGGTGTATGTGCGCGTGCACATTGATGTCAGTGTGGCTAGTCATAGTGTGTAAAGTTAAACATGCATATACATTTGCAGGATCAGGGTCTGTGTTTTCTAGACTTTCACTGCTGTTTCAGCTTGAATAGTAGGTTCCGCAGGTGAAACATACTTACTTGTGTACATTAGACTCATTCCTGAAGGTCATGGGATAGGTTATCCTATTTTTGGCAGAGCCTTCAGGAGACCTCAAAAATATTAATTTTATAAAATTAACTGCTTAATTTTAAGCACAACAAAATGAAAACATTCTCTTGCATGTGGCTCAAGTACTTGCAAAACATGCTTCCATGTAGTTGTTCAGCTTATCTCTTGAGGATATGAGGTTTACTCCTTTTCAGGAGCTATTCTCCTGTATGATGGTAAATTATACTGACACTCAGAACTCATCGAATCCCAGACTTTTATCTACTGTATGGCCCAATTCATTGGAATGCATACATGGAAAGTTGCTACAGAATCAGGCCATTAGTCGTAGTCTGACAAAGAAACACTCTGTATATAAATCACCACAGGTTTATGAAGAATTTTTAAAATTTTACTTACGGAACGCTTGCTTTGCCTAACTCTCAAAAGCGTTATTTTTTTCATCCCTTGGAGTGTCCACAGAAAGCAGTGGGTGAACAAAACCTGGTTTTGCCCTCTGGGATTCCTGTAAAAATGCATTTTTCAACAAATGCATGTAAAAATAAAATAGCATGCTGTTTGAGGTTTAACTTAAATATTTGTTTTTGTCAGAACTCTGCAGCCATTCTTTGAAGGATTATTGCCTCGGGACAACCCAAGAAACACTCGATTTGCCATCAATTTTTTCACTTCTATTGGTCTTGGAGGACTAACGTAAGAAATCTTTATTTTTTTTGTCTTAATCCAGATTTGATATTGCTTGATTTATATATAAGAGGTGAGATTGATCGATTGTTTGTTTTTTGCGGCTAATTAGGGACGAATTACGGGAACATCTGAAAAATGCGCCAAAGATGATCATGACACAGAAACAAGATGTTGAGTCATCAGATAGCTCGTCATCTTCCTCAGAGTCTGATTCCTCCTCAGATTCTGATTCTGACAGCAGCAGTAGTAGCTCAGGGTCATCTACTGACAGTGACTCTTCTAGTAGTGGCCATAGCAGTGACTCAGGTATTAAATAACATCTATCTTTTATCTCCTTCTCTTTTTACTGAGTGCACTGATATACTTGCCATAAGGAAATGGTTATAGTTGGTATGTAAATATTTATTGCTAAATTTGTGTTCTAAAAATTCCTGTCAGTTATTCTGATAAAATTCTGGAAATCTTAGATGAAAATAACCACTTCCAATCCGTAGTAATTTTAATTGTAGAAGTTATAAATGTTGAGTCTTGTTCCCAGAGACTGAAAGACATATTTTTGAGGAGCATATAACATTGGAGGCTATTTACTTAAATGTATGCATCCATAGCATAAAGTGAATATTCCAATTTAATGTGTCTTCCTAGTATTTGTTTATAAATAATGGCCTGTTACCAGCATCCTTTTGGCAAGATTGTCATTTAACTGTAAAGGTTAACACACCTGATTTCTATTTTTATGATTATTGTTGCTACTACTACTACAAGTTGAACCTCTGTCATCTGGCAACATCCGTAGTCCAGCGTGATTTTAGTTAGCCGGACGACCACTTACGGTGTGTGGCCGAATTTCTTGTGGTTCCATAAAGTTTGTTTACAGCCATTAGTCCTGGCTCTCAACATTTTGTATTGTTGTTTAGCTCTAGTTTACTTCTGAATGTCTTCTGAGAGCCCAGTGAGCAGTGGAAATATTGGTAAAGCTGCTAGAAAATATTGACCTTCCACGGTCCATCATCTTCTCTCATACAACACTGGTCAGGCCTGTCTAGTGGCTCCTCTTGTTCTGTCACTTTTGCTCCCTTCTCAGTTGTGGTATTTTATGCGTCAAACAAAGAATTGCTCAGTTCTTTGCAATTCATTTAGCTTGTTGCAGTTTGAGATTTCTGAATCCACTTCCCATTCCTCAGAAGCAATATGGTGTGCTGTTGCAATAAACAAGACTCCTGAAGAATTTCCAAGGGACTGGAAAGATCAGACTTCTGCTGATAATTTGTTATGCAAGAATTTCATGCATGATAAATAATATTTTTAAAAGATTGTCTTGCCGATTTAAAATCTGCTTGACATGAAGCATAAAAAATATTGATAACCTAAAATATATCTGCAAATTTACTTTAGAGCACTTAGTCTTACATAGCATGCTGAGAGAGCAGATGATAGCACAGCATGAACTTCTGTAGTTAGGAAGCTTGCTGATTCAAAGATAATTTGATTTAGTATGATTTTAGTAGTGAAAAATATGGTTAATAAAACAAGTGCACAAGCAGAATTAATTACTTATGCATTACAAATGCATTTGTTTTCAGTTGCATGTTTACTTTACAAAGTCTGACTTGTTTGCGTATCACTGTAAAGCTCTTGCACTAATGACAACAAAGCACTAGTGGCAGGCACAGTTTAACCGGGTCAGAGAGGTGTCAGTTCAGCAAAGAGCCAGATGGCTTCCGCCATAAGACAGCTGTAGTTAAGCTGACTGCTTGATAGCACAAAGAGGTAAGTTCTTTCTGACAGACCAACTGATTCTGCAGTCTGTCAGTGTGGGTGTTCTGGTAAAACAACACTTTCTTCTAAGACTTTGTCCTTTTTCCATTCAGAACAGATTAATACATGCATTTTGATGATCTCTTCAGTGTGCTTTGATTTATGTATGCTAGAAGCAGCAATATGTCAAAAAATACATTTTAATTTTTGTGAGATAATTGGATTTATTTTTTTGTCATTTTGTATTTCCTAGTGGTTTAAACTTCACAGCCTTGCTAAAAAGCAAAGGCTGGTTGTTGGTGACAACTAGATTCTTCATGTTTTCACATCTTTCCATAGACTATGATGAGGACCTCCTAGTAGTATTCTAAACAGCAATTCCTAAAAGAATGTACTTGTCAGTTGTCTTAGTAATGGTCTTGTGATTAGACCTAGCGCATAAATGTTCCCAAGCACAAATCTGTTCCTTAGCAAGAATCTAAGAATTTGTGATTCCTTGTGCTGGTGGATACTCTGCATATGTGATGGGCACTGAGCCAGGAACTAATGAAATTCCATGCTTTTTACAATAGAAAGGAAGTGAACTAGATTTTAAAATACTTATTGTGGAAAGGTTATTCTTGGTCTTCAGGTAAATTTCCAGGGTAAACTTTAAGAACAATTGAAAATTTCTTCAGCAGAATATGCTGAACGGACAAAGGAGACATTTTGCACATAACATATAGGCTTCGTCTACACTACAGAGATCTTTTGAAAGAAGCTTTTTCCAGAAGATCTCTTCCAAAAGATCCTCTTTTGAAAAAGTGTGTCCACACACAAAAAAGTGGCTAAAAAGAGCTATCTGCTCTTTCAAAAGAGAGCATCCACGCAGCCCCCCCTCTTTTGACAGAGCAGGCCAGGGATCAAAAATCAGGCTCCATTTGGGCTGCTCTTTTGGGGGCGTGGAATGGGCCTTGCAGAGCCTCTACACACGTTTGCTTTCGAAAGAAGCTTTTGAAAGGGGGCGCTCTTCCTGAAACGGGAAAGGAAGAGTGATTTCTAAAGAAGCGCCACATTTTTTTGACTTACTTTTGAAAGAACACTTGTTGTGCATAGATGCTCTGTGGGATCTTTCGAAAGAGCACCATTTCAAAAAATCTTTTGAATGAACTTGCTTGTGTAGGTGCAGCCATACTGAACTTCTTCTCTTACTGTGTCACCCAATGTCTATCCTGCCAGTTCAGCTAGGACTCTTGTCTAATGGAGCACTAAACTTGCTCATAGTCAAATAATCCGTTACACTACTGTACAAAGCCTCTGCTTTATTTTTCACATTCCATGAGAGCTATAATAATTTGAAATAAACTACTTAAAAATAAACGTACAATCTGACTGAAGTGACTGGTTTTAAACATCTCAGTAAAGAGACACCAGCAACCTCTGCCTTTACATGGAAGATTGGTCAGCTGATGTAAAATTCAAGAAATTTGATCTAAAATAATAAGTATTAGCTGTGATGCTTTCAGTAAGTGATTAAGCAGAGACAAAGCTGCCCAGTGTGACATTGCAATGCTTAGAGTAAATAGAAACAAAGTTTGTTTTTCACTTATGGGGGATATTCACCTGATGTAAGGTTGTTGCAGGTCGTCCTTTAAGTGCCTCCTTTAGTGTCCAATCAACATAATGACTCTAACAGTGATTTTTGGAAAACACTTCCATGTCTGTTCATTCCCTTTAATACTAAATATCAACACTAATACCCTTTCAGTCCTATGAGATAGGTATTCTATTTTTTTAAATAGGCTCTTTACTAAAGGATATTGGCAGGTTGGGAAAATAAAACTTGTTCCACAATGGAAATGGATACTAGTTTCTGTGGAAATCTAGATGTTATTTGAAACTTCCCTGTGACATAAATGTAAAACAAAGATACCTATTTTTTTTCAGTGGGATGCAGAGGAAAAACTACCCCAAGTTGGCAACAAAATTTACATTTTTAGCTGTGTTGTCATTGTTGTCCTTAAGTAATCATAGCAAAACTAAAAACCCATCTGGGGTGAGCAATATTTAGAGCACCCTGGCAGCCATGTAGTTGGGAGCTGGCTGGGGCACCAAGTCCTGCAACCATGCGGACTCCGGCAGTCCTTTGATTAATCACCTGATTATTGCCTACTACTACACGAAGGGCACGATCTATAGTCTACATAGACTGAAGGATGCCTACTACTACTACTACCAAAAACTTTGCCTAGTGACTGTTAAGAATGCGTCAAGACATAGTAACTCAGAATCTTGAAAGCATGAAAATAAGTTTCCAGTCTTCCTTGCTACCTTCATATTGCCTCGGTGCTGTCAGTAACACACCTTAGGTGTGTCTACACGTCTACAAAACATCAAAATATGTGGCCCTCTTTTGAAAGAACGGGAAGAGAGTCTGCACATGCAATGCCTTCTTTTGAAAGAACAGAGCGCACACATCGAAATCAGAACTCCGATCCCATATCAGGAAGATTGTCCCCTTTCAAAAAACTAGATCGAAAGAGTACATGTGTAGATGCTCTACATCCCACTTTTTCGACAGAGGGGTGCGCTATGGCACCTGTCATCTGGAGCATGGGGCCACTCCAGCCATCAGCAGCAGGGTTCTATGGTCCCTGTTTCTGGCCACTGTAAAGCAGCACAAACTCAGGAACCCTGTGGCAGGAGCAGCCCCAGCACAAGCTCCAGCTGCACACTCTGAGCAACACCTGGGAGCAGCAGGAGGGTACAATGGCCAGCACGCATTCCACACGTGAGTCCCAGCCCCCCTCCCGAGCCCTTGCAGTGTTCTGGGGAGGAGAAAAAAAAAAAAGGCCCCCCCCTTTGAGACAGAGCGGGAGCTGCAGGACCTCCACGAGATGGGCATCAAGCAGCAAAATGCTGCTGCATTCGCCCACCTTGCCTGAGGCCCCCTCACAAGGGGCCACCCTGAGCATACTGCAGAACAGGTACGCAGTAAAGTGAAGGAACTGCAGCAGGGCTACGCCCAGGACCAGGATCTGGCCAGCTGCTCCAGGGCAGCCCCAGCTACTTGCCTCTACCCCTGCTCCCCTGGCAGTCTTGGACACATGGGTGGACGAGCCACAGACAGAGTCAGAGGAGCAGCCCAGATCAGGGAACCAGAAGGCCATTGTGACCACCAAGTGGTCGATCGACACCACCTCCTGCTCATCCAGCTGAGCGACCAGGAGCCGGGCTTCCCCAGACATTGCTGAGGGACCCTCCAGTATGTATGCGGCGCCCACAGCCAAACCGCCCATGCCATAGTACGTTATCGACATGCCATCACCCTCTCCATACAGCTGAACTATCCATGGGCAGGGAGAGCCCAGCACCATCCCTGGTCCCCAGAAGTCCACTGGCGGATGTCGAGGGCGTCCAGGCCCCACCCCACCTCACACCCCACACCGTTGGGGCCGCAGCTGGAGGACTCCTTACTGAGCCAAGGAGGACCTAGCCAGCCTTTGCCAGGCTGAGGTGGCTGAGCAGCACCTGCAGCTCATGGAGGCTGAGCTGAAGTGATAGAGGGTGGCGTGGGAGAGGATGCTGAACATCTTGGAGGCATTGGCACATCACACCAGGAGCATGCAACCAATGTTGCCCACCTCCCCCCAGCCCCAGTGGCCACCGTGCCAAGCCTGCTCCTGCCCCCCCCGGCTGAGCCCCTCACTGCCCTTACCTGCTGTTGCTCCCTGCCACACCAGGGAACCCTGCACCCAGGGATGCAGGGGATCCTGGGGCCAACAGGGCTCACAGCCCACCATCCCGGCCCTGGAATGAGCCCTCTGCTCCCCTCCAGGTTCAGGGCTCCCCAGCCCCACCTCCCGGTTAGGTGCCTCCCCACCCGCCTCCAAACCATGTTGCAAATATCATGCAATTGTTGATAAATGTTTATTTACCATAACCCCCTTGTGCTGTGCTCTTCAGGGAGGGATGATGGGTGGAGGATCTGCAGGTGCGGTGCTGGTCGGGGCTGTGGCGAAATCTTGGGAATGATAAGCAGTTTAACAATTTTTTCCCTTAAGCTTTCTTTATTATTTACATTAAAAAACAGTGTTAGACTACACTTAAATAAGCCCCTTCTCTTCAATTAACAGAAGTGGAGTAGATTCACAGAGCATGTTCTGGAGAGATTCTCATGGGGGAAAAGGAATATTAAGCTCTTAAACTTATTATTTTGAACTCTGTGGCAACACAGGTATTTAAGAATACAAAATTTTGTCAAAACATGTTATTAAATTTCTATCTACTGTTCTCATTATGTATAATCAGTAACACTAATAGATTTTAAAATAGTTAACTCATGTGTGCTATAATTTCAGATGCTGCTAGAGCGAAAAGGAAGAAGATAAAAAGGAAAAATAAAGCAGTGGAAAAAGTTGCCAGAAAAAAACAAGGGAGTAAAAAAAAACTACTGGAAAAGAAAATGGAAAGAAGACAGCAGGAAGAGACATATGATGAGAGAAATTCGGAAAGAAATGCTGACAGAAATTTGAGAGATCCAAACAGGAGAGGTGATTTACCTAAATATCCCTATGACAGAGATGATGCCACTGACAGGAACAGTTATCGGAGTGGAAGAGACAGGTATCATGAAAGAAATACGGATTTAGAAAACAAACACACTAATTCCAAAAAGAAGAAAGCAGAGAGAAGAACTTCTTTTTCAGATGATGAAAAGGAGAAACACTGGTCAAAAGACAATGTATATCATGGTAGGAGAAAAGAGAGGTCAAAATCTAGAGAAAGAAACCATAATAATTCAAGTCCCAAAGAAGATGAGGAGCAGGAGAATCGATATCGGAATGGTGCAGAGAAGTGCCCAGAGAGGTATAGCCGATATTCTGACCAATCTAGAGAATCCAGGAAAAATGAGGACCGACGAAGGAACAACTCTCCACATAGGCGAAAATAAGATACCACCACTGAATTTGAAATAAATTTTTTTCTGTGCAGCTAAAAATGTGTATTTTTAAATCTGTTACTGAACTTTCTTTAGAAAAAAAGAGATTTTGTACAAAGTGCAGTTTGTAAAGTTCATTGGATGATTTAAGATTTTCTGTACCTCCTCGTGTTATAATCACCGTATTTGAAAGAACCCTTCTGTTAAAAATCTTCCTTGGAAGAGTGTTTCCATTTGCGAGAGAGAGAGAGAGAGAGAAGCAGAAACTTGCTTATATTTTGTGAATAAAATATTCATTTCAGCAAGATCTTGTTTTTAATCAACTTAGATTTTGATGCTGTAAATACTGTGTTTCAGTTGTAGTATCTGAAAATAGTACTTTTTAGTTTTAGTAGTTAAGTAGAGCAGATTATTGTACACAGATGAGAAATTTCATATTCCTTTATAAATAAAACCCTCCTTATGGTTTTATGGTCTTAAACTGAAAATAAACTCAACAAATTAAGGAGTGTCAAGTAAAATTGCATATTACCATTCAGTATAATAACAAACACTTTCAATGAGCTGATCTGATATACTGTAAAATGTTACTTTATGATTAGAGTTCAAAAAACAGTCAACTGGAACAATAACTGATGTCTACCTGTTTCAATGATGCATCTTCTTGATGAACTTCAGACCTAAGTAGTAAGGCTTCTATGTAATTTATCCTCTGTCTTCAGTCGTCTTATATCAGCACAGGCAGTGTAAACTACATTCATTTCCAGAGACCCATAGTGAATGTTCTTTAATTTAGATTCTCACTTAAATTCTGAGACAGATGTGAGCAGAGGCCTCTGAGTAATCTGATATATTTGATTTTTTTCTTAAGACTTAAAACATTTCATTACTAAACATCATAGTTCAAAGTTCTAGAAATTTATTTTCTGTCCTTAACATTTTTATTTCTGGAAGATTTTAGATTCCTGGACCAAACTGTCCTACCTTGCTTAATAAGGCTATCCTCCACTCCCAATTAATCTCACAAAATGTAATATCCAGCCAAACAAAGTACTTGCAGCAACAGGTAGTACAAATCCAAAAGACCCAAAATAACTCAGGTAATTAGGCAAATATATTTTTATCATCTGAGAAATCAAAATAACCTCATAAATGTTGTGTAATGAGTAGTACATAAAGAAACTGAGGGTCCTTTTGGTATAAGGTATATAAAGAAATAGTGCAGGTAGGAGAGTTTTACAAAAGTAAGAGTGGAGTCTGCTCTATTGCTTGCCTTTGCTGCTACATATGACTGACTTGTCTCCCTGAACTTTTTTACGGAATGAGCTAAAATGCAAGTTGCTGTGAATATGAAAATTTCCATTTTTTTCAGCATTCAGTCTCACATCTTTCCATTTTATTGCCTGTTATGCCTCGAATTTATAATCTCAGTGAAAAAGTTAATTTTGAAAGAATGCTTGTAACAGAAGAATTCCAGCTGGTGGTTGTCATTGTTGTTTTTTTAATATTGTTCCACAGTGTGCTGAGTCATAATGACCTTTTCATTATAGTTGTGTTGTATATGCTTATTTTGTCTTTGAGTGCTTGCTCATATCTATTTGAGTTAGGTTTATGCACATGCATGTATGCATGGCTGTCAGAAGCTTTTTTTCCCCCTAGTAATTACCATTTGGGTTGGTTGGGGAGCCCCCTGGAGTGGTGCCTCTGTGGAACTTATATGTGACCTAGCCAACCTGGCACCCCCTCAGTTTCTTTCTTACCCTCCATGAGGGTGTTTTTATGGCTTAGCTACCTGTTGCTATGCCACAGTCATCTTGTGTAAATAAATTGTAAATAATTGTAGTTAGCATAACCATTGTCTTAGTCAGTATTAAGTAGTGTTTGGGTAGCGAAGGTGTCTCCTTTTGCCATTTAACCTATGGGGGTTAAGGGAAGGAAAAGGGGCTTTAAGCAAGTAAGTGACTAGTGACCCTCATGATTCCTGCCTTCATTGTTTGGGTGAAACTCGTCAAACATGTAATTGCCATATCTGCAGGGGTCTCAAGCCCCGGATTCATATGGAGTATGACTTTCTGCTCCAACAGCTCCTCATGGAGTCAGCACTTCATCTTCTGTGGCAAGACTCTGCACCTCCTTCCTCTACACAGTATTTGGCTCTGGGCTCAGCCCCGAAAAAGGATTAGACTCACCCAAAGCCTCTGGCATGGCACCGATACCACTCTCTGGAGTGTACTTTGAAGACACTTAAGTTGTCAGCATTGGCCCCATCAGTGCAGAAAGCACCAAACGCTTCTGGAGCCCAAGCTCCTGATGACCCAGTTCATCGAGCCCCATCCTCTTGGACTCGCATGATCTGGTGCCAGCTGGTCCTTCATTTATGCCTGATATATACTGGGCAGCATATGGACTTGTCAAGGTGATGAGCTACCCCAGTGAATGCTGAGGCTCCTACCCTTGGTGAGTCTCCAGAGATAAGCCTGCTCTTCCAGACACACCTGTTCAGGCACCAGCATCTGACCACTCAGAGTCCCAGCACAGCTGTTTGTGATGGTGGTAGTCTGACTCGTGGCATCGGTCTGACTCATGGCTTCAGTCTCCATCCCACTTTGATCTCCTGTTCTCACTCCAGGGCCTCTGTCGTGGGTAAATCTGATTCTGGCTCCTTGGCGCACTCTTTCTCCCACACCAATCGATACGTTGCCTCTCCAGGCCCACTTCCATCTCCTGAGTGTTTGACTTTGGGCCCTGAAATCCATTCATCTCAACCTTGTCCTGCGGACACTAAGCTAGGGGGAGAGGTAGATACACTGGAGGGTAAGGACAGGGTCCAGAGTGACTTAGACAAATTGGAAGACTGGGCTGCAAGAAATCTGATGAGATTCAATAAGGGCAAGTGCAGAGTCCTGCACTTGGGCCAGAAGAATCCAAGCATTGTTCCAGGCTGGGGTCTGACTGGTTCAGTAGTACTTTTGCAGAAAAGGACCTGGGAGTTGTCGTGGACAAGAAGATGGACATGAGTCAACAGTGTGCCGTTGTAGCTAATGGCATATTAGGTTGCATCAAGAGGAGCATTGCCAGTAGATCCAGATAAGTGATTATTCCTCTTCTCTTTATTCAGCTTTGATGAGGCCGCATCTGGAGTGCTGTGTCCAGTTCTGGGCCCCCAATTTTAGGAAGGATGTGGATACACTGGAGAGGGTCCAGCAGAGGGCGACCAAAATAATTAGGGGTCTGGAGCATATGACTCACGAAGAAAGTTTGAGGGAATTGGGTCTGTTTAGTCTGCAGAAGAGAAGACTGAGGGGGCACTTGATAACAGCCTTCAGCTTACTGAAGGGAGGCTGCAAAGAGGCTGTTCACAGTGGTCACGGATGGCAGAACACGGAACAATGGTCTCAAGTTTCAGTTGGAAAGGTCCAGGTTGAACATTAGGAAAAACTTTTTCACTAGGAGGGTGGTGAAGCATTGGAATGGTCTACCCAGGGAAATAGTGGAGTCTCCATCCCTGGAGGTGTTTTAAGTCTCGGCTCAACAAAGCCCTGGCTGGGCTGATCTGATGGGTTGGTCCTACTTAGAGCAGGGGGCTGGACTCGATGGCCTTTTTTAGGTCTCTTCCAGCTCTATTATTCTATGATTTTTATGTCCCAACATTGCTACCAGTCTGGAACTCAGTCCTGTTCCCTGCTCCAGTCCAGCTCCAATCATCAGGACCTTTGCAGATCAGGGTCTTGGTGTCTACCCTCTGCAGTGTGCAAGGCTTTGACTTCTCAGCATTCCCACTCCTTGTGCTGATCTCATTCTTGACACAGGTAGAGACAGTACCAGTCCCACTCCTGATGCCATTCTGGGTGCTGATCTCATTCCTGGCACCGGTCCCTCTCCTGATGCCGGTCGGCTTCTTGTCCTGCCTCGTTGTGGTACCGCTCTGTTGCACTAATTGAGTGCTCAGCACCACCTCAGCTCCTCTCGCTCTCCTCACTGCTTGTGTGCTCCAAGCTTGATGCTGGCTGTGCTCCTCCAGTGCCTCCAGCTGGGTTAGCTCCTCCATGACCTTCCCATTCAGCCTGTCCTGCTTCATTCCAAGAGAGCTCTGTAGTATCTGACCCCTCTGGCCTTGGGTGCCTCTCACTGGCCTCCTTACCAGTGGCTGTTCTGGATGCCACAGGCGTGCCACAATGCAGAAGGCACTCTGCCTCGTGCTCTGTCGCATACATCGGCTACTTCAGGAGTTCCTGAGGCTAGAGTTAGCCGCCCCCATCCAGGGTCTTATTATCCTACTCCTCTGGAGGCAGCACCTTGTACTCTGTCTCATCAGCCAGAGGATCTGACGCTGCTGGCACCTCCAATGGCATCTTCCAGCTCCTCGGCAGATGAGGCGATAGCAAGTGCTTTGTGGTGGAGGCCCTGACGCTGGACTTCCACATGCTCCAGGCCCACCAGAAGGATTTAGTTACTCACTGCTTTCCTAACGTACACATTTGCATGAGCCAGCAATCTGATTGGCTAAAGCACATGTGCAAAGCATTCAATGATCATGCAGTGATGATTTAAAAAAAAAAACAAACCTCAATGAGCATAAGGACTTGGCCAACGAAGAAGCCTTTTCAAAGCTACATCAACATGTTTTCATTCAAAAAGAGTAGCTACACATGGGTGTGGAATCTCAAGTCTTGTGGGTCTCCTCCACACATGGGAGAGAGGAAGTATGGCACTGTGCCCTGCTGATCACCCGCCCGCCAGCTGGGGAAGGTGGTGCTGGAAACTGCTCATAGGAAGGTTTCCCCCCTGCAAATATTGGGCAGATTTTGGCCAATAGGAGCAGCAGAGAGGGGTACCTGGGAGTGGCAGGGAGTGTGGAGCTGTGCAGGTCCCCCCAGCGCATGCCAGCCCCCTGATCCCTCTCCTGTGTCGGTCCTGCCACCCAGCTCCCATATCTCCCAGCCCATCAGTTCCTGCACTCCACTCCTGCCAAATTCCCACTCCAAGTTCACTCTTGCTTCTCCCTTGTTCCTGCACCCTTCTGCCAGGCAGACACCCCACCCACATCCTCCCAATTTCCAGACATCCATCAGTCTGCTCCTGTGCCTCCCTACTCGCCAGGCTTCCACTCCCAGCATGCTCCAGCACCCCACCTCCCACCCAGAATAGTGAAGTAAAATCCCATTTAATTGGTTAACCAGTTAAATGCTAAGTTTAACCAATTAACTGATTAAATGGGTGGGGGACAGGTGGGGTTCCCCTGCTTGCATCACACTGGGGACTGGTGCTTTTCTGGTCTGGCTGGAGTGTCCTGCCTGCAGCACCACTGCATGTGGAAGACAGTCCAGTGCACCCAGAGTAACACCTATCCACAGCAGCCTGGTTCAGGAGTGCTCCCAGCCTGTCCACAGCAGCCCCTGTCCATAGCTGGCACTGGCATGCTGCAGGGAGGGGCGCTCCAGCTAGGCCAGATCAATCCTCATCCGTGGCAGTCCTGAGCGCACTATGGGTGGGAGTGCTCCATTTAGGCTGAAGCAGCCCCAGGCCCAGCACACCTCCTGGTAATTTTGTAATCTGACTCATATTTAACGTGGTCACTCTTAAACTTTATAAACAAAGGCTGAGACTGTACTTAAATTCCAGATTTGAAATATAAATGTATAGTACAGTAAACCCTCAATGCGCGATTTGGAGTTACACTTAACTTGCATTAATGTGAGTTAAGCGCAACTCAAAATCCCATTCCCCCCCCTCACTCCGGCTCAACCCCCCCAGCCCTGCTCACCCCCCACTCCCTCGCCCTGCTCTGGCTCAGACTCACCACCCCTCACGCAGTTCTGGCTCAACTCCCACCAGCCCAGTTCAAATGACTTGTGCGGCTCTTGCTCAGCCCCCTTGGCCCCAGTTCAAATCCTCTGTGGCCCAGGTCACCACCCAAGCAGGGCTCCAATTCATCCCCACCTCTGCGCATGGCTCTAGCTCAACACCCCCCCGCACCCCGCATCCCAACTCACCCCAGGCTTAAGCCCCTTGCCCTCCTCCCATGGCCCAGCTGCCACCTCACCCTAGGACTTGCCTTTCAAAAGGAGCTCCAGGTGCTCCTGCTGCTTCCCCAGCTGCAGATGTGTGTTCCGCTGGGGGAAAAACACGCCCCCAACTTATGCAGAATTCAAGGTGCGTGAGTGCATGGGAACAGAACCCTCATGTAAATTGAGGGACTACTGTGTATGTGTGTATTTATAGTATGTAATACACACAAATATATGTGGTTGAATAAATGGTTGGATAACTTCACAGAACAAATCACAGTGATGCTGGAAGAGAATAACAAGTGGGGTTCCATCAGGGTCCGTTTGGGGCCAGTTCAATATCTTCATCAATGATTTGGATAATGGCATAGAGAGTACACAACAGTTTTGCAGATGCACTAACAGGAATGTAGAGAGCAAGACGCAAGAAGTAATTCTTCCACTTTATCCTGCACTAATTAACCTCAGCTGGAGTGCTGTGTCCAGTTCTGAGCACCACATTTTAGGAAAGATGTGGAGAAATTGCGGAAGGTCCAGAAAAGAGCAGCTAAAATGCTTAAAGGTGTAGAAAATATGACCTATGAGGGAGAACTAAAAGATGTGGTTTTAGTTTAGTTTAGAAAAGATGGCTGAGAGGACACATCAGCTTTCAAGTACCTAAAATGGTATTGCAAGGAGGAAGAAAAATTATTCTCCTTAGTCTCTGATGATAGGACAAGCAGCAATGGGCATTGTGAGCAAAGAAAATTTGGGTTGGACATTAGAAAAAATTTCTTGTCAGTGTGATTTGAATACTGACAAAATTGCTTAGGGTGATTGTGGAATCTCTATCATTGGAGATATTTAAGAACACATTGAATAAATATCTAACAGTGTTGACAGATGATGCTTGTCCTCTTGATGTTCCTCCCATTTCTAGTGTTCTATGATTCTCTGATACTGACACACACACATATATATCTTATATGTATACATGCACATTTTACGTAAGTGTATACATATATGTATGTGTGTGAAAAATAATGGTTCCCTACGATAACTCGGATCATCATCATCAATAACTGTGGGATGGTTAATCATAATAGGATGGCTACTTTTTACTTCTGGATACTTGAGTACAATTAACATGGAATGCCATTACACTTTTACTTAATTCTATGTTTTTTCAAAGTAGCAGTACTTTTATTTAATTAACTTTTTGGATACTTTGTCCACCGCTGCCCTAAATCTACCGTAGTACCTAGACTCGGACAGGTTTGTTTTGGTTTGCTGAGCCCATCTTGGATGTCTGACCACTCAGGTGATGTGGACTGCAGAGGAGTTGTCTCTCCACATCAACATTCATGAGCTCTGGGCCATTCACCTCAGATGTCTGGCATTTCCACCTCATGTCTGTGGCTGCTGTGTGGCAGTTCTGATAGACAGTGCCACAGACATGTATTACATCAACTAGCAGGGGAGCAGGGGTTACTCCTCCCTGCTCTGCGCCAAAGTTCTACATCTGTGGGAGCTCTGCATAGTCCACTCCATTTACCTGGAAGCATCCCATCTCCCGGGGTCCCGAACCAGCTGGTGAACTATCTCAGTCAGCGATTCCGTTCCCACAAGTGGTCTTCCTCCATTCAGTCTTCAGAAATTGGGTCTTGCCCTGGCTGCACCTCTTCGTGTCATGGAGCAACTGCTAGTGCCTTGCATTCTCCTTCAGGGGGCCTCAGCCAGGCTCCATAGTAGATGGATTCCTCCTCCCATGAACCTTGGGGCTCCTCTACACCTTTTCTCAGCTTCCATTGTGCACATGGTGCTCCTCAAGGTGCTTCGCAGGGACGGGGAGGACAAAAATCTTCATAGCCCCATCATGGACTTGCCAGCACATGGTGATGGAGCTCTTTGTGCTTCCACCCATTCAGCTTCTCCTGTTCTGGATCTCATCAAGCAAAACCACAGCTGCCTTTGCCAGTTAGACATCTGATCCTTTCATTTCATGGCTTGGTGGCTTCGTGGTTGAATGTTGCCAAGCAGGCTTGCTTAGAGCCAGTGTAGTGGGTCCTCCATAGCACCTGCAAGCAATCTGTGTGACAGCCCTACGTGCCCAAGTGGGCACACTTCTCCTGCTGGTGCAGTCAGCATAACTTTCCTCCTGTGTCTCCTCTGTACCACAAAGTGCTTGACTATTTCATTTCCCTGAAGCAGCAAGACCTTGCTTCTTCCTCTCTGAAAGTTCACCTGGTGGTCATCTTGGCCTTTCATCCTGGGAAGGGCGGGCACACTCTTTTTGCACACCATATGGTGGGTTGTTTCCTCAAGGGCATGGACTGTTAACGCACTGGTCCACATGTCTCTCTCATCCTGGAACCTTAACCTGGTGCTCCGGGTGCTTAGGGGACCCCACTTTGAACCTCTTGCAACTCTACCTCTCCTGGAAAGTAGCCTTCCTGGTGGCTATCACCTTGACCAGAATGGTATCTAGCCTCTGGGCTTTCATGTCTGAGCCTCCGTACGTAGTGTTCTACAAGGACACAGTCAAACTCTGCTTTCACCTGGCACTTCTACTAGCTGGGATATCTTCCTGCCTGTCTTCTACCCCAAACCTCATAGCTCCCTTTGGAAGCAGCAGCTGCACTCTCTCAATGTAAGGCAGGTGCTTGCCTTCTGTGTTGACCAGACCAAGCCCTTCCATAAGACCTAGAAGCTCTTTGTGGCCGTTGCCGAGTGCATGAAGGGACTCCAGTTTTTGTCACAGCTTGTCTGTTCCTGGATTACCTCCTGTATACAGGTGTGCTGTGACCTCATTAAAGTCTCCCAGCTGCCTGTCACGGCACACTGTGTGCTCAGGCCTCTTCAACATGCTTCCTGGACTATGTGCTTCTCCAGGAAATCTGTCGAGCTGTGAGGTGGTCTTCTGCACAGTCACGTCTCACTATGCTGTTGTGCAGCAATCTAGATGGGATACAGTCTTCAGGATCTCTGTTCTTTAGTCAGCCGCGTGTTGAGTCCCAACCCTTATCCCAGGTTTAGTTTGTGAATCCCCTAACTTGAATAAATATGAGCAAGATAGCTCAAAAAACAAGTTAAAATGGTGAATAACCATTTTTACAACATATTTTTCCAAATTTTGCAGTAACTCATACTCCACTACATTAAGGCCCTGCTAAAATTCACATTAGAAATCCTTATTTTTACATAGAGTGTCAGTTTATATAACCTTGAAAAAAGTACTTGAATAAAGACTAATACATAAAACAAAATTATTCTTTAAAGGAATACCTGGCATATTAATCAAGTAGTGACAGCCTAAACTGTGGTATTGCTATAATTTTGATTGCTTTTACTATTTAATAAAAATACTTTACTGTCTGCAAAATAATTTGCTAGAGCAACATTAGCTATCGTGATTACATACACTGTATCTGAAACGACGACGGTTTTTACACAGAGAAATTCATTACTGTTCAGCATAAATGTGAATATTTTACAGTCTCCTTTGCAAAAAATGTTTGTTTTGTTTTGTTTGTTTTAAAGAAGACCCAGTTTTGCTCCAGTTTCTTTTTATGGCATTGTTTTTCATTAATCATTTCTCTCTTTTTAAAATAAATAAGCTGCTTTTATTAAACAAAAATGCGTTCCCAATTTGTGGAGAAATGCAGTTGTTACACAAGAGAGCTGGAGCATATCTGATGCGTCAGCTCTTTGTCACCATTTTGTTGCTGGCCATGAATCAAAAGATGGTTGTTTTTATTTCCCTAGCTATGGAATTGCATTATTTGCAGCTTTAAGCAGAATATCAGTCTTGCTGTTCAAATCAACCTTTGTTTCACAGTTGGAAGGATATTATTGTTTAAACACAAAAGAAACCAATGCATAGCTGTTACAATATAATATTTTATCAAGTGATTCCTACACCAATTCCGTAACTTCTGGCTGAGCTTAGAACATCTTTTCTAAAAAGACATCCAGTTTTGTTTTAAAGACTTCAGGCAACAGAGAGAATGTAACACTCAGATCCTTCAGTAAGTTGTTCCAGTGGTTAATTATGGTAACTTAAATTGTGCCTCACTTTTCATCTAAATTAGTTTCACTTCAGCTTCCTACCCTTGGATCTGATTATGACTTTCTCCACTAAATTATAGAGCCCCCTATTATCAAAAATCTTCTCTCCAGGTAGGTACATATAGGCCATGAATAAGGCTACAATTTAGTCACGTGTTTTTAATAAAAGTCATGGACAATGAACAAAAATTTACAGTCCATACTGTAATTACCCCTGACCATAAGCTTCCAGGAACTGCTGAGCAGTGGCTGCTATGACCACCTGGGGCTCGTTGTTTGGTCAGACCTGGAGCCATTTGTTCAGGACCGCCCAAGCAGCAGCCAGTGCAACTTGCACTGAAGCCTCTGCCATAGCAGCGAGTGTAGCTGTTCCTGTGGCCACCTGAGCAGCCGCCTGAGAGAAAGCTGCTGGGATGGCCCTGGGGTCAGCCACACTAGCCACCGCAGAAGTCCTGGAGATCATAGACGGTCACAATCTGATTTCATGCCAGAGCCATGGGGGTGCATATGCCCTAAGGGACCTTCTAATGTTCCAGTGGATTCTGGGGAGTAGTAAAAGACTCAGACTTTGGGCAGTCAGCATTTTCCCAGTGCCAGGAACCAAGAGAGCAGGCAGCAATGGCCCCAGCAAAGGCTGCCTCTGAAGGCAGGCCACCCAGGAGAACCTCCCAGCAAGTGAATGCACACCACAGTTCTCCAGAGTTGAGGCAGAGCTCTTTGTTGCTGCATCTCTTGTCTTTGTAGCAGCCCAAGTTGCTGGTTTGCTGCCATAGAGCCTCCTTGTTGAGATTTGCTCAGAGGAAAGCATGGGTCAGCACCAGCCATCTTCATGCCAACCCTTTCCATGCTAATGATCACCAACACCTAGACCCCAGGGATGCCAGGTCCCAACTCCTGGTACCAGTCTCCCTACTGAAGGCAACATTCCCACACAGCTATAGTTAGCTGAGAGAATCAGTTGTCAACAGCCCCACCAGGGTCACTGAAAGAGGATTCCTCCAGCATTTCCTGTAAGCTGTGTGCATGTGTGGCCACCCAGGAGAGATTTGCATATGCCTAGCTGATTAGCAGAGCATCCATAGTTGGATATGTGTCTTTTGGTTGTGCATATTTGTCTACTGGTAGTGCACATACATCTGCACATAAATTTATTCTGCACATGTATGGGAAAGAACAGAGGAAACATTGGATTCATGTGGCAAGGAGTGGGAATTCAGCCCCTCGCTGAGACAGCATCATTATGACTGGGTTCCTGAGAATGTGTTTGCCATCCTTGCAGCAGGGACAGAGGCCAACACAATGGCCTTACTAGAATGCCTGGATCATGCTGTTTATATTGAGACCCCCTGCACGTCAATTGTCAGTCACCACACAGGACAAGCAACGGACAGTAACAAAGCACTGGGCGTGGTGCACATTGTGCAAGTGGATGCTGGAGTATAAGGGCAGGTGTGCACCCAACCCTCCTCACCCAGAGGGGATGATGATCCGGGGCCTCCTCTGGTGGCCTAATCATGCTCATCCTCTCCAAAGGAGGCTGTGGTGGAGCCCTCTCATGCTAGCCCAAGAGACAACTTTAAGAAGCATCAAACCCTGCCCCAAAAGGTGGCCAGAAACTTAGGCCTAGAAGTGGAAGAGCTGGCAAAGCAATCAGATGCTTTGTTGAACGTAGTCTCTCCATCCACTCCACCCATGTAGCAGTCCTGGTTCGTGAAGGAATGCTAACGACTGCCAAAGCCTACTTCCAGGAGGGCTGAAAGAGGTATTTCATCCCAGCCAGAGATTTCAAATACTTGTACACTCACAACCTACCCTTCCCCTTCCCCTCCCCCTCCCAGGCTCGCTGGTTGTTTCTGCAGCCAAGAAAGATGAACAATCTAGTTCCACCACCAAAAACAAAGAGGCCAAGAGATGGGACCTGTTTGGGAGAGAAATGTACTATGTGACCAGTGTCTAGTTCAGAGTTGCAAACCTTTATGTGCTTTTGGAGAGAAACAACTTTAACTTATGGGCCTATCTCCACAAGTTTAAAGACACCATGCTCCAGGCTATGGCCCAAGTATTCCAGATCCTTGTTGAGGAGGGTACAACAGCAGTTCAGTGTTCCCTTCAAATGTCCTGAGATGTGGCCAGCTCGGCAGCCAGGGTGGTTGACTCAGCAATGGTGATAAGGGGCAGTTTTTGGCTTCAGACCACAATCCTGTCCCAGGAGATGCAGTCCTTTATCTGGGATCTACCATTTTATGGGATTGAACTCTTTGCAGAACAAATAGATGTAAGGCGGCACAAATTGAACGCTACTCAAGCCAAACCACTGTTCGCTGGGATTGCATACACCTCAGAAGATGAGGAGCAGCCAAGGCTTTGGCAATCTTTAGAGGCGTCTATAAGGAGAAAGAATGGGAACACTAGTTTTAGTACTGTTACCTTTCTCCTCCTGTTCATCAGTGCAACCTGGCCTGGCAAAACACCACAGAATCCAGCAGCATGTGTTTTTCAGGGTGTGTTTGAAAGCAATGCCCCAGTCAACTTCTCAGAACCCCCTCATCCTTTCCTCAGCCATCTCTGTATTGTTCAGCCTGGTTGCTTGTTATCTTGGGCACCAGAAATTGAGTCATTGGGCTACACCCTCCAGTTCTCTGCCATCCCCTCTTCAAATCATCCGTCATCTCCATCCTTGTTCAGGGACCTTCCTCCTTCAGGAGGTAGACAGCCTCCTGCAACTGGGGACAGTAGGGGATGTCCCTCAGGAAATGAGGGAGAACAGATTCTATACCTGCTATTTTCTGATCCCAAAAGTTCTACATGGCTTCACTGACCTTTATCATTCCCTCCGTAGCTCCAGGAGACTACTGCCTGACTCTCAGATTTTTCTTATTTCCATCTTTCAAGGACACAGACAGTTCCTCTGTTTTCTGGTGGATCAGCACCACTTCTAATTCACAGTGCTACTTTTAGCTTCTCCTTGGCCATGCACATATTTAAAAAACACATGGCCCCAATAGCTGCTGACCAACTGCCTCACAGAGTCCAGGTCACTAATTGGCTCATCAAGGGCAGGTCATGAGAAGATGTGTGGAACAGTTTCAATCTCCTGTGTTCCACCTGTTGTGACTGGGCCTGTTAGTGAACAAACAACAACAACAACAAAAAAGGCCTCACATTAATGCAATGAATAGTTTTTATAGGGTTGGTCTTGTCTCCATGCAGGCCAGAGCTGTATTTCCAAAGTCTCATTTCCAAGTGTAAGGGATGTGGAAGCAGAAATTTAAGAAATGTGTTCTTTACAGTTCACTTACATGGAAAGGAAAGAGTTTCACGGTGTCTATGGAAATAAATAGTTGTTTTGTTTGCAAGACCTGCTGGGTAGCATATGAAGCAGTGGTGTTTCACCTATTATAAATAACTTGTTGTAAAGTCACAGCTTATGTTATCACCCAGTGTAAGAACTGTGGAGTATCACCAGTGCTTGAAATTATTGTGGGGATGCAGGGCAGTCATCATCGTTGTCTGAGATGTGGATCACATGGGGCGCCTGTCAGCAGAGCACTGTGGAGCAGAAGTGGGGAGGAGTAGCAGTTGAACTAGATAGTGGCCCCAGTCCTGTACTTTGTTCACTGTGAGCACACCCCATAGAACATTGTTCGAATTGGTGGCATTCCAATGAACATAGAGCTCTGGCCTCCTGAAACAAACTGCAGGATTGGGCCCTTAGTTTACAAGAAGGAAGAGCCAAGTTAATGATGGTATAGCAGGCTTTGGATTTTCTGCTTTAATTTCCATATGTGTTAATTGGAATATATGGTGACTTCTATAAAATAGTCTGGTTTTATGCTTCCCCTATGTAGCCCCTCCTGTCTACTAGCCCAGTAGATAGGGTGACCATCTGTCCCACTTTGGGCAGCACAGCCCTGTATTTCAGGTGCCATCCTGGCATCCCGATTCATTTTGCAAAAGTGGCTAATTGCCCCAT
Organism: Carettochelys insculpta; assembly: GCF_033958435.1. Taxonomy (NCBI): domain Eukaryota; kingdom Metazoa; phylum Chordata; order Testudines; family Carettochelyidae; genus Carettochelys; species Carettochelys insculpta. Next base: position 29,729,122 of record NC_134144.1, read on the forward strand.
ATTACACTTCTTTTTTTACTAATGCAGGTGGCTGCCACCTGATTTCCCCCAGCTGGGGGAAGCCAGGAACTGGACCTGCACAGCAGCACAGCTCCTGCCCAACTTCCCCCAAAGCGGGGGGAAGCGGGAGCCAGACCCATGCATCTGTGCAGCTACCGCCCGACTTTCCCCAGTTGGAGGGTAGCCAGGAGCTGGATTCATGCAGCAGCCTGGCTGCCACCCACCTTCTTTAATTTCCACTAAAGACCATCCCAGGGTTATTTTAATTAAATGCCACTAGTGGATTAAAGGAAGAAAGGTGACACAGCTTTCAAGTACACATCCACGCCCTCTTGCACTCACACACTTGCACAGGTGAACTCACACAGGTGAAGGGTTGCATAGGGACAGCAGAGGAAGCCAAGGCATAGCAGGTCCAGTGTGTCTGGTTGCAGTCGTGAATCCAGGGCAGCGAGCTGATTGTGCGACACCCTTGTCGGTTTGCTGTCTTGTGCAGTACTCAGAAGCAGTCAGTACCATCCATCCTGGGGAGAGAGGGAGGGGTCCAAGGCCTCCATCCTTCCCATCCAGCTGAGACCAACTCCTATAGAGTGGTAACAAAGAGGAAGCTGTGCTAGGCTATACACTATCAAAACAAATACCGAAAACCTACTGATTGCTATACTTATCTACACCCTTCTAGTTTCCATCCTGCACACGTGACTAGATCCATTGTTTACAGTCAGGCTCTTGGGTACAATCGCATTTGCTCTGATCCAACTGACAGAGACCAAAAACTACAAGAACTTTACCAAATCTTCATAAACCTGAATTACCCACCAGGAGAAGTAAAAAAACGAATCAACAGGGCCAGATGAATACCCAGAGACCAGCTACTCCAAGAACGGCCCAAAAAAGCCAAGAACAGAACACCACTGCTCAACACCTACAGCCCCAATTCAGACCACTGCAACGAATTATTAAAGACCTACAACCTATCCTTAATCAGGATGCTACACTCCAGGAGGCCCTGGGTGACATGCCTGTTCTCTCCTACAGACAACCTCCCAACCTCATGAGGATCCTCACTAACAGCCACAGTCTATACCCCAGGAATACCAGTCCTGGAACCTTTCCTTGCAACAAAGCCCGCTGCCAGCTTTGTCCACATATCTTGTCTGGAAATACCATCACTGGACCTAACCGGGTTACTCACAGAATCACAGGCACTTTCTTATGTTCCTCTACTAACATCATATATGCCATCATGTGCCAACAATGCCCAGGTGCTTTGTATATTGGACAGACTTCTAACTCCCTTAGACAAAGGGTCAATGGGCACAAAACAGACATCAAAACACTCCAGATCCACAAACCAGTTTGTCAACATTTTAATGGAATGGGGCATTCTGTCAATGACCTAAAGGTATGTGTGTTACTGAAGAGAAATTATCGCTCCATTTTGGAAAGAGAAACATCTGAGCTGGCTTTTATATTCAAATTTGGTACATTAACACATGGTTTAAATTGTGATGGGAACTTTCTGAGTCACTATAGGGGCTCGTCTGCATACTTGGCTCAATCTAATTCTTGACCTTCCCCCAAACCCCTCCACTCTCTGATTTGCTCACCTTGATTATCTTTTTCTGATTTGTCCTCCTTGCTTACTGTTTTTGGTTCTCTGTGCCTTAAATATTGAGTCTGTTCTGGTCTGGCTGTGGTCTGAAGAAGTGGGTCTGTCTCATGAAAGCTCTCCTATAGAGTGGTGATGGTAAGAACCACCCATCTTTTTGTTTGTTTTAATCCATAGCTCTTGTCCTGTCCCACTGCCCCAGAACGTTATATGACTGAGTCATCAGCTAACAGCAGATGGGACTTTGATCTTCTCTTGATGGGTCTTCTTTCTCTTTCTTGAGTGGGTTCTTTTGCTGGGCTCAGCTCCTATTATTCTCTGGCCATCAAGGTGCTGCTGACAGCTATTCATCCAGATGGGCTGGCTTCAGGGACTGATTCCATTGCACACATACCCACCTTCATTCTTTCCTCACTCACACAAAGGAAAGCTGAGGTCAGCGAAAGCAATTTCTTTTACAAAGGAGAAATAGCCAGGGTATCTTACAGACTTAAAGTATCTATAAATAATTACTTACTAATTTATAAAACTTAATATAGAACTAGCCACTGCAAAATAAAGCTTATAGAAAGTTACAGGACATAAAACCAGCAATGACTGAAAGTTACAGATCTTAGCATCTGCATTGTACAGGACTCAGTGGAGACTTTATATAACACCTACTTCCTCTAGTGAGGGTCTTGTTTCTATTCTAATGTTACACTGGTTTAACTAACCTGCTTTAACCTAATCAAGCTATCTGTATAAAAACACCTAAATTAGTTTAAATATTTTAGACTGCCGTATCTTAAGTTTAGTGAGATTAATTTAGTGAGATTAACTGCCACTTTCCTTGCACAAATGAAGGCCTAAAAACATGGGGCCAAGTTTACATCAAAGATTCATTTTGTCCTTGTGTTTTCCAGTGTAGATCTTGTTTCTGTTTTTTCAATTTAATTTCTTATGTATACATATAATCTTCAGTTGTCATTCTCTTTGTATCTGATCATTTAGGGCTGGATGCTAGAGAGCTTACAGATACTTTATTGGAACAGATTTTTTTACAATATTAAAATATTTCATTTATGTACAAGCTTTTCTGTGATGCTCATCACCATCTGAGCACAATATCTCAAACACAACTTTTTCTCCCATCACTCGGGCAGTACAATAGTCATTACATTCCTACATTGGGATAACAAGTTGTAAATCAAATATGTACATGGAAGATAAGACAATGCATTTTGTGATGTATTTTATGGTATAATACATGTACCATGGAAATGGAAAATTATCCATTTTGTAAATGTTAATGGGAAATATATTATAAAGGTGGAATAACATATCAACATGGTGAGAAATGTTCATTAGCACCACAGTGTTTTGGTTTTATAGTCTGATGTTTTTGTTGTGCAATTGTAACTTGCTGTCCAGGAATAATTTAGAATTAACATTAATTGAAAATACAAATCATGATGAGACCATTGGTATGCTGATGCCGCACTGTGTGGTCCATTGTTCTTTGGTCACTGGGAGTTAATGGCTTATTTTTGGCGTATAGAGCAGAAAACCCATAACTTGAGGTCTACTTCTTTTTTGCTGCATACGTAATGAAAAAAACCTTCACTCTATTTCTGGAAAGGCTTTTTTCCATAATTGCTGTTACTGTAGTTTATATGGAAAATATAATACAAAGAACAAACATTTGAATGTCCTGTAAGTTGCAGTCCAATTGAAAAAGGGTAGCTTTCAAGGTCAACTGGAAGATGATACTCACCAATCTGTGAAATTATCAGTCTGGATGACGCATTTAATTTACGCTTTAACCTGGGTCTTGATTTTTAAATCTGTCTCGTCTCATGTTTCTGGCAAATACATCCTCTTCTGTTTCTGTTCTTAAAGCCACAGTAGCTTTAAATAATCAGTTTTTAAAAGCCAAACATTTGGAAGAAGGTGCAAGAAATCTTGTAGACAATTATGGTATAAACTGCACAGCGAGGATTTTTTAAAAAATAAAGATCAGTATTAAATGTGTTGCCTTTCAATTTTATTTGACGTCTCCTTGTATTATGAAAGAGGATCAACAGGAATGCTTGCTTTATACCATTCATTGTTGCTTACACCCGTCATGTTCCTCCTTATTCATCTCGTCTCTAAACTATTGCATTCTTTTCAATTCCACATCAGAGAAAAATCTTTCCATACCTCTAATAAATTTTATTGCCCACCCCCATCCCATCCCTCTCTCTGGCTTTTTGATTTCTACTGTATTTTTTTAAGATGTATGATAACAAGAACCTACACAATTTTTCAGTTAGTGGCATACCATTGATTTGTAGGCTAGCATAATATTTTCTGTATTCTCTCTTCCCTTCTTCATAATTCGTTTACTTTTTTGGCTGTCATGGAATAGTGAGCAGAAGTTTACACTGAGCTGTCCACAATGATATGTCTTTTTCTGCCGTGCTTACCATGAATTTAAAGCCCTGCAGTGTGTCTCAAGGGTTTATATTATTTCTCCAAATGAGCATTCCATTGCACTTGTTAATAGTGAATTTTATATCTTTGTGTTGCCTGTTAACTCAGTTAGTTGATTTGAAATTTCCTCCCAATCTTTTCTGATTTTCAGGTTTTGGTAACCTAAATGATTTAATTATCTACAAATGTTTGCACTTCATGCTTCACCCTTTTCCAGATCATTAATAATCTGTTAATAAGTACTGGACTAATATAGATTCAGCCTGGGAACATCCCAGTTAACCCTTTGCCAAGCTGAAAATTGAGCCTATATTCCTACTCTGTTTTTCTGCCTCTGTTTCTGATCTACAACAGTACTTTTGCTCTCATACTATGACTAGTTTCCTAACAGCCTTTTGTGAGGGACTTTCAAAAAGCCTTTGACAAAGTCCACAAAATTATATTATCCAGATTCACAACAGTTTGTACTGATACATTTTTTGAAGGATCTTGTATCTTAATTACAATTAAATTGGTATTGGATGATAAAATGCATGTATGGTAGAAATAGGAATGAGCATTATAATAATCCCCCAAAAGACACTGAATGAAATCTAAACTACTGAGAACTTGAATTAAAAGGATTAAGAGATTGGAAACATAGGTATTTGGTTTTCAAGGGGTTAATTCAAGGACTTTAAATTCAGATGGATTTTTAAAAAAAATTCCGAACACTGTGGGAGTAAAAAATAAATTAAATAAATTGGCTCCATAAGTATCTCCTCACTTTCTCCAGCTCCTTTGTTTCTAAACCATCCCTTAAAACTATTTGAGAAACAGTTTTGTTTCATACCAAGAGGCAGAATAAAAATCAGAGTAAAATATTGTGCTCATAGAGGGCCAAACTGTGGCATAATGGCCCAGGGCTTTCTGAGGGCCCAAGATGCAATCTTACTTTCTTGAGTGAGCTACTCAAACCTTGAGTAGAAGTGTGGGGAGAAGAAACAGGCTCTACAAAGCCACTGTACAGCTGGGAGAGAAAACAGTGCTGTCACCCTGCCAGCACACTTTGCAGTGTATTGTAGACCCAACATCCCCACCATTTGCACCCTCCTTGAAGTAGCAGGGGAAATGAGAGCTTAGATGATGATGAGTGATGATGCAGATGCAGTCTCACTCATGGCCTGCTCCTGCATCATGGAGGCAAACTTTTTTCTGTCCACACTTTGAATAGCACATCCTGTTCCAGGTGCTGCCTTTCAATCAGAGCAGATGGCATAGTGATGGGCTAGCTCTGGGATTTTTTCTCACCCCTTTCCTTGCAATAGACAGCAGGTATTTCTCATTGGGTATATTTACATTTTTTTCATAAAATAGGCCCTGAGCTAATCTCTTCCTATGGGATCATAAACTGGCTTGTATTTTACTGCACCAAATAAGAGAATACTATATAATTTAAGCAGCCTGGAATCTGAGGGATATTGTTTGTGTTTAACTCCGGGACATCTATCCATAACCCCATAAGAAAAGTAGTGGGCCAAATCAGGGCTTTTTTTTTTTCTGGAGGAATGCACCGGCATGGTGTTCCAGCATCATTTTTCCTATGCCTCTGGCTTGTGGAACTGGCAGCGCCACCATTTTGTAAACTGGCTGGCCAGCTCCAAGCCGTATGTGGCTCTTTAAGGAGCCATTTGCAGCTCCCACTGCTGCCACTGCTCATGCCTCTGGCTTTCAGCCTGCTAAGCTGAAAGACTAGGAGTCAATTTAATTGGTTTAACTGCCAGCAGGAGGGATCCAGCTGTTAAATCAATTAAATTGAGTCCATTATTTCAGTGTGGCAGGGTGCTGGGAGCTGACTCTGCCATGCTGTACATTGGGGGAGTAGGAGGATTGGGGGGGAGCTGCACAGCTGTGGTGAAGAGGAGACAGCCACCCCACAAATGAGCAGTGGAGGGCGGCAGCATGTGGAGCTTCTGGGTAAGGTAAGTTAATCCTGGGTTGGGCGGGGGTTGGGGCTCCAAGAGGTTAAGTCTGGGGGGTAGGAGGGGCAGTTTGGAGCTGCAAGGGCTTAAGCCTGGGGGCTGGGGGTGGTTTGGAGCTGTGAGGAGTTAAGGCTGGGGGCAGGAGGGAGGATAGAAGGGGGCTGTGAGGGGTTTAGGCCTGGGGATGGGGTGGGCAGGGGAAAGGAATCATCAGACTTGTGATCTGGCTGTTTGGCTTTTGTGTGTGGCCACACTGTTTCAACAGAAGCTTTTTCAGGAAATCTCTTCTGACAATGACTTTTGTGTTGACAGAGTGCTGTAGTGTAACCATAGCCCATGAGACGGACTTGTTCCATAGCTCATGAGGCTTTACTCAAACTGAACTCAGTTTCAGGTGGTGGTAACATCCCAGTTGATTCCCCACTAATTATGCATGTGGCACCCAAGGGCTTCTGGCCTCTCTACCTCCCACGCAGAGTGCCCTGATCCCAAGGAAGGCTCAGCAGTAGTCCAGGGCAGCAGAAGGGCTGGGGTGTCACAAAGATAGCATTCCTTCTGGCTCCCACAGCTTTTTTGTCCACACGTGAGTACCCCCAAGCTAGGAATCCCCATACATGCACCTACTCCACTCTCCTGGGGAAAGCGGAAAATTGGCTGCATGTTAGCATGAGCACCAGTTCTGGCTTCCTCCCCGCTGCTTCAGAGCCTCATACTCTCTTCTTGCTTTTGTCATTTTTGGTAAAATTCTCCTGGGTGCAGTGTGCCTCTCCGTGGTGCTCATGTTACAGCTCTTCTATGTGATACTTGCTTTTTTTCTCTGTGATCACACCAGAAGGTGTTTGGTTCCTCTTGAACCATTTTGGTGGCAATTACTATTTTCCTAAAGTGCCATCATATGTTGGAATTTTTGATTAAATCCTCAGGTGTGTGCTTAAGTTGTGTCTTTCACCGGCCTTAGTTACAAAAATGAAATAAACTACATTAATTACACGAAAACTGAATGAAAGCATAAAAAATTTGCTTGGAGAGCCTTAGCTTGCACACTTGCATTCAAAATGTACTTTCCTGACCAAGTTATAAAACAAGCTTAGGAAAACGAGCTCTAAAATTGAAGTGCTGGCATAATTTTTAATCTTATCTGTGCAAATAGTAATGCAGTGGTCTTCTAGTCCAGTGCTCAGCAACCTTTGTGGCACACTTCAGCACTCACTATAATTTCACAGCACACCCAATGTATATAACCCAATTTCCTCTCCCTCCCCCCACTCTAACTCAATGCCCTTAGTTAATATTAAAATCTGATCAGAGTAATACAGGTTGAATCTCTCTAATCCAGAACTCTCTTGTCCAGCAACTTCCATAGTCCGGCATGATTTAGCCACTTGGGTGACCACTTACATGGGTGTGGCCAAGTTTCCTGCAGTCCCATAAAGTTTGTTTGCAGCCACCAGTCCTGGCTCACAGTGTTCTGTGCTGTAATTTACTTCTAAATGGCTTCTAAGAGCCCAGTAAGCTGTAGAAATGTTGGTAATGCAGCTAGACACTACTGACCTCCCGAAGTCCATCAAATTCTCTCGTCTGGCACCGGTCAGGTCCCAACAGTGCCATACTAGAGAGGTTCAACCTGTACGCAGAGGGGGGTGTGTGTGTGTGTGTGTGTGTGTGTGTGTGTGTGTACACACAATAACAAATTGACTTTGTGGAGCCTCAGTATTTAAGTGAAGTAAGGGTTTGTTTGTTTTTTTTTCTCCTGTTTGGAAAATACAAGAAAAATATATATGGTTTAGCCAAATGATTGTATTTATGGAAAATGAAGGAAAAAAGATGATAGTCTGAGACCTGACTCAAAGATTACATAGCTCTTATTAACCAAAGCAAGCAGTCCTGTAGCACCTTAAAGACTAACAGCATTGTTTATTAACAGTATTATTTATTAGATAATAAGCTTTCATGGGAAAGACCCACTTCGTCAGATCTGGAGCAGAACTGAGAGAAAACTGAGGAATCAGCTAAATATAAAATTTAGAAAGAAGGTGGGGAGAGGAAGGAGGGGAAGAGAAAAAAATAGAGAAAAGAAAAAAACTCTGGGAAGTGTCAATTAAGTTAAGTGGGATGTCTGCCATCCCTGCGAATGGCGAAGGTGGGGACATTGTCCTTGTAACGTGTAAAATAATTGAGATCTTTGAGTCCATGGAGATATGTATCAAACTTGTAAATTAATTCCAGTTCAGAGGGGATGGTCTGGGGAGTCACAGAGCAGGGGGCACCTCAGGGACAGTCACAGTGGCAAAAGTGGAGCTGGTCCATATTCAGTGGGGGGCGGCGCAGGGCTGCACTGCCCAGCCATGGCATCTCTTCATGGAGGTCCGACCCCAATGTCTCCAGGAGAGAGGTTTGAATTGTGCTGGCTTTTGCAGCCCCAACCGTAGCTTCTGGGTGGGAAGAGAGAGAGGTATCTTCCCACACTCCAGGGGAGGCTAGGGCTGGGCTCCTGGCTTGCGGTGGGGGGGAGGCTTCACCCTTTCAGCATGAACGGGGCGGGGCAGGCAGAGCCAGGGCCAGGGCTCTTTTCCTGGGCCTTGACACAGTAGCCAGAAGGAATGGGCATGAAGGGAGAAACAGGGCTGGGGCCGTGGTTTTTTCCCCCAGCCCAGCAGCAGTGGGTTTGGGAGGGTGGGGAGGTCAGAGCCAAAACTGGGACAGCAGCACTGGGGGGCCACAGCTAGGCCTGGGGCCACAGCTCTTTTCCAGCCCCAGCTCAGCACAAGTGGGGGTCAGAGGGTGGGACCACAGATTTTTTTCCCCAGAAAAGAGCCCAGCACAGTAGCAGTGGGGGCAGGGTTTGGGGCCCCACATGGCCACAGTTTTGCTGCTGCAGCTGCTCGCAGTGGTCAATCTGCAGAATCACTGTTCCTGTGCTTGCTGCACTTTGGTGAGTCTGTATTATGTTGTCCATCCTGTTGGTGCTCTGCCATTTCCATGTTCTAGGGTAGCCTGGGATTTCAGGCATTTCCCAATTTCCAGGCACAACTAAACCCCAACCTTGGTTTAAGGTAGAATAAGAAGAGAAGCTGTATACCAAATTTTGTGGTTGTAGTCCTTATGGTTTAAGAGGCATTTTTGAACAAACATAGCACTGAAAGACAGACAGACAGACTGTATAATATCAAAACAAAAAAGCAGTCAAGTAGCACTTTAAAGACTAACAAAATAGTTTATTAGGTGAGCTTTCGTGGAACAGACCCACTTCTTCAGACCATAGCCAGCCCAGAACAGACTCAATATTTAAGGCACAGAGAACCAAACACAGTAATCGAGGACAAATCAGAAAAAAATGATCAAGGGCCGTTTCTACACAGACCACTTTCTTTGAAAGTGGCATGGTAATACACAGCCCGAAATATGCTAATGAAGTGCGGAGGCAAATTCCCTGTGCCTCATTAGCATACAGTCATGTGATTTGGAGTCTGGAAGACCCTTATTCCAGAAGCCAAAATGCCATTGAGAAGAGCAGCCCCCGGGGAGCTTCTGAAAGGAAGCCCTTCTTCCCAAAGAAGGGGCCTCTGGAAGAAGGACTTCGTTCTGGAAGACCCCCCCCGGGAACCACACTCCTAAAGGGCGTTTTGGAGTCTGCAAGAATGGTCTTCCGGACTCCAAATCACGTGACTGTATGCTTATGAGGTGTGGGGAATTTGCATCCATGCCTCATTAGCATATTTTGGGCCATTTATTACCATGCCACTTTCGAAGAAAGTGGCCTGTGTAGAAACGGCTAAGGTAAGCAAATCAGAGAGAAGAGGGGTAGAAGGGCTGGGGGAAAGAATTAGATTAGGGGCTCATTTGCATACTTGGGTTATAGTGACTCAGAAAATTCCCATCCTGGTTCAAACCATGTGTTAATGTGCCGAATTTGAATATAAAAAACAGCTTGGCTGTCTCCCTTTCAAAGGATAAGGTGTCTGGGGTTTCCAGGTTTGTGGATTTTGGGAAGTAAATAGAATAATCCAGGCTAGGGCTCAGATGGTGTGTCTGAGTGAATAAGGTCCCGAGTACCAACAGGGAGTTTCTTAAGTAGTTGTTGTCATTTCCTTTGGAATTCCAAAGTGGGATCAGTGGAGAGAGGTCTGTAAAATGTGGTGTTGGAGAGTTGTCTGGATGCCTCCTGTTCATAGTCTGACTTATTCAGGATGACAACAGCATCCCCTTTATCAGCTGGCTTGATTATAATGTCTGGGTTATTTTTGAGACTGTGGACAATTGCGTTCAGCATAGTTGAGATTGTGTCTCATTTGGCATTGTTTGTGTATAATGTCAACCTGAGCACAGTTGCGGAAGCATTGTACATAGAAATCCAGACTTTCACTACAACCTTCAGGGGGAGTCCACATAGAGTTCTTCTTTTGTTGTTGGTAGATGGGGTCGAGAGAGTCAGACTGTTGTTCATATGTGTGCTAGAAAAATTCCTTTAGACGGAGATGGCGAAAGAAGACTTCAAGGTCACCACAGAATTGTATTAAGTTCGTGGAGGAAGTAGGGCAGAAGGAAAGACCCTGGGATAGGAGAGACTCTTCTGCTAGGCTGAGTTGGTAGCTGGAAAGGTTAACAATATTGTTAGTTGAGCTGTCACTATTGTGGTTGAAGTATCCTGAGGTATGAAGTAATGTAGAAAATTTATTCTCTTTTCTTTTTTGTAGAAAGTGGAAGGGTGTTTTATAAATTTCTTTTCTAGCACAGGTAAAGCCTCGTGCTGTGGGTTCTTGCATGGATGCCTGTTTGTTGATGGTAATTTCAAGTTCAGAGAGTTCATTTCTGACCATCTTTTGTTTATTGTTAAGGATTTTGATCAAGTGATTCCTCACTTTCTTACAGAGCGTGTTGCATAGATGCTCGCTGTAGTCAGTGTAGTGATGGCCCCACAATATGCTAATATATTTATGGCTGACCTGGAACAATGATTCCTCAGCTCTTGTCCCCTATTGCCCCTCCTCTACTTGATATATTGATGACATCTTTATGATTTGGACCCATGCTATAGAGATTCTAGAAGAATTCCACAGAGACTTTAACAATCTGCACTCCACCATCAACTTACGCCTCGACTACTCCACGTGAGAGATACACTTCCTGGACACTACAGTATGAATCAAGGATGGCCTGGTCAGTACCACACTCTACCAGAAACCCACTGATCACTATACTTACCTACACACTTCTAGCTTCCCTCCTGCACACATAACTAGATCCATTGTTTACAGTTAAGCCCTTAGGTACAATCGCATTTGCTCTGATCCAACAGACAGAGACCAAAAACTACAAGATATTTACCAAATATTCATGAACCTGAACTACCCACCAGGAGAAATAAAAAAAACAAATTGATAGGGCCAGATGAATGCCCAGAGACCAACTACTCCAAGATCGGCCCAAAAAAGCCAAGAACAGAACACCACTGGTCATCACTTACAGCCCCCAACTCAAACCACTGCAACAAATTATTAAAGACCTACAACCTATCCTTAATCAGGATGCCACACTCCAGAAGGCCCTAGGTGATAGTCCTGTTCTCTCCTACAGACAACCTCCCAACCTTATGAGGATCCTCACCAACAGCCACAGTCTATATCCCAGGAATATCAGTCCTGGAACCTTTCCTTGCAACAAAGCCCGCTGCCAGCTTTGTCCACATATCTTTTCTGGAAGTAGTATCCCTGGACCTAACCAGGTTATTCACAGAATCACGGGCACATTCTCGTGTTCCTCAACTAACATCATATATGCCATCATGTGCTAACAATGCCCAGATGCTTTGTACATTGGGCAGACTTCTAACTCCCTTAGACAAAGAGTTAATGGACACAAAACAGACATCAAAACACTCCAGATCCACAAACCAGTTAGTCAACATTTTAATGGGGTGGGCCATTCTGTTAGTGACTTAATAGTTTGCGTGTTACTGCAGAAAAACTTTCGCACCACTATTGAAAGGGAGACAGCCGAGCTGTCTTTTATATTCAAATTTGGCACATTAACACGTGGTTTGAACTGGGATGGGAATTTTCTGAGTCACTATAGGGGCTCATTTGCATACTTGGCTTAATCTAATTCTTGACCTTCCCCCCGCCTTCTACCCCTCTACTCTCTGATTTGCTCACCTTGATCATTTTTTTTCTAATTTGTCCTCCTTGATTACTGTTTTTGGTTCTCTCTGCCTTAAATATTGTATCTGTTATGGTATGGCTATGGTCTGAAGAAGTGGGTCTGTCCCACAAAAGCTCACCTAATAAATTATTTTGTTAGTCTTTAAAGTGCTACTTGACTTCTTTTTTGTTTTGATAGACTAGCATAGCTCCCTCTCTGATACTGCATAATATAATGTCCGAGAACTTCTCTCACTGGTATACATCAGAAATTACTAAACTTAGTGAGTTTATGCAGGTGTAAGTAAAACTAGTGAAACTGAAGAGAATCAGGTGTCTATAAAACTTGCTCTTCAATTTATTTTCATGCTGCATATAGTGCAGTGTTCTTAGTTCTCTATGTTCTCTATGTTACAAACTTCTCTCATGCGTCCAGTTATCATGCCCCAGATGATCTGGTTCATAAGACTCAGCCTGACTCTCTCATGGACACCACCCTCATGATGCAGTCACCCCAGCTTTAGGCCAGGTCTACAAACCAGTTTTTGTACCGCTATAACTTCTTTTCACTTAGAAGTGAGGTTTTTTTGTCAGTAGTTATACTCACAGCTCATAGTGTGGACACACATATGTCCAGCTAATGGTACCTTATAAAATTACAGCTTATTGCCCTATATATGGAAACAGCTATTTTAGTGTAAAGCACCTTTGTACTGATATAAATCCACTGACACTAAAGAGCTAATACCATTTTAAACATAGTTAAAGCAGTAACAGAGAGAGAGCTGTGTTAGTCTGTATTCTAACAAAAATCAGCAGTCATGTAGCACTTTGAAGACTAACAAAATAAATTATTAGGTGAATTTATTAGAAGTGGATCTGTCCCATGAAAGCTCATCTTCTAATAAATTATTTTGTTAGGCTTTAAAGTGCTACATAACTGCTGGTATGTATAGTTAAAGCAGGACTAATGTACATAGACAAAACCTTGCTGTATCCTGAATTCATCTACTAGTCCCATCGACGCTTAGGGACAAATCCTAGTCCTACTGAGTGGGAACAAATGTCTAAACAGCAAAGTTGTTTTGAAATAACAGCCCTTATTTCAAAATAACTTTTTTAGTATCTCCACAATGCAACAGTTAGCTTATTTCGAAATAGGTAAGCCTCATTCCACAAGGAATAGTGCCTATTTCAAATTATTCCAAAATGGCTGTATTGAGGGAATAGAGCCTATTTCAAAATAAGTCATAGTATATCTAATTGCTCTGTTTCAAAAAAGGATCTATGGGGGTAGATGCTGTATTTCGAAAGAGCTGAGGGCTTTTTCCAAATGCATTTTGTGTGTAGCTGTGTTATCTCAAAATAGCTCTTCTGGAATAGCTTATTTTGAAATTAGGCTGCCGTGTAGAAATATCCTTATTGAGCAGTATTCTGGTTTCCTTTGTGTTTTTGAAAGACACAAGGAGAGCACCCACCTTTAAATAATAGACAACCAAAGATCTTTAACAATAGCATTCACTGAATGCATTATAATCTCTCTCCAGAAAACACACTTCGGAATTGTATTGAAATGATGTAAATTGTCACTGGGCTGTTTTATTAGATGAAATGGAAATAGCTGCAACATAGAAAGGTTAAGAAACATAATTAATGCTAGCCTCAGAGAGGTAGCTGTGTTTACTCTGTATCTTCACCAAAAAAAAAAAAAGGCAGTCCTGTAGCACCTTAAAGATTAACAATATTATTTATTAGGTGATATGCTTTTTTGGGACAGACCCACTTCTGGAGACTACTTCTCCAGCAGTATGTCTGTCCCACGAAAGCTCATCACCTAATAAATAACATTGTTAATCTTCTTTGAGTGGTCCCCATGGGTGCTCCACAATAGGTGTCAGGCTCTCCCGGCGCTGCAGATCGGAATTCTTTCAGCAGTTTCTCCTGGATCGCGCATGCGCCGGCGTGTGCTGCTCCCCACGCGCCCCTGGCCACGTGCGCAATCAGGTCCCTGCCAGTTCCTTCTCAGCTGCCATTGGCTGCAGACGGAATCCGCTCAGGCTAAGGCCAGAGTCAGATAAGATAGCTGTTTTTCGTGTAATTTGTTGTTTTTCTTTAAAAAAAAAAAAAAAAAAAAAAGGAAAAGAAAACAAGGACAAAGAGAATATCAGCAAAAAAAAAAAAGAAACAGAGAGGAGTGAAGGAGAGAGGAGCGGACGAGAAGGCCACTAAGGCCACCCGCTGCCCCGCAGGCCGGTGATCGCTATTTGGGGCGAAAAGGCCCTGATTACATGCTAAGTACCCTATTAACAGTAAAGGACTCACCGCGATGGCCTCCTCAGGTTTTAAAAAGTGAGAGTCATGCCGCGAAGCTATGCCAGCCTCCGATGGGCATAGTGAATGCATCCGCTGCTTGGGGGAATCACACGTTACCCAGAAGTGTTCTCACTGTGCTAAGCTCACAGCCAGGGCCAGGAAAGACAGAGAGATGAGGCTTAAAATGCTCTTGTTTCATAAGGCTCTCCAGCGGAAGTTGCCGTAGAAGCCTCACCCAGAAGGGCCCTCTGGGTTGCATAAGAGGAAGGGCTTGATCCTTGCCGGCGAGTTCAGCGAGCAGGACGAGCGGCACGCAGAGCCCCCAACTGCGAGCTCAGGGAAGTGGCGGCGCGGCAGCGCACGTGGCAGAGGCTGAGCCTCCGATTACACAACAGCCAGCACGCAGGGCGCCGAGAGCGCCAGAGAGGCAAGCGCCGGAATCGGTGGCACTGGCCCCCGCGGCACCAACGGCGCAGGGACACCAGGCACGGAGCCTGCAGGTGCTGGAGGAAACTACCCGCGCGGCACTGCAGCCGAGTGCGGGAAGCGCGGCGCCGACAGCAGGGCTGAGATCCCCTGCAGGGGAAGGGCAAGGCTAAAGCAAAAACCCGGCACCGCAGCCCATCTCCAGACAGGGCTGCGCTGCCTTTAGCACCAAGCCCTCCCCCCGTGATACACATGCCGCACCGAAGGCCTGTGATTCCACCGGCTTACCCAGAACCTCCCTCTCTGTTCCTCCAACCAATGTCACCCCGGGCCCTTGCCCATGCTGCTATGGTTGTCCTCATCATGCTGAACACAGACACCGCAGGCCTACATCCACGGACAGGTCCCCCCCGCTGCTCAATACCCCCGTGTACACTCTCGATCTGGGACGGAAACACAGTTGTCTCAAGGGGAGTTAGTTTTAGAACCCCGGGACTTTCCTTCACAATCCTCCAGCGAGCAAGTGTATCATCGACCACAGGAGCCTGAGAGTTTGAGGGAGGTTCACCCCAGTGGTTCCTCCTCATCCTCCCCAGATGAGGCCATGGTCCCCGGGGATGTCTCCCCCCCCGAGATGACCTTAAACAATTTCAAGAACTATTCAACAGAGTGGCTTTCACGCAAGATATTCAAATGGCAGAGGTGCAGGAGAAACATCACAAACTCCTGAAAAATTTGAGACCCCCGGCTTCATCCAAAATTGCTATTCCGCTGGACGAAGCCATTCTGGAGTCAGCCACTACCATATGGCAGACTCCGGCCTCTATCCCGCCTACGAACAAGAGAGTGGATAAGAAGTATTTCGTCCCGGCAAAGAGCATGGAGTTCCTTTTTAGTCACCCACAACCAAATTCTTTGGTGGTCAAATCGTCCCAGCAGAGGACGAAAGCCTCTCAGTACAAATCGGGGGGATCACACAAAGATGCTAAGAAGTTAGAGCTGTTTGGTAGGAAGGTATATTCCTCCTCTACCTTGCTATTGAGAATGGCAAATTATGCGGTACACCTAGCAAACCACAACTTTGATAATTACTCCAGGCTTACTCCCCTCATGGATTCACTCCCGGAAGACAAGAAGCCAGTGTTAAAGGCGACTGTTCAAGAGGGGTACGCAGAATCGCGGACAGGAGTACAGATTGCCCTGGACGTGGCGGACACGGCGGCACGTTCAGCAGCTACAGCAGTGGTCATGCGTAGAGAATCCTGGCTCCAGACGTCTGGTAGCCCCAGAGACCTGCAGGCGAAGATCGTGGATCTTCCCTTTGATACACAAAAGCTGTTTGCAGACTCCACCGACTTGGTCCTCCATTCCAGTAAGGACTCAAGAGCCACGCTTAGAACCTTGGGCATTTATACTCCCTCATACAGGAAAAAAAAAAAAATTTACCCTCAGCAAAGACGCCACACTTACCAACCACAGCATGCTCAATATCAACGAGGCTTCGACCAGGGGCGCCATCAACAGCAGCAGCAGTACAGAACTCCCAGGCGACGTTCTCAACAAAGCCGTACACCTTCGGGGCAGACCCAAAGGCAACAAGTTTGACGGGTATGTCGGGGGCTGCACTATCAATACCATCGCTCAATGCCACTCTCATCTCGTTCCATCATTGCCTCAGACCGTTCCACTCCCAATGGCAAAAGATCACCACAGACAAATGGGTGCTGGAGATCATAGCCACGGCTTACACGATCCCCTTCCAGTCACTCCCACCGATGAAACCTTCTGCCAGGCCTCACCTCAGAGATGCTGCCCACGAGGCAAGGCTCAAGCAGGAGGTGGATCACCTTATGTTCATAGGGGCGGCGGAAAGAGTGCTGGGAAAATTCCAGGGGAAAGGTTTTTATTCACGCTACTTCCTAACAGAGAAGAAAACAGGAGGCTGGAGGCCCATCTTAGATCTTCGGGGCCTCAACCATTGCTTGCGCAAGCAACGTTTTCGGATGATCACAGTTGCCTCTATACTCACGGCACTGGACGATGGAGACTGGTTTGCAGCCCTCGACTTACAAGATGCTTACTTTCCTATAACAATCCACCCGGCACACAGACGCTTCCTCCGCTTCACGGTCGGCAAGGAGCACTTCCAGTACAGGGTTCTTCCGTTCAGCCTTTTTTCAGCTCCCAGTCTTTACCAAAACCCTGGCAGTGCTGTCAGCCTACCTGCACAGACAGGGGGTGTTTATTTTCCCATATCTGGACGACTGCCTGCTGAAGGGGGCCTCGAAGGCAGAGGTCTTATGCATGATACGCGTCACAGCAGACACGTTTTCTTTGCTGGGCCTAGTTATCAACCTCGCAAAGTCAAAGACCGAACCCACACAAGATATAGAGTTCATAGGGGCACGCCTAAACTCTTTCACAGCCAGAGTATACCCGCCCGATGCCCGCTTCCGCGCCATCAGTGCGCTGGTGCAGGTCATCACATACAGCCCCACGGTGCCAGTCTTAACGTGCCTACAGCTGTTGGGCCACATGGCGGCAGCGACGTTTGTGGTACAGAATGCCAGGTTACACATGCGAAGCCTGCAGCATTGGCTGGCGAGCGTTTACAAACCGGCATCCCATACTGTCCGCAGGGCGGTGTCATCCACGACAGAGGTGCGCATATCCCTGGCATGGTGGGAAAATCCCAAGAATCTGCTAGTGGGGGTGCCCTTTCACCAACCACAAATTTCTATTTTTCTTACTACCGACGCCTCCCGCATAGGATGGGGAGAGCACATCGGCGACAAGGTGACGCAAGGTCTATGGTCCCCTGCGGAACAGACACTGCACATAAACATACTGGAGCTCAGAGCAGTGTTCAATGCGTGCAGACATTTTCAGAAATACCTGCACAGCAAAGTAGTCGGGATCAATACCGACAATACCTCCACTATGTTTTACATCAATCAACAAGGAGGAGCACGATCCCATGCTCTATGTGCGGAAGCAGTCCGATTGTGGAACTGGTGCATCGCCAACAACATAACGTTGAAAGCCTCGTACTTGCCGGGCGCTCATAACGCGAAAGCAGATCAGCTAAGCAGGCGCTTCGCACTCATGCACAAATGGCAGATCCGCTCCCATCTGCTACGGCTCATTTTTCGTACATGGGGGGGTTTCCCCAGATCGATCTGTTTGCCACCCAGTACAACAAGAAGTGTCCCCAATACTGCTCCAGGGCAGGAGTGGGATGGGGGTCCCTGGGGGACGCATTCATGATTTCATGGAGGGGCCCTCTACTTTACGCATTTCCCCCCCCACAGTGCTTATCCACAAGGTTCTGCAGAAAGCCAGAAGGGACAGAGCTCGCATGATACTCATAGTCCCAACTTGGGATCGGCAGCAATGGTTTCCCTTGCTTCTGCGCATGTCGGAGCACCCACCGTTTCCTCTACTGGTGGCGCTGGACTTACTCACGCAGGCTCAGGGGTCCATAGTGCACCCGCACCCTCAGGGTCTGCGTCTGCAAGCATGGTTAATCCATGGCTCAGCTCCTTAGAGAGCATGTGTACGGAGGGAGTACAACAAGTCCTGGAATGTAGCCGAGGGACCTCCACCAGGAGGACTTACAAGCAGAAATGGACTCGATTCACAGCCTGGTGTTCCACCAAGCAGTTAGCTCCCCTTGACGTGCCTATATCTGTAATACTAGAATACTTATTGGACCTCAAAAGAGGTGGGCTTTCTCTATCCTCACTAAAGGTCCACCTCGCCGCTACATCAGCCTTTCGGCATACAGAGGAAGGGCCCACTGTATTCGCCCATCCTATCGTCACAAGGTTCTTGAAGGGGCTGGTAAACCTGTACCCCCCTCGGAAACTGCTTCCACCATCGTGGAGTCTGGACTTGGTGCTCAGCATGCTATCGGGTCCACCTTTCTAACCATTAGCCACAGTTCCCCTCCATCTCCTTACGATGAAAACAACCTTCCTTCTTGCGATTACGTCAGCCCGCAGGGTGAGCGAGCTCGCAGCAGTGATGCCAATGCCGCCCTGCACAGTATTCTCAAAGGAGGCGGTAACCTTAAGGTTGCACCCAGCCTTTGTTCCAAAAGTTTCTTAGGAGTTCCATCTGAACGAACCAACAGTTTTACCCTCGTTTTACCCGAAGCCTCACAGCTCCATCAAGGAGGCACGCCTGCATCTCCTGGATGTGAGGAGGGCGTTGGCCTTCTACATAGGCAGAACTAAGTCCTTCCGGAAAACAGACAGGCTTCTAGTCTCTCTCTTGCTCCCAGGTCAAAAGGAGAAGGTCTCTCTTCACAGAGAATCTCAAAGCACATTGTGTCCTGTATAAAAAGGTGCTACGAGCTTCGAAAGACTCCTTTGCTGGCCCCGCCTAGGGCTCACTCCACCAGGGCGGTGGCGGCATCAACAGCCTTCTTCAAGGGCATCACGTTAAAAGACATCTGTAGAGCGGCGACCTGGTCATCCTATGACACCTTCGCCAAGCATTATGCCCTGCCTTGGGTATTCGAAGAGGATACTGTCTGTCAACAGCAGTCCTCTCGGGGGCAAGCTGCACATGAACCGATTACCCACCTCCTTACTTGGGTTACTGCTGGGTAGTCACCTATTGTGGAGCACCCACGGGGACCACTCGAAGAAGAAAGAGAAGTTACTCACCTGTAGTAACGATGGTTCTTCGAGATGTGTCCCCATGGGTGCTCCACCACCCACCCATCCTCCCCACTTCGGCTCTCTGTCTGGTGTTTTTCAGGAGCATTTGAAGCGGTTGGTCAAGGAACTGGTGGGGACCGGATCGCGCCTGTGGCTGGGGGTGCATGGGGAGTGGCGCGCACCAGCGCATGCGCAATTCAGGAGAAACTGCTGGAAGAGTTCCGATCTGCGGTGCCGGGCGAGCCCGACACCTATTGTGGAGCACCCACGGGGACGCATCTCGAAGAACCATCGTTACTACAGGTGAGTAACTTCTCTTTTCAGGTGCTACAGGACTGCTTTATTCGTTTTTTATAATTAATTCTAGTTCAGTTTTGAAAACATCACACTATTGTTTATGTCTGTTTGAATTTCTGCCATTCTCAGGACTGCTAAGCATTGAACATCTGTGTTAAAATGTATGTGGTAGAAAATGTGGTTTTCTTTGTTCTCCTTTTTTCCCGTGCCTTAGGCATCATTCCATGGAGCAAAGAGTGAGCATACGATCCCCTGACAAGCCAGTCTTGGGGCTTCTCCATGCACAATTTACTGAAATAAGCTATACCAATATCTTTTATGTACATATATTGGTGTCTACAGCAGGGCATTGATCAAACATAGTGTGTAGATGAGCCCTTAGGTTAATTGAGAATTCATCATTCCTGGATATATACAAATGCAAGTCAGACTAAGTGAGTGATTGCACATGTGCTTGGTAGGATTACCATTTAACCTCGAGGTCCATATCTTCCCTTATCCCATACTTAGGAACCCTTAGGTATCAAGCTCACAGCAGATCAAACCCTGAATATTTAAGGGCTATAACCCACCGTCTTGGAATAAGCCAGGGCACAAGTAAGGCTAATTAAGACAATTCCACTGCACCATTTAGAAATGTCTCATACAATTTACAGTTCAATTTTATTTCCAGCCTGAGCTCCAGGTCCTTATCCATTTTGCCCTACTTGGATGTGCTGGGTACTGTGCATCTAGCAAAACAGATTGCCAGGCTCATAAAAATTTTCCGTTAACAATAATGGAATGAAACAGTATAAATACTGGCATGAAGGTCCATAAGGGAAGATATTCATTGCAAGAAGTCTCTTAAGAGCAGTGCAGTAGGCTATTTGCATTGTGTGATGGATACTAACAAGACAGACTTAATTCACAGTATTTTTAGTGCCTGGTCCACAGTCGGATTCACACCCTCTGGGCCTTGTGCACCCAAAAATCCCATTGAAAGCATAATAATAATTATCAATACTTCCCATTCTCATTCAAAGATCTCAAAGGACTTTACCAAAGATGGAAGTGTTTTAGATATTAGATCTCCCAGCACTAGGTCTCCTGTTTTAACCATTAGCCCTTAGGTCTGATAGAAGTTTGGGAGATGCAAGGAATGAAGCTTTAGTCCCACTATCTGTAATCTTCTGTAATCACAGCTTCCCCACCCCCCGAAGGCTCTGTGCCCAGTGCCCACACCCTGGCTGCTCTCCCCTTGAGGCAGCAAGCGGTATGAGTGTGGACAGGAGGACTCCAGCAGAACAGTAGAGGTTGGAGACAAGCAGCGGTTCCCCTATCAAAGCGCCACTTCACTTCAGCCCTTGGCTGTGCCACCATCCCCTGTTCATCCAGAGTTCTCCTCCCAGCACTTGGCACTGCTCTCCACCACCTGTGTCTTTCCTGCTTCACTGAGGCTGCAGGTGAGCTTCTGTTTGTACACGCAAACATTCATAAGTTGGATGTTTGTCATTCAGGGCCTGTGTCTACATTAGTGAGTTTTTCTAACAAAACAGGGGGTTTATCAACAAAACTCGTGGCACAGCCACACGCAGAATGTGTTTTGTCAACAGTGTGTTGACAAAATTCAGCACTTCCACTGACAACCTTCTGCCTCTCCCAGAGGAGGCAAAATACATGTGTCAACAGATTCTGTCAACAAAAAAGCTGTGTGGATGTGCTAGAGGCCTCTTTTGTTGATGGAGAGGTCCTCCATAGTGTCAGCCAGCTGGAGGTGGGAGACGTTCTGTCCACTGCAATCACAGATCTGCTCCCCGCCGCTGGCCACATTTAAAGGTGTAGGGAGCCCCAGAAACCCCATGGCAGGAAGTTGAGTGCATGGCAGCAGAAAGATGATGAGCTGCTGACACCTATGCTGTCGCACCCATGCACTGCAGCTGGATTCAAGCAATAGCTGCCCTCAAAGCTGGAGTGCAGTGATAGGACCCTTGTCATCCCCATGACTCACCATCTCTCCCTCCTCTCTTCCTTACAGCTGCACCATCTGAGGGCTGAGCCAGCCTCGCGAGGGCCAGCCAGCACTCTGCAGGGACCAGAGGCTGACAGTCTGGGCATGGCACCCAGGAGGACCAGCACACCACCACTGCCAGAGTGAGCCCTCAGTCAGAGGGCCCAATGCCACCAAGAGGACAACACTGTGCAGGCCTACACAGCTGCCATGAGGAGGCAGAATGACCTTCTGGAGCAGCAGCTGCAGGAGGACGGGACATGGCAGATGCAGGCCTGGGTCGAACTGCTGTCCCACCTGGCTGCCATCACTGGCATCTTGCAGGACCATTTGGCCCAGGCATCCACCACTGCCACTTCCTCCCTGCCCCTACCTGACATACCCCCCAGGCTTCATGGACTTTGCTCACTGGTTAATGTCTATGGTCGCCACTCTGTTCCCCAGGCTCTTCCTGCTCTGCCAGCCCCTCGTCCCCAAGGCTTCCCCTTCCTCCTCTCCTGCTGAGGCTCCCTCCCCATCCATACCTCCCTGTGCTCCCGGTCCAAATCCCAGCCCTGATGGGGATCTCCTGGCTGGTGCCACTAAGGGTCCTGCTCCACCCTGGTGTCCTGGTCCCCCCACCCCCTTCCAAGACTGAAGGCCCCCCCATCTTAAGCCCCCTCCAAGTTGGAATGCCCTCCTGTTTCAAGCACCCCTCAATGTATATATGTTATGTTCCAGCTTGTAAATAGTTTTTCTTACCAACATTTATTTTGCAAGTTTATCCTGTTTGGTAGTAAATGGTTTATGTTTCCACCACCCCCACATCTCTCATTACTGGGGAGGAGTGGGCGGCAGGGGTCAGGTGGGGACGGTGTTGGGATGTGGGCACATCCTCCCCACTGGGGGTGCCCAGGTGAGGGTCACTGTGGCCCACCAGGGAAGGTCTCCCGTAGATCCTCATGGATCTGCACCCCATCCATGTGGGCTTGGCAAATGGGAGCTGCAAGCAGCAGTAGCCATGTGTGGCATCAACACCCCACCACCACCACCACAGGAGGAAGGCCTCCCCTTTCACTTCCACAATGGTGTGGTGGGCACAGCACACCCTCATAACTTGGGGGACATTGTGCTCCCTGAATTCCAGGTGGGTGAGGAGGCACCTAAATCATGACTTCAGATGGCCGAAGACACACTCCGCCTGCAGCTGGGCCTGGTTGAGGCAGGCATTGAAGAGTTCCTGTGTGGAGTCCAGGTGGTTGGCGTAGGGCCTCATGAGCCAGGGCAGGTGTGGGGTAGGCAGTGTCCACAGGCCAGAGTTGCAGAACACTCGCATGTCTTTTGCCAACCCCACCAACCACTATATATAAATGTCCACGAACCATCCCTGGTGGTAGCCCAGGACCTGCAGCACGATGGAGTAACAGCCCTTTCAGTTTATGTAGTGGGCGGATTGTGGTCTGGGGCATGGAGGGGGCTGAGTATCCCATCAATGGCTCCAAAGCAGTTGAGGAACCCCAGGTCAGCGAAGCTGCCCATGACCATGTCCAGGCCTGTGAGGTAGACAACCCTCTGGAGCGGGTAGGGCCAAGGGGCACTGAGGTGCCATGCTTTGATCCCAGTGGCAGGTCTGTCACACTGGAGAAGGTGGAGGGTGGCTGCGATCAGGGTGATCAGCAGCTTGACCATGTGGAAGTGGGTCCAGTGTGAGCCCAGGGGCTGCTCTAGTCAAACTCTCTCACAGCATGTGTGGGAGTCCTGCAGTAGCTTTGCTGTCCCTCACAGCTAGCCTCAACCTAGGTGGGTGGATGGATGGAGTCCCTTTAAGGGCGTGCCTGGCCAGGGCTCCCGAAAGGGCTTGGCATCCATGAGACCCTGTCTTCTGGGGCTACGGGGCCTGTTCTGTTGAGAAGGTGGCTGGGGTGTTTGGCTGCTTTCTGTCAACAGATTGGAATGCTCGTTTGATCTGCTTTTGTGTGTAGACACAATCTGTTGGCAGAAGTTTTGTTGTGAAATGTCTTCTGACAGACACTTCTCTCAGCAGATCGCTGCAGTGTAGACATGGCCAGGGGAGTGCCTGTGCTTTGTTTTATCCCTTCATAAATCCCTGATGCTTTGAAACAGACACTACTGCAAGGCCACTGAAGAGCAAGACACATCCTAATTATTCTTATTCTTCAGTGTTTGCAGTCGTGTTGCTGTGCTGGTCCCTGAACACCAGCGATACAATATGGGTGAGGTAATATCTTTTATTGGAGCAACTTCCGTTAGTGAAAGAGACTGTGCAGAATTCTTCTTCTTCAACAGCAGAAGAGTTAGTTTCCATGTTCAAATTAGCTGACACAAATATTATGCCACTGCCCTAGCCTACCTAGATATTACAGCAAAAGATTTTCATATGGTCGTTCAACCAGTTTTCCAGCTTTCAGGTGTTTTTGCGATTTTTAGTGAAGTGCTGTCTCTGCCTGGTAGTTTTCTAGTACAGCTGTATAGGAATCACCCTGTTCCTCAGTGTCCGCCTAATGAGATAAGGCTAGTCTTTTTTTGGGGAGAGTTTTTCCATTTATTACTACAGCCAGTTTTCCTTTAAACTATGGAATTCAAGTGCTTCCAGTGTTTGGACTGAAAAAGAAGGCTGGAAAGCTGATTTCTCAGGAGAATGGATGAGCCTCTGAATATCTGTACATTCTCATTCTTTAGGAAAAATTGAGACTAATTTCTGTTCTAGTGAAAAGGAAAGGCTTGTTCTAATTTCCCTTTTGCTTACCAGTAGAGCAAAAATTTGTGTGATAACCATTTTTTTTTTCCTGCTTCTTCATATTATTCAGTCTTTTAATGGAACACAATTCAGGCATAAAGGTAAATAAATTTAGCAACCCCAGAGGAAGTAGAATAATAAGGTTAGGAATAGCAGCAGAAAAAGGCATAGGTGGCATAGACTTGTGAATATTTTGTTTTATAAAAGCAGTGAATTTGTTTGGAACATCTTTTCAACTTATTTAAATTTATTTTTCAGGAACATTCATGCTAACAACTGCTTGTTCATGGGAAAGCTCATAAAGTGCCCCAGTGAATACATACTTGTGTTGGAAGAGGTCACTTCATCATCTTGGCAATTTTTGGGGTGTTATTTTTATTATTATGTATACTGCAGATGCATATTGAGGGGTAGATCAGGATTCTCTTATAAAAATGTAATAATACCTTTCTGGGCCCAAGAGAAATTGCAATCTAAACCCAGTCACAAACATGCATGTAGCCAATGAAGAAATGGAAACAATAGTATGGGGATACAGTGGCCCATTACCCAGTACAAACAGTATACTGGTAGTAAATTGAATAATTTGCCAGAAGTCCAAAGACTAAGTATATTAATGTAAACCATTTGTCTAAAATGTCTGAATAATGAACACACTATTAAAACAGAAATTGTAGATAATTTACACATAGAAAAGGAATTGAATTTTATCAGATTAATTCTTTACTGTGAGTAGTTAATCCAGCTCTAGTTAGCAGACTCAAAGGCATTAGAGAGAGAGATCTTTGAGATGTTAAAGAACTAAATGGGACATTTAAACCTATTTTTAAGCACAAGGACATTGGAGGGTTGAGGAATGAATAAAAAAAATTAGAGCAATAAAAAGAGACAACAAATTGAAGAATATATCTCGTAACAAGTAGCCATTCAAATATAAAGGCAATAGGAAAATAAGATGTAATAAATAATATCTGCCTAACACAATAAGGGTAGATTTTTCAGTAAATAGCATAACAGATAAGTTATTTTGCCTGTTTTAACATTAAATCAGAAATTGTTTCCCCAGAGGCTGCAAAGGGAAAGCTAGACACAATAAAGACATCATATAACTGATTAGAAGAAATTAAATTCACTTAAAGGATCCAAAAATCTTGATTTAGCTGACAGACGGCTGGGACTGTTAATGACATAAGTAACATTAATGAATTTTCAACAGATTTGAAACAAAATTACTAGATTCAGAAGAAATGTTAGTTGATTGAAATGTAGCAAAAATAACTTTATTATTTAAAAAAGATGAAAGACAGAAATTAGAAAATTAGCCACCAGTCTATTTAGCATTTGTTTGTGGGGAAAACTTGGAAACTGTTTGGAAGAGATGTAGTAAAACACCTGGAAATTCTCAGTTTGATTAAGAAGGCATGGTTTCAGATGCAGGAGATCATAGATCATATGTAATTAATCAGTTTAACCCTACTGCTTCCACAAGGGAAAGTCTGTGGTTTCTTAAGTTTTTTTATAGCACTCTATAGCAGATATTAATCACTAAGATATATAGATTAAGGTGATGGTGGTCAGAATATTTCAGTCAAACTTTCTTCTACAGTGAAAAGCGGGAAAAACTGTGAGAAAGAGACTGAAGAATTTTTTCCATTTCTAACAGATGAGTCGAAATAGGTTGCCACATTAAAACAAAACAAAACAAACCCCCCAGCACCTGATGTTTGTGTAATCACATGCACACACATAAGGAAGCTTGTCAAATTGTAAAGTGGAATGAACATGAGATTATGGAATCTAAGCAAATTCGATCTGGAAAAGAGGAAACTTCAAAGTGAACTCTTAGAAACACTTAGAGTTGAGGGGCATTGATAGTTAATAGCAATGCTATTTCTGCTTCTGCTCTCCATCCATTTGTCTTCTCAATTTTGATGATCCTTGAGTTTTATAACTCCCTCTTAGCTGTAGAATGTATTCTCCACACCCCACTGCCTTGTGGGTTATCCTGGGAAGGAGAAAGGCTAAGGGAGTAAACCCTGACAGAAAATCCGGAGTGGAGTCCGAAGGCGGTTCGGTGTCAACTTCTGGCACTGTCCCGGCAACTCCTGCAGCTGAGCTGGTACCAGACGTGGAGGTTATTCTCTCCTTTGGACTATATCAGTAAAGCCGAGAGGGGGACACTGGTGTCTGGGCAGCCCAGAGTCTCCATAACAAATGCCCAGGCTCGCGCCCGGAGAGGTACTCCGGCATCGCTGAACAGCGTTGCATCAACACGGGAGGCAACAGTTACCAGTTATAAGCTCTTGCTCGATTGGCGTAGAGAACGAGCGCCAGGGGTTGCCTTCGACAGTGGGAGGGATCCTCACATCTCACTGGACAGTCACCGCCCGCCTCAAGCTGGGCAGCCCCCAGCCAATAGGGTACTGTCCTGCCACAGTTCACCTGCCTCACTGGGTGCATGAGGCTTAAGGTTCCTGAACCTGACAAGTGACTGAAATTTGGGCACCAGGCAAACCAATAAGAAAATCAACAAGAAAGGAGAAGCATCAACAATTCAAGCTTGCTTGCTGGAATGTGCGGACCATGCTGACCGGCTTGACTGAAGATCTTCAGGCCATCAGTGACACGCGAAAGACCGCTGTCATCAACGAGGAACTGAAGAGGCTCTGAGTTGATATTGCTGCACTGCAAGAGACGCGACTCGCAGATTCAGGATCTCTAAAGGAAAAGGACTACACCTTTTTCTGGCAGGGTAAAGCCCAAGAAGAACCCAGAAAGCATGGTGTTGTCTTTGCTGTCAGAAACACCCTTCTACAAATGGTGGATTTAGTCATGGGCGGATCAGAAAGACTTCTTCGGATCACGCTTCAAACTTGCGCTGGTCCCGTCCACCTGATCAGCGCTTATGCCCCAACCCTGTACGCCACACCAGAAGTAAAAGACAAATTCTACGACGTGCTTAGTGCTGCTGTAGCACAAATACCTGCTCGTGAACAACTGTACATCTTGGGTGACTTCAATGCAAGAGTTGGAGCTGATTGGGCCTCATGGCCTTCCTGCTTAGGACACTTCAGTGTGGGAAAAATTAATGACAATGGACAGCGTCTCCTTGAACTGTGCGCGTACCACAATCTGTGCATCACAAACACATTCTTCCAAACGAAGCCACAGCACAGAGTGTCCTGGAGACACCCACACTCGAAGCACTGGCATCAACTAGATGTGGTCATCACTAGGCGTAATAACCTCAAAAACGTCCTTCTGACATGCAGCTATCATAGTGCTGACTGTGATACAGATCACTCGCTAGTTTGCTCCAAGCTCAAGCTGAGACCCAAGAAGCTGTACCGCTCTAAACCTGCTGGAAGGCCCCGCATTGACGCCAGAAAGACGGCAAACTCAGAGAAAGCTGAAAAGTTCAGAGAGACCCTCCTGGAAAATCTGCGCAGCGGCCCTGGGGGCGTCAATGTGACATCCAAATGGCAACATCTGAGGGATACAGTTTACAACACGGCCCTGTCGGTGTTTGGAAGAAGAGCTAGAAACACGAACAACTGGTTTGAAGCTAACTCCGATGAGATGATTCCAGTCATTGAAAAGAAGCGTGCTGCACTCCTGGAGTACAAACACTCACCGAGCCAGAGTACTCAGCAAGCACTTAGAGAGGCCAGAAGAACAGTACAGCAGACAGCCAGGCGCTGTGCCAACAACCACTGGCTCCAGCTATGCAGCAGCATCCAGACCTGTGCCGACTTTGGTAATCTCAGAGGAATGTACGAGGGTATGAAGAAGGCATTAGGACCCACCCAGAACAAGATGGCACCTCTGAAATCCAAATCTGGTGAAGTCATCGCTGACAAAGCCAAACAGATGGAGTGCTGGGTTGAGCACTACTCCGAGCTGTACTCACGTGAGAACGTTGTGGTTGACGCAGCCCTCGATGCCGTCGAGCTCCTACCAGTAATGGACGAACCGGATCAAGAACCGACTGTGGATGAACTGAAGACAGCCATCGACAGCATTGCAGCAGGAGAGGCCCCTGGTCAGGATGGTATACCACCAGAGGTAATCAAATGTGCCGCGGACACACTCCTGGAACCCCTGCATGAGCTACTGTGCCTGTGCTGGAAAGAGGGTGAGGTTCCACAGGATATGCGTGACACTAACATTGTAACGTTGTATAAGAACAAAGGAGACAGAAGCGACTGCAACACCTACCGTGGAATCTCCCTCCTAAGCGTCACTGGTAAACTGTTCGCTCGCGTCATCCTTGGTAGACTCCAGAAGATTGCTGAGAGGGTGTACCCCGAATCGCAGTGCGGATTCCGCACAGAGAGGTCTACCGTAGACATGGTCTTCTCTCTAAGACAGCTGCAGGAGAAGTGCAGGGAGCAGAGAAAGCCACTCTACATAGCCTTCATCAACTTGACCAAGGCTTTTGACTTGGTCAGCAGGGATGGTCTGTTCAAACTGCTCCACAAGATAGGCTGTCCTCCACGGTTACTCAAGATGATCCAGTCGTTCCACGAAAACATGACAGGAACCATCCAATATGATGGCGCATTATCGGATGCTTTCAGAATCAGGAGCGGCATCAAACAAGGATGCGTGCTTGCTCCGACATTGTTTGGGATCTTCTTCGCACTCCTCCTGAAGCATGCTGTTGGATCTTCAACAGAGGGCATCTTGCTGCACACAAGATCTGATGGGAAACTGTTTAACTTTGCAAGGCTGAAAGCTAAGTCTAAGGTGTGAGAAGTCCTCATCAGAGACATGCTGTTCGCAGACGATGCTGCTGTAGTGTCTCACACAGAAGACCAGCTTCAAAAACTGCTGGATCGGTTCTCCAAAGCGTACAAGGACTTTGGGCTTACCATCAGCCTAAAGAAGACGAATGCACTCTGTCAGGATGTTGCTGAATCCCCATCAATCAGCATTGACAACTATACGTTAGAGGTCCTCCACGAGTTCGTTTATCTCGGGTCCACCATCACTGACACCCTGTCGTTGGACACTGAGCTAAATAGGAGGATCGGAAAAGCGGCCACAACTCTGTCCAGACTCAGCAAGAGAGTGTGGAATAACAACAAGCTGTACACTCACACCAAAATGCAAGTCTACAGAGCCTGCATCCTCAGCACCCTCCTTTATGGCAGCGAGACTTGGACCCTATATGCCCGCCAGGAAAAGAGGCTGAACGTCTTCCACTTGTGCTGCCTCAGGCGCATCCTTGGAATATCATGGAAGGACAGAGTGACCAACACTGCTGTCCTCGAGCAAGCTGGAATCCCAACCATGCACACCCTCCTCAGGCAGCGTCGACTCCGCTGGCTTGGCCACGTCCACAAGATGAACGATGGAAGGATTCCAAAAGACATCCTGTATGGTGAGCTAGCCTCTGGCAAAAGACCTCCCGGACGCCCCCAGTTGCATTACAAAGATGTCTGCAAGAGAGACCTCAGAGAGGTAGACATCGAGCTGGACAACTGGGAAGAACTAGCAGACGACCGCAGCAGATGGAGGCAGGGGTTACACAAGTGCCTTCAGAAGGGCGAGTTGAAGATCAGACAGCTAGCAGAGGAGAAGCGAGTGCACAGAAAGCACAATAAGGACTTGCCAGACACCCACTACATCTGCAAGAGATGCAGCAAGGACTGTCACTCTCGTGTGGGTCTTTATAGTCACAGTAGACGCTGTAAATGAAGTTCTCAATTGAAACTTTAAAGGGCATGATCCATAGTCTATGCAGACTGAAGGATGCCTACTACTACTACTCTTAGCTGCAGCATTTCTTTGGGGGGGGCGGAAACAAAGGTATTAATTAGTGGAGAAAGAAGCTAAATAACAGTGTGAATGAGTAATAGAAACATCAACATTTTTCTGCCAGTGAAATATGGGAAAATGGGTTGTATTTCAACAGCTAGAAAATCAAGGCACGTTAATCAGGAAGATGTTTTCTTGGTCCCACAATGTCTAATCCATAGGGCTAGAAGCCACCCTGCAGAGTTAGGCAGCTTGTTAGGTATACCCTTCCAGAGAGAACTAGAGATATTCAGATGTGGGTAAATAAAAATACTAGAAACCTTTGCTAGGAGTTCAAAAGCAGAAAGCTTTTGCCTGCTTTCTGAGACCAGAGAGTTCAGCAGAAGTCTAATATTTAATCACTCCAAGGAAATAAAGTCTTGGTAGGAGCTCAAGCAGTTCTGGGAAGAGAACCTGGAGAAGATGGTCTCCTGTGGATCATCTTATTCCAGCATGATGAAAAAGGATGGCAATCAGAAATTTTTCAGGACTACTTTATACTGTTATAATTTATAATAAAATGTATTCCCAGTGTAAGCCTTCTGCCTGCTACCCAAATTGAATAAAGTGGGAGCCAAGCCTGTAAGATTCTAGGTGGTTCAGGCATAGCAACTTCAAATCCTTTGTTTCAGGGAGATAAAATAAACACTTGAGCCCACTTGGATGAACCTACATGCAGTTGTGCCTGTCCTAGGGTGAAGTAGACCTGTCAACAGAAAAGCACAAAGCTCTGGTCTGTGCTGAGTCAAATGACCAGGGATCCTGTTAGCAGGAACCTAAAGCTTGTACATCCTGTAAATGGGACTGGCAGAGCACCTTGGCCAGATTGCATTGAGACAGCAGCCCAGGAAAATATTTGTGAACTAAGATTAATGGGATATCAGTGACAAACACAGGAATAATACGACCTAGTTTTTAGCATCAAAAAGCATCATGTTTCACCTGTAGAACTAAATGTGCTTTACAAAGGAGATTTTCATTCTTATTTTCAGATGGCAAAACTGAATCACAAAGAGGTGCAATGAGCAGCAGGCAAGAAATATAGTCAGGACTAGAGGCCAAGTCTCTTGATCCTTCAATGGATTTTGACCATTAACCTACTATAGAGGGATGTCATGGCAGGTGGATAGTTGTGTATGGCTCTGAATAACTCATATGCATTAAACAAGTGAAATAAAAGCTCAAAGCCATTTCTTGGGTCTGTCTTAAACAAACTACTCCAATTTGAGATCCTAATTTAGACACCTAATCTACCATTTCTAGACTGATGATT
Organism: Carettochelys insculpta; assembly: GCF_033958435.1. Classification (NCBI taxonomy): domain Eukaryota; kingdom Metazoa; phylum Chordata; order Testudines; family Carettochelyidae; genus Carettochelys; species Carettochelys insculpta. The sequence continues at coordinate 29,760,794 of NC_134144.1, forward strand.
CTACAAAACACAGATATATTTGTTCTGAAGAATATGGTAACATTCCAGACATTGAGAATTTCTCATGAACTACTCCTCCTCCCATTCATGCTTATTAGGGACCATCTACTATCAGTTTGGAGATTTAATAACATGATACATACAACAATTGCTTACATGGAAAAGTATTGTTGAGAAAATATATAATGCATTTTAGGTCCTTTTAATGTAATTTAACATGTGAAAATGAAAAGAATGACTGATCTTCCAGGGAAGATCTGTGAATCAGTTTGGAAACTAATATTCTATATTTCAGCAAATATTTGTCCCTGGAAGAGCTGTTGGTGAAATTAATTTCTTTTAAGGTGAAAGACCCTCAAATAACCAGACTTTAGACATTTTCAACTTAAAATTAGTCCAGTGCCATGTGGAATGCACCTTTTCAAGAGAGCTAATTCTGCATTCTGCCATGAAATCAGTTCTTCTCTTTTGTATGGTGAGGTAGTGAAGATAGTTCTCTAGCATTTTTCTTACTATTGGTCTATAATTATTGACCTGTTACCATTGGAAGCAGTAGTTTATATTAGGTTCTGAACGCCCCAACCTGGATTAAGAATGAGCAGAGACTAGAAATTCTGATGAAATTGTGTCTTAATTTATACCACCTCTCTCTCCCTGTCTGCAGAACACAGATTTTATTTAAGAAAACACAGTTATTGTTTGTCTAAAACAAGGGTGTCTAACCTTTTTTCATCAGAAGCCACAATTTTTTACATGTTTTGGGGGCCAAACACAAAATAGCTCCAACCCCACAGCTTAAACCCCTTGCAGCACCAAACCACCTTCCCTGGCCCCAGGCTCAGACCCCCCTGCAGCCTCAACCACCCCCTGGCAGCCTTGCCCCCAGCCTTAAATCTCACAGCACCAAACAGTCCTCCGGCCCCAGCCTTAAACTTCCCCTGCAGCTCCAAACCAGCCTTAGACCCCCATAGCTCCAAACCACCGCTGCCCCATCTTTAAACTCCTTGCAGCCGCAAACTACCTCCTGCCTGAGCCTTAAACCCCCTGCAGCCCCAAACTACCCCCACCTGAGCCTTAAACCCTCTGCAGCCCCAATCTACCCACAGCCTTAGACCCGCCCTGCATGCCAAACCATCCCTCACCCACACCCAGGCTTATCCCCACTGCCAGCCCCAACCCCCACCTCAAACTCAGGATTAATTTACCCAGGAGATCTGCATGCTGGGGAGGCTCCACGCTCTGGCTGCCGGAGCTCTGCCTCAGGCCCTGCACCCCAGCTGGGGCTCTTGCCCCAGGGCCAGCAGCTGCTGGGGCTCTGCTGCAGGCCCTGTGCTCCAGCAGCCAGTCCCATGGCAGCCAGCCTTTTTAAAAATGGCACTGCCGATGGCTCTGCAGGCTGGATAAAAAGGCTCAATGGGCTGGATTCAGGCCTGCGGGCTGCCTATTAGACACCCCTGGTCTAAAATATTTAGATGAGACTTTGTGGTTTCATAGAATACTAGTGCTAGAAGGGACCTCGAGAGGTCATCACATCCGGTTCCATGCCCTCTTGGCAGGAACAAGCACCATCTAGATCATCCCTTCAAGCTCTTGAAGAGGAAGTGACTTTAGACTCCATACTTAAAAGGGCAGATTAGTCCAAATCTTGAAAAAGGCCTGCCAGAAACTGTAAGTGAACCTGTCAATCCTTCTCACAAAGTGAGCTGTAAACAAGGTATGGTGTAAAGTTTGATTTTCTAGAACTAGAATTACAATTTTCCAAGAGCTCAGACTGATGAGGTGTTATTCAATCAGTGTTGAATTGTTTTTTCTTTTCTACTGAGTAGCAAACAAATGGAGTAAGCATTGCAATGCTTCCTCCATCATTTAAAATCATGTTCTCCACAAGGCAGGTAGCCTAAATATTTGCTGTTTAATTTGTATTCAAAGTCTAACACTTTGGTGTCATTTATAACACCCTGACTTGTATGAAATACTTGTAAAATTGCTGTTTTCTGGGACTTGTCATCCACCTTTTCTCTCTCTAACAGTGGAATGGAGAACCTTATTATTTTGCACAATTCACAGTAGTTTTCTCAAGCCAGAAACTAGTGAGCTCCTGAACACCTAATGCAATGAAAAAAAAAAAAAAAACCACCACCAATCTGAAAATAGAAGGTGAGGGAAAAGGAAATGTGGTATTTCAATTTGTGTCTTTTCAGAGCTCTTTTATTTCTGTGACAGAGTTCCAGTGCTTTTTGGCGTGGAAATGTTAGGCACTGGGTCTGTAACCTCTCAAACTACCAAGGAAAAAATATACTGCAACGGATTATTTCCTATGTAGATTTTCCTCTTCCTCTGTTTGAGTAATCTTTGAAGCATCTGCTGCATCATTTGTCTTGTATGTGGGCCACTTTGCTATACCTTTAGAAACTCTTTGCCACTACCATGGATGTTTTTGGATGCTTTGGCAGATCAGCCACTCATGTTCTTTTTGTGTTAGTTTTATGGCAGTACTTTGAGTTTGCAACGGAGGACTGAGACCCTGCAAAACTAATCCATTCAAATTGTGACTTGCTTTGTGTGTAGGTAACTGAGGCTGATCTATATAGATTTCCCAGCTACTCTCACTTGAGCCAGGAAGGAAAAGAATTTAAACTCATATATCTGCACACCACACACACCCTTTTCCTCTCTGCAATTGTAGGGTTTATGAAATAGAAGACTGAATCTATCATAGCTGGAATCTAATATGAAAAATTAAGGGGGCCCACCTGGATGAGAAGCCCACCTTTCTCTTCCTCTGAATTGTTTGATTTCTACTAAGCTATGCTCACTGTACTTAATGAATGGCTCCATTTTTCATATCAGCCTCCAGCTAACAGGTGTCTTCCTTATTAGTCCAGCTGGAATAGCCACATATATGGGATAAAATCAGCAATAGCTTTTTCTTTTTAAAACCCACCCAAAACTTCTCTGGTTTATAGAAGGACAGGGAGGGAGAAGAGATAGTGTTTCCCACTACCAGGCAAAACAGAGCATCTCAGCAATGCTACCCTAGGCGAACCCAAAGACTAGGCCCTATAGGGCTGTAACTAAGTCTACAGCTGCTGGAGTCACCTGATGCAAAAGTCAATCTCCCTCTCTCATTCTTTTTTTTAGTCTTCAGGGATTCAAAACAGAGAAAACCCTTGAAATATTATTTACCTGTGCCTGATGCCTCCCTGAATCCATGGACAGTCCGAAACAGAAGCTCCAAGAAGTGTGAATTGCCCAATGAGTCTGAATACTTGCTCTAAGGAAATATGGTCAGGGCCTGAGAGAGACTAACTGGTATATTTAGGCACATAATTGTCATTTTTTCACTTGAGTAACAGAGCGGTAGCCATGTTAGTCTGTAGTCTAACAAAACTATACTATACTAGCATACTGTATACTAGAACAGGATGCTAAAGTCTGAAAGGCCATAGGTGAGAGGCCTATTCTGTCCTATAGACAACCTCCTAATGAAAATTCTCACTAGCAACCACAGGCCATACTGCAGTATTACTAATCTTGGAATTTTTCCTTGAAGCAAACCTGCTGCCAACTTTGTCCACATATTTATTCCGGAGATATCATCACTGGATCTAACCAAGTTAATTACAAGATCAGGAGCTCTTGCTCCTGTACCTCAACCAATGTTATATATGCCATCATACACCAGCAATGCCCCTCTACTACGTACACTGGGCAAACACTTTGCAAAGAATGAATAGGCACAGAGCAGACATTAGGAATCTGCATATACATAAACCTGTCAATGAGCATTTCAATGGCATGGACCATTCTGTTAAAGATCTGAGACTATGTGTCCTACAACAAAGAGACTTTAACAGCAGATTACAAAGGAAGATGTGTGAACTGGAGTTCATGCTCAAATTCGATACATTAACACTTGGTCTCAATAGACATAGCAGTTACCTTGCACGTTACAAGGATGGAACAGTAAGAGAGAAAGCCCTGCTAGTCTATATACTATCAAAACAAAAAAGCAGTAAAGTAGCACTTTAAAGACTAACAAAATAATAATCCAAACGGCTAAATGTAGTGCCTTGCATGTTGAATAGTAACAGAGAGAAAGCCCTGCTAGTTTTGTTGGTCTTATTTTGTTGGTCTTTAAAGTGCTACTTTACTGCTTTTTTGTTTTGATTACAAGGACTGTTTCCCTTCCTTTGGTATTTGTAATGATCACAGGCAAGACAATTGGTATCTCTTGACGTTCCCCTACCCCTTCAGTTCCATGTATCTGAGTTGTCAGTTTGCCTCTCTCTTCTTTTTTACCTCTGTGCTATATAACTGTCAGTCTGCACTGGAAATCCTATCGGTCTGAAGAAGTCGGTCTGTCCCAGGAACCTCATAGCCTGATAAACTACTTTATCCGTCTTCTAAAGCGCTACAGGCCAACAGCTGCAGTTACCGAGGGCAGCAAAATTATGAGAAGTCTGATCGGCTTCTGGCCTAGAGGACTCTAAACACAACCATGAAACTGACCATTCCCGCCAGTTTCATCCGCCTCCTTGAGAAAGGAGCTGACAGCTGCAGCGTGCCCTTGCACCGAGAGCCTGCAGGCAGGGCAGCCCCGCAGCTCCTCTGCCTTAGGGAAGTTGTCCTCGGGGGCAAACGCCACCACTTGCAGGGCGCTAAAACTCGATAGATTAGGCCAGTGGCGCCACGTGCACAAGCGCAAAGTCGCTGCAGACACCCCGGTGCCCCTTCCCGCGCGCGCCCACGGGCGGGGTACGGCACACGTGTGAGCGCGCGAGGGGCCGGGGCAGCCACACCCTCTCCACAGGTAGGTCCCACTGAGTCGGGGCGCGCCCTCGCGCCCGTTCACCTGCGGGGAGCACTTGCGCGCCCACGCCCGTCTCACCTGGGCGGGGGTGGGGTGGCCGCTCGCCCGCCCGCCTCGGGGCAGCCTCGACGCATGCGCCGGCGATAGCCGGTAGCCGCTCCAGCGCGGAGCAAGTGGGACGCGCCGCTTGATGGGGCTGCCGCTGAGCTCCGCGCGCGCTGGAGGAGCTGCAGCCCGGCGCGCGGGCAGGGTGAGAGCGGAGCTGACCTGCGGGCGGGCCTGTGCCGGGGGTGGGCTGGGAACACCGCCCCGGCGCGCGCCCGGCTTTGAGTGCCTGGCTCGTGGCGCTGCCGGCGGGGCGCTGCTCGGGTTCCAGCGCCTAGCGGCGCGGTGCGGTCCGGTCCGGTCCGGTCCCTGCCCTCCGGCCGGCTAGCTGGCCGGTCCCGTGTGCTGTAACCGCGCTGCTTCCCCGGGGCCGGGGCTTTCCGTTCGTGCGGCAGCCGCCGGTGGGTTGCTAGAAAGTATAACCCGCGTCGCTAACTAGGTCAGTCTCTAGTCAGGAGCGAGGTTTGCAGCATAGTGTTTCTAGGCTCCTCAAGGGAGGCGCCGGGGGGCTTGTTATTTCTTAGCCCTTCGCTTTGCTTGGCGGTTAGTTCTCTTCCCCTGCGTTTTGGGTGGGAGTTCGGTCTAGTGCCACCAGCCCAGCTTGGCTGTCTCTATGGAGCCTGGAGGGTTTTGGAAAGGCAAATCGCCCAAGCCGAAGAGGCATTAACCTACTTTAAGGACTCATCCATGATGATCTAATTGCACGGCATAGATGTAAATACTTGGCGTTGCAGGCTGTTTGAGGACAAGGCTTCAAATACTGTAGGTATGATTGCCAAATGATGGCCGATGGAAAATGCTCCATTTGGAATTCTGGGGGTTTTATGTTCTTAGGTTTACAAAGCTTGTCAAGCTATTTCTCTCTTTGCCTGCAACCCCGGAGCTGAAAATCACAAAGTAGCCAGAACATAAACTTTGAAAGCTAAGACTATAAAGCCACTAGTCGCAAAGTCTAGCACTTGCATTTACAATTGATTACTTAATTTGTAGATGTGTGTAATATACTTGGCAGTAGTTTCTCTGTGACCTGTCTATAGGTATATGTTCATATGTGTATGCATAACCATAGTTACTCTAGTAACAGAGAGTGAGCCGTGCTAGTCTATACACTATGAAAACAAAAAGCAGTCAAGTAGCACTTTAAAGACTAGCAAAATAGTTTATTAGGTGAGCTTCTGCGGGTCTGTCTCACGAAAGGTCACCTAATAAACTATTTTGCTAGTCTTTAAAGTGCTACTTGACTGCTTTTTGTTTTCATAGTTACTCTGTGCATCAGTGTCTGAGCAACATGAAAAATGTTTTTAATGTTGACGGCTCCCATTTTGGGAAAAGAAACCTTGCTTACTGTCACACTGGTGAGATGTTTCTTGAATGTGCAAGCTGTTAGCTCTTGAAAATCATGCTTCAGTAGAAAAGCTTGTCTGTATTAAAGAATACTATTCTTCAAAAATGTGGAAGCAGCCAAAATTGTATAAAAGGACTTCAAAACTAATACAGCTACTTACTGTATTACAGGTGGGAAGGTGGAAATTGCCTTGTGTGATGAGTCTTATTCTGGTAATCTATTTGTAGTATTTAGTGAGGAACTTGTTTAAAAATACCCAGTGGATAATTTTAGAAGTGTATGTTCCTACTAAAAAATCTAATAGATGTCTGTCTTATTATTATTTTTTGATGCTGCATCAGTGGTTTAGTTCTACAAATAGCAAAAGGTGGATCAAAATAAGTGCTCTAACATTAAAAAGACCATACATATTTTAGTACCAGATTGAATAACAGTATGAAAAGTGATCTACCTTTTAGTTAAAATTAATGGTCAACAAAGAAACTTTAACCATAAGAGATGTGTATGAACCACCGCCTGTCAATGTGTGGTGGACTGACATCCCAGCATCAGTTATGCAAAGAAGGAAGAGCAGCATCCTGATGAGGAATACACATTTCTCAGAAGATAAAGGGTGCAGCCCCTAGATCCCTATTTGGGGTTCCTGCTGTTCGAGGGAGTCTCTTCTAGTGAGTGTGCAGTTATAGCTCTTCCCTCGCTCAACTCTGACTGCTGAAAGATAGAAAAAGTTCCCTCTCTCTCTCTCTCTCATGTACCACAGGGCTTTTGGAGGAAGGGGTGTCTACTATATTACTGCTCCTTCAACTATCTTATTGCTTCTTCAGTCTCCTGGCTATTACGCTGCTCTTTGGAAAGGAAGTGTATTTTCTGTTTTCCCCCTCACCAAGTCTGTTGGTTACTGAGGAAGATGGTTATGCTATGGTGTGAGGTAAAGAGGATTTCTGCCTCTCTGCCCCATGTCCGTTTGGCGCCTTGGTGACTCCTTTCCCCCATGAATTGCTCTGGTACATAATGCTGGTTAATCTGCTCAACATCTGCAGTATGAGATCTGTGACACACACACACACACACACACACACCCACCCCTCCTAGAACTGGAAGGGACCTTGGGAGGTCATCTAGCCCAGTCCCCTGCCCTCTTGGCAGGACCAAGCACCATCTCTGACATCTGTTTTCCCTAGTCCCTAAATGGCCTCCACGAAGATTAAACTCATAACCCTGGGTTTAGCAGGCCAATGCTCAACCCACTGAGCTATTGTTAATTTTACTTCTGTCTGCAGGATTCTGGAATTGTGGTGGTCAATAGTATATTATCAGCTTCATTCTTGTGTTGCTTTTTTAACTTCTTGTTTAACTCTTTGAATATCATGGGCTATTTAATATAACTACCCTTTTGGGAACTACCTTAAATTGTATTTCTCAATGCTCTCCCTACACTTTTTCTGTGGCAAACGATAGCTGGTAAATGGAAAAGTAACATTAGAAATAGGGTAGTATTTAAGAAGCAAAATAACAAACTGTCTAATGTGATGGTGGTAGCTGCTTGATTCTGTCCTGTTGTGTCTGCTGTGCTTTCTCCGTCAGAATGGAAGAACTTGTGCAGGCCCCAATGCAGTGGTGTCCAGTAGGAATTCCAAGATTGCCACAGTTGTGGTAGTCGTCCTTCAATGTTCAGCATAGCGCCCCCCACTCTAAAGTGCCTTCCCCCTCCCCCCAGAGCCAGGCTCCTCTAGCTCCCCCTGCCCACCCGTTCTGTTTAAATGCCAGTGACTCACCAGAGACTCCGATGGGGCCACTACTGCTGCTGCCACCATGCACTTCTCCCACTAAGCATCAGGGTGCATGCATGGAGCAGGCAGATGGCGCTCCTTGCATGTGGCTCATGGAGAAGCTGCGTTTAAACGCTCCAAGAACTGCATGCAGCTCCCGAGCCAGGTTCGCCACACCACTGCGTTCTGTTTACTGTGAGTGGTGAATGCTTTGAGCTTTTCAATGGGCTGCTTCCCTTTATTTTTCTGTTGCAGGTGTTACCTCTCTGGTTTTGGTGGCATCCTCAGATTTAATCACAGCTGAATTTCTGCCAAAGACAGAACTGCAGTTCTGAAGCAGCCACACAAAGAAGCTTGTTTTAGTGAGTTTAATTTGTTTTAGGTTTTTAAAATGCTTGTTGAAATGGTCAGTCCAAGGCTGAGCTACAGTTAGTCACATGTTGCAGCAGTAATAGCTCAGTGGTTACAGGATTGTCCTTGTAAATCCAGGGTTGTGAGTTCAGTCCTTAAGGGGCCTTTTGAACACTCTGGGGCATGTTAAATTTTTGGGGGGCTCTAAAGAGGATGGAGACAGGATGCTGTCAGGAGTGACGGATGGCAGAACCAAGGCGCAATGGTCTGAAGTTACAGTGGGAGAGGTGTAGTTTGGATGTTAGGAAAAACTATTTCACCAGGGTGGGGTAATGAAGCACTGGAATGAATTACATAGAGAGGTGGTGGAATCTCCATCCCTAGAGGTTTTTAAGTCCCTGCTTGACAAAGTCCTGGCTGGGATGATTTAGTTAGGTTTGATCCTGCTTTAGGCAGGCAGCTGGTCTAGATGACCTCCTAAGTTCACTTCCAGCCCTAGGATTCTATGATCTGTCAGACCATTGTAAGAGAAGCAGTGCTGTGGGCTGCCAGTGGTTTGAGCCATTCAGTTAGAGCATTGCTGCCTGCAGAGTTGGAGGACTTGTGAAATAAGTAATATTAATGCCTTTTACATATAGTCAGTTGGAACTGAGTTCTGAATCCTGAAGAACTTGTCAGCCTGTATAATTGATGTTCACTGGAAGGATATACTTTAAGTTGCAAAGATCAGAGTTCATATTTATTCAGGAGAAAAGATGGTTTCTCAGTCTGATTCTGATTGCTCTTTATTACCTTTGCCATACTTTTTTTAATGTAATATTGGGGGTTTAAATATAAAGACTTTTGAACCAGCAGTGGTGAAAGTTACAATGGAAACACATACTTTGCACTTTATTCAAGAGGATCAAAGCATTTAAACAACAATTTACCCATAATGCTATGAGTGTTATTCCTGTTTCGTAAACTGAGGCACAGAGAGATTTTACTTGACCCGAGTCATGCAGAAAACTACTGGGAGCAAATATTTTACCAGCAAAATATTAAATGTATAATAGCTAAAGTTCATCTTATATCTATGATTATCAGTTTCATCCATGACTATTGAGTTAGTGTTCCCACTGTGTTGTCAGAATGCACAGAAGGTTGAAAGAATTATAATACATTTGTTCATGTGTGCAGTCATAAAGCTAGTATACCACCAGCTGTACACATAAGTAGGTTTTGACCACAGGCTTTGCTTTCTTAAACTTGTGAATGTAAACCAAATATTTGCAAAATGACCCACAGTTTTCTATTCTTATTTTATCTGCCAATGAAAAATGCACAAAGATTGCCTTGATCTGTGTAATGTTGGCTTTTTTTTTCCTTTTTGAGACAGGCTTGGTTTAAACTAAATGGAATAGGGTCTCAATATGAGTTTGGTTCTATTTTGAAAACATCATGGTAAATATTTAACAGTATCAACACAAGACATTCCCTTAAAAATAAAGTCCTCAGTATTTGGACTCTTGAGAAACATCTCTTTAACAGAAAATAATTGGTTTGCTTATAAAGTCTTAACATAAAAGAGATCGTGATAAGGTATTTAGCAAAATACTGGGTAATGTATGTTTTCCAAAGTATAAAGATACAACCTAATCATATAACCACACTGTTTCTTTCCTTACTGCCAAAAGGGCTTAAAATAATGTTTAACATTACAATGCATATATGTATGCAAGGTATGTTGTATATTGGATGCTTATTTATCAAGAATGTTGATGATGTTGTTTAACCATTTTATATGGTCACACAAAACTGAATATTTTAGGCTGTTTAATGCTAGGAAGTTTTAATGGTCTTGCTCTGCTCACAAATATTTCTGTGCCCTGCAATGCATCATAGCGTATTAGACAATGAAATATGTGAAAGATGAATGAAATATATCCATTAATTTTAGATGTTTGCTCATCATATTTTTCTCCTAATTCTTTTTAATCTCTAAAATATGATAGCATACAGTTTTAACACAGATGTTACACATTCTGCATGGAACTGTGACAATTCTGGTGTATTAGCTGAAACTGACATCACCGTCTATAAACAATGTATTAATTGACATGTTAAAAATGCATTAGAGAACCTGAGCTGCTGAGGTTTGTGGAAACAGAAGCCTGGTAAGCTAATCTAAGTATATCAGTGCAGTTCAAACCTTCACTTACCATTATTGGTAATGTACACATTATTGTTAACTGCCAAGCAGGTTTTGTAAGTGGCAAGTATTATTAATTATTTGACAGGCTGTGACTGCCCAATAGTCTTTCAATCACTTAGACTATATTCAGTTGACTGACATAAACAAATACTTCACAATTATTTTTAAAGTGAAATAATACTGCTTTTATTTGCAGAAAAAATATAAAATGATGGTATCTTTTGGAAACAAGAAGTCCTGTGGAACCTTATAGATTAACAGATATTTTGGAGCACAAGCTTTCGTGGGCAAAGACCCACTTTGTGAGATGCGTGAGTGACGGGTGTTTCAGAGGAGGATTTAAAGAGGGGGGAGGGATCTCAGGAAAGGGGAGGGCCAGAACTGACAAGGTCTGTTCAGTCAGGGTGGATATGTCCCATTATCGGCAGTTAATGTGGAGTTGTGAACATCCAGAGCAGAGACACAGCTTTTGTAATGGGCCAACCACTCTGTTCAATCCTTGGTTGGTGGAGTCAAATTTGCAAATGAATTGCAGCTCTGAAATTTCTTTGCATTTTATTTTTGAATTTTTTTTTTGTTGTAGGACTGATACTTTTAAAGCTGTTACTGAATGTCCAGGGAGATTGAAGTGTTCTCCCACAGGTTTTTGTACGTTACTGTTCCTGGGCTATAGCTACACTAGCCCTGCTCTTTTGAAAGGGGGATGCTAATGAGGCACTGCAATGAATATGCAGCTCCTCGTTAGCATAATGGCAGCCGCAGCACTTCGGAAGTGCTGTTTTTTGATCGTGCGGGCTCATCTACATGGGGGTCCTTTTTGAAAGGATCCAGCACACCTTGAAATCCCCTAATTCCTATTTGGGATTTAAGGGGATTTCGAAGTGTGTGGAGTCCTTTCGAAAAGGACCCTGTGTAGGTGAGCCATGTGCAATTGAAAGCGGCACTTCTGAAGTGCCATGATCGCCATTATGCTAATGAGGTGCTGCATATCCCAAAGTGTCTCATTAGCACACCCCTTTCAAAAGACGGGGGGCTAGTGTGGACATAGCCCTGATGTCTGATTCATGTCCATTTATTCTGTTATGTAGACACTGTCGAGTTTGGCCAATGTAAATTGCAGTGGGGCATTGCTGGCACATGATGGCATGTATTATATTCGTAGACATGCAGGTGAAAGAGCCCGTGATGGTGTGGTTGATGTGGTTAGGTCCTGTGATATCGCTGGTGTAGATGTGTGAGTAGAGTTGGCACTGAGGTTTGTTGCAGGGGTTGGTTCCAGGTTTAGAGTTACTGTGGTGTGGTTTATAGTTGCTGGTGAGAATTTGTTCAAGGTTGGCAAGCTGTCTGTAGGCAAGGACAGGCCTGCCTCCCAAGGTCTGTGAGAGTGAAGGATCGTTATCTAGGATGGGTTGCGGATCACTGATGATGCACTGGAGAGGCTTTAGCTGGGAGCTGTATGTGATGGCCAGTGGTTTCCTTGTGAGGCCTGTTTTTGTAGCAGGTGGCTTCTGGGTACATGTCTGGCTCTGTCAGTCTGTTTCTTCACTTCCTTAGGTGGGTATTGTAGTTTCAGGGAAGCTTGGCCAAAGATCTTGTAGATGTTTCTCTGTCTCAGGGATTGGAGCAAATGCAGTTGTATCTTAGTGCTTGTCAACTAGAATAAATGGACACAAATCAGACACCAGGAACAGTAATAAACAAAACCTGTAGGAGAACACGTCGGTCTCCCTGGACACTCAGTAACAACTTTAAAAGTAGCAGTCCTGCAAAAAGAAAAGTTCAAAAATAAAATGCAAGGAGAGATTTCAGAGGTGCAATTCATTTGCAAATTTGACTCCATCAACCAAGGACTGAACAGAGACTGGGAGTGGTTGGCCCATTACAAAAGCAGTTTCTCTGCTCTTGATGTTCACACCTCCACATTGGTAACTGACAATGGGCCACATCCCCCCCCCCCCCCCCCGATTGAACTGACTTGATTTCTCCTCTCTTGATGTTCACAACTCCACATTAACTGCTGATAATGGTCCATGTCCACCCTGACTGAACAGACCTTGTCAGCTCTGGCCTGCCCTTTACTGGGACCCCCCAACTCATGCATCTGACAAAAAAGGTCTTTGCCCATGAAAGCTTATGCTCCAAAATATCTGTTAGTCTATGAGGTTCTACAGGACTTCTTGTTGTTCTCGAAGATACTGACTAACTCAGCTACCTCTCTGATATCTTTTGGATATCATTATTTCATTAACTTAAAACATCATCTCTTTTTGGACTTGCAGTAAAAAGATTTTAGGATAATCTTTGTGTACACACACATGCTTGTAAAAATACTTTGCCTGTAGTATCTTTTAAGTAAATATCTCCTAGTAATTTAGGGGCAGTAACATTAGAGAGCGTGATGAGGTTGTGTTAATTTTACCTGTATCTGGAATTCAGCCACATTAGTGGCCGAACAACATACCTGTAGAACAAGAGCTAGACTGCTGGTCTGGGGGCTCATAACCAATGTTCCTTTGAGCTGAGCGCTTGGGGGCTGCCCAGGAGAAATTTATGTGCTGCTCAACTCATGAGCAGTGCACTCCAAGCCACGTACAGTGTGCAACATGTTCCTATTGGTGGTGCACATTTAGACATGCCTCGGTGCACATAATAAAACTTATTCTGCCTGTGGGTGGGAGAACGGTGCCCACAACTTCCCATATGCTTTCAGTTTTTGGAAAGTTGTTATGAAGAATAATCTCAGCTTTATTACAGTAATGTCCAAAATTTTCAATTTTTAGTAGGTTCCTTTAACTCTAAATTTCATTATTGAAATAATGGTAGATTATTATTGGCTATCTTTCAGTTAGTGGGAGGTGTGGATACTCAGAACCATTGACAATCAAATCATTTACTTTTCTGCTGGGGAAGATATCCTTGATAACATAAACTGATGGCAATGACTGAAAGTTGAATGATGTATTTTCTCAAATATCTTGGTTTGTTCAAACTCCGTAGCTTGCAAGGGGTGGCTTCTAGATCCCGTAAAGACTTTGATGGTTTGATCTCTTGAGTTTTGTTGGGGAATGCAGGCCAGTTTTAAAGAATATTTCTTCCCAGTTTTCTGTGGCTTGTGCTAAGGCAAGCTCTCAGCTGGCTTCATTGAGTCAGTGGGAGCAGCAGGTGCTCAACACCTCAAAAATCAGGAGGCTGTTGAAATACTGAAGCTGGGTTTGGGCTGTAGCCTTTCTGCTTTTGGAATGTATACATGGGATTTTTTTTCAGCTAAACTGTAGTTGTTTCATGTTAAATAGTCTTCTTCTATCTGCACATTCCCCTCCTGTCAATTATTTGGTGTCTTATTCTGCATTAGTTATCTATGTTTTTTTATCTGCAAAATAGGGCTGATACCTATCTACCTAATGGGAAGTTGGTGGATTGAGAAGATTAAGTAGCCAGTGCTGAAGACCACTCTGGTGACAAAGCAAGACAATAAAATGGTTCAGAACAGAGAGTGAAGAATATTGTATCTAACTGCATTGCAAAGGAAGCTCAAATAAAAAGTAGTTACTTGAGCTGAAGTTTGATTTTTTGACATGGGCTTCAAAACTACTTTTCTTCTGAAAAAATACCATGGTATTTCTTACAGACCCCAAGTGTTCTGGGTCATGGCTTTATCGCAGTCAAAGGTGGCTCTTCCGGAACCGCTGGCTGCTTATCAAATGATTTGTTGGTTGTAGCATTGGTTCGGTACTGAATCCTTAATATCATTCAGCCCTATGAAGCTTGAGAGACCAAATGGGCTTGCAGAACAAACTGTTACAGCTGCAGACCTTATTTTTCTCTCTCTCTGTCCTTGCAGATTTAGAAAGGTTAAAGATATGTTAAGGAGACTTTACCTAATAGTCAAAGATGTTAAGTTCTAATTGGATGCTTTTTTAATCCGTATGTTGTGAACACAACAGGCTTCCAGGTCTCCTAGGAGTCGTTAAATTCATGATGTAATTCCAGAAATTAATTAATGTAAGGATCATTCATGTGATAGACAAAACTAATATTGCTGTTGAGCATATGCATTAAATCCGCATGCTAAAAAAGTGAAACTTTTACCTAATTCTTTTATGGCACATGCAAAATAGCAGCTTATCATTACTAATATGATACAGGTTCCTCATCAAGGCAGCGTCTACACTTACAAAAAACTTAATGGCCAAATTGAACAATACTAATGAGGTGCTGAAATGAATAATCAGTACCTCATTAGCATGCTGCTGGCCACAGCACTTCGAAAGTGCCACGGTTCACTTGCCCTCAACTCGTCTACATAGGGATCCTTTTGGAAAGGACCCCGCAAACATTGAAACCCCCTTATTCCTAAGGACCCTCATGTAGACGAGCCGAGGGCACGGGAACCGCAGCATGCTCATGAGGTGCTGAATATTCATTTCAAAACCTCATTAGTATTCTTTGATTTGGCCATTGGCATTGCCATTTCAAAGTTTTTTGTACATTTAGGTACAGCCAAAATCTTACAATAGAATTTCCGATTACCCAGTGTTTTTCTACTTTTAAATTAGAAAAAGTATTTTTGAATAATATGTATTTTAGCATGTTTCAGAGAAAAAAAAAACTTTGGGAGATGGAGGAAAGTGAGAAATCAATTGTCTGTTCCAAGTAAACAGATTTAGCCAAGAGAAAATGTCTTGTTGAGAAACTCTAATGTAAACAATTCCTCCTTTTCAGTATTTACAGTTTTATTGAGGGCTACGTCCAAGGGTTGAATAAGGATCGCCAAATGATGTTTTTATGGAAATGTTGATGCAATTTACCAGTAGTTTCCAGTGATTTTTGGATCCCCTTTTTCTTTCCAGCCACCTACTGACTATGAATCCTTGACTCGTTTGATTTATACATAAATGCATGTGTAAGTGCCCTGATTGTTCAAGTTAAGCTAAAATGATTGAGTGCAACTAAGCTAAAACAAAACACAAAAACCCACCTTAATATGGAGTTCATAAGTATTTTTAAAAATCCTGCATATAACAACTCCCTTCTGCTTTTGTTTTCTAAAAATACAGCCTATTATCTTGGGTTCCAGTCTTGCGACTTGCTGTACCTGCGGGGAGACCTCTGTGGAGTCAATATCTGGTTTAAGGCTTTAGTTTTATCCTTTCTTGATAAGGAAAAATACCCTTTAACTGAAACCCTTATTTCACACCTGCAAATTACAGAACCCTATTAAGGTTGCAGAGTCGGGCATTCAAAACTAAAGAAATGCCAAAATTCAGGTCTCCTGTGTACCTTTTCTTGAACATTTGCATTCTGATAACATTTAAATTACATGTTCACCTACGATTTCCCCTGCACAGGATACCTGCCTCATTCCATGCGCAGGCTGATGGTGCTTACATAATAAAGCAGTTGCTCAATGATTTATTTTCCTTACTCCTTGTGAGCTGATCCTACGTTAGCATGGTCTTTGGAAAGATAAATCGAAAACCCCGGGCACTTTTGAAAGAGCAAATGGAGTATTTATGTACAAAATGGACTCTCTTGAAAGTAAAGCAAAAGAATGTGCACCCCTTTCGAAAGTGGTCCTCCGATCCTGGATCAGGAAGAGCAGCGTATTTAGAAAGAAAATGTGTGTATATGCTCCACTGATCTCTTTCAAAAGAGGAGTCCTCCATGGTGCTGGCCAGCTGGTGCATGGAGACACCCCAGCTGGTGGCAGCAGGGCTCTATAATCTATGTCCGGCCATGTTTAAAGCTGCAAGGACCCAAAAACCCTGTGGCAGGAAGCTGAATATGCTAGCAGCTTGGACAGCATGAGCTGGGTTTTGCATGACCTTGCAGCCACCCATGCAGGCCGGACTCCGGCTGACTAGCAGCCAGCCAACCATCCCAAGAGTCCCAGGGCCCCCACCTCAGATCCCTCACAGGACTCCAGCCACTGTCCCCAAAAAAGGGCTCCTACATGGACTGAGCCAGAGCTTAGGGACCTGCTGGGCCTCTGGAAGGAGGAGGTGCTCCAGGAGATGGAGGGCAAGTGGTGGAACGCAGCCATGTTAGCCCACCTATCCAAAAGACTGGCCACCTGGGGGCACCCTGCCCACACTCCTGATTAGGTGAGGAGCAAAGTTAAGGAGCTCTGGCAGGGCTGCAGCCAGGCTTGGGACAAAGCTGGCCATTCAGCAGCGGGTCCCACAACTTGCTGCTGCTGCTGCTACTACTACAGGGAGCTCTGGAGCCTCCTTGGGCCCCAGGACAGCTACCCATTGACGAATGGCCTGCGTGCTGCGGCAGATGAGCCACACCCTGAGGGCAAGGAGTTGGGACCCAAGGGCCACCCCCTACAGCTGGAGGCAGAACTCACCACAGAGTGGTCGAGTGAGGAGGTGGACCTCAGTATTGACCTGCCCTCCAGGTCCTCCAGCTGCACCACAACCCCCTGGCATCACCAGACCTTGGGAAGGGACCCTCCGGTAAGCACCTGGCAGGATGCAGACTCCAGCTCACAGGGTGGGGATACCATGCGTCTAGCAGACCCAAGCCAGACACATCCCGGCTGGCGATGGCTCCCAGCATGTTGTGACTACCACTGGCGACACTCGGCACCCAGCACTGCAGACAGTGTCACGAGCTGCATGCGTGGGGAGGAGGTGGGAGGTGCTGGACTGTGCCCAGGGACTGCCCCACATGGGCAAGGACCCCTTCAGCACCTGTGATACCTTGTAGCCACCGAGCAGTTGGACAGGAGGGTGAGGGGTTTCAGCCCCAGGGAGCAGGGGACGTGCCCCTTGTGGTGCTAATGTGGGACTGATGTGTCATCCGTCTTTCTTTTCATACAGCTGTACTGTCGGAGGGCTGGGAGAGTCCTGTCCTCTCTGTCCTGGACAGCCCATTGGAGGCAGTGGAGAGGGCCAAGGCACCCTCCCCACCAACAGCACTATGGCAGGCACAAGGCCAGAGGGCACGGAGGTGCTCAGGCCATGATCCTACTGGCTGCCACCAGGCTGAGGTGGCAGAGCAGCACCTCTTCCAAGAGGATGCTGACCTTCACGTGGCGGTAGACAGCATGGGAGGAAATAATGCCTAACCTCTGGGACCTGGTGGGTGTGCTGAGGGAGTGCTGAGCCCAACCCTCCTGCCCCCTGCTATCCCCGTCTGCTGAGCCCAACCCTGCTGAAGTCCTATGGCCCTACCTCCCTGTGCATCCTGGCCCCTCCAGGGACCCTGAACCTGGGAGGGAGGTGATCCCAGGGCTGATAGGGCTTGTGGCCATCTACCCCCACCCTGGACTGATGCCTCCCCACCCCTCAAGTTGAGTTTTCCCGTCCCATCACCTAGGATGAGGTCCTCCCCTTCCCTGGTCCCTCATATACATAGTTTGCTCCCTGTTTGTCATTGTAAATAGTTCTGGTCCCTGTTTGTAATAACTACACAGTTAATAGTTTGTATTAAACATCTTTTTGCACCATCCCTGTGCTCGTGGTGGCTGATGGTAAGGCCTGTATGTGTATGAGGGGGACTTGATGGCAGGATTGTGAGGGATGCAAGAATGTGGGGGGGCCTGTGTGGGATGGCTGTGGGACACTGGAGCTCATGGGAAAGGCCTTCTAGAGGGCCTCCCTGATGTGGACTCAGTCTGTGTGCCTGGCAGCTCAGGACAGTGGCCAGCTGCTCGTAGGCAGGGCCAACCTCAGCAATCCACCCCTGCATGAAGGCTCCCCCGCCTCTCCTTCCACCATATTGTGGAGGTCACAGCAGGCACCCACCCCTGGGGGATGTTATGCAGGGTGACCTCCTGGCACATGAGGACGCACTGCCCCTGGCCCTTCAGGCACCTGAAGGTATTGTAAAGTCTACGTAAAATTAGGAAAGGGGAAAATGCATGGTTGTCATAGGTCAGTATGGACAGATTTTTGTGGCTGTGTTGATCTGGCTTTGAGGGGGAAATGAAACTAGAATGGACCTTTGTTTTGTCCTGGAGCCAAGTGCCCAAGATATTCCTGATGTGAGGCAAACAGTCACCCCCCCCCCCCCCACCAAAGGTGAAGCAGTTCTGTGTTCCTCTAGGTTGGTGTCTCTCTTCTTCAAGAAAGAAGGAGAGGCTCTGGCTCTCATGATATGGGGGTGGGGATGACTATAATTACCCTGACAAGTTTTGGGAGACCAATACAACAGTACACAGACAATCCAAGAAGTTTTTGGAGAATGTTGGAGATTACTTCCTGGTACAAGGGCTGAAGGAACTGACCAGAGGCCATGCGCTGCTAGACCTGCTGCTTGTAAAGAGGGAGGAACTAGTAGGAGACATTGAAGCGGGTAGCAGCCTGGGCTGCGGTGACCATGAGATGGTGGATTTCAGGATCCTGAGAAAAGGAAGAAACAGTGAGTAGTTAAATACACACCCAGGATTTCAGCAGAGCAGACTTTGACCCCCTCAGAGAATTGATAGGCAGGATCCCCCGGGAAGCTAATATGATGGAGAAAGTAGTACAGGAGAACTGTCAGTAGTTTAAAGAAGCCATATAGAGGAACAAACCATCCCAACGCATCGTAAGAAAAGCAAATATGTTCGGCAACCAGCTTGGCCTACCAGGGAAATCTTTGGTGAGCTTAAACTCTAAAAGGATGAGTTAAGAAGTGGAAACTTGGACAGATGTCTAAAGAGGAGTATAAATATGTTGCCCAAGAATGCAAGGGAATAATGGGGAAGGTGAAAAAGCACAATGGGAACTGCAGTGAGCAAGGAATTTGAAGAGTAATGAGATTTCTACAGACATGTTAACAATAACAGGGTTACCTCCTACAAAACAAAACAGCAGAAAAGTAGCACTTTAAAGACTAAAAAATGTATTTATTCAGTGATGAGCTTTCATGGGACAGACCCACTTCATCAGATAATCTAATTTCCAACACAGATTGATGTTTGTAAGTACAGAGGTCCAAAAAAAAATTGCAATAAAAACTGACAAATCAAATATGTAGGAGGGGGATGAAGGGTGAGTGAATGTTAATTGTCCTTCCTGAGATAATTACAAGCATCAAAGGAAGGTAAGCAGTCTTTGTAATGCATGAGGTAATTGATGTTTCTGTTCATGCCACTTGGTAATGTCACATTTGAATATAAATTCCAACTCACAAATTTCTTGCTGTGATCTGCTTTTAAATTCTTTTTGTTCCAAGACACACATTCTCAGGTCTTTAACAGAATGGCCCACTCCACTAAAGTGTTCACTGACCAGTTTATGGGTATTGAGTTTCTTGATCTCTGCTCTGTGTCCCATTTATTGTTTGGCGAAGGTTTTGCCCAATCTGTCCAATGTACATCATGATATATATATAATATAAAGGAGGGTTACCTCCTTTAATGGATGAGGGAGGTAACCTGTTGGCAGATGTTGGGGAAAAGCTGAAGTTCTCAATGCTTTTTTTGCCTCTGTCTTAATGGATATGGTCAGCTTGCAGACTACCCCACTAGGTAGCCCTCAGGGGGCAAAAAACAGGTTAAGAGCTATTTAGAAAAGTTTAGACACACACACACACACACACACATCCATGGGTCTGGATTTAATACATCCAAGTGTACTGAGGGAATTGGCAAATGTCATTGCCAAGCCTTTGGCCATTAGTTTTGAAAACTTATAGAGATTGGAAAAACGGCAAATGTAGTGCCCATCTTTAAAAAACAAAAGAGGACAATCCAGGGAACTACGGACTGGTCAGTCTTACCTCAGTCCCCAGAAAAATCATGGAGGGGATCCTCAAGGAATCCATTTTGAAGCACTTGGAAGAGGGGAAAGTGATCTGGAATAGTCAATGTGGTTTCACCAAGGGCAAGTCATGCCTGACAAATCTGGTTAGCTTCTTTGAGGTAACTGGTCTGTGGACATGGGGAAGTCGGTGGATGTGGTATACTTTGACTTTAGCAAAGCTTTTGATATAGTCTCCCATGATATTCTTGTCCATAAGTTAAGGAAGTATGGATTGGAAAAACAGACTGTAAGGTAGATAGAAAGTTGGCTAGACAATCTGGCCCAATGGGTAGTGATCAATGGCTCAATCTCTGGTTGGTTGTTGGTTTCAAGTGGAGTGCCCCAAGGATTAGTTTTAGGGATCGTATTGTTCAACATCTTTATTAATGACCTGGATGAGGGAATGGATTGCACCCTCGACAAATTTGTGGATGACACTAAGCTAGGGGGACAGGTAGATACTTTGAAGGGTAGGGATAGAGTCCAGAGTGACCTAGGTAAATTGGAGGATTGGGCCAAAAGAAATCTGATGAGGTTCAACTGAGAATTGCAGAGTTCTGCTCTTGGAATGGAAGAATCACAAGCATTATTACAGGCTGGGGACTGACTATGTAGCACTGCAGCAGCAGAACATCTGAGGATTACAGTGGATGGATGGCTGAGTGAGTCAAGCATGTGCACTGGTAGCCAAGAAGGCTAATGGCACATTGGGGTGCATGAGGAGACACGTTTCCAGCAGGTCTAGAGAAGTTATTCCCCTCTATTCGGTACTAGTGAGGCCATGTCTGGAGTACTGCATCCAGTTCTGGGTCCCCCCAGTATAAAATGGATGTGGATGCATTGGAGTGGTTTCAGTGGTGGGTAATGAAAATGATTAGGGAGCTGGAGCACATGACCTACAAAGAGAGGCCAAGGGATCTGGGTTTATTTAGTTTGCAAAAGAGAAGGATAAGGGGAGATTTGATATCACCCTTCCCCTTCCTGAAGGGGGGCTCTAAAGATGATGGAGAGAGGCTGTTTTCAGTAGTGACAGGTGGCAGAACAAGGATCAATGGTCTCAAGTTCAAGAGCAGGAGGTGTAGGTTGGATATTAGGAAAAACTATTTCACTAGGGAAGTGGTGAAGCCCTGAAATGCATTAGCTAGAGAGGTGGGGGAATCTCCATCCCTAGAGGTTTTGAAGTCCTGTCTGGGATGATTTAGTTAGGATTGATCCTACTTTGGGCAGAGCATTGGACGCTGACCTCCTGAGGTTCCTTCCAGCCATGTGATTCTATGAGAGGTACAACGTGCCTTAATTGACTTCTGCTGACTCTCCCAGGAGCACATGAGGTAGGCTTAACCCAGGAGGAGTCCCAACAAAATATCATTTGAAGAAACATATAGTGCACAAAGCTTCACTGATTGTTTTTCAGTGAAAGTCAGATATTGACACAACACGTCCAATGTTGATTACATAGTTCACAAGTTTCCTGCAGCATTTCAAGTGATTTCTGAAGGATTTGATCAGTGCTGCATGGAAAAACTGCATTTGTCGGATAAGGGGAAGTGTCATTCTAAGTTCTGAAATACTTGACAATTACAACTAACGGTTAAAATAGGAAGAAGAAAGAGGGGGAACAAGAAAGCCACAGCAACTTGTTTTAAGTTAAATATAAACTTATGGAAGGTTTGGTGTTGGCAGTTTAAAAGATGGTGAGAAATTTTCTGAACATGAAATCTACTTCCCAAAAATCTAATTCACATGCTGCCACTTACAAAACTTGTTTAATATAGGCTTGGTCTATACTAGGAGATTTGATTGACTTTAGATGACTTGGGTTGAATTTGTAAGGAATCAGTCCACGATACAGGGTCCATTCTGTTAACTTAAAGGGCTCCTAAGGTTGACTTTTGTACTCATGCTTTTCACAAGGAGTAATGCCAAATTTGACCTTACATGTTCCACCTTAGGGTTGTGTGGATAGTGTTGTGAGATGCAATATTCTTGGCCTCCTAGAGGTGTCCCACAGTGCCCTAGTGTGACCACTCTGGCCATCAATTTCCTCTCCAGTGTGCAGGAAACAGCCCAGGAAAATTTGAATGTTGTTTCCTGTTTGGCCAGTGTGGTGAGCAAAACAGGCAGTGCACCTCAGTAGCACATCTGGCCACGAATTTCCAGGGTCACAGATGACCTCCAACATGGAGTATGCAAGAGATCCAGGACCTCGTTGCTCAGGGGCATAGAGGTAAATCTGTCCTAGGAAAACTATGAAGCAGCCAAAGAAATGCAGACGTGTGCTTGATAGGGTACCTTTCCTTGCCCAAGCCACTTGTAAGTAATCTGGTGTAACAGCATCACAGAGCAGTGTAGCATACCAGCCAGCCTTGTGCCCACATTCAGGCAGCATCCATTCCTTATCAATGTTTGTTAGTCTAAGGACACTAATATCTCTTCTGGCAACCTACAGAAAGACGGGAGAGGAGTAACAGAGGGATACAGAGACCGCCGTGCTAGTCTATATACTATCAAAACAAAAAAGCAGTCCGGTAGCACTTTTAAAGACTAACAAAATAATTTATGAGGTGGTGAGCTTTCATGGGACAGACCCTCTTCTTCAGATCGTAGCCACACCAGAACAGACTCAATATTTAAGGCACAGAGAACTAAATATTGTATTAAGCAATTATATATTACAAGCTGCTCCATCATGCCTGGACTTCCCTCCTCCCCTCTGGACTGCTGGGGTAAGAGAAATGTTTACTGTTCCAGCCAAGGGCAGGGGAACCATGTGGCACACATGCACGGGCATGAAAGCACAGGCTGCTCTACTATGCCTGACCACCCCCATTCCCCGAGTTGCTGAGGCAAGGAAAACATTTGTTGTCCCAGAGTACGCAGGGACTGAGAGAGCCTGGACAGAGCCACAGGGAGGAGTGTGCAAGCTGCTTTGCCAGGCCAGGAGGCAGACCAACCCTGTCCCCTCCCTGGGCTACTGAATGAAGGAAAAATGTCACTGTTCCAGCTGGGGAGGAGTAGGGAGACCCACTAGCCACATGGGGAAAACTGCAAGCTGCTCAGCCATGCCTGGACCACCACCCTCCATTCCCCTGGCTGCTGGGGGAAGGAAAACTTGTGTGGTCACAGAAGAGTGGGGAGTAGAAGCATGCGCTGACTGAGAGGCACAGAGTCCCAATAGCACAATTGCACTGCTATGTTTGTTCTCCCTCACCCCCAGCAACTTTCTTTCCCTGGACTTCTGGGAAAGGGAAAGACTCGGTGCCCCAGCAAAGCAGGAGGAGATGCACATGCTGATCACCACTGCCACAGCCCGTAGGCCCTGCCCTTCACCCCGCACTTGCAGTGTGTACGGCTGCAGAAACTGCTTTTGCAGTCACAGGCTTGAAAACATGCCCCCACTCTGTGCCTTACCATGTGCAGAAGTGAACTGGATCAACCTGGTCCCTTAATATCTCCATGTAGTGCCTGCTGCACAGAGGATGGTGAAAAGTCAATATTTGTCCTTTACATTCCTTTTGTCTTTTACAGAGATTCTTTCAGGAAATTCCTTTGTGTGTTGATGAATGTCTCATCTACTGTAAATGTATCTCCTTAATGCCTGGCCTTCACTTATGTTTCATTGCTCTGCACTCAACAGCAGGCTCCTTGAGCGTCCCCCACCTCCCATCTGTTACAGAGCACAGGAGAAAACAAATACTGGAAGATATGTTCCTAGAGCACAAGGAAGCTGCCCGCATGGGCAGGGCAAACTTAAATGTGTGAAGGAGAACCACGCTGGAGGGGAGGCAAGCTGACTGGGAAGAAAGGAGAGTGGATTGTGAGGTGAGGAGAGCGCTCAGGAGACCATGAACTGGAGACCCAGGAGGAGCTGTTTCTGCTGCTGAGGCAGCAAACAGAGGTCCTGTGGTGCCTGGTAAAGGAGCACAGATCCCCACTGCAGCTCATGCTGAAGTACATGCCCTCCTCAGCATGTTCCCTAACCACCTCCCATTGGCACCCTGTAATGCAGGGGAGAAATCAGGAAGCCATGCATTCTACTCCCAGGGATGCTTGTGAGAGCAGAAGGCTGACATTCCCCCACCTGTGATGGCAAAATGCCCTTGCATACCCACCCCTGAAGCCCCTGCCAGGAACTCCTTTAGTGTCCCTTGAATAAAAATGATTGAACTCAGAATCCCAGTGTCTTTTGCTGCTTGTTTTGTGCAGGGTGGGAGGAGGGTTTACAGGCAAGCGCACATCATTTAGTAGGTAGAGCCTCAAGAGCAACAGATATGACTGTCATGTTTGTCTGGTCATTCATAAAGATGTTTTTCAAAGTGTGACCCTTGACCACTTATCAGAGCTGGAGTTGTCCTCTCTGCACAGGGCAGCCTGCATACTGCGCCCCTCACCCCCAGATCAATGATTTAAATGAAGAAAAACAAAACTTATTTTAGTTAAGGACCCAAGCAATGCCAGGTAAATCTCGTTTGTTAATACAGTACTCAGTACAACAGGACCCAGACTGTTCATGGACTCCAGATGCAGTACTACCAAAATACACTCATCCCTTGTGAAACAAGTACTTGCTTAAAGGAGGAACACACATACTTACCTTAGTTCACTGGACGAGTGAACTCCCCCCCGCTATTACGAGCTTTACCCACTCCCCGTGGCTCCAACCTGTGAGACTATGACCCCCTCCCCCACGCCCTGCAGCCCCAACCTGTGGCAGTCACCCTGCAGACTGGCCTGGCAGCACTAACACCCCCTTGCCCCGCCAGCCCGACCACCCACGGCCCCAGCCCGCAACAGCCTAATCCCTCTGCAGGCCCTGCAGACTGGCCTGTTGCAGACCTAAGCCACCACAGCCTGACCCTCACCCCGCCGGCTGCATACCCAACCTGCAGCAGCCTTAACCTCCCCGCCTGCCTCATGGACTCTACCTACAGCTAGGTTTTAACCCTTCCTCCCCTTCATGGTCCCATACTGCCCCAGCCTTTAAACTCCCTCCCCATCCCCCCACCCCCACAACCCAAAGTCTCTTGCGTTTCAAAAGCAGTGCCACATGCTGCCAGTCCTTTGCCAGTCAGAGATTTTTTTTACATGTATTATAATGGCAATTTAGTGTCCCTCTTACGAGTTTTGGCCTACGAGCAAAAAGGTGGGAGCTGATGGTGCTTGTATAGCAAGGGATGAGTGTATTATAATTTTCAGTATTTACTCCCTGTTTTCTCAGTCACAATCTTTCTCTCCAGTTGCGGTGTTTAGTGTTTCTTTTTTCCCCTTAAAACCCTTTCTCCTGAATTCATTTTGTTTCACGAAAACCTAAACTTTTTGTCCTATACGCCTTTTAAAAAGTTTTCTAGCCCTCATGGTTGTACAGAAAAGCTTGAGAACAAAACACAAATGCCCCTTAAACTGGAAAACAGAAAACAAAAATAACCCCAAAATTACTTTTTCAAATGTCATTTTGAGGGTCTCACTCAAAGTTTTGGATTCTTGTCACTGTACATATTGTTTGCTGCAATACTGTAACATAGTTGCGTATGCTTTTATATGAACTGCACCAACTTGTAAGATGAACAAGTCTTTCTAAGGCTTTTCAAGTCTTCAGAACTTAAACTAAAAGATTTAAACAACTCTTGAGGTTGAATTACTTTTTGCCTAGGATCCTATTTACATAAAATTAACACATTTATTTTACTCAATTCTTCAAAAAATTTTGTTTTACTAGCTTCAGCTGTTGGGAAGTCATGAATTATGTTGTGATTCAAGGACCTGACAGTTTCGTTCTCATTGCTCAAGAGGGACAAAGCATGAGGTGTTCTTCAGTTGTGGCAGATCAGGGGACATTTTTGCCCCTAGTTAGAGGAGAGAAGGAACTTTTTCCACTACAGTTATTTGTCATTATTGATCACTACAGCTGTCATGCAGTTTCCACATTTGGGAAACGTTCTGTCACACTGGATTCAGTGATGACTTGCTACATCCATATGGATGGGCTTTCATTATCTTTGTGTCTCTAGAACTGAGTGATGTGAATTCAACAAGAAATTCTTAAGTAAAATCCACTGGGAGATTATCTGGATATTTCTGAAATTGACTTTGGAACTTGATATGTTAGGCAAAAAATGTCAGAACACTAAAGGTTTTGTCTATTTTCATAAGCCTGGATCCAATGTTCTGATGATCTCTTCAGTTTGTCGACAGTTGTGATGAAGGTATTAATTTTGAACACCTTTTTGCAACTGAATTAACAGGCAAATGAATCATCATGTCTTCTCTTTTACGGTGTTTAGCTGATATATATATACACACACAGGTTTAGCAGTCCTTGCTGTCCTCTGAATTTCATATGCATTTAAAACTATCTTGCATTTGTTGAAAAACAGTCTGAGCCTCATCTGAGCCACAAAATGGGAGATCACACTTCAAGATAAACCTAAGTTTCAGCTATGTGTCTGAGAATGTTCTTCCAATAACCACAAGCTTCCAAAAACTGGTTTTCAGTTTGCGTATGAATTTTGCCACTAACTTTCTTTTGGGTACTGTAGCTGCTATCTGACAATGTATGCTGCTCACTCACTGCATGATTAGTAATGTATGCAGTATCCTTCAATCATTGCAGCCCCACTTTTTGGTATCAATAAAACAGGTGGCAATAAAAACACAGTACACTTTCTTTTTTGAAGGTGAATAGATGAGCCAATTTTTTTGCCCATCTGTTTATTAGGCTTCTCATATTCAAACACATTTGGTCCCACAATGATGCTGATTGATGTGATGTAATGTAATGCAGTGATTTTGAACCTTTTTAACCTGTGCACCCCTTTCCAAGTAATGTGATCTACTACATACCTCCACCTGAGAGAGGCAAGTGTGACTGGGGGGCATGTAGGATTATGGGGCCATGCAGATTTCTGCCTTTCGTTTAGCAACAGCTTCTACAGCAGCAATATCAAACGCCCTGTCAGGGAGCCACATACAGCCCTGCCACTTTTTTGTGTGTGTGTGGGGGGGGGGGGGGGGGGGGGGGAGAGAGGGGAGCACAACTAGATGTCAGTGAAACATCTATGTGTGTCCCACCCAGGCACAGATGGATAGCCCAAGGAATTCCCTGCTGCTTGTGTGCACCTCCTTGGGCTGGCTGTGTCCACCACATGATTATTTTAAAAAAACCCTTTGGCTCCCTGGGCAGCCAGAGGAGGAAAGGGGTGGAACCAACACCTATCCTGGCCCTGGGGCCACCAGCCCAGTTTGCTTCTTCCTGCTGCTGGAAGCTGCAAACCCCTTGTTCGGCTGGCCTGTTTGTTCCAGAGGCACAGTGGAGCCCTTTGGGGACATGGCTGCGACTAGTGATTTTGCTGGGAAGATGACAGTGGAGATGGGAAAGACTAATCCCCTGACAGCGAGCTGTGTGAGAGGAGTTGGTAGAAGTGGGTTGGGGGCATCATTTGGTTATACAGGGGAAAAGCAGGTCCTTGCTAGTGCTTATGATGTGCCCTGCTCTCAGAGCTGCAAACGGAAAAGAGAGAAAAGAAAAGGAGAAGTGAGTGGGGCGGGGTGTGTGGAGCGGGGGGAAGAGGTTTGCATGGGTAAAAGCCCGCGGAAAACAGCTTTAAAGAAAAAAATCTGTTGAACCAAACCGTGAGAAAAGCTCTGTGTGCTGCCAGTGCTGGGCAGGAGGAAGGAGTGCTCTTTCTCCTTCAGGGCTTTTGGAATCCATGCATTTTCTAAGAGCTTGGGAGCTCGAAGTGACTGGCCAGTGGTTTTCTCAGGATGCTGCCTTGCCTTTTGGGTAGAGCATATTCCCAGTCTTCCGTCTCCCAGCAGGGGCAGGGCTAGTGCATGGAAGGGGGTAGCACAGGGCTCAAGGGGCCAGGATGTGGTGCAATGGGTGCTGCACTATTTGATCAACCACTGTCTATGCTTGTTTCCATTTCAGTGAAAGTTATGAATCCTAAAACTAAAGTACTTTATGTTTAAATTAAAAATTATTATATAAGCAATAATTTTATACATCAAATTTTATTAACTATTAATAAAATTATAAAGCAATAACATTCTTATTAAGTATGAAATTTTCAGTTAAAATTATTGTATTATGTTCAAACAGGACATTAAAAATAGAAACTATACCTAAAACCTAATCTGTAGTAATAAATAACAACTTTCTGATAGAAGTACCTTTTTCTTCGGTGGCCCTGAAAGCTATCAATTTTCATTTGTGTGGCCCTCAGTAGGCTTTGAGTTTGACAAGCCTGTTCTAGGTGTTTTCAAAATGTGTGTGCGCCCTCCCTACCCCACGGGGTGTGGAGGAATATTTGGGAGGGAAAGCAGTGACGACAGGCCCTCAGGTCAGTCCAGTATGGAAGGTCTCTTGGAGGAAACACCTCTTCCACACAACTAGTCTCAGTGGGCGGCACAGCCTGTCTGGTTTGGGAAGTCACAGTTAAAATTTAACTAAAGGGAGAGGGAGCAACTGAGGCTATGTCTCAAATAGGAAATGAAGTTGAATTTATTAAAGTCGACTATACCACTGGATTTTATAAAGTCAATGATGAGTGTCCACACATTGAGAAAGTCAGCATAGTGTGTCCCCATTACCTTTGCTAAGTTTGCCTGTGTCAGCAGTGCATTGTGGGTACTTACCCCACAGTTCCTGCACCCCTGTTGCATTCTGAGTTTGTGCCAGTGTGTTGTGGGGAAAAAAAAATGCAATGCAATTGGTTGTAGGTGTCTGTCATTATCCCAGAATGCATTGCCCTCGCTCCCCACTGCCATTGCATTTTTACACCACTTTTCTCCAGCCTGCCCCGGCATACACCATTACAAAGCTAGTGGGCCAGTCCTGAGAAATGTAAAATACAGAAATAAAAATCTGAAAAGATTTAGTTTGAAATGCTTCATTTTTATAGTGTTACTTGATTCATTTCATTTTGACCTGGCAGCTGTGTGGTGGTAGTGGGAAAAGTCATGTGGCATGGGGGGGTGGGACATCCAGAAAGCCTGGCAGCCACCTGGGGGATGGGGGGCAACTGTGTATTGCAGGGGGCAGATGGGGAGCCCGGGCTGATTCCTACTTCCTGCTCACCTTGGCTACGTCTACACGTGAAGCCTACATCGAAATAGCTTATTTCGATGTAGCAACATCGAAATAGGCTATTTCGATGAGTAACGTCTACACGTCCTCCAGGGCTGGCAACATCGATGTTCAACTTCGACGTTGCGCGGCACCACATCGAAATAGGCGCTGCGAGGGAACGTCTACACGCCAAAGTAGCACACATCAAAATAAGGGTGCCAGGCACAGCTGCAGACAGGGTCACAGGGCGGACTCAACAGCAAGCCGCTCCCTTAAAGGGCCCCTCCCAGACACAGTTGCACTAAACAACACAAAATACACAGAGCTGACAACTGGTTGCAGACCCTGTGCCTGCAGCATGCATCCCCAGCTGCCGCAGCAGCAGCCAGAAGCCCTGGGCTAAGGGCTGCTGCCCACGGTGACCATAGAGCCCCGCAGGGGCTCGAGAGAGAGCATGTCTCA
This sequence comes from Carettochelys insculpta, assembly GCF_033958435.1. Classification (NCBI taxonomy): domain Eukaryota; kingdom Metazoa; phylum Chordata; order Testudines; family Carettochelyidae; genus Carettochelys; species Carettochelys insculpta. The sequence continues at coordinate 29,790,637 of NC_134144.1, forward strand.
ACCCCTCAGCTGATGGTCGCCATGGCGGACCCCGCTATTTCGAAGTTGCGGGACGCGCAACGACTAAATGGTCCCTACTTTGACGTTGAACGTCGAAGTAGGGCGCTATTCCTATCCCCTCGTGGGGTTAGCGACTTCGACGTCTCGCCGCCTAACGTCGAAGTTAACTTCGAAATAGCGCCCGGCGCGTGTAGCCGTGACGGGCGCTATTTCGAAGTTAGTGCCACTACTTCGAAGTAGCGTGCACGTGTAGACACAGCTCTTGAGAGCAGTGGTGGTAAAAGCGATGGTCAGAAGGGACACGTTAAGGGCATTGTGGGATACTTCTGGAGGTGAATAAAATCAAATTAATGCCATGTCCACACTAGCATTAAGTCAACCTTGTACATTTGAATTGAAGTTACTCCTTGTGAAAAAGCAGGAGTAAAAGAGCTGATCTTAGGACCCCTTAAAATTGACCTGATGATATTTGTATGGAAGATGAGTACTTATAAAATCAATCCGACTCCCTTAAAATCACCCATATGCTCTAGTGTAGACATAGCCCTAGACAGGCGAGGTGTTCTACTGAGGTGAACCTGAAGGTGGGGGCAGCACTCCTTCCATAAGCCTCACCATTCCCTTGCCCCCCAAACATTTCTCCTTAACACCCTGGTACCCCACAGTTTGAAAACCTCTTAAAATGTAATGCATTGTAAAATATAATTTTTATTATTTCTCAAGGAAATCTATAAAATAGTTATGGGGCTGTTATGTGTAACCTTAATCTATTTCTAATCCTAGATGCATATGGTTGGAGCTTTGTATTACCTGGAATATCCTATATACGTGGTATTCTTTTCCACTGCAAACTCTTCCTGTTGGCCTGATAGCCATGTGAGTTTACTATATATAAGGGAAGTAGATCTGAGCCCAAATACAGCATATGTGTGAGGTGGGTGGTTGTTAAGAGAAAAACTCTGAAATTATGAGGTTTTGTGCAGTTAAATCTGAATGTTGATGTATTTCACATAGATTCCTGCCTTTTTAATATGCAGTTGTGACTGAGGATAAAGTGAGTCTGAAAATTTTCATATTTAGCAATATTTTCTATAAAATTGTCAGTTATAGTGTTTGATGCTTAACAGTTCAAAATTATGTGCTTAGCTGACTCTTTAATTAGCTCTCATTCTGTCTTACATGATTTATAGCACTGTGACTCCTATGTAGAAATGATATATGACTTAATGAAATAAAAAGCCAGAATGTATTCTCACCTCCAACTTCTATCTGTTTTCTTTAGCTAGCAAATAGTGTACTGAAGAAAAAGAAAGCAGCAGCACTTATGGGCTCATCGTTTGTTATAGCAAGCATAGGAAGGTTAAAGTAGCCATGATTTGTAATTTATGTTCCTTGGTCACTCACCTGCTTCTTGTTTTGGAAAATACAAAATAAATTAAAAAATTCAGTTCTTCCATAAAGCAAAAATTTAAGGTGAAAAGCCATGCATTTCCATTAATATTTTGTTCAAATTTAATTGATTTTGATGCAGATAGGTCACAAGCTCTAACTCTAGCTGTAACTTAATTTGTTTAAATTACCATTAGAAAAATGTTTAAATTGAATTGAGCTTTCTTAATATTTGGCACAAGTATTTTATTTTAAAAATTCTTCTGATGGTTGTGGAGTCTTGGTGTGTTTTTAAACAGCCACTTTGATAACTTCACTTCCTTTTTTGTGGTAAGAAATTGTTTATCCTTTCTTTTAAACCTGTTCCCATCTGAAATACATTCTAATGTTTACTTGTTTGTTAATCTCGGGTTACTTTAGCTTCTGAAATATATTTAAAAAAAAAAAAAGTGATTACTGAGCTGCAGAGTCTATCAGTTACCTCTCTATACGTCAAGAGTTCTTAGAATTCAGTGCAGGTAACTCTGGAGTCACATCAGTGTATCTGAGAACAGAATCTGGCCCTCAGTGGGTTCCATTTCTAGTTAATCCTTTGCCAACAAGTCTGGGGAAAAAAGTAGAGATTTATAGAAATAAACTGAATTCATATTTCTGTACATTTTAAGAAATCCTAAATACAACAGTGGTAAGAACTCCATTTGATAGTACTGAGGACAAGTGGAAGGTCAGGAGAAAATTAAGTATCCCATTTCTTCTGTAGCACATCTGTGAAATTTTAAATTCAGCAAGGTATAGTCCTGTTGAAAAGCTCAGAAGCACTGCAGGCACACCTAGTTCTGGGGGTTAGAATGGGGAGGATGAGGTGGGTAGCGTACATTGGAGTATGAAACAGTAAGGATTTACTGGCCTTTCCTACAGAGCTCTCAAAGGGTATGTCTCCTCTACAGAGTTGTTTTGGAACAGCTTATTTTGGAACAATAACTCTGGAATAAGCTATTCTGGAATATCTCCTCCACACTACCTGGAAGCCCCAAAATAAGCAAAACTTACTCCGAAATAGTGCACCCACCTGCAATAGAACCTATTTCAGATTAGAGTGTTTCCAGAGGTTCTAATCCGTGATAGGCTGTTTACACAGCAGGGTTATATTGGAATAAACTGTTCTGGAATAGCTTATTTCAAAATAGCCCTTATTCCTTGTCTATACAGCCGCTATTCTGAAATGTTTATTTTGGAATAGATGCTGTTTTCTCATAGAGGCTATATCTACACTTGCATTCTTCTTTCAAAAGAGGAATGCAAATGAGGGAAATAGAAAATGCAAATGAAATGCTGATCGACGTATCTCATGCTTTCACCTAATCTCTTTTTGAAAGAGATTCTTTCAAAGGAAAAAAATAGCAGTGTAGATGGGCTCTTTTGAAATTAAACCCCATCTTCAAAAGAACCCTTCTTCCTGAAACAAATTAGGAAGAAGGGTTCTTTCGAAGAGAGGGTTTGATTTTGAAAGAGCCCTGCTTGCACTGCTTTTTTTTTTTTTCTTTTGGAAGAATCTCTTTCAAAAAGAGATAAGTAAATCAGCACTTCACTTACATTTTTGATTTCCCTCATTTGCATTCCTCTTTCAAAAGAGGAATGCAAGTATAGATGTAGCCAAAAGGTTTACAAAAATTGAAATAAGCTATTTCAAAATAATTTTGAAATAGCTGTTTTGCTGTGTTCGCAAAGTTATTCTGGAATAGCAGATTTACCAGGGCAATCCACACACCACTGAACTATCTCTTCTCTTTGTTATTTTGAAATAACTTTGCTGTGTAGACACACACAAGCATGCTGCAAACATAGTCTACTTCTTACATTGGCTATAGTCTTACTGCTACGGGAGCTATGAAGTCAACAGCTGTTGCTATGTAGGGCATAATTTATAGCTCATTTGTTAAAAGATCTGCAGACCCAATCTGTGAAACTTGTAAAGTTTGTGCTTGCTGCATTTGAGTTTAGAAGACCTGGAGATCATGCCTGTAGAGGTTATGAACACCACATGAAACAAAAAAAAGCAGTCCTATAGCAATTTAGAGACTAACAAAATAATTTATTAGGTGATGAGCTTTTGTGGGACAGACCCACTTCAGATCTGGAATCCAGAATTTTTTGTTTTGTGAAAATATAGACTAACATGACTACCTCTCTGTAACTGTACACATCATGAGTTAACCTCATAGTTTAAATGTATAGACATATGAATTTGTTTTAGGACTGTCAAAATTCCAGGTAATGTGTTTAATATTACCAAGTCCATCACGTCCTTAATAAATATTTCTGGACTCAAAGAATTTATAGGCCATTCCATTTCATTGTCACTCACATTGTAAATACAAGAAAACTCTCATCTGGCATTCTACCATCAGGAACTCTCAAATAACCAACATTTTAACCATGAGTAAATTTTAGTTGTTTTCCAGAAGTGCAGTATAGTGAAAGCAAATACAGTATAAGCTTACTGTGTACAATAAGACTGTTAAAATGTATGCATAGCATTTTGTTTGTTTGTTTCTTAATACATTATCTTGGTTTTTCTTTAGTGTTCTGCATTTCTAGGTATACTTTTCTATTATCCAGAATATTTGACTATTTGCCAGTTTTCTTTGGTGATATTTATCCAAATGCTGACCAACCCTTTACTAGAGATGTGATCTGATTGTATTTCTTAATGTGATGTGCTCTGCAGGCAATCGTAAGAGTTAGACCCTTGTTTGTATTTCAAGTTGGGGGTGTGTGTGTGTGTGTGTGTGTGTGTGTGTGTTTACTCACAAAAGCTAGCATAGCATGATTGGCAACCTCCATCATTCAAATTGTTGCCATGCATCACAAATGTTGTCACCATTAGGTAGCTACTAAATTAAAAAATTGTTGTAGTTTTTGTGTATTTGGTGTTTCTAAAGCACAACATCTTGGGTATATAAGGCTACAATCTCGTAAATGCAATTGCACATATGCTTCCTTAATTTGTTGGGGATCCACATTGGTTCACTGAGCCACCAAAGCAGATCTATTTGCAAAGCTAGATCCTGAGTGTTGTCTGCATTTGATAGTTTTCTGACTAAGGTAGGGTATCAATTTAAAGCAAAAGTGATTCCTGATTAACTCACTGTGAGGATGCTCTTATTCCACAATAAAAGGGCCATGTTCTTATTCAAATTAACATGAGGCATTCTTATTCTGGAATAGGTATGTACATACAGGGATTTACTCCTGAATTGCTCAATGGGTAGGCAAGCCCTAACCCTGTTACTGTTATATGTAATTAAATGTAGCAGTTACTCTTCAATATGCAGTGCAATGTCTCTTTAAGAATGGTCTTTTCTTTGTGCTCTGCAGTTATGCTTCAATGAAGAATTAACTATCTACCCAATATTTCAGATTTATCTGGAGGCAGATTAGGGACCTCATAATGCACCCCATCTTATTTTTAAAGAATTTTATTTTGCTCTGCAATATATAGTGCCATTTAATGCTTGATTAAACATGGAATAAGCCTGACTTAAAAAGTTACTTATTTGTTTCCAAGTTTCTGATGGCTTTTTCAGTGTTGCAGACTGTTTTTACTCTTTTCTCATCCTTCCATCTCCCCATATGGAGGAAACTCATACTATCTTTAGTCTTGGTACAATCAAGGTAAAAATATTTGTTGTCCTAGTATGTTTTCTTCATCTGTCAAAAAAAAAAATAGATAAACTGCAAACCCACACTAGCAGCGTTTAGGTTTACTGTGCTTTAGGAGCATAGGAGATTAGGGTTTATCCCTCCCATAAAGGACACAAATCATTTAGATTAGAAGTAATCCAATTCTATTGAGGTACAAATTATAGCACAAAGGCCATTCAAGTGGGTTAAGTGATCAGGGTCGGTAAACACCATATGACCACTGATTGGTCAGTGAAAGAGTATTAACTGGAAGATAATTTGTAAGATTTCAGTCCAGTTCCCTAAAGCACAACAGCTGTAGCTTCCAAATGAGTTCACTGTCATGCTGAGTTTTAGGGCACTGGTTTATTCATTCTGAACCTCTTTCTTGCAGAAGAATTGATTTGAAATGTAATTCTGGACTCCTGTAGTGAGCATAGCAACTGTACTTAATTTTCTTTGATTAGGACGCTATCCTGCTCCCATTGAAGTCAACTGGAGTTTGCTATGACTTATTTCAGTGAGAACAGGAGCAGTACCTTGAAAGTAGCTTGTCACCTTGTTTTTTCCACCACCCCCCCCCAAAATTTACTATATTACTAGGAGTGTAGTTCTTGTGTGCTGTGAATCTCTTATAAATTCACATATGCTTAATACACTGGGAATGACCCTAATGGCTACACTGGCAGGTCTTGTAATTCCTGGTAGGACCTCTCAAGAAAGATGGGTCATAAGGCAGAGACCAGATGAGTCAGTGTGCTGGTCCTCAGATTGGTACTACTGTTCAATACCCATTGGCCAATGAGCTATCCTCAGAAATTTCTCTTACCATGTTACAGAAATGTGAAAATGTAGCTATTCCACCAAACAGCATGATTAAACAGGGATGGCAGAGCATTGTTTGTGCCTGAAGTGACGCCTGGAGATGCAGGAAGGATGTGGATACTGTTCGAAATGTAGTGCTAAACAAAGATTTTAAAAAATTATGCACAACTTTTATGGTCATGGCTTCAATGTCTTAAACAAAGCAAACTGCTGTTGCTTTGTAAACAACAATGGCTATTGATGATAAATAAGATGAATATAAGCTGTATATTCACTTGTACCTTTCCCCAAATGATCCAAATGTGCCTTATAAACTGGAATCTTCATACTTTTCACTAGATTGTAGCCATCTCTGGAGTGGCAACTGTTTAACAACGTACTGAAGCATTTCTTGAGATAGTCTTGTCAGGTTTAGATTTATATCATCGTTATGTCAATAAATGTCAAGTTCAACATACTCAAACCAGTACAAACATTTTCATCTAAGATGATCAACATTTACGGAGAACTAAGGAAAATATCGCTTAAAAATTTTAGTTTGATCTAAGGATATTTGCTTTGTATGTTTTGATGTTGACAATTTCTTTTAACTGCATAAAGCTGTAACTTTTTAAACTGTCTCCTATTACTAAATAATTCGTTTGATCTCCCCACATTGCCTGATTTTTTTTTCTTTGCCATCATTTCCTGCAACGGAATATTTAAATTAATAACAATAATGTTTAAAGATAAACGTTAATAGCTGTCAGAATTATAAAACAATAAAATATTATTCTCAGAGTCTAAGATTAGGTTATTAAGTGAAGAAAAATACTACATCCTCTTGAAACTCCTGACTACTCAGAGTGCACTTAAACACAATCAGGTCATTGGGTTTAATGTTTGCTAGGGATGATTTTCAAGTTTTTATAGGATCTTTAATGATTGTGAGCACCTTGCTTTCTCAGAAAAACCAGTGCTGACCCAACAGCATGGCCATTCCCCAGATAGATCAGTTACGTTAAATGCAAGAGGAAAAACATTTTAACTTAATGGCTTTCATCTCAGCCAACTTCTGTGCTTTAAGGACACCAAGATTACAAACTGCCTGGGCTGGTAACCCGTTGTTCAAGGAGCCATGGTTCATGAAAAGGCAGCAAATCTTTGGGGATGAGGGATTCTTTAAAAAGGTTTAGATTAGTTTCCAGTTGATCCATAATTTATAATATCGGAAGGTGATTTTGTATACTGCTAAGCCATTCCTCAGGCAAACTTGTATTCAGCCAGGCAGCCAATGTAACATGCTCCAGGCGAGACTTAGTGGGACTTAAGGAAAATGCCCAATTGATTATGCAGCTGTATGCACATTTTATATTCTTTTAAGGGCTTCATCCTGTTGAAGTCAGTTGCAAAACTCCTATGACTTCAGCTGCACCCAGGTTTTGGTCTTGGTCTTTTTCTCATTATTTGAGTAACTGAGCATCAGCAAAGTGGTGGTTACTGTACAAATGTACCTAAGATGACCTGGATCCAGTCTACAAAGGGCTTACCATCCAATTCAGACCCCAAAGCAGTTAAGATTCTTCGAACGTACTGGTAAGGGTAAAAACCTGATGCCAGATAGAAATCTTTCAGCTTTCGTTGTGGCATTCTTCTGCAGGAGAAAGATTGTTCAGCACATGAGAAGGTGAACTATTGATCCCGTCCCCTGAGGCTTCAGACAAATGATAAATGTGAGCTACGCATTGGTATGATCAACCACTGTTCCTTGAATCTTGTTCTTTGGGCACTGTGAGCTCAGATGTTTAGTGAGATTGGTGAATCAAAGCAGCTCAGATTGAGCAATTTAAAGAATGCAACTCCATTTTCCTGCTTAAGAATTGTCTTCACCGAAAAGCATGTTAAAGCAGACCGTGTATCCCAGTATAAGGTCATACAAACTATAGGCACAAAATTGGACACTAGTGGGGCTGACCATCATCATGGGCCCTGGGATGAGGTGACCGTGGGCCCTGCTTCTCACTTCTGAAGAGGCAGGGCCAAAGACAGAAGGAGCCTAGAGCAGTTAGCCCTTAGCGCCACTCAGATTGTGGCACTTTCCCTCCACCCCGCTTACTGCCTTGCCAAGGCAGCAGCAGCATTGGCCAGAGATCCAGGCCCTTTTGAAGTGCTTGGCTCTGGAGCAACTGTCCCCTTTGTACCTGCCATCCGCAGATACAGGTAACAGCCCAGATAACAGAATGTATACACTTTTAAGATTGTCTTGTATGCTTAAATGAGGTAGCTTGATGTTCAGGAGCTATTGCTTGTGCTCATAATTCACTGAGGTGCAAAGTGAGAGACGTTGTCAAGGTCCCTTTGCATATGTTCCTGGCCAGATGCTTGCAATGGGATCAGTGTTTCTTACAGGGTCATTTATCACATTTAAGCCGTGTCTACACGTCCACGCTACTTCGAAGTAGCAGCACTAACTTCGAAGTAGCTCCTCTCACGGCTAAACGCGTCAGGCGCTATTTCGAAGTTAACTTAGACGTTAGGCGGCGAGACGTCAAAGCCGCTAACCCCATGAGGGGATAGGAATAGCGCCCTACTTGGACGTTCAACGTCGAAGTAGGGACTGTGTAGTCGTTGAGCGTCCCGCAACGTTGAAATTGCGGGGTCCTCCATGGCGGCCATCAGCTGAGGGGTTGAGAGACGCTCTCTCCAGCCCCTCAGCTCAATGGTGGCCATGTGGAGCGGCCCCTTAAAGGTCCCCTCCCCCTCCTTTCCTGTGCAGGAAGCTGAGGGAACGTGCAGGCAGCAGCTGAGACACACGGCCAGCCTGCACGTCCCTCAGCAGCCACAGGAGGCACAGGACCTTTAATGGCCGCCCGGCAGCCCTCCCCTGGGGACGACGACCCCCCCCCCCCCAAAGGGAGCCAGGGCAGCCAGCCCAGCCAGGCTGGCAGCCAGGCTTGCAAGCAGCAGCGGGGCCCCTCCTGGACGGAGGCTGAGCTGCGGGACCTGCTGGGGCTCTGGAGCGAGGAGGAGGTGCTCCAGGTAATGGGGAGCAAGAGGCGGAACGCGGATGCGTTCGCTCAGCTGGCCAAGGGCCTGGCCGCCCCGGGTCACCCTGCCCGCACTCCTGATCACATCAGGAGTAAGGTGAAGGAGCAGCGGCAGGGTTATGCCTGGGCCCGGGATGCGGCCAGCCGATCTGGGGCCGCCCCCGTCACTTGCCCCTTTTACAGAGAGCTCAGGGACATCCTGGGCCCCCGGCACACCACCTCCCCTCCGGCCACCCTTGATACTTCGGCTGACGAGCCCCAGCAGGCCCTGCAGCCGGAGTCCATCCCGGAGGTAAGCCCCACACCCTGGGGGCCCCCCCCCCCCGGAGCCCACCCCCGGGCAATCGCGGTAGGAGGAGGGGGGCTCCTCCTCTGCAGAATCCGGGCTGCAGATCCTCCTCCTGCCATCCCGGAGCAGCAGCCGGGCCTCCGCCCCCCGGGGATCTCCAGACTGTGGGAGTGGACCGACAGGTATGTACCCCCCTCTGGTGTACACCCCTGGGCTTGAGGGGCGGGGGTAATAGATATGTGTCCAGGGCCCCCCACATGCTCACATGGCCATGGCCCCAAAGACAGCAGGGCCATGTCCCCCACAGCAGTGCATCAGCCCCTGCCCCCCCCCACCCCGCATGACAGTGCCATGCCCCATCCCCGGGGCAGGGGGGAGTGGAACCTTGAGGGGCCCCCAGGAGGAGGGGGTGGGACACCCCACAGCAGCAGCAGCAGCAGCAGCATGTGATGGAGTGGGGGGAGTGCAAAAGGGAGACTCAGGCTAGATATGAGCAATAAGAGCCGAATAGCTCCCAGGGGCAAAGGATGATCCTGGGGCTACAGCTGGCAGGTGACACCTCTGCCCTGAACAAAGAGGAGGGAGGAGCCGAGCTGGCTTTGAATCGGGGGAGGGGGCGGGGGCTGCAGGGTAGAGGCTAGGGGAAGGGAGAGCTGGAAGGCAGCCAGCCTGAGGAGGGGGAAAGCTACACCCCAGAGGGGCCCCCCTTGGGGTCTTCTCCCCAGGACGGGTTGGAAGGACTGTCTCTTCTGACAGCTGGTGCTGTCACTCCTGGGAGAAACTGGGCATCTGTGGCCTAAGAAACCTCTCCTGTCAGACCCTGCGGAGTGAAGTGAGAGTCGCTCCCACCAGGGGACGGGGTGCAGTGCAGGGGGACCCCTGAACCCCATCCATCACAGCAGCATCTCCCAGGGACGGGGATGGGGAACCTGCAGCACAGGGCTGGGGGGACAAAGGCCACGGCTCGGGGCCCACACTAACGCCTGTCTCCATTCTTCTTCCCCCTCTCCTCTCCTGTGTCCTGCACCTGCACCATCGGAAGGACCGGAAGAGAGCGCCGGTGAGGCATCAGTGGTCCCGGAGACCCCTCCGGGGCTATCGCTCCAGGCAAGCCCCTCGGCCGAGGACCGACCGGCCCCACGGCGGGCTAGATGGCGGACCATGTGCCACCACCAGCCGACGGCGACGGACCCCCAGCTGCTGGCCATCCACCGTCGGCAGCTGGAGGTCGCGGAGCAGCACCTGCGGGTGGAGCAACGTCACCTGCACCTGCAGGAGCGGGTGCTGGCCTGGTGCCAAGAGGCATGGGGGGCCTACATGGAGACTTTCAACCGCCTGGTGGACTACCTGGCCCCCTATGCCGTGCCGGCCGCCGCAGCGCCCGCCCTGCCTGCTCCAGCTGCTCCGCAAGTCGCCGTCCCGCCCGCCGTTGCCCCACCACCCACCACTGAGGGCCGGAGCGCCGAGGGACCCCTGGAGCCAGCTGAGACTCACTGGGCATATCTTCCGGTCCGCCCCGCCCTCAGCCAGCCCCGGACAGGGCTGCGGCCGCGGCGGGGCTCCCAGCCGCCCACGCCCAGTGCCGGACTTTAGGGGCGAGGGGCCCGGGACGTGGCCCCCCCACTTGTATATAGTTGTGACTTAATTTGTGCCCCCCGTTTGCCCTGTCCCCCCACATGTAAATAGTTCTCCCCTTTATCATCCCTGATTTTTTTTTATTAGTGAACAAACTTTTTTATTACTATTGTTTTATTTGTACATATTACTTTGGTTCCACACATGTTGTATATAGTTTGTTCTTGTTTTATTTATAGTTTAAAAAAAAAAAAAAAGTTCTAAAAGAAAAAGCAGTTTAAGTTCAGCCACAAGTGCGTACTGTCATTTGTCCAGGAAAAGTGGGAGGGGGGTGCGGTTGGGTGCTCCATGGTGTGGGCGTTGGGGCAGGGAGTGTGGTGGAGAAAGGGGTGGGCAGTGGGGAGCCTGGCAGAGTTCACCCCGTGGCCTCATCATCGAAGTGGGCCCGCAGGGCCTCCCGGACCCGGGTCCCGTCGGGGTCCACCTGCCGACTGGGGGCAGCGGGTGGCTGCACGTTGGCCCTGCCGGCCTCCACAGCCCAGCCCTGGAAAATGGTCTCCCCCTTGCTCTCCACCAAATTGTGCAGGGCGCAGCAGGCACCCACAATTAGGGGGATGTTGTTGGGGCCCGCATCCAGGCGGGTCAGGAGACATCTCCAGCATCCTTTCAGGTGGCCAAATGAGCGCTCCACCACCTCGCGCGCGTGGTTCAGGCGCTGGTTGAAGCGCTCCTGGCTAGCGGAGAGCTGGCCCACATACGGGTGCATGAGCCAGGGCCGGAGCGGGTATGCCGCATCTGCGATGACGCAGAGGGGGCATGGTGGTGTCCCCCAGAGGGATCTCCTGCTGGGGGATGTAGGTCCCCGCCTCCAGCCGGCGGCACAAGCCTGAGTTCCGGAAAAGCCGGGCGTCATGGGTGCTGCCAGGCCAGCCCACATAAATGTCCTGGAAATGGCCCCGGCTGTCCACCAAGGCCTGGAGGACCACAAAATTGTAGCCCTTGACGCGATTGATGTAGCGTCCTCCACTGTGATGCGGGGTGCGGATGGGCATGTGAGTCCCATCCAGAGCCCTGAAGCAATTGGGGAAGCCCAGGGTGGCAAAGGCTGCGATGGTGGCATCTGGGTCCCCCAGCCTCACGAGTCTGTGCAGGAGCATGGCATTGATGGCACGCACAACCTGCAGGGAAAGCACATGGGAGAGCACCAATGAGGGGTGAGCAGGGTGTGCGTGGCCCTGCCCTGCCCTGCCCTCCTCTGCCCGGGCCCCCCTCCCCTGCCTTGCCCTCCCCCCGTGGGCTCTCTTACCTCCATGAGGACAGCCCCGGCGGTGGTCTTGCCGACACCAAACTGCTGTCCCACGGATCGGTAGCTGTCTGGAGTGGCCAGCTTCCAGACAGCGATGCTGACCCGTTTCTCCACAGGGAGGGCACGCCGCATGGCAGTGTCCTGGTGCCTGAGTGCGGGGGTGAGCCACTGGCACAGCTCCATAAATGTCTGCCGGCTCATCCTGAAGTTCCTGAGCCAGCGGTCGTCGTCCCACTCCTCAAGCACCAGCCGCTCCCACCAGTTGGTGCTGGTGGGGTAGCTCCACAGCCGCCGGCGTGTGAGGCGAGGGGAGGGGGCGGGGTGCTGCAGGGTTGGGGGTTGAGCCCTGCTGCCCTGGGGGCAGCTCCTCCTCCGGTGTAGCAAGGAGGTGCTCAGCTGTCTCCCGCATGGCATGGATCAGGGCAAGCCCTGCTCCTGCCGGGAGGGCTGGGTGGACCTCTGGCTGCTGCTGTTGCTGCTGCTGGGGTTCCATGCCTGTGTCGCCCGGAGTCTGTGTGCCTATGGCTCCTCAGACCGCGTGCTGTGTAGGCTGAGTGTGTCTGGGAGGGGCCCTTTAAGGGAGCGGCTAGCTGTTGCCCCGGAAGCGCTAGTGCGCCCTGTGACCCTGTCTGCAGCTGTGCCTGGCATCCGTATTTCGATGTGTGCTACTTTGGCGTGTAGACGTTCCCTTGCAGTGCCTATTTCAATGTGGTGCTGCGCAACATCGAAGTTGAACATCGATGTTGCCAGCCCTGGAGGACGTGTAGACGTTATTCATCGAAATAGCCTATTTCAATGTCGCTACATCAAAATAAGCTATTTCCATGTAGGCTTCACGTGTAGACGTAGCCTTAGTGTTAGTTGGCAGCTTCTGTGTTGAGAGAGGGTGGAATAGTTTGGCAGAGATTATCATTTAGCTTGTTGACACAGTAAACACATTTCACAAGTTTTTGACAAATTAAATATGGATAATCTAGCTCACTGTTCACAAGCACTGTTCACATACAGCTGTCTGAGTAGGTGTTTCTAAAGACAGAATTGAGCCTTATAAATATGTGCGTGTGTTTGATTACTCTCTCCCCCATGAATTCCCCGCCCCCCATGATCAAAACTCTTACAGCTGTTCAAGGGCTGCAGGCTTGAGAACATAAGAACATTACTGGGTCAGACCAAAGGTCCTGTTAGGCCAGTATCCCATCTGCTGACAGTGGTCTGTACCAGGTGCCCCAGAAGGAGTGAACTGAAGACAATGATCAAGCAACTTGTCTCCTGCCATCCATCTACAGCCTTTGACAAACATAGGCCAGGGACCCCGTTCTTACTCACTGGCTAATAGCCTTTTATGGACCTAACTTCCATGAATTTATCTAGCTCTTCTTTGAACTGTTATAGTCCTAGCCTTCACAACCTTCTCTGGCAAGGAGTTCCACAGGTTGACTGCGTGCTCTGTGAAGAAGAACTTTCTTTTATTTAGTAACAGAGAGTAAGCCGTGCTATTACTGTTACTGTTAATAGCTGTTACTATTCAACATGCAAGGCACTATGTTTTCTTTTATTTAGTTTTAAAACTGCTGCCCATTAATTTCATTTGGTGTTCTCTGGTTGTTACCATATGGAAACAAGTACATACGTTTTCTTTATGCACCCTCTCCGCACCGCTCATGATTTTATATACCTCCATCATAGCCCCCTCAGTCTCCTCTTTTCTAAACTGAAAAGTCCCAGTCTCTTTAGCCTCTCCTCATATGGGACTTGTTCCAAACCCCTAATCATTTTTGTTGCCCTTTTCTGAACCTTTTCTAACGCCAAAGTATCTTTTCTGGGGTGAGAAGACCACATCCGTACGCAGTATCATAGTTTTATATGGGGCAGTAAGATATTGTCTTATTTTCTATCCTTTCTTAATTCCCAAAATCCTTTTTGCTTTTTTGACTGCTGTTGCACACTGTGTGGATGTTTTTCAGATAACTATCCACGATAACCCCAAGATCTCTTTCCTGATTGTTTGTAGCTAAATTAGTCCCCATCATATTGTGTGTACACTTAGGGTTATTTTCTCCAATGTGCATTACTTTACATTTACCCACATGAAATTTCATTATGCAATTTTGTTGCCCAGTGACTGTTTGGTGAGATCTTTTTGAAGTTCTTCACAGTCTGCTTTTGTCTTGAGTATTTTGAACAGTTTAGTATCTGCAAACTTTACCACCTCACTGCTTACCCCTTTCTGTAGATCATTTATGAATAAGGTGAACAGCATTGGTCCTAGGACTGACCCATGGGGAACACCACTTGTTACCCTTCTCCATTCAGGAAAATTTAACATTTATTCTTACCCCCTTTTTTCCCCTGTCTTTTAACCAGTTCTCAATCCATGAAAGGATCTTCCCTCTTATCCCATGACGACTTAATTTACCAAAGGGCGTTTGGTTAGGCACTTTGTCAAAGAATTCCTGGAAATCTAAGTAGACTATATCTGCTGGATCCCCTTGTTTGCATGTTTGTTAACCACTTCAAAGAATTCGAATAGATTAGTAAGACATGATTTTCCTTTACAGAAACCATGGTGACTTTTGTCCAACAAATTGTTCTTCTCTGTGTCTGACAATTTTATTCTTTACTGGTGTTTCAACTAATTTGCCTGGTACTGACGCTAGACTTACTGGTCTATAATTGCCAGGGTCACTTCTAGAGCCCTTTTTAAATATTGGCATTATGTTAGCTGTCTTCCACTCCTTGGGTGCAGAAGCTGATTTAAAGGGTAGGTTACAAATCACAGTTTAATTCCGCAATTTCACATTTGAGTTCTTTCAGAACCCTTAGGTGAGTGCCATCTGGTCCTAGTGATTTTATTACTATTAAGTTTTTCTATTTTTTCCAAAACCTCATCTAATGACACTTCAATCCGGGACAGTTCCTCACTTTCATCACCCACAAAAGACAGGTTTGAGAATCTCCCTTACATACTCAGCAGTGAAGACTGAAGCAAAGGTTTGATTTGTCAACCTTGATTACTATTTTTGGTTCTCTGTGCCTTAAATATTGAGTCTGTTCTGGTGTGGCTATGGTCTGAAGAAGTGGGTCTGTCCCGTGAAAGTTCGTCACCTAATAAATTATTTTGTTAGTCTTTAAAGTGCTACTGGACTGCTTTTTTGTTTGCAGGATGTAGTGTATGTATGTAGAGCAGGGATTCCCAGCCTATGGGTTGTGACCCAAACATGGGTCACCATTAGATTTGTTAAGGGTCACCAGCTGGGCAGTTCTGAGCTGCATGTGGCTGTTAAAAAAAAGCCAGTTGCAGTTTCTTAACGCTACTGCCTCAGGTAGATATCTATCATTAGAGATAGCAATTACCTTATGCCTAGGTGCTGAAAGCTTAACACTTGAGTTAATTGGTTTTGATGACTGTTACCTGCTGGGAGCAGGAGGCCTGGGGGATCCACCCATCTTAGCAGCCCCAGTGAAGAGGCTATGGAAGGAGGAGGAGGAGTGTCTAAGGCTAGGGCTGTGGTGGGGCAGGGCAGGGGAGACGGGGGGAATCTAAGCCTGGCAGGGGTTTAGGGATGCTGGGGGCGTCTAAGACTGGGGGAAGTTTGGGGCTGCAGTGGGATTCTAAGGCTGGGGCAGTTTGGGGCTGCTTGGGGGGGTGCAGGTCTCCCTGCCTCTTGGCCAGGTACCCTGTGTCTGGAGCCAGCCACGGGTTTCCCCACTCCCCAGCCAGGGACCCGACAGCTTGCTTATATTAGCTGGGGAAGTTCACTCATTTAGTGTATATAGGTGGGTATAAGTGTCCCTTGTTTTAGCGAGTACTCATAAGCAAAGTACTCATTGAATGAGGGATGGGTGCAAAATACCTTGTAGGCTGGCTATCTTGTCTGTTTTATCTAGGTACAATTTGCATTTCCTTAAAACCCTTCTTCAATGCAGCCAGTCTGTCACTGGTGGGTCTCTTGAGCAGGTATTGCTGCTCAGATTTGGAGACTGTGGTCGTGGTGGCACAGTTCTGGTGGTGTTGGGGCTGTTCTGCATTTTCAGAACAAATACACTGATTTAAGTTTTCTCAGCATATTACTGGCTCCTAAACTTTAGCAGTTAATCTGTGGAGATGTGTGGAAATGCAGGGTTTAAGGGGAAACAAAACAACCCCCTACTATAAAGTGATTTAGGGCAGAGCAATTGATTCTCATCTTTGAATTGATGTAGTGTGTAAGATATATGTGATAACCTGCCACACAATCTTGTTCAGTAGATCTATTTTTACTTCACCATCAACAGACCCACAAGCATTCAGAAATCCACTGTGAAACCCCACAAGAATCATGCTATTTTTAGTTCAATTGGGTAATTAATTGCCTTTTAGCTTTTAGGGCATGGGTGTCCAACCTTTTGGCTTGCCTGGGCCGCATTGAGTGAAGAGGAATTGTCTTGGGCCGCATATAAAATATATAATATAGTTAATGTATATAAATCACATAATAATGTTAAAAATGTATGATCTTGTGAGGCCGCATTACTAGCTGTCCAGGGCTGCAAGCGGCCCGCGGGCCATGGGTTGGACACACCTGTTTTAGGGCTTGTTCTCAAGCTGTTGTCGTCAAAGACAAAACATGCTTCTTCAGTGTACTGTAAAAAGGAAGTTGAGCTTATCAGTTAAAGATATGACTTCAGGAGGCAGGGCTTGAAGAAAAACATCAAATGCTGAGGGACTCATGATAAACTTATGAAGACTGGTATGCCAGAACACTCTTACTAGCACCCTGGTAACTGCTGTTGCTGCAGCTTGAATAAAGCTGTGAACTTAGCAGTGAGCAGTTAAATGTTTTCTGTTTGGGGATTATTAGCCACCTGGAAGGGAAGTCTGGGAGGAAAGACCCCAGGTAGTGAACCTGGGCTGAGAAGTAAAGGCTACGGGGAAGCCACCTCTTGGCTGTAAGACTGGACTAACCCATGATACTTTGTAAGGATAGAATAAGTACATGCTTGTGAAAGGGATTGCAACCTGGTGTGCGCCCATGGGAGCACACAAACTGGGTAGGCAAAATATTACAATGGAAACTGCCAGAGGCACCCTGTGATAGTTGGAAATACTGAGACTGATCTATGGAATAAATAGCAGAAATGTCACCTAGACAAGAGGGTTTACACTTACTTTGAGAAGTTCAACTTTATTATGTGATATTTCAGAGGTGATGTCCATGACATCAACGTAATGAGCTAGATATTGTCCATATGATCTCTGAGAGCTTTTAGGCATGTAGCTCTGATACTTTCTGGTGGTAGTCAAGTTTATTTAGCTTCCCTTTGTGCACTGTCCAGCAAGTTGTAACATGAATGCAGTGGAAGTCAATAACCAATATCAGGACAGGGAGAGGTGAGAATGGCGAAGGTTTCATTAACCAGCTAAACTATTGAGGTGGAATAGATGGGCAGTTTCAGATAGATATTTTCACTGACTTGGCATAGTATTTATACTGCTGATGGAGCTGTAGGCTTCAAAATACAGCAGTTTGTATCCTTTTCCCACTACTTTCAGATCAAAATGCATAGTGATTTGAGAAATCACCCTGTATCACTAACTGGGCAACTCAGACAAAGAAGAGACAAATCTGTTGAAATGAAGTATGAAAATCAGTTTCATGAGAATAACCTCTACCTTTGAAGGGAAACCTTTGTTATAAACATGAAAGGAAAAGCTTCTCTTTATACAGTAGTAGGCATCCTTCAGTCTGCATAGACTATGGATCGCGCCCTTTAAAGTTTCAATTGATTTATACAATTTATTGATTTATACAGTAAAGTCTTTCATATCAGGCAGCCCTGGGACCAGGAGCTTGCTGGATATTTAAATATTCTGGATAATAGAGAGGAATACCTACCAATGAATAACGCTAAAGAAAAACAAGATTAGATATTAAGAAACAAACAAATGTATGCAGAGAACTTCATTTACCGACAGTAGTATTTGCACTGTAAACTTGTACTGTATTTGCTGTGTTAATTTTTATTTACTTTCACTATCCCATATGTATGGAAAACAAAACTAAAATTTACTTAGTTAAAATGCCAGTGGTTTGAGAGTTGTGATCATAGAATGCCAGATATGAAAGAGTTGACTGTATTTATTTGCAGGAGGTTAACAGCCGATTTTTAAGTGTGGCCACCATCAGGAGTTTACTCTATTCTGAGATGACCTTTTTATTTTTATTGGATTAGTGTGCTTGAATTCCTATGAAGATTTTAGTCATAAAATAGGTGAAGAAATATTTGTGCTGACAAGGAGAAAACAAATCAGCTACAGTAATTTATACAATCATTCTGGAAAAAATGTAAGAACTAGCATATATTTGTGAGATCTTTCATGATCACATCTCTTTACCCTAAATTAGTTCTATCTGCATGCTGAATTTGAACTGCATCATGGAAGCCTGAACATATCATATTTTTTTTATGTTTTGCAGCCGTAGCTGTTCATAGATTGATTTGTGATTTTTTTTTTTTTGTTGTAGCAGCCAGAATAAATATTCTGTTATGGCACAAGAAGAATCAGAAGTCTATCAACTGCACTAATAGACTTTTAAAATGTGCTAGGGAAGCTGGCTGAATATAGAAAATGTAAAACCCTCCCTGTATTTCTCACTATATTTGGTTGTATAAAAGCAAGTGGAGGGCAGGAGGAGACAACCTAAACCTCTTTCTACAGACCCCCTCTGTACTCCAATTTTGTGCGCATGGTGGCTATAATTTATTTAAAAAAAAGTGACTCAAAAACCTTAACTGGCCAATGTATTACTATATAGATACTTGGGCATGTCAGTTATTTGCTTGTGCTTGGAAGCAACAGCTAACAATGATATGGACTGAAAGACAGCGAGCAGTGTATAATTGATTTTACTTGTTAATTTATTTGTTAATTTTTATAAAACAGGTAAACAGACAACAGACAGTTGAAGGGATTAATGCACAAATTGTAGAATTATCTGCATTGTGGAAGTGCCTGATTACCCAAGATCAGGACTTCCGCGTCCTCTGTAGAAACACAATAAGAGATAGGACAAGATGGAGATGAGATGAAGGATATAACCTAAGCAGAGTGATCAAGATGGCAAATGCTGAGTTGGTGGTGGTTCTTAAGCTGGTGGAAGTGGATGTGAGCAGAGAGAAGGGAGGGGTTGGTCAGGAGGAATATGTGAGCGGGGAAAGGAAGGGCAATATGAATCAGGGAGGGTGGGAGGAAAGGACAGGCAGGGTGGCTGTTAGCAAAGTTGAAGTAAGGAGAATCTGAGGGAAGAGTGGAAGGGGGAGTTAGAGAAGACAACCAGTTAGCAAGAAAAATATCCAAACCCAAATGTAAGCAGAAGGATGGGATGGAAGAAACCTGTCAGTGTTTTGAAGGAGCTGCAGCTGCTAAAGCCACTGCCTCTTTCCAGCTACTCCTCTTTGTTTCAAGGAGCTAATTCCACCCCATCTCCCCCACACCCATGTAGCTGAGGCTGGAGGCTGCTTAAGCTTTGGTGTTGTGTAGGGATCAGTGAGTGGTTGAATAGCCCCTGTGATTTCCATTTAGGGCTCACCTTGACACTAAGCCTACAGCCACGCTACTGCGGAAGATCAATCCGCTTGGGGTTGATCCTCTGTAGTTTTGCTTTCTGCATGCGTGAAACAGCTTTCTGGGGTCAAAGTCGACGTGGGAATGCCTTGTGAGCGGTGAAGATTAAGGAAGGTCAATGGGAGAAACGTTCCCATTGAAAGTCTTCCATGTCAACAGCCATAGTAGTTGACCGCTGACAAGTTGATTTTCAGCTATGCAATTGGTATAGCTAAAATTGTGTATCAGTGGTTGACTGCTATGTCTTTAAAATACGTCTTAAAAACGTCTTAAAATATGTCTTAAAAACACACTGCTAGGTGTTTAAAATACATCTTGCCCTTCTCTGCTAAGGCTCTGAAGCATTGCTGCAAACACTACCTGTTCTAGTCTAGGTGTAACCTTTTAAAGTAATGCAATATTTCTTGAAAATTCTTGTAAACTTGACAGCAGTTGGCACTTGCCTTTATTTGGCCCTACCTATAGTAATATCTTGGTCTGTGTTAAGTCCCATAGGACAAAATCAGCATCCCACCAGTCACCATCTGGCAAGGCACAGGTGATATCAGAGATCATCATTCTAAGCACTCTTCCATTTATCAGAGGGGTAGCCGAGTTAGTCTGTTTCTTCAAAAACAAGTAGTAGTCCTGGGGCACTTTATAGACTAACAGATATTTTGGAGCATAAGCTTTTGTGGGCAAAGACCTGCTTCATCAGATGCATGAGTGAGGGAACTCCAAAGGAGGGTTTAAATATGTGGGTTTATGAAAAGGAGAGAGTACCAGTCAAGAGGAGGGCCAGAGTTGACAAGGTCAGTTCAGTCACGGAGGATGTTGCCCATTATCATCATGTAATTTGGAGGTGTGAACATCAAGAGAGGAGAAACTGCTTTTGTAATTGGCAGCCACTTCTAGTCTCTGTTCAATCCTTGGTCGATGGTGTCAAATTTGCAAAGGAATTGCAGCTCTGCAGTTTCTCTTTGGAGTCTGTTTTTGAAGGTTTTTTTTGTTGATGTTGTAGGATGGCTACTTTTAAATCTTTTACTGAATGTCCAGGGAGATTGACGTATTCTCCTACAAATTTTTGTATGTTACCATTCCTGATGTCTGATTTGTGTCCATTTATTCTTTTACATAGAGACTGTCCAGTTTGGCCCATGTATATTGCAGTGGGGCATTGCTGGCACATGATGGCATATTATATTAGTAGATGTGCAGGTGAAAGAGGCCCTGATGGTGTGGTTAATGTGGTTAGGTCCTGTAATGATATTGCTGGTGTAGATGCATGAGCAGAGTTGGCAACGAGGTTTGTTGTAGGGATTGGTTCCACATTTAGAGTTACTGTGTTGTGGTCTATAGTTGCTGGTAGGAATTTGTTTTAAGGTTGGTGGGCTGTCTGTAGGCAAGGGCTGGTCTGCCTCCCAAGGTCTGAGAGTGAAGGATCCTTGTCCAGGATGTGTTGTAGATCACTGACAGTGCACTGGAGAAGTTTTAGCTCGGGGCTGTATGTGATAGCCAGCTGTGTTCTGTTTCCCTTGTTGGGCCTGTCTTGCAGCAGGTGGCTTGTGGGTACCCATCTGGCTCTGTCAATCTGTTCCTTCACTTCCTTAGGTGGATATTGTACTTTCAGGAAAGCTTGGTCTCGGTCTCTGTCTCTGTCTGAGGTATTGGAGCAAATGTGGTTGTGCTTGGCTGTATGCCCTGGATGAAGCTGGTGTTGTGACTGTCATCATTTGCACAGTAGCATCCAGGAAGTGGATATCTTGTGTGGACTGGTCCAGGCCAAGTTTGATGGTGGGGCGGAAACTGTTGAAATCATGGTGGAACTCTTCAAGAGCCTCCTTCCCATGGGGTCCAGATGATGGTGTCATCAATGTAGCGCAAGTAGAGGAGGGGTGCTAGGGGATGAGAGCTAAGGAAACATTGCTCCCAATCAGCCATAAAAATGTTGGTATGCTGTGGGGCCAGGCAGGTACACGTAGCAGTGCCACTGGTTTGAAGGTATAAATTGTCCTCAAATCTGAAATAGTTGTGGATGAGGACAAAGTCACAAAGCTCCACCACCATTTGTACCTTTGTCTCATCGGGGATAATGTTCCCGACAGCTTGAAGTTAATCTTCATGTGGGATATTGGTGTAAAGGGCTTCTACATCCAGAGTGGCCAGAATGGTGTTTGCAGGAAGGTCTTCCATTTGTGAATCCACAGAAATTTCCTGTACACTCTCTTAGCTGTACTCGTGACCAGACAGTGGACACAGTCCTGAGCTAGCTACTGAATTTGTGTCAGTCATTTGAAGTTACTTCATTTCTCCCATCCTTGTTTTTCCAGTTTAAATGGTAAGCTCATTGGGGTAGGGATTGTCTCTGTTCACTGCCTAGCACAGTGGGGCTGTGATTTTGTTTGGTGCCTCTGCAGTAAAAACAGTGATGATGGATGTAATGCAATTGTGTCCAAATGCCCTGACTGAGATCAAGTTGCCATTGTGCTCCGGTTGGTATATGCATGCTGTCAAAGACATTCCCTACCCTGAAGTCTTTACTGTTTTAAATAGACTTTAATAGAAAAGGGAAGGTGAGGGGAAATGGGCAGAATGGTAAAATGAGTTGTTTAATGTCAGTGTTAGTGAGAATCCAGGTCTGCGGATGCTCCTTCTAGTGTCCTATATATTAGACCACATTACCTGTCAAGGTATATGGTTTGTCAGCCAATCTGTTTGGAGGGTCAAGTGGTGGGATGAGTCCCAATATTGGGATCCTTAATCATTGTTGGATGTCTGGCATTCAAAGCAAGCTCATAAAAGTTCAGTGTGTTGATTTGGGCATTTCATTGATATGGCTGACCTGAGAATACTCAAAGCCATACGTTATGGTGAGTGAAAGTCAGATAGTCATTCCTCTGGCAGCCAGTATCAGCTATAGAAAGGCACACACTGAAGTAAAATTTGAAAGTATCAGGTGACCCCAACAACTGGGAAGCAATAGCCCACGACAGTGTAAGGTGGTAGCAGGTTTGTCCATGTCACTGCTTGCTGCTTTGAAGCAAGGTGCATTTACTCCTTTTGTGAAAAAATGTGAACAGTGCAAGCAATGGAACAACAGCTTGCAATGGTCATGGACTGTTTTGTGTGTCCTATATTTAACTGTTTGTTGGGGGAGCTCATTGATCTGACTTTGCGTGCATGCTTTCACTTAAATGTTCGCTGAATCCTTGTTTGTCAACACTGATGTTAGACTCCATCATCGAAGCTCAGTTGTTTATGGAATGTCAAAATACAAAGGAGGAATAAACAAATAACATATAAACGTAGGGGAAAAATTAGAAAGGTAAAAGCACAAAACAAGCTCAATCTAACTTGAGACATAAAGGGAAACAAGAAAACTTTCTGTGTTAGAAGATAAAGGACAGGGTAGGCCCATTGCTCAATGAAGAGTGGAGAAACAATAACAGAAAACATGCAAATGACAGAGGTACTTAATAATTTCTTTGCCTTTTTTCACCAAGAAGGTTGATGGAGACTTCATGCCTAACATAATGTTAGTAGAAAGGATTATGGTAAGAAATTAAAATATGGAAAGAAAAGGTTAAAAATTCCATTAAAAAGTTAGCTGTCTTCAGGTCACCAAGGCCTAATTGCATTCTGGAATGCTCAAGGAGCTGATAGAGGAGATATCTGAGCCACTAGCTATCATCTTTGAAAAGTTACAGAAGTCAGAGATTCCAGAAGACTCGAAAATGGCAAATACAGTGTCCATCTATAAAAAGGGAAATAAGGACAACCCAGCAGATTACAGACCAGCCATCTTAACTTCAGTGCCAGAAAAGATGATGGAGCAAATAGTTAAGGAATCTACCTGCAAACATCTGGAAGATAAGGTGATAGGTGACTGCATGGCTTTGTCAAGAGTAAATCATATCAAACCAGCCTGATAGCAATCTTTGATAGGATAACAGGCCTTTTGAATAATGGGAAAGCAGTGGACAGGGTGCATGTAAACTTAAGTAAACTATTTAATACAGTATCATATGACCTTATAGTTAATTTAGTGAAATGCAGCCTACATGGGGCTACTATCAGGTGGGTGAGTAATTGGTTGGGTAACCATTCACAGACTATCAAAACAAAAAGCAGTCAAGTAGCACTTTAAAGACTAGCAAAAGAGTTTTAGGTGAGCTTTCGTGGGACAGACCCACTTCTTCAGACCATAGCCAGACCAGAACAGACTCAATATTTAAGGCACAGAGAACCTGTGAATCTGAAGAAGTGGGTCTGTCCCACGAAAGCTCACCTATTGAACTATTTTGCTAGTCTTTAACGTGCTACTTGACTGCTTTTTGTTTTGATAGTGTATAGACTAGCACGGCTTCCTCTCTGTTACCATTCACAGACTAGTTATTAATGATTCACAATCATGCTGGAAGGGACTAACAAGTGGGTTTCCACAGGAGTCCATTTTGGGGCCAGTTCTGTTCAATATGTTCATCAATGGGAACAGAGAGATAGCCGTGTTAGTCTGTATTTTATCAAAACAAAATAATTTATTAGGTGATGAGCTTTTGTGGGACAGACCCACTTCCTCAGACCTATAGCCTTACTGGAATAGACTCAATATATAAAGCACAGAGGTCCAAAAAATTTTACGATGGTTTAGGTAAATGGCATAGAGCATGCTTATTAATTTTGCAGATGATACCTGGATGGGGTGGAGGTGGTTGCAACGGCTTTGGAGGAGAGGATCAGAACTGAAAATTATCTGAACAAACTGGACAATGGTTTGAGGCAAATAAGATGAAGTTCAATAAGGACAAATGCCAAGTACTCTACTAAGGTAGGAATAATGTTTCACCCATACAGAAAGGGAAGGGACTCCCTAGGAAGGAGTACTAAGGGTCACAGTGTACCATAAGCTGAGTAAAAGTCAACAGTGTGATGCCATTGCAAAAAGAGCAAACGTGATTCTGAGGTGCATGAACAGGAATGTAGCAAGCAAGACATGAGAAATAATTCTTCCACTTTACCCTGCACTAATTAGGCCTCAGCTGGAGTACTATGTGCAGTTCTGAGCACCACATTTTAGGAAAGATGTGGAGAAATTCAAAAGGCTCCAGAGAAGAGCAACTAAAATGATGAAAGGTCTACAAAATATGACCTATGAGAGAAGATTTAAAGAATTGAGTTTGTTTAGTTTGGAAAAGAGAAGGCTGAGAGGGGACACGAAAACAGCTTTCAAGTAACCGAAAGGGTGTTACAAAGAGGAGGGAGAAGAATATTCTCCTTAGCCTCTGATGATAGGGCAGGAAGCAATGGGATTAAATTGCAGCAAGGGAGGTTTAGGTTGGATATTAGAAAAAAATTCCTAACTGTGAGGGTAGTCAAGCACTGAATAAATTACTGAGGGTGGTTGTAGCATCTCTATCATTGGAGATGTTTAAGAATAAGTTGGATAAATATCTGAGGGATGATAAAGATGGTGCTTCGTCCTGCCGTGAGTGCAAGGTACTGGACTTGACGATGTCCTGATGTCCCTTCCAGTTTTAATATTCTATGATTCTATTTATTTTTGGGTCCTCTGTGGTGGTCTTTTGGATGACGAGTGTGCGTTCTGGAGCCTTTGGTGCTTGTTCCGAGAACCCTTTAGTGCTTGTACCTAGATGCTGATATTGACTCCCTCAGAAATGTCAGTAATGTGGAGATTTGAGCAGAAATATCTCTTCTCCACATCTTCACTAATGTCACAAAGACTGATGTTTTTCAGCTCTGCAATCTCATGCTGCTAGGACTTCCCTGGTGTGACGATCGTTAATCCTTTGTTTAGCCAGCCCGGATCTTGTGTGGTTCTCAAAGTTCTTGTTTGGTTCCATTAGCCCTTCTGTGGTGCTCCCTTTGTTGTGAAGGGGAAATTGTGCTTGTTTGATTGCTTTCACGGCAGTTGAGATACCCCTTCCACTTTGTTGTCTGATGTTTTAGCTGCATAAAAGTGAAGGCTGCCTCTGTCTGGCTTCCCATTGTACTTTTTTTCTGCTCAGGTGAATTCTGCATATTAGAAAACTTGAGGTAATGCTTGTTTTTATAAAAGGGCTTTGTGTCCTCTCAAAATGTTTGATTAGTTCAGGCAGAACAGTCTCCAATCTTCTGGATGCATTAGTCATCTATTTTACCTACTTTTTGCTACTTTTCTGCAATAATCCTGTTGCTGGGACCTTGATGTGGGGCAGGGAGGAGTGACTTGCGTGACAAAAGGGTACTTGTACTTGCCCTCTGAACTTTATGTATTTAAGGAAAACGGCAGTTCCTGAAGTCCCTTTTTTGTGAAATAAGAAAAGATACTTCTTAATAGGGTCAATATAACACATACTCAAGAATTCAAAACATTCCAAAATATAAAACTGT
This sequence comes from Carettochelys insculpta, assembly GCF_033958435.1. Classification (NCBI taxonomy): domain Eukaryota; kingdom Metazoa; phylum Chordata; order Testudines; family Carettochelyidae; genus Carettochelys; species Carettochelys insculpta. The sequence continues at coordinate 29,816,706 of NC_134144.1, forward strand.
AGATCCTAAAATTAAAGTGCTGTGTAATATAAAGACTGTTCATGAAACTAAAGTTGAAGTGTTGGATAATGGCATCTGAATACTTGCACAAATCCATCCAGGTTCAATTTTGAAGTCAAATAACTTTCACAGGGCTCAAAAATTGTTTCTCTTTCTTTCCTGAGTCGTGCTCCTCTTCTGAGGAGATGAACTTCTCTCCAAGGAGTCGGGGGGAGAATTCCAACAAGCTGCAGCTGATGTTCCAAATACTTAACTACAAAATATATTTCAGAAATATATGGGAAAAGTCTCCTTTAATTCCTTCCTTGCACCTAGAACTTCTTCAGATTCTTAACAATTTCCCTTATCTGTGGTTTAAATGAAACAACTTTCACCTGCTCCATTTCTTATCAAAGATAGTGATTCCAGTTTCAAGAAGTCTGGCTATCTAGTGGAGTAGTTGATAACAAGATTTGTGTAGCTTAGCGTTCTTTTCAGAGAATCTCCTTTCCAATTCCCCACTGGTATAATCAATCAATTCATAATAAATTTGGGATCACAGGCTCGTTTACACTTTGGAATCCTAGCAAGTAGTTAGTGACTATGGAATCTTGATGCTTTTAGAGCTATACCTTGACTGTTTTGCTGGGACATCTTAATGTTGATACTTCATTATACACATTTGTCAAATAATTAAACTGAAATAATAAAATTAGTGCCCTATATGTATTCTGGATTTATCACTGGAAATTTTGGAGCCTTCCTCAAGCTAAGCATTCATTTAAAATGACACTGAAGGAGCCTGTTTAAGTTTTTGTTTTGATTTTTTCCCCCTCTATTTGTTTCCTCTTGGCATTGTGACTCTACGGTGGTTCAGGATGGGAAAAATTCCCATCTTTCTTAAGCCTGGTCTATGCTACATGGTTAGGTTGACATAAGCTACCTGGACGGTTGACTTAGTTGTGAAAGTGTGTTCACTTAAAATTTGACTCCAGCTGACTTCAGTGCCTGTCTGCATTGATTTAGTAACACTACCTCCATGTGTTGTGTAATTAGGTAAATGCAGTGTAAGTATAGACATTTCATTACTTTCATCAGTTGTTACTCGCTTTCCCACAGTGCTTCACACTGATAATACGGTCAATAGAAGCACTCCTGGTGAAGATACCAGGAAGGTGGTGAAGCACTGGAGTGTGTTGCCAAGAGAGGTGGTAGAATCTCCATCCCTAGAGGTTTTTAAGTCCTGGCTTGACTTAGTCGTGGTGGGATGATTTAGTTGGGGTTGATCCTGCTTGGGTCAGGGGGCTGGACTCGAGGTCCATTCCAGCTCTGTGATTCTATGATTGTAAGATATACACTGCCAACAAAAAGAACCAAGTGTGTAGCTGTGCACATACAGGTAACTTAAAAACTTTGGTGGTTGTAAGTTAGGTTGACGTAATTTTGTAGTGACATGGCCTTAGTTTTGCACAGGTAGAATTCTTCCCACTCCACCTCCCCAGTATCAAGTTATTTCAGTGTTTTCCCATTAACTTCAGTGGTTCACCCATTGTCTTTTTCAGGTTGCACAATGTTGGGTACTTAGAAGAAGTCTTGTTTGGTTGTGGAGTGGACCTGAGCTGTCCGATAGCCTTTTTTTTTTTTTTTCCCACTTTCCTGTAGTGAGGCAGAGATGAATGTTGCAGCATAAATTAAGAATAGTTTTATATATGGAAAATAATTGAGTTGGTATGTCTCACAATAGCCATCAGGTTCATTCAGAACGTTACAAGCTTTCATAAGCGACTTGACGTATTTACACACAATATTGTGTACAACCAGTGAAGTCAATTGTGTGTGTCTGATGTTGTTCAGACTCCCCTGTTCTCCCTTGGGGGTTTGGACAGAAATGTCTTGTTACAGAAATGTAGAAATTTAAAAAAAAAATGCATGCATCGTCTCTCTTCTTTGCTGCAGTTCAACCAGTTAGGGCATTCAAGGAGACTAAGAAGTTTTCTTGTTTAATTAAACCTTTGTGTTGAGAAGAGTGCATTTGATTAAAAATCGTAGCTCTCCTGCAGCCTTGATAGGAAAACAAAAGACTTGATCAGTTTTAAAAATGCAGTCAAGTAGCACTTTAAAGACTCACAAAATAATTTATTAGGTGAGATTTCGTGGGCAGACCCACTTCTTCAGACCATAGCCATTTTGTTAGTCTTTGAATGCTGCTTGACTGCTTTTTTTTGTTTTGATAGTATATAGACTAGCACGGTTCGCTCTCTGTTACTTCAAAAATGCATTTGACTGGCAACAGGGTTAAGAGTACATGTAGTGTTCCCTTTAGTCTGCATTAGAGTCACAATCACACTGGACAGTCCATCCAAGTTTTCTTCTGGGCTGTACAGCAGCATTTCCCAAACTGATTTGGCCACAGAATGCTTTTGGGCTTGGAATATATTGACAGAACACATATATGCTGGTTTGGGGGAGAGGGAGGGTTTCATGCTGAAACATTGCCACATGTAATGCTCAAAAGTTGATTTAAGAATTCAAGTTTAGAGAAATTTTTTTGTACAAAGTACAAAAAATAATGGGAGAATAATCTGAATGAACAACTATAAAATTAACCAAAAACAAAACATGAGTGTACCAGCTGAAAGAAGGACGGTTAGAGTCATTATTTTGTACAAAAACAGAAAGGAAAGTTCAAAAAAGAACTCTTTCCTTAAAACTTAAACATTTTTTAAAAAGAAAAAACAAATTAGGAAAAAATTTTAAATTTTGTGGGTTTTTTTATAAATTTATTTTGACAGAAAACTACTGGAAAATGTAAGTCACATTTGACAGTTTTTTTTAATAGGAAGAGTGTTTGCATCTCTGTTTTGGCATGAGTCGCATAATAAATGTTACTCCAAAAAATTCCCATTGGAGACCACCGAGGGTTACACTACTTTGGATTTATTGATTGAGGAATTGACACTCCACTGTATGGCTAAACTGAACAGGATAGAGCTGTCACTAAAGGTTTAAGCTAGAGAGGGAACCAGCTATCTCTCTCTCTCTCTCTCTCTCACTCTTTCTCTTGCACTTACATACACGTGGGTTGCAGAAGGACCCAAGGCATGTTGGTTCTGGAGGGTCTGTCTGCTGTCTCCTGTCACCAAGGAGAATGCCCAGACTTTCCTTGATCCAACAGAGCAGCAGTCACTTTTGTTTCTCAGCCTTGATTAGTTTGAGTCATCACTTTGCAGTTCCTAATCTCAGACACTCAATATAGTCTCCACTCATACTCATTCATATCTGAATAGTAACAGAGAGGAAGCTGTGCTAGTCTATACACTATCAAAACAAAAAGCAGTCGAGTAGCACTTTAAAGACTAGCAAAATAGTTTATTAGGTGAGCTTTCGTGGGACAGACCCACTTCTTCAGACCATAGCCAGACCAGAACAGAGTCTGGCTATGGTCTGAAGAAGTGGGTCTATCCCACAAAAGCTCACCTAATAAACTATTTTGCTAGTCTTTAAAGTGCAACTTGACTGCTTTTCGTTTTCATTCATATCTGAGGGCAGAGTGCAGTTTAGAGAAAGTTACAAGTAGAGTGGATGGAAATTAGGAGAAGATTACAAAGTTGCAAGGCTCAACAATCACTAAGTTTACAGTAAGTTTCTGAAATTATAAAGCAAAGTTGCTGGGAGTTAAAGTTGCAAGGTTTTACAAAGATTAGAGAATTACACAGTCTAAGATTATAATGAGGTGCAGGGTTTAAAAGGAAACAATTGTAAAGCTTCGGAGAATCATTTACAAATCATCAGTAATGAAGTAACTTAGAAGACAACTGCCCCTCACCCTCCAGCAATGCAGTCATTGGGAGGTTTTTGTCAGTCTCTAAGGCGGCAACTATACTATGAGATAAAACTGAATTTATTAATATTGATTTTGTAACTCTGGAATTTATAAATTCAATTTTGACTCTCGTCACCTCTCCACGTGCTCCTCACAAAGTCAACTTATTGCTGCCACCCTCAATTGGCATACATCAACTGTTGCAGTAGTGCATTGTGGGAGCCTATCCCACAGTTCCCTCATCCCTGTAGCTTTCTAGGTATGTTTGCTGGTCTTTGACATCATCTTCCCACATTGCATTTTCCTCATTCCTTTCTCTTGTTAAACAAACATCCACTTTTTCCGTCAGAAGGAAGGAAAAGTAGGGCATCCATAGAGCTGGAAAACAGTTGTTAAATCTCTTCTGTAGCTGAATTTTCAACTGGCCATCCACTGACTGTCTCCCCTCTCATGATCACACCCTGAAAATAACACAGGGACAAACTGTATTCTCAAAATTAGAAGAAAGGGCATAGAAAAGTCGAGGGAAAAAGATCTTTGTCTTCCCTCTTCACTACACAGACATTGCCAACACAGAGGATGGCAGTGAGAGAAGACATTTTCATGGAATGATTTAGTCCTCTTCTCCACTTCAGCTGTGTGTGGGACTGCTCTGGTACATTATTTTTTAAAAGAAAAACAATACCAATAATAATCCAGTCCATGATTAGATTTCTCAAAAGAATTTCATGACAGCTTGATCCATCCAATTTCCTGGTTTCAAATAATCAACTTTGGAAAATGGAGAAATGGATATCTCAGAAAATCTTTTTTTTTTTTTAAATGCTACATGGGACTAAATAATCCACAATTTGGGAAAGATGAAAGTCATGTATATTTCATTGAATGTATGTTAATATTCAGTTTTATGGGCATGTTTTTTCATCATTTGTTCTTAAAAGGATTGACTTCAACCTATTCTAAATGCCACAGTCTTAGTTAGTCTTGTTTTGTCTGTTCAGCAGTTGCATGAAATTTTACATGAAATATCCTGTCGTGGTTTGGCTACAAGTAATCAACTTGAATGAGAGAGAGAGAGAGAATGGAAGGTCATAACTATTTGTTAATGGTAAATAGCAGGCTGTAGAATGAGAGAGGTGTCTAAGAAGCAGCTACCAGCTAGTCAAATGATGCATCATTCAGGAGCGTATAACCACACTGCTCCAACAGGTGCAAATAGTTTTCCAGTGAAGTCCACGGTGGCCTGCCAGATGGCAAACTTTAACCTCCTGAGGCCTCTTCAAGGCCTTCTTTTCTCTTTGAGTATATAAAGAGGTTTGAGGGTAGAGGGACTGGAGATGGAAAAAGAGCTTAAAAAGTGGAGCGGACGCAAAATAACATGTTGAGTCTGTTCTGGTCTGGCTATGGTCTGAAGAAGTGGGTCTGTCCCACGAAAGCTCACCTAATAAACTATTTTGCTAGTCTTTAAAGTGCTACTTGACTGCTTTTTGTTTTTATAGTGAATAGACAAGCATGGCTTCCTCTCTGTTACAAAATAACATGCATGTGCAGCTACAAACTAGAACAAAGCTGTCTGAATTCCGGACTCATTTATGCCATTTAAATTCAGAATAACTGCACTTCTTCTAATGGAATTAGTCTACAGTTTACTCCAGGCCAACTATAATAACAAGCTATTCTAATGTGTCTAATTTTAGGTTAACCAACATTCAAGTTGCCCCTTTTTAAGGAAAACAAAACAAAAACACAAATGATTCAGTTGTCTGAATTAACTTTCTGAGAAGCTAATATTTGTGTTGAGGAAAAAAAATCCATTTTTGTAATATAAGGAGAATCTTGTTTAAATGTAAAGTATTCTCACATGTGTTGTTGAAGATGCTGTTGTCAGTTTGTCACCCTATTGCATTCCAAATAGTTTTGTGTACAAGAATAACAAGCTGACTAGCAAGTTCATGAGGATTATCCCTTCTATTTTTAGATATGTAAAGTGAAATATGAAGGTGCCAAAACTAATATTTGCTATTGAGTTGTTGTATCCTGGCCTGACACAGCCATTATGTCATGATGATGTATGCCCTTAACCATTTATTCCTTGCCAATCACACATGCACCTTAACTTCTGGTACAATTTTAAACTGAAGTATTTTAGGAGGTCAGGGAGCAGTGCAGGAGGAATAAGTCAGTTTTGACTGGATATATCTGTGGGCAGTAGACAACTGGAGAGAGGGAGGCCTGAGAACCCATCAGCTCTTCAAGGATTTGAAAAAAATCCACCATCTCTTCAAACAGCTTTGTCTTTAATTTGTACAAAAAAAAAGCAACACATCTTTCGAAAGACACATGGGTGATCTTTCAGGATTGGCTTCAAAGATATCTTGTGCTTCTTTTACGCTGTTGGATACCAAGGACAAGGCACTATGCATGCACTCTTCACCAGAGTGTCCCAGTGGAACTTGTTTCTCAAATGATGGAAACCACATATTTTAATGTATTTCTAAGTATATTTAGGAAATACTGTATGGTATTGTATGGTATGGCCCCTTTTCATCGCAATATATGGTGGTTAGCAGTGGTGAGGATCTACGGGCAGTGTTTGAGTCTGCAGCTTCTCTCATGGCTTATCCATCCAATAGTGGATTTGCATGATCAATTGCAATAACCACATCAGCCTATTTCCAAATTCTTCAGTCTGCGAGTTTTTCTTTCTAAGACAAAGTTCTTTTATGTGACTTGCACATATACTATGGAAGGATGATGTGCCCTATCATACCTGGCAATGATTGCTATTTTGATCTGATGATGTAAGTTCTCAGGTGTTTAGATTGATGTTGAATTTTTTTCATGGCATTTTTGCATATATCCTTGAATCTTAGCTTTGGTCTTCCTCTTGTTCTCACCCCACTGAAGAGGAGTTCTTTGGGAAGATGTTCATCACCCATTCTTCTCAGATGACCAAGCCATCATAGTCTTCTGCTGTTGAGGATTGCTGTGAGGCTGGGTATGCCGGATCTTGACAGGACATCTGCATTTGAAACTTTATCTTGCCAGTTGATATTCATAATTCTGTGGAGGCAGTGATGATGGAATCTGTTCAATTTTTTTTTTCTCCTGGTTCAAGTTACGTGGTCCATGTGTCAGATCCATATAGCAGGTTACTCAATACACATGCCTGGTAGATTAGTATCTTTGTTTTCACTGTCAGTTTAGGATTATTCCATGCTTGTTTCCTAAGTAGTACGAAAGTATACCTTGAGTGAATATGACCATTTTCTGCATGCGTAAGTCAAGGGAAAGCAACCCGCAGGCTCTGGACAGAGAATCCATCAGTGACTGTTGCGTGCCTTCGTATTGATGAGCGATGAGGGTTGCATCATCTGTGAAGATGAGTTCCTAATGAGGACTTTCTTGACCTTAGTTTTGGCCTTGAGTCTTGCCAGGTTGTAGAGAGAGCCATCTAATCTTGTGTGGAGAAATACATGGCTGTGTGATTTCTGAAGTGTACAATTTAGTAGAACTGAGAAGAATATGCTGAAGAGGGAAGGGGCAAGAACACGCCCTTGTTTGACTCCACTGTTCGTCGCAAATGGTTCTGATGTACAGCCATCATATTGCACTGTTGCTTTCACTTTTTCGTGAAAGAATGTTATGAGCTTGATCAGGATTGGTGGGCAGCCAGTCTTGGTTAGCACTCTTTACAGTCCTGATCTTCTAATTGTGTCAAACTCCTTTATTAAGCCCACAAATGCAATGAATAACAGCCTTCCTTGTTCTCTGCATTTTTCCTGCAGTTGTTGGAGAGAAAATTATGACCATTGTTGACCTGTCAGCCCTGAAACCACATTGTGTTTCTGGATAGGCTCAATCTGCAAGTTTTTGCAGGTGTTTGAGAATGACATGGGCAAATGCTTTTCCTGTGATGCTTGGTAACGAGATGCATCTGTAGTTGTTGCAGTCACCCTTCTCACCTTTGTTTTTATAGAGGGTGATGATGACATCCTTCATGTCATGTGGGACATCTCCCATTCTGCAAAATTTCAGGAGTAAATTGTAGAGGGAGGGGGAAGAGCAGAGCCTTGCTTGCCTTCAGGACTTCAGCTGGGATCCTGTCAATTTCTGGCACTTTTCCATTGGAGAGAGCATCAAGAGCTTGAGAGACTTCCTCTTCTATAAGCTCTGCATTTAGCTCAGACATTTCTGGAAGAGTTGGGATGAGGTTGTCAAGTTCAGGTTGTATAGTACGCTCATGGGAATAAAGACTTCAGTAATGTTCCACGCATTTGGACATCTGCAGCTTTTTGTCTGGGATCACCTGTCCATTTCAATGCTTCAGTGGGGTGACTTTGGTAATGTTTGGTCTGAGTGCTTTCTTCAGTCCATTGTACATAGTTTTCAGGTCACCCAAATCAGATGACTTTTGACTATTAGAACATTGGCCCAATATTTGTTTGCACACTACCTGGATTCTCGCTGAAGAACAGATCTTGCATGTTGAAGTTGATCCCTTGTGCTTTGTGATGGGTTCTTTGTTATTCAGATGTGCTTTGTGTTTCTCTTCAAGAAGAGGCCTGAGAGTGTCAGCATTTTCATTGATCCAGCCTTTGTTAGAGAATTTGTGTGTTCCAAAGGCAGATTTGGCACATTCGTATATTGCATCTCTCAGCATGGACCATGTTTCATCAACAGTTGTTTGTGTTCCATTTTGTGAGTGAAATCATCTGCCAAGACAGAGCATTTGAGCACATCTCTGGTACTAAGGGTATTGATCTTTAGCTTTCTGCATTCCTTTGTCTGACACTTCGAAGTTGCCGCAGGGGCGAATTAGCCTAATGAAGTGCTGCATATGCGTCACAGCTCTTCATCGCTAATCTCCCATTAGCCTGATTACCAAGGGGGCAAGCGTAGACATAGTCATAGAGTTTCTTTGGGATGATTTTCACTCTGCTGATGATCAAAAAGTGGGCAGTGTCACGTTCTGAGCTGTGGTACGTGCATATAAATTTAATGGTATTGAGATGTTTCCTGCATACCAGTTCAAGGTCATGTTGATGCTGTGACCGGATCTGGGGTGACACCATGAAACCTTGTGACATTCTTTCAAATTAAAGCAGGTATTAGTGATGCAGAATCAATTCTGGGAGCTGAATTTGAAAAGTCTTTGACCATTTTTGTTCACTTTCCCAATACCGTGATGACTGGGGCAGACGGGCCAGGACTGATGGTCACGTCCAACTTTTTCATTGAGGTTGCCGAGGGTGTACAGTTGTTTGCCTGTTGGAAAGGAGTCGATAACTTTCTGAAGATTACATTAAAAGCAGTCCTTGTCATCTTTGGTGCATGATGCCAACATGGGTGCATAAGCACTGATGATGTTGACATGTCCTGACTTGGTGTGGAGTTTCAAGGATATAATGCATTCCCATTCAGCTGTGGGTGTATTGATTGTTCCGAACAGCAAATCCAATTCCATCAAGGCGGTGTTCTTCTGAACTCAAGCCCTTCCAGAAGAAAATGTAGTTGGTTTCTTTCACTGACCCAGCATCTGCCAGCCTGTTTTCCTGGAGAGCAGAGATGTAGATGTTCAGTTTGTATAGTTGTTGGTCTATGACTGCTGTTTTGCGTATTGGGTCCGAGTTTGTAAGGTCATAGACAGATTCAAGTCTCAGACACGTGGCTCGCACATTTCAGCTACCAATCTGGAGGCAAGTCAATTTATTATTTTGTTTTATGGCAGGTACATAGTTTACATCTACTTTTCAATTTTTGGTCTAGCCCCATGCACCCAATGAGGAAGGCAGATATGGCGGGTCAGCACCTTATTGACCCGGGGGGTGGGGCTGCCCAGCTTGACGCAGGTGGTACCTGACCAGTGGAGCGCGGTGACTCCTCCCACCCATAACTGCCACTTCCCGTGTTGTTTCCATGCTATCAGCAAAGATGGAGTGTCCTGTCCATTTGGCTCCCTCTTACACACTGCATTGCCTGGGCTAGTGTTTGGAGCAAGTGTGTTGCCCAAGCGGTACTATCCCCCCTCACCCACCCCAGCTTAATCCAAAGGAAAGACAGAAGTCAGTACGTTGGGAACCGAGGTGACTGCAAGGAGATGCCCGAAAGCAAGTTGGATGAATCCTCCTTGCTAATTGCATTAGGGTGTTCACTCCAGATTTTCTGTCTGGGTTTAATCCCATAGTCTTTGTATCTCCAGAACCTACTCACAAGGCAGTGGGGAATTTTCTGACAGGGTTGTCCTCTTTGGGGTGACGTAAGGAGTCACATGCCCTGGGATGCTGGTGTCCAAATCATGATTGATATGCCATTTGGATTATACAAAATAATCCAGGGACCCAAGTATCCCACACCCTCATGTCATGCAAAATGAGGGGGCAGTAGCCTTACTTGATGGCATGTTACATTTGCCATTCCACAACATTGTCATTGGGCATTTGTGATTTTTAGTTGGGACCTTGGGTGCCAACCAGTGCCCCATCACACCTGGGTGATGTTGCCAATATACTGTACAGGTGAATAGGAAAGGTGGTATGTTTTCCAAAGCCTGTGATAACAAAGGTTTCCAGGATGATGGTTTATGACCTAATGCAGTGTTTCCCAAAGTATTCATACCACCAGTGGTATGTGAGAGGATTTCAAGGGGTATGCATCAGAAAATAAATTACTAAAATTCAGGAGATAAGCACTGGGATGGCACTGGGGAGAGTGGGTATACCTATAGGGGTGGAAAGGGTTACACGAATGTTTTAAGTTTGGAAAATGCTGATCTAGCATCATCTACATAGTGAACTTTCCCGTCCTTTCCTTTCTGTGAAATACGCGGGCTCTTATCTACAATTGAAACTATAGGAAGAAACTCATTCCAGTGTAGGTACTCTGCACAAGACCTCATGCGTGCTGTTTTATGCACAAAGACTTTTGTGAGCCATCTGCACAGGGACTGGTTTCACCATACTAAATGCAAAATAAATGTAGAGTACAAACGTCAATCCTAAATGTATTTATTGGTCGAACATACCATTTGTGAGAACACAAGTATGCAGAAAATCAGTTTCTATTTTATACTTCTCATCCCGGTGTCTCCCACGGTTCATTTGACTTTTACCTAAGGCTGTATGAGAGAATTCTATTTGCTTCTAAGTTGTCACAGATATTTTTTTTTTCTGTATTGCTTTGCTGCTATGTCTCCACAGAGGGACAGTATTCTAATTACATTTCTGGAGTTGTAGTCCTTTTGAAGTGTCAACTAATTAGGAATGAGCATTACAAAAGTTGACCAATAGACAGGAAAAGAATGCTTTGTGTAACCCTCACTAATTCATTAGGGAAACCAAAAGCTTATTTCCTTTCAATGAAAATATGCATATTCTCACCTACAAGAGTGTATTGTGCATAGTCCATTTTTCTAGCTCCTCTGAAAGCATAAGTCTGTTTAAAAGGTAAATTAGATAAATTGAAAGGGCCCTTCAGGTACAAAGAAAATCCATGCTTGGACTTCTTTGCCAAGCATGAGAGGCGATGTGGTTTCAGAAATCCAAACAGGAGGTCTCATGACACCTAAAAATTTTAATGTGGTGTCATAAATCTGCATTTTATTTTTGCTCTCTTATTACTTGCAGAATTGACTTAGATCAGAGATCATGATTTGAGTTCTTCTCAGTTTGGTAATTGTATTCATTAAGGAATCTATTCCAGAGAAGATTCTGCAGCTCTTTGATTCTACTGGCCATGTTTGGTCAGGAGAAATAAAGAATTTTTGCTGGTTTGAAGCAAGACTTAGTTGATGGAGCTTCTACAAGCAACTAAATAATAAAGACTAAAAATAAGACACCTTCTCACTTTCTGTGGCTCTTCTGATCCACAGTCTTTTGCTGCTTTGACCAGGGTGACATGCTCCCTGCTTGGAGTAGAAGTGGGTCTTATCCATGAAAACTCATTACCTGATAAAAGAATTTGTTAGTCTTAAGGTGCTACAGGACTGCTTGTGGTTTGTGGGGCAGGGAATGGGAGAGAACCAGTTGCAGTCAAAAAGGAGAATGCAGAAGATGGGGTGGAGAAGCAGATCTGAATGAAGAACTAAATTGCCAGTGGGTTGTTTAGCAGCCCAGGTGAACGCCTACATCTTTATGTTAAACTTCAAAAGCTTATGACAAGCGAGCTCCTTTCTGGCTTCATGTCTAGGGAAACTGTAGAAAAGGTTACTTCCAACTCTAAGCTGACTAAATTATGATGACCCTCAAGTTCAGCCATTAGTATATTGTTGTCTTGTTATGGCTGTGAAGAGACCTTTTTTTATCCAACCAGTGCAGGTCGAACTACTCTAGTCCAGCATGCTCTCGTCCAACAACATCTGTACTCTGGCATGATTTTAGTTAGCCAGATGTGTACCTATCATGGGTGTGGCCAAATTTCCCTCAGTCTTGTAAAGTTTGTTTATGGCCACCAGTCCTGGCTTTCAGTGTTCTGTGCTGTTGTTTAGCTGAATTTATCTGTAAATGTGTTCTAAGAGCCCATTAAGCAGTGGAAATGTTGGTAATACTGCTAGATAATATTGACTTCCCATGGTTTGGCAAATGGTTTGGTTCAGCACCTGTCAGGTCCTGAGAGCACCAGACTAGGCTAGGTCTTCAGTTCTTTTCTTTAAACTGCAGATTTTAACATCTATGGTTGGCTTTCCCCTTGCGTGCACAGGTGTCAATGTTTGTCACATGTAAAGGGAGCAAAGCAAAGCGTTCACACTGTAGAAGAGTAATTTAGCTTGCAACAAATCTTTGTTACAGTAAACCTTTGATTTAAGTGACTAGCAGAGGGGTCAGGGTGTCCGTTAATGCCAAAAGTCTGTTAAATCCCAATCTACAGCACTGGAGGCACCTTGCAAGGCGCACTAGGGAATGCTCTGTCTGAGACCTGGGAGGAATGCATCGAGCTCAGGAGAGAGCTCGGCAGTAGGCTCTTTGCTCCTCTGGCCCTGGCAGCCTCAGTCCCTCTGGTGGCTTGTCCAGCCTCAGCGGCTCCAATGGCAGCTCTGAGTCCCTGGCATCTATTTCAGGAGGAGGAGGCTGGCTGACAGCATCCATTAGTTCTGAAGTCTGTTAAGTCGGGATCCGTTAAATCAAGGGTTTGCTTATTTTCCACCTGGGTGAGCTGAGTGTAGGGTCGGATTCTTATTCATTAATTCTGTTTTAATGTTTCCTCTCAGAAAAAAAATAACCCCTTAAATATAGCTTGTAACTGGCTTCAAAACCATTCTTAGAACGAGAATAGATAGTCTTACAGGTACTTTGGAAAACTTAATATAATACTTTTCCAAATAAATATAACTAAAGGCATTTTCCAGGTCTGTGCATCTGAAGGTAAGTATGCAAACCCTAGTTTAAAATGTTCTATGATTTAAGAGTGATAGGTGAAGAAAAAAACTAAACTGGCTTCACAGGGTATAACATACTTTAAAAGAATACACACTAAGGTCAATGCAAGGAGATGACAGTCCATGCACAGTCACTTTGAGTCAAAGAAATTCTCTTCATTCAGTCTATTGCTTGGCAGTGCTCAGCTGTGTTGCTCCTGCTTTAGGATTCCAAAATTATTCCTCTTGTACTGAATTTTTGTGTTTACGTACTGGACATGCTTTCACATTTTTGCAAAGAACAGCATTTCATGCTTCACATAACAGACTCATATCCATTGAAATGGAGGTTTATTGCTTTGACCCACTCACACTGATTTTTGGCAATTTGAAGTCAGGACACCTAATTAGATATCCACCACACTAGTCTTCAGTGTAGACCCACTCAGCTTTACAATACCCAGTTTGTCATCTGCTTCTGTCTTTTGAGACACATTTTGCAGAGGTTGATCCATATTCTACATTCTGCTACTCTGTCTGTAGGAAAGCAACCTTGTCCCTACAACTATTCCACTACTACTATTACTAAATAATAAAAACCCCACACCTCAGTTACAGATTCTGAGCCTGTTTTCTGAATCCGTCACATGGTTCTCACAGGCTCCAGTTTCCTTTCCTAATAGCCTGGTAGATGTTAAGTATTTGAGCTTTTTGACTCAATACAGTATAATACTTTCTGTAAATTAATATTTATTCTCTGTTGACTGTGGTCTTTGATAGCTGCTTCAGTGTCATTAGGGTGTTGTGTAAACTGCTTAGGTGCCCCACAGTCATTAGTTACTGTAGTTGAAACCAAAAAATTGCATGTTCAAATTAAACTCATGCGCAACTCCAGGGGTGAGGTTGATTACTCCTCTGAGCAATTTAAGATGTTTCCAGAAGATACTAGAAAGTATGTGTAGCTTCACATTTGGAGAATGTTTTTACCTGCCTGGCATGCCTGTCGAACTTGATTTCACTGAATAAAAATGGAAGGGTCAATAAGAATACTGGAGCCTGTGAGTTTGTTAATTAAATTGGCTTTTAAAAAGTAAGTGTAAAAGTTCATGTTGTAACTGTGGAAAGCAGTGGGTGCACAGCTGCTTGAGAGGAGTCAGAATGGCTTTTTATAGGAAAGATTACTCTGGGAAAATGCATCTGTTCATCTTGTGCTCACTTATTTCAGCGAAGGCATCCGTAGTTGTATGTCTTTTATGGACACTATTTACAGACACAGGCAGATTGAGCCTTAGTGGTGCCCTTGGCCAGAGCAAATAGGGGGCCCCTCCCCACCCCGATGTCTGCAATCCCCTTTGCCTCTGCACTCCTGCCAGGGAAACTAGGTAAGGGTACGAGTGGCTTGTTCCACTCTGCCTGCCTGGTGCTCCTGCCAAAAAACTGGGGAAGCTTCCATGACCAGACTGCACTCACTGGCAGGCACACCAAGTGTGTGTGGGGATGAGTGTTCACTTTTTCAGGACCTCTGGGCACAGGCCCTGTTGACCCGGTGCTTAATTTGCCATTGTTTCCTGATGTTGTTAGAGTAAAAGCTCGGTTATCGGGCACCCAGAGAACTGGCACATCAGTTTGTGGCAGCAGGGCCTGGGGAGTGGGGGTGCTGGCAATACATTTTATTAGGGCTTGCTGGGAAATTACAATTTTTTTTAAAAAAAACAAACAAACCCAGAACATGGTTTGAAATGTTTTTGCTCTGATAGAAAGAGCAAGACAGACTGATTCCCACTATAGCCTCTGGTTAGGATGTTGGCCTGGGATGTGGGAACCCAAGATTTGTCTTTGCAATGCCTAAGTAGTGTGTGTTTTAAAACTGTACTCAAAACGGGACTGCTTCTGTGATGTATGCAGTGTAGTCATCATATTGGTCCCTGTATATTAGCGAGACAAGGTGGGAAACATCTTTTATTGGACCAACTTCTGTTTTTGTGAAGGAGACAAACTTTCCAGCCACAGAGCTGCTCTTCAGGTCTGGTGAAGTATTTAGCACATATGTTAAGCTACCATTCAAGGTCGATTGGTTATTAACACCTTCCTGCAAAAAAACCCAAAAAGCAGTCAAGTAGCACTTTAAAGACCAGCAAAATAGTTTATTAGGTGAGCTTTCGTGGGACACACCAGAACCACTTCTTCAGACCATAGCCACACCCACGAAAGCTCACCTAATAAACTATTTTGCTGGTCTTTAAAGTGCTACTTGACTGCTTTTTGTTTTGATACTGTATAGCCTAGCACGGCTCCCTTTCTGCAAAGCATGTTGCTTTCAAGTAAGTGGTGTCTTTGGGGAGAAAAAAAGTTTTTTGTTGAAAATTATTCAAGAAGACCTACTTTATACTTTACCTATGCTCTACAGTTGTGCATTTTATAGATTTTTGAGCAGATGGAATATACAAATGAATATCATATTTCAAGAAAAGTGATAATTTAGGAATACAAAACTTCAACATTGTTGTATGTTAGCTATCATATTACATAGGAAAAGGAGTAAAGAAAGTTATTGTATGTAAAAAATTGAAACTGAAAGTTACAAACACTGAAGCTACAAACAGATTAAATTTTTAGATGAAAACGTCATGTAACCTCAGCAGTCAGGGATCTTGGTTGCTTGTCTTGAAATATAATACATACACTTAAATGATTTAGTGTGACAGTATCTATCCTAGGTAGCTTGATCACAAGTGATAGGTGTTTCTTAATTTGAAATATAGTTAAATGCCCAGAAACTAAAGTGATTTTTCTAGGGGGTCTTTGAGCATATACTTTAGTGGTAGTTATGACATGGTTAATTTTACTGCCTTTTTGGAAGGAGGGAATGTAATATAAATGGCCTGTAATATTCTGCAAAAGAAATAGACATGCTTAAAATAGTTTTTATCGAGGCCTTCGGGAAATTCAGCAAAAGCTAAAATGGATGTAAGAGAGGGTACCATTCTTTAGTGGTTATAGCAGGGTTTGGGATAGAGTTAAAATATTGCCATCCTAGCAGAAGACTTGCTGTTTAATTTAGAGAAAATTAACCTCCTTTTGCCTCCCCTTTTCTTATGTCTAAAATGGCGTCTTGAAATACTTACCAGGCGTAGTAACTGAAGAACCAAATCTAAAAGCAGGTCTGCACTGCAGGGGAAGGTTGAAGTCAGGTACACAACTGCTACTACATACTTTAATTCGGGCTTCTGCACAGTCTCCGCTAGGGGAAACATGCTCTCTTGTCGCCTTTCCTTACTCCTAATCTGGGGAGGTGGGGCTGGGCTGGGGACAAGAGTACTGGTACCAATGCGCGTGCCCTGTAAGTTCGATTTAGCATGTATCTCCCACCCCACCCCAGGTGCACTAAATCAAACTCTGGAAAATCGACTAGACCAGTGTCAATCTTCCTAGTAGTGAAGATGTACCCTAATCCCAGCTAAATGTGGGAAAGGAAGGGTGCTGATTCACAAGGTTCGTGGTCTCCCAATTGCACTTGGAAAGAATAGTGTGGTGATCTTGTGACAGGATGGATTCTCCATCTTATATAAGTCTCTGTAATGTTCAGTGGGATACTGAGCTGCTGGACTGGAGAAGGAATTTACTAGATCCTCTTGGCTGATGGTGCGTATGTGGGAAGAGGTCTTTAACTCTACCCACTTCTGGTCATTTTTTGTGTTCTGATGCATGAATCCAGTGCTTAAATCTGCTGCTATCATTGGGTATTTCTACACTGCAGGGCATGCGTCATGTTAATAGAACTCAAGTTAGCAGACCTTGGGTTTAACCTATGGGTTGAGTGTTCACACTCATTTGTAATCTCAGGTTAGGAGTGGTTAAACCGTGGGTCCCAATTTCTGGCTTCAGCATCTGCATTGCATTACATGAGCCTCAGTCCAACTATCTACATCCCAGACTTGCTAGCACCCACCCAAAACATGGCCACTCTAGCCCTATGTTTGTGGTGCAGTTTAAGAACTCGATTGTTCACTTGAACTTGTCTGTTGACTGACAGAGAGTTGTCCCATGGGACTCTAGGATACTTTTAAAGAATTCCTGGAGCACCAGTGCAGCTTCGTCAACACCACAAACCAAAGGGCTTGAACCCAGGGTCCTGGCTTGACTGAGGCTGAGACTCCCCACCCCTCTGGAGTCCTGGGAAAAAGTTGCAAGTTAGTGTGGCACATCTGACGTTGGAAGTGGGTTAGGCTTGAGTCTGAGTTCAACCCTGGTTATGCATTGTGGGGACACAGGGATAATAGATCTATAATATTGACACAGTTGGCCTGGGTCAGCTGACTTGGCCTTATAGGCCTTGGCTTCCTCTGGTCCAAAGGGGTACTTAGCTCCCAATTCTGCCCCTGGTTGTGTCCATTCCCCTGTCCTGCCTCCTTTTCCTCAGATCTGTCCCATCTCTTCCTGTCCTCACTCGACTCCTTCCCTCCAAGTTCTGTTCCCACCCTGCCTCTTCCTGCTCCCTGTCCCTTCTCGTCCCCTTCTCTTCCAGAGCCTCCTATATACTGCAGATCAGTTGATTGTGTTGAGCAGTAGAGGCTGGTGGGGGAGGAAGAGTTACTTGGCAGGGTTGCTGGTGGGTTGGGTGGAGAAGAGAGTTAGCTGCTTGTGAGTGCTGAGCATCTGGTAGTTTGGTTTGGTGGCTACTGCAGTCCTGGAACATGCTTGGAGTCCGCACCTATGCTTGAGCTTCTCGGGCTCAGGCTACTGGGCTGAAAAATTGCTGAGTTCTTTCTTGGGTAAATAGTTATCAATAGTCCTTCAGCATAGCCATTGTTTTCTACTTGCTTAGTGTTAGGCAGTCAGGTGTGGGAGGGCTCTCTTCTCTTCCTGTGTCCCCACCAGGGGTTTGGGCATAAAAAAATCCAAGGGCTCCAAGTAGAGCATCTCCTTGAACTCTATGCCAACGAGCAACACCCACAACTCCAGCCTTTGTTGTTTGAGGGATGCTAATCAAATGGATAAGTCCAGAATCTGTAGGAGTTTCAAGCTCCAGATGCTTAAGGAGCACGACTTTCAGCTCCATCAGCTCCTCTTGGATTCAGCACTGCAATCTCTGTGGCAAGACTCCACTTCTGGTTCTTCGTTGTGCAACATGCCACCTCCTACTCTGGCCTCAGTGTCAAAAAATGACTCATGTCAGCACCAGTGTTCCCCAAAGCCTCTGATGCGGCACCGCTCCCACTCTCTAGCATGTGCCTACAAGATGCCCAAGTCATTGATACGGGCTCTGTAGACCTCAACATCTTCAGTGCAGGCAGTACTGACATCTCTAGGGCCTATGACTCTGACATCTGGGCACTGCATGCACCGAGCCCGATTTGCCAAGAGGAAACTTGTGCCAGTTGGCCCTTCACCAATACCTGGCATGTACCAGGTGGTGCAGACTTACTGAGATGATGAAATCCCCATCACAGATTGAGGCCTCAGCCTATGTCTAGGTGCAAGCTTGCAGTCATGGATGCGTCTGTTCTGGCACAAGTGCCCAGCCACTTGGAATCCGGGTACTGCTCGAAATCCGGACTGGGCTACTGTGGCACTGTTGGTCTAACTCATGGCACCAGTTATGGTCCTGGCAAAGATTTCCATCCTGCTCCATGCATGGCTGCACCCGTTCGAGGGTCTCCATTGTGGGTAACTCAGATTCCTGCTTTTCAATATGTTCTGCCCACCACAACAGTGCTCAGCACCATGTTTCTCACCACCATGTTGCTCCTTGGTGGTGGATGCAGTTAATGAGAAGGAGCTTCAAGATTGTCAGACTGATGTGTTATCAGATTTGCCCATTACTCTGAGGTATGCTCATTTATTTGGGGTTATGAGGGGGAGATGAATAATTCTATCAGTGTGCTGCTTTTGTTACTAGTGTTCATAAGGAGCTTTACCTTCTCCCAGCTCCCTCCCAATGGAGCTATCCTGCCTGACCGGGGGTCTGCAGGGTGAGGTCCTTCCCACAATCAATTTAGGCGCATGTGTGTGCACGTGCACGTGCACGCGCACAAACACACGCATGCACTACCAGAGCTCGTCCGAGAGGACTGGTTAATCAGCATTTACAAGCTGACACCTTATATGTCCCTGTACGCAGTGAGCTGGACTGCAGATTGGTGCAAAGCTGTGGTCCTTTTGTGCCCTTGGACACAGTGGCTGGGTTAAACAGCACTTTCAGCTGCCACTGTCATGCCACCCAGGTTCAGCACCTGCTCATCAATCCTCACTTTCACAGCACAACCATTCTACTAGTAACTCACTCGATGGTCAAATCCCACAGGAGTTCTGGGCATTGCAGGGATCTTTTCACTCAGGTGCAAGGAGTGTTGCTGCAGAACAACACCCCAAGCAAGAGAGAGAGGGAGAGAAACAGCAAAAACCACCAGCTTAGCAAAAGAAAGTTATTTTAAGGGTCACCAAGCAAACAAAGCAATTAAAACGTTAAATCCAACAACTTTTTTTTACAAGCATTAGGGTCAGCAAACCATAAGCCCAGGGGCAAGAGGCTATACCCAGGGATTGGGCCAGGTGGAGAGAGAAAAGAAGACAGGATGGAAAGAGAGAGATCTTGCCTCTCCAGGGGGCTTGAACTAATCAGGGTTCCCAAATGGTGACGGTAGTTGGAATCCAGCGTATTGCAGACCGATAGAACATATTCCCCCTTACAATCAGTATGGAGAAGAAGGTATCTAAAGTGGAACTGATGCAAGGTTTAGATGCAGGAATCAGAACAGAAAACTGGAGCCTGGCTAGGGAATTTTATAGGCAATAGTTTTGTTTATGGATACAGATTGGTTCCAGGGTGTGCAATAGAAACTGAGTGTCCCTGGCTCTGGGTGGTGTTCCTTGAGGGAGCCCCACAACGCATTAGGCAGTTTCAGAATTTCGGGATCAATAGGTGACATTACTAGAATTGGTCTCATACTCACTGTGGTGGGAGAGGCAGGCTTGTGTTCATGAGAAACTGGAGCAGAGATTTCCCACCAGGCAGTGCTCCCCTGCTTTCTGTATCCCTGAGTTCATTGCAATGTTGGCTTTCCAAGTGTTGGAGCTCTCTTCTTTTCTATCTCTGATACAGGTGAGTCTAGGGGTGTTTCCTGAATCCATTCACCCTTGGTGGTGGGATGTAGGTGTGTCTACCCCTGCCAGTTTCAGTGCGTTGTCTTTTGGTTCCAACAGAGGCCTCAGTTCAAGTGGAATTTGCCTTTCATGATTTTGCACAGTATTCAATGTACCAGCAAGCAAAAAGCTGCGGAGCCCATTTGCAGTGGAGAGGAGGAAAATGAACCTTAATCTCTTCTGGGTGGAAATACTCAACTTTTTTTCCTCTTTCACTTTTACTTTTTCTCTATTCTAGAGAATTGGTGGAACAATATAATGACTACGGTTATTCATTGAGAGTTACAGATTACCAGCTTATTATTGCTGAGCTCGTTGAGGTGACATAAATGCACATTTCTGCATTAATAGCTCGGGCATCATCATGCATAGTTGGGAAACTATTTTTTTTGTCAACCTGGTCCTCAGTGTTCAGTACGTGGGTAATAAGTTTGGAGAAATAAGCTATTTACTTAGGAGTAAGCATTACTGTTTAATCTTTGGCATCAACACTATGTTCCTTTTGTAGGTATGAAGCACCCAGGAAGTCCTGACCTCACCTTCAAAGATGGAATTATGAATCCATCTACTTTTCTACAGGGCTTTGAAGAGAAAGGACTGAGGAATGACAGACCAGACTATCAATTAAATAAAGAAAAAAAGAAGATACTATTTTCTTTCTGTGAAGTGTGCAACATACAGCTGAACTCTGCAGCACAAGCTCAGGTTCATTACAATGGGAAATCTCACCTGAAAAGAGTGAAGCAGTTGAATAATGGAAAACTACCTACAAATACAGCTACTGGCACTTTGTTTGCAAGCACAGGTACTTGATTAATATATGACAGATATTGATTTTGGGTCAGAAAAAATAACCCCCTAAGCTTACAGAAATAAGGGTTTTTTTAACTATCTATATGCTGTATTAACTTTGTTATTGCTCTTTATATCTTCATTTTAAGAAAGGAAATTATTCAAAGACTTTCATTTTACAAAGCACTAATAGAAATGCATTGATAGAATTCTAGTTGCAGCAGTGAACTTGATTCCTACCAGTTAGTCCAGCTCATATTCAGGCAATGTTGTATAGTTAAAGGGCAATGGGATTGGACCTTAGGTATTTAAGGTGTGGAATATGCTAAAGATGTAGCATATTATTCTGGCTGTGTCAACACTAGCACTCCCCTTTCGAAAGGGGGATGCTAATGAGACACCAGGATATGCTAATGAGGCGTCGCAATGAATATGCATTGACTCATTAGCATAATGGAGGCCACAGTGCTTCAAAAGTGCTGCTTTTGATTGCATGCGGCTCGTCTACATGGGGTCATTTTCGAAAGGACCCCGCACACTCTGAAATCCCCTTATTTCTATTTGGTTATAGGAATAAGAGGATTTCAAAGTGTGCAGGGTCCTTTCAAAGAGGACCCCATTTAGACGAGCCACTTGCGATTGAAAGCGGCACTTTGGAAGCACCACGGCTGATATTATGCTAATGTGGTGCTGCATATTCATTCCAGCACCTCATTAGCATATCCCAGTGTCTCATTAGTATCCCCCTTTTGAAACGGGGATGCTTGTGTAGACATAGTCTCTGTGATCTAATGATTTCAAAACCGACCTTTATAACAACTTCTCCTGTATATTTTTGTTTCAAGGATTCTCAATTTTGGAAAGAAGTTTAAAATGTAATTGTGAAATCAATACATACCATATTAGAGACTGTATGCTTCAATTTTTTTAAAAGCAGAATGCTTCACTCTTTTCATTTTTCTGAAATATCAGGCTGCCTTTCTAACCCCTAAGAAGCAAAAAGGTTCATGTCCAATATTTTAAAACCAACTTGAGATCACCTTTAAAAGAGGGGTAACCCTCATTCTTTATTGTATTGAGATACAAAAAAAAGAAAAAAGGGCACAGTTGTTAAGAATTGCTATCTAGAGAAGGCACAGGTAGCTGCTTATTAATATTTAGTACATGAAAGTATTGATCAGATGACGGATTTCAAAGCTTTATAGAAAAGATTTATTCATTTTATTAGAAATACCAAAGCTACATTAAATGATAAATTGTAAAACTTTGGAATACTGGATTGAAGAGATGACCAATTGCTGTTTTGCATTTTGCTTGTTTCTCTACGTTTTTTGTTCTTCAGTTTGCGGTTGGTTCTTTGTTTTGGCTTCCTTTATTTCCAAGGATAGAACGTGTGCCACTTGGATATCATATTAGTGGCAACCAAGCCTGTGTCTGAAGATGATGAAATTCAAATGGATGTGTAAATATCTGGCTGGTTTCATGGAAAAATTTTGCAAAAATATTCTGAATGAATGAGGTACTTTAAATGATGGTATCTCTCTGTGTTGCTAGAAAATGCAACCCCACAATTTGTTTGTACCGTATGCTTTGATTTCTCTGAGTTGTATACTCTTGCTGCTTGTCAGCCATTTGTCACCTAAAACTGTAACCATTGGTCCTCTGTCTTCCACAGTATTGGCCTTAGGCATTCTCCATCCAAGTTTCTTGCAGCTCTTGTGAGAGTCTGGCCTGGATGCATGCCTTTACCCCAACTCCTTGTAAATGTGAGAATTGGCTGCTTCATTAAAGTATGCATTATTGAAAACAATATTTTTGGATAATCAACTTGTGTGCCCCAGAGGTTTGTGCTTCAGAAATATACGTACTAATTGTACAGATCTGTGTAATGGCTACTCTATGGCTATGTCTACACTAGCCCAAAACTTTGAAATGGCCATGGAATGGCCAATGGAATGGCCAGTGGAAATGGCCATTTTGAAGTTGACTAATGAAGCACTGAACTACATATTCAGCGCCTCATTAGAAGGTGGGCGGCAGTGGCACTTCGAAATTGACGCATCTTGCTGTCACACGGCTCATCCAGACAGGGCTCCTTTTTGAAAGGACCCTGGGAACTTCAAAATCCCCTTATTCCTAACATCAGATAGGAATAAGGGGATTTCGAAGTTGCTGGGGTCCTTTCGAGAAGGAGCCCCATCTGCACGAGCCGTGTAGCTAAGAGCTGTGTCAATTTCGAAGTGCCGCGGCCATCGGCATTCTAATGAGGCGCTGAATGCGTATTTCATTTGCATGGCCGTTTCAAAGTTTTGGGCTAGTGTAGACACAGCCTATAAGAGCTAGGCATTTTATTTGAATAGTTGAATTACGTTAACTTCATTATTGTTAAAAGAAAAAAAACTAAACCACACTTTTTCTAGACTTCCTTTTTTTTCTAGGAGCCAGAGCATTTACCGGAATACAATTCTCAGTGTTTCTGAAAAAAAATAATGAAATTATTTTTTCCTTGAACTAAAAAATGACATTATCCCCCATTCTGTCATAATTAACTTTCTAGGAGTGTTTACTACACCACAGCAATAGGGAATGAGAAACTTCATCTTTATTTACAACCAAAGAGATGGGAATTTGTGCAGATGGTAGAAACAATTATGTTCACCTCAGCTTGCCAGTGGGGAGACTTGATTCCAAATAAGAAGGAAACAAATGCTGCGCCTCACACTTTTTATCCCATGCCTTTCTAAAGCACTGTCTGCTGTAGTATACGTGGTACTTTGCAGGATGGAAGAATTTGATTGACTTGCAAAAACCATCTGACGAGTAACTGACAAAAAGCAATTCCACCCTGTCCCTACACCATGGCCTAACTTGACAAAGATGATGATCCATTTGACCCAGTGGTTATCAAATGTGACTGCCATACATACTGAAAGTGTTGGAAGTCTTGTGTCATGATTTCAGTCCCAATAAAAATGTCACACTTCCAGCTCCATAGGATGGAACCAAACTGTGTACCCTGGTTGTTTGCCCTTCCTTTCTTGTTCACTCCAGGCCAAGATTGTCCACCAAATGAGAGACGCTCCTTAAACTTCCAAAACAAAAAGAGAAGAAATACCTCACTCCTCTTTCAATGAAGATGTTTTTAGGGCAGCCAATCTCAACAATCTTCGCTTAGCATTCCCTTCAAGCATTCCACTCCTAGGCTACGTCTACACGTGAAGCCTACATCGAAATAGGCTATTTCAATGAATAACGTCTACACGTCCTCCAGGGCTGGCAACGTCGATGTTCAACTTAGACGTTCCGCAGCCCAACATCGAAATAGGCGCAGCGAGGGAACGTCTACACGCCAAAGTAGCAGACATCGAAATAGGGATGCCAGGCACAGCTGCAGACAGGGTCACAGGGCGGACTAGCGCTTTCGGGGCAACAGCTAGCCGCTCCCTTAAAGGGCCCCTCCCAGACACACTCAGCCTGCACAGTACGCGGTCTGAGGAGCCATAGGCACACAGACCCTGGGCGCCGCAGTCATGGACCCCCAGCAGCAGCAGCAGCAGCAGCAGCAGCCAGAGGTCCACCCAGCCCTCCCGGCAGGAGCAGGGCTTGCCCTGATCCATGCCATGCGGGAGGCAGCTGAGCACCTCCTTGCTACCCTGGAGGAGGGGCTGCCCTCAGGGCAGCAGGGCTCAACCCCCAACCCTGCAGCACCCCGCCCCCGCCTCACACGCCGGCGTCTGTGGAGGTACCCCACCAGCACCGACTGGTGGGAGCGGCTGGTGCTTGGGGAATGGGACGACGACCGCTGGCTCAGGAACTTCAGGATGAGCCGGCAGACATTTATGGAGCTGTGCCAGTGGCTCACCCCCGCACTAAGGCACCAGGACACCGCCATGCGGCATGCCCTCACAGTGGAGAAACGGGTCGGCATCGCTGTCTGGAAGCTGGCCACTCCCGACAGCTACTGATCCGTGGGACAGCAGTTTGGTGTCGGCAAGGCCACCGTCGGGGCTGTCCTCATGGAGGTAAGAGAACCCACGGGGGGAGAGCAGGGCAGGGGAGGAAAGGGGAGGGGAGGGGAGGGGAGGGGACGCCAGGGTGGGGGAGGCCAGGGCGGGGGAGGGCAGTGGAGGGCAGGGCAGGGCAGGGCCACGCACACCCTGCTCACCCCTCATTGGTGCTGTCCCATGTGCTTTCTGTGCAGGTTGTGCGTGCCATCAATGCCATGCTCCTGCACAGGCTCGTGAGGCTGGGGGACCCAGATGCCACCATCACAGCCTTTGCCACCCTGGGCTTCCCCAACTGCTTCGGGGCTCTGGATGGGACTCACATCCCCATCCATGGCCCGCATCACAGTGGAGGACGATACCTGAATCGCAAGGGCTACCATTCCGTCGTCCTCCAGGCCTTGGTGGACAGCCGGGGACGTTTCCAGGACATTTATGTGGGCTGGCCTGGCAGCACCCACGACGCCCGGCTTTTCCGGAACTCAGGCTTGTGCCGCCGGCTGGAGGCGGGGACCTACATCCCCCAGCAGGAGATCCCTCTGGGGGACATCACCATGCCCTTCTGCGTCATTGCAGATGCGGCATACCCCCTCCGGCCGTGGCTCATGCACCCGTACACGGGCCATCTCTCCACTAGCCAGGAGCGCTTCAACGAGCGCCTGAACCACGCGCGCCAGGTGGTGGAGCGCTCATTTGGCCACCTGAAGGGACGCTGGAGATGTCTCCTGACCCGCCTGGATGCGGGCCCCAACAACATCCCCCAGATTGTGGGTGCCTGCTGCGCCCTGCACAATTTGGTGGAGAGCAAGGGGGAGACCTTTTTCTAGGGCTGGGCTGTGGAGGCTGGCAGGGCCAACGTCCAGCCACCTGCTGCCCCCAGTCGGCAGGTGGACCCCGAGGGGACCCGGGTCCGGGAGGCCCTGCGGGCCGACTTCAATGATGAGGCCGCGGGGTGAACTCTGCCCAGGCCCCCCACTGCCCGCCCCTTCCTCCACCACACTCCTGCCCCAACACCCACACCATGGAGCACCCAACCACACCCCCCTCCCACTTTTCCTGGACAAATGACAGCACGCACTTGTGGCTGAACTCAAACTGGTTTTTCTTTGAGAACTTTTTTTTTTAACTGTAAATATATAAAACAAGAACAAACTAAATACAACATGTGGAAACAAAGTCATATGTACTAATAAAACATTCGTAAGAAACAAGTGTCCTCATTAATAAAATGAAAACCAGGGAGGATAAAGGGGAGAACTATTTACATGGGGGGAAGGGGCAAACGGGGGGCACAAAATAATAAGTTCAAACTATATACAAGGGGGGGGCCACGTCCCGGGCCCCTCGCCCCTACAGTCCGGCACTGGGCGTGGGCGGCCGGGAGCCCCGCCGCGGCCGCAGCCCTGTCCGGGGCTGGCTGGGGGTGGGCCGGACCGGAAGATATCCCCGGCGAGTCTCAGCTGGCTCCAGGGGTCCCTCGGCGCTCCAGCCCTTGGCGGTGGGTGGCGGGGCGACGGCGGACGGGACGGAGACGGGCGGAGCAGCTGGTGGTGCGGCTGGTGGAGCAGGCACGGCGGGCGCTGTGGCAGCCGGCGCGGCACGGGGGGCCAGGTAGTCCACCAGGCAGTTGAAAGTCTCCATGTAGGCCCCCCATGCCTCTTGGCGCCAGACCAGCGCCTGCTCCTGCAGCTGCAGGTGCTGCTCCGCGAACTCCAGCTGCCGTCGGTGGATGGCCAGCAGCTGGAGGTCCGTCGCCGTCGGCTGTTGGTGGCGCGGGGTCCACCGTCTAGCCCGCCGTGGGGCGGTCGGTCCTCGGCCGAGGGGCTGGCCTGGAGCGATGGTCCCGGAGGGCTCTCCGGGACCACTGATGCCTCACCGGCGCTCTCTTCCGGTCCTTCCGATGGTGCAGGTGCAGGACACAGGAGAGGAGGGGGGGAAGAAGAACGGAGACAGGCGTTAGTGTGGGCCCCGAGCCGTGTCCTTTGTCCCCACAACCCTGTGCTGCAGGTTCCCTGTCCCCGTCCCCAGGAGATGCTGCTGTGATGGATGGGGTTCAGGGGTCCCCCTGCACTGCACCCCGTCCCCTGGTGGGAGCGACTCTCACTTCACTCCGCAGAGTCTGACAGCAGGAGCGGTTTCTTAGGCCACAGATGCCCAGTTTCTCCCAGGAGTGACAGCACCAGCTGTCGGAAGAGACAGTCTTTCCAACCCGTCGTGGGGAGAAGACTCCCAGGGGTGCCCCTCTGGGATGCAGCTTTCCCCCTCCTCAGGCTGGCTGCCTTCCAGCTCTCCCTTCCCCTAGCCTCTACCTGTGGCCCCCGCCCTCCCCACTCAATTCCAAGCCAGCTCGGCTCCTCCCTCCTCTTTGTTCAGGGCAGAGGTGTCACCTGCCAGCTGTAGCCCCAGGATCATCCTTTGCCCCTGGGAGCTATTCGGCACTTGTGCTCGTATCTAGCCTGAGTCTCCCTTTTGCACTCCCCCCCAATCCATCACATGCTGTTGCTGTTGCTGCTGCTGCTGCTGTTGCTGCTGCTGCTGCTGCGGGGTGTCCTATCCCCTCCTCCCGGTGGCCCCTCGAGGTTCCGCTCCCCCCTGCCCCGGGGATGGGGCATGGCACTGTCGTGCGGGGTGGCGGGGGGCAGGGGCTGATGCACTGCTGTGAGGGCCATGGCCCTGCTGTCCTTGGGGCCATGGCCATGTGAGCGTGGAGGGCCCTGGACACATATCTATTACCCCCCGCCCCTCGAGCCCAGGGGTGTACACCAGAGGGGGGTACATACCTGTCGGTCCACTCCCACGGTCTGGAGATCCCCGGGGGTCGGAGGAGGATCTGCAGCCCAGATTCTGCAGAGGAGGAGCCCCCCTTCTTCTCCTCCTCCTGCCGCGATGTCCCGGGGTGCGGGGCTTACTTCCGGGGCGGACTCTGGCTGCAGGGCCTGCTGGGGCTCGTCGGCCGAAGTATCAAGGGTGGCCGGAGGGGAGGAGGTGTGCCGGGGGCCCAGGATGTCCCTGAGCTCCCTGTAAAAGGGGCAAGTGATGGGGGCGGCCCCAGATCGGCTGGCCGCATCCCGGGCCCGGGAGTAACCCTGCCACAGCTCCTTCACCTTACTCCTGACGTGATCAGGAGTGCGGGCAGGGTGACCCCGGGCAGCCAGGCCGTCGGCCAGCCGAGCGAACACATCTGCGTTCCGCCTCTTGCTCCCCATTACCTGGAGCACCTCCTCCTCGCTCCAGAGCCCCAGCAGGTCCCGCAGCTCGGCCTCCATCCAGGAGGGGCCCTGCTGCCGCTTGCCAGCCTGGCTGCCCTGGCTCCCCTTGGGGGGGGGTCCCCTGGGGGCGTTGGGGGGGGCTGCCGGGCAGCCATCGCAGCTGGGTGGGTGGCTGTGCTGGCTCAGGGACGTGCAGGCTGGCCGCGTGTCTGGGCTGCTGCCTGCATGTTCCCTCAGCTTCCTGCACAGGAAGGGAGGGGGAGGGGACCTTTAAGGGGCCGCTCCATGCGGCCACCATTGAGCTGAGGGGCTGGAGTGAGCGTCTCTCAACCCCTCAGCTGATGGCCGCCATGGAGGACATGGCAATTTCGACGTTGCGGGACGCGCAACGACTACACAGTCCCTACTTCAACGTTGAACGTCCAAGTAGGGCACTATTCCTATCCCCTCATGGGGTTAGCGACTTCGACATCTCGCCGCCTAATGTCCAAGTTAACTTCGAAATAGCGCCCGACGCATGTAGCCATGACGGGCGCTATTTCGAAGTTAGTGCCGCTACTTCGAAGTAGCGTGCACGTGTAGAGACGGCTCTAATGTCCAGTGTATCTTATGAATTTAACATGAGCATGGTGATGATCACAGTTTTAAACAACAGGAAAAGACAGTTACAATATATTTGCCCTATGTAAAAGGCTTTCAAGATCTGTTTTTAAAACCTATAGAATTCTGTGTTCTGGCATAGTTCTCTCATTCTACAGGCCAGTTTTCAGAGAAAAGATATAATCTTTTATTATTCTACAACTTTTAGTGAATGTCTTATACAAGCGTATTTTATTTCTGTAGAATCTGGGTTTAATCCAAAATAATTTCTCTTAGAGTTTACACCTTCATTCTATCAGTGTTCTACAATGGCTGAGCTTCCAGTGGTTGACTGATAATGTCTCATCAATCGGTGAATGTTAAATTTTCATTGAAGAAAACGTATTATTGCTCTGAGATGAAATGTACCATCCTACTGGGTGGTGCAGGAGAGCATGCAGGGGAGAGGCCAGTGTGTGTTGTGTTAGTGCTGCAGTGAATTAATGTTCATAGTCACCCAAACTTATTAGGACTAAGTTCTAGGGGTCAAACTGAGGCAGTAGGTACAACTAATTTGTTTTATCTGCAGAAGCATTGGTAATGGCCTTTCTTTAACTTCCTGGAGAAACCCTTGCTTTCTTGTGGACTAGACCCTTGAACATAAGAGGTATGCATGGTAGAGAGATGAAGGGTTTGGGGAATGTGCGTAGCTGGAAAAATGTGGGAACAACAGGTAGGTTGAGCCTTGAAGTTGTAGTATGGGCCTGTCAGAAGTTTCATAACTGTAGCTGGAGGAGGTGACAGTAAGTCCTGATAGATCTGTGCTGAAGAGATGAGCCTGTTGTGGAGCACAATGTCAGTAATAGTGGTAGAACATGAGTGTCTAAGTTCTAGTCCATTCTAGATAATGTCAAACACACATGGAACATGTGTCGGGAGTCCTTGATATGGTGAAACTTGGTGAGTGGCTACAAGTGGGAGCAGGGCTCATGTAGATGAAGCCACTGCAGATGTGGGAGGAGAGGAAGAGATTTAAGGGGGAATGAGGGAAGTGGTCGAAGCTGTAGAATGGTTACTTCTCAGTCAGTGTGCTGTTTGTCAGCACAAAGTTGCAGGCCCTGAGACATACTCAGGGCCATATAGGTAAGTGTTTCTTAAAGTTTTTTTTATAACATACCCGAGTACCTACAATTTTCAGATGCACAATTTTTTTCTACCCATTGAACACATTAGTTCTACTGTACTAGAGCAAGTTGTACCACAGTCTAGTGTTACTAGTATGTTTAGTGTTCTAGAACTTCTGAAAACATTTTCTAAATAATTGCCTGATTATTACAGAGTGGTGGTTCTCAACCTTTACAGGTAAGTGTAGTCTTTTGGGAGTTAGATGGGAGCATGCAAGACCAAAGTTTTTCACCTCCCTTTTAAAAGCTTCCAAAATCAGACCTTAAAATACAAAAGTGTTGCAACACACTGTTACTGACAAATTGCTTACCTTGTCACATTTACCATAAAATTATAACATAAATGAATTTAATATAAATATTGTATTTAAATCTGGGTGCTTAAAACACAGAGCTGTACAAACAAGTCATAATTCATTTTATGTTAGCCTGTTGTAAAATTAGGCAAAGAGCTAGATGAGTTGATGTACCCCTGGAGTACCCCAGGGTACTCCTGTTGAGAACTACTGATATAGGTAATGTATGTTATGTGGCCCATATAACACATGGAGGCTGTGTCTACACTTGCCCCCTTCAAAGAAGGGGGCAAGGTAATCAGGGTGACGGGAGATTACTAATGAAATGTTGTGGTGCGTATACAGCACTTCATTAGGCAAATTCTCACCCACGGCAACTTCGAAGTGTCATACTTCAAAGTGTTGGCATGCCGTGTAGCTGTGGGCACTTCGAAGTGCCTTTACTCAAAAATTTTGAGTAAAGGCACTTCGAAGTTGCCGTGGGGGAGAATTTGCCAAATGAAGTGCTGCAGATGCACCAGAGCACTTCATTAGTAATCTCCATCACCCTGATTGCCATGCTCCCTTTGAAGAAGGGGGCAAGCGTAGACATAGGCATAGAGCTGCATCTGCAGCCCACAGTGTTAAATATCTTGAGAACCCTTATAGAGAGGTAATGGGGTGAGGGGGGGAAAGGAAAGACACTGGGTAGGAAGGAAGGAAGAGTCAATAGAGGGGGAAATAGTGATAGTAGGAGAGAGGAAAAGGAGAAATGGAATTTGAAGTAAAAAGAAAAGGCTAAATGAAGGACGCAAGTCACTATAAAATGTATATGGAAAATGCCTATGGACAGTTTATAGGGACAAATGTATTTGCAGGGGAGGGAATCCAATATTAATTTCACCAATTGAAAACTGCCTGCTCCAGTTGTCTGTCTTTATAGAAAATGTTTGTAGTTCCTTTTCTTAGGGGTTTTTCACCTACATGGAGTGCTGTGTTTGTAGCAGTGCAAAGTACCCACAAGATGGTGCTGCAAGATAGATCAAATATGTGTGGCAACCGTTCTGATAGTTCTTTGCTAAATTCTGTTGCTATATGTAGTGGGCTTTTAAAAAAATAACTTATTTTTATGAATCCATTTGCAAGACAGCAGTAATATGTGTCATACATACTATTGCTGGTTTTATGAATGGCCTCATCTTACTCCATTTCATTCCCTTTTGAGTAGGTGGCTTAGCTAGTAGTGGTGTCATCCCCTGAAATGCTAGGGATATTGAGCCTGGGGGAGTCTGCTTCTGGGTTCTGCCTTGCTTGTATTAAAACAGTAAATGTATAATGTATAATAGCCTAAAAAGTTAAGAATTTGTGAAGTATTTACTAAGATCCAAATTCTGGCAGGTGCGTGAAAATAAGAAAAATACCATTTACAGAGAATTAACGAAAGAATGGCTGTGCTAGGTCAGCCCAATGGCCCATACGTTCCTGCTTCCTGTCTTCTGACAGTGACCAGTACTTGATGTTTCAGTGGTAATTAACAGCACAGGGCCCTTCCCTGTGGTCCAGTCCCACCTTCTGACAGTGGAAAGTTTAGAAACACCTGAAGCACAGGGTTGTATTCCTGATAAATGTTGGTGAATAGCACAGATCGACATCTTCTGTGAACTTATCTCATTCTTTTTCAAACCCATTTATATTTTTGGCCTCCCAATGTTCCCTGGCAACAAGCTCCACAGGATGTGTGCGTGTACTTTTTGAAGTAGCCTCTCAGACCAACCTTATCCACTCAGTAGCCTCTAAGAAATATCTACTTGGCTTGTGCAATTGATCATGTCAAGCCAGGCCTTCAGTGTGCAAAGAAGTTGTTCCTGTTGTTTGTTTTAAACTTGCTGCCCAGTAAGTGAATTGAAGTGAAAACAGGATAATTCCTGTTTTTTGTGTTGTGGGAAGTGAAAAGTAACTTGTTCCTGTTCACTTTATCCACACCACGAGTTTTATAGGTCTCCATCATAGTCCCCTTTTAGTGGTCTCTTTGTCTCAGCTGAACAGTTCTGTTTTTTTAATCTCTCCGCATATAGAAGTTGTTCCATACACTTTCTGTTGCTTTTCTCTGTATCCATGTACTTCACAGAGTCTGGACATGTCCTTTGTGCTCTGTGCCCAACCTCTTTCGGAGACGTGGGATAATTTTCCTTGGGTTCTGAGCTGCTTTAGGGAGCAAATATGAATTACCTTTGAGATGACAGTGATGCCCTTTTGCAGCCTTTGTGTTACTGAAGGCCTGCAGAGTGGCCTTTCTGTGAATTTACTGGGGAATGGAGATTGGGTTTGTCACCCTGTCAGCAGCATGGGTTTGTAAGCTGTTTTGCTCACACATGCACATCTACTTGCTTGCAGGTTTCAATCGTTGCAGAGAGCTGTCATGCTGTAGGACTAGATTCTGTAGCTGTTTGCCCAATTGAATTCTGCATGTATGCAGTGCTCTTCTTCATATTAGAGAGGGCCCCACAGAGGCTCAAGGGGGGAGCACAGATAAACCTATTGGCAGAGTGTAAACCTATAACATTATCTACATTTGTAACAGTTGCAGGATCTAACACAGTAATAAAATGTGAGAATTCTATAATATGAAAAGTATCATCTTAATGCATTCTGTCCCTGCTTAAGAAGACTGTCTGAGGCTATCAGCTTAAAATTACTATAAGCAAGCCTTGGAAGAATTTTTGGCCCCGCCACAATATTTACTCATCCACCTTTGACATGAGGATGTTGGAGAGCAATTTGGGAAGGGGTGGGTAAAGAGATTACTTGTCTCTGGTGAACAGGTGAGCAAAATTTTGCCAGATTAATACAGAGAGCCTGAATAATGGATAAACAATATCTTGGCACAACAGTGCAAGTCGCTGAGTAACACTATTGACTTAAGTGGAAGTATTCTCACTGTACTAGCATAGCAGCTCAGTCTGAGGACAGTCTGGCCTTTAAGTAAACGATTAGTTGATTATCTTTCATGAAAAGCCCAAAATTAATCATTCCATGAATGTAGTTTAGATTAGCATTGAGATCTGGAGTCAGTGTTCCTTTCTTACTCTTAACTGTTGCACATTCATCTTTGTAACTAGTTTTTTGTTCATTTGAGTGCATTACTTTATTTCTGCTACATAAGTATCTTCAAAATGTGTGTTCTGGGAAAATGAAATATTACCTTAATTGACATATTTTGCAGCCATTCATTCAGTTGTGTATATGTGTGTGTGCTGGTTTCTGGGTTATCAAAGCTGTCATCAACCCTTTTAAAACTGAAAAGGGAC
Organism: Carettochelys insculpta; assembly: GCF_033958435.1. NCBI lineage: Eukaryota > Metazoa > Chordata > Testudines > Carettochelyidae > Carettochelys > Carettochelys insculpta. The sequence continues at coordinate 29,850,354 of NC_134144.1, forward strand.
TTTCCTATATTGTTCTGGTGTAATTGCATTTATCAGCAAAGCATGTCTTGTGGTGATAAATGATTGAGGCACTATTTACGTAATAGACATTAACTGGAAGACTAATAGCTGTGAATGTCTGTAGGTCTTGATTCAAAGATGGAGAAAGTGTAGCATAAATTTTGCTGGTGGCCATATTAGAAAATGTATGGTAGTTGGGGGACAAGGAGTGGGGGGAGTTGCCTTTTTTCTGCTGCTTGCTGAAGCCTGTAGGTTTCTACAGGGTAGACCCAATGCTCAGAATGTATACAAACACGTTGGGGAGGTTTGTTGCAGTGGAGCTACAAACAGGGTCCTACACAGATACACAATTGGTATCCGCATGTGCAAAAGCAATTCACGGATATCTGCATCCACATTCCCAGATGTGGATACAAAGTGAATATCTGCAGATTTGCAAGTCTGTGGCTATGAATCCCTAGAGTGCATTGCCCCAGTTACAGATAATGGAGCTGGTAGCAGGAAAGATTAGGGGGTGATGTATATATTGCATCTGGGAATTTTTTTATTTCTCCTTCATTAATGGTTAATTAAGTTTCATTTTTAGCAATTGGTGAAGTTTTGAAGCAGGACATACAGAAGTCCCCTTTGACGAGCTAGGGGTTTTAGTGCTAACTATCCACCACCATCCTCTAATTTGGTGCGCCCTATGACTGGGCATTGAGCTGTTTTGGCACCGAGGCCGAGTAGGTGCCTGGCATATCTGTACATGCAAAATCATTTTGACGTGTGTGTTCATGCCAAATTGGGGACTGTAGCTGACAAAATTGATCTAAAGATCCTTGGGGCTTTTTTACTTATTCACAGGCTCTGAATACATGGGATTTATTATCCATATTGCATATTCCTGGTAATCCTCCCAAGTCAGAATTGTCTTGACAAGAATTTATAATAGGACCTTCCTTTGGATAAGGAGATGTTTACTTCATGTCCTAAATTGTGGGACATGGTAGTTTGCTGTTAAATTTGGCCATATTTCTGCCTATAAATGGTTGCAGTAGTGATGTGATCTGTAGTCAGGCTGGGCCCCAGTCCTGAAATCAAACCTGCAGGGGCAAGCACTTACACGTCCACAGAGATCCCCTGCAGCAGAGAAGGCTCTGCATAGGTTTGAGGGCCTTTGCACACAGGTCGTATTGCAAGACTGGGTCCTCTGCTTGTAAGTAAGATTGCTGTGTCTGTAGACGGGGATGAAATGTGCTTGACAAATGTAAGGTGATAGTGATGATGATTTTAAATGTCAGTTAGCTAGTTAAAAAACCACACGTGGCCCAACACTGCTGACTGGCTGAAAAAATGTAAATTGATATTAGTTAACATGCCGTCTGTATCTTTGTCTGAGAACTGAATTATCTATGCTTTTATTACATTAACTACTAATACTCTAGTAAGTTTAGATAATCATGTAATTGCTTAACAGAAGTTCATGGTGGTTGTTGTGGGATTTTTCTTTTGGCTTTGTAAACTTAATCTCTCCCAATTATTTTTTTGCAATGCTGTTGGGTATCTGTATTTTAGTAGCTTGTATGTATGCCCTTCATGCTATTTTGTGGGGAAGAAAAACCTGTATGAAACAGATGAAAAGACAGCAAGATTTACATTTTGGGGAAGTTGAGGTGAATGGTAAGTAAGGGTAAGCCAAAAACAAAAGTGCTTGGTCATATGTTGGCATGCATTGAACTGTTGGATGATTTCTGAAAATATTAAATATTATACTGTGTAGAAGATCTTAGTCTAGGCCAATACTCCAGTTCTCTTCTCCTCCTCCCCCGCCACTCATATTCACATTACTCTTTTCATGTGAGAGGCAGACACATCTGTGAATATTCTTGCTTTCTTGTGGTGATTTTTGTCTCTTTTACATAATTGTAAAATTAAATGTTTCTATTCTTATGCAAGGGAGCTCCAAAAAAGACTTTTTATTTTTTAATTTACTTTTACTATTTATTTGTTTCAGGCTTTTCCAATAATACATCTCATCTGAATATAGGCTGCTGATTCTCCTCTGTCTCGTATTCACTGTGGAAAAGGCAGAGCTATTTTTAACATTTACACAATTTAGATGGATGATTCTTCATTCTGCGTGGTTTGGAGCTAAATCTGTAGAGCCTTTCATAATCATATCCTTTTTATGGTTTGCTTGAATTTGATCACAGTTGCTGATTTCATGCATTGATAATGAAGGCTTAGGTTGCCATTTCTCAGCATAAATCCACCGCAGACTTCTACTTTGATAGTGCTCTGTGTTTCAGTACGCATGAAGATATAGAACTGAAATTGCTTTGCTTTCTTTACAAATGACTCAGTGTGCTTGTCCTCCTTCCCTAAAATGTTGCCAGCGTGTAAAGGATTTTCAATGAGCAATGCAATAAGCCAGCATCTGGGAAGGTTTGAAGCTGCACTGGTATAACTGTGTACTGTCACACAGATGATCACGGCTGGAGCCAAGTCTGTGTAGCACCATAGATCATATTGGTCACATACTGGAAGTTTTGTTTATCTAACTTGGTTGTTGTTTAAGCTGGCTAAATAGCAGTGCCATAATGTGGAGTGGACTTCCTAGTAGAGGTGAGCATGATTTTATTATTAAACTTTTCTGGATAGCTTTCTGGATATCACAAATAGATACTTACGTGCTTGACGTTATTTCTGTGGTATGTCATTTGTATTCGAGTTATTACAGTAGAGGTAGCAAACAGGATAATAAAAGGGCAAGGTATATCTGATAGTTTTTAATACAAAAGTAAATATATGTGGTAAGCCTTCTTTCTTTGCTCACTGTTTGCAGAGGATATCTTACCGGTAGGTGACTTCTATGCATTTCAAATTTTTCAGAACACGTCAGTGATACTAGATGAATTGCTGATCATTACAGAAGTAAGCTAATTAATGGTATGATTTGTACACCTTGGGTCAACAAGAAAACTGTTGTTAAATGCATAAAATCTAATTTTATGATATGAAGAATATATGAGACCAATGCTACTCATAAAATAAACTAGGAAAGTAAAAGAAAGAAACTGCATACTGGAGCTGACACCTTCTATAAATCTGTCATTATTAATGTTAAAAGTTATGATATGTCAGGTACAGGACAATCTCTTAGTCATTTGTTCTCACAACGTGTTTCATGAGAGCTATAAAATTATCGTTGCTAATGTCTAACCATGCTTTAATTAAATTTGACATTTTAAGTCCAGCAAGTTTTTTTAAAAGAGGTGCTGCAGCTACTATATGAAGTTTATATTAGTAAACTTGAATAAGTTGAACAATAAATTGTGTGTAGCTACATAAATAGCTTAGATCAGAAATTTCACCTACAGCAAAAAAATCACTGCATTTATTTCATCTGAAAGTTACTTATTAAGCATTACAGTGGTGGGCTTTAGTCTATGTTGAAACCAGCTTTAAATATATTCAGGTCTAGTGATATTAACTTGTTTAATACTACAGAAGTAGAGGGTTTAAAATTATGATGAGGTATTCAAGATGGTATTTTGCTTACTAATATAATGTCTGTTCATGTAGACTACAGATTTTTTTGAGGAACCAACAAAGCAGGAATACGCATAGCTAAATTTGTTTGAGGCAGCTGTTTTATAGCTTTTATCTCTAAAGTTATAGATAAGTGTGTATTTGTTTGACAGAAGATTCGAGAATTTCCATTTACTGCCAGTACATGTAAAGCTTGGCTAAGCAGACTGCATCAGGAGCACACCATTTGTATTAGCCAATCTGTCTTTGCAAGTCCCAGGGCCACTATCTTGCTAGAAGCCACTGTGTGCTTTTGAAACCATGAAATTAGTTTTATACTGAGCACATGGTTTCTCATTTAGCAATTCTTTTTATGGTAATGGTCAATTTCTGGTTCGCTGCCAGGATTTTGGTGTCTCTCAAAGCTGATAGCTTCTGCTAAGGTGTGCTTTGGAGATAAAGAAGAAAACTCAATTAGATCCTAAATAGGGAAGAATTCTACACATGAACCAATCTGTTAATATTCTTATTTCAAAGTTTTTTGATGGCAATCTTTCAGATAATACACATTAAAATATATTTTTCTGTCATGTCAGTTAATGAAATACAAAAATTAAGACATTGTCTTGTTACTTTGTGAATAATTTTGTAACATTCTGCCTTCATGAAGTTGGCTATCTTATGTCCTTTTGTCTATTTCTTAAGGTATCAAGAATACAACGTGTGAATATAAAATAACGTGATGTATGTATGCTTTTGTTCTGTGTTGCGATGTGGTTCTTTAGATTCCAGATGGCAGCTTTTAAACCTGCTATGATTGGTGTTGGTTAAATTATAGGGAACAAAGTAAAATGGCTATAAATATCTATTCTGCCCCTGACCTCTCCCCAAAACACACTGTATCCATAACCTGGTGAAACTGCTTTTTATGCAAGTTTAGCTCTGTTTAGCTTTTTTTTCCTTTGAAAGTGGAATTCTCACTATGCTAAATTATTCATTGTTCCCATAATTGCAGATGATGTCAGCTCGAGGTTAATAAGCTAAAGATATTAATAAACAGTAAAGTTACTTGCTACTAAACTGCTTTCCTTAGGTAGTTTGTCCAGTTTAGGATGATAATTTCTTTTGAAAGCCAGGCTTTCTTCTGTGCCTCATTGATTCCAAAGTATGGAGTGGGATCTGTATTAATTGTGCAATAAGATCAGATTTTACAATACAGCATATAGTTCTCTGGCAAATCCTGCCCCTGCCTCTTGCACTTTGGAAGATCTGATAGGCAGCGTCACCTCTGCTGTGCTGTTGGCGAGGGTAAAACAGGAGGTGCTCCTTCTACACCTGTGTGTGCTGAGAAAGAGGTGGTGGTAGAAGATGGTGGATTTAAAAGTAAGCTGGTATGTCTACGATACACCTTTTTTGTTCCCTTTTTGAAGAAGGAAGGGGGTGCAGCCATTGTGAAGGCTACTGAAGACTTTGGAAAAGCCACAAAACACCTCTGCAGTCTAGGGAAGGACTCTCTCTGTATCTGGCAGCTGCAGAGCTCCCTGCACCAAATCTGTGTGTTTGAGTTGGCCCTAAGAATTGATGCATAGGTACAAACTGACCAAGTAGTGTTATATGTAGTTTTAAAAATGTGATTGCGGTCATTTTCAGATCTTAAATTTATTGTGCCATCATTTTTCTGTATGTGCCCTGAGCATACCAAGTGAAAAATGTTGGTGTTTACATGTAGAAAAGGATGTGCTGCATAGAATAGTAACACAGACGATTAAAAATAATATTTTGTGAGTACAGCACATTTGTCTCCCTATTTCTTTTTTTGGGCTTGTATCAAGTATTTTCTTAAATACATGCTTGCGAAATTACAGGCAGGCAAGTTCTTTGTTCCACATCTTTACACTGTGAGTTAGACACTTTCAACTTCAGGTCTCATATCCTCATCACAATATTCAGATCATTGCATCACTCCCATTCTGCCAGTTCACACCGATGGACGGTGAGAGAACCCTCTTCTACAATACTGTAGTGGTGAGAAAGAAGCAGTTTCCATTTTTGGAAATCCTCTGCATTCAGAGAGCACTGAAAGGTGTTGTTTTTGTATGGTGGCTTGTGCAGCCATTCCCATGAAAATATTCATAGTTTTTAATCATTCTTTTTTAGGAGAAAATATATTGATATTACAGGACCACCAAGGATTTAGAGAAATTTTTTTGAATAAGCAACACCCCATTGTGAGTTTATAAGAATCCCTGTAAGATGTAAGGATACTGTAAGTGAGAAAGTAGAAGTGATCTGTGGGAAATGGCCTGGGGTTTATAAAGAATCCCTGACTGAAAGCTGGAGAAACACTTGGGAGGATTAGGCTATTTAGAAGTCTCTCCTGGAAGATTAAATCAAATCGTGCACCATCTCCTGAAAAGGTATTCTCTGTGCTCAAGTGGTGCAGCTCTCAACAGCAGTTAAGATCTGGGAATGTGAGGCAAAGTATCACAAGTTCAGACTGCATAGCACCTTTAAAATAAAGAGTAAGACCTTAAACTTCACAGCTCAGGGAGTGGAGTATGAAGCTGATGTCCTCCACAGTTGGTAACTGAGCAAAGCAGCTGAATTCTGTATCAGTTGCACTTTCTCAGGGCAGGGCACTTTTCCAAGTACAGTTAGATTGCACTCCTGTAATTAAGAGAAGTCCCAAAGGCAGGTATTTATCAGTCATGTTGTTATTAGCAAGGATGGGATAGAGGCGAGGTCTACACTACAAAAGAAATTGAACTTAATATATGCAACTCCAGCTCCAAGAATTGCATAGCTGGAGTTGAGATACCCTTAGTCAAATTTCCATGATGGCCTTACTGCAAGAGATTGATGGGAAAAACTCTCCGGCTGGCTTCCCTCATTCTTTACAACTGTGAGGAGTACCGAGTCAACAGGAACTACCTCAGTGTTCAATTTAGCACTTTTCAGCTAGACAAGCTAAATCAAACATGGGAAAATCAATCTCTAGAGCATCCATCTTCTCGTAAGAATAGACATGCTCTAAGTCTTCCTGGCAGTCAGCTACAATGACAATAGAAGAATGTTTCTTTGTTTTGTTGTTGATTCTGCTGTGTAAGAATTTTGCATTGAGCGGGTCCAAAGAATTCCTAAACTGAAAAGTAGCTTACTTTTTGATGGGATGCACCTCAAATCAGCCGAAAGCAAATGGTGTGTATATGCTCGGAAAGGTGCCTCCCTTTGCCTACAGGCATGTAATTTTTCTTGCCAGGATTAATCTTCATCTGGCTCTTTATGATCTCAGTGTTGATTTTAGCAAGATGTTGGAATAGCTTGGTGGCACACAATACTGTTGTCCTTTGCTTTTGTAAATCCAATGTTGTCTTTGAGGGCTTGCACATGTCCGTTCTATGCTAGGTGTATGCATGCTGTATGCACAATTGCTTGAGATTCTTTCATCAGTGGTATTGGTTGTACCAGCTCTAATGCCATCAGAGTCGTGCACACCTGAGCCAGTGTAAAGGGTGCTGCTGACCCTGCACCTTCAGTTCATTCTTATCACATGTGGTGGTTGCCGGAATGACCTTTCTTGCTGTGGCAAGGTTTCTTTCCCAGTGGTTGGACTTGCTCTGTTTATATTCTGTATAGTTATCACAGTGAACAGTTGGAGCTGGCTGGCTCTGCCCATCCACTGGGCCTCTTCTCTCCAAGATGGATTGTAGCGTCTGTCTCTTGTGTCTGTGCTGAGAAGTCTGTTCTACACTGCGTGCCTGTTGACAAACAAGCCTTCTGTTCTCCTTGCTAGCTGAGTCACACCTGACTGTGGATGGGTTGTAGGGCCTGGTGACTCCCCCACACTCCATAACATCTGGTGCCAGCGCTGGGATGTACTGCACCTTGTGGATGGAGCATCCAGCTATAAGTGAGTGGGGTGCAGGAGAAAGAAAGGGGCTAGTGAGACCAAGGTGTGCTAAATGGCAGTTAGGTGGAGTTCCGGGAGGTGCAAGGGCCTGTGGCTCAACCCAAGAGAGTAAGATCATGGTGCTCAAGAGGAGGTGTCTTTCAAGGATGGGTTACTCCTGGAGTCCATTGGAATCAGTCCCAGAAGGCAGAGGGGTCTATGGCCTAACTCCTGGGAGGGGTGTGACCCACAAGGAGGCTGACATGCTGAAAGAGTTCTTCTGGGGAATTGTGGGAAGCTGTGAGCATCTGCCTGTGAGTCTGCAACCCCTGGGAATAGTGGGGAAGTGGCCTATAACAGGCTTCTTAAAAGGGAGATAGATGAGCTATGTAAAGTGAGAGGGCTTCCCTGTGACAAATCCACCAAAGCCCAGTTCGTTGGCCCCCTGGAAGAGAGAGACTGGCCCGTGGAGCTGTGGTCTGTTCTGACAGGGAGCCATCAGACAGCCCTGCAGGGGACTTCAGACACCCACCTAGCGGAGGGTCAGGAAGAGGCCAAATCTGAGGGCTACTAGAATCCACTTGTCCAGCTGCAGCTCAGCTGTAAAGCTGTGACTGCTGAAAATTGAACTGCTAAAAGCTAGAAGACTGGGGAAAAAGTCTGGCAAGATCAGACAGACTGGCAGGACCAAGAAAGAAAATGGCAGTATGAATGGGCAGTGGCAGAACTGAGAGATAAAGAAACTCGGGTGATAGTGACTCAAGCCCGGGTCAGGGGACCCGTGTAAAGCATGGAACTTTGACGTGAACAGTCTGTCCTAGTTGAAGGAAGGGAGCAGGGAGATTGGGTCTTTCATTTAATGCCTCTGGAAAAGCCTTAAATCTGCCAACAGGATCCAGCTTCTCACACACTTACTGGATGCCAAGTCCTTAGGGACAGTCAGACAGATGGAGTGGGGTACAAGCAGGGGACTATGAACTGTTCCAAAAATGTCCAGAGTTCACAGAAAACCCTAGGGAGACCTACCTGGAACTGCTCCTCCAGATGGGACTAAATGCCTGCAAGTGAACATTTGGAGCTGGCTGGGGAGACGGGGTAGGGGTCAGGGCCCTGGCTGATGCCCCCTCTCCCCACTAGTTGTGTTCTGCAGTGTCTCCCTGTCAACAAACAAATCTTCTTCTGTTCTCCCTGCTGGCTGAGAATCGAATCTTACCGTGGATGGGGTACAGGGCGTGATGACTCCCCACATCCGCTGAAAAGAAGTCAGGCCAGCAGCTTGTAACTTGCCAGCATGGAGCTTGAACCTACCACTTGGGCATTATTGGCTGATGCATATAGTTCGTAGATTGTATGTACAGGTTAAACCTCCCCCAACTTCATTTGTCAGGACCACGGATGTTACTGAACCAGAGACCCCCAGTTTGGGAGTTTAGCTGGGGAGCCCAGTCACCTCAGGGCTAGAGCTGAGGCTAGAGGTGACAGCCAGCTGGAACCCAGGCTCTGTGGGGCTAGAGCTGCACCCATGGGCCCAGGACTGTGCAGGCAGTCTGGCTGGGGCTGCACAGGTACCTGTGGCGCCAGGACCATTCTAGCAGCTCATCCAGGGCTGCACCAGCCACTCACAGGGCCATACCGTTCTGACAGCCCTGCTGGGACCACACTGCGAACCTGCAAGGTGGGGGCTGTTCTGACATCCTGGGTGGTCCAGAGCCAACCCCTGGGCTGGAGCCCCGGCAGCATCTGGCGCACAGCCAGGGCTGGAGCTGGCCTCTGCAGGATCTGTGCCACAACTGCGGCTCTGGGGGTATGCTGGCAGCCCAGTCAGGGTGGAGTTGGCACCCACATAGTCGGGGCCACAGCCAGGGTTGGGGCCAGGTCCAGGATAGGGCTGGAACCATCCTCCGCAGCTGGCAGACAGAGGTTGACACCAGCCACCTCTGAACTTCAGTACCAGCTGTCCTGCCAGCATTTAGCCCCACAGCCACTGGCAGTACTAGAACCCTTGTGGGTTCCTTTGGTACTGGTGTTCCTTTACCACTTCTATAGTCAGTGCTGTCAGAAAGACAGACTACTGCTTCTTTCCATCTGGCACCCGACTGTAACTCTGATACCAACCCTTGTGCTGAGAATTCTGGAAGTACTCACAATGGATGTAGAGGAAGGCCTTACAGCACAGGCCGTTGCTTCCTCATCCCCGGAGGAGATGTTTGCAGGCCCTAGCACCCTGCCCCCTTAAGGTAATTGCAAGGCCCACCAGTGCCTCCTGAAAAAGGGTCACAGTGAGCTTGGGCCTGGAGGGGGAAGAGCTTAAGGAACTGGCACACAGCCTGATTGACAGCTTGGCTGCAGCTGCTCCTTCCAAGGTGGTCTTGCTCGTAAGCAAAGCAATATTGAGTCCTGTTAACACACTTGGTCTAGCACTGCGGTCTGTCTCCCACCTCCAAGAGGGCTCAGAAGAAATACTCCATCCTGGCAAGAACATTTAAATACCTGTTCTAGCATCCCTCTCTTCCCTGGAGTCCCTGGTATTGTCGGAGGCAAATGAGCAAGACAGACCAGGGGAGTCGCGTGCCCCGTCCTAGCAATAATAAAAAAGCATAGTGCCTGGACATGTTTGGACACAAGGTGCATTCAACTGGCAGTCTTAAACTATGTATCTCCTACCAGTAAGTTTTGCTGAGGAGGTACAATTTTAATCTGTGCTACTGTATTGGACTTTGAGAATCTGTTCTGCTGGAAGCTTGGCAGAACTTCACAGCCATCTTAAAGGAAGGGTAACACTGAGACCAGGAAATCCATCCCAGCTGGTGTGGATGTGGCTGACTCAGAAGCCAGGACCATGGCATAACTAGGTGCTGTTTGTGGATCCAGTCTTCTGGCTGCCTCCATCAGTTTAAGCAGCCTGTCTAACATCTTCCTTTTGAAGTATCTTCTGGTTTTCCAAGCTCCATAGGTGGGAAGACTTGAAGCCCTACCCCTCTTTCCTGAGACCTTTTCATACCACTGGTATCCAAGAATCACTTCAAACCCCTGCAGCCTTCCAGGTTTGTGGCACCTTCCAGGCAAAAGTCCTACAAAAGAAAGGGGGAGAATTATAAACAGTGCCTTCAACCTCAGCTCCCCAGTCCAAGCTCTCATGGATAATGCAGTGGGTGTGTCTGAGAGTGTTAATAACTTTCAGTTCTGGATAGACCCCTCTTTTTTTCATTTTGGATTGCCTGTCACCCTTCAGCCCACTGTGATCATGTATAACATTAAACTGTTGCATACTGACTATACTAACAGTAAGTTGCCCTCTCCAATTTTCATCCACCCATCAGTATCACCCTCTTCATGGACTCATTTCAAGAGCTGCTTCTCATCCGGGAGGTGCAAGCCCTCCTGTCTCTGGGTACCTTATAGGAGTTTCTTCAAGACTTGGAGTAAAACCCCTTCCCTTTTGATGTTTCCTAATCCTAAAAGCCAAGGAGGGTCTATAGACTCCCACAGATCTCTCCAGAAACTGAGGTTTTGCATGGTGTCTCTGGTCTCCAGCATCCCCTCCCTGAATTCAAAAGACTGGTATGCTGTTCTCAACTGAAAGGATACTTATTTCACCATCTCTCTCTTCTGCAGTCATGGAAGATTTCTCAAGTTGCTCAGCTGCCTTAGAACAACTAAAGCCCTTTTGAAAACTTCAACTTGGAATGTGGTTAGCTGAAGGCAGTTGTTATAGAAGCATTCTTAAGTTGTTCCTACAGAGACAGCCAATTGAAATCTGCCCTTTAAGTCACCACCTATCATAGACAACAGCAGACATACCTCGGAAAAATCTTAAATTAATCACTTTGGGAGTAGGTATGATGATGCTGTAAACTGCTCTTGCATGGCTGTTGTCAGGCCACTTGGATGAGATTTCCCTAAAATGAATACTCAACGTAATTGTAACCAAATCAACCAGTGACGTAACAGAACTAATCAAAGAGAAGATGCACCCTAATTTGGGAAAATGATTAAACAAGTGAGGACTTCATGGACTCATGCACTAAAGTTAAGCTCATGTCTAACTGTGGGATTTCAGACACAGTTCACGCATAAGAGACTGTAAACTTCTCTTAGTAAGTGCTGGAACATGGGTGCTGCTGCTGAATCTCTTGGCTTGAAGTGACATCCATTATATACAGGATTTACAGTTTGGTTCAGTGGCTCTCAGTAGCTCTGCTATAAAATTGTTCCACCACCTCTACGTTGTACTGTCTGTTGCTTTGTTTTTATAGTAGAATACTAGACGGTGACTCGATAAATCAAACCTTTAGATTTTTTTTTCTCATATGTCTGGGTTATCTTGCACACAGATCAATGTTTTCACTGCATGTGACATTTTATACTTTGTTTTATACTGAGTATTGATATATTATAAATATTTTAAGTGCTTTATGAATAGTACAATTTTTGTGTACTGTCAAAACAAAAAAGCAGTCCAGTAGCACTTTAAAGACTAACAAAATAATTTATTAGGTGATGAGCTTTCGTGGGACAGACCCACTTCTTCAGATCATAGCCATACCAGAACAGACTCAATATTTAAGGCACAGAGAACCAAAAATAGATATGCGGACAAAGTTGGCAGACATAAAACCATGCGCTGCCTCCCTTCTTCTCTCTGATTCGCTCACCTTGGTAATATTTTTCTGATTTGTCAACCTTGATTACTATTTTTGGTTCTCTGTGCCTTAAATATTGAGTCTGTTCTGGTATGGCTATGATCTGAAGAAGTGGATCTGTCCCACGAAAGCTCCTCACTTAATAAATTATTTTGTTAGTCTTTAAAGTGCAACTAGACTGCTTTTTTGTTTTGATAGTATATATACTAGCACGACTATCTCTCTGTTACAATTGTTGTTTGATTTAGTAAGAGATTTTTATGATTCCCCACTCTTTCAAGAAAAACTTCCAGCTGCCAATATTGAAAGGCCATGCTCTTTAAAAGAGGAGCTTATGTCAATCCCTTAAGTTACTTAATTCAAGATTGTCTGTCTAGTGTATCTTGTATATACAAGAAATACAAGTGCGAGATTGTAAATTGAGTGAAGGCCAGCTTCACCATAAAACTCATGGACTTTCTTTAAGTTTATGGATTCTGCCACGCTTAATGTGTCCAACATCATAATGGTGACTACTTTGTCTTTGTGCCTTCACATTGCTTTATTGGGTAGTGATTCAGCTGTTGTACTTTATTCCCCTGAGTGTCCTCTTGGAGGGGCTGGGGGAGTGGGAATACAACACCCTCACCCCATGTTTAGAGTGAATTGCTCGTTTGAGGTTAAACACTGTGCACAAGCTGTAACAGTCCATTTATTTTCTGCTTTAGATAGAACTCACTTCATTTTCCATCTTTTTGGAACCTATTTCTGCTGCCAGTATTCAGAAAAGCTCCCATTAAAGGTAGCCAGATTTCAAGTGCAGGCACAATTTGAGGAAATCAGACTATATCTTCCATTGCCTCATACTTCGTTGCCATTGTCATCTCATATAAGAGTGCTGGAAGATGGTGACTTTCAGATGGAAAATTAAGACAGTGAACACCCTGTGTCAAAATTACTTGAAGGCTTGATTAACATTGGTATAAACAAGAACATTCAGAATTAGTGAGATTGTGTCATGACAATTTAAGCACCTCCATTAGGAACAAAATGCCATAGGATAGTTTTTTAAAAAATCCCATAGAACGTTTGTCTCTTGCTATTAACTTTTACAGGATTTATTTTTTGTAAGGGTGAGGGAAGAGAATAGAGGTGGTAAGGCCTCCTTTTGTGTGGCTGTTGTAGAGCAGCAACTACAATGACATCTGAAGCTGATTGAACTAAATGGCTACGTCAGGAGTAGCAGAACTTATTGCAACAAGGCCTCCTTCATATTGATAAACTGGGCAGTAAGCTCATTGTGGGGAACCACACTTGTATACTAGGTAGTCCTTGATTTTCCATTTTTGCATTTAAATAGCTGTATCTTCCATAGTTGGTCTGACTACAGTTCAGAAATGACCAAGATGCCCATGGAAGGTCAAATCTGGGAACCTTCTGATACAAGGTGCTTATTTTTTAAAGTCTTGTTCTTCCCAGTCTGTTTTCCAAGTCTCCTTCTGATCACAGCCTGTTTGCATGAGGCTAAATGAATGTTCCCAGAAGGCTTGCGAAACTTAAAATGGGAGTGTGTTGCCAACCTTACAGTGAACAGGAAGACATACATTTTCCTGGATTCATTGAGCTTCATGCATTGTTGCAGTAGTTTGGTATGTGGGCAGTGGAGTTATATTGGACAGGACAGGTAGACAGTGTTGGAGTCAACATAATGGCACTCCTGATGCACTGCATCACTGTATACACCTGGGTATCCCCAAGTTCTGTGTTGCTGCATCTGAATATAAAAGTGCTTCCTGTTGCAGATACCTCAGTTTTGAGAAATTAGGGCCTCAGTTGCAGAATGAGGACTGGAACTCGGATGTTCCTGCTTGCCAGTCCTGAACACAGACCAGTAGAGCACACCCTGTACCAATGGGTACACCTTGTACCATATAGGTTTGCAATCCCATACACAGTGAGATGGGAATGAAAACTGCAGCTTTAACTCTGCCTTGGCCCTGTAAATTTAGGGCAGAGCCTGAATGCTAATTTAATGTACTTTCACTTAAGAAGAAAATCTCATTTGACTTTGTATTCCAACATAAAGCATGAATAAGAGTTATCTGATTTCATTAGGGATGATGAACTGTGAATTTGTCCAAGAGTGGTAGCATGCCTCATTCCCAGAACTAGCAGGGACTGAGTGCAGTGAAGGCAACAAATTCAGCCCCTATGGGGAAGTGCATGCCTCACTTAACAGCAACCCCTTCAACAGTTGAGGAGCAGCACTTGCCATTTCCAAAAGATCTCATAAGAATGAGTTTGAAGTACATGATGCCCAAAAGTACATGATGCTCTAGAGGAGACCCTGGCAATTATAGACCGATAAGTCTAACATCAGTACCAGGCAAATTAGTAGAAACAATAGTAAAGAATAAAATTGCAAGGCACGTAGAAGAGCACGAATTGTTGGGCAAAAGTCAGCATGGTTTCTGTAGAGGGAAGTCGTGTCTAACTAATCTATTAGAATTCTTTGAAGGGGTCAATAAACATGCGGACAAGGGGCACCCAGTGGACATAATATACCTAGATTTCCAGAAAGCCTTTGACACGGTCCCACACCAAAGGCTTTTATGTAAATTAGGCGGTCATGGGATAGGAGGAAAGATCCTTTCATGGATCGGGAATTGGTTAAAAGACACAAAACAAAGGGTTGGAATAAATGGTAAATTTTCACAATGGAGGGGGGTAACTAGTGGTGTTCCCCAGGGGTCAGTCCTGGGACCGATCCTGTTCAATTTGTTCATCAATGACCTAGAAAATGAGGTAAGCAGTGAGGTGGCAAAGTTTGCAGATGACACCAACTTGTTCAGGACAGTCAAAACCAAAAGGGATTGTGAAGAACTACAAAAAGATCTCAGCAAACTGAGTGATTGGGCAGCAAAATGGCAAATGAAATTTAATGTGGGTAAGTGTAAGGTAATGCACATTGGAAAAAATAACCCAAATTACACGTACAACATGATGGGGTCAAATTTAGCTATGACAGATCAGGAAAGGGATCTTGGAGTTATAGTGGATAGTTCTCTGAAGACATCCACGCAGTGTGCAGTGGCAGTTAGTAAAGCAAATAGGATGTTAGGAATTATTAAAAAAGGGATAGATAATAAGACAAAAGATATCATACTTCCCCTATATAAAACTATGGTACACCCACATCTTGAGTACTGTGTGCAGATGTGGTCTCCTCACCTCAAAAAAGATATATTGGCATTAGAAAAGGTTCAGAAAAGGGTGACTAAGATGATTAGGGGTTTGGAATGGGTCCCATATGGGGAGAGGCTAGAGAGACTGGGACTTTTTCAGTCTGAAAAAGAGGCGATTGAGGGGCGATATGATAGAGGTATATAAAATCATGAATGGTGTGGAGAAAGTGAATATAGAAAAATTATTTATCTTATCCCATAATACAAGAACAAGGGGACACCAAATGAAATTGATGGGTAGTAGGTTCAAAACTAATAAAAGGAAATTTTTCTTCACACAGCGCACAGTCAACCTGTGGAACTCCTTGCCAGAGGAGGCTGTGAAGGCCAGGACTCTATTAGGGTTTAAAAAGGAGCTCGATAAATTTTTGCAGGTTAGGTCCATAAATGGCTATTAGCCAGGGGTAAAGTATGATGCCCTAGCATTCAGTACAAGAGCAGGAGATGGATGGCAGGAGATAAATCACTTGATCATTGTCTTCTGTTCTCCTTCTCTGGGGCACCCGGCATTGGCCACTGTCGACGGACAGGATACTGGGCTGGATGGACCTTTGGTCTGACCCAGTATGGCCGTTCTTATGTTCTTAAAAACACACATGAAGGGCAACGTATTTAAAATGTAGGTGGAAAAACTGTACATTTTGGGAATGTTAAATGTGTTAAAAAGCTGTAGCCCAGAATCCTTATGTGATTTTACCTGAGGATATTAGGCTATGTTTAGACTGCCGTTGCTATTTCAGGATACAGAGGTATTTTGAAATAGCAATGCTGTGGCTTTTCCCCACACTCAAAATAGCAGCACTATTTCAACTGTGGTACTCTGGTTCCTCTACCCCTCGTCATGAGGGGGTAACAGAACTTTTGAAATAGGCCTTTATTTTGAAATAAATTGTGTAAATTATTTTGAGATACAAATGCAGTATAAATGTAGCCTTAGAAACTAACTGATGCTTCAGTTAGTAATTGAACAGCACTAAATGGTGACATTCCCCATGGAAGTGATTTCCATATTGTACAGCAATAAATGGGGATGATCCTCAGGGAAGTGATTCCTTTATTATACATTGCATATTAAATACCTTGGAATTCTCTTACTCTTAAGGATGGCCTCTCACTGTTTTGTTTCCCAGAATGTCCATGGTTTTACTGTTGGAGCTGGGGTGGCGGTGGGGGATCTGTTTCGCAAAGGATTTCAAAACTTCAAGTTTGGGGTGAAACTTCTAAAACTTCTAAAGTCTTTACAAAAGAAAAATCTGAGGGGGAATGATGTTTAAGTAATTCAAAATATTTTATTTCAGCAAAATTAAAATGTTGATTTTCAATTTAGAATTTATATTATAAAATTAATATAAAACAAATTAAAAAATTGAACCAATTTTGCATGGAAAAATTAAAACGTTTTGTTCTGAAATTTTTTAAACATTATCTTGTGATTACGATATAGTTAAATCAAGATTTTTCTGACCAGCTGCATTATGTGTAATGTCCGTCTTTTTGTAACTTGTTTTTTTCTAAGTAGAACATCTTTCTACATTTGGCTGGCTAAATATTTTTTTTAAA
Source organism: Carettochelys insculpta (assembly GCF_033958435.1). Taxonomy (NCBI): domain Eukaryota; kingdom Metazoa; phylum Chordata; order Testudines; family Carettochelyidae; genus Carettochelys; species Carettochelys insculpta. The sequence goes on from NC_134144.1 coordinate 29,867,183, forward strand.
TCTTTTTACTGGTAGATAATTACTGGTATGACTGCATATTTTGTGGAATTAAATGGGAAAATTTATTTACAGAAAAAGAATTAAACATTTTTAACAGTGTTCAATTTGCAGAGCTTATCTAGTTTATGATGTGCATTTTTTTACGAATTGTTCTTTTTAGGAAAAGCAGTCTCATGTTTTAGATGTAAAATTAGTTTTCATCATTTTTAAAAATGATTATAAAAGATTGTGTGTGTAAAAATTGAGTGTCTCTGACCAGGTGGAGTCTTCTATGCTGGCTGGGAAAAGGCATACACAAGAAATGGCAGGGAAAATTCTTTTCACAATAGAGGCTCTTGTTCTAACCCTCCACCCTGAGTGAAAAAAACACACTGCACCAGTACGGTGAATAGGCAACAGGGAAATATTTATTTACAGAGAGAGTTTAATGAAATAAAACAAAAGGGGGGAAGGTATGAGGGCGTGGTTAAAATAGGTGACCTCTAAGGGCATATCTGCACTACTGCAGGAGATGAATCTAAATTATTTAACTTGAGCTATGTGAATAACATAGCTGAAGTTGACCTATTTAGATCTACTTACCACAAGTGTCTTCATTGCTCTTTGTGATTTGGAGCTGCTCTCCTATAGATTCCCCTTGTACTTCTGTGTGAGGTATCCCATACTGAAGACTTGCCAAGGACAGGTGGGAATACTGGAGCCACAGTAGAAAAAGGATAGATGCCAACCACCCATGCATTTAGACTCAGAGTTCAGGAATTGTGGTCAGAGTTCTAGTTCAGCAGAGAGTCTCCTGTGCACCTAGTGATCTTTGGGGGTCATTAAACTTTTCCCAGCAAACTCCCTGGTGCTTTCTTCTGCCACTCTGCAAATCCAAAGTGCAACAACTTCACTCTTTATTCCCAGTGCGAAGGCACAAGCCCCAGTACTTATGGTTCCATATGGTTCTGGATGACAGTGATACTGGGTCCGGCTTTAGTTTGTCCTCAAATGATTCCTTTCTGTCATGGTGCATGTCCTGGGATGTTCCTAATTGTCCACTCTGTCCTTCCCAGGCTTCTTGGCAATTCTATAGCAGAAGACTTGCTAAAGCAATAAAAACCATTTTGTCCTGAAAATAGTCGGATTTGGAATAGATGAAAAACTGCTTCAAATTCTCCTGTTGCAAGGGAAAAAAATCAAAGAACCATCAGCTATGAAGAATAAATTTTAAGGCAAGAAAGTACCACAATGACCATCCACTTTTGACTTCTTGTATAGCACAAATAATAGAATTTGGCCCAGTAATTCGTGCAGTGAAAGGTGTTCTTTCCTACTATGTAGGTGCACTGTTGAGTGTAGTAACTTGTGGTTGAACTAAAGCATATTTTTGACACTATCAATTTAAAGATTTCAAGTGATGATGAATTTCCCACTTCCCTTTTGAAAGTTGGTCCAGTGATGAATTACCATTACAGTTAAGAATGACATGATTTGTCCAATTTGAATTTTTCTAACTTCCAACCTATGGATCTTGTGCTTGTCTCCTGGATTAAGTACACGTTCTCAATGGTACATTCAAAATTATTACCAGATTGTCTGATTTTTTTTTATTTTGGAGTGTAATGCTAACATCTTTTGTATTAATTACGTGATAAATGATTAGGCAGGTAGGTAAAGATTGTGATGAGACTGATAAAGCCATGTGTAGTTGCATGCTCTTTGTTGTAGCTGTTGTTAATGGGGCTTTGTTTTATATAACTTGTAAGGAGTGGAGCCAGACCTTTCCCCTGATGGTCAGGTATGGTCTTGCCTGTAAGTAACCTTCTCTCTGGAACTGAGAATGCTTGAAGAAAAGAATTCTTTAGATGTCAGATATCTATCGTAGTTTTCAAAATAAGAGTAAACCGGTATGATTAGTCACCAAAGGAACAATCGGCTGTTTGTTGCATGTCTTGTTTCTGGGGTTATGTTTGTTGGTAAAATTTCTGTGCTATTATAAATACACCTCCCCAGCAACATTTTTGATGCTGTTACATACTTTTAGTAATTTAAATATATGGTTTATATGACTGTCAGTATACTTTTTCATGTTACTGTACTTTGCAGTAGAACATTATGCACTTTATATCAAGATTTATTGTCTCTCACACTAGCTTTGATGCTGTAAGACTCTCACCAGTTTCCCTGAGGTAAGCTTCTTATAATTCCAAACAGACTAAAATAAAAAGAAATTGAGAGCATGAGTTTCCAGTCACACCAGTAGGCCATCTAATAAGTGCAATTCCTATGGGAGGAAGCTAGAACAGTGTGGGTTTTAAAACTTCTCTCTAATTAGTGAAAGGAAAGCAGAAGCTATTACTACTCCCTTTTGACTCAAGTGTAGCCAGTGTCCAGGGTCATGCAGGTTGTTTCTGTTAGGAGGAACAAATGACGGAGTCAAGATTTTTTGAATTTGTAACAGTTTCGACCTAAGGAGTGTGCCCCCTCTGGGTAATGCAGGCCTCCACGCTTCTCCCAGGTTGGGGTACTGCTGAACCTAGGGCAGACAACCATCTCACTGGAGTCTAGTCCCCTTTAACGAGGCTGCAGGCAGGTAACAAATGCACCCAGGATCCGGGCAGGGCCAGCTCACTGTCCAGCCACTGCCCTAGGCGAATGTCCAACACAGTTACCAGTTCAGGAGGCCTAGGCAGCTACGAAACACCATTAGAGAGCTCTGGCCTTGGTTCAGGACAGGCAGCAGACAGAGAGTCAACAGTTTAGGTTGGGTAGGCCCTGGTTCAGGGCGGGGCAACAAACAGAGAGCCCCGGCCCAGGTTCAGGGTGGGGAGAGAAACACCCACAAAAAGTGGTGTGGGTTGGGAGAGGCAAGGGGCTGCCTCTCCAGGGGTAGGGTAGGGGGTCACAGGCCCACCCACTCCACTGCATCCTGGCCCCAGGCCCTAGCAACAGCTCTCACCCAGGACCATGTAGTGGGGATCCAGACTGCAACACTCTACCAGGGGCTTGGGCGGGGCATTCAGTGGCTCACTTCCAACCTCCAACTCCATTGGTGCCTGGTTCTGCTTGGGATGCTCGGTGAGCTTAGGAAATTGGGTCTCCTCCAGGTAAGTGGCAGCTGGCAGGTCCAGCCAGTCGGGCATCTCCATCTTATTCAGGAAGTGGAGCCGGGGGGGGGCAGGATTGTGGGCTCTAGCAGGTCTGAGGCCTTGGGGTTGCTAGCGGTGGGCAGGACTCCAGGCTTGTGCCCATCTGGATCCCCAGGGTAGCTGGTCATGGGCAGGCTTCCTGGCTCCGGTGGGTCCTTGGGGCGTGGGGCTTGCCGCGGGTCTGAGGGCCCTGGTAGATCATGAAAGTCTAGGTACCTGGCCAAAGGGAGGCTTGGCTGTGGCCCTCTGGGTTGGTCAGGGTGGCTGGCCAGTGGCTCTCGCTGGCCTGGTGGTCTGGCACAGACCCTCCAGCTCCAGCTTGCAGGAGCCTGGTCAGAGGCTTCTGTTCCACTCAGAGGCCAGCCTTTTAATGAGCCTCAGGTCCCAGCCCTGGTACTACTTGCCCCAGGTGCTGCTCTCTGGGGGCTGGAGCACAGATGTTCTGGGCCCTCCCACCAAAGTCTCTGGGAGGCTTCCTTAGCCTCTGAGTCAGGGGGAGGCCAGTGCACATCACTACAGATTTCCATTTCATTTGTTTACAAATGTGTAACCCCTTTTCTTTCCACCCTGGGTTACATGGGAGCAGGCACCACTCACTCCTGTGCCTGGTGAGCTTAATTTTAAAGGAGATCCTGAGTGTCCCAGTGATGACGTTGGATAGTTGGAGGTCCCTTTTCCACCCCTGGTCTCTAAAGGTATGTAAAATGGCAGTGTCGCCACCTGACCGGCTCTGGTACACACTTAATGGTGTGCCTTGGAGACCGCCAGGAAACTTATTCCAGTTATCATCTGGGTTTAACTCCCAAACAGCAATTATAAATAGTAATGTATTTAACAGATCAAATTAGAATTAACACACACCTTTACATAACTTAATGAAAAAGGTGCAGACTAAACATGAATAAAATGAATTAACAATATACACAGTAATAAATGAAACCTATAACTGGCATGTACATGGCCATCAGTTATCCCACTCCAGAGTGTAGACACTTTAAAATTTTTCAAAGTTCCAGGTACTTGTTCACATTGGTGTAACTCACACCTATGTGTGGTTAACCATCCTCCTCAGGGGTACCTAGACCCTGTCACAGAGAGAGACTAAGTATCCTCTACAGCCAAAGCTGAGAAGCAACTGGCCTTTTGCTCAAGCTGTAGAGGCTCCTACACTAAGCTCCAGAGGTCCCAGGTTTGAGTCTCTCTAGTGGCAGTTACATTGGCATGTGGCTGTTGATCCACTAGATTGCAGACAGCTTGGTGAGCATTCTGTGTGTCAGTCCAGCCAAGCCAACAAGCTGGCCTCTGCAACATTTCAACAAACAAAGTTCCTTCCCTGCAGGGTCTCTCATTAGCAGGCTGCAGCTGCCCAAAGCAGTTCCTGACTGAGAGAGAACTTCAGGCCTGCCCAGAAGTGTTTTTTTCAGTCAGCCTTAATTCTCCAACCACAGGAAGACCGCCATCTTCTTTTTCCAGCCTAGCCAAAAAGCCCCCTTTACACCCCAAAGCCTCATGGGTGTTGTAGTCTCTACAGCCAAACTTCAGCACACAAGATCTTCCCATTAATAGTCAGAGGCTCCTTTATACAGCAGGGCCTACACAATGAAAGCACGTGCAGTTCTGTTCCTCTGGACACAGTAGGACTCAAACAGGAGGCAGTTTCTTTGCTCAATATTCCAACCCTCTAATTTTTTCCAGCCAGCATCTCTACTAAGGCTGCTCTGTGTGGGTCAACATACAAGTGGCTCTCTAGTTTTCTGCTGACTTCTCAGTTTTCTGCTTTGGTGTCTGACTTCTACTACTTGGACATACACTTCCTACAAACCCTGTTCCCCACATAATTCAGCTCGTGACCAGCATTCTATGTAGCTGGTGTTTTTCGAGGGTGAGTCCTCTTGTTTTCGTTACCTCGCTGCAGAAGGAGCTTAGTTGATACTTAAAATTTCCCTGGATAAAGAGAGAGTATTTATGCCCACCAGCTTGAAAAAGGTTTCACTCAAACCCAGCATAAGACTATTTTAAGTTCCTGTAAAGTGAATTGAAATGTGAATACTTCTATGTTTAAGTGATGGAGTTTGTGTTTTTCTTTCCCCAGCTGCTTTTTCATGAGGATTGAATACTGTGATTGCAGGCAAAGTAGTATAAAATTCATTGAATGTTGTTCATATCCCTTTAGCAGCAGGATTAACTTGAATTACTTACAAAGCTAGGTTCTAGATCTATTAACTGTGGATAGCATTCTTTCTCCTTATCACAACAGTGGCCCTGCCTTTACGCCATCAGCATTGAACTTCCATAGTGTGTGCATGTTATGCTACATACAGCATGTGTAAGGGCTAGTAATTGATGAATACAATACATATTTCTTAGGCATGTGAATAGATTGTGCTAATAATTTGTGATACAATAAACTGAAGATGCCCTTCTTCCTTTCAAAATAATTGCTGACATGGATTTTCATTCCTTTTGCTGACAGCCAGCCCCAGGTGTATATCTCACAGTTATGGTTTCTCATTTAAATTTGTTAATTTCCTACGGAAGTCCCCCAAGTGACAAAAAATGGCTCTTCTGCAAATATTTATTCTCCCCTCCTCCTCCACACATCTGCATAGTAATTTTTTGTTAGATGTCTCCATTTCCAGTTGTCAGATATGTACTGTCACTTGTCAGTTTCACCAAAGGGTATGAAAATGGTAATCTCAGTTGAGAAGAGCATGAGTACTTAATGAAACACCTTAAATTAAATTTCTTCTTTAATGGCATCCATTAAAAATACTGGAAAAAATGTCTGCCTTTTGAATTTCCAGTCAGGGCATCTCTGTCATATACAGGTGCTGTACATCTTGATTCAAGATGGAAAAAATCCTATAATTATTAATCTTAATTTGTCAAAAAGAGACACCATTCGCTACATTACAATTTCAATTTTTTCCTCGACATATCTATTGTTTGTCTTCTCTTAGTTACAGCTATTCATGGTGACATCTTTTAAATATAAAGTATTTTTTTAAAAAGGGGATTTTGCTCAGATTTTGGTGCTCTCTGTCATGCGAGCACTGTTGTTTGTTGGTATTGCAATAATGCCCAGTGGCTCAGGATCAGCATCCCATTATGGTAGACTTTTACAAACAGCTAAGAAGCCCTTACTTCAAAGAAATGACGTACAGTCTAATGTGAAACTAAATGGACAAAATGAATAAAACAGAGACGAGAAGGAATATGAAGGTAACTGTAAGATCAAGATCTTACATAGGCTAGCTGTTGCACAACTCGATACCCTATTTTGCCCTTCAAAACAAAAAAGCAGTCATGTAGCACCTTAAAGATTAACAAAATAACTTATTAGGTAATGAGCTTTTGCGGAACAGATGCACTTCTTCAGATCAATAGCCATACCAGAACAGACTTAACAAGTTTTGGACCTCTGTGCTTTATATATTATCAAGGTTGGCAAATCAGAAGAGCCAGAGGGACATGGGGAGGTGTGGGGTGGGGAAGTTAAGAGTTAGATAAAACATCAAAGTATGTAAAAGAGCCCTTATAATGGGTCAGATAATTGCTGTCCCTGTTCAAACCATGTGTTTATGTGTCAAATTTGAATATGAATGTTAGGTCTGAGCATTCCCTCTGTAGATGGTTGGTAGAGTCCCTTTTCAGTAGAACACAGACTTTCAGGTCTTTAACAGGATGGCCCACTCCATTGAAGTGGTGGCTTAGATGTTTATGTATTTGGTGTTTTTTGATGTCTGTTCTATGTCCATTCATTCTTTGCTGAAGAGTGTTTTGCAGGTTGTCTTATATACATGGTGGGCATTGTCAGCACACGATGGCATATATGTTGTTAGCTGAGGAACAGAAGAATGTGCCCGTGATTCTGTAATTAACGTGGTTAGGTCCAGTGATGGTATCTTCAGAATAGATATGTTGGCAGTGGGGCTTGTTGCAAGGAAAAGTTCCAGGATTAGTAGTATTGTGGTATAGCCTGTGGCTGTGCAGGGCTACTGGGGTTCTCCTGCCCCAGTCTTGAATCGGCATGGCCGTTAATTGCTTTTTTCTAGGGCTTTCAATTAATAGTTAACACCAGTGATCAATTTAAGTTGTTTAATTCATTAACTCTGTTCTGCATTAATTGCAGGCGTAAGCACACATTGACAGCCCTAGTTGTGATTTAGTTGTGTATAGTTAAGCATTTGTCTACATGGATCTTATGTTAAATTATTAATAATTAATATAAATGTTCTGTAAAACTTATCCACATGACAAGTCAAACTGTGTTCATCAGCTCTTGTTAATTGAAGGTTTTGGTGTGAAGCAGTGTGTTTGTCTGCTTTCCAGTTTCTAGCTAAAAATAGTCCATTTTGTAATTGACTTGCTTTATAGAAATATGGTATTAGATTTGTGAGTATAACTGAAGTACTAAATACAGCGAATCATAATAGGTAAATACCCTGGATTCAGTTATCATGGGGGAAGCTCTGTAGTGCTTTACGTACGCTTCTTAACCATTTACTTACTTACTTACTTAACTAGCAGATGTACCCAGCATGGCTCAGCTCCTTAACTGAAATACTTTTTTTAAAATAAATGAAAAATGCACGTGTTTTTCAGCAACAAAGGGTTCTGTGGCACCTTAAAGACTAACAGAAAAGTTTTGAGCGTGAACTTTCGTGAGCAGAGACTCACTTCATCAGAGTGAGTCTGTGCTCACGAAAGCTCATGCTCAAAACTTTTCTGTTAGTCTATAAGGTGCCACAGGACCCTTTGTTGCTGTTACAGATCCAGACTAACACGGCTACCCCTCCAATGCTTTTTTCAGTGATAGTATTTTTCAAAAGTAAAGAAAAATGAAGAGTGGAGTGGGGGTCTAAGGGCTACTAGGCAGCAGGGAGTGGGTAGGGTCTCAAGGCAGGGGATGGGGGTGCAGAAGTCAAGGCTGGGATGACTTAGTAGGGGTTGATCCGGCTTGAAGCAGGGGGCTGGACTAGATGACCTCCTGAGGTCCCTTCCAGCCCTATGATTCTGTGATTCTGTGCAGGCGCAGAAGGTGTAGGGCAAGGGCCTCAGGACGGGGCTGGGAGGTATGTTTGGAGTTTAGTGGGGCCACCCATGGAAGTGAGGGTGATGCTGCTGTGGTGGCAGCTCCTCCCTGGGGGCCAGGGCGGTACTTCCCATCCAACAGCAGCTCCTGGGAGGGAGGGATCCAGTGCTGTGTGCTTGTTGGGTGGGGCTGGGGCTCTGTGGGCTGGCCCTGGCCTGCAGCCTGTTGGAGACAAGGGTCGGGGGAGAGTTGGGATCAGCCTGCAGCTTCTTCAGGGGTTCTTTCCTTGGGGTAGCGGATGCCCTGTTCTGAAGTCTATTGGGAGTGGGGTAGTGCTCTGAAGGCTGGCATCAATCGCTAGGTGCCTCCCCCAGCCTTGTACTGGCCTGGAAGGGGGTGGCCTATTGGGGGCTTACCTCTTGGCTCAGGCAGCCCCTTCCATTCTGCACCCTATTTCCAGTGCCCCATCCTGCACCCTATTTCCAGGAGCTAACTAGGCTCTGGGGGCTGCACCCTATTTCCAGTGCCCATGCAGTTCTGGGGGCTTGCCTCTCATCTTGCAGGCTGCCCCTCCCCATGGCCTTGTAGGCTGCTTCCAGAGGCTCCTGTTTGGCTTGCAGGCTGTGGGGGAGAGGGCCTTGGAGCTGCCCCAACTTCCAGTGGACTCCCCCTCCCTTGCGGCCTTCAGGCTGTCTGGGGGCCTGGCTCTGGGGGCTGCCCTCCTCCAGTATTCTCCCCCTCCCCTCTGTGTCCTGCAGGCTGTCTGGGGTGGGAGAGAACCAGGCTTCAGGGACCTGCCCCCTCTCCAGACTGCAGACTGTTGGAACAGAGCCACCTGCCCCCTTCCAGTTATCCCCCACCCCGACCCAAGGTCTGCTGTCTGTCTGCAGGTAAAGGCTCTGATTTTGGGACAGGAGAGCTAAGTACCTTGTCTTTGTCACAGACAAGGTGGCAGAGCCCCAGCCCTCCCTGCCTTTCTCTTGGGGCTACAGCTGCCCCCACTGCCATGCTAAGTATCGCGTTCCTCCGGTCTGTGCCTCTGCCTTTCACCTCACTCCTTCTGCCCCTTCCTTTTCCATGTTCTGGGAAATCTTGGGATTTCAGGTATTTTTCACTTTCCAGGCACAACCAAACCCTGACCTTGGTGTAAGTTAGAGTAGGAGGAAGCTGCATATCAAATTTTGTGCTCATAGCTCTTAGAGTTTAAGAAGAGTTCTTGAACAGAGGCAGATCTGCCTACACTGTGAGGCATAGGTGACACTCTAAAATATAGAGAGAGATCTATTGAGCACAGCCATTTTTATTTAATATTTTACTTTTCACAGTAAATTGAAGGAAGATTACAAATGGTCTGTGTGGCTTTTTCTTCATTGAGAGAAATGGGCCAGATATTTATCTGGTGTAAACCTGGATCCCTTGATTTAAATCTGCCGAGGACTTGGACCATTAACAGAGATCTTACTTGTAGAGATCTGACTTACGTTTCCAGTTCCCATATGTGAAAAATCCATTACTGGATTAATTAAGACTGCTAGTGGAGCTAAAGTTGCTCTCCTTTTTCCTTGCTAGCTGTAGAGGGAGGCATGCTTCACTTTCTATAAGCTTGTATTTTACCTGAGAAATGTTCTTCGCAAATGTGAAATTGTTTTAAAAGACACACTTGAATTTGTGATAGTCCTAAAATACTATAAATGGATCAAAAGACAACTATACTTTTATAGCACAGCCTACACTAAGGGGGAGGTTGAATTAATGTACACAACTCCGGCTACATTAATTACATAGCTGGAATACAAGCACCTTAATTCAGGCTTTCACACCATCTCCACTGCGGGAGAGTTCTTGCCCGTCAACTTCCTGTACTCTTAATGAGGGACTGGAATGCTGACATGAGTGCCCTGTGAGTTTAATTTAGTGTGTTCCTATGAGGTATGCTAAATTGAACTCCAGAAGATCAACCGCAGCAGCATCCATCTTCCTGGAAGTGAAAACCTAGCCAGGGTCAAGTGGTTTCTTGATGTAGGTGCCATGGAAATGCGTACATGGGTTTTGTGACTGCTTGAAGTGTTTCAGGCACAATTTAAAAAAGAGAGTGATTGATTTGGTCAGGACCTAGGATGCTGGTTTGTTAAAGAATAATCCAATTTGCTGCATTTTATTCTCCAGTGAGTCAGCTCCCATGGAAAAATACCATGATCAGGGTGTACATCTTGTTATGGATAGAGTCCTTACTTTACTGAGAGTGATGGGTGTGGAACTTGCACTGCAACGGATATAATTATGCTCTTCCCCCCACTTCAGGAAAAGTGGTACAAAATACAGGACTAGAAATGAGGGGTCCATCTCCATAGATATGCATTGATGACATGGACATGCTGCATAGGCCCAGAACTGAGCACCCTAAGTTCTAGGTGCTCTGTTTTATGTGGTTGGGTTTTGATTTTTGACAGGTGTTGAGTTTCAATAGCTCAGCCATTCAGTTCAAATGGATTTGTGGGTGCTCCGTCCTGCGTGGGCAGCTGTTAATACTGCAGTTCCAAAAAAATGGGAGATTTCGCACACTGGTTCAGGTCTAGGTATGGTGTAGAAACACTTTCCACCACAATACCCTTCACCTGTGTGACTGTCCTGTGACTGTGTCCCTGTACACAGGGGGTCCTCCTTCCCAGAGAGCCCCAACCACCATACTTATCTTACCTCATCTAGCTCCTGCCTCCAGCAAACTTCAGTCTGAGATGGACATTCCTCATTGGCAAGAGGTGGTGGTACTGCTGCCTTCTCCTGCTCCAGCTGCCCCCTTGCAGCCTGAGTGTCCTTCAAGTCCCTGTTGCTGGGCTCGGGCCAGAGCTCCCCAGTTCTGCCTGCCTTTTCCCCAGCAATGCTCTGTCTCAGGAAGCCTCTACAGCTTCACTTATAGCCAGATTCTGGCTGTTCTACAGCTGGAAGAAGCATGTGTGGTGGTGCTGTAACTAGTTAATTTCACGTCTGAGGCAAGAATATAAAATTGGGCCCCCTCATGTTTACATAGTCATAGTAGTTTTTTGTAGAAAAAGGGAAAATGCATAAATAGCAATAATAACACACCATTTATTTTTTATTGTTGAGGTTTGCATAAACAATCAGTTAATATGTATATATCTTCATACATATAATCTATATATTAATAGATATAAAATATTAACCATGTCAGGCAGTATTAGGTATTTGTTTGTACTTGTACTCTGTGTGCTTTTAATGAAGCAAACTTATCAATAATTGCGTTTAATATTATTTGCTACCTCATTTCTGTTGAAAAGATGAACATATTTGATAATCTCTCCTGACCCGTGGATGCTCAAAGGTAGTTCTTAACTAATTAATTTTAGTTTACTAAAACTTCTTTTGCAAGAAGCCACAGCCACTGGCAAACAGAAATATTCACAGGTAATTACCAAATTTGAGTAAAATTCAGCCAGATTATATTAATGAATTAACTGTAGATGGTCCAAACTAGTCACAGATGAAACATTTGGCAACAGAGCTAGTGTCTGATGTTTAAAACTCTGAATCTCTAATGAAATGTCTGAGGCATTCAAATTGCTGTCATATTTGAAACTTAAATCTACTATTGCTTTTTGTAGATTAGCAGTATCCATTTAACAAAACGTCTGCCTACTGTCAAAGACCACACACAACTGATAAGTACACCTTTCTCCCACTTCAGTTCTTAAACTTAAATACAATAGCTTTTAATGGCTCAGACTCCTAGTTAAAATAGTTATCCTGAGAATTGGAAACATTGCCACATTGACTTTACCACGGACCTCAGAAAGAAAACCTCTTTTTAGAAATTGGACAAAATCTTTGTTGCAAAGCATAGTATTTTACTATACCAGTTTGAAAAAGATGTGCCCCTAAGGAAGCGGTGCCTCTAAGGAGTGGTTGGCCGTCCTTGGTGCAGGCCAGAGTGCTGACGTGACATGAGGCACAAATGAAGATAGTTTAGTAGCTGTCTTAAAATAATTAAGTTTCTGTATTCTTTTTCTGTGTCCCCTCAGCTACTCACTCGAGGCAAGTGTCTGACTTGCCATGCCCTTGTTATGGCACTGGTATGCAGCTGTCTTCACCTACTCAGGAGCCTCTGTTTATATTCCCACAGATGGGCCCCAATTATCTGCAGCCTCACCTATGGCTGCCTACCACTCAGTCTCCCTAGATTGGTTTTAACCATTGTAGGGTCAGTGCGGTCTGAGTCCCTGGCTTTTTGTGGGGGAGCAGGAGGAACTTGGAGCGGGTGGGTGGGCAGTGAACTCTTGTATTTAATGGAGTTTTGGGTTTAATGGACACCCCTCCCCCACATTGGTTCTTTAAATAAAGGGTTCATTGTACTAGGTCTTCCACAGTGGGGCTCTTTGAAGCAATGTGAATAAATAAGGCATGTTGCAAGGCTAAATAAATTCATGTCTTCAAAGCACTCTAAAAATCTATAGAAAAACTTAAAGTAGTCTTATTTGTTACTTTTTCACTCATTGAATTGCGGTTGGATTGGGCTGCTACTTTGCTAAAGGGCAACTGAGTTCTGTTTGGTTTGCCCATGTCATCTCATACCTGGCTTTATCCTGTGCAGCTATATGAGTGGAGACTATAAATGCCTTTGCTCCGCCTTTGGGTAGCTGAATTTGGTTTTGTGAAGCAATTGAATGAATAAGTTTTGGAACTAATATGGGCAGTGAAAACTCGTCTTTGAGAGTGAGCCTCGAGCAGGGCTTCAGGAGACACATCCCATCCAGAAACCAAAATTATGTTTCAATTGGATCGAAAAGCAGGGACATCAGCTGGAGTCTTTAGCATCTCTTTCTAGATTGGCAACGATTGTGCCAATAAAGCCAGTAAACAACATAATAGTTCACAGACACCCACCAAAATAAAGCAATTTGATAAACATTTTAATGATCACCCACTTAACTCAAATATTGACAACTGATAGATGAGGATAATGTAACAAGAAACCAAAATATAACAATAATTATTCCTGGGGATATTCTGTGCCAAAAATGTAAAATTCTACGCAATATTTTAATACTCTTCGCAATTGAGTAAATGGCAATAAATAAATGTGGTGGCTCCAGCATAGCAATGGAGAGCACAGGCCATGGTCCAGCCTAGACCTAAGTTCCAACCTAGACCTCCCTCACTACAACTTTAGGTCACTGCTTTTTGTTCTCTCATCTGCCATCACAGTCTAGCTCCAACCTTTTTGGAACCCGCAATTCAGGTAATTATAGCCTGCTTTCAAATCCCCCCTCATTCTTCTCTTCCACAGACGAAATAAACCGATCAGGGTATTGGTTATTTTAAGAGCAGGTTAGATGAACACCTGTCAGGAATGGTCTCATTATTATAATACAATATTGTCAAGTTTAGGTGACTTGACTATATGACCTTTTGAGGTCCATTCCAATCGCATACTTCTATGATTCTAAGGTGTAATAAAAATTACTACACCGTTTTTATGGTAAGAGGTAAAGACAGTGTCACAGAAAAATTAGTGTTCAACAATATTTCAGTAATGAACCTAGCAGGGAAGGGAAATGTAGTTCTAGACTATGTCTGAAAGAGAAGAAACTTGAAGTACATGAACATAATTCACAGAAATATCGGAATGTGCGAACATATCCCAAGGAACTGTTGTAAATGGCAGAGAACAATGTTACGGAAGTTTAAGCATAATAAGAATGAAATGCTGCACATAGTTTTGTGGACATGTAAAATTGATCAGAGGCATATTTCTTCATAACTGGGCTTTCAAGGCGAAGGCATGACTTTATTATTAAAACCATTGTTCAAATAATGATTCAATTTTCAGAACGAATGACTTATTTCTTGAATTTTTTCCTATGTATTAAATTTGTAGTGTTCTGATTTATGCTCTTTCTTTATACATCTTTGACACACATGAAAAATACGCAAAAAGCAAGATATTTTCCAATGTTTGCATTATTGGTATGTGGGGAGGGAGATATAGCAAAGTAACTTCTATATGTTCATACAAGATTTAAACAAACAAAACACTATGGCTGTGTCTACACTAGCATTCCTCCTTAGAAAGAGGCATGCGAATGAGGGAAATCAAAATGAGGCATAGATTTACATATCCAGCACCTCATTTGCATTTTCTTTTGAAAGAAGAAAAGCAGTGTAGATGCAGCACTTTCAGAAATAACCCCCATCTTCAAAAGAACCCTTCTTTCTAAAACCCTTCTTCCTTTTTTTTTAATGAGAGAAGGGTTCTTTCGAAAGAGCTGCATCTACAATGCTTTTCTTCTTTCAAAAGAAGCTCTTTTGAAACAATATGGAAATGAGGTGCCAGGTATGTAAATCTGCCTCATTTGCATTTTTGGTTTCCCTCATTTGTATGCCTCTAGCATTCCTATGAGACTAATGCAGTTGTTCCTAATGGTTGATGATACACTATGTTGGTTTTGTGCAGTCTGCAAACATCCTTTACTAGAAGCAGCAGCAACTGCAACTTAAACCTGAACATTTATAGGAATGTCATAAATGTGTCACAAATTCTGTCAAACTCATAATTTAGAAATCTCCCAGTGAGCTCTAATCTTGATGACAATTTCCAATGTAAGATGTTAGAAAATATTCCTTTACATACTCATCTCAATTTTGTGTTTCATCTGTGTAAGCAGAACAAATTTATTCACCTTCCACCAATCTGGAACCCTGTTAGCTAGCATGCAGTTTTCTCTTCCCTGGAGGAAACAATGTAGGGATTTTTTTAATGTACATTATGCTGTGTATGGTGTTATGAAAGAAGTATGTCTTGCCCATGGTGCATAAGGTGGTGAGGTTTCTACTTACTTTGACCCTCATCACTGTAGTATGAGCACCTCGTAATCATTAATGGATTTTACCATGAGTCAGAGAAGTATTATCTCAATCCGAGTCTAGTGCCTTATCCACAACACCATCCTTCCTATTCTGTTTTAAGTTGGTGCTTAGATTCTCAGGAGTCCATTCCAATCTTGGACCAGCCCATGAGAAAGCTTTGTCTCTAGAAGAGAGAAGCTTTATTTTTGTGATGGACAGCTCCATTGTGCCTAAAGGGTAGAGTTGCTCAGCATAGAGCTGTAGGTGATGACTGAATTATGCCAGCTCCAAATCATTGCATCTTTTGAAGTTGATGATCTTGAATTTCACACACAGTAAAAGCTCTGTTATCTTGTCTGTTGGAGGATAGGGCATGCTGGTTAATCACATATTCTGGTTAATTAATATTCTGGTATACTTTAATATTGGAATATCAATTTTCAAAGAATTAGAATGCAATAAAATGAATAAAACAGGTACACACCAATCCACTAGCTGTAATTCTGCACTGCAGAGTGGTTATAAGTATCAGAGAGGTAGCCATGTTAGTCTGTGTCTTCAAGAACAAGAAGTCCTGTAGCACCTTATAGACTAATAGCTATTTTGGAGCGTAAGCTTTCGTGAGCAAAGACCCGCTTCGTCAGATGCATGAGCGGGGGGGCGAGGTTTAAGGGGTATTTAAAGAGTGGGGTCCCAGTAAAAGGGAGGGCCAGAGCTGACATGGTCTATTCAGTCAGGGTGGAAAAGGCCCATTATCAGCAGTATGTAAGTACTGGTCCCTTTTACTGGGACCCCACTCTTTAAATACCCCTTAAACCTCGCCCCCCCGCTCATGCATCTGACGAAGCGGGTCTTTGCTCACGAAAGCTTACGCTCCAAAATAGCTATTAGTCTATAAGGTGCTACAGGACTTCTTGTTGTTCTTGCAGAGTGGTTGGTTTCTTGATGCACTAAAGAGTATAAAGTTCAAGTTTTCTCTTCAGAAGATTAACTTATGACACTGCACATCACTATGAGCAGCACATAGCATATACCCAGATCACTAAAAACATACCTAATGCTAAAAGTATAGTAAGCATAATTTAGTCTTCCTTTGATTCAGAAGGCACTTCAGGATTTTACAATGTCTCGGTCATTATCAACATCAATTATCTTTGTAGGTTTAGGAGATTGGGCTGAATTTGTAAAAACCCTATAATATACTCCGGAAGCTGCTTTTTCAGTAAATCCCTGCTTTCAGCTTGATTACTTGTCTTTCATTTTTGCATAAAAATGGAGTGTAGAATGTGCAATTCTATGATGTGCTGGACAGTATACTAGTCCTAGTTACTACACTGAAGATTTGTAATGGGAGATGTCAGAAATGCTGGTTAATTGAGGTTTCTGGTTAATTAAGTGCTAAATAACAGAGCTTTTGTTATATTGGAAACAGATTTAACATCCCAAATTTATTTAGCTCAGCCTCTCTGCTTCCTTACCCAGTCGTGAAGAAGAGCTCTTTGACAGCTCAAAAGCTTGTATTTTTCACCAACAAAAGTTGGTTCAGTAAAAGGTATTACCTGCTTTGTGTATCTCAAAAATGTATGCCTTAGTTCTGTCCGAATTAGCCAAACTGCAGCTTCTAACTGTTGGATTGTATTATCTTTGCCAGATTGATATTTGTTCCCCATGTAGATACTTACAATCAAGTGCCCCCTTGTCCCTTTTCTTTTTAAAGCTGAGTAGATAGGCTCAGAGTCCAATCTCTGTAAGGCATGTTTTCTAATCCTTTAATCATTCTCATGGCTGTTCTCTGAATCCTTTCCAATTTGTCAACTTCCTTTTTGAGTGACAGGCACCATATTTGGATACAATATTTCAGGAGCAGTCACACCAGTGCCAAATATAGGCATAATATAAGTACTCTACTATTTGAAATTCCCCCATTTATGTAAGGCTTAAATTAGCCGTTGTGGCTATCCTGTCATTGGAAGCTCACATTCAGCTGTTTACCCACCATATTTCCTGTCCCACATACACACCTTTCCTGCCCCCAACCACAGTCGCTACTTCCTGGAGTGGAGTCCACATCATGAATGTATGCCTGGCAATTTTTGTTCCTACATGTATACATTTTCATTTAGCAGTATGAAAACATATTTGCTTGCACCTAGTTTACCATTGGCAAACTTTGACAATGATGATTTTCTATTCCAGCTTATTGATTAAAAATGTTAAGTAGCATAAGGCCAAGAACAGACATCTGTGGGACTCTCTAGAAATGCAAACTCAATGACAATTCATTCTTTATAGTTACACTTTGAGACCTATTACTTCACCAGTTTTAATCCATTTAATGTGTCGTGTTAGTTTTATATAATTCTAGTTTTTTTAAATCAAAATGCTGTGTAGTAGCAAGTAAAAAGACTTACACAAGTATAAACGTGTTACATCGAGACTATTACCTTCATTACCAAACTTGTAATCGCATTAAACAAAATATCAAGTTCACTTGACAAGATCTATTTTCCATAAACCCATGATCATTTACGTGAATTACATTACCATCCTTTAGCTTTTTATTAATGAAGTCCTATTTCAGCTGCTCCATTATCTTGCCTGGGATCAATGTGGGGCTGATGAGTCTGTAACAGAGGTTCCTGACCTCTTCACAAGTGGAGACCCACAGTCAGCTCCCCCAAACTGTTTGAGGACACCCAATGACCCTCTCAAACCATTTGTCAACCACCGTCAAAGCCAGTTCTAGCCTCTACATCCACTTGGTTAAATGAAAAAGGAAGCCGCAACATAGATTTTTCAGACAACAGTTAATATTATTGGAAGATATTTAATTTAAAAATAATAGATTGTAACTTTCCAATTTATTTAAACCTTTTCTACCACATCTGCAAGAGATGCAGCAAGGACTGTCACTCTCGTGTGGGTCTTCATAGTCACAGTAGACGCTGTAAATGAAGTCCTCAATTGAAACTATAAAGGGCACGATCCATAGTCTATGCAGACTGAAGGATGCCTCCTATTCTATGATCATTTTTGTTTCTTTATTTTTTCCACACACTTTCTTGGGAACCTCTGCTGTATAATTGGGGTGTAACTCTCATTAGCTAGAGGTTGTCAATGCTTGATCTGTAACCCTGAGTGCCATGATGCTTTGCCACCATAGTTCCTTGTCTGAATACTCACATCCTGCATGGAAGTCTGCATTGTCGGTTCAGCTGTGGTTGAGCAACACTGATTCAAGCAGCTCCCATGTTACACCACAGCCACACTCTGGTCACAACCTTATTTACTAGCCAAATAATCCAACACATGCCCATACCAAATTTGCCCAAGCTGTCTTCCCTGAAATGTCCAGTGAGCTCTTCAGCTAGCTCTTTAAGTTATTTCATACAAGTTAGCTGTACTCAATTTTAAAAATTTATAGTTTAATAGCTATTGCTTAACAGTCTTGTGAGACGCTTGTGGAATGGAAAGAGTGTTGTCATATTCTTTGACTACATCTGTTTTTCCCAAT
This sequence comes from Carettochelys insculpta, assembly GCF_033958435.1. Lineage (NCBI taxonomy): Eukaryota > Metazoa > Chordata > Testudines > Carettochelyidae > Carettochelys > Carettochelys insculpta. The sequence continues at coordinate 29,885,724 of NC_134144.1, forward strand.
TACAGAAAGAATTTTCTTTTTGTAATGGACAAATAATGTGATTAGGATTCTCCCTGTTAATATACATTTAAAAAGCCACCTTGTTTTCCTTAAAACTGTTGGTCATAGATTTGTTTGTGTCCCATTGATTTCCTTACCAATAGTCTATAATTCCTAACTTCTAATTACTATGAATTATTCTTGATTATCTCCTGAGCATTCAGTGACTTAGAAAATAGAATGTCATTTATGACTACCTCTCCTTCTCCCCCTTGCCCATTTCATGAATCCTAAATAGGTTATAACCATTGTATTGAACATTCCAGTGATATGGATCTTACCATCAGCTTTCAGTGATTTTTGAGGTAGCTGGATAAATTGGAGGACTGGGCCAAAATAATTCTGATGTGGTTCAACAAGTAGAAGTGTAGAGTCCTGCACTTGGGATGGAAGAATTCCAAGTGGTGTTATAGGCTGGGGATGGAATGGCTAAGCAGCAATACAGAGGAAAGGGACCTAGGAATTATGGTGGATGAAAGGCTGGATATGAGTAAACAGTGTGCCCTTGTAGCTAAGAAGGCTAATGGTATATTGGGGTACATGAAGAGGAACATTTCGAGCAAATCTAGAAAAGTCGTTCCCCTCTGTTCAGCACTGGTGAGCCCACATCTGGAATATTTTACTTTTGTAGAGCACTCACAAGAGTTGTTGTCACACAGAAGGATACTGAGAATAATAGGGCTTTAAGGGACATCAAGAGGTCGAGTCCAGCCTTTTGCTTCAAGCAGAATCAACCCAAACTAAGTCATCTGGAATATTGTGTCCAGTTTTGAGCCTCCCAGTATAGCAAGGATAGGGATGAGCTGGAGCAGGTTCACTGGAGGGCAACAAAAATTCTTAATGGGCTGAAGCACATGACTTATGAGGACAGGCTGAGGGATTTGGGCTTGTTTAGTTTCCAGAAGAGAAGACTGAGGGGTGACTTAATAGCAACCTTCAACTTCCTGAAAGGGAGCTCTAAAGAAGGTGAAGGGAAACTGTTCTCAGTGGTGACAGATAGAAGAACAAGGAGCAATGGTCTAAAGCTAGAGAAGGAGAGGTGAAGGTGTAGGTAGCTTCACCAGGAGGGCAGTAAAGCACTGGAATGCATTGCCTAGAGAGGTGGTGGAATCTCCATCCCTAGAGTTGAAGTCCCAGCTTGACAAAGTCCTGGCTGGGATGACTTGGGGTTGATCCTCCTGGAAGCAGGGAGTTGAACCTGATGACCTCCTGAGGTCCCTTCCAGCCCTAGGATTCTACGATTCTAAGAATCCTTCTGTGCACCCACAGCTGCTTGCAGATGGAATCTTGTGACCACTGCTGGATGTGGGGTTCTGTTGTAGACTGAAGGCAGTCACATAGAGCTCTGCATACAAGCAAATGAACGACACACGTAAGATGGATTTAAGTGACAGATTGTAATTTTATTTTAACTAGGATGGGTGTTAAGTACTTTCTTCTACTGAGCATTAAATTTGGTTCCAGAACAGAGCTTAGGAGTCCTGACCTGTGTCTACACTAGAGACTTTTGTTGACAACATTGGTGTTTTTAATTGACAAAACTCACGGAGCATCCACATTCCCAAGCCATTCTGTTGACAGTAAATTGACAGAACATAGCATTTTTTAACACATTCTGTTGCTCTCCCATGAGGAAGAATGCCTCTGTCAACAAAGATCTGTTGATGGAAAGTCAGTCTGGACATGCCAGGACACCGGGCAGCCCTATCTGCTGTGCTTCTGGTTGGCCATTTTGTCTAGAGAGTGGCAGAACAGATCGCTTTTTTGATCTGCTTTGCTGTCTGGCTGCAATCTGTTGTCGGAAGTTTTGTTGGAAGATATCTTCCATCAGTAACTTCTGTTGCCTGATTGCTCTAGTGTAGATGTAGCCCTACTCTGCAGCCAGTAACTTGGAGCCAACTTGCTTGGACTTAATCCTAGGATTACTTCACTTGTTAATTCTTTTAATTTCCTTTGCAAGGTATGTGTGGTGATTGTAAGTGTTCAAAGGGAAGACCACCTAAGGTCTTCCCTTCTCCTACAGGTAAAAGCAATCTGGGTCTCATTTACCATGGGAGCCAGTCCCTTTTATACTTATCTACACTGGACACCCACTACAAGTTGAGACAACTGAAAATAGTTATTTTCCTAGTTTATTCCTTGAAAAATCTTAATACTGTACATTAATTATGGTTCCCTGGTACTGGGAGAGAGGTGAAAAAACCCACCAGAGGTTGTGTCAGTTGCTTCAACTGGAAAAAAATTCCTTCCTGATCCTGAAACAGGCTATTAGCAGACACTGTAGTATAACAAACAACACAGTTCCAGTGCTATACTAATGTGACAGGATGGTGGCACGGAGGTGGGCAGCTGGCTGGAACAAGAGTCTCTTGAAAATTCTGGATCAGTTTAAATAGGCTGATGAAACTTTTGCAGGAGAAAAATAAAAGAGCCAATCATTTAGACTGTTCCCTTCAGCCAGTTCCCTTCACATGTAACAAGACCTATCTCCTGCTTTCTGTTCATTTAAATAACAGTTTACATTTTTTGTCATACTGTCCAATATAACTTAAACCCTTATATTTCACAGCAACCTTGACCTATATTTTGTGTGCAGATCCCTTATTAACAATTTAAAACCATACAAAACTTACATTAAAAAGGTATTTTGCATTTATTCTTTACCAAGAACTTCTTCTGCTGCTTTTGTAGCCAGTTTCTTATTCATTGTTCTTCACTGAATGTTGGTCTTAAGTGGTTCCAAAAATCCTTTATGCTGTAGTAAAATACGTCATCCCAAGATGGGAAAATGGTAGCATCCATTACCTCATATTTCAATGAGATTTACTCCTTTGAAAACTGAGCTCCCAAAACAGGAGGGGTGCGTGTGTGTGTGAGAGAGCGCAATCACATTTTTATAGCTGGAATGAATTTCTGGGAAGAAATAGGATTGATTTGTGGGGGCTGCAGGGAAGCAAAAAATGTATGCTCTTCTGCAAAATTAATACCTTGACCTCTCATGGTGTTCTTTATGGATGTAGCAGTTAAACAATGTTCAGCTGAAACTGGAAGTAACTTGATCTAATCTGGCATTATTAGCTGCCATTTTTGGCTATTAATGTTTTTTTGTGAAGTGTCATCAGCTGGGAGAGCTATGCCATAATGTGGCATTGATGGTATCTATTCTGTTAGATCATAATGACTCTGCAACCCTGGACTCAGTGACCTCCTGAGGTCCCTTCCACCCCTAGGATCGTGTGGTTTTATTTGAGAGCTACATAGTGTGGTGAGAACAGAAACTCAGTGTCAATCACCACATCTACACACTACAATTAATATACTGGTAGCAGGAGTCATGTTAAGTGTCAAAGAATGCCAGGGTCAGTTCATCACAGAAAAATACATTACTGTGACTCGTTGTCAGAATGCTGCTTCAAAGTCTCCCTGATTTAAATAGCCCCCTATTGACCCCCTCCAATAGCCCTGTGCAAAAAACAGAGACACCAAGTGGTCCTCCTCAGTGCTCCATCCCTGGGAAAATGTTCCCTCCTAGACCTCACAGATGTTATGCAGAGCACAGCAAGTTGCTGTGGCCATGGGAATATTCTACTCATTGAGTTCTAACCTTCCAAACAAGGCAGTGCCATTGACCACTTAATCTATCCAACACACATTATACACTCATTCTGCACCTGCTGAACCTATTATTAAAGTGCTTCTTGTTGTCAAAGTTTCTCTTGTATGATTTCATGTGCCATGATAATGAAGGATAGACTGGTGTCCCAGAATCACTATAGGCATTTTCACATCCCCAACTGGAATATTCTGGTCTTGAAAGTAAGTCACTTCATGCAGCATTCTGTATAGGCCACAGTTCCTGAAATGGCTTTGCCATGCACCTTCCCTGACCACCTGTGTTGACATCAGTGAAACAACTCTTGTGAGCCACATGCACCTGCAGTACTGCAGAGATGTAGCTGATGCACTGTTGCAAGATGGCCTGGGGCCAAAATTGGGGTAGCACTCCACTGCATTTAGGGCAGGGGTCTGCAACTTGCAGCTCTTAAAGAACTTCTTTGTGGCTCCCAATGCTATAATTGTAAAGTGTACAAATCCCCGCTTGATTATTTTCAGTAAATGGTGAACATCTAAAACCCCAAAATGAACAACTGATATATAAATAGCAAAAGATATGAGATCTCAAAACATAGGGCAGGGATGAGCAATTGCATCCAGTTTAAGGAAGGTAGCTTAATGCATAAGAGTTGTGCAGTGACTGCTTGTTATCCCAGTTTGATCTCACCACCCAAATCTTGTTTCCTGATCCAAAGTAGAGATGGTCCACAGTGTGCAACTGCTCTGTGAATACCAACATCAATCTTGATTTTTTTCCCCCATGACACACAGCAGGGCAGGTAACTTAGATTGAGATGTGCAGCTTATGAAATACTGCAGGGTCATCCATGTTGTGTTCATAACTTTCATCACAAGACTGAGCAGTGTAGTATCTATGCTTTCAGGTGGACTTGATGGGTGAAAAGTTTATAGGGGCAGCAGGAAAATGGTGAAAATGCAGTTGGAAGCCCTTGGAATTATGGGCTAGAGAAAACTGTGTAATTGGGGTGATGATCCTGCTGATATGGTGCCCTGCGATTCATTCCCAGTAGTTCTAGTGGAAGAAAGTGGTGATTTACACAGTGGGATAGCTAGTTAGTGTTTCTGCTCTTATTATTGTGGCTAAATAATCAGCTATGTAATTACAATGGCTTATGACTGTCGACATAACTTGATTTAACCATATAGTGTAAAAATGGCCACAACACCCATCCTAATTTCCTCATGCTAATGTGAGTCTTGTGATCATCTGGGGGTTGAGCAATGACTAGAGGCCCCCACATTAGCTGAGACCAGAGTCCAACTGTGCTATGGAATGTAGAAAACACAGAATAAGATTATCACTGCCTCAGACAGCTTAAAAAGGTCCTACAGAACACCAGACCAGCAGTACCAGGTTTTCTAACATCATCAGGTCAGAGCTCTTCAACCACACAACTCTCATGAACCAAATCTAGTGATAGTTAAAAGAGAATTCTGGGCCATTAATTTAATGTCTGTATCCAACCATTGCCTCTTTTTAGGGGATGGGAAGATGTGTTCTGTTTCGGCCCATCACTAATTGCTTTTAATAGAGTGCAATCTCCACAATTGTTTACACCCGTTAGACTGCTCCATGCATGTTTCATCTTTTTTTCATAATGTTGTTCATCAATGAATCTGTAGTATCATTATAGTATCTAAGCACTAGTTTCCATTAGTTTAGCTATATTTTTTCTCTCCCTCCCCCGACCCCGTTTGCTTTAAATTAGTTGGACAGACTCTGACATCACACTGGAATAAATAATTAGTAATGCTTTTGAAACAAGTGGGGTTATGCAGATTGTAAAATTGTCGTGTGGTCAGAATCAGTCCCTAAAAACGTAGAGAAGCAAAGAAACACATTGGTAAGTAATGAGGCAAAGCATAAGTTAATCGTGCAACCTGTGTAATATTTGAATAAACTGGATTCAGTGTTGAAAGAAATGTGCCTGAGAGATATGCTAGCAATATCAGAGCAAACCCCAAAGGAAGAACTATTGATTTTATATTTATCTTGATGGCCTTGAGTTAACAGTTTCTAAGCTAGACTGAAAAGTTACAGGGCTTGTCTCCAGTCAAGGAGAAAGGGTTATTTAGAGCAGAAACGTAAACCCAGTATTTTTCCACAAAATAAAGCATTAATATGAAATTTAATTTGCCCATGTTTAGAGGAGATCGGGAAGTTTTTAGCATTTGTAGCTATGAGCCCAATGTAGTTCTGCTGTATGAAATATCTATTTCCTTTGTAATGGCATAACTGGGAAGTAGCTAATAGACATACTTGGGAAAGTTGCTTACTGCTGTCTGAAAAAGATACAAGCTTATTGATCTATAAAGCCAAACTGTCACTTACTGTCACATTCTTGATATCCTGTTTAGCAAGGAGACATGTCTGTATATGTGTGTGTCCTGTAAAACTTCGTATGAACACAAGAATGACACGGTCCCTGAAATTCAGACAGTGCGGGGGCAGCAGTGGCATCTCACCCGAGCTTGGAAAATACAAGATGATGATGGTTTTTTCAGGCAGATCTTCAGATTCTCAGCTGATGAAAATGTCATAGCTTCATTAAAGATAAGAGTGATAATGAAGTACTCAGTTGTAAATTTTGAGGTTTACTTTAATACCTCTCTTGCACACTTCAGTGAATTTCTGCTTTACTGTCTGTAAGCCTAATACCAGTACCAAGAAATTTGGCACCATCACTTCTGTTAATTGGAGAGGATATGTTCTCTATTCTGTAACCTCTTGTTAACACTGTAAGGAATCAGAAGTGGAAGATAGAGACACCAAGGCACAAAGCATGAGAAAAAAATAGATCTCACTGAGTGTAATTATGGCTGTTTCTAGTGGCTATTAAGGGATATTCTCTTAAGAACAATTTTACCCTTGCATTTCAAAAGATTTGATGTTAGTGGAAAAAGATTTAATTCAGCCACATTTTATTAAGCAAGAGCAGAAGCCCTCATTCCAAAATGTGCCGCCTAGAGCACTGTAATTATGCATCTTCTTAAAAGTTTCTTGATGGGAACCTCTTCAGTTGAGTGCAAACAAGGGGGAAAATATGTTAATGGCCATTTTTTGCCCTTACTGAAGAGTTGAAAGAAAATTAAAACTTACATGATAATCAGATGTTATTATACTAGCTCAGAGTAAGACTCTTGGCTTTATATTTCAGGACTTCAATAACTTTGTATATTTCTTGGAGGGATTCAGTCATAGAATCCTAGGGCTAGAAGAGACCTTGGGAGGTCATCAAGTACAGCTCACAGCCCAAAGCAAGACCAACCTTAACTAAATTATGCCATCCAGAACTTTGTCAAGCTGGGACTTAGAAACTGCTAGGGATGGAGATTCCACCACCATTCCAGTGCTTCACCACCCTCTGAGCAAATAGTTTTTCCTAATATCTAACTTAGACCTCCCCGACTGTAACTTGAGACCATTGCTCCTTGTTCTGCCATCTGTCACTGCTGAGAACATCCTCTGTCCATCCTCCTTCAGGATGTGGAAGGCCGCTAACACTTTAACCCTAATTCTTCTCTTCTGCAAACTAAATAAGCTCAAATCACTCAGTCTCACCTTGTAAGTCATGTGCCCCAACCCCCTAATGATTTTGGTTGCCCTCCACTGGACCCTCTGCAATGCATCCACGTCCTTTCTATATTGGGGGACCCAGAACTGGATGCAGTACTCCAGATGAGGTCTCACCAGTGCTGAATAAAGGAATAACCTTTCTAGATCTTCTGGAAATGCTCCTTTTAATGCACCCCAATATGCCATTAGCATTCTTGCACTTGTACTTGTTGAACCTCATCAGATTTCTTTTGGCCCAAGCCTCCAATTTGCCTACATCACTCTGGCCCCTATCCCTACCCTCCAACATATCTACTTGTCCCCCTATCTTAGTGTCATCCTCAAATTTGCTGAGAGTGCAATCCTTCCCTTCATCCATGTCATTAATAAAGATGTTGAATGATACTGGTCCTAGAACCAATCCTTGGGGCACTCCACTTGAAATCAGGCCCAACCATCTGGCCAGCTTTCTGTCCACCTTACAGTCCATTTGTCCAATCCTTAGTTCCTTAACTTGTGGGCATGAATATTGTGTCAGACTGCATCAAAAGCTTTGCTAAAAGATTAAGAATTAAGGGCCTAATTTATGCTTTAGAATGTCTGTAATGTTGTCTGTGACTAGTCCCTTTGGCTTCGAAGAAAAGTAAAACAGAAAAAACAAAAAAGTCAACACAAAGTATAGAATCTGTGTCTGCCAAAAAAGTACAGCCAATGTACCAAACAGTAGTGATTATTTTATAAAATTATTTTGCAAATGCAAGTTGAGAGTATCATTTTAACAGTATACACAAACTTGCTGTGATTCTCATATTCAACCATATTCATGAAGTTTAAGAATCTCTTCTGATCATTTCTATCGCTTCATTCTCTGATGTGCTGCACAGTGAACTGAGGCAGTAAATCTGGTAGATCTTCCAGGTTAATCTGTTGTATCAATGGTTAATCTCTAGCTTCATGAGCTAGTATAATTTTGATAAAAACTACCTTTCTGCTTTTCATTTGGATATTTGAGGTAATGCATGGTTGGTATGACTGTTCAGGCACTATCTGAACATTACAGGCTATTTTGATTAATGTTGCTTACCAAGGAGTAACTTCATTGATCTAAGCATATTTTTAAAAAATTTCGAGACGGGTGCAGTGGCCATATCTTTATTAACCCCCTTCACAGCTGAATAGTTTCAGATAATACCAAATAACATCTGCAGTGCTTATAACTACATATGGACATTCTCTTTGGCTTAATTGAGAATCAATGGGAAACTGACAGTGATAAAATATTTTTGATTTTTATCAACTTGAATTTTCTCTATGATAAAATATATCAGCACTGTGACCTGCCTTAAATATACCACAAGACTTGCGTCCACCATTTATTTAGTGTTTGCATATTCACCAAGCAATAGCCTCTTTAGGGTGCAAGTGGAGCTCTCCTACCATAATGTCTATGATAAATTCCCATTTGTTTGGGGGTGGAGGGGCAGAAAACCCAGCTTGGGGGAGGAGATGGGAATGGAATTTACCTCGGGGTTATGGCTGGATTAGTGTGTGTGTTGTATTTTAAATCACTTGAGAAGTAGCAAATGAGTAGCGCTCTGTGTTGCTATAAACCATAGTAAATAAATAATGGAGATATATAATTACGGCTATTAAAATCTCATATTTATTTATGTTCACACAACTAGTCTATGTAAGCCCATATTCCTGTCTCTGTTCACTTGGCATGTTTGTTATACCCACTTGTTGTGACTTGTGTTAAATGTTGTTGTAAGCACTTAGGGGCAGGAACTGTCCTGTGTATTTGCCTAACACATAGGGCCAGAGAGAGCTTGATTAGATGTCACTCTGCAGATAGCAACTGCACATTATGCTAGGTCCAAGGTACACCACAACTTATCTTTAAAGTCAAGTTTTTTGTGTGAAAGTGTGAACTGTATGTTATATGCCAGTTTCTTCTCATTTATTGGTCTGCCTGTGATGATACCAGTTTTTCTTTTTCCCTTGTCTGTTCAGGTGTCACTAGTTCTTAAAATGCAAACATCGTATTTGTAGTCAGCTGCAAAAATAAGGTTGTGTCTGCATCCAAAAGTGTTACCAGCTTTATAAGTATGCCCCCTGTGTAGACACTCTTACTCAAATATAAGCTTGTTTATTTTGTTTAATTTAAATCCCTTCCTGAGCAACAGAACCTAAACTGAAAAAAGGAGTTTAAAAGTTTGTTTAATTTAAATCCCTTCCCTGCAACAAAGCCCGCTGCCAGCTTTGTCCACATATCTTCTCTGGAAATACCATCACTGGACCTAACCAGGTTACTCACATAATCACGGGCACTTTCTCATGCTCCTCTACTAACATCATGTATGCCATCATGTGCCAACAATGCCCAGATGCTTTGTATATTGGACAGACTTCTAACTCCCTTAGACAAAGCGTCAACGGGCACAAAACAGATATCAAAACACTCCAGATCCACAAACCAGTTAGTCAACATTTTAATGGAATGGGGCATTCTATTAATGACCTAAAGGTATGTGTGTTACTGAAAAAGAACTTTTGTACTGTTCTTCAAAGGGAAGCAGCCAAGCTGGCTTCTATATTCAAATTCGGCACATTAACACATGGTTTAAACTGGGATGGGAACTTTCTGAGTCACTATAGGGGCTCATCTGCATATTTGGCTTAATCTAATTCTTGACCTCTCCCACCACCCCTCCACTCTCTGATTTGCTCACCTTGATTATCTTTTTCTGATTTGTCCTCCTTGCTTACTGTTTTTGGTTCTCTGTACCTGAAATATTGAGTCTGTTCTGGTCTGGCTAAGGTCTGAAGAAGTGGGTCCGTCCCACGAAATCTCACCTAATAAACTATTTTGCTAGTCTTTAAAGTGCTACTTGACTGCTTTTTGTTTTGATAGTGTATAGACTAGCACAGCTTCCTCTCTGAAAAAAGGAGGAGTTCTGTGGCACTTTAAAGAATATCAGATTTATTTGGGCATAGGCTTTCGTGGGCTGGAACCAGCTTCTAGTTACGGCATAAGCTTATGCCCAAATTTGTTAGTCTTTAAAGTACTACAGGCTCCCTCTTTTTGTTTTTACTGAAATAGACTAACACAGATACTCATCTGAAACTGAACAAACCAGCTCTTATACGTGAATATGTGGGGATGGGTAGGAGTTAGAGTGGTAAAATTCACATCAGTTTCAATATAGTTTCATTGAAAAAATCTTTCCTACGTTGCAAACAATGGGCCAGTTCCTGAGAATATAGGTGATGGAACTGAGTACAGACTTCAGGGACTGACCCTGAATTTTGTGAATTGAAGGAGTACGGTTCCCAGTGAGGCAGAAGTTTGGAATGCTAATGAATACATTTACAAGTCTGAATTGATTGACTATTGTTATCTGCTGGAGAAAATGCCTGGTTTCTGAGTGTCTGGAAAGAATAGTATGTGGCGTCTAATGTTCCATGCTTGATTGTAATTCACAAGGCAACTATGGGGGTGTTACTTTTTTGTCAGTGTAGTTGTAAAAAGAGAAGATTCAAGCATAGTCGTTTCTATTGATTGTCCCTCCACTTTAACAGAGACTCAAGACTTGTAAGTTGCTATCTCTTCCTGTGGTGAACTATACGAGCCTGTTATGTTAATGTGTATTAATCATTTTTAGCTTTAATCTCCAAAGAGCGAAACTGATTTTATTTAACTTCTTATTGTCACAATAGGTCTTTAAGAAAAAAAACTTAAAGTACAGCCTTTTAAAAATGCCTTTCAACTGTAAGAGTTAAATTTTTATATTGTGGATGTGTATGCTAAGTTATATTTCAGCTTATGAGAGTTTACTCATAGGGGTGATGGGTGTAACTCCATTTTCTTTTTCTCAAGGATCTGTACACAAACTATATTCTTAATAGGCTATAATCACTTCCCACAGCCTGCTGGGATCTTTGCAAGTAGCTAATAACATAATGTAAATGGCAATTTTCTCATACGGGTTGATAGCTATATACTTCATGCAATTTCTTGATACTATTTTAATGCACTAGGACTGTATGCTAAATTTAGATCATCTGGCTATTACTGGACATAACTACTCTTCTTCAAAAGATTGTGGTAGATTTAGTCGCTATTTCTGATGAGCGGTGCAATTAGCAGTGGGCACTTATTTAAAGAAGCAACTGCAGGCTACAAATCCTCAGACAATTCAGAACAATCTTGGCTCAATCTAATTCTTGATCTTCCCCCCACCCCTCCACTGTCTGATTTGCTCACCTTGATTATCTTTTTCTGATTTGTCTTCCTTGCTTACTGTTTTTGGTTCTCTGTGTCTTAAATATTGAGTCTGTTCTGGTCTGGCTATGGTCTGAAGAAGTGGGTCTGTCCCACAAAAGCTCACCTAATAAACTATTTTGCTAGTCTTTAAAGTGCTACTTGACTGCTTTTTGTTTTGATAGTGTATAGACTAGCACGGCTTACTCTCTGTTACTAGACAATTCAGAGGTTTTTATTTCAAGAGCAAAGGCTACAGCATTAGGCCTTTTCTGTATTTGATGACAAGTGTTAATTTAGCATTCTTGTGGAATTTTATTTCTCTGCAGTTTTGACATAAGACTTACTTTTTCAGGTTAATTTTGGAGTTAGGGCTAAACACATCGTTGGTGTAACTCTATTAAAACCAATTGAGTTATGCTCGGGATGAGTTTGTCTCAATATGCCTATTTAGATAGACAATTGAATGTGTTATTACGGTCATTCATAGGAAGGCTGAGCTTTCAACTGGAATAAAATACATTTACAACAAATGGAAAGAGAATATATTAATATCATGTCATTTACAGCTGACATTATTAGCTGTCATAAGGGGGTCTGATAGCTTTCAGTAGCAGACGTGCACACAGTAGCACAAAATATACATTTACCAGGACATTAGTAGTTGCAAAAATAGCTGAGATGAGCCACATTTTTCTCTTGATCTTTTTTTTTGGGGTGGGGTGGGGTGGGGGAGTGTTTTGGAACTATTAGTTTGGGAGCTAACACCCAAAGAGGAGCATGGAGTTTCAAATTGTGGGAAACTGTCCCTGTCGCTATAAGAAGGCGAGATGTTAGGCTCTGCTGAAAGAGTAGTGGTGAATGACCATACTTCAGAAGCTATATATGATCCTAATAACACTGCCTCACTTTTTATAGCTTTGGTTTTCCTTAACATGCTGGTTTTGTATGCAAAATTGATGAAAGGCTGTGGCAAACCAGCTCTGGCGTTATTTAGACTCGTAAGATTTCATCCTGTTTTTCAAACATGGTTGTGGTCCAAAGGCAATACTTCTGTCATTGGCAATTATCTTCTCTTGGTAAAAGTCAAACATGAATGAATGATGCAAATGAATGTGAATTGGTGATGTGGTTGAAAAATTCCATCAGGCTAGACAAAGTAGTAAGGGTATGTTTCTCTCTTATTACCTCTCAGACAGCTAAGAAACAAATGTTGAGCTAGTGCTTATCTGCCCTGCAACTTACCTCCTGAGGGACGTTGCAAAGCTCTCTTCTGTGCAATGCATATTTGAGGTCTCCAGGAGAGTGATATGGACTTCACTATATTGAAGATACAGATAATGCTGTCTTTTGGCTTTCTCAGTGTCTGATTGATTCTGGGACTTATATGAGGGTCAGCTGACTAAAGCTCACACCAGAGAAGATTAACATGATGCTAATTGCCTAGGAGAAGATGGCAGAGCTGACATCTGCCCCCTTGGCTGAGAGAGGTTTTTCTGCAATTTGCTTGCACCAGGGGTACAATCTGGGAATCCTCTTCCTTTTCTGATTGCTTTTTAAAGAAGTAATCAAGAGTGTTACAGCCTTTTGTTTAAGATCTAATTCTTTATGCTTTACCTACAGCAGCTACATATTGCATTACTACAATGCACTGTACATGAGGCTTCCCTGGAAGCCTTCTGTTAGTGCAGAATGAAGCTGCTCACTTAATCATCCATATTTGTCACTAGCAGCCAATAGCCACTGAGCTCTGTGTTCTACACCAACATCCAGTTTGTCTTCATGTACATCTCAAGGTGTTAATTTTGGGAAATAAAGCTCAGTGTGGCCTTGGTCCCGTCTCATAGAGAGACTTTATGGTGCATCTTCACAATCGTGATCAAGTGAATCATTCAAGCTCACGGATCCCAGAATTACACATATGGGGGAGAACATATTGTGTAACAAGCTTCCATGCAGGTTCTCTTTCCTCCTGTTGGTCTGAGAGTCCTTTTTCTCTGAGCTTCAGGGTACATGGGAAGGCCTAGCGATTTACACAGGCTTTCCCCTAGTTTGATAATAAAATTGTACTTCTATGTATATTTTTGTTTTCAACGGAAATGCTATCAGTATCCTATAATTAGAGTTCTTCTATCCTTTATACACATCTAATCAATCAAAAGTCTAAAAATACAGTTGAAACATGCTTTTAATTTGATGTTCACTCTGTCTCTGTGTATACACTGTTTTGATTTTATTAAGTGAACCAGTAACTTTAAAATGAGTAACTTTATGCAGTTTCTATATCTGGTTCTGATGGAGCTGGAATGTGTTGATTGGAGAGGTGGTGGACTCTCCATCCCTAGAGGATTTTAAGTCCTGGCTTGGGAAGGTGGTGGCTGAGATGACTTAGTTGGGGGTTGATCCTGCTTTGGGCAGGGGGCTGGACTAGGTGACCTCCTGAGGTCCCTTCCAGCCCTGTGATTCTATGACTTAGAAGATAATTGTTTTAAAAAAATGGTAAACAATATGCATTTATTTTTATAATTTTTATAATTTGGACTGTAAATCTGGGAGAGGGAAATTCCATGTAACTCTAAACCTTTTGTTGCTAATCCTCTACTGCACCTACTGTGCTACTATCTTTCCATTAAAATCAGTGAAAGGATACAATACTTTATGTATTCAGTAGACCAGCAGGAGCACTTGACCTAGAAATACCTGGAACATGCGGAAGCAGTAAAAATACTGCCCTACTTTTAAAGAATTGCAGCTAGTTTCAAGAAAATGTTTTTTGTTTTTAAAAAATAAGTAAATGAAGGAATGTGTTTTAACTGGTAATATAATAGTAACTAAAGCAGTAAAATGTTTACGCCAATCTGTTGAAGATACAAATGTGTATATTTAAAAATAAAAAGCACAGCTACTGTTTCATTGCATTTTGTTACTCAGTATGGCGTGATACTGCAGGCTTCCTGGGCAGACAAGATCACAGATTAAATCCATGGAATGACCTATGGCAGTTGTGTCCAAAAGCAAGACACCCGCTCGCCACATGCCCCCTTCCCGCAGCGAGGTGCCACACCCACCTGTCCCTGCTGACTCAGCAGAGCTGCGCTGTCAGAGCCACCCAGCCCCAAGCAATGCAGTGCCTGAGCCAGCTGTGTGGTACCTGAGGAGCTGCTGCACTACCGCATGGCCCCCGAGCTCCCAAGCTGCTGCTGCTGCTGCATGGCATCTGAGGAGCCACTGTGCAAGCTGCTTACTTGCTGCCTGAGCCGTCGCATCAGCCTGCTGAGCCACATTGGCCACAGTACGCTTCCCTGTTCTCCATGTGTGAGAGCGTATTGGACACCTCGGTCCCACGGGGTAGGGGGTCTAACAGTACAGAGAGATTTCTAGGATTTAGGTGTTAATCCAAATCATGATAAACATTTCACAGTAGTGTAGTAGAGACAAAAACTCCTCTGCAGCAGCCAGGAGACTTGGAAGGGTAACGTAGCACCCTCTTGTCAGAAGTTAGCAATACTTGTGTTCCTAACTCACTTAAATACGTTAGAAAATTTCTCCAGTACATAAACTAAATATTTAGTTACTGTTACTGTACCCAATAATGTAAAGTCCCATCCAACAACTGGGCCTTTTGTTCTTGACTCTGTACAAGCACAGTGAGAGATGCGCTTCACCTGAAAAGCTTCCTGTCCAACAGCTAAAGTTTCCAAGGGCATGCTCACGTGCTGGAAGTTATTTTTTAACCTGCTCACTATTGTCTGTGAGTGAAAGAGAGAGAGAAATAACCCCAGACTGGGAATTTTCTATTTTTCCTTTACTTCAGGCAGTAATACACAGATTTTCACGAGATTTTGGATAAACATGGTAACTGATATGGACCAAGGGATGTATGTACTGTGTTTAAATTCTCTTGGTAGTAGGCAGAGATCTCTCTTGCTGTCTTTTTTTTACTGTGGAGGTGTTACATTTAGAAATCTGTGGCGACTCCATCTGATGGGCAGTCTGAAAATCCTGGCTGCTGTTTTGTCCTTAATTAAAATGTTGCTTTTTTATTTCAGCCAGCCTTGGCCTTAGTGTTTTTTGTGAACTTGGGACACAGTGTTTCACCCAGTCACACCCTTCTCCCTTAACCAATTCTGCACTATCATCTGTGTCACTACACACAGGACTACCTAAAGGATATTTGGTGAAGTTTAGCCAGGTGAGTCTGGGAACCTGCAATTTATTTGCCATTTCATATAAACACAAGAGGAATTCTTCATATCAGCGTGAGACTTCTGCTGCTGGAGGTAGGGAGTCTGGCTGGTCCATGTGTAACTATTTACCAACATTCATAATATCTTTAAAGTTGTCCCGCCTTGAAAAATCCACTTGACAAAAAAAAAACCTTAAGTTGTGCAAAACACACACATTCTCTCTCTCTCTCTCTCTCTCTCTCTCTCTCTCTCTTTACAAAGGTGGCTCAGTGTAAGCAGATGCAGATCTCTTAAGTCTGCAGACAGTCCAATGCCAAGTTGCAGCAGAATGAAATACTGACTAGTGTATTTTGTGTGACTACTTCCCACTATTCAGAATCTTGCAGGAAGCAATCAATCTGATGAAAATCTGATCAGTTGAAATTCTACTGCTTGGGGAAGCAGCAAGAACATTGAGGATCATAGTGGTAAAGTAGCTACTCCAACCAGTTTCAGCAGTTAAGGTACTCTGGGGTAGAAGTGGTGGAACAGATAATCCTCTGTTGGTTACTTACACCATACAACCAGCACAGTTTCTTTACTGTTGTCAATAGTTTCATTGAGGTGCATAGATTTCTTTGGCCATGTTTAGTAGGATTAGTTTTCTGCCTAGTGGGTGGTCAGTACATTTCCCCCTCAAATCCTGTAAGTAAGACAAGGAAATAACTGTGAGGGCTTTGTGCATTGGTGGATTTTACCATGTTTTAGCATGTCACAAACCTTAATCACCACACTTCTGGGAGGGAGGTAACTATCTCCACCTTATATATGGTGAAACCAAAGTAGTAGGTGACTTGACTGAAGTCATGGAGACAGTGTGCCGCTGTAATTACACCATGGAGTTTTTTGCTCTGAACTTACTTAAATGTATGCACACTGGTATATTTATCATTGTTGATGTATCAGTTCAAAGTGCTGGTGTAGAGATGGTGTACACCACAGTGTAAACCAACACTTGGGAACTGGGGTAAGCTACATCACAACACCCCTTGGTTTATACTAGTGAGGTATGGCTGCTGGAGGAGAGAAGGTCTCGGTTTGGTAGACTAGGCTCCAAAAATAACCTTGCATGAAAAGAATCGGAATCTACTGTATTTTAAAATGAAAGCATATATTGTCTTGAGATTGCCAGGGTTTCAGTTCACTGGAGATCTCTAGTTGCAGTCTGAATGCCAGCATCTCCTATGGCTAACATTGCTGCACCTACAATGTCAAAGTCAAACCTCAGAGAAGTGTGTTTTAATTAACAAAACTGTTGTGTTTTATTCCACCGGCATAAAATAAATTCTCCGCAAACAGAAAACATTTTTCATAATGTGTATTTTACGGCTGCAAAAGAGAACATCTGGCCTTGTCTTCACTAAGAAGGTTCTGCTCGTGTAGCTATACTGTTGTAAGCATGATTTAGAGGTGTAATTACATCCTCACTAAGGCTATGTCTACGCTATGAGATAAATTCTAATTTATGAAGATCAATTTTGTAATGCTGGGTTTTACAAATTCAAATACGAGCATCCTTACCTTCCCAAAAATTCCCCACAAAGTTAACTTATTGCTGCCATGCTCAATTGCCAAACATTGACTGTTTCAGCAGTGCATTGTGGGAACCTATCCCACAGTTCCCTCAGACCCATAGCATTCTGAGTATTTTTGGTGGTGCAGCATGGGGGCAAAAAGGCCCCTCAAGTGGTTGTGGATATGTATGTCATCTTCCCCCCATTTCATTGCCTTCATTCCCCTCTCATAGAAAGCAAACGGCCATTTTTCTAGAAGGAAAGAAGAAAAGGAGGGCGTCAACAAAGATGACCAAATTAACTGAAACCTTTTGCTTCTATAACTGAATTGCTTTTTATAACTGAAATAGCAAAGATTTTGCAAAAAGTGGCAGGTGTCTGTGTCTTCTCAACTGGTCCTCTAGCCACTTTTCCCTGCGTTAAGGGGGCCATTTGGAGAGAAATTTGCCAAAACAAAGAGAGATTGGGAAGAAAGCATCAACAAAGATTGCCAAAGTAACTGAAAGCTCTTGCTTTTATCATTGAAATGTCAAAGATTTTACAAAAAGCAGCAGGTGTGTGTGCTTTCTCAACTGGCCCTCCAGCCACCTTTCCTTGTCTTAAAGAATTTGCCAAAGCTTGAAGAAAGAGAAGGACAAAAAGGTTAAGGAAAAGATTTTTGGCTTCATGCTTCGCTACACAGAGTTGCCCAACATTGGGGGATGAGGCTCTGCCAAAGTTCACCGGGCAGTGTTGCTCAGATGGCGGGGGGGAGCTAGCCCTAATTGACTGTTAGGGTGCTGCCCCCCCATTTGGGGGTGTTTTGGGGGATTTGTGTGTCATACCCAGAGGCACTGAGACCTCAGCGCGGATGACTAAAGTCTCTGCTCTACAGCCTTGGCTGAGAGCCAGCTGGCCTTTAGCTCATGTGGTAGAGTGCAGGCCTTTAGACCCTCTGCTCGCAGGTTCTAGCTCTAGTGCTGGGAACCTGGGTCTGTTGGCATTGCAATTGGTGCGTTGGCCAGGAAGAGCTGCTGGAAGGCCTCCAGAAGTCTGGGACATGTTCCCTCAGCCCAGGCAAGCCTGTAGTACCCAGAGGCACTGAGACCTCATCTGGAGTAAGTGAAGTCTCTGTTCGACAGCCTCAGCTGAGAGGCAGCTGGCCTTTAGCTCATGTGGTTGAGTGCAGGGCTTTAGACCCTATGCTCACAGGTTCTATTCCTGGGGCTGGCAACCCAGGTCTGTTGGTGTTACATGTGGATGAAGAAGCAGTTGAGATGGTCCCTTCAGTGTTGCTCAGGCAGGGGGGCATGGCAAGCTACCCAAAATCTTAGCTGCCAGGGGGAGAGTCCCCCCCCCCACAGCAGCAAGACCCTGAAAATCTTAGCTACTGAGGGGAGACTTCCCCCTGGTCACAGCAAGGCCCCAAAAATCTTTCCCACCTTGGGAGTCCTCACTGTACACAAGCCAGGACATGGTGCTGCCTGGCAGCGTGGTCTGCACTGAACAGCAGGCATGTGATGTGGTTGGATGTGGGAAACACCCCAACTGCATAGCGCCTTTGGGGGGTTGGGGCTGCACAAATGTAAACCGCAGAAAAGAAGCTTCTCAGCCTCATATACAAGCATGACTCCCCCCTTCTCCTCCAACGACTTAGCTGCCATATGGTGCTGTAGGGCAGGGGCTGGCACCAGCGCTGGAAAAAAATCCAAGTGCTCAGCTTGCAGAGGTAGACACAGAACCATGAACTCCATATTGGGGCTATTTTTAATGGGTAGATGCACTCACAGTGCTGGTCTCAAAGAAAGAAGTTTCTCAGCCTCTCATGCAAGCTGTGCTTATACAAAGATGTTTCTCAGGCTCTTGTACAAGTATGACCCCAGTGCTGAATTCAGATTTGCTGGCTTCCTGTTACCTAGTTACTGCACACCTGAAGAGCACTGGAGATGGAAGTGGCCAGAGCAGATGACTGTGGAGCATTGACATGGCATTTCCACACTAGCCTTAATTTGAACTTGTAAATTAGAACTTGATGCTATTTGAGTTGCTTCTTACCGTTTGATAATACCCACCTTAGCGCTGCCTAAAATTGACCTAATGGTATTTACAGTGAAGACAGTGACATTGTAAAATTGAGCATTAAATTCAACTTTATCATGTAGTGTAAACATAGTCAGGGGTGCACAAGTAGGCCAGTATAAGAAAGAGTCCTAAGCAACATAGTTACGACAGTGCAACTTAAATGCATATCAGGTCTAACCTCTTAATTGAAGCGCCTGACTTGTACAGTGCTGATACAGTGACATAACTGGGCAAGGCTATGCTACCTGTATGGAGAGACCTACGCAAACTGAGACAAAAGGGTAAACCCAAAATGCTTAACTCTATACAAGAAAAGCCACCCATTGTATCAGAAGGATAAGCATAGAGAATATTTCCCAAGAGTACTTACAATAGTATCATGTTACCATCATGTTAACCTTTTCAAACCTGAACATGCTGCTCCTCACTCCATGCAATTTAATGCCAAACAGAAGACATGATCCAGCAATATAATGTGTCACTTGAGAATGCAATCAGCTTTTCTTCTCCTTGGCTGTAAATCCTGTTCTGCTCTTGCAGTGCTGTCCATAGCTTCCCTTCAGCCATTCCCTTTTTCATACACTTTAGAGCAGGAGGCAGCAACCTTTCTGAGGTGGAGTGCTGAAATTTGACCTTTTGACCTCTGAGTATGGGCCAAGTACTGGATACTTTTTAAAGTCACTAATAGTCCCACTTACAACAGCTTCCTTAATAAATGAATTAAGATGTAGAGCTTTGCTGTTTTGGTGGTGGTTGGTAGCATGAGCTGGTCTTTTGTTAATCCACAGGCAGCAAGTCTTTGAGCAAGCTCCTGGCTGTGTGGCAGAGGAGGGACGGGGGCTGAGCTCCCACCTCATGTGCCAAAGAAAATCCACCTGCATGCCACTCTTGGCACCCATGCTGGGTGTTGCTCTCCCTTGCTTTAGAGTTTTTGTAGGCAGGCTTCTTGTTTACTCCTTAAAAATTTTTATAAATCGAATGCAACTTTTTGGTCAAGTCCAGTTTTTTTGCCAATTATATTTCCTTCCTTAACACCTTACAGGGTTGGTCTCTTAATTAAGGGAGAAGAAAGGTCAATCACATAAAGGATGTGGTGCTTTAAATAAAACTCAATTCGGAATAGGGCTAATGGTACATTCTTGCTCAGATTCTCAAAATGTGTCTATTTTATGTTTAAACACTGGCACTTAGGCTGCATAATTTTCCAGCTCTTGCACAATGCTTTAAAATTACAGTGAGAGTGTAAATCCCACTTCCCTCCACTACTCTTTCCCGTACCTTGATATATTTGCATTGCTTTTCGTAGAAGAGGACAAAGGGCTGAAGAGCTGTGATTCTATTCCGGCAAATGAAATCTTCAAGGAAAATCTGTGTGAACAGATGCCATTCTAAGTCTAATTTGTCAATTTTGGATAACTGAAATTAACTATTAATAAAGTTAGATTGCTTAAAATTCATAAAATATATCTAGGATGACCTTATTCACTGTTACTAGTGATTAATCAACTTGAGGGGTTTGGATTAGTTGAGTGAATATCCTTACAAATAAAGATCCCTTCAGCATAAACTGTCTTGTAGAAGTAGAACTGTTGGTCCCTTTGACATCTTCTGGAATCATAATGCCTAAGTGTGTGTGGCACAAAGGCCAGTTGGGGTCTCAGTAGGAAACTTGGAGAGGTTGAACTCACAGGACTGAAATTTTTTTTACCAGGACTGGAAAAAAAATTGCATCATTTGTATTGCAAATTACCTTTCAGGCAAGGGACTTATGGAGCAACATGAACTTAGACATAGTAGTTCAAGATTCAGTAATCATCATGGCTACGTCAACACGACAGCAGTTCAGAAAAAAAAAAAAAAAGCTCTTTAGGAGGATCTCTTCCCAAAAAAAACTTCTTTCAAAAGGTCACAGCTCCACACACGACGCAGACCAAATCAATCCTCGGCCGCAGCTTTGGCTGCTCTTTTGAAAGAACAGGGCAAGAAACACCGTGGATGGGGTTGCATGGCTGGCAAAGCCTTTCCAGACACACCGGTCACATACTCCCTTTAAGGGCCCCTCACAAGCACGCGCTGCATGCACATGCTGAGGCCTGCCAAGGTAACCAAATCCAAGCAAAGCTAATGCAGGGACACAAGCTGTTAGGTCACAGCTATGGACCCACAGCAGCTCCAGCACTGCATCCATGCCCTGGTCAGACTTCTGGACACTGTCATCACAGCTGCCACTAGGGCCAAGGAGCCCAACCACCCATGGGTCCAGCCATGCCCCACCACCTGCACAATTAGGTGCCTTTGGAGCTACCCGACCAGCTCCAGTTTAAACAAACGAAATGTTGAAAAATGTAAACTATGCAAACAACAACGGGGTGAATGGGGGGAACTATATACATGAGGGAGCTTGGGATGGGATGGAGGCATGTGAACTTGGAGGTGGGGCTTGGGACGGGGGGGTAGGGGACCTAAGTCCTCCAAGTGGGTGAGGGGGGGGCTTTGAGCCATATTTTCCAGATCTGAATCATTTTTGTTGCTCTCCTCTGGATTTTCTCCAATTTGTCCAGACCTTTTCCAAAGTGTAGACGAGCACAACTGCTTTTACTTACCAGAAAAGGGTGTGATACATTCAATTTGAGACCTTATTGGTGATGGGTTGAGTGAAAGAATTACATATTATATCTTGTTTACAACTCTCCTGCTAATATGTCCCCAAATAAGTGTGTGTGTGTGTGTGTGTGTGTGTGTGTGTGTGTAATATATATTTTTGCAACAGTATTACAATGTTTTTTTATTTTATATTTAGAGTTAACATATGTCCTGGTTTTTATCAGGACAATCCCAGTATTCAGGGCTTTTGTCTGTTGACACCCCCCATTACCTTCTGTCCTGAGTTTCACATTTGCTATCAGGTTATCCGCATATTTTAATTTATGATCATTATAAATGCTAGGCCTTTTTTCTGCATTACTCCTTCTTAAGCAACCATTTCCCATTTTGTATTTGCACTATTGATTATTTCTTTCTAAGTGTGGTAATTTGCATTTGTTGCTACTGAATTTCTATTTATTTCAGAGCATTTCTTCATTTTAAATTCTAATCCTGTCCTCCAAAGCTCTTGCAATCTCTTCAAGCTTCCCACAGACTTTGTGTACTCTCTTTGCCTTTATTCAAGTCATTTATGAAGGTATTGAATAGAGCTGGAGACAGGTCAAATCTCAGGACCCTACTCTGTACGCCCTTCCAGCTTCACTGTGAATCGATGATAAATACTGAGTATAGATGCACCTAGGCAATATTTTTCTGGTTTGTTTAAGAGGGACACTTGACATGGTATCTAAAGCCAAGATATATCACGTCTACAGCTTATGCCCTCACCCATCAGTCTCGTTACCCTGTCAAAGAAGGATAGTAGGTTGCTTTGAAATAACTTGTTCTTGACAAATCCATGCTGATGGTTATCATCTGATTATATTCTAGATGCTAACAAATTGGTTACTTACTACATTATCCTTCTGTGAACTGAAGTTAAGCTAATTCATCTATTTCCCTTTTTATGGACTGGAGCTATATTTACCCTTTAGTTCTCTGGGATCTTTCCTGTCCTCCATGAATTTTCAAAGATAATTCTCAGAGATCCCATCAGCCTGTTCCTTAAGCACCCTAGAATTCTGACTTAAGACACACAACTTGTCTTAAGTAACTCTTAAATAGTTCTTTCTCCATTTTAACCTCAGCTCCTACCTCATTTATATAGATATTCACTGTTAGCTGTCCAATCACCAAGCTAACATTTTTGGTGAAAACCGAAACAAAAAAGACATTTAATACATGGCTATGCAGTCTGTTTGTGGCTTTCTCTCTCATTGAATAATGGGCCTACTCTGTCCTTTCTGTTCTAACATATTTGTAAAATGTGTTCTTGTTACACTTGATGTCCATGGCTGGTTTAATCTTGTTGGCATTTCTAACTTTGTCCCTGTATGCTTGTGGTAGTGAGGTTTTTTTTTTAAAGTCACACTTTGTAACATTTACATTTGATATGGTTACCTCTTTTTGTGAGACTCTTAAGTTTCAGGTCATTGAAAATATCCTGCTTAACCAGGTGTCTCTTACCATACTTGCTACATTTTCTGTGTTGAGATGGTTTGCTCTTGTCCCCTTAATCTTTTATAAAAACTTGCAGTTCCCCAGAACATTTTTCCTCAGACATGCTTTCCATGGGATATTACCTACCAGTTCTCTATTTTGTCTAAAGTCTGCCTTTTTCATATCCATTATGGTTATTTTGCTGTTTTGTCATAAACTGTTCCTTACAATTGTGAACTATGTTATTTCATGATCACTTTCCTGCCTGATGTCTCCATCTTCATATTCTCAGCCACGTCTTCCTTATCAAGAATCAAACCTAGACCAGCTTTTCCCATACATCAGAAATATGTCTAATAACTCAATACCGTCCTCCCACTTCATAGCATTTGCAGAAGTAGTATTGTTAATGTGAGAACACATAATGTACCTAAGTAGCCTTAAGTTGTATATTTGGGTGGGGAACGTTTTTTGGGTTGGGGGCCATTGACCCACAGAGAAATCAGCGGGGGGGGGGCCACACAAAAGTGAGATGCAAAACAAAAACCAAGAAACCCTCACTGACATACCCACCCACTTCGCATTCCTGCCCTGTGGAGGGTTTGAGGTGAGTGAGAGGACCAAGGTTCAGGGCTCCCCACCAGACCAAATTAACTCTTCTGGGGGCCCAGGACTAGTAGATTTCATGGGCTCCCCAGGCTCTGGTGTGGCGCCAAAATGAGGGGTGGAAGGGGTCTGGGAGAAAGTGGGACAGGGATGGGGTGTGGTATTTAGGCTGGAAATAGAGTGCAATTGTGGGATGGGGTGGGAGTGAAGGATCTGGGCAGAAGAGGTGGTGTAGGAGCAAGGTGGGAGTATGGCGTCTAGGTGGGATGTGGGGCAGAGGAGTGGGAGGGGGAGTGGGTGGAAGGTGGAGCACAGGATTGGGCTGGAAGTGGGGTCTGAGTGGGAGGCGCATAAGGGCAATGGAAGTGTTGCTTACCTGGTGCAGCTCTGCAGGGACTGCCCCCAGGTGCAATGCTGCTTCCAATTGGCTGCAGTTCCAGCCACTGGAAGCAGCAGGGGGTGGGGAAGGAGAAGCCTCCAGGCCAGCTCTTCCCTTTGCTGCCATTCCCCTCAGCTGGGGCAGAGGAGGAATGGTAGCATGCAGCACCACTTCCTTCCCACACCAGGCAGAACCCACAGGCCAAAGCCAGCCCCAGTTTGCCTTGATCCAGCCTGCAAGGCTTGGGCTCCACTTCACCCCATGCTCACACAGGGAGGAGCCAGTGCTCATGCTCCAGCCCCGTGAGGCTGCTGCAGGGCTAGAGCTCCAGTGCAAGCTCCCTAATGTGGGGAGAGGTATTGTGGTAGAACCAGCCAAGAATAGTACATTGTTCTAGGTACTGTTCCTAGCCCCAAAGCTAACACTCTGAATAGATCAAACAGATAAAGAATAGGGGAAAGAGGTATATATCGCGAGAGGCAATGGTTTTTAACAATGTGTGTGCACTTGGGGAAACTGAGGCACGACACAAATTTTTTAATTTTTTCTGATTTTTTGCCTCCAAGACACCTGACCACACCCTTAGGGATGCCGGTGGAGTCTCTCACTGGATTTTACCCCGCAACCCAGTGCGCTGTACACGGTGGTTGCTTCCAATAGGGTTTACAGGGTTGTGCTAGGATCTGAGTCAATGGTGCTGAATGCTGTCTGCCCTGAAAGAATGAGTGAGTCTCTTTAAAGGTGAAACCAAAGAGAAATTTATTAAGAGGAAAGGTTTTACCAACTGGGGTGGACCAGAGTTGACAAGCTATAGGTTTTTCCCTTCCCTCTACTAGCCACTTAGCACAGAGTTTGTTTATTTATAAGACTAGCCCTTGAATTATGTATAGCCACAATGAGCAGCACCCTTAGAGTGTCCCGCTACTTACAATGGCTCCCAGGAATCCCATGGAGTCCTCACTGCATGCTGTAAGGGGAAAGCAGTTAAGCACACTATTACAAGATTTCCTCTTTTAGAGAGGTACCAGTTAATGGCTAGGTAACCTGCTGTGGGGTATTATCCCCTTACAAGCAGGGCGGAGAACCATGAGTCGCTCAACCCTTATTCCAGAATCACCTCTTACGATGATCTGGGCGCTCAACCTCCCTCTCGAACAGGGGGGAGCAGATGGAATGGGACCGCCTCCTACGACAGTTCCGGAGGTTTAGGGGTCGCCTCTTACGATGACTCCCTGAAGGATCGCCTCTTACGACGATTCCTGAAGTTTGGGGTCACCTCTTTACAATGACTCCCCAGAGTGGACTGCCTGGCCAACGGCTAGCCCAAAATAAGAAACACCTTTTTGGTAGTTTCTAAGTTCAATATCTGTCCCTATTACGGGCCAGTCAAATTATTCCTTTCCTCTTACTGGCAAAGTAAATTATGCTTTTAAAATGCTCTGAGGGTTGTTGATATCTCGGGCTGGCTATAAATAGCGCCCCCTGTGCTTTCCATAGGCTAGCAGAAACAAAGGGTTACACAGATTGAATCGTGTTGGCAGAACTGGGGCAGTCGCAGCCTACCACCTATAACGCCTTGCTGTTACTGCTTAGCACATCCAGCAGCAGGCAAAAACACAGCAACATGTGTAAAACACACACATTAACCAGGTCATTTACAAGTACATTTGTTTGTTACCTCTCCTTCCTAAGCTCTGTTTCCAGGCGCTGGGCCTGCAATCGCTTCTTTCAGGAGCTAGGAAGATATGGCTGCACAGGCGCGTTTTTACAGCGCCGCGCTGGCCTGATAGGAAAGAGGACTGAAGAAGAAACCAGGAGGAAAAGAACCGACTTGGTCCACAAAAACCTCCTGTACAAATTTGCAGGTAAGCGAGCAAATTTGTAGTGATTTCAGGACGGCCTTTAGTTCTCCCCACCAGCCACGGCAATGGTCAATGAGGAGAAGGGCAGGACCGCTGCTGCGGTTTGTCCCTGTCGCCGGACATGCACTGGTTAGGCGGTGCCACTGGCCGGAACAAACCCTCTGGGAAAAACTGGAGCCTTCAAGATGGCGGCAATCAGGAGCTCTTCTTTGTCCCTCGATGACTATGGGCGCAAAGTCCGAGTTCCTGAAGGCGTCCTCTTCGGGTCTTCGACATCCCTCGGCGGCTGGGGTACGACGACTGACACGAAGCTTGTCACCTTCTTTTCTTCTTTCTTCTCCAGCTCTTTCCAGGTCCGGATCCCCGAACAAGTGAAGTTCCCGTTCCAAGGACAAGGACCAAGTGAAGTCCAGGCCCGCCCCTCAGGCTCCTAACTTTATAGGGCCTGTGAGGACCTGTTTGAAGTCCATGTTGCATTCTGGTTGCCATGGCAACCAGCAAAGTCCCGAGTTACATATGTATGAAGGATTCAAAACTAACCAATTGAGTACTAGAATTTTAAACTGCAACTCATACATAATAACTACCCCTCATGAATATTAACACCAACTGTCATTTCCAACCGTTGCTGTTGTTTACTCTGTTCTGGAAAGTTCTATGGTGTTTTCAAGGGGATTTTTACAATAAGGTTTTATAAAATGCTTCTATGGGCCTGATAGGGAATAAAGCCATGAATTAAACAACATAGATGTTTAAATGCTTAGTTCCTAAGGCTTTTGGTTAAGATGTGGGGAGAAACACAGGCACCCCAGCCCATGGCCAGGGACATATTAAGCACCTCAGGTGAGGATATTTCAACAGTATATAACACACAGAGCGAACTTTGCAGAGGTGGAAGTCATGTTAGTTTCACAATTTACTTTTTTGAGGGGATGCCCTTAGAGAGGGATAAACTGACAGGGCCAGGAAAGGGAGTGTTGAAGGAAAATGAGGAAGAGGGACTAGGCATGGGTGGGAAAGAGGAGTGTATGGGAAGCACAGGTAAAATGAATGTTGATGAGCCTGTGGAGGAAGCTGTGGGGGGGTGGGAGTCCCACGCATTCATACCAGTCAATAAACACAGGAGAACACATGTCCTTGTACGTTGAGGAGATGTGGGGTGTATTGTGCTTCTAGAACGCTGCCATTTAGGTACAACCGAGCCTAGTAAATTGTCCTATGACTCTCCTCTCTGTAGGCATCATTCTATCCATTTTAATGATAGTGAACCTGAGACACATGTCAAGTGATTTCAGCAAGGTCGTACAAGAAGCTTACGGTCTCCTGACTCCGATCCTGAGCCTGAACCTTAAGACTCTTCACAATATTCCTGTGTTGGCCCATGTTCCAGGTCCATGCCTCAGCTTTTAAACAGTCCTTTGTAGGCATACCTCAGCAAGTATTTGCAATGACCCCGCACAAGACTTTATTAGTCATCAGGAAATCCAAAGGCTTGGCTGCAGAAGCACAGGTCGAGACATAGCGCATACTGGATAAGACAGTTCTCCATCCAGCCCAGCTTCTGCAGAATCCATCCTGAACCAGTTTATTTTTTTATGAGTCCCAAGTGAGAACTGCTGACTCTGTAGGCCCAATTCTTAGCATTGCCTCCTGTCATTCACTCAATCATTGTCTGACTCCTCCAGAGCTTGGTTCATGTTATGCTAGAATTTCCCATTGGTAGGTGTCAGTTGCTAAGTCATTGGAGTTCCAGTCGCCTTTCTAAATCCTTGATTGATACCAAAGAAGGTTCTGGGCAGGCTTTGATGACCTATTCATGTTACAGGACAGTTTTGTAACACCCAACAATTCATGTCTCCTGCTGTACTCCAGGAGCAGGATTTTAACCTTCCTGCACTTACCAGAAAGTAATTGTCTTGAGTAACAATCATAAAAATATTACTGAAAATTCCCATTTTTGTCATAGCCTGCCACTGCATCTTCCTATTCTGGAGGGAATACCTAGAAAAATTTTCAATGTATTTGCCCATCAAAGCTGTAACCTTTCAGATAAGACTGCCAAGAATATCACCCACTGTGATGTGAACATTTCTGCAATGGGAATTGAAACAGCCCCCTAAGGAAGCACCAGAAGGTAACTCTTGGTTAGTACGTGCATGAGATGCACTTATACGCCCCATAGGTTCTCTTATATCATCCGTTGTTTGAGTATCCCAGTAAGTCCTATTCCTGCTTTTTTAGATGTATCACCCTGACATTAATCTACTTACAACTGTGTGTGAAACAAGTCAATGTTTTTGATTGTCTTTTCTAGGTCCAGATGCTTATTTCTATTTTTAGTGTAAAACTTCATTTGAAACTCCCCAGTGAAAGGCAAGAGAATACTAGGAATGTTTTTAATGAGGTTGTCTGTAAACCAGGGGATTAACGTCATATAAGCTTCTGTCAGTTGCTCTTACAGAGTACCTGGATATGTCACTTTTTCTTATGGATTCATTTTCTCAGCATAACTGACATTGTGTTAATATTTCCTTCATGCATTGAACTGTCTGGCATACCAATCCCTTTCTTTTCTCATGCATAAGCCTATTATGGTTTCTGGGAAGATTTGAATGACGTTTCATGGTACATTACCATTCAGGCTGCCACCTTATAAATGTCCTTTTTTCATGTTGGTACTAGACGCCTTTCTAATTTTTTTGTCATTAATCTGACGCTTTTGGTGATTGCACCCTACTCTGCTTCTCTTTGTCATGAGAACTCACAATCAGTTTGCTAATTCTTTCTCTCTCTTAATAGGGAGAGGAACTTGCTTTGCCATGGTATTTTTCCATATTTCTGATGTCAAAGGGGTGAGCTTCAAAAGTGGTCAGGGTTCCTTTCGAGATCTTTCTCATTGTGAGGTCAAATTCTTCCGTTAAATGTGAGCATGCAGCTCTCATTGAAATAAATGGGAGTCCCACACATACGTAGCAGGTTGTTTTGTCTCCCAAGTGTTCAAGGACCTTCTGTTGGCACTCCAAGAATTCCCTCATTTTTCCTCCCGCTATGTATACTCCTTGTCTTTCTCAGCCCTCCGTGACCTCTGACGAAAAGTGGATCGGGCCTTCTCCTTAAAGCTTTGCAACACTTTACATCTACTTTTGGAAATCATTAGAGAATAACAGTTCCTGTATAGTATTCCTGTATTATACTTTCCGATTAGGGTCTGTATCTACACTTGAATTCCTCCTTTGAAAGAGGCATACAAATAAGGGAAATCAAAAATGCAAATGAGGTGCAGATTTACCTATCTGGTGCCTCATTTCTGTATCCTCCTTTCAAAAGAGCTTCTTTTGAAATGGAAAAAAAAGCAGTGTAGACACAGCTCTTTTGAAAGTAAAACCCCATTTTTGAATGAACTTTTCTTCCTGAAACAAAATAGGAAGAAGGATTCTTTTGAACATAGGGTTTACTTTCTAAAGACCTGTGTCTACACTG
Organism: Carettochelys insculpta; assembly: GCF_033958435.1. NCBI lineage: Eukaryota > Metazoa > Chordata > Testudines > Carettochelyidae > Carettochelys > Carettochelys insculpta. The sequence continues at coordinate 29,915,430 of NC_134144.1, forward strand.
CTTTTTTTCTTTCAAAAGAAGCTCTTTTGAAAGGAGAATATGCAAATGAGGTGCAAGATATGTAAATCTGCACCTCATTTGCATTTTTGATTTCCTGCATTTGTGTGCCTCTTTCAAAAGAGGAATGCAAGTTTAGACACAGCCATATAGTCTTAAACTAGTGTATAAGACTAACTTGTCATCTTATACTAGTGCAATTTGGGCGCACAGGTTGACCCTCTGTAGTCCAGCATCCTTGGGACCTCATTGGGGCCAAATGAGAGAATTTGCCAGATCTAGCGGCATTACCAACACTTCCACTGCTTGCCGTGATCTCAGAAGACATTTTGGAATAAATTACAGCTAAAAAACAGCAGAGAACACTGAGAGCCAGGACTGGAAACAAACTTTATGGGAAAACTTGACCATAGATATCCAGCTAACTGAAATCATGTCAGACTACGGATGTTGTTGCAGGAGAGAGTACTGGATTAGAGAGGTTCAACCTGTAATTCAGTTGAAGTTAACCACTAGTATAATTCCATTAACTAGCAATAACCAAGTCCCTAATATGTAAATTGAGGTTTTATAATCCCCCTTTCTTACCTGAATACAGGTTACTTACATTTGGATTCATTAATTGTGGGTTAGATTAACAATAGTTATCAACATATACCACTTTGGGTTTGAAGAGGCATAGAAAAGCCTTTTCTTAATCTTTCACTCTCTGAATTTGCAAACCATTCTCAGCACTTCTTAGTGGTACCTGATACGGCTACAGCTCTTTCCATCTTAAATACCTTCTACAGTCATTCAACATTTGAGAGTTGAAAAGTGATGACCATCTCAGAATTTCCATGAACTCATTATGAGGAAGGCTTAAGTGGATCTGATATGTAGTCTACAAAGTACCATATCTTCACACAAGATCCAAAGTAGAAAACAAATGTGTTGCTTCTCTTATACAACTGCAAAGCAATGACTAATTTCAGTGGTTTCCAGCATTTGTTTTCTGGAACTGGTGAAGGTAAGTTCCTAGTCAAACAGATCTTGAGTCAAAATGGCAAGTGAACTGATGTGATTGAGTTGCAGGGTATTCCTGTGTACTTCATGCATGTGTTAGAGTTTGTGAAGATTCCCTTGCAGCACTGGGACAAAGTCCATTACAGTGAGATGAATTGCACAGGGGCAGACTGTACCAAGCCATTACACTGTTGTGTATGAGAATGTGGGAATATGACCTGCACCAACTATCAGTGGGGGGCATGCTTTGCCTCTTAAAGGGGTGTAGCAGTAGGTGTGTTTCCCTATGCACTGGGGTGGAGGTATTATGAAGCAAAACACCTCAGGGTTCACTCTTCAATGCATTGTTCTTCTGCACTTTCCCTAATGCTGGACCGTGCCTTCGAAGACAAATTAAGCACACAAGAATCAATTTAATAATGATAGAAGTTCCTCTTCTTTGGATGAAAGACAAGCTGGAATGGCGATGATCTGGTTGTATTTGTTAGAATGTTATAAACAAGCAAGTTATAAACAAGGCTAAAGATGAACAACATATAGAAAATGGTTTTGGCAAACCCACTTAAATAAGATAAAGGGACAGCAATAAACAAAACACAGGAATTTGGTAGAATAATAGTGGGTAGAAGGTGCCCCTTTTGCCCGCTCCCCACCTTGACTTAAATTACTCACTTTCTTATGTAGAGAAATAGTTTCCTTGCTGTTGTTGAAGCAAAAGACTTCTCCATGTTTAGGCAGCTAACATTCAGCTTTATTGAATTCAATAAGGCAACAGATGAGCCAAACTGGACACCCGTAAAACCCAGGACCAGCAAGGCTGTTTGATGCAGCTAACTCTAGTATTTTATACCCTTACACAACCAAGTCCAACGTCAGAGGCAATTACTCAGAGAAGCATAAATCATTTCCAGACAGAAAACTGTTATCAGTAAGGAGGAACAGGTACGAGGGAGTAAGAGCCCCAAATCCAAACAGTTGATTAACACGTTCCACTTAGCTCATCCTCCCAGCCATTCCCAAATAGGTCAGAAAAGTCCAAGCTCTTGTGTATGTGCAGAAACAAGAAACGTGAAATGCCTGCTATATAAGATGGCTTCCACACTGTTTTCTTCTGTTCTCCTTCCTTTCTCACTTTCTTCTCTGCTCTTTGCTTTCTTTGAAAAATTAGGGTCATATTTCCTCTGCTTGTTGTCATCTTTGCTGTCTACCCTACTTCCTCTCTTACATTTCATTGTATATTCTCCCCCTAGAGCCTTTCCATTTTCTGTGTCCTCTTATCCCTTGTATTCCATTGTCCTTTCTTCTCTTGACTTACCCATCTCTTCCTTATTGCTCTCTTGCATCTCAAGTCCTTCCCACCCATCAGGGTCCTTTCTCTCGCTGATTCATTGGAGTTCATTCTCTCGCTAACTCTCTGCTCCCTGTAGGAAGATGTTGCTGGAAAGTGTGAGTCAAATGATAAGCTCCCTGTCTTCCCCTGTTTCTGGTATACTCCCCTTCTCTGCTTGCTGCAGCTATCATTACTGAAGGGAATAGTGGATGCCCACTGCTCAATCATGGCTGCTGGAGCCCACAACAGCAATTTAGAGGAGAACAGCTGGTGGATGGGAAGCCCTTTGGTGTTAGTGTTGTGCTGGTGGTATGTCCCCAGAAGATTCTTAGGTATGAATGCTCATGAGTGCCCCAAAATCAATGGTCAGTTGAACTGTGAGCCTCTAGGCAAGTTCTAAAAACGGTTGGGTAACCATATCTCCCTGTCCCAAATACAGGACAGGGAGATATGGTGGGGGAGGGGCACCTCCTCCTGGCTGCACCAAGCCCCTGGGAGCTGGCACCCCCCTCAACCCTCAGGGAAGCAGTGGCCCCAGGCACTCCCTGCCTGGAGCCCTGGGGAAGCGGCAGCTGTAGGGGCTCCCCCCTCCCCAGCCCCAATTTCATCCCTTTTAAAAAATAAGTCGGGACGAATTTTTGGATTCCCAAATACGGGGCAGACGGTCACCCTAAAAAAAAGAGGAATTTGGAATATTTCCTAATTAAGATTGTTTATTCCTAACCTAAAACTCTGAACCTGAGTGTGTTTACATTTTGTAGGAGGGCTTTAGCCCTGCACAAGGTTAAAAATGAAAGCTGTGATTAGCAGCAAACATTGGAAACCTGAAAAGCTTTTGCTCTGGCTGCACCAGAGGGATTTGGAACCTGAATCACGCTCTTCCCCACTGGAGGTTCCTGAGTGGGGTTGATGTATACATCTGGCGGGTAGAAAAGAGAGGAGCAATGTGGGGACAGCTGCCATGCCGTCCTCTGCACTTCCTTACTGTGTAGTTAAAACAGAGCATGCTGGCATCTAGTATCTTTCCCAGGTAAGGAGAGTTGAAAGCTTGCCAAACAGAGACACAGTGTAAGGAGATTCACTTAACAAATCTAACAAATGGCTGCTGTGCCAATTTGAGGGCTAGCTATTGTGCTTTGCTGCAATGTAAACTATTTTAAAGAGTATAAATGTATGAGGCAGCGTGACAAATAAGCTACATGGGTATTGTGCCTTTAAACTCAAATCCTCATAGCAGACACAACACAGTGGCAGTATGTAAGATCTTGAATAGGAATTCTGGTTGTCTTGTGCTGAGTCACCTGAGGCGATGTGAAGATTCATTGCATCAATGTTGCCAACCACAACAATTCAAACATGAGGAGGTGGGTCCCTCACAATCATGAGCCTAACTTAAATATCATGAGAATTTGCAAAAGATCTATTATTGTTATTTTACCTTCTGGTGGGAGAGCAATGCACGATCATATTTGCCAGCTTTACTCTGGCTTTTTTCTTCTTTTCCTTTTTTTTTCTCCCCACATCTACACAGCACTCCAATTCCGGAAGGGGAATGCAAAGGAGGGAGATCAAAAATACAAATGAAGTGTGGATTTACATATCATATGCTTCATTTGCATAGTCTTGCATAATCACACTTCTGGAAGAGACTAGTCTGGAAGCAAAACCAGCTCTATAGATGGGGTCCGTTCAGGAAAAATTCCCATTTCCGAAAGAACCCTTCTTCCTGGAATGGATGCAGAAGAAGGGTTCTTTCACAAATGTTTTTTTTTTTCTTTTTTATTCCTGAAGCAACCCCATCTACACGGCCGGTTTTGTTTCTGGAAAGCCTGTTCTGGAAGCATGATCACATGAGAATATGAAAATGAGGCATAAGATATGTAAATCCACATTTCATTGGCATTTGTGATCTCGCTCATTTGCATTCACCTTCTGAAAGGGGAGTGCTTTGTCGACATGGCTTTTATGGGTTTGTTCAAATATCAGTCTTATTTGTGGGTTACAGCTAGATAATGTAAGATTGTTTTAAAAATAAAATGACCAGAAAAGTCCAGGACAGTAGAGCAAGAAATTAAATTAAACAGACACCCTTCTCCCTTAGTGTGCAACAGAGAGAGCTGATGTGAAATAATTCCACGTACGAAGGTTTGTATGTTACCCTCAGCCATCTTATGAGGGACAAGCTGCCTTTAATGGAAGCATGCTGATTAATACCAGCTAAGGATCTGGCCCTAAGACTATTGATTTTCTTGATGGATTTCTTTTAATACTGTAAAATCAATATTACTTTTCTGGCAAGCTTCCTTATTTCATTTTTTAAATTTTTTTTCGTTTTTTTTTTAAGTAGGAAAAATTGGGAGTGGTTTCTGCTCAGGTAAAAGTTCCGTCCAGAAACTGACCAGGAAATGTGTAAACGCTGTGTGTGACTGCCACATTATTTCTAAAGGTACTTGGAGAAATGGGTTGAGTGGGCATAGACTGCCACGTCCTCTTCTAATTTTTCCCTTTCCATACTTTATGTGAGTCTAGTCCAAGAAAAATATAAACACTAAACCAAAAATTTGTGGCTCATGTGCAGTTAAAACCAGCAAAGACTGTGATATTTTCAAAATATATATGAGATCTCCCCTGTTCAGTTGGGACTAAGGCGGGTGTATCTATTGGAAGGGGTCAGATTGATGTATAACTCAGGAAACAATTCCTATAAAGAATTTTTAATAAATGAAGGGCCATGATCTGACATCACTTGGTGTCATAGTTTGAGCAAGCTTCCTCCTTTTGGACGTCCACCAGGCTGCTGTGTCTGGATCCACACTTTGAGCCTGTGTGCATTTGAAGCTGCCCTTTGTAGCAGAGCAGGATTTAGCCACTGGCTGTGGTCTTGCTGGCACGTTTTTGGGCAATCTGTCTATCTGGTATGAATAAGCAAGTGGAGTTTGGAGCTTTCAGCCCAGTCTTTAGATCACAAGATATTCTGATCCTCCTGGGGTTCTCCATTAACTTAGGCACACCCTTTACCAGTTCTGCACCTCGCATACTTGCTGGGTCTGCAGCTTAACTTGTCACGAGACACGGAATAGTTGACACATGCAGGCTACGGCTACACTTTGGAAAAAACTTTGAAATGGCCATGCTAATGCTAATGACCAAATAGGAGAATACTAATGAGACACTGAAATGAATATTGAGCACCTCATTAGCGTGTCGCCAGCCATGGCATTTCAAAAGTGCTGCATTTTGCTTACGTGTGGCTTGTCTACATGGGGGTCCTTTTCAAAAGGACCCTGCAAACATCGAAATTCCCTTTTTCCTATCAACTGATTTTGATGTTTTCAGGGTCCTTTGAAAAAGGACGCCCATGTAGACGAGCCATGCACGAGCGAAACGCGGCACTTTCCAAGTGCCATGGCTGGTGGCATGCTAATAAGCTGCTGAATATTCATTTCAGCGCCTCAGTATTCTCTGATTTGGCCATTAGCGTGGCCATTTCGAAGCTTTTCCTAAGTGTAGACATGGCCACAGACTTTGTAAATGGATATCTAAAACAATTGCTATCAAAACAAACCAGCAATTATGTTGTGATGAGCTTTCGTCGGACAGCCCCACTTCTTCAGATATGTAACTGGGTTTATCCCACAAAAGCTCATCACTTCATAACTTATTTTGTTAGTCTTTACAGAGCTACATGACTGCTGGTTTGTTTTGAAAGAATACAGACTAACATAGCTATCTCTCTGTTACTATAAAACAATTGATGTTTATTTTAGACCACACAGAAGATATTCAGATATATGTGGGGGGCGGGGGGAACCCGTGTATGAATCCCTGTCCTTTTTTTCTACCAGTTCTGGCAGCCTTTAGGATTTCAGTCAGTGTCCTTTGAAAATTGTGGATCCTGTGCTCTGGATTTCGTCAATAAGGATGTCAGCAGGTCATACCTTTTTTTTAAAGGTTTATTTTCAAACCTGCTCTGTGATGCAGGCTGTCATTGTTCTCCAGCTCTGGCTCATCTGGCAGTAAAAAGGTCCCTCCTCACTCCAAAATCCTGCCTCTTTGTTCCTCTGAGCCCTTCTTAAAATACAGAAGAGAGTGGGGTATTGAAATACAGCCTTAAAATACAGAAGGGCTGTCTCAATACCCCACTCTCTTTGCTCCCCTTCTGGGGAGATTCCACTTCTCCTTTTGCCCCTCACCTACTGACAAGTGGGGTGGAATTCATTCTCCTAGCTTTCAGCTACCCCATTTTTCTGTGGTACTTCTGCTTGAATAGCAGGTTCAGTTTAATGACTCCAGTGTCCCTAATCTGGGAGAGATGTGACACCAACCCTGAGGGCAGATGGTCAATTCTACATGCACAGAAGCTTTGAGCTATTCTGTAAACTCTTTCATATCCAGCAGCCCCGGGACTAGGAAGATATTCTGTATAATAGAAAGGTATACCTGGCAGAACTTAACACTAAAGAAAAACAAGATTAGCTATGAAGAAACAAACAAATGTATGCAGAGAACTTTATTTACCAGCAACCGTAGTATTGTACACTGTAAACGTGTACTGTATTTGTTGAATGTATTTGTATTTACTTTCACTATACTGTACTTATGGAAAATATAACTAAAATTTACTTTTGGTTAAAATGCCAGTTATTTGACAGTTCTGGATAATAGACTGCTGGATATGAAAGCCTTTACAGTATGCCAATTTAATAAAAGCAACCAGAATTCATAACTTATACATAGATGGGTCCCCCAGATTCCAACACTTGTATTCACTTAGCATCACTGGTGCTACTCTGAGTTTGTATTGGTTCAGCGGACCCATAGGGAGAGGATTTAAGGGACTGGGAGTTCCCTAGGAGTCGTCTTCAGGTCTTTTCTATATACGCTCTACACATTCTGTACAGATTTTGGGTTTCTGTTTCTCTAATAAAAGGATCTTTCTCTCCACCAGAGGTAATTGTTGTACAGTCTATTTACAAATAGTCCAGTATTAATAAGGATGTCGTCAGAAAACGTCAATATTTAATTGCCTGTTTGTTCAAGCTAGTCTTATGCCTTTGCAGAAGTGGCCAAACATTAATAAATAAAAAAACATTATTTGACTCCAGGTTAAAAAAAGATTCTTGCCTTACTTGAAGGGAAATTATGTTGCACATAGTGAAATACAGTACTTATGTGTGCACACACAATTCCACTGAAATCAGTGAAACTGAACCTGCTTCACAAGGGGTTTAATTTGGCTCATCGCTGATCTTTTCCTTAATATTTTTTTTTGTTTTGTTTTGAGTATCTGTGTGGTAAAATAACATGAGCTTTGTGCATATGGTATTCCTTAATGAGAGTCAGAGGTTTATTTTCAAACCAGGTGCAGGACAGATACCTTTAATATATACCACTTAAAAAGCTTCAGAGAAGTGACCTACTTTTTTGTGATTTTGTTGACTTGCAGTCTGAGGTGGCAATCGCTACTGACAGTCTCTCTATTATTTCACTTAGTTTCTGAGAGGTACTGTTTGCCAATGGCTGTGAAGTACCATACCTCAGCTGCCCTTGGATGCAAAGCATATTTCTCAACAGCCCACGCTCAAATCCTGCTCAAAACTCCAATCAAGCCACCCCCCGCCCCCGAAAGGCGTTTTAAGGAACACTCCCTTTGCCGTGTAGAATTTGCCATTCTGCTGAATTAACTATAGATGAGAAAAATGCTTCTGAGTAAATAAAGCCGTGTGGAAAGTTCGCTTCTCTGTTTCAACTAACATACATAATGGACTTTTATACTGTATGCATTTTCCAGCTCTCTAATAAATAAAAAATGTATGCCATGTTTTGATATATTTTAGTGGCCTGCTTTTCGAAATAATTTGTTATACTTGTTTGCTGTGGTTTAGGTACTGAACTATCAGTTTAGGAAGTCTTTGTCTTTGATTGTTTAGTAGCCTGCAAAAGTCACTTCCTTCAGATGCTTTATATCTCTGGCTAACGTATGCCATAAGGAGAGAAAATACCAGAATCAGCATTTAAATTTTACTCTTGTTCAGATGGTAATTATGACATTTTTCTGAAGGATGGCGATAAGTAAAAGTTTCTGTTAGCAAGCCAACTGTAAGTATTTTTATCTCAACTATGCAACAAATGTTTCTGTATGTTCAGTGTGCTACTGGATAATTTAAAAAAAATCTATTGACTGTTTAATAACCAACATCACTAATTTAAGAATTCTGCTGCAAAATCTTACAGAAAGATTATAGTACTATACATAATTCTATCATTAGGAGTTGCATTTAAATGAACGAATACCTACAATCAGTATTTTAGGAAACATTTCCAAATTGTTCAGCTTCTGAAATGTTAATGTATTGCGGTTTTCACTGTTCTGCTTGGCAGCGATTTTAAAAAAATGTGCAGACTGCCTTTCAGAAATGTCTGTGGGATATCTTATTGAGTAGAAAACAAATCAATGCTTTCCTTCTAACCTGTAAATCTGTGTTAGTTTTACAGTTAGGAGGATTAATTTCTAGAAAACGGATTTACTTCATACAAGACAACCTTGTCTGCAGGAATGTCATTAACAGTTTTTCTAGACATCTAAATAAATGTTGATAAAACTGTTTTATTCACTGAGGACGTTATGAAACACCTTATGGTCTCTAGAAGCATTTTCTCATATGATTTTTGTAACAAATTTAGATTTTCATGATTTAATTTATTTAAAATTCGCCATAAATATTCCTAGCTTAAACTGCTCCTGCTTTCAGATCTGTCCTCTTACTAAAAACTATTTCTGGATAACTTGTTGCATCATTACTTTTGGTTCACCGTGGACATGTTTTAACTTTCTAAAGGCAAAGAAGATGCCTCAGGATGATTCTTTCATTACGCTGACATGGTACCTACATTTTTACATTTTATCAAAATAGGTTTGATCTTCATCCGTGTACCACAATGATAAAAGCACTTGCCATTTCAAAATCATTTGCTCCCAGCTTGTTATCACTGGAGTTTCTCTTTAACTGTGCCTACATTTTCTTTGTCATTTAATGTTCAGACTTCTGCACTAAACTGTCCAAGATTGTGCACAGTAACTGCATGTTCATTTCAAATATTTGCTTCTTTGTTACTGTGAATTCAAACCCTGCCATGAGAAAATTTACATTATTTCAAAGACATACACTTTGTGGACATTTTCGTATAGTTATCAAAAGTCTGAAAGAAGAGAGGGAGCACTGTAAAGTCTGCCTTTCCCTTTTATCCTTTTTTATTTCTAAATAAGTTTATCAGAAATGCATTAGATTATTTCAGAATTTAAAATATGCTGTCCTTTAGTATGGGTGCCACTTTCAGGAGGGTCATTGTAACATCACCGATCATAATTCTCTTGCACTGCAGTAACTGTAGTAACAGAAAATTTGAATCAAATCATAAATAGTTTAAGAAGTGTCACCCTTGCCCTCTGTTGTAGTCCTAAATTTCAATTTTGCTGAGAAGAGGTGCTTTGTCATCTGGGGAAACCAACAAAACATGAACACCTACAGAGACTAAAGATCATAGCATTTCATATCTTCAGGATCATAAGATTTCTCAGTGTACATAGTACAAGCAAATTACCTAGTTACATTCCTAGATAATCAAGACTTTCAGGGCTGGATCTTTAAGGACTCAAATGCACTTGTTTTTGCAAATGGGTTAATTGTACTCAAAAATGGGTTGATAGGCAGTGACACAACTGCATGCACATATGTTCTGTCTTTGTTGACAGGTACTGGTATTTGGATGAAGATCTCAAAATGTGGATATTCATGGGGAAAAAAGTTTTTTTCCCCCCGCTTTTATTTGCTGTACTATACTAAAACTCTCCAAGTAAAGCTTAAGGTCATCATATGCTGTAGTTATAGTGAAAGTCAAAACATTTGGAAAATGACATTCAAATACCCTAATGTTCGCAAGTGTAATCTCTTCTGAATACATTAGGAGAGATTCATGTTGAGCTCTTTCTATCCAATGCTATAATGAAGAAACAACAAAAAATAATCATTTTGGAGGTTAAAATGGCTTAAGCCTTCTGGAGGGGAAAAGATTATTACTTAAATTTCAGGTGAAAGGAGTGTTTGTGAGTTCATCTGAGTCTTGTATTCATACCTGGTTTAAAATGAGCCATGTTGTACTGCAGTTTTTCTAGTACATTACATAAACTTCCTTGTTCTAAACCAAGCAGCAGCTTGAAATATGCAAACAGTACTAAAAAGAACCTTACAGCAACTTTTCCAGAAGCAGGAAGCTTAATATTTACACAATAATCAACAAGGCCAGGGACACAGACAAGTAGTGACCTCTTCTAGAAATTCATTTAACTGGTAAAAGAAGGCAGTATTTTTTTTAAAACAACAACTTTCTTATATCAGCTAGAGATGAGGGGGAAAAAGACAGGGAATGGTTTGTTGGCTGCAATTTTGAGTTGCAGAATCAAAGCCAGATGTTGTTCAGGGTCATCTTACATTCTGTGTGGACTCAAAGTTTGTGGGACAGGAGATTCTGGTTTTTGATCGGTGATCTCATTAACATGATCATAAACGTTTAAAGATTACAGGCTCAAGGGGTAGCTGGGTTAGTCTGTAGCTTCACAAAAAACAAGCAGTCCTGCAGCTCCATAAAAACTAACAACGGTGTTTATTAGGTAATGAGTTTTGGTGGCTAAGTATCTGTAAATCTGACTTACAAAACCTCATTACCTAATAAATAAATTTGTTAGTCATTAAGGTGCTAAAGGATTGTTTATTTAATGACTGACAGATTCAAACCTGCTACTGGTAGCTTGGCTTCTTCTGAGATAATGTAGATTTGGATGCTTGTTTCTCCTTTGCCTGTCTTGTTTGTGTCTTCTGGCTTGAAGGCCACATTCTGCTCAGCTGCTGAGGGACATACAAGGAAAGGAGGACACAACAGTGTCCGTGGATAATTGCAATCCCTTTGTTCACCTGAATGCAGGGGTTGCTGCTCTTTTATGTTGTATGATGAGAGGTGGGAAGTGTGCTAGGCTGTGGTACTGATCACTTGTGAACAGTTGAAACAGGAAGTCCCCTTTGTAGCGTTCTTCCAGTCCAGTAAGGCTGCACGTAATTTCCAGCACAGGTCAGTATCTGTAAAGCACAGGGAACCCTGGGTTTGTAGGGTCTCTACGATGAACACTCTGCCTGCCTTGACTCACCATGGTGGCACCGCCTGCTGGTCATACCAGGAGTTAGCTCTACCCATGGAAGTGTGTTGCCTTCAGGCCCATTTCTTACCCATCACCATGCTGCTCCAATGTCTCCACTGTCTTTTTGTGGACCCCTATAACACTCTGAATCCTCTTCGGGACATTGCCCTCCAGCAGTGCCCACCACTTGGTTCTCCCGCCTCCTCCATTTTGGGCGTATCAGTAGTTCTCAATGAATACACCTGCCACTGTAGCCAGCTGCAGCCCCAACAGTTAGCCCCTTGCTTCCAGGACAAGCTGCAGTCTGTAAAGACCATCTCTTTGCTAGCTACCTGTGGTGCATGGGCTCAGGTGGGGTGTGGGGGGCAGTACCCTGACCTGCTCATTACTCTGCAACCCAGCCCAGAGACCTCTGGTGCTATCCTTCTCTGCCCTCCTTCTTGCCCCTTAACTGCCCTCGCTGTTCCCTGGGCCATTTCCCCATGACCCTTCTACCTTCTCAGCCCTATTGTCAAGATCACCACTTGGCAGGTGTCAGGCTGGAGCTTCCTTCTCTCTGCTGCCCTGAGCCTGCCAAGCTCTTCTCTCTCTGTGGCACTTGTCCTTGGGAACTGGTGCTTCTCCTTCACTGGTGAGGACCCAACTGACTTCTGGTCTGCTGAGCAGCTCTTTATACCATGGCTGCCACACCAAGCAGCACTTTACTTGGCTCCCCATAAATCTCTCTGATTGTGAGAATTTGTGCAGCTTCCCTCTGTCTTGCTTTCAGTCCCTCCATTGCCAGAGTGGGGCAGCCGCCCCACCACATGGCCTGATCCTGAGACTAATTGTGCATCTACCATTGCATGTGCAAAGAGTTGCAGTGTTCAGCACCTTTCACTCTTGAACTATGTCAAGGCTCTTTCTTCCCCCACTTTAGCACTTCAAGTACAGACTGGGGAGGGGGGCAAGAGACCCTAAAATACCCTGCTACTAAACACTTGTGTTCAAAACTCCCCAAAGTCACAGATTCCCTGGCCTTGGATTCATACCACCGCCAACCCCCAAAATGCAAATCCCCCAGGAAGGCGCATTGGGGAATTCCTTCCTGTGAGGTACCCTTGAGCTCTTTCAGCCCTCTCAGTGGAGGGAGCTTGATAACTTTAATTTCTTCTAGTAGCTCAGCTGTGCTGTCTTGAGGTGCATGCACACACAGCCTCTCACCTTCTAGGATTCATGAATCAAATGGTCTTAAAAGGGTGATTTTTATTTACAACAACAACAACAACAAAGAGAGAACACACTTGGTGAAGCATTACTTAGTTGGTAGGTGTCACAGAGCAACTGGAAAAGATCAAAACACAGAAAACTGCTTCACTGGGATTGAGTTTAGAAAGTTACAGTGTAAGAGGGTAGTTACGTGTGCTGAGCACAGGGAAGTCCAGCAAACCCAAACATAAAGAAGTTAAGCTGATCATGTCTGATTCAATATTCCCTGTTCTACTCACATCTGTAGTGCAAGACTTTCCTTTTCCTAGGCATGGATGTCACTGGATTCCCCATGCCTGGATTCTTGGCTTATGTCATGTCCTCCCAGGCTCTGCTTTGGTCTCTCACACACAGAAACAGCAGAGCGACAGCTTCTGATTCAAAACTCCATGCTCTGTTTCCATTGGCTCTGCTGACCTCCTGCCAACTCCTTCCTGCTTCCATAACGTTTCTAGGACCCACTGTCCGTGTGGCAATTAGGGTTGGGTTTACAGATTTACCTGCTACTGAGAAAAGACTTTGAGGTTAAGGTTACACTGAGGTTTCTATTTTGGGATACACGTGTATCCTGAAACAAAAAAATCCACAGCCAAGCACTGTGCTCAAAATAGCAGGGCTATTTCGAGAGCAGTATTTCGTTCCTGCTACACCTCATTGTGAGAGTGGTAGCAAGAAGTTTGAAGTAGGCACTTATTTCAAACTTCAGTGCTGTGTGACTGAGTTTGAAATAAGTTATCTCGAAATAACTTACACAATGTGTTGTGTAAATTGCACAAGTTATTTCAAAATAGGGCTACAGCTATTAGCTATAGCTCTAGCCTAATTGAATGACTGAATTTCTAGAAGATGGTGTTAAAAACACACATACATATTTATCAGCAGCTATATGTATTTTTAAAAGGGGGGAAAAACCAGTTAGTGTTCTGTGCAACTGTAACAACAAATCATCCCCCTCCAATCCTGCATTATGAGCACATTTGAATCTTGGGTGTTTAACATTGGTAGAACAGACTGTTCCTAAAGACAGATGGACCATCTACACTTTCAGAGCTGCATTGCTTAGTGAAGACACTGCCTATGTTGACAGCACAGATTCTTCTGTTGATGCCAATACTCAACTTCCTTGAGAGTTGGTAGCTTTGTTGATAGGAGAAGCCATCCTCCTCCACACCCATGAGTGATGTAGTTGATGGTTTAGGCCAAGCCTAAGAACTTTAGCGGATCGCTGGAGCAGGCTGTTTTCTTAAGAGGGGGAGAAATTGGATGTCAGAGTGATTGGAAAGGGAAGTTCTGCATGACATGGTTTCCTTTCTCTCACCCACCCTCAGAGTTTTGTACTGTATAGTGACCCTCTGAGGGGTGAGGAGGAAAGGAGCAGGGAACTGATGCCATGCACTAAATTAAAGGGGTGATTGTGGGGAAACAATGTCAGTCTCTCTTCCCAGGATCTGGGGGGAGTTCATGTCCTTTGTTGCCTCTAGAGGTGGTAGTAGAGGGTAGATAGACTGCCAGCATCTAGAGCTATACACAGGCATCTGGGGGACCTGGTCTGGCTGGCTCATATCAGCCTGTTTCCTCGGCCTTTCTTCATTACATCTACTCTGGCAGCTGACTGGATTAGCATGTGTAGTGTCTGTCACATGAGCCTGGCCTGGGAATGTTCAGTGATTTTGACATAACAAGGAGAATGAGGGAAGGGTAATGGCAGTTGAACATATTATACGACTTCGACCGCTTTTGGGTGTCCTGAATGCTAAATGGAAGAGTAATTTTCATTGAAATTTTTAACTTTATAGCATAGCCAGTATAGACTGAGTTGTGTAGCCCAGAGGTCCAAAAAATATTTGAAATAAAAACGGAGAAATCTGTTACATGGCACTGAAGGAGGGGGGTGAGGGGTATGAGTTACTAAATGTCTTGCCTGAGATCATTCCGAGCACCAAAGGAAGGGAAACCGCCTTCGTAATGTGTGAGATAATTGCTATCTCTATTCCTACTTGCCCCCTGCTCCTTCAGTTCATGGCTATCTGTTACTTTTTAACTTTGGAATTCTATGGGCTTGCCCCAAACTTCACAGGGGGCATGACAATCAGGGTGACAGGAGATTACTAAAGAAGTGCTGCAGTGAATATGCAGCACTTCATTAGGCTAATTCTCCCCCACGGCAACTTTAAGTGTCAAACTTCGAAGTGCCAGCATGCATGTAGCTGCAGGCACTTCCAAGTGCCTTTCCTCCTGAAAATTTCCTTCAGAGTTGCCATGGGGGAGAATTAGCCTAATGAAGTGTTGCATATGCCTCGCAGCACTTCATTAGTAATCTCCCATCACCCTGATTACCATGCCTGCTTCGAAGTTGTGGGCAAGTGTAGACAAGCCCTATATATTTAAGTTGTGATATTTATAGACACACCTGTTTATAAAAAAGCCAGGATACATAGAAGAACTTAACATGAAATATGCGTGCTAGAGTCTAACTGGTTGCAGTTGCATTGCTCGATCTCTGTTTGCTGCAGTTTCATGTTCTCTGTGGCAGGGAAGTAACTATATATTGAGCTACATTAAACTGTGATGTATTGTCCAGCTGTTCTCCTTCTCTTCTGTAGGCTTTACACAGAAACTTCCAGGACTGTGAAAAGTACTCAGAGTACATCAAATATGTTCTAGAATCCTAAGGCTGTATTTTAATTTAATATAATTGTGTTTCAATGGTTGTTTCTGAGCCATAACAAATAAAATTACAACAGCAATTCTAGTCTCTGAGCCATCAAATTATTCCCAGAGAGCTATCCAAAAATGAATAATGGACTGATTCTTCAGAGTGTGCTGCAAAGTAAGTAGTCCTTACTCACATGCATAAGTGAGGGTTAAAGGACTGCACAGTGTGGTTTTACGTTGGTCTATATAATCCATCAGGTCACGTGGATCTCTGTTTTGGGAAGATAACGTGCACTTGACGAATTTAAAATGCTGACAGTTGATAAATTCCCTTTTGTACTTTATTTTACTTGCATTGTACTTTCTGCTTGAGATGTCCTATGGAAGCTTTTGAAGTTGGTTGGGAGATAATTTTGCCATGATTGGTATCTGGGAGAAAGTCCAGTCTTTCAATTACTTGATACGTACCTGTAGAGCTTATTTTCAGAAATTATGGGATTTTGAGTAGATCTGAGTAACATGTCTTGAACAGCTACAGTGGTGAGTAACCATTTGTCTTCTTCCAGTGTTTAATCATATCTATTCAAATTAGGTGATTTCCAAGCTAAACCCAGGAGAGGGGCAGGGGGACTGGGGTCAAGGAGTGGCTGACTGTAGCACAGCAGGCCAGAGGGCTGCATCTCGTCTAGGTTGCTGTACAATTGCACAGTGATGTGTAGAAGTATGCACAGAGGACCACACAGCAGTATGACAGATCTCTTGGAGAGGCACATGTGCCAGGACAATGGATGAGGATGCCTGAGCTTGCACAGAGTGTGCCATCACTGGTGGTGGGGAGTCTTTCATGCGGTCATAACACGCCCATGTGCAGGATGTGATCCAGGAGGAGATGTGCTGTGACGACACCAGGAAGCCCTTCATGTGCTCAGTGATGGCCACAAAGACATGTATGGTCTTCCAGAAGGGCTTGGTCCCATCAATTTAGAAGGCAAATTCCCATCTCACACTGAGAGAGTGCAGCTGCAACTCCCACTGGGAGCTATGAGGTTTAGGATAGAACACAAACAGGAAGATGTCCTGACTAACGTGGAGCTTGCAGACCACTTTAGGCAGGAACGCTGGGTGAGGGCAAAGTTGGACTTTGTCCCGATGGAGTAGACCTTTGTGCTGAATAGGTCTAGATGCTTTGCATCTTTAGACATAGGCTCTGGAGCCTGCTAGGCTGGGTAGTCTCTTTCTCATTTATGGTGTCCACCACCAGGGAGCACGGAGGTGGGTGAGTGTACAAGTGCTCATAGGCCTTTACTGGCGTGAAGTACTCCATTCCACTCCATGAGCAGTCGCGGGGAGAGAGGCCAGTGTCTGCCAGACAGAAGAAGTAGCCTTCATTACAGTTTGGTTAAAGGGAAGAGGCACCCTGGATGGGCCTCCTGAGGTTGAGATGCTCAGGTAGGGTTAACAGGCTCGAAGATTAAGGCTAGGAATCTGTGTCAAAGCAACAAGTACTTGACTAAAATAATCAAACAGCCACCACGGGCAGAAAGGAAAAAAACTGAGGAGTGCCAGGTCAGCAGGGTCATATCTAGGCTTCACACAGGCACCATGATGGGGCTCCACAGCTTACCCAGCTGGCTAGTTGCTAAGGAAAACTTTCCGACAGCTGTTCCCACACGCTCACGTAACTCGAATAGACATGAACAAACACTTGAAGAAGAAACTGAGGTGCGGGGTCATTGGGACTCTTAGACAACGAGCCTGGTAATATTTTGTAGGCTTACACAATGTATCAAACTGAACTTTATGGGCTTGTCCTAATACTGACACTGAGATGTCATTGTTTGTAGATTATGATATCACATTAATGCTTTAATAAGTTCCCTGAGAAAGGTTGTATGAAGAAAATAAGCATTTTTTGTAGCTTATGCTTCTGTTGATTGAAATCACAGTAAATAAGTTCTACTATTTTAATTAAATTCTCTAGGCATCTATAACAGAAACTGAAGGAAAGTACTGGCTATGCTGTGAACCTCAGTTCGTCAGTTTCAAAATGTTTTAACAGAAAAATATGGAAGTCTTCTCATGGCTAAAATATTTCCTTTTTACTTAGTAAATACAGTGACTGCTTCATATTTCATACTAATAGAATTCAAACTCTGATCAAGCTGTAAGTTTAGAAAAATTATTTCTACATAATTTACCACTCTTAAGCTTTAGCTTCTTTTTTAGCATCTTACTAAAGCCACAAACAGCCCCATGTCCACATGCCTGCTGACAGCAATTCCAGGACCTAGAGCAGAACAGTCAATGACCCACTAGAAAGAATGGGTGCAGCACCCTGTACAGGTAGGTGCAGGGTCACTTCCGTCTAATCTCCTACTGTCTGTGTTTCTGAGAGTCATTTTCTCTCGCACACATTCACCAACCACACAGATCCTAACTTTCAGCTCTTCTTCAGGGGTATCCATCCAGCTGCTTTTCCCATCCACCTGGGATTGGTGCAAGCTGCAGAGCTACTTCAGAATTTGTTTCTCAGACCCCACTCACCCTTTCCCCATCATGTCACCACAGGGGGTTTCTTCCCCTCAGAGAGGATGAGGCACAATAATGAGCAGTTTCTGTAACTGTATGACTACCTGAAGGCCCTGTGCCTGAAACCTGCAGGGCAATGTCTCAGCACTGAAGAATTACTTCCCCCTCCCTGGCTCCCCAGGCCATGGCTAACCTGATGCCCTAGTAACCAGCTGAGATGTGTTTTATTATTTTTAAGATGTATTCTCTGACAAATGGTCAAAGAGGTAGGAATGTATTGGAAGGTACTTAAGCATACAGGTGCAATAGCTCAGGTCCCAGTGGGGAACCATTCCAGCTGTTATTTAAGCATTTGTGTTACAGTAGCACCTATGGGTCCCATCTGAAATCAGGGTCTTATTATGCTGGGAGCCGTATGCACACATGGAGACATTTCCCTGTGCTACAGAGAGAACAATCTAAACAGACAAGACAAACACAGGAAGGGCTGCTATCCCCATTTTACAGATAGGAAATTGAGGCCTAGAAAGATTTTTCCAAAGGTGGCATTTTGTCCTTCCCACCCCCAAACCAGCCAGAGAATTCCCCTGCCATGGGCACTGCATTGTGTCATCAAAGTCTGCCCTACACTGCCCCCACTGCACACGCCAGCTGTGGAAGGTGGGAAGTCTAGAGCAAAGAACTGAACGCAGAGCTTTTACTGCTGTACCCACAGGATCCTCTTTTCTCTTTGAGTAAATGTCTTCGCAGAAATCAGTATGTATTTCCAAGACCTAATAAATACACTGAAAGGCCAACACTCTACATTTATGGCATACAGTTCTGCACAAAAAGTTCATATTCATATGCAACAATCTGAAAAGGAGACTAAATTAAGGCTTGTTTGATAGTAGGCCCTTTATGCCTCAATTTAGGGAACCCGTAATATAAGGTTGCATAACACTTAGCACACTGAGTTCTATCTCTGTGCCACTGATTCATTGGGTCTCCTCAGGCAAGTCATTTAATCTTCCTGAGCCAAATTCAGTGTTACATTGTGTTCCAGCCCATTTGCCAGCTAGTACGTGAAAGAAAAATCCAACTACAGGTCTGGCTGAAACAAACAGGGAAACTAATATGTGGGAGAGGGAGAGTCCCAACATTAACCAGTGATCTAAATAATGGTTAAAGTTATCTTACTTGGGGGGCATTGTATTCTTAGTCATAGATTCCAAGGCCAGGTGGGACCATTCTCCCGCAAAATAATTTCCACTACAGATCTTTTAGCTCTTGATTTAAAAATGTTCAGTGGTGCAGCACCAGCAGGATCATTGTTAGTGACCATAAGTAAGTTCTCTGGGGAGACTCCATCACTGTTCCCTATACACAGTCCCAACAGCAACACCCACTCCCCAATTGTGAGTTCTCACCCCCAATCAGCCCCTCACCCCCAAACCATCTCCAAACACCAGCAATAATCTCCTAAGATCAGTCACGTGGCCTGAGAACAGCCACCAGCCCCACATCAAAACAGCCTCAAACACGCCCTACTTCCCAGCTCAGGACTGCCACTGAAACACTCTCCTTTGCCCCCCACCAGACCCTTCTTGACCTTCTCCTCCCTGGCTGCTGGATCCTGAGTCAGATCTTTGGTCTGCCACCCAGCAGTCCTGTGCCCAGCTTGGCTCCTTTCTCGCAGCCATCCCTGCCCACGCCTGCCCCCCATCCCTCCATTTTTTTCCCCTCCTAGCCCTGCACCTCCAGTCCAGTTTCTCCATCCCCCTTGTCCCTTGCTCCTTGCAGTCCAATGCCCAGGTCTACCCCCAGAACTTAACCCCCTGTTTCTCTCCCAGGCACTGGAAAGTGTGCCTAGGAGCTCTCCAGCCTACCAGGGCAATGTAAACGGGCCCAGGTATCCCAGTTACTGCTTCTGTGGTGGTGGCCAGGGAGCCCTGAGCCCTTTTAAATCATCTGGGCTCCTGGTCAATTGCCCCATCCTGTAAGCCCATCATCCAGCACACGAAACAGAAAAGTTAAAACAGTACAGCCTTCTGAAGATAGGAGTTCTAGTCTGATTCTTCTGCAGCTGCCTTATCCTATGTTGCTGGTACAAAATGGCCCTGCAGGTGGTGTTGCTAGCCATGGAAGGGTTGCCCATGTAGGGTAATCCTCTGGTGGCACATGTTAGCTTCTTCACCATTCTTTTATATGGCTCAGACTTTCCTGTATCCTGACAATTCCCTGCTGCCATGAATGGGAGTCATACGTTAAAGCAAACTTTAGGATGATTTAATGTATGCTAGCAGACAAGACCAGGAAAGGCACAGCCAGCACAGGAACAAAATGGTGCAAGTCTGAATTTGCAGCCTGACTTGCATTCTGTTCAACTCAGTCTCAGCTTTCTAGGAACCACTTTATTAATTAAAAGCAGCCATGTCTGGAAGAGGCCTGCTGTACAAACAATAGAAATAAGAACAAACAGGGGTTTTGACAGTATTTCCCATTTGGGAGTTGCTCTATGTGGGACCTCAAAATGGGAAAGCAAGTGAACCTCTGTTGTTTCACTCACCATTGAAATGACTAGCCCTTTTCTAAAACAGCTGCTTATGTAAGTACCACATTGGTACGTGGCTGAATTATTCTTTCTCAGATGACTTTTCTTTCATGTAAAAAATATTGAGCTAAACAGATATTTTGGTTGTCATTGGTTGTCAGCAGTTTACTAGAGGACGTGTGACTTGAGTAGGTGCTGACATCAAACAACACTGGAAGTAGAAAGTAGACCGGGGGAGACCAACCGTGGCTCTTGAGACACGTGCAGCTCTTTGAGCCATTAAATGCAACACCTCCTTGGAGCCGCGTACCAGGAGTACTGTCCACTGGTCTGCACATGGGCCCCAGTGCTTGGTGGGAGAAGTGTGTGGCAGCGATGGTGGTGGCAGAAGCTCCAGTGAGTTGCCAGCATCAAGTTAGAGCAGCTCTGGGGGAGGGAGTGGCATTCAGTTAGAGCAGCAGGGGTGGGCCAGGATGCCTGGCTCTGGGGAAGGGGGGAGCAGATTAGATTGTAGCAGGGAGCTGGGGGTTCCTGGTTCTGGAGGAGGGGATGGGATTGGGTTAGAATGGGGGCTGCGGGTGCCTGGCTCTGGGGAAGGGGAAGGCATTGAGACAAGTATTATGTATTTATTTCTCTCTCTGTCTGTCTATATGTAGATACTATATCTATAGATACATAAAAGTAAATATATAATTATGGCTCCTTGCTCACTGCTGGTCTACAACACTGAGAAAATTGACCCAGTCAGGATCAATCTTCCACAGTTCGATTTCACACACTGAATAGAGATGGGTGAAATTGAACTGTCCACGGTTGGCATTTGACCCCTGTACTCCTCAATGTCACGAGGAGTAAGGGAGGTCAATGGGAGAAACTCACCAGTTGGCCTCGTCCTGTGTGGACGGCCAGGTAAGTTGATTGCCAATAAGTCAATTCTAGTTTTGCAATTGCCATAGCTATAATTTATATCTGCAATCAACTTAACTCCCTAATGTAGATCAAGCCATAGACTGCACGTTAAAATTCTGATGCTTCAATCTCATGACAAGGATTTAATGAGAAGAGAAACTAGCACAAGGTGAATCCTTTTTTATGATACTAACTAATGAATACGATATGGCAAGTGTGATCCATTTGTGTTACAGCCTTTTTAAAAGAAATCTCATCATTATGCTCAGAAGTTTTTCTGGATATGTAAAACATTGTCAAAGAGAATGGTATTATAAAAATACCAATTCTTCATTGATGTTGTCAATAAGATCTGTAGCTGCCTTTATCTCAGCAAAGTGCCATTGCAAAGTGATCTTTAGGAATGGAAGTCAGAATGGAAAAAAGTTATGAAAAGGAATATTAACTGTAGTTTAAATAGGAAACTGGAAACATAAAGTCTGGGATTTGCAAAAGGTGCTACGGGAGTTGTGCCTCTCGGTTGCACTGAAAAATCAGTGAAATATGGGTGTTTTATTTGCTCAACTTCGTTAAACCCTTTCCTGAAGTGTTATACCATAGCTGGGAATTTTTTTGATTTATGTGTTGCCATTTGTATGTTTCTTTAACAAAGTCAACAGGATGCTAAAAGGCAACCTATACACTTACTCTTTTGGAAAGAGGGGGGGAAAAAGGCTTCAGTATGAATTTAAAATACCAACTGAATCTGCAGCTACATTTCTTTGGGGTGAAGATTGGGCTAATATAAAGCTTTAATACCTTAACTGTGCTGGTGCCAGCATGATGACCCAACAATTCATAGTCTGAGCATAAAGAACATAGTGGCCATGTCTACACTAGCCCCAAACTTCGAAATGGCCACGCAAATGGCCATTACGAAGTTTACTAATGAAGCGCTGAAATGCATATTCAGCGCTTCATTAGCATGCGGGCAGCCGCGGCACTTCGAAATTGACGCACCTCGCCACCGCACGGCTCGTCCCGACGGGGCTCCTTTTCAAAAGGACCCCGCCAACTTCGAAGTCCCCTTATTCCCATGAGCTGATGGGAATAAGGGGACTTCGAAGTAGGTGGGGTCCTTTCAAAAAGGAGCCCCGTCGGGATGAGCTGCGCAGCATTGAGCCATGTCAATTTCCAAGTGCCGCGGCCGCCCGCATGCTAACGAAGCGCTGAATATGCATTTCAGCGCTTCATTAGTAAACTTCGTAACGGCCATTTGCGTGGCTATTTCGAAGTTTGGGGCTAGTGTAGACGTAGCCAGTGTGGCACTCATTTAGCATACATTTATTTACATTCTGGCATGGGAGGGGATATACTGTAGCTGTCGGGGAAGACTAGAGACCACCAATGCCTATGTGGCGTATACTTCCAGATGTCAAGTATTCTGCACCTACTGCTCCTTTGGCTGGGGATTAGGTGATTCGTCTTGACAATGCATGTTTAGCATCTAGAAGACTTCCCATTGAAAAACATCCTAGAGGCTATGTCTACACTACAGCATAAATTTGAATCTAAGGCACTTTACCATTATTCCCAATTTAGGGGGTGCTACGGCTGATATTCTTACTCTGACAACCCACATGGGATTAACCAGAAGTTTGAACGTAAGCATTTGGATTAATGATAGTATGGAAACAGCTTCCATTTAAACCAGTTTTATTGGCCTCCAGAAAAGTTGCACGTGTCCCACAATGTCTCTCAGTTGTCCATTCTGGCTGATGGTATCTCCATTCCCTCCAGGTGCACAGGAACTAAGGTAACAGGAATCCCATGAATTTGAATGATATCAGGAATGAAAATTAATTTTCTTTCTCACCAGTGTGGCTAGCACACCTCATCCATCCCTCGTATCCAGCCATCATGAGTACTCAGGGTTCTTCCCTGGATGTGAATTCTCAGGATCACAAAAGAGCTTGAGCATGGACTCACAACATGATCCTGGATGTCATTTCTGTATGGGAAGAAAAATCAGTAATGAATGGACTGCATGTCTGCAAGCAAAATGCCACCATTTACAAGACGATTTTAGATGGTGCGATTGCTAAAGGGTACAGATGGGGCACGGAGCAATGCCGGGTGAAAGTAAAGGCGTTCCGGCAGAGCTACCATAAAGTCAGAGAAGCCAATGGGGCATCAGGGACATCTCTCAAGATATGTCTTTGGTGTCCAGGAATGATGCTGAGGGGGAGATCTTCTGGTGAGTATTTTTCGTAATGCTACAAGCTGTTTGAGGTTGGGGTACACATTTACTTTTGTGGAGAGCTCTTTTTTTACACGGCCACAAGCGTATTATTGATCAGGCGTGCACAGTGACTCAATGCCCACATTTTTAGGAGAGCTTGTTCATGTTTCTGGGGATGGAGTGCTTATCTTCCATGGAGATCTCCATAAAGGTCTCAGCCAAGTACTCTTATTTTTTGCATGAGGTTTTTGGGGAGGCCTGGCTTATTGCTGTTTTCACAGTCATACACCAGGCACCCAGTAAGTTATCTGGCATCATGGTACCACATTTTATTTTGGCAAATTTTCCAGCCTTGTGCTGCCACAGTATGAGCGTATTTTCTTTTTCAGTCTCATTTATTCTTAGGAGGATAATGTCTTTTTTTTTTTTTTTTGCTACCTATAAGACGCATGGGAATTTTGATTTTGATTAGTGTTTTGTGCTGTTCCCTTGACTTTTCAATTTGTGAGGATCACCTCACTGCACCTACTGGCAGGTTCTCCATGTCCCCCCCACACACTGTTGGCAGGCTCTCCTGGTCTTCTCCCCTCCCACCAGGCTGCTGGCTTTTCCCCTGTACAGGACTGATGGGGAGCCAGCCCCTGAGAAACTTCATTTTCCATGGATGACCACTCCCCAGCTCACCATGTGGTCAGTGGGATTGAACCCCCTTACCCTCCTCCATGTGGTTCCCAGGCTGTCCAGACCCTGCTCCCGGAGACCAACATGTACAACACAGGCTTTCCCAGCTTTAAATGGCTTTTCCCCTGCACAGGATTGATGCAGACCCAGCCGCCAAGAAAAAAAAATTGGGTTCTTTTCATTTTCCAGAGACGCCCCACCATGCAGCTGATGGGATCAGACTCCCCACCATAAACACACAAAACCATACCATGTCCACTGTGAAACTGTCTGAATAAATAGCTTCTGCTCTTAAGATTGCTTCAGTGTTATCCTTAAAAAGCCAAACGTGGCCTTGGAAATCAAAAGCGTGATTCTAAAACAGAGAGCCATTCATTCTATGGGTAATTGATCTGTGTATATTTCAAATATGTATCTACATTTTAACTTTCACTGTACTCCACAGGGAGCTTATGAAGAGAAGAATGGGTTGCTATGATGAGGAGGAAGAAAAGATCCAATCAGGACCTCATCTTGCAACAACTATAAAAAGCAGAAAGGTAGTGAGCTAGAGCCGCTGACAACCAAAGGAAGACACAGCAGTGGCACCAAAGCATGCTGCAGTTAAGGAGCAAGGACATGCAAGACCTCCTGACAACTGTCAGGGAGCAAACAGAGATCCTTCATTCCTTGCTGGAGCTGCAGAGGGACATCCACCAACACAGGACTAATATTGCAGACTCAGACTCAGCTCCGTGTTTCCGCCCTCCCATCAATATACCTCCCCCCCCACCCCCCGTTGAGGTCCTTGAACGCCGGTGGAAGGGAGAGAAGATGAGAACAGTGTCATGCTCCACCCATGACCTCTCCCCAGTGCAAGAGACTCACAAACTTGATACCTTTTGCTTTTCCCTTTCTTTTCCTAAATACCCCTTCCCCCACATAAATAAAAAGAAACTTTAAAAAAAAAAGCCAGTCTCGTTGATTGGGTCACAAGTTGTGTGGTGCGCTTGGAGGTGCTTCCAGAAAGGTTAATCAGAAATAATTGTGTGGTGTGTAGGGAGCAGATTCATTGTGTGAATATGGGCAGCACGTTCATGTGGCTGTGTGCTCATTCATAAATCTGTTTTTCAAAGCCACCCTGATTGTCATTGCCTCTGCATGTGCATTCACAAATGGCCTTGTGTCTGGTTGTGCATACACTCTGCTCATGACATCTGCCTCAGCAACCCAAGCTAGCATTATATTTTCCGCCTTCATTCGCAAATGTTATGCAGAATACAACAGGCTGCAAGCACGGGGGGGATGTTGATTTGGGAAAGGTTCGAATGGGTCAAAAGGCAATGGAACCTGGCATTCAAAGGGCCAAAGGCACATTCCACCACCATTCTGCACATGCTCCATCTACAGTTGAAGCATTCTTGGCTGCTGTCCAGGTTGCCACTGTATGGCTTCGTGAGCCAAGGGAGCAGAGGATAAGCAGGGTCACCCAGTATGAAAACGGGCATCTCCACATCGCTTATCTTGATTTTCTGGTTGGGGAAGAAAGTCCTACCCTGGAGCTTTCTGTGCACACTGAAATTTCTGAAGATTTGCACATTGTGAACCTTTCGCGACCTTTGTGACCTACCACAGCCTGCCACACCATTGAACAGTACTCCTTAAAATTTATGTACTCAGAGGCCAGGTGGTTCAGGGCCAGGATGCGGATAAGAGTCCCATCTATTGCCCCATCACATTTATGAAACCCCAGGGCAGCAAAACTGTCCACTGTGTGCTTCATGGTCTACTTCATCCGGCGGTCACAGAATGCCTTGGCTACCTGCATCACCATGCCCTCCACAGTGAATCTACCTACCCTAAATTGATTTCCCACTGACTGGTAGCTGTCAGTCATTGCAAACTTCCAAAGAGAAATTGCTACTCCCTTGTGAACTATTAAAGCAGGTCTCACTTTTGTACCAGTGTGCTTCAGGGCAGGGACCGCCAGCAAGTCACAAAGTTCCATGAAAGTGGCCTTGCTCATGTATAAGTTCTACAGCCACTGCTGGTTGTCCTATAGTTATAAAACAATGTGGTCGCATCGGTGTGTGCTCATTTCATGTCTCCAGAAATGATGCTCCACTGTAAGCAATACAGCCAGCAACTCTGCATTCCTGTTTTCCAATTCCTCCATACCATCATTCGATACATCTGCATCTGTCATATCATCCCACCCTCTTCCAGGAATAAAATGCTGCATGACAGACCAGGTACTGGACATTATGCACTGTACAATGGCTATGAACTGCTATGTATCCATGATGGCACTTTTCAGCAATGTGCCCAAAAATAGCACAAAATTCCTTTGACTGGCCCTTTATTTTCTAGTGGCCAGGGTGGTGGGTGCATTACACTCTGGCTGCAGTGTCCAAAACACTGTCTGTTCACTTGTGGCTTGGGTGGCAGGGAATGGCATGGCTCAGGGGTTGGGCGGCAGAGCGTGGCTTGGGGCTCAGGCAGCAGAGCACAACGTGGCTCGGGGGGGTCAGGTGGCTTGGGGTTGGATGGTTTGGGTCAGCGCGACTCCAGGAGCAGCTCCAGTGAGTCACTGGGAATTTTCATGGGGGACACGGGGTAAGGTGCCTGGCTAGGGAGTGGCTGGAGTGAGGGCAGCACCCGGCTGAGGGGGAGTGCTTGTGCTGATCTGTTCAACTTCTTTGGAGCATCACTGCACTATGGGGGGGGTGATGACGTCGGACACACACACGCATTCTCGCACCAGACCATATGGCTGACCAGCACGTGCTGGTGACCTCTTCCATGCACAGGATATAGTAGGAGAGGCCAAGGGTTTTTTTCGGCACTGGCAGCAGTTGCCACACCATTGCACCATGTGGCCACTAGGCTGTGGGGGTCATGCCTGTATGAGAGGATGAGAAACATCTCTTCTGCAGTTCACATTTGTACCAGGGCAGCCCCACTCCTCCCCACCCCCACAGGCACCGTGCAGTTAGGGCGTATCCACTGCCCAGCCACATCATGCGGCTAGCCACCTACCAACCCAATTAAAAACACCTGCCTGCAGTGCAGTGCAGACTGTGCTGCCAGACAGCCACACGTCATGGCTTGTGCACTGTGAAAGTGGCTACCACAAGCTGTAATCCATTCCTGTAATATTTTCACCCAGGCTGGGTAACAGTTGAGATCCCAGGGCAGTATGACCATCCCCTGCCTGGCACGCCAGTTGGCTTATCACATAAGTCATACCATTCTGCCCAGGAACAGATGGCTTCAAGGGGCGGGGTGGGGCGGAAGTGGCTGAGGGGCCAGTTGAGATGGCACGGCCATCTGGGTGACTTCAGGGCACAGAGTCATTCTGGCATGTGGGTATGACAGTCCCCTGGTCTGGTGCACTAGGTGGCTGATCAGGCAAAAGTCATACCTAAAGGTGTTCTTTGTAGAGGGGAAAAGCAGCCAAGTAGCTAATTTACATGGTTCAGTCACCTTCTGAAACCAGCCTATTTGGCTTTCCTTCACCTGGATTCCCTATTTTTCCTTCTTTTCTTCTGAAAAAATGGCTGTTTGCTTTCCACAGGAGGGGAGGGAGGGCAATGCAGTGTGGGAAGATGACATCACATACCCACAACCACTTGCGGGTCATTTTTTTCCCATACTGTACCAGTGAAAAAACCCAAAATGCTACATGGCTGAGGGAACTGTGGGATAGGTTCCCACAACGCACCGTGGCCAAAGTTAATCTTTGGTGATTTAGTATGGCAACACTAACTCGAATTTGTGGGGATGTGAGGATACCCAAATTCAAATTTATAAAACCCAGTGTTACAAATTTGAATTTCATAAATTCGAATTTATCTCATAGCGTAGATGTAGTCTTAGTCTCTGGGATGGAAGGGACCATACTTAAAATTAGCAGAGGAACCAGGAGTGAAAGTAACTTAAAATTTCTTGTAGGTTTAGTGCTATTGCAACCTGGGTCCCTGGTAGCTCTTTAAATAGCTCCCTGCTGGTTTTTGCTGCAGCTCAGCCCATTCCTGCTGGAGCTGCACACCAGGGTGGCCCTGCTTACTTTAATTTGCTAGAAGAACACCTGCAATAGCACTAGACTAAGAGGTCATACTTTTGTGAAAATAGGATTAAAATAAAAATATAAATTTTAGTATTTTAATAGTTATTTTGCTGTAAAAACAAGCATGTACTTATGGTACTGTACCATACATGTAAAAGGCTGCCACATTTGAATGCAAGGCTCAACTCCCTTCTTTACTTCACAACTCATCCGGAACATAAGACAGAATTACTTTATTCAAAGCTCCATTCAACCTACATTTCTTTTATATTGGCCTTGACAAGTAAATATTTGAAAGCTGCTCTAAAATCCAGCATTACTTAAAAATGCATTTTGCTTGTGTTAACATGATTTGCCAGGGCTTAGAGATTTAATGAGACGTCATATATTTGGGAGTGACATAATGATGGATAGCTTTTCATTTTCTATTGTCATTTTAAGTGGGAGAAAACACAGTCAGCTTGCTGCTGCTAGCATAAGCAGCCCTTCTGTGGCTTTAGCTATCACACGGTTAGGTTCCTGCCAAAATGACTTATTTGAAAACTAGATAGGAATATTGATATTGTTTTATAAATACTTGTCTAATTCCCTGGAAGAGTCCACTGCTAACTCCCACACTTGACCACATCATGGGAGAAATAAATAATGTCCCAAACTGGGTCTGATGGGGTTGTGATCTCTTAACAGGTTTCTCATTAGAGTGCCATACTCTGAACAAAATTGCTCTCAACTTGGGCTTTCAAGGAAAAGGAACTTTATTTGTTCTTGTTGGAGGATGGCTGTTACTTTTTAAAAAAAAAAAACTATTAAGGTGGAAAGCCTCAGCGGAATGCCTAATAATAATAGTAATAATAATAATATTAATATTAATAACTCCATGTATGTAAGTATGTGTTTAAAATATAACCAGATAGTTCTGGGTAGATGTACAAAATCTAAGGAAAAAAAATTCTAAAATTTTTTTCTGGACTAATGCCCATATCTAAGGGTCTGTCTATATGATATAATCTTTTGACAAAAGTCAATTTTTGCTGACATAGTAAAGCCCCCTCGTCGAGAGGCACAGGGCTTATGTTGATGTCGTGAGGGCAATGCAGTGTCTGTGTAGATCTTGCATTTTTTACATCAGCTATCGACTGCTATTCTTCTCAATTTCATGGTTCCAGTGGATCCTGCCCAGGGCTTCTGCCAAGTCTCCATTCTGTGCTGGGTTGCCACCCATTATGCTGGCTTGGGCTGATGCCGATGCTTCCCCACAGAGACCTCTGTCCCCTGAAATACTGTCTCCCTGCTGCCCACTAGGAGTATAGCAGCTAACTAGATTCCAGGTGTGGATTTTCCCACCAGAGGTGAAAATCCCCAGGCAGGTTCCATACACTCACCTTCCTGCTGCCAGCTAGGAGAAGCCACAGAGGCAGGGGAGGAGGCAAAGGTAGTGACAGCTGGGCTCTCACTGGGGAACTGCAAGGAGTTGGGAGCCTGGCTCTGAGACCCACATACTGACCCTCTTCAGTTGATGGATGCGCTCCTGGGGAGCGCACACACCACTGACAGAAGGTGGCTGATGGGGACATCAGCCACCACAACCCATAATGCAGTGGCTGTAGGTCAGTGTATCTGTGTATGGTAAATATAACCTAAAAGTGTTCCTACATTCCTGCAAACCCCTACTCCAGGAATTGGCTAGCTACAGCAAAGTTTTTTAGTCTATCATAAAAAGTCAATGGATTTGGAGTCTGGTAGGCCAAACAGAAATGCAAGCTCCAGAAATGAATGAGAATGCTTTAAACTTGGTGAGATGTGGTCACACTACAGAAATAGGTCAGTGGAAGGCAGCTTATATTGACCTAATTATGTCAGTGCACACACCACAGCCTTGCTCCCACTCGCGTAAGTGCTCTTCTGCACTGACATGATAATTTCATGTCCCTGAGAGGCATAGAGCTTTTACTGGTGTAAGAACTGGGTCTGTCCCACAAAAGTGTATCACCTAATAAGTTAATTTGTTCGTCTTTAAAGTGCTACATGACTGCTGGTTTGTTTTGGTCTATTAAGAAGATGCAGGGTCTGTGCAGACACTGAAAGTTTCTTACATCGGCTGTGGCCTGTCATCCATGTCAGTCTCATGGCTCCAGACAGAGGCTGGCTGCCCCAGATGGGCTGCTGCCTGGGCGCTCTGCTCCCAACTGGGCTTTCTGCTCTCTGCTCCAAGCCTGTACCTCTACTCCCTCATGCGCCACACGGGGCTGTGGCCCTCCTGCCAAGTTCCCCAGTCCAATTACACTAGGGCTCCTGCTGCCCACTGAGAGCCCAGCTGCACTGAATTTCCTCACTGGACTCGTGGGAGGCTGCCTAGTTGCTGGTGAGAAGTCAGGAGCTTGGCCCCCCATGGCCACACTTAAGCTAGTGGAGGTGCTCCGTGGGGAGACCTGCACCATCAACAGAAGGAGGGCAGTCTGCACATGAGCTGTGAGGTGTCATAAGATGTCTGAAGTTTGTAATGTAGACATGCCCTGCCTTTAGCACTGGATCTTTCGTTCACTTCCCTGGCATTTCCCAGTTACAGGGTCTCTGTTAGCCCTACATGGAATGTGGCTCTTAGTTCAGGTGATCTAGCCCCCCAGGATCTGTGCTGATCCCACAGACACACCTCAGTTGCAGGGCATGCCCTTCTCCAGTGGTCCACCCTTTGGATATTCTTGTTTACACTTTGCTTAATTGGGGATATGTTATAGTGAAATCAAACAGACAGGATGTGCAAAGCGTTCCAAAACCAGACAGTCTCTTATTTGGCTAGTGCAAGAAACACAGATCTGGAAAAAACACAATAGAAACACAGATGCGTTTTCCTACTTCAGATTCCTCACCATTCTGAAGAGTTCTTTGGGTGTAGATCAGAGTCCTTTAGGGGTCCAGAATCCCCTTCCCTTTCCTGCCTCTGTGTCATAGGCTCTGTCTAACCCATACAGGCAATGCCCATTTGGCTCTCTTACTAAAGCTTCCTTTTTAAAATGTCCAGTGAGAGCCCCTCTGTCTATAACATCCAGTCCCTGTGGGCACATGACAAAGTGGGTCAGCTTAATTGAGTTACCCAGTTCTCCCTCCTGGTGATTCTTTGCTTAGCCACCATCCATCCTTGAATTCAAACTTGAAAAACTGTTTTTCCTGATATGGTGACCAACTCTTTGTTCAAGGGGACTTCCATTTGAAAGGATGAGCCTTAAAGTTCAACAACTGCCCTTTGTTAAGCGTGCACAGAATTTCTCTTGCCACCACCTTTTGGGTTTTAATTCATTATGGAGGCAAAAGATTGCAGAAAAGGCAAACAAGCCCCCCCCCAGGAAATGAAATTTACAGTCTGAAATACACACATGGAGAATCCCCTGTATCCAACAGAACTCATAAACTGTGCATATATTCCCCATGCTAAGAAATAGTGAGAAAAGAGAGAATAAGAAGCCAATAAAGATAGGAGAACCTCTCATGAAGTCATAAAGCCATGAAATCTTGCAGTTTTGAGCAAGTGAAAGACATGAAAATGATCACCAGTGTTTAAGGCAGTAGATAGGTAATGAGGGGTCAGAAGAGATAATTAGTCCTTAGGCCTGGTCTACACTAGACCTTACAGTCAACTGTAGACCCCCAGAGAGATTGATTACATGTGTCTTTACCAGATGTGCCAAGTCAATCTCCCATTAAGTGTAGACATAACCTTAGTTTGAGCTAGGAAAGGATCATCTGTATCCATGTGTGTCATGGTGGTTTTTCATGGTGTAGGCAGAGACCCGATAGGTGGGGGATGAAGAAGCTGGAGGAAAAGTAGCCTAGCATTCAGCTTTTTACTAGTATTACTATATCCCAGTGCATCTTAGCACTGCTCACAGTAGTAATCACTAAGTGTTTTCAGGATTGGGTTTAAGAGTTTAACCACCTACCAAAACCATATTTGAAAGAAAATATTTTTTAAACATTAGAAATTATCTTGTAGCCTTTTGAATCCCTGCACAATTGAGCTACGCTCTCTGAATCCAACTTTTTTTTTTAAACCAGGCTGTGCAGATGGCATTTTGCCATTTGGTTGTTAATGATTCTTTCATGTTTAATAAAGCTTAGATTTTATTTTTACTTTTCTTTGTAAATAGATATGGTGGTTTAGAATACCTTTTATATGATGATGAAGTTCTTCTTGAAGTAGAAGGGTTATTTTTAGCATCCAAGAAGGGTGTCTGTTTTCTGTTTTAGCTGACTGTTCCAGCAGGATCGTTAGTAACAGTATCATTTTACTTTTTGAGCTCCTATTTAAGTGCAATCATTAATACTGGTATTAATTTGTGAAAGGGATGTGATCCTTTTATTTCTCAGTCAAGGGTTATTTTTCCCCCAACCAAGAATCTGGTTAAATTCCAGCTAAAGGTGTATTACGCTAGAGACTCAGTTTCACCCTAGGCTTAAAGAGCTGGCAATAGACTTAAGGTTAAAGTTGCATTACATAATTTAAATAGTCCTTTGCCTGAAAAGTAAATGTGCAGCTTTTGGATAAAACATGAGGAAAGATTGGGTAGCTGGAAGAACAGCTGAAGTATAAAGAGTAGAGACTTCTAATATTTGATCTGCTTAGTTAGGATTCATGTAAGCATGTCTCCCCAAATGTGTCAAAAATCTAGGGCTGTATTCTCCCTGTAGTAGGAGAGACAAGTACAGGAATCAGAAACTGTATTATGTATTTGTAGTGGATACTTAGCTATAGCAATGCATACAATCTGACTAAACATAATCTCTGGGCCAGTATCTTTTGGTTTTGATTTTTTTATAGGTAAACAACTTTCAAGGAGAAAGCTGTTCGTTTTTCTATAAGTCCAAATGGCAGTGATGGAGACTCTCATAATTTATAGCAAAGAAAAGAGAGAGTTTGCAACAGAATCTTTGTTTGCTGTTTAACAGCAGAATATTTTAAGGCATCTGACCTTGTAAACATTGTGTAATATGAAGATAAATCCAGGCGGAACTTGAACATTTTGATCAACTTAGCTTACCAGGAAAATAAGGCTCTAAAGAAAATAATAAGGGGCCTAACACTGATGACTGAGGCAATTGAGGAGCGCTTGTTACCAAACACCTGAAGTTCGAACAGGTAACAAAGCTGAGAGGAGTGAGGGCCCAAGAGCCATCAGGGAGGAGTCAGAGTTTGAATTAGAGCGGTTGGAGCTACAGTGTACCCAGCTCTTCCTTATCATATACACAGCCTGTACCCTGTACTGAAGCTTAGCTACTTGCTAACAAACCTGTAGGGAAAAAGGTTTCCCATATCTGTGCTCTTCCAGAACTGAATAATTTGTAAACCACAAAGGCGCAACTGTCCAAGGTAGTGCAGTTAAGATAACAAGGAAGTCGACTTGTATCAGCATGTTGCTGTGAGTTGCTTGCGTCTTTCTCTGTGCACGGTTCTTCGCCTCTCTGACTTGGTCTGGACCATTCCAACACATTTTATGTTTGTCCTTTATTTGTTCTAAACCTTGTATCCTTGTTGTTTGGGCCTCTTTTATTTGAGCTTCTTTCATCACTAGGGTTGTGTCTACACTAGCACCTCCCTTTAGAAAGGGGGACGCGAATGAGGCACTTTGGGATATGCTGCTGAAGCATCACAATGACTCTACAGTGCCTCATTAGCAAAATGGCAGCCGCGGCGCTTCGAAAGTCTACATGGGGTCCTTTTCGAAAGGACCCCGCACACTTTGAAATCCCCTTATTCCTATAATCAAATAGCAGCCAAATGCTTGTCCCTAACCCACCCGCTGTCCACGAGGTTCTTGAATCAGTACGAGCTTTCTGCTGTGGGCAGGATGACAGCCCCGAGCCTTGCAGGACCCATCTGGCTTGTGGCGGGGAAGAAGTGCAACTGCTGCACCCCCTCTGCCCTGCTGGGAGAGCGCAGCACTGAAAAGTGGTCGTGAGAGCGTTTCCCTGCTACTCTCATTGGCCCATTGTACCTGGGAGCTGTGGGGAGCATGGAACCAGGTAGGTGCCTCTGCCCCATGGCCAGCCTTTGTACCCCTCCTCCTCACACACCCCTCCCACCCCTCTCTGCCACCACTTGTCTGCTCCTGCACCCTTCCTCCTGGCTGGACGCTCTTCACCCTCCCTTGCTC
Source organism: Carettochelys insculpta (assembly GCF_033958435.1). Lineage (NCBI taxonomy): Eukaryota > Metazoa > Chordata > Testudines > Carettochelyidae > Carettochelys > Carettochelys insculpta. The sequence continues at coordinate 29,949,922 of NC_134144.1, forward strand.
CTGTTCTCTCCCCTCAGCCAGATATCCCACCTTCCCTGCCTTCCACATTCAGTCCTCTCCTGCACCCACCCACCCTCCTGGCCAGACATCCCACCCCCAGCTCAGTCCTTCACCCTCCCGTCCTTTCAGACACCCCACCCTCAGCCTGCTCCAGCACCCTACCTCCCATCCAGACCCCCATCGTCACCCCCATGTCTATCCTACTTCCTGATCGTCCCCTCCTACACACTGAGCCCCTCATTTTTGGTTTCACCCCAGAGCCTGGGCAGTCTCAAAATCTGCTAATCCTGGGATCCCAAAAGAGTTCCTCTGGCATTTGGGAAATCCTGAAATATTGGTCTTGCCTGCCTCCTCTGCCCATCTCCCATCCTGAGAGGCTGGAGTACCAAGGGAGTGAGGTATCTCGGTTGCAGGCCACATCAGTGAGGGTGGCGGGGGGTTGCCCCTCATTAGTGTGGCCACTGATTGATTTTTCTGCAGATCAGTGGCCCCTAACCCAAAAACAGGATCTCCACCCTTGTCATAAATAGACAATTTGAAATATTTTGCTTTGGACATATATTTGTATTTGACTTTATTTGAAACAAAGTTGGGTAAACTAACATGATAAAGTTAAATGGATTAATCAGTTTAATTAGTTTCATTTTGATATTTCCTTTCTTACTGGTTATATGTGCCCCCTTATAACTAGTAGCCTAAGATGAGTAATTTAGTACTTAGGATATTTAGAGATGAGCAGTAGTATTTTGTCATTGTGGGTGGTTGGCTTTGAGAACCACTGAAGGGTGATGTGGAGGATGCACTGAATCTGTGCAGCATTCCCCTCTCTTTACAAAGTTGACTGACTCTTCTGTGGATTATCTTCTGGGGAGAACGAATAGGCTGCAAATCTCCAAAGAGGCTTTCCTTGGTTGGATAGCTCTAGAATAGGACCAATTTAGAGGAATGGTGATTGAATAATAAAGGTATTTAGTGTGGACTGCCACCTCCTTTGGAATAGGATCTTTGTTCTTTTGGTCATGTTACTCTTGGTTTTTTTCTCTTCCCTATCTTGATTTTGCTGCTACATCTGTAGTGTGCATCTTATCCCTTATGTCTCCACAGCAGAAGTATTGGTGTATGTTTCTGAAATGCTGTACTTTGAATCAAGATAAGATGCAGTTCTCCACTGCCTCTCTAGGAAGTGAGCCCTCTCCCACCTACTCTTTTAAAGGGAAAGAAAACAGAGAAATGAGGAAAGACTTGTTCATAATAACAGTGTTTTTCTAGAATGTTGTTTCTTCTCAGAAGTACTTCTGTATGGAACAGCAAATGTGTGAAACCGTAGGTATTGTGTGTTCTGAAAAGAAAATGTAGGTAAATAATGTTCTCAAGCTATGGTGATGGAAGACTTCAGACGTGAGAAGCAGACTGTGGAAAGGTCAGAACCAGACACAGATTGCTGTTTAGTATTCTGAGTGTTCTGTTTGATATTATTTAACTTCTGCATGTTTACCATATCATCAGTTCAAACACTTTGCATCATTCAGTTAAAAAATGCAAACTAAGTAAAGCAGACCAAAGAAATCTCTTTTTTCCAGCCATTGATTTATTGGGGCCACTTGGCCATACTAAAAAGATAAGTGTTGGAAGTTTGCTTCAGGGCTGTCGCTTGAAATAACAAAGGATCAAAGACTTCATTAGGCTTACATCAAGAAGATCGGTTCCATTGAACCAACACATTACACAGGAGCAGGTACTGCATCATTATGAAGACACCTGAGTGAATCCATAAGTATTAATTCTGACAGCCTTTTATTGCTGGTCTTTATCCTGCACCTGGTGTGCTGATCTCATCATTAGCATTTCATTACCCAAGAGAATGTCAGGATGCACCAAGACCATTCAACAGTACAGGTGTATTCTTCAGAGATGTTCCCAAATCAGCCTGCAGTAGTGTAGATGCATGGAAATGCTGTAATAATCACAGGAACAGCAGGTATGTTCTTTCTGAGTGTACATCCAGTGAATGCGTTCTGATGAATGTGTTCTGATGTACATCCAATTAATGTGTTCTTCACTGTGTAGTGGGTGCATCCTATCGAGATGTACCATGTAACACGGTGTCTTTATTCCGGGACGTGGAAGGCCTGTGGCTAAACCAGCCCAGATTACAGGAGCAGCCCCACCTAAGGGTACATCAACACTAGGAAATTTGCATCCTTTTCCATATGCATGTAGGTGCCATTTCAAGGCTTGCATGGAAACTGTCCAGCTTCAAACTTTCGTGACAACTATTGCGAGCACCTCTGTTGGCCAGGGATCAGGAATTTAGATAGGATTATTGGTGAGCTGTTATCCAAAACAATCTGACCTAAGAATCTCTAGGTTCACTCTCCACCCCATACCACAGCTATGAGGAGCTATAAAAGCGCTTATCTAGAGGTAGGTTGTAGGACTTACAGCAATTGCATGAGCACTACAAATGAATTAATAGCCATGCAGGATTTATTGCACTAAATAAGGGGGTTTATAATTAACTATCCAAGGTGGCAATTTATACAGATTAGTGCAGATTAATTCACCTTGATCAATTATATAAAAGCAGTATACAACTACAAATATACCTAGAATAACACCATACTTATGTTCATGCTCCCTCCTGATGGACTAGAGGAGTTGAAGGACCAGCCTCACTCCGTTGGTGGTGAGATAGTGTTATAGCACAGGAAACTTTAAAGATTTAAAGAGACTGGTACGAGCAGAAAGAAGAAAAAAACTTAGAAATCTTAGAAGAGCAGAACAGAACAGACCAGCAGTAGCAGACAGTTGGCCATGGGGTGTTGAAGGTCTCCTTACATCACTTCAGTCCAACTTTTCAAAGCCAAAACTAGATTTCTACACCCTAAGATTTTGAGGCCATGCACACCAGCTTGGGGAATGGAAATAACACCCCCCGCCCGACTTTGAGCATGCGTAAGATATCACATTGCAGTATCATTAACAAAGTACCAATACTGTGAATATTACTTGTACTGAAATTGTACTGAAGGCTTGATCTTCTACAAAGGAACCTAGGAAAATACAACCAAGATGGAGCTACTATAAGATGGGTCCATAACTGGTTGGAAAACTGTTCCTGAAGAGTAGAGAGCAGTGGTTCATAGTCAAACTAGGAGGGCATATCAAGTGGGGTCGTGCAGGCCTCAGTTCTGGATTCGGTGCTGTACACCATCTTCATCAATAATTTAAATAATGCCACAATGGTACACTTACAAAGGCTGTGCTGCTTCTTTGGGAAGTTGCATGGTAATGAGCTGTCCGGAAAATGCTAATGAAGCATGAATATGAATTTTCTATACCTCATTAGCATCTTCCAGACGGTTTCCAGACTCACAGATAGAAAGGTGATATGAAGATGTCCTGCTCGTTATCGAGTAACTGCCAAGAGAAGAGAGACTATCCTCCCAAGTACTTACCATCCCTTCCAAGTTGGTATCATCCAAACACTTTGGCTATATCTATATGTGCCACTTCTTCTGGAACTGGCATGTACAGAGCCATCCAGGAGATGCTTAATGAGGTGCAGGTGTAAATTTCCTGTGCCTCATTAGCATATGGTGCATGACTTGGAGTCCAGAAAGTGCTCTTCTGGACTCCAAAATACACATGCGAACGCGTGGCCTGTGGGGATCTTCTGGATAGAAACCCTCCTTCCAGAAGCCCCCACTTCTTCAAAATTTTGGAGGGTTTCTTTCCAGAGGAAAGCAATAAAAATTAGAAAAGCCTAGAAAACATGACCAATGAGGGAAGACTGAAAGAAATGAGTTTGCATCGTATAGAGAAAAGAAGAGTAGGGGCGGGGGGACGTAATTTTAGAGTATAGAAAAGGTTGTTATAAGAAGGAGGGAGAAAATTTATTCTCCTTAACCTGTGATGATAGGATTAGAAACAATTATCTTAAATTGCACCAAAGGTGTGCAACATTATCGTATTAAAATGTTAGACATCTGATTCAAATGTGGCACATGGCCAGATAGGGCTAACAGCTCATAGGCTGAATGACCCAGGGCGGACCTCTGAAAACTTGTTCTGAAGATATGTAAATATGGTTGGGCTATTACGTTAAACTTTAAAATACAAACCTGCACGGTTTGAGCATTAGAATAGTTAGGTGTCTGCTCAGGTCTTTTGATGTAAACAAACAATTCCTGTCTATTACTCTAGCCTTTATTCAAGATCAATAGGGAATATTTACATTTGTGATAAAACTTGATTGAAGTAGTAGTATTGTCTATATGTCTCCTCAAAGGATGTGGTAATTTTCTATGAACTATTTAATGGATAAATTACCCTATGCAATTTGCCATGATTTTGTGGAGAAAGCATGTTGTCCTCTCAGGCTAAGAGGCTGTTGGAAATCAAGTATTAAGGCCATTTGGATATAATCATTTTTCATCTCAAACCTGCTTGGATGCTCATAGGGAAAATTGGAAACAATAAAGGATGAGATCCCAGGATACCCTACTGGCAGTATAAAGAACATTGACTTAGATCTTTCAGCATCAGTCCAGATTTATCTGGAACTATAAACTCAACACCTCTATGAATCTGACCACAACTTTACTCATGTCTTTATATATTTGATTCTTATAACCAATTTCAACTTTCTTTCAATAAACCTTTAGGCTATGTCTAGATTACAGCAATTTGTTGACAGAAGCTTTTTTCGGAAGATATCTTCTGACAAAACTTCTATTGACAGATCACAGCCAGACTGCCAAGCACATTGTGAGAGCGGACAGACTGCTTGCCCATTCTATCGGCAAAATGACAAACTGGAAGCACAGCGGACAGGGCTTCCCAGTTTCCCAATAGCCCTGTCTGTTGCCAGAGGGCCTACGAGACCATCCAGACTGGCTTTCTGTCAACAGAGGCATTGTACCTTGTGGGGAATAAGGTATGTCTGTTGACAAAAGTGCTGCATTCTGTCAATTGACTGTCAACAGAATGCCTTGGAATCTGGATGCTCCCCAGGTTTCGTCGACAAAACCTCTAGTGCAGACATAGCCTTAGATTTTAGATACTAAAGCATTTGCAACAGCATGATTTTTGGGTAAGATCTGATCATCTTTATGTTATCAGACTAGAATGCCTCAAACTGCTCTTAAGATGTCTTATTAGTCAGTGCGGTGAGACAAGTTATTTTTGTGATTGCTTTGGTACATCTTCTGGGTAATCACCACCAGCATTTTTGGCAAATATTAGCCCTGTTTCTCAGCAGTGTGACCTGAATTTGGCATTCTCAGTTAAGATCCACCAAGGTATGGTTACAGGGCAATTTATATTTGACATTAGGCATAACTTTCTAACCACCAGGGTGGTTAAAAATGGCAATAAATTGCCTGGGGAGGTTGTGAAATTTCCATCATTAGAAATTTTTAAAATCAGGTTAGACAAACACCTGCCGGGAATGATCTAAATAATATTTAGTCCAACACTAAGGGCAGTGGATGGGACTACAGACCCTTAGAAGTCCCTTTTAGTGCTACGGATTCTATCATTTATTACTGAGGTTTTCCTCTTTGGATATGCCTTGCGTTTTCATCACCACAGGAGTCTGACATTACAGAACGGGGTGTTGTATGACATCAGAGATATGCTAATAAGCCCAGCATATAGCCTCATATGATGACAAAAAGCAGACCAATCTTTGAGGACTGTTTGGGCCAGGTACTGAATGCAGCTGTAGTGGGGAGGATTATCACAGCTCCTCTAGGAGCCAGAAACGTGGTGGTTGGTTAAAGTAAGTCACTTAAGTTATAAACATCTCCACAGGGTACCACTGCTGCCAGACTTGCATATATTAGTTCAGATTGAGTATTCCTGAGAGGGACTGACAAAGAACTTTTAATATAAAAAGGGTGCTTTTAAACTATTCATATTCAGCAAATGGAGAGGACCTTCAGTCCAAGAGGGACCCTACCATTGCACCAGGTTTGGAAAGACTTTATTCTACCAGAGCCCCATAAGTCTGGTGACAAGTATCAGAGAGGTAGCCGAGTTAGTCTGTATCTTCAAAAATGACAAGAAATCCTGTGGCACCTTATAGACTAACAGATGTTTTGGAGCATAAGCGTTTGTGGGTAAACTGCTTGCAATACGCTGTTTGTAGCCCATGGGGAGACAGCCTAGTGCTATGGCTGGTCATTAGGTAAGTTGCTTGCTGGGGGGATACCACAGTCTAAAGCTGGGACCCATGAAGCATCATGAACCCCGCTCAGAAGGGCGAGGGATAAGACTCCTTGGCCAGAGAGAGGTAGAATCTTGAAGTTGATCACAGAAGGAAGAATTCAAGTGCAGTAACCCTGAAATTCTGACAACTGCAGTGCAGCCTTTTCCCTGAAGTGTAAGGTGTTTGGGGCAGGAGCCGTCATTTCATTGTGTGCATTCATCGTGCTTGGCAGAGCAGTGTCCTGATCCCTGAGCGGGGCCTCTAGGTGCTGACACAATACAAATATAATAATCCTGTTCCATTAGACTTCTAACCCTAACCAGCAGTACAGGCTAAAGACAGAAAAAGGCTCTGTGTTCTGTTAAAGCTTGCCCCACTTATCAGCCCATTCATACAACTCTGAGGTGTCTGTAAGGGTTTGAAGTAGTGTCCACTGAGAATCTGCGGGGTTGAGGGAGCAGCTCTACACATTTTGGGCTGGAACTGACAAGCTGCTGAGCTTATTGAAAAGTGTGAGTTCCTCCATTCTCATTGACTGCATAAGTCTGTGTCTGAGCCAGTGGAGTTCAGTGGGAGCACAGGGGCTGAGGCCTTAGTGATTGGACTGTGTTCTTGGTAGAAAGGCTTGTCTAAGAGGCAACATGGAGCTCCACTGCCTTACTGGGAGCTTAGGGAGGGACAGTGGCTCCTGGCTCTCACATGCAGAGGGGAAAGCACAGTTTGTAGCACTTCTTCTGTTCGATTGGTCAGCAGTCTGTATTTGTTGGAAGGGGGAGCCGTGGACCTGCCTCCTCCCTTTCTTGTTTGAGGACGTTTGTACCCTGCAGGCATTAGGAGGGATGATGCCCCGTGCTCCACCATCCCTCAGTGCAGGGACTGCTATGTACAAGGAAGAGGGAGGAATTCCTCCCCTATCGTCTACTTTTGCAAAGGGACAGGATGCACTTTACCCCAGCTACCTTACTGTCAGCGACAGAATGGCCAAGCTAAGGAATAACAAGCCCAGACTAAAAGCAGTGAAGCAAAGCTTTATTTCAAGAGTTTAATATATTAAATTTTAGATCGATCTGAACGATAGGCTAACACACAACACATGCTGCCCCATTACAGAAGAAACATTTCTTTATGAAGGAAAATCATTATTCAGCTGTTCTTTTGTCTCCATGACAACTGTAAGAGTCTAACAACAAAAGAATAGCTGCTGATGCTGTTCGCTAAAAAATCTTAAATGTTCATGTGATTGTTGATAGCAACAAAATGGATGCCAGGACAGGGTCACTTACAGCCAATAATAGGCATTGCACCTATCACTGAGATATCATGTGTGACATTTCTTAAGCCGAATACATGCCACAGGATAACGTTGATGCAACTGGCAGTTTTTATAAATTATCTATGATGCATTGTTTTTATGTTCACCGGTAAACTGCCATTCACTGTCTGTCACAGAACAGTTTACACACAAAAGCAAAGAGCTCCTTGTGCACACATTTATAGGAGACCACTAGAGTAGATCTTGGGCTCCCTTCTCAGCTTTCTAAGGTGATAGAAAGCAGGGTTGGCTCCTAAATAGGAAGAAGCAAAATTGTAAAAGCTTTACCTGTAGGCGGGATGTTTTGCAGAAAGCATTTAAAAAGCAAAAGCATTTTTCTCCTTTCAAAATGCATTTTTACCATGAGCTTTTAACCCTGATCCATTGGTTCCAGAAATTGGGATGCTTTCTTGATAACTAGTGCTACGGAGTATTCAAATGCTTTAAGAAAATCAAATACTGAATGCCATTGGGGTTAGCAGCAGAAACCTGTGGTGATACAAGACCCCTTTCATGGGCAAATGATTTTGCTAAAAGAGAAAGATGTGGAATTAGGGGCAGGTTTTAAGAAACTGAGATGGAGGCAACTTGGAACAAAAATTCCTCACCAAAATCCGTGGGAGAGGGATTAGCAGAGGTAAAAGTGAGCTGGTGCGCCCTAGTTCACTGCTCTGGCAAGGAGCCAGCAGGCTGGGTTGCTGTGTTTCAGGGGGAGGCACAGCGACTCCCAGTTGGGTTACCGGGGCTTTCCTGCAGGCTGCTCCAGGGCTGCCCTACTCTCTGCCCTGGGCCCACAGCTGAAGCTCTGACTCCTGCAGCCCCATTCCCCATCCTGAGCCCCCCACCCTGACTCCTCCACACACCCCAATTTCTGCCCTGAGCCCCTCCTCACGCCCTCCAACCTGACTCTTGCATTCCTCACACCACCTGCTCTGAGCCCCCCACATGCTCAACTTCCTGCCCAAATTCCTGCACACCACCCACATTCCTCCAGCTGCTCTGAGTGCCTCCAACACTGACCTGATCCCCACCACAATTCCACCCCCCCAGCTTAAATTTATTACAGGTGCTGTTGTATCTCAGACCCCTCCCTTCACACACACACACGCATGTACAAACACACACACACACACACACACACACACAGAGCAGGATGCAACACTATTTTACCTGTAAAATATTTAAGTTTCACCCTGGGCACTAGTGAAAAAATTGTACGACTGAGTTTGATGATTTGTGTGCACCACTTGCAAATTCCAGGTGTCAGTCTTGTAAATCAGAATTCAGCGGCGATGTGCTGAGGCACAAATGCTATCTTTCAGCACGGGATTAGGCTACTGCCCTGTACTCGTATGAGACAACACTGTAATTCCTTTTGGGAACTTAACGTGATCGTGGGTGATCACCTTTTCAAAAGGCAAAAGCTGGACATGTGCAGGAGCTGCACATACCCCATCCTGCAGCCCCATTCTTCTTCCTCCTTTTTTCCCCCTGAGGACCTGAAAGCCTGAGCTCGGATGGGGTAAGAGCCACCCAGGGAGCCAGTCAGGGTCACAGGCTCTCCAGCTGCCCTAGGTGGGAGTCTCAAGAGCTGCTGCTGGCCCATGGGTGGAGCTAGTTCCTTGGGTGGCTCTTATTATGGCCTGACTGCAGCTATTGGCCTAACCCGGGGCAGAGCCTTGGGGTAAAAGGAGGAGAAGATGGTAGGGCCTCTTGGCAATCAGGGTGGGAGCTCAGCCCATCCCTCCTTTGAAAGAGACTGGTGCTGCCCCGAGCTTCGGGCATGCACAGCAGTGAATCTTAGTGATACAGCAGGGCATCAGAGACACATGCTTGTGGTAAAGTCATTCATCCTGGGCCTAGGACTTGAACTCTGCCTTTCAAGACCGTCCTGCCCAATTTGGGATCGGTGTCAACCAAACTTCAATGGCAGAAATTGCTACCTGCTTATTAAACAATGCTTTGCCTTGACAGTCTATTATACCAATGTTCTGTCGCTGACTGCTATTGATCTGTTTCTTGAATGTTAAGTCTTGATTTCAACCTATGAAGTTCTAAAAAGTTTGGAACCAAAGAGATAGAGTGACTGGTTGCAGTCACTGCTTCAATTAGCATAGCTGTTTTGGGTTCCAAAGAGACAGGCCTGTACTCTGAAACTTGCTCCCCTCTTTTGCTCCAATAGAGCTGGAATTAGCTTCAGTGAGCAAGTCAGTTCATGTTCAGGTTTGTTGGGGTTTGGGGCTTATTTCTATACATTTTAAATATTTGCACAAGCAGCAAGAGTTCTTGGTGTGGGTGGACCTCCAATTTTTTTTTTTAAAGAAATAAATGTAACACGTGATGGCTTAAGACAATGTTTATACCAGGGAACATATTTCAGGATTCTAACCTGATTAAGGTAAAGGAGAGGTGCTGATGACAAATGATTCAACTTGCAGTAGCAATAGGTTCCTAAAAAAGAGTGTGTGTGTGTGTGTGTGTGTGTGTGTGTGTGTGTGAGAGAGAGAGTGTGTGCATTCCTCCTTCGCTCATTTTTGTGAATTCCTCACATACCAAACCATGCTGGTGTACAGCCTCAGAGGGGCAGCTGTGTTAGTCTTTAGCTTGTCAAAAAACAGGCAAGTCCTCTATCACCTTAAGACTGACAGTTTTATTTATTAGGTAATGAACTTTTGTGGGTAAGACGCACTTCATCAGATTTGGAGCAGTTAATAAGAATCCAGAGTATATATAGCTGGGGGGAAAAGAAGGGAGAAGAAAGGAGTAGGTTGTATGTATGTTTGGTATCAGTCCAGCAGGCATGACAGCCAATATAATCTTCCATTTTCTTGGTACCTCACAACCAGTCCAGTAGGGCATTATTGGGGTTGAGGAAGGGAGCCTATATAAAAGGCTTAGATATAAACTCCTGTCAGATTGGTACCAAAGAGGCAGTGACAAGAAAATCCAGAATTTGTGCTGCTTCTGTTATCTAAACCTTTGGGGGATGAATAGTAGAGTACATCTACACAGGGATTTTACCTACTCAGTCATTTGGCAGGAAGCCTGGAAAATTCTAGTCGTTCAGATGGTAATGAAATAGAGGGAAAGGAACAGACATCTGTGGAAGTAACCTAACTGGGAGCCTGGTTAGCCCAGGTAAATTGGTTCTGATATTGATGAAAGTCACAAGGCTAATTTGAAGGGGATGGACAGTTTCACTAAACTTCTGTAAATAATTTTGTTTTGATGAAAAGTGTAAGATCAAAAGCCTTGGAGACGGGAGGCCTTTTATAATTAGAGAGTGACTAAAACATTAGCCATAGAAGCATCTCAAAACTGATATGTCCTTCTCCCTTAACTCTGAACTACAGGGATTGCTCCTGGAGAAGAGGGAAGATGGATCATTTGGAATATCTGTTAAGTGCTGGACTTCTCTGCCTAGACTATCAACCTAAGTATTTGTCAGTGCCAAATGCAGTAATGATTTTAGGATGTGGACACTTGTGTACTGTGAACTGTGCTGAGACCACAAGTTCATTTTACAAAGTGATGTAAAATGTAAAAACAAGCTTTAAAGTCATTGCCAAGTTATAGTGGATTCCAACCAATGCCTTAGAGACTACGTCTACACTATGAAATAAAGGCTGCATCTACACTATGAGATAAAATCTAATTTAAGGGAGTGAGCTTGATATTAAAATGTCACTCTCTTCAATGCAAATATCATTAGCTCGAATTAGTGATCCCTAATACCAATAACAAAATGTTGATATTACCGGATGGGTATGGAATAAAGGCTAGTGTGGAAGCACTGTCTTTAATTCGAATTTATTAGCCTCCAGAAGTGTCCTGTATGTATCCCACAAAGCTATGGAGTAACCCTCCATTTATGGCTGCTTTCTTCTCTGCTGCTCTCCGTGCAGATGCTCAGGAAGAAGGTCACAGGAAGCCTGTGAATTTTTGATTGAATCTGAATTTGAATTTTGCAGCACCCAGGCCCGCAAATATAAAGGTCCGGATGCGTGGCTGATGGACCCAGGTGCAGGTGGACAGGGCTGATAGCACAGCTGCCCTCCACTAAGCAAATGTCCATGGAGGATGTGTGGCACAGGGAACTTGGGCGATTTGTGGGAGGGCTGAAGACACAGCTGCCTGCTGCTACACCAATGTCCACAGTGGATGCGCGGCTGACGGAATTGGGCAGGGGTGGACAGGGCTGATAGCACAGCAGCCTGCTGGTATGCCAACGTCTGCAGAGGATGCACAGCACAGGGAACCCAGCTGAGTTCTGTTACTGGGTGCTCTGAATTCTGGACAGTGCTTTGCATTCTGGGGTTCTAACATGCAACACTCACAAGCAACTGGGGCTAAGGAACAGTGGGAAAGGTACCCACAATTCACTGCTCACGCTGTTGAACTTGCATAGGGCAATGGAGATGCAGAAACTCAACAAAGAAAAATGGTGGGTTGAATTTGAAGAAGGTTTGTGGACACTTAAATTCGAATTCATAAGAATGAGGTCAAAAATCTAATTTATTAAAAATTGAATTTCTCTCATAGCATAGATGTAGCCAAGTTGAATTTATTAAAGTCAACTTTGCAACACCGGATTTAATAAAGTCAAAGTTGAGTGTCCACACCTGCCCACAAAGTCAACTTAGTGCATCCCCACTCAATCGCCAAAGTTCGTCTGTTGCAGCAATTCATTCTGGGCACAGGAACCCACAGTTCCTTCAGCCCTGTGGCATTCTGGGTTTTTTTGTTGGTGCTTTATGGGGAAAAAAATGCCCCACAAGTGGTTGTGGGTGTGTGATATCACCTTTCCAGACTGCATTGCCCTCATTCCACTCCCACTGAAAACAAACAGTCATTTTTCAGAAGTCTCTTTCCCTGATGAGAGAAATTGTTTGTTTGAGTTATCCATATTACAGAAAGAGGCAGATTTTGCAGACTTCAAATTGCCATTAAATACAAGTGAACAGAGAGAGGCTGAAGGAACCAGATTTGAACTAGAGAGAGAGAAATTTGTGAGTTGACACTGCACAGAAGTGAAGAACAGACATTTTCAGAAGTCTCTTCCCCTGGTGAAAATACATCAAACAGGATCCATGAGACTAGGGAAAGATGTCATATTATCCTCTAGGAAAGAGGGAAAAGAAGAGAATCCCGGAGAGCATTGGTGTCTGGTGGTTCGTGTCACTCAAAAGAAGAAGAGCAGAAAAGACAGTGTGTTGGTTTCTAGTGGTTAGTGTCTCTTCCCCCAGTGAAATTATACCAATCAGTACCCATGTGACTAAGGAAAGACTTCATACTATTCTAAAGGAAAGAAGAGATAATGAAAAAGTGGTACAATAGTTGTAATGTGTCTGGCTGAAGGAGCCAGGTTTGAAGTAGTAGAGAGAGGGTGACCATCCATCCCCTATTGGGTAGGACAGCCCCGTATTTCAGGTGCCAGAAAGTCATCCTGACTTATTTTTGAAAGGGGCTAATTATCCCATATTTTGCCCCCCCCCTCCCCCGCCTGCTGACCTTTTCTCTCAGCAGTGTGCACAGGTGCAGCTGCTAGCCAGAGAGCACATGGAGAGCTTATGTGCTCTCCAGCCACAAGAAGAGGGAGCCAGCAGGGGGCCCTCCAAAGATAGGGCAAGTTGGTGCTCCACATCCCTGTGCCTTTGGGAAGCTGGGGGAGCACCAGCATCTGCCCCCTTCCTGGCTCCCAGAGGCTTGGTGAGCTGGGAGGAGCACAGGTGGCTGCCTCCTGCTTCCCAGCTCCCCGTGCCTCAGTGGAGCCGGAAGGAGGTGCCCCCCTGTTAGCCGGTGGCTGGGTAATGTACGGTGAGGTACCAACTATGCCCTTGTTATCATCCGAGTTTAAAACTGCGAGAGCAGGGAGCTCGTCGCTGCAAGCAGCCAAGACAGGCTGACGGATTCCCCTGGGTCCTAAACAACCCAGTTTTTTACTGTTAGAGCAAGGAGCTCCTAGCACTCTCACCTTCGGCCAGGCTGTGGTAACCAAACGGTTAAAGTTCTTTTTATTGTGCTGGCTGTGTTGCAGTGACAAAAGGGTAACAGCAGTCAGGCTTAGATGTTAACTGGTTACAAGTTTATTAAGCTACAGTTATAAGCGTGTGGTTACAAAAGGCTATTGTCCACTTCTTATATGCTAGCAAAGTACAGGTGTTAACAAGTTACGTTACAATCCAATACAAAGATATCTGTTACCATCTAACACAATGATATCTTGATACAACGACATCTAGTTACAGAGCTCTAATTCTTTAACTGTGCACAAAAAAAAAAAGAGACCTAGCATGGCTATATCTTACCCTCTCTGTATCTCTCGATACCAGCATAGCCAAGCCGGATCGGTCACTCAATTCCGCGGAAAGACGAATACGAGGTTGGGCGTCCCCAGTTGCGGACCTTGGGAGGCAATCACCTGACCCGACCAGCAGGTAGTTGGTGGAAATGCACTCAGAGTTAGAGTTCTGCTGGGCCCGCCTTTTACACCCCCTTTTGGGTTACATATTCTCTTTCTTATCTAAGGTGCCAGATCATACTGGTCTGTCTTTTGTGACGCCAGTTTGTTACAAGGGCAATTCTTACTTAATTTGCACTTGTAAGACAGGAGATAAGCAATTTAGGAGTACAGGACATTCTTTTCGTGTGGGCAGAGACTTCCTCTTCTGGGATGGCTGTGTGGTCATCATATTCATCAATGCCAGCTGGGGTGATTTCCTGAGGTTCCCCCCCCCCGCCCTTGTTGACAGTTTGGCCTGTTAGCCTTCTATCTGTACTTTCTGTTTCTCAGGGTCACGATGAGCTAGCACATCTGGGCCTCAATCAGAGACATCAAAGACTGTGCTGTCAGCAGCCGTTTCCATGCTGTGTGTGCTTCCCAGTGGGGCGGGGAGCAAGCAAGCTGGCTTGTAAGGGGGAGACTTTGTCTGGCTACACCCCCCCCCATTATCACCCTATCCCATATTTGGTACAGGGAGATATGGTCACCCTAAGTAGAGAGAGAAAAAAATGTGAATTCTATGTGGTGATGACTGAAGAACGCACTAGGGAGGCCATTGCACTGACATCTCCAACATGAGGGGAGGAGACCATTAGAAGAATTAGCTCCAGGCTCATTATGAATCCCCAAGACTAAATGGATGAGAAGGAAAGAATCCCAGAGGGCATTGTGTCTAATGGCTGCTGGAAGGAGCCATTACCCCATCAGTAGTAGTGGTGGCTCAAGAAGAGAAGGAAGCATGAGAAGATAGAAGAGTTGAGGAAAGAATGAAGGGATTCCCTTGTCTTTTCTAGCAAAGAACCCCTAGCCAGTACCTGTGTGCAAGAGGAAAGGGAGAGAAAGAGCCCCCAAGCTCCATTCCTTCACAGGAAATCCTCTGCTGAGCCAAACAATTTGGGAAGGGAGAGTGCTGGTGCCTTGGGGGAGGGACAGCCTTGTAAAATGTTTGTGGCAGGGGTTAGCCCTCAGGGCATGGTGCCTTGGTGGGGGGCACCCCCATAAAATGTGAAGCAGAGGAAACAAGTTTCTCACAGGGAAGAAGCCTTTGCTCCCTACAGGGCAGGACATGCTGCTGTCTGGAAGCATGGTCTGCATGGTGTGGTGTGGTGGGGGCAAGCCTGCCAACGTCAGGGCTCCTAGGGGGGTGTTGCCCCATACAAATGTGAAGCTCAGAAAACCAGTTTCTCCACCCCTCCTGCTAAATCCTGTGCAAGGAAGAATCCTTCACCCCATGCAGGGCTGGACAACGCTTCTGTCTGCAAGCATGGTCCCCACAGCCCAGCTGCTGGGTAGTGTGGTGGGGCAGGGGTTTGCCACGTGCTGGGATAGAGGGGACTAGCCCACCAGCCGCATAGCTGCTTGGGATGTAGGGCTGCCCTGTGCAAAGGTGGAGTGCAGGAAACAAGCTGAGCAACCTGTTGAAATGGTTCAATCAGTTGGGTGATCCCAGGACTCATTTGGTAACAAGGTTAGTTTTTAAAGTCACTATTCTTTAAAAAGGGACCGAATGAAGCACAGTCCCAGCAGTGACTGCTTAAAAATGCAGCCACCGCATGGTTACACCTTGAATAACCTGTTGAACTGGTTCAGTCAGCTGGGTGCTCTCAGAAACCATTAAACACGTTTCTCTGCCTCTCCTGCTAACTCCTGTGTGGGGAAGAAGCCTTCACCCCACACCGGACAGGGCATGCCACTGTCTGCAGGCTTGGTCTGCACAGCCCAGCAGCCATGTGGAGAGCGGGAGCTTGATTTTTCACTCATCTCTGCTGAGCATCCCTGGTGTTTGCTTGGCACAGATTTATCCACCCACATACAAATGAGATCCTGGATCTCCTGATGGCGCCACGCTGGGGCTCTTTTGCAACCCTGAGAAATCATGGCTAGATGCAATAGCCACACTGGCCAGAAAGAAAATGAATTCAAATTGCTGGGCTTTTTGTTTACTACTTCCTGCACATCTGGAAAGCAACGGAGGTGAAAGCTGCCAGAACAGACAACAAGAGGTCTTGTGGCAACTTAGATATTTTGGAGCATAAGCTTTCGTGGGCAAAGACCTGCTTCATCAGATGCTTGGGGGGGGGGGGGGGGCGTTTCAGAGGGGTATTTAAAGAGTGCGGTCCCAGTAAAAGGGAGGGCCAGAGCTGACAAGGTCTACTCAGCAAGGTGGAAATGGCCCAGTATCAATAGTACTTGTCAAAAGAGTCAAAAACAAGTCAGATCAGACGGGGGGGGGGGGGGGGGGGGGGGGGGGGGGGGGGATGTGAGCCATTGTCAGTGTCTAATGGGGAGCTATTAACACCCAGGGCAGAGAAGCTGTTTTTGTAAGATGCAAGCCACTCCCAGTCTCTGTTTAATCCTTGGTTAATGGAGTCAAATTTGCAAATAAATTGCAGCTCAGAGATTTCTCTCTCCATTTGATTTTTGAAATTTCTTTGTTTCAAGATTACCACCCTTAAATCTGCTACTGAGTGTCCAGGGAGATTGAAGTGTTCTCCCACAGGCTTCTGTACATTACCATTCCTGATGTCTGATTTATGTCCATTTATTCTTTTGTGGAGAGACTGTCCAGTGTGGCCAATGTAAATTGCAGTGGGGCATTGCTGGCACATGATGGCATATATTATATTAGTAGATGTGCAGGTAAAGGAGCCTCTGATGGTATAGTTGATGTTAGGTCCTGTGATGAAGTCACTGGTGTAGATATAAGCATCTGAAGAAGTGAGTTAACTCACGAAAGCTCATGCTCTAAACTTTTCTGTTAGTCTATAAGGTGCCACAGGACCCTTCGTTGCTGCTACAGATCCAGACTAACACGGCTACCCCTCTGATACTTGGTGTAGATATGTGAGCAGAGTTGGCAGCGAGGACTGTTACAGGGGCTGGTTCCAAGCCTAGAGTCACTGGTTTGTGATTTGTAGTATTTGTGAGTATTTGCTTAAGGTTGGCAGGCTGTCTGTAGGCGAGGACAGGCCTGCCTCCAAAGGTCTGTGAGAGTGAAAGATCATTGTTCAGGATGGGATGCAGATCACTGATGCTGTACTGGAGAGGTGGGGACTGTATGTGATGGTCAGTGGTGTGCTCTTGTTTTCCCTCTGGGTACCCATCTGGCTCTGTCAATCTGTTTCCTGACTTCCTTAGGTGGGTATTGTAGTTTGAGGAAAGCTTGGTAAAGGTCTTGTAGATGTTTGTCTCTGTCTGATGGATCAGAGCAAATCCGGTTGTACCTTAGTGCCTGGCTGTAAACAATGGATCATGTAGTGTGCCCTGGATGGAAGCTGGAGGCTTGTAGATAAGCATAGCGGTCCATGTGTTTTTGGTATAGGGTGGTATTTATGTGACTGTTGCTTATCTGCACAGTAGTGCCCAAGAAGTGAATTTCTTATGTGGACTGGTCCAGGCTAACGTTGATGGTGGGGTGGAAACTGTTGAAATCATGGTGGAACTCTTCAAGAGCCTCCTTCCCATGGGTCCATAAGATGAAGAGGTCATCAATGTAGCACAGGTAGAGGAGGGGCGCTCGGGGACAAGAACTGAGAACGCGTTGTTCCAGGTCAGCCATACAAATGTTGGCATACGGACACATTCATGGCATTGTGGAATACCTCTGGAGGCTGAGAACATTACTTTAAAGTAACAGTGTTTCCACACTAGCATTAATTCAACCTTTAAAATTCAAACCTGGTTTTACACCATGTTGGAGGGGCGGAGCGAGGAAGTCGACCTTAGTGCCCCTTAAAATCAATGGGTGATTTTAAGGGGCACTAAGCAGTGAAGACAGTCGCATTGTAAAATCAAGTTAAGTGCCTTAAAACCGACTTTGTGCTCTAGTGTAGGCATAGTCAGAGATAAAAGCTTTTATCTCCCATTTCCAATCTCTAAGCTATCGTGTTTCACCTTTGTAGAATCTTTCAGAATGCTGTTCTACTCAGGAAAGAGCCACTCTGAAATGGTATGTTGCATGTGTCTCTGCAACTCCATGTCATGTTTGCTCAGTTGACCAGTTAAATTGTTTTTTCTTCTAACTGCCAACCATGACAAACTCATCCTGAGATTTGAAAGCCACGGTGGCTTCTCTTGGCCACATCTTATCATCACCATTAATAAAAGATCTTGCAGGCTATGTTCTGCAGTCAGTTACATTTGTGCAACTCCATTGGCTTCAGTGGATTTGAAAAAATGTGACAGTAGAATTTTGAGTACTGGGCTTCTCCAGTTGCAACTGAGGGTAAAATTTATCTGCCTGAATTGCTGCTGGTATTACATAGGGACAAAAACCTTGATTCCTGAATTTACATTGACAGGCACCCTACAGCGTTAAACCGTTCTTGTAGCTGCTTATATAGCATTTGATTTTTTTTCTGTGTAAACATTTTCTGTTAAATCGATGCAGTTTAGTCCAGAGGAGGCCGTATTGAAATCACAAACTGGTTCATACACTTGGTAATTAAAGTTCCAGTTGAGCTATGTATATCACAGACTACTGCTGACCACTACATTGAATGTGAAGTATTAGTCATTTTAGTGGATTATAATGAATGGCTAATTATATTTCATTAAGTCTTGCCTTTAAAGATGGACCTTCCCCTACAGCATGACACAAAAAGGGCACTGAATTCTTTTATGATTGTGATCTTATCTTTACCTGCCTCCAATTTTTCATTTACCTTTTTAACCTTTTTCCCGAAGTTCTTCGTGTTTTTATTTGTAGAAGTAATCGGACTGTAATTGATGTAGATTTTGACTGACGCAGTAATTTATGGCCAAAGTAGTGCCAGGAAAAATATACAATTTTATGGTGTAATTTACTTTTAATCAGAATGCCTTTTTCCCCATCTTAAATACAAGTATTTGAAAATCCTGTAGTCACATAGGAAGAGGGGAGTATAAATTCTTATTTGTAGGTATTTTTAATTGCTCTTTGCAAATATCCTGTTGTGACCAAATGAAAGCTGGCATTCTATTTTCATTGATTCAGCTCACAGCATGTTGTGTTCAAATAGTAAACCTATTACAGTAGGTACATGTAATAGAATTGTGACCAATTCTCTGTTGCCAGCATTTCACCTGAAGCTTTATTTAAAATACAGTGGAAAACTAGTAATTAAAGATCCACATCAGCTATCTTTGAAAATGTTTCCACAGCTAAATTTAGAATTTAGCACACAATTAACATTTCTGTTGTTGAAGGACAAAATTTGGTATCCAGAAGGTATAGATGTGCTGTGAAAAAATAGAACCTCTATCAAAGTAAAATACTGTTTTTCAAATTGAAAATATCACATCATCAGTCCACCAGAGAAATTATTTTGACAAAAGTAAGTATTAATGAATGGAAAATTCCTTTTTCTGGGAATAAAAATATTATTGCATATACCTACTATATTGATCATAGCTAATGCAGTGAGCTATTATATCTACCAGGCTTATTCCTAGTAACAGAGAGGAAGCCGTGCTAGTCTATACACTATCAAAACAAAAAGCAGTCAAGTAGCACTTTAAAGACCAGCAAAATGGTTTATTAGGTGAGCTTTCGTGGGACAGACCCACTTCTCAGACCATAGCCAGACTTAGAACAGACTCAATATTTAAGACAGAGAGAACCAAGAACAGTAAGCAAGGAGGACAAATCAGAAAAAGATAATCAAGGTGAGCAAATCAGAGAGTGGAGGGGTCGGGGGGAGTCAAGAATTAGACTGAGCCAAGTATGCAGACAAGCCCCTATAGTGACTCAGAAAGTTCCCATCACGATTTAAACCATGTGTTAATGTGCCAAATTTGAATATAAAAGCCAGCTCGGGCTGTTTCCCTTTCCAAAATGGTGCGATAATTCCTTTTCAGTAACACACATACCTTTAGGTTACTGGAAAGGAATTATCGCACCTTTTTGGAAAGGGAAACGGCCGAGCTGGCTTTTATATTCAAATTTGGCACATTAACACATGGTTTAAATCGTGATGGGAACTTTGAGTCACTATAGGGGCTTGTCTGCATACTTGGCTCAGTCTAATTCTTGACCTCCCCCCGACCCCTCCACTCTCTGATTTGCTCACCTTGATTATCTTTTTCTGATTTGTCCTCCTTGCTTACTGTTTTTGGTTCTCTGTGCCTTAAATATTGAGTCTGTTCTGGTCTGGCTATGGTCTGAAGAAGTGAGGGTGTCCCACGAAAGCTCACCTAATAAACCATTTTGCTGGTCTTTAAAGTGCTACTTGACTGCTTTTTGTTTTGATAGACTTATTCCTGTGTGTAAAGTTACTCATGTATTTCAGAATTTGCAGGATTGGTGTTATAATATTTACTGAAGTAATGTTCTTCTCACCATGGCATTTATAGTAGTCTTTATACTAAAAATAAGGAGTAAAGTAAATAACAAGATCAAATAAATTGTGAATTTCAAAGCAAAAAAAAAAAAGAGGTCTTGGGCCCTGTATTGCTCTGAAGATTTTATCTGCTTCTAAAACAATATTTTCTAGTTTTATTTTAGAATTATCAGATTTGAAGTCCTGGTTTTTGTGGGGTGAACATGTGGAGCACTGAAGAACTAGTGGGGGTACTTATGTCCCAATACACTGAAACCTTAATTGCAGATGCAAGTATAATTAGCCTGCTTAAAACTGTTTTTTCTTGGTTTTGTTTTTGTTTTAACCTGCTGACTTAAAGTTGACACACAAGCACTCTCGTTGAAAGTTATACCAGTCCAAATAGTTCCTCTTTGAATCCCATCCTTTTACTCCTACTTCTCCACACACTCCTCGCTTTCATTATGTACATAATTCTCTCCAGTTCTCCACTGGTGTTCGTATGCATCAGATATTTGCAGACTGCTATCACGTCCCCTCTTAGTCATCGCATCGCCAGGTGATACATACTTAACTCTTAATCTTTCCTCGTAAATCAAAACTTTCAGCACTAACCATTTCTGTTGCTTTTCTTTGATCCCTCTCCAATCTGTCAATGTCTTTCCAGTAATGAAGTGCCTAGTTATTGTTCAGCACAGTAATCTAGGTGACAGAACTGTAAGGAGAGGGTCTCGTTTCCCTGCCCCGTGACTGCTGGGTATTTATAAATAAAGGGCTAAATCCTGTCCCCTTTGCTAACCATTAGTAATCAAATTTAGAGCATGAGGCTGGTTTACCTTCCCTAGGATTACTCCATAGCTACGGTCAGTTCTGGCTTGACCCCTGTGTTTCATCACCCTCGCACTGAGGGAACAATGGCCTTTGATTCTGTCTAATAATCATATTAGCAGCCCTACTATTTCCTCTTTCACATCACTAAATTCCTAGCTGCACATGCATATTGAAGGAGGGGTATGGTATATAATGAGTGCGAGGTTAAGGAAATGCGGTGACCTATTGTGATATGTAGTCCCATTGCTGCCAACCCTGGCAAAGGGTTCTGCATTCTTTACCAGCAATTCCTGTCTCAGACCTGACAAACTCACTACATTGTTTTCGTGGTACTTATCCATGACGAATGACATATGAGGTCTATAGTGGAAGCTTATAGCTTAGCTTCTCCATACTCACTTGTGAGGTTTCAAAACAAAAAGCAGTCAAGTAGCACTTTAAACACTAGCAAAATAGTTCATCAGGTGAGCTTTCGTGGGACAGACCCACTTCTCAGACCATAACCAGACTTAGAACAGACTCAATATTTAAGACGGAGAGAACCAAGAACAGTAAGCAAGGAGGACAAATCAGAAAAAGATAATCAAGGTGAGCAAATCAGAGAGTGGAGGGGTGCGGGGAAGGTCAAGAATTAGATTGAGCCAAGTATGCAGACGAGCCCCTATAGTGACTCAGAAAGTTCCCATCACGATTTAAACCATGTGTTAATGTGCCGAATTTGAATATAAAAGCCAGCTCGTCTGCTTCTCTTTCCAGAACGGTGCGATAATTCCTCTTAAGTAACACACATACGTTTAGGTCATTGACAGAATGCCCCATTCCATTAAAATGTTGACTAACTGGTTTGTGGATCTGGAGTGTTTTGATGTCTGTTTTGTGCCCGTTGACCCTTTGTCTAAGGGAGTTAGAAGTCTGTCCAATATACAAAGCATCTGGGAATTGTTGGCACATGATGGCATATATGATGTTTGTAGAGGAGCATGAGAAAGTGTCCATGATTCTATGAGTAACCTGGTTGGGTCCAGTGATGGTATTTCCAGAGAAGATATGTGGACAAAGCTGGCAGCGGGCTTTGTTGCATGGAAAGGTTCCAGGACTGGTGTTCCTGGGGTATAGACTGTGGCTGTTAGTGAGGATCCTCATGAGGTTGGGAGGTTGTCTGTAGGAGAGAACAGGCATGTCACCCAGGGCCTTCTGGAGTGTAGCATCTTGATTAAGAATAGGTTGTAGGTCTTTAATAATTCGTTGCAGTGGTCTGAGTTGGGGGCTGTAGGTGATGACCAGTGGTGTTCTGTTCTTGGCTTTTTTGGGCCGATCTTGGAGTAGCTGGTCTCTGGGTATTCGTCTGGCCCTGTCGATTTTGTTTTTTTACTTCTCCTGGTGGGTAATTCAGATTTATGAATATTTGGTAAAGTTCTTGTAGTTTTTGGTCTCTGTCAGTTGGATCAGAGCAAATGCGATTATACCTAAGAGCTTGACTGTAAACAATGGATCTAGTCACGTGTGGAGGATGGAAACTAGAAGGGTGTAGATAAGTATAGCGATCAGTAGGTTTTCGGTACAGTGTGGTACTGATCAGGCCATCCTTGATTAGTACTGTAGTGTCCAGGAAACGTATCTCTTGCATGTTGTAATCGAGGCATAAGTTGATGGTGGGGTGTAGATTGTTAAAGTCTCTGTGGAATTCTTCTAGAGCCTCTGTACCATGGGTCCAAATCATAAAGATGTCATCAATGTATCTTAAGTAGAGGAGTGGTAATAGGGGACGAGAGCTGAGGAATCGTTGTTCCAGGTCAGCCATAAATATATTAGCATATTGTGGGGCCATGCGGGTGCCCATAGCAGTTCCAGTAATCTGGAGGTATAAATTGTCCCCAAAACGGAAATGATTGTGTGTAAGAACAAAGTTACAGAGGTCAGACACCAGATTGGCTGTGGTGGCATCAGGGATGGTATTCCTGATTGCTTGTAATCCGTCTTTATGTGGAATATTAGTGTACAGAGCCTCTACATCCATTGTGGCAAGGATGGCGTTATCAGGAACTTCTCCGATGTTTTGTAATTTCCTCAGGAAGTTGGTGGTGTCTTGGATATAGCTGGGAGTGTTGGTGGCATAGGGTTTGAGGAGGGAGTCCACGTAACTGGATAGTCCGTTGGTAAGGGTGCGAATACCTGAAATGATAGGGCGTCTAGGGTTTCCAGGTTTGTGAATTTTGGGAAGTAAATAGAATAATCCAGGCTGCGGCTCAGATGGTGTGTCTGAGTGAATGAGGTCCCGAGTAGCAGCAGGGAGTTCCTTCAGTAGTTGTAATTTCCTTTGAAATTCCAAAGTAGGATCAGCGGAGAGAGGTCTGTAAAATGTGATGTTGGAGAGTTGTCTGGCTGCCTCCTGTTCATAGTCTGACTTATTCAGGATGACAACAGCGCCCCCTTTGTCAGCTGGTTTGATTATGAGTAATATTTAAGGAACAAGGTAACTAGAAAATTATGCCCTTATGGTCTTGCCGTGAGAGTGAATCACCAGGGAATCGTATTTTTGGGTGAGAGGCCATTCCAGTGGGAGGGAGGCATCCCTCCTCCCTGTCCAGTCGTGCTGAGAGGCACCACGGGCCCAGGGGCAAAAAGTGGGAGGAAGTGCCCAGCTCTGTGCCCTGGAAGAGGCAGGGGCAGGGTCTAGGGCATTCAGCCCTCAGTGCATCCCTGACCATAGTGCTGGGATCCCCATCCCTCACAGCTGCACACAGCAGTGCTGCTGCAACAATTCAAAAGGGCACAGAGCTCCAGCTGCCGCTGCTGATATTTTGGCTGTGGCAGTGGCTGGAGTTGCAGGCCCCTCTGAAATGCTGCCCCCCTCCCTCATTGGTGGGCTTTTGCCTGCCTAATCAATTATGCAATGTTTTGCTCTGCTATTCAGTTGAAGCAATGTGGAAAAGTCCATGGAAAACCACTAAAATAAACTATAAACATGAAAACCACTTGGAGGTAAAAAGGAAAATTTAGAACAGACATCGCACCACCCCCTCTGTAAATAGAGACCAAAGACTGAGTCACAGGGCAGAGAAAGACACTGAATCATTCACTGAAGAGACACCTTTTTGAGCCATAAATATTGAGTCTGTTCTGGTGTGGCTAGGGTCTGAAGAAGTGGGTCTGTCCCACAAAAGCTCATCACCTAATACATTATTTTGTTAGTCTTTAAAGTGCTCCTGGACTGCTTTTTTGTTTTCATAGTATATGGACTAGCATGGCTATCTCTCTGTTACTTTTTGAGCAGATGTGTCTTTTGCAAGTCTGGAACGTGGGCAGCCAGCCAACACTACAATAGATTGAATGGTCTGGGGAAAACCTATTTCATTAGATCATGGTTTCCCAAACTGGGGGGCATGCCCCCCCCCAGTGGCGTGTGAAGAAATTCCGGGGGGGGGGCCCCAGGTGATTCATTCTCCCCACCTGAAGAAAGATCTGGCCTTTGCTTCTGGGTCTCAGACCCTGCCGTTTTACGTGGGTGACCTGGTGCTGCTGCTATAAAAAGCAGCCAGCCAGCAAAAACCCACATGGAGCTGGCTGTCTTCTGCAAATGAGAGTGAGTGTGGGTTGCGGGGGGGAGGAGGAGGATGGGGTTAGATGGAGGTCTGGGGGTGCCTGGTTTTGTGGGAGGGCCGGGGAAGGGGCTCAGGTGGGCAGCTCACGGGGCTTGCAGGGCTCGGGTGGCCGGCCAGCTTACAGGACATGTGGGGCTCAGGCGGCTGCCCCTGGCAGAGCAGGGCTTAGGCAGCTGGCCCCAGCAGCGTGGGGCTCGGAATGGTGGGTGGGCTGCTGGCCCCAGCAGTGTGAGGCTTGGGCAGGTGGCTCTGGAAACACCAGGTCTCAGGCGAGTGGGCAGCTGGCACGGGCAGCTCTGGAGACTGGCATGGGACTCATGCAGCTGGCCAGCTGGGGCTGCACCAGGCAACAAGGGGCAAGACAAGTTATTTGTGCTTATTTTTCATTTTAAACAACATTTTAATATCAAGCTTTTGTGTTTATTTCAAATTATGCATTGAATTTTTTGTTAAAAGTGGGTTGGATGATGGTAAAGAAGAGGTGGGGGGTGTGAGGGTTTCTCAAAAATCAACAGTGGGGTGTGATGCCAAAAAGTTTGGGAACCAGTGCATGAGATAGAAAAGTAATGTTAATTGTAAACCCTAGTTCACTTTCTCAATTTTTTATTTCGTGCTGCAAACACTTGTTCCGTTACTCATGTGTCTAATGGAACTTTTATTCTTAGTTACATAAATCTTTTGCTTTATTGCAAGCACTCATAAGAGTGGTGATTTAAGGTTAATCTGCTAACCAGTGTGGACTGCTCCTTTGGGAGCAGAGGGTCTGGGATTTCTGTGAGCATCATGTTGGGCTGATTATCACAGGTAAATGTATCAAGAGGACTTGGGGACAAGGGTGCAGTTCCCACTGACTTGCAAGGCAAAGACAGTGCTGAAGAATAGGATTTATGTGGCTGAAGGCAAAAGAACAGCTCTGAGCTGGGTACTCTGAGAACTGTCACATCTGCCTACACCAAAACAGAGCCACCTCCTGGATTTCTGCCTCTGCGGCCCAGGGCACTCCCTCTCTTCTCTTTCAGTATCAGCAGACCCACTGATGGGAGGGGGGCACTCAGGGCAGTTGCTTGGGGCCCAGGGTTTCAGAGGAGCCCAGAGAGCCTGTCACTACTGCTGCTACTTTGTCACTGGGAGCAGCTAGAGCTCCCCTGAAGTGCTAGCAGCAGTGCGTCTCCACTCTGTGCAGTGTGTGTGGGTGTGCAGGGGGTGAGGAGGGTGAGGGAAGAGCACCACTGACTGTCCTAGGCCCCGCCCCTTCTGGTGTGCAGAGCTTGGTCCACCTTGCCCTGGGGCCCACGGCCGTTAGCCCCACTGAGCAGCAGTAAGCAAGCTGCCCCCTTCTCTCTGCAGGGTTGGCAGCAGGGCTTGTTTTTCTTCTGTTCGTAAGAGTCATGGATTAAAGCACGGGGGGCGGGGAGGGGAGGAGGAATCCCTGCACTAACCTTGTGTATAACAGTCGGCTTGTACGGGCTTGGCCTCCTATCTGCTTCTCCTCTTTCTCCCGTCATGCACAATCTTCTGCTGGAATGGTGTTGCTGGGGACCTCCCAGCACAGTAGATATTGATGTCAATGCCCCATTAAGATGCTCAGGGAAGGTCTTGGGCTGTGAGCAGATGCAGGCAGATGTCCCTGCATTCATTACACTTTGGTCATATTTTCATGCTTTTCTTGACACCCCTGAGGCCTACAGTCATTCTTAAAAACAAAAACACTGTTACCATTTTGGAATTCATAAGAGCTTAGGAACATGAAGCATGGGCCAGTAATGCCATTACTCATCCCTGAGGATAACAGATGTTATTCAGAGCTGGTTTGAAAAATGGGGAAATATTTCATCATACAGTTTCAGAATTCAACTGGCTGTAATTCAGGCACCAGAGAAACACCCTACAGTTGAACCTGGTTAGTCAGGAGCCCTCGGGACCAAACCAGTGTCAAACAAGAGAATTTGCCAGACCATGGGAAGTTGTTATTGTCGAGCACATTACCAACACTTCCACTCCTTACTGGGCTCTTAGAAGACATTTGGGGTAGATTAGAGCTAAATAACTTTGAGACCACAGGAAACTTGGCCACAGCCATGATAAGTGGTTGTCTGACTAATTAAAATTATGCTGGATTACAGAGATTGCTGGGTGAGAGAGTTCCAGACTAGAGAGGTTCAACCTGTACACATTTTATCCTGCACTTTTTTACATTCTTGTGATCTCTGCGCTGAATCCAGTGGTTCTCTTCAAATTGATCAAGATTTTCTCTATAGATTCACCCGATATGTCTAGGCCTCTTCCCTCACTGTGGTAATTTTGCCTTTTGATCTTATTTTAGCTATGAACCCTTGCATGACTGATTTAGTGTTATTTAATGTCAATGAATAGCTATTCCATGCAATCAGTTTCTAAAGAGATTTAGTTTACCACAAAATACTGTGTGAGTCATGGCTAGAAAAGGTTTGGTTTTTCCCCTTTTTTGTCTGAGGGTAATTTTCCTCCTTGGATTGTTCTGGCTGGCATCCATCTCTTCTGCATGGAAGGTGGATGCAGTTTAAAAGTTTTTTTTTAAAAAAAAACAGTTAGGTAAACTGTTACCAGCTTTATCAGCATTGAGTTCAATGGGACTATTTATGCTTGAAGTGAGGCAAGTGTTCCTGCGTCAGAAAGTTATTTCCTATGCTTATAATGGAGAATACAGATAGTACCTTACCAGAAGGTGCAGGTGGGCAGGGGGGCTGGAGATAGGAAGGGGGCATGGAGGTGGTGGGGTGTGGGAGAATCTATTCAGAATTTAGAAGGAAAGAAATTACATAGACCATAGAATGCATTCTCATCATAAGGATTCTTGCACAGATCTTCACTTTCCATTTATGCAAGATAGAAACATGTTTTGTTTTATTTTATAGAATGAGGGCATGAATGAGGTTCATTGTTGCTGTCAAGGTAGTGATCTACAATAAGGAAAACAATGCTAGTTCATTACTGGGTAATTAATTACTGAATATTTTCTATTCTGACACTATCCTGAGGATGTTGTTGACGAATATATACCAGATTAGTGCATGCATGTGTGCATCACAATACCAATACATATTATCTTCACCATATATATACTGTTTGTATTAAGCACATAATAATAATATAGTAGCAGTTACATAGTCTAAATTCCCCTGTTCTTTTTATATAACCTTGCTTACTTATGCTAAGCATTCCATAACCCATTGCATTCACTAAGTGAGTTTTGGCTAAAGTGAATAGGGGAGCTGTCAAGACCGAGACAGCTTTACCATAGCAACAGAAAGGGATTTATCCTGGAAATGTACCAAAGGAAAAGGACAAGATACATGAGAGTTCTGTGCTAGTACAGACCCAGGAGGAGTTGTCATGACCTGGAATGCATGTGTTCATAACAAAGAGATAAGGGTGCACCCTGATACCAGACAGACAAGGGAGAAAGCTGATTGGCTAAAATAATGCACACAGTACCTTTTACTCATAAACAGAGAGGGTATAAAAAGATGGCTATAGGGGTGTAACTTTGGGAGCATGCATTCTGGATTAGGTGAATATTACAAAGCTGCACAAGACTGCTTCCTGGAGACTGGTATTGTACAGATTTTTACTCCATACTTTTTTACTTTATATTCAGAACTGTTTAATGTTTGCATGTTTGAAATTAGGCTCTGGCTGAAATTTGTGTATAGCAGTCAACATTTTCTTTAATAGCTCTCCACACAAAATTTGATAAAGAAATGGATTGTTGTGCAATAAGTAGTTTGTATTTACATTTATTTTAAAAATTGGGTTTAGGATTATTTTTATACATTAATTATCTCCACTGGAAGTTTAGGTGGAACAGTTGCTAATACATAAGTTTTGTGGTTATTCTCTCCCATCACTTGCTTTGCCCTCCAAATGCTTGTTTAAGGATTTAAACACACAGAGGAAAATAATTCATAACAAATTTCACTAGAGTTGCCACATGCATAACTTATGCCCTAAAGCAAAGAAGTGATGAGCTAAGAATTATACACATCCTCCTCTTCACCCACAGGCACATGGTTTACCATTACCACACCCATCATAGATACACTGCAGACCATCCACCATTACACCCCTCATGGGGATGTCAGCCTTCTATGGCTCCCTTTACTATACTGCGCCTTCGCAACACAGCACACTGCTACATCAGGTACCCACAGTGATCAGTGCTGAGCAACGATCACGTTTGGAAGAGATGGTGTGCAGATGGGAAAGGGGTAGGGTACATTATATAGGTGGGGGAGTGTAGATTGTGGCACTAATTCACAGTGGAAAAATCTCATTCTATGTCCTTATACTGCTCTGGTCCCCCTGCTACAAGGAGTTGCAAAGGGGAAAATTGCCTTGGGGCTTGGTAATTCAAAGGGGCCTGGGACTCTCCTAAAGCTCTTCTCACCCAGCGTGGCTCTCTAAGCACTGGGGGCATTGGGTGCACCATGGTCTGCGCAGTGCTGAGGACTGGCTCTCCCTGGGCCCACCCATTCTGTCAGGGTCCCTGCCCCTTCGGAGGGCACAGAGCCGCCTTCCCCACACCTTGCCTTGGGGCCTGCAGCGGCTGCCAGCCCTGCTGGCTATAATTGTTGTCAGATGTGTGGTACTCTGCATCTTCCTCACAAAACATCTACAGGTTCTTCTTCTCAGTATTGGTCCTATATGTGTTCCGCAGCTGGGTGTGCGCACAGGCCGTGAGCCTGAAGATTCTGACTCTGGCCCCATAGTGGTAAGATGGATAAACAAACGCTGCTTGCTCTGGACCGAAGTATAAGGAGCAAACATCTCTCCAGGTTTTTCTGACCACTCTTTGGCCTGGGTCAGAATCCTTTGTGCCCTGGGATTCCTCAGCTTCTTTCTCTTCATGAGCCTATAACATATATTGAAAATAGTTCTAGTGTCTAAGTCTTTGTTATAGTTTTAGTCTTAGTATAAGTATTATAAGTGTAAGTATTAGTATAAGTTAGTTTTCTTCCTGTCTTGAGAAGTCTTGCCCCATGGACAAAGACTATCCCCAGAATCACAGGGCTCTGTCCTGTGCCACCTTTACTTTTCCATTGGTGACAGGCATCAGTGCTGTTTCTGATCAAAGGCAGAGGTGTGCAAAGTGCAGCATCTGCTGCTCATGTCCCCCCATGAACCCACAAAGCTTGTAAGAGCTGGCTGAAAAAACAACTAACGGAAAGGGACTATGAGACCATCCATGAGTTCCTCACCCCCATACAGCATCCGTGAGACATTATCAGCTCCATCAGAGTATGAGGAAGAGGAAGCGGATCCTGATCCACAGATACTGATGGCTGTTTCATCTTCCTCACCAGGCAAAGGAGGTGGCCAGCGTTCTCTACAAGCTGTGTACTTGTGCAGGTGCTTAGGAGAGATTTAAATGCCACCCAACTAATAGCAGAGCACCCACAGCTAGATTTTGTTTGCTTGTTTGTTTCTACTGGTGGTGTGCATTCCCACATGCATCAGTGTACATAAATTTATTCCACACCTGGATGGAAAAGATTAGCAGAAACATTAGAACTGGCCCATCTCACCTGAGTGGAGATTGAATATCTTCCACCTTTGCTGTGACAGAAAAATCCATGGAGTTGCTTGAGACCAGCAAGATTCTTGAGAGAACCAGCCTACCATCTAGGTAGACTATGTTGGACAGTTGGAGGCTTCTCTGTCTGGGACACATCCATCAAGAATATCTGCTTAAGGCTGGACTCTATAGCCAACTCAAGAAATACCTGCAATGAAAAGGAGGCCAAAACTCTTATAGAGCATCAAGGTCTCAAGAAATTCAGACTTACCACCAAGTGGGTGAATGCTGACCCTCAACTGCTTAGTTTAGAGAAGCCTGTCAAGCTTGTGATGTCATCACAGCTCAGACTGAGGCCCATAGGAGATCTAGGAAGCAGTGTGCTCCAACTTCCATCCCATAAGTGGACCATTATGGGAAGGTCTTCTGCCTATGCACTTGGCTCTTCTCACACACTACTCTGAAGCCCAACTGACTAACTTCATCATGTTTCCTTTCATCTGTCAATATGCTGGACAGCTGTACAAGGGAACGTGCACAGTAATCGTGTATGTATATTGAATGTGTGAGCTCCCTTCTGGTGGAAAAAGTTGGTATAAGCATAATCAATGCACTTTTTCAGCTCTCACTTTGCATAATTTCATGAGGGCCCATAGTAATGGTCGCAATACTGTTTTCATTAATGAAGTCTGATTAATTTTCATTGATGTGGAAAGCTGTGTTTATCTGTCAAATTTGTTGACTTGAGAAAAATGAAACTTCTGTGCTACTGTAGATCATAAAAAGTTAATTCCCACTTACTGACATTCATTTTTTGTGAGTAAAACCTTACACATGTGCTCATTGATATTCAATTCATTCTTAGACTGCCTGCGCTTTGGGACAAGAATTGTCAGATAATATATGTCTGTGTAGGGCTGAGTGGGGCCCTAACCTTTTGTCCATTAGACTCACTTTTCTTGGATGATAATAGCAATGGGGGAAAGCTTGGAGATGCATCTCTCCACACAACAGCTTTGAGAAACAGAATTTAAAAAAATGCAGTATAGAGTAAACAGTGTTTATAGTATAGTTAGTTTATTTGCTTGGGTTTTCCACCTCCCTAGAAATGAGCAGCTTTCTTGCTAAGCTACAGAAGACAACTTTTGAAATTTAAAAGAAGAACGTCCTCTCCTTGACAGGGAGGCCTTTCTAGAACTGGCTGTGAATGTCAAAATAATATAAGGTCTTGTTACCAATAGCCGAGAATAAAAGGACTTACATTCATCATAAGCTGGGGCCGGTTCATGGACAGTGAATTTCAGGCAGACAAATGTTGAGGGGAATTTGGAAATCTAGTCAATAAGATGAAGTGGGAAGATGTGCAGAAGAGTTTTTTTTTTTAAAATCACAATTTCATACTCAAAGTTCTATGTCTGCATGGGGACATATAAGCTTCCTCAGACAGACTTCCCTATGTGAGCCCTTGCTCACTGCTGATCAATTCAGGCAGGCAGGCTAGGGGAGCAGTTTCAAATCAGTACTATCTTCTCCCCCATATCCTGACCTACACAGGTTCCAAATAGCCAGAAAACCTCCTTTGTCCCCAGCAGTGTCTCCAGCAGACAAGGCATAACCCCTAGAGAATGGCTTTTCTCCAAGATTTTAAATACCTTGGAATTAGACAGCATTTCCAGCAAGATGAAGAAGGTGGTATATCATATTGGTACGAAAGTTTCTAATACCCATTTGAAACATATTTAATGTTAGACTGAAATTATTCCCAAGGTACCATTAATACTATTGCCAGTAATCTAGGTACTGAGAAGTTAACATCTGGTTGTTAGATTCCACACTTGTATCATAAATTTGCTATTGAAGTAGATTTTTACACTAGCATGTTACTAGCTCATACAGTGAACAGTCCCCAACTAGGCCATGAAACAATAGAGTATAATAGCTTTGAAGGAGCTTCAGTAGTCTAGACCAGTGTTTTCCAATTTTATTTGGCCACAGAACCCTTTTAAAGTGGAAAGAATTTTGTGGAACCCCTAATAACAGTCTTATATATGGCGTAACCCCTCTCAGTGCCAAACACCCTTTCCCATCTCCAAGATTAACCCTCTTCATCCCCAAACCAGGCCTCAGGACAAACCCATCCACCCAGAGAGGCCCCCAGCCTAACCCCACCAGAGCAAATTGCACCCATTATTTCCGCTTGTTACCTCACCCAACACGGCGGATGAACCTTCCTTAGCCTCTACTGCTCCTCCAACTCTAGTCCGCAGGGCCTGATTTTGTTGGCCGCCCTATGGCAATGCAAAAGACCCGTCATAGCCAGTGAAAGGTGAGACTGACACAGGAACCACAGGACCTGTCTGGCTCCCCTTCTGGATAGCCATCGTCTCCCCTTGCCTCGCCCCCATCACGTGCACCAGCTATTTTGCAAGTGAGAGTCCGTCTGCGGCTCCCTGCCCTGCTGCCACTGAAATAACAGAATTAAATTCTGGATGTTGAACCAATTAAACTTAGTTCTACTGTTTCAGTAGCAACAGGGCAGCAGAGAAGTCAGTGGCAGCAGTGTCTGGAGCCAGTAATGACTCCTTAGAACCACATGCGGCTCCTGAGCAGCAGGTTGCCAACCCCGATCATTTTCTCGCAGAACCCTTATTTTCACCTGGGGTTCCATAGAACACCATTTGGGAAACAATGGTCTAGAATATTAATAAAACACAAAGGAAAGGGTCCTTAAGACCGGTTTTAAAATGTTTCTAAACATAAGTAATATTTATTTTGTCAGTTGTGTGCACAGCAGTATGAAAGACTATTGATCCATTGAGGACCAAGAGACCCATCAATCCTGCAGTAGGAGACTGTCAATATTTCAAATTCTCCTTGTGCACTTGAAGCAGTTTCTTCTGCTAGACAATCACATTACTGCATTGGGTTTGTTAGAGAAAAAATAAAAAATTGAATCTATTATAATTGAAGTCAATGTTTTTGCAATTATAGTTTCTAAAAATACAAAATTAAAGTGGCCAACTATTGACTCTGACTATTTGGCCACAACAAATGCTTGTTAACAATCAGTAGGTAGTAACTTGTTTTCCAGATTAGCTATTTGGCCATCTAACAGTTGTGACTTTCAGAAAGTGAAGCTGTTGAAACTCCTTCAACTAAGTGAAGTACAGGTTGAACGTGTCTCATTTGGCACCCTCAGGATCTGACCAATGCCTGATGAGAGAATTTGCCGGACCACAGGAGATCAATATTTTCTAGCACATAACCAACACTTTCACTGCCTACTGGACTCTAAGAAGACATTTAGGGATAAATTAGAGCTAAATAATAACACAGAACTCTGAGAGCTGGGACTGGTGGCTGTAAACAATCTTTACTGGACCACAGGAAACTTGGTCACACTCATGATAAGTGGTCATCTGGCTAACTAAAATCATGCTGGATTATGGATGTTGCCAGTCGAGAGAGTTCCGGATTAGAAGCACTCAACCTGTACAGTACTTTGTCTCTGAAGTACACTTCTACCTTATTCAGAGCTACTGTTCTTACTCCTGCTTTATGGTACAGAAAAGGCACCACATTCAGCCTTTCCCTAGCTTCACTCCTCTTGCATCTCTCTCTTTTCAGACCAGGACACCTCAAGGCTGAATAGCTCGCCTACCTTCACTCTGTTGTTCCCAGAAGAAGCTGCCTCAACAACCTTCTCTTGCTTTCTCTTACAAGACTAATGTGTGGGTGTTGGGCACCAGTCTTAAGTCACCACATGGCACTTCCTATGAAAACCTATTTATTCTTAAAGTAAAGGCACTTTTCAAAAAACATTAAAAACATAATAACTTGTGCACATGCTCCTAAGCTTACCAGAGATCCCTCTAACACTAACATGGGTTCTGACAGAAGCAGTACTTCAAAATCTCACCCAGAGGGTTTCAAATTCATTATTGCGCCAACTCAGAACAAACCAATGCAAAAATTTAGTCCACCTCTCATACTGTTCGGGGTCTTTGATCTGGAGTTTCATGGAGTTGGTAATTAGTAGACAATGGATCTTTCCTAAGGGTGTAGCTTCAGAAGGCCTTCTGAGTACCTCCCAGATATCCCACTTACATGTATTGTCACAGACAGTTCTTTGAAGTTCTGAACACTGATGTTAATCAAGACCCTAGAAAGCGGATGCTCCGACAAAAACACGCAAACAGTTTTATTTTTAACTTAATGAACCCCAAAGGTATTAAGCCTTATTGAATTAGGTTTACCCAGTAAAATTGGTCATATTTCTGTAAGGTTTCTCCAGGATATTGCAGGCTGTTGTCAGTCTCTCTCTGGTATGTATTGATATATGTTAAACAATTATTCTTAAGGACTGTCATGATTAGTGTGTGGGCAGTCAGGTCTAGTAGACTGAGCAGTGGCAGTCAGAGTCCAGGAACAGTGCCAAGTCAGGAATTGGGTGTCAGAGCTGGAGGTGGGAGCCGAGTCAGGTTTGCAGTTGGAGACCAGAGGTGGGGATGGGGAACCTGTGACAAGTCAGAAGGGCAGTGTTCAGGAAACAGGCAAAAAGGCTGGGTTCAATTTAGGAATCAGCCAGAAATTCATCCAGTTGCACAGATAACATCCAGTGCTGCTTTCTGGCTTAAATGATGCAGTCAGACCAACCAATGTGAGTGGGTACTTTGCTAATCAGGAGAACAGTGGGTGGCTTCTCTGGTGGGCCCCTCTGGTACTCAGCACAGTTGTTTCTAATAGGTCTCTGGATGGTGACTGGTATGTGAAGGTTGCCTAGGAGTTTGCAGTTCGACTTCACAAGGGCTGTATGTCAAATCACATGTAGGTTTTGGGAGAAATTAAGAGCTTAATGGATATACATTACCTCTGCAGAAGCGGTCCTGTCACTCTACTGTGCTGTTCACAGGGCAACAAGCAAAGGGGGATATAGTGAGGAAAATGACAAGGTTGAGTTCTACTAGCCTATGATTTTTGGATGCACGGATGCCATTCTGCCATGACATTCATGTATCTGCCTATTCATTCACCCCCCAGTGGCAACCATGTTCAGTAAACTGCTTCCATAACTTCCAATTTGGAATCATGAATTGTCATTGGAGTCCCACTTACTGAAGAAGCCACAATGATGCAGCTTTTAATTCAATAAAAGAATGCTCAGGTATTAATAATAATACATTGTAGTTACGTGGAATCTTTCATCCAAAGATCTCGAAAAGCACTTCTTGGTGCTCTTACGCTTCCAGCATTTGTGATTGTTGGGGCGGGGATGGTGGTGGGAAAGAATATTTCAAATCATAAGATTCCAGCATAAAGACAAGTGGGGGAGAGTGACTGATTTACCCTGATATCATAGCCCAGTGGGAGGGCTATTACTACTGAGACTGTCTTGATGTAATACTCAAACTCTTGACTGTCCTGGTAATCTTCTGGTCTAATTTCCTGAGTATTACAGGCCACAATATGTCTCCCACACATTCCCATATTAGACCTCTCATATATAAGACGTAGGTTTTAAAGTACAGATTGGACTTCTAGGACTTAAAAATTCCTGTTTGAGTTCTTAAACTAAATGTCGTAATGATGCTAGCTATTTACATGGGACTTAATATGATGAATTCCATGGAATTTTCATTAGATTGCATTGTCTCCATTATCAATTGATTAAGTAAATAATCCAGAAAGTAGTAAATAAGAACAAGGCTCTATTGTTTAGGAATAAGAGTATCCACATATGGGATTATTCTGAAACAGTTGTTGCACTTTACATATACACCTACCTTAATTCAAACTCACTTGCCAGCATAGAGAGGCCCTAAGCACCTGACCTTGACAGACTCTGAATACCTGCAATGTACCTTGAATTCAGGTAGTTGCAGTGGTCAGCATTTCTCAGAATCAGATGCTAAGCTCTGAATAGACTAAAGCATTCACTTCCATTCTGTTTGTTACTCTATTGCCCCATCTTTCAGTAGATTATCTAAATGCTAGCAAAGAAAAAATAAACAACTACTCTTGTTTGTCTGTTTATGCCAACCATTAATCTCTGGCCTTTTTAGTGCACTGTCCGTATGGTATATTTATAGACAGTCTCTGTTTGGCTCTTTACACTTCAAGAGTTACAATTAATGCACTTTAAACATGCACTCCAGTATTAATTGTTGTGGCAGTGAAGAAGGAGAATTAGCTATGCTTGGCTACAGGACATATCACAACAAATGAATTCTCTCTTCTGTCTGCAGGGGAGAAGGTAGGCTCCATTCAGAGGTGGAATGAAAGTGATTTATCACTAAGAATAGTGTGCAATTTGAGAATATGCACAAGAGAAGCTATTTTGGGACATAGCCCTGAACAAATACAATGAGCTAAATTCATCTCTCTTCCCCTGTAACTCCATCCATGTTTGACACACTCTGGTAGAACATATTTTAGAGAAACTGGTGTAAACAAGACCTATTCTTAGAGCAGCGTATGAAATTGCCATCTAAAATATTTGAGCTTTTTGTTAGACTTGAACAAAATCTGCGGCATCCCAAGGCTAATGATTATAAATAACAGGCCCTGTTCCTGCAATGAACTATGTGTAGACAGAGCCCTGAGGTCATTGTAGGACTTGTACATCTATAAAGAACTCTGAGACTGCAAATCAGTGCCAAAACAACAGTAATCAATTGCAGCTATTAAAATTCAAGTGTAAAAGTACTTCAATGTTAGAGCAAACATTTATTTCAACAATGGATATGTGTGTACTACAAATACCAGAAGTTAAATTCACTGCATACTGTAGCAGAAGAAATGATATGCTTCATTCGGTCTTTTAAATATGCTCTATGGAGCCTCTCATCTAACTTTTATTCACACCTATTTATTTTGATGTCATTTATTTTGGTTTGCTTTTAACACCATTTACAAAAAAAAAAAAAGCTTAAATATTTCAATTTGAAGCACATTGAGATATTTTCAGAGAGCTATCCATAATGTATGGTAGCAGTCCAAACAGAGTGTTGGGCATTATTAAGAAAGGGATGGATAATAGGACAGAAAAATACCATATTGCCTCTACATAAATCCATGGTACACCCCATCTTGGATACTTCATGCAGATGTGGTTGCCCCATCTCAAAGATATATTGCAATTGGACAAGATTCAGAAAAGGATAACAAATACGGTTAGAGGTATACGGTTATGGCTGCCTTATGAGATGCTACTAGTAAGATGGGGAATTGAATTTTCATCTTGGAAAAGAGATGACTATGGCAGGGGACATGATAAAGGTCTATGAAATCATGGTGTTGAGAAAGTAGATAAGGTAGTTCTTTTTCGTAACATCATAACTAGGGGTCACCAAATGAAAATAAGCAGCAAATTTAAAACAATATGAAATATTTCTTCACATAACTCACAGTCAACCTGTGGAACTTTTTGCCAGAAGACATTGGGGAAGCTAAGACTATAACAACATTCAAAAATTAACAAAATAAATTTATGGAAGATATGTCCACCAGTGATTACTAGCCAGGATGGGCAAGGATGGCGTCCCTAGCCTTTGTTTGCCAGAAGCTGGGAATGAGTGACAGGACATGGATCATTTTATGGTGACCTGTTCATTCCCTGAGGAATGAAGTTAGAGGCAGAGATGGTACTAAGCACTTAAGTCTTCTGGTTTCCAGACCTAGTCACTGTGCACTCAGCAGTTCCTAGCACTCCTCCCTACTATTTCACCTAAAATTCAGCATTTCTCCCTACTATTTCACCTAAAATTCACATAATATGGAGCTGATACCATTCATTTGATTCCAAATTTTTAAAAACAAGTAATAAAAAGACACCACTAAAGTCTTAATCTGCAAAAGAACAGGATCAGCTTTGTGTTAGCTTAAAAAACAGTCTGTAGAAACACTATTAAAATATGTATTGTCAGTCTTTTAGGTTATATTTGGTCTGATGATGTCATTAGGTAGAGTATCCTCCCTTGGGAATCAAGTTGCAAACAGAGTCCTCAACAGTAATTAGAGCTAAGCAGCAATTACAGCACATATGATTTGTTCAGACTTATCACTTGCCTGCTGTCTCTTAGCACCAAACATCACACAAACACCAGGGTGAAATGAAGACATTATTGATCTTTAATTCCACATGTGGGGCTGAAGTGATCACAGACTATGGTCTTACAAATTAAGGTAAGCGTTACTCTGTGTTTTAGCACCTCATGTCTCTCCCACCCCACCCCACCCCTGCCACCTTGTGAGTATAAATTATAGCACACAGGAAATTATCCCAAATTAAAAAGATACTAAGTTAAAATAGCTGTCTTTTTTTCCCTTTGTTTTTGGAGAACGGGATGTGATTTATTGGTTAACTCAATCTTTCCCTGATGTTTTTATTGTCCAGCAACTCCAGCAAACATAGAAGGGAAAATTAATCCCTGCTGTAACTTCATGGAAGTTAATGGAATCACATAAGCAAGAATATAGATAGACTTTGTGAAGTATCAAAACAAGTTTTGCCTTTTTCCCCCTTTTCTGCTAAAGAAAACTATTTACTTTGCTGTTGTGTAACCTAACAGTCCTGTTAATGGTTTGTGGTCACTCTTGTTTCAGTGATCGAAACAAAAAGCAGTCAAGTAGCACTTTAAAGACTAGCAAAATAGTTTATTAGGTGAGCTTTCGTGGGACAGACCCACTTCTTCAGACCATAGCCAGACCAGAACAGACTCAGTATTTTCAGTGATGTTATCACATAACAGCCAGTACTTGTTAAACACTGGCACGATGATTAGAACCTTTCTGTCTCTCTCCTTCCCGTACCTCTCAAAGCTCTTCGAAAGGAAGAAGAGCTGCAATAGGTTACAGATACTGTGGGGTGATTCTCTAGTCATACAGGGTGGCGAGAGTGTATTCCTGAGCACTGAGAGAAGGAAGAGTAATAAGGTAGGGATGAGTGGGGGGTGCAGAGGAAGGGGACTGGGGGAGGGGAGTAGCAGCAAGAGAAGGAGGAGAATTAGTGCAATAATAATTTTTTGTTTCTATAGTGGCTTGTCTGAGGACCTCAGAGCACTTTACAGACGTTAATAACTTATCTCTGAACACCACGGTGAGGTAAGTATATTTTTAGTCCATTTAACAGACTGGAAAAAAAGAGATTAAGGGCTTTGTCTGTGGTCATACAGAGAGGAAAAGAATCTAATCATCCTGGCTCCAAGTTTTACACATTACGCACCATGTCATTTGGGACTGTATTATCATCAGTGTACTGCTGATGCACAGCTCAACAGCCTTACATTTCAGATTCTCCTCTTACCATACTACCACCTGAAGAATGTAGGGATCTGGAAGAAAGTAACTGACTTCAGTTCATTTCATGTGAGATATAATAATGGCTTTGACATTGCTTAGGACTGCCAACCTCACAATAGTCCTCCATGTATTTTTTTTTACCTCCAGACTAAAATAGACTACTGTACTCAGAACTATACTTGATGTCTCCCTGGAAACCTTAGTACACGCAGAATGTAAATGCCACTCTTCTAAACGGGGCAAAGTGCTCTGAACACATAATGCCCATGTTAAGTCCAGCTTGGAGGGACTGGCTGGCCAGAGCAAGTTTAGGGCTCCTATTGGAAAAATATTTTCCCATAGGGTGCATCTACACTAGGAACGAACTTCCAAGTTAGGCACTACTTCGAAGTAGCCAGCAGAGAGCCAACACACATTTTCCCTTACTTTGAAGGTAGCTTTGAAGTAGGGACCTCAACTTCAAAGTCCTCACTCTATTCCAGTTTAACTTCAAAGTAGGGTTGTGTATAGATCGTCAACTGTAAAGTTGTACTTCAAAGTGTGTGCCACTGTGAAGTTATTTTTGTAGTGTAGACACAGTCTGTGTAAGTTTATCAGAACATTAATTGAACCATGTTTCAGCATAATACAGGATACTTTCATGTGGTTTGCATTTACACCCCTTCCCAAGCTTTCAAAATGCTTCTTATACCTTGAGTTAAATACTACTTCTGTAAGAGAGAGCCAAGCTGTAGAGCCAGTCAGATTTTTTTCCCCACCGAAAAATGTGACTCTCCATTGAAAATTTTTTCATTTTTCAGATTTTTGGCTTTTCTGACAAA
This sequence comes from Carettochelys insculpta, assembly GCF_033958435.1. NCBI lineage: Eukaryota > Metazoa > Chordata > Testudines > Carettochelyidae > Carettochelys > Carettochelys insculpta. The sequence goes on from NC_134144.1 coordinate 29,990,357, forward strand.
AATTGAAGAATTATTTTAGTAAAAATACCTTTTGTGAAAATAGTTACGTAGTTGAAAATCCAATTGTCTGTTGAAATTACTTTCAGTGCACAAATTTCAAATAGACCCGCCCAACTGCCACAATTTTTATTTTTCTAAAAGGTACTTAAATATTAGGGTTTTGGGCACCAGTATAAGAAATGAGAAGAAAATCTGGTAATTTGTGTTTTATGACATCTGTGGTCAGGTGGCCAAACTTCTATAAGATGATACTGATTTATGTACTAGCAGATGTACCTGGCATTGCTCGGGTCTTTAAACTAATTTCTTTTAAATAAATGAAAAATGTACATGGTTTATTTCAATGATTACATTTTTCAAAAATGAAAGAAAATGAAGCCTGGAGTGAGGGGTTGGGGGTTAGAAGGGGCAGGTGTGTGGCTTAGAGCAGAGGGTTGACGCATGTGTGAAGCTCAAGACAGGAGGGAGAGGTTCAGGACAGGGGGATGGGAGGTGGGGGGCACCTGGGGTAGTGAGGATGGTGCTGCCCCAGTGGCCGCTCCTCCCAGGGGACAGAGCAGTGCTCCCTGGCCAGTGGCTCCTTCAAAGGGGCTGGAACTGTGCTCCATAGCCAGTGGTTCCTCTGGGTGGTGGGCAGGGAAGGTGCAGATCTGGGGCTGTGCACTTGGCAGGCAGTGGCTGGGACTCTGCAGGTCGACAGCAGTTTGCAGCTTCCTGGTGGGTGCGGCATTCTGGGGCTCTCCCACTTGCTGCTGCCCCCGGCCTGCAACTGCTCCAGGGGGGCCTTGCTTGGAGCAGTGGCACCTCCTGTCCAACAGCCTGGCAGAGGCAGTTGTGCTGTGCTGTCTGGCTCAGACCTCTAGCTGCCCCCTCTGGTGGGTGGCTTACTTGGGGTAGTGCCCTACCCATCCTGCAGCTTGTTGAAGGGGTGGTACTCTGCAGGCTGGCCCTAGCCTCAAGATGTGCCCCCACCATGCAGCTGGTTTGGGTGGGGCAACCCTTTGGGGGCTAACCCTGGTTTCCAGAGGCCCCCTCCATCCTGCAGCCTGGTTGGGATGAAATGTGCTGGGGCATGGCTGGGCTCTGGGACCAGCCTCCAGTTCCCCCACAGCTTGCAGGCTCCTGGTAGAGCAAGGTTCCAGGTGGTACTCCAGGCTCCAGTGACCCTCCTGAGGTCTGCTGGCTGGGGGTGGGGGCAGAAGGCTCTGGGGGCTGTCCCCAGCTCCAGCACCAACTCCTCCCCTGCAGGCTGCCTGGTGGGAGAGAAAAGCTCTGAGAGCTTCTCTCTCCAGCGGTCCCCTACATGGCCTGCAGGCTCTCCGCAGTGGGGAAGCAGGCTCTGGGTTTGGGGTAGGTGAGCTACTTACTTGGTAGGGTGACAGGCAAACTGGCAGAGTCCCAGCCCTGCTGGCCTGTCCCTAGGTGCTGCAGCTGCCCCCAGTGACCACTCCCAGTATCATGTCCCTGTGCTCCCTGCCCTTCACGTTCCCCCTCTCTGCCCCCTCCCTTTCCATGTTATGGAAAACAGTCCCATTCCTGGCACTTCCCATTTTCTGGGCACCGTCAAAACCTGACCTTTGTTTAAATTAGGGTAAGAGGAAGCCACATTTCACAGTCTTATCTGTTATGGTTTAGGAGTTCTTGAACAAATGGACTTGGATGCACAGACACACACTCACATACTCTAAAATGTGTATTCACAGAAAGGAAAGGCAGGGGGAAAGAATCAATTTCTTAGGCCTCTGGCTGAATCTCAAAGGACTTGGGAGGTCTATTTAATTTGTGCCAGCCTCGAAGTTCCTTTGGATGAAGCTGTCTTAGCTAGTGTGATGTATGTGGAGTTGCTTGGTCTTGAATAAGCATCTTGGAACCCACAACATGTTTCAGCACACTCTTTGCAGACATAAGCTTGAGCTTTACGCCGCTGCTCTATATATACCATACACTGACATGTAAGTACTATACTTATACTCTAACAGAGTTTATTTTATAATTTATATGATAAAAATGAGGAAATAAGCAGTTTTCCAGTAACAGTGTGCTGGGACATTTCTGTATTTTTATGCCTGATTTTCTAAGCAAAGTGAGTTTTAAGTCAGGTAAAATCTGGGGACACACAAGACAAATCAGAGTCCTGAAAGGGGGCAATAGTCTGAAAAGGAGAGCCTGTGCTCTAAGAAAAAGCCATTGAACAATAGTGTAAAGGAGATCAGGCATGCAAACATAGATTTGGGCTAGGAAAATAGGTTGTTCCAACAGGGAGGACAATCGATGTTCTCTGCAGGCAAACTGAGGCCAGGCTGGGTCCCAAGAAGGCTAAAGTTTGCTAGAAAAAAGTTACATTTTTTTCTGCGCTTGTAACTCAAGGAGGAAACCCACGTGTAACTCAGCTTGAGTGAAGTGTATGATTAGATGAGCATGCAGCTGATTTATCGTTCTTAACACATTTTCTTTTAAGTTTTGTTACATTATTAAATAAACTGACTTGTTTGACGAAGGCTGTTCTTCATTGTGTAGCCCTGATCACAGACTGCCAAAGGGAAGAGATACAGATATCCATTCAGAACTGCATAATAATAAATCGCTGCCAACAACGGTGTGTTGAATCCAGATTCTGGCTTCAGTGCGGAAGAACTGTAAAATTCTAGCCCAGATTGGCAAAGGCACAAGCCTGACACGTAATGGGGTACACTCAGAAGCTGTGTCTACACGTGCACGCTACTTCGAAGTAGCGGCACTAACTTGGAAATAGCGCCCGCCGCGGCTACACGCTTCGGGCGCTATTTCGAAGTTAACTTCGACGTTAGGCAGCGAGACGTCGAAGTCGCTAACCTCATGAGGGGATCGGAATAGCGCCCTACTTCGACGTTCAACGTCGAAGTAGGGACCGTGTAGACGATCCGCGTCCCGCAACATCGAAATTGCCGGGTCCTCCATGGCGGCCATCAGCTGGGGGGTTGAGAGATGCTCTCTCTCCAGCCCCTGCGGGGCTCTATGGTCACCGTGGGCAGCAGCCCTTAGCCCAGGGCTTCTGGCTGCTGCTGCGGCAGCTGGGGATCCATGCTGCAGGCACAGGGTCTGCAACCAGTTGTCGGCTCTGTGTATCTTGTGTTGTTTAGTGCAACTGTGTCTGGGAGGGGCCCTTTAAGGGAGCAGCTTGCTGTTGAGTCCGCCCTGTGACCCTGTCTGCAGCTGTGCCTGGCACCCTTATTTCGATGTGTGCTACTTTGGCGTGTAGACGTTCCCTCGCAGCGCCTATTTCGATGTGGTGCCGCGCAACGTCGAAGTTGAACATCGACGTTGCCAGCCCTGGAGGACGTGTAGACGTTATTCATCGAAATAGCCTATTTCGATGTTGGCTTCACGTGTAGACGTAGCCAGAGAGACAAGAAAAGTGACAGAGACTTAAGTAGCCCTGTAATTATGATATATTTTTGGGATTGTGACCTTGGTGAACTTCAAGTAAGTGATGAGCAAAAATATATGTATACACACACAAGGAAAGAGTAAGAGAAAAACAATTTTTCTGTTCTCTTTTGGGGAAGACCAAAGGAAAAGACAGAATTAATGTGCTGTCTACAGCTCAGGAAAAGTCAGCTAGCACAGTTGCACAAGGAAAGGAGCCTGAATTCTAGGAAGATGAAAAAAGGCACAGCTGGTTACTTGCTATGATCTGATGTCCAGAAATAAGTGGTGTCTCAAGGTGCCTGCAGAAGTTTAGGAAGACAAGGGCTTAAACAAATCAAGACGTTAGGAGAACAATGTAGTCTCAGAGGCATATGTGAGGAGTCCTTGGGTACATTTAGCAACTGGACCCTGTTGAGATGGAGTTCCCTAAACCAGAGAGAGTCTAGAGTAGGATAACCTGCAGCATGGGCAAGAAAAGATTGGAGGGCTTGATCCCGAGCTCATTTTGGGGCAGTATTAGGGGAAGTTTAAATTAAACTTAGCTAACAATGGTTCCAAATGGCTGTTTCAGCAGTTGGGCCTTGCAACAGCACAGGGACAGACTGGCTGTGTTTCCTTGCTAGGGGTCACCCCTTTGCCAGAACTGAGGCCATATTGCAACACCAGTGAATTCTTCTGCTCTGAGTGAATCCTCAGCTGACTGGTTTGACTAGCTTTGTGGCCTTATGCCCTGGAGCCATTTAAAGCAGCCATGCTGAGCTCAAGGCTCTGGCCAGTTCTGTGTGTGATAATCTTTGTTTAGGAACAAGGTAAAGAGTCCCGAATATAGAGGGTGAAATCGTGGACCTACTGTGATCAATTGCCGTTATCTTCCGTAGGGTCAAGATTTAGCTCATAGGACATAAAAGTAATATCAAGAGTGTTTGTTTAGAATGGTGCAGTCCAGCACAGCAGAATAGGCTGCTAGGTTACGACATGCCAGATGCCGCGCTGCTTTCCAATTGAACAAGTGGCTTTATTTGTTTTAGAAGTCTGCAAAATTAGCTTTGTGGAGAAACAAATGACAAATATTTCTGTGCTACCTACAGAAAAAAGCAAATCACAATTGTACTGCAGCCAGCACAGTGCTTCTAAATGTAGTGAAGGATGCATCTTAATTTATTTAATTGCTTAAGCTTGGTAAACAGCCACTGCTAATAAATATGCACTGATATTAATATGGTGTTTCTAGGGTTCAGTTGACTTGGAAATACAAATATTCAAAACGAAACAAGTGAAATAGTACAGAAGAGTGACTGCCAAAATTAAATTGTATATGGTGAGAGTATTTCCTCCTCTTAGGAAACTTGTATTGTTCAGGAGCAAATGCAGGACAAAAGTTAGAGATAAAGACTCTAAAGGTTACACAATCTGCATCTTAAAATTTGCACAGATTATCATAAGGCTATGGAACCTATGACATTTAATACAAACAGCTGTACCCTAACTGTTTTAACATGATTATATCAGGTGAAGAAGTAAAAATACATTTCTCAATTCTAATTGTTTTAACACTCTTTTGGCTCTTTTGGGTATTTATGATACAAAGTCCATGATGATTTGTTGTTGGTTTGCAAGTTGTTTCACATGCAAAAGAGCTACAGGTGTAGAGTAAGCTTTTCTTGATTAATGGTGATTTGTCTTCCTCTAAAATATTGGAAGTTGTGTGTTTCTTCAACAACAAAAAGCTCTATGGTGGACATTCACTTTTTTTCTAATTGGCTACGTCTACACGTGAAGCCTACATCGAAGTAGCTTATTTCGATGTAGCGACATTGAAATAGGCTATTTCGATGAATAACATCTACACGTCCTCCAGGGCTGGCAACGTCGATGTTCAACATCGACGTTGCGCAGCACCACATCGAAATAGGCGCTGCGAGGGAACGTCTACACGCCAAAGTAGCACACATCAAAATAAGGGTGCCAGGCACAGCTGCAAACAAGGTCACAGGGCGGACTCAACAGCAAGCCGCTCCCTTAAAGGGCCCCTCCCAGACATAGTTGCACTAAACAACACAAGATCCACAGAGCCGACAACTGGTTACAGACCCTGTGCATGCAGCATGGATCCCCAGCTGCCGCAGCAGCAGCCAGAAGCCCTGGGCTAAGGGCTGCTGCCCACGGTGACCATAGAGCCCCGCAGGGGCTGGAGAGAGCGTCTCTCAACCCCTCAGCTGATGGCCGCCATGGCGGACCCCGCTATTTCGATGTTGCGGGACGCGGATCGTCTACACGTGCCCTACTTCAACGTTCAACTTTGAAGTAGGGCGCTATTCCCATCCCCTCATGGGGTTAGCAGCTTCGACGTCTCGCCACCTAACGGCAATGTTAACATCGAAATAGCGCCCAACACGTGTAGCCGTGACGGGTGCTATTTTGAAGTTAGTGCCGCTACTTCGAAGTAGCGTGCACGTGTAGACACGGCTATACTGAGTTCCAGAGGTTTTAGTACAAATTCCTAAAGTGTCTTTCATGCATTAATTATAAAAGGAACCCTGTGTGGATGCAAATGTCTACCCTCAGAAGTTGGTATCTGTGGATAGACATAGTTACCTGCTGATCCACAGGGCTCTGCTCCTGAGATTCTGGAGCCAATGGAGATGAGCATGGTGCTGCTGCTCCCAGTAACCAGCTCCTGTTGGGACTAGAGCCCTGAGCTGAAGTGGTTACCAATGTCTTTCTGCAGATGCCACATCCAAGGTTAGACATTTGCATCCAGGTAGGGCTCTAATTGTAAATATTTTGACTGACTGAAAACATCAACTTTTTCCTACATTCCACACATGTCAACTGAATGTGTTGTATTCACAATGTGTTTTTCATCTTGTTTTTAAATGAGAAAAAATTAAATTCTACTGAAGGAAAAGCATCTTAATTCACAAAAATTAAAATGAAGGCACAGTTCGTCCTCAGTATTCTAGAAACACAAGTTAGGTGAGATAATTTCATATACTGGACTAGAAATTGGTCCACTAAAAGATACCACCTGGCATAAATATGAATGCTCCAACAGTATAAACAGGTCACTATGAGGAGAGCCTCTGCTCTGAGAAAAAGCTATTGAACAATAGTGTAAAGGGGATCAAGCATGCAATAATAGATTTGGGCTATGAATATAGGTAGCCCCAATCTCTCTCAGGCGTGTGCATACGCTTCATGTTAAGGATGGCAACTATTTCTGTTGAGGTCGGTGGAACTACTTTCATATTTAAACATAAGCATGTATATAAGTTTTGTAGTGTCAGGGCCTAAGAATGGACTCTATTTCACAGCATGCAGTGCAGTTATAATTAGGTTAGTGAGACAGAGTCTTGTTATAGCTTTATCCTTTATATTATATTTAAATAATTTATTGTTCTTCATCCTGCTCCTGCTGAAGTCAGTAACTCAGAACGTTTGTTACTGGCAGCATGTTTTACTTTCATAATGTGTGCAGTTGATGTTCATGAGCTTGATATTGGAAAGGGACGATACATAAATCATTGTTCTCTGTGTTTTGTACATGCAAAGTTCCACACTGAAAACTTCATCAGAATTTCCATAGATATAAAGTGAATGAAAATATGTTGTCCTGCCATGTAATTTATTTACTAGCAATCATTTTAGCTGAACAGATAATTTTAGGAACCCTTTAGAAATTTTTGCTCTCAATTGCATAATCAATATACAAATAAATCCTATATATCTGCTATAAACTTTTTTATTTTATGTTTAACTTTCTTGCAAGTTATTTATAACCCCTAATTCTGGAAAAGTAAGTAAGGAGAGTGAAATCTTGGCATGCTGTCAAGTAAGAACTTCAATTTAACTGCAAAAGGGCCAGGACTTCACTCCAGGTTTGCATACTATACGGCATATTTAGGAGAAGTCCTAAACACATTTGACATGTAGAAACACTTTGAAGTAAAGTATCTGGTTTCTTACAACTCAGAGTGCAAGAGAGCAGGCATGTGAGATCTTATTAATACGTATAATTATAATACATTTCTTTGTGGATGATTTTTATTTTTCAGGACAGAATGATTTTCCAAGTCTAGCATGTTTGTTATTTGAAGTTGTGTTAGTTATCATTAATAGTGCTATAACTTACCTGTATAGTTCCTACAGTTTATATAATATGGTTATGCCATGGGAAATGAATGCAGAGTTTGTTGCAGCAGTTATGTCAAAAAGGCAAAAAACCCTTCAGAACTTACTGAAATCCAAAATGTTTGGTGTGTCAGTTTCTCTAATTTTATTCCTATGCAAGGTCATACTTGGACTCAAATAAAGAGTGTTTGTGAATTGCCTTGGCTCCTGATCTTTGGGCAAGTGGACCTTCTGCTAATCATATCCTACCCAACGGTAACAGAAAGGGAGCCGTGCTAGTCTATATACTATCAAAATAAAAAGCAGTCAAGTAGCGCTGGCAAAATAATTTATTAGGTGAGCTTTTGTGGGACAGACCCACTTCTTCAGACCATACCCAGACCAGAATAGACTCAATATTTAAGGCACAGAGAACCAAAAACAGTGATCAAGGAGGACAAATCAGAAAAAAATGATCAAGGTGAGCAAATCAGAGGGTGGCGGGGTGGGGGAAGGTCAAAAATTAGATTAAGCCAAGTATGCAGACGAGCCCCTATAGGGACTCAGAAAATTCCCATCCTGGTTCAAACCATGTGTTAATGTGCTAAATTTGAATATAAAAGCCAGCTCGCCTGTTTCTCTTTGAAGAGTGGTGCGAAAATTTTTTTTCAGTAGCACGCATACTCAACAGGTATTAGTAACCAGTCTGGATGAGTAGTCATTCCTATTCCTTTTTGAAATACCACCTTTGACAGCTCCATAGGCTTTAAATTGGTAGCCATAGTATGTCAATGCGAGTGCTTCATGTTCTTTAGGTCACTTCCCACATCAGTGGAAGAACTGACTGTTCCATTGACGTTTGAATACAGTTTGAGAGCAATGAAGTCAATACAACTTTTAGATTTCAAATTGTGTATGCATCACAAAGGTGCGAGTGGTAATCACATTGAACTCATTCATTAATTAGTGTAGTGCTTTGGGATATAAACTGCGTAGTATTTTTCCTATTGTCAGTGGAAAGCAGTCTCCTACACACTACTGCTTTGATTCAGAATTTGTTTTTAAAAATAAGTTACATTGCCTGTGCATTACTTCTCTCTCAGACTCAGATTAATTTGCCATTTCGGAAATTCAGATGAAGCATTCATCTTGAAAGACAATCTCTCTCCTTTAGGTCTGGCAAGCCATAAGAAGCTAGTGGTAGCATACTGCAAGCATGAGCTTTTGCTCTTCTGACTTTTACTCATACAGCTTTTTGGGGGGTTGGGTGTGGGTGAGAGAATCCCAGAGTTCACTTTCCTGAAAATGCTCATTGAACTGCTTCTAAAATAGGGCTTTTCTTCAATATTATGATACCTACACTTTGCCCTTTTCAGAACTAAATAAAAAATCATTTATTTGGCTTAACTTAGTATTTTTTTCTCTCTCTGAGATATATTCAGTGACATACAAAACTCTCCCTTGTTCAGCTAAGCTAACAAATAATCAGAAAATCCCCAAAGCCTATATATTAATCAGGTAGGAGAGGGAGAGAGATTATTTCTGTTATTAAATACTTGGAATTCAGGTACTGTGGTGATGAGTCATATCAATACTTAGATTTAATAACCTGCAAGGGTCTAGTATATTTATATGTCATTTCTGGAAATACCAGCTCCTGATGAAAGTAAATAGTAATGTGTCATATTGCAACAGAGATCCAGATAGTGGAACGTTATTTTAATACTGTTTCAGCTCTGAAATGAAGAACTCTAATTATTTTTAATACATATTTCATTAGCTCATTTAAAATATGATTTACTGAATCAAACACGTGACTTCATATATTTGTCTATAAATAAGTGTACTAAAGGACTTCTTTGAGTGAAGTCAGAGTCCTCAGTGGAGTGGATGTTGGCTTGGATCATTATGTTTTAGCGATCACATTACAACTTAACCTTAAAAAAAAAATCACAAAGATGGAGCAAAAGAGTCTCACATCAACAGAGAAGTTCAAGGACAAAGAAAGAGATCAGCTTCTTGATTGCTATTCAAGCAAACTGATCTAGTACTGGATGAGATGTACTCAGGGTATGAGTGTAGATTTTTTACAGCAAGCTTTTTCTTTTGTTTTTGTTTTTTTTGGGGGGGGGGGCAGGTAACCTTGCATTAGCATGAGAAAAGTCTTGTGTTATACTGTGGATGGACTGAAGTGATGCTTCTGACTTTCACCAGCAGTATTTGCACCATCTAATCTATTACTTACACATAATTGTTTGCTGTCATACAAATCAACTGATGGTAGTTAACGGTGACAGCTTTTGATAATCAGTAGGAAGAAATCTGCAACTGATAGCAGATGCTATCTAAGAGATATAGACAGGTTGATTGTTTTGAAACACATTTGTGCAGAAAGTGAAAGGTAAAATTATTCTAATAAAATGGGAAGCATCCTTCAGGTAGTTTAACAAATATTTTCTTCTCTGGCTTTTCTGAGGGGAGAGAGACTTCTGCTGAGGTCTAATATTTTTAGCAAAGTCTTTGCCTGTTTGTTGAACCTGATGATGTCAAAGCAGATAATTCATGCAGCTGGAGTCAGGCAGAAACAACAGTAGCGGTAGATGAACTAGAAAAATGAACAAGGTAAACAGAACACCAGGATGTATCCTTGTAGGAAATCTTTTTCATTTGTTTGTTTTTAATTATTTTAATCCAAACACCAGATTTTTCTTTCATTATAGAATATATCCTAATAACACATGTGAAAGTGTCATTTTATTTTTTTAAACTGTCACCAAAAATGTGGTAAATCAGTGTTTAAACTAAAAATGAGTGGGTCAAGATGGGTGACTAGATTTGCAAGAAAAATCTCTCATATTTATGTTCAAGATTTCCTTATATTTTAAAACAAACAGACACAGTAAAGTGTCTGTATCATTACCATTTCATTAGCATTTTAAACGTCTGCTAACTTTATAATGAAAATGAACACTGTCAGCTGCATCTTTCTTGTGCGTGTATTCATGCTTGGTTCACATTTGCATACAAATTTGACTGGGTGACAGTTGGATTGTGTTTGACCGTTAGGGGGAATGTGGTGCAACTCTGTGTTCCATTCTGGGTAATCTGATGACTCTCAAGTGAAGAGGTTCTAGCCTTGTCACTTCTGATCATCTTTTCTTGCTAACATTGCCAGGGATATTTACAGCGAGGTTGCGGGGAGGTGGGATGGTTAATGGGCCTCTGTGACTTGGCTGGTTGGGGTAGTAGTGGAGGGGGACTTTGGCACTCAGCTGCGAGGAGAAAAATGTAAAAATGGTTAAAAACAGGTTTCTGTGTGAACTGCCTTCACTACTGTGTCTGGAGTGTGTGTCTTAGGTATGGTCTGTGGAATCTCTGAATCAGTCCTGGTAATCTGAAAATATTCCAGATTACATATCATGGACTACACCAGGAAGGTTTCTGGTGTATGTTGTGTTAATTTTTAGGTATCTGTTTTCAGCCACGGTGTACCAAGAAGAATGCAAAGGGATAGGGAAACAATAGTGAAAACATACTTTTTATGATGAATGCTCACCACAGCCTGATTAGAAGGGATGGGAGGTCAGTCATTGCAGAAACTCAGTTTTAATTTACCTTTACCTAATTGGAAGCAAAATGTGAAACTAAATACATTGTTGCAGTGTGAATACAATACTGAATTCGATATAGCTAATACATAACACTCATCTAGTAAAAATACAACAGTCATCCTTTTGCCACTGAGGACACTTCCTTTGGTAAATCCCTTGGTGCCCTATTATCCTGTTGATATACTTTTCATAGCAGCTCTAAGGAAGAGGCTCTAGGTGCATTAGACTGCCATTAGCTTTTGAGTGTTTTGAATTCATTTTACTAAGTTCTGACCTGCAGTTAATTAGGGACAACTATCACTGAGTTTCACAAGTCTATGCAAAATGTAAACTCTAATTTACCAAAAGATTTTGCACATAAGTTTAAAGTTTGCAAATGGGAGGGGTGAAAAGGAGAAAATGTAGGCTGTCATCTTGTTCTGTCTTCCCCTCGAGAAGGAACATAACCAGCTTGATGGGGCACTGCTGTGCCCTTCTCTCTATCCCTTCTGTGACCTCCAGGATTTATCTGCTCAAGAAGAGGAAAGACTGGAGGGTGTTGTGTAATTAATCTAATAGACTGTGACATTATGGTTTTTTTTGCAGTGGCTGAAACTAATATATTTACCATCTCCAATTCAGTAGTATCTACAAAGGACCTGTCTTGGATGATAGGCTGTCTAGTCAATCTTAGTAGTCATAGCATGGTTCACAACACTCGGTCTGCTTCTGAAGTATAGTAGAATGGATTTTGAGTGGTGTCTGTGATCCCATGGTGGCGAGATCAAAAGAAGACGGAATAAATGCATTGTCTTTTTTGATAGACGTTTCACTCAGCGTCTGACTCAGAGATTCTAAATGCACTGGGACAGATCCACTTAACCAGCCCCCACAGACTGCCTGGCATCTCACTGATGAGTGTGGGTAAGTGGTAAGCTTTGATCAGGAAGAGAGATTTGCACTTGCTGCTCCATAGACTACCTCCTGCCAGGTTCTAAAAGGCACAGCATGGGGAGTAGTATACACTATTCATTGTCCTTGGGACCAGAGGAACAATAATACAGGACAGTTCTCCCCATTGGTGATCAGCCATGGGAGAAAGGAGGAAGAAGGTAGGGGCAGTGGAGGACTGTTAGTGGAGAGACAAAGAATTTGTTAGCAGTGGGATGGGAGGTAGAAGAGGTGGGACCAGGAGAGCCAACTAGCCTTGACCTTAAACTCAAAGGGGGCCTCAAATTTGTGGGGTTTTTTTAAAGCATTTTAGTTTTGCAACAAGTTTTTTTTATGCACATCCCTTAATAATTAGTGTGTTTGCACAGGAAAGACTAAGAAAATGTGTTAAATGAGAACAATTGAAGTTGTCTCACTCTTTTTTGGTGCCCTATTTTGTTTTCATGTGTCGTCATTTTTTATTCTTATTATGGCTAGGGGCCTCAAAAGCTGGAAGTGGCCTGGGCCTCTCTGGATGTCTGAGAGGGCCTGGCAGAAGGAGAAGGGATAATTTAGGAGGCAAACACTCATAAGTGGCTGTGGTGATTTTCGGGCAATGGACAAATTGGCTGGAGTTGGCTGTATGATAAAAGCATCATTTGAGTGGTTGTGGGGAAGAGTATGTGTTACTGATGTAAGAGGATTAGCTGATTGATTAGAGATGTCGTTGGAGCTGAGGATGTGATCAGTAGGGGACTACAGAATAGCATGTGAATTGCATGTCTGGGTGGGATAGTTTTGATGAGCTCAGAGGCTGCAGAGGGTGTACAATACAGAAGATGAGCTGGGAAGCATGAGTAGGGAGGGAAAGAATGAGTTTGGACAGAGACTAGATTGACAGCCCTCAGGAGGAGGAACAATGGGTAGGGCATTAATTGACTGGAAAGCCTTGGAAGGGTTGAAGGGTGGTGATTTTTTGTATTAAATATTTACTTTACAGTGTCTAGAAGTCACTTGACACTTTAATTGATGTCTATTTTGCAAACCCAACTAACAATGTAAATCCAATTCTTACAAATTTGCATTTGGAGCTCCAGAAGTAGCATATTTAAAATAAGATATACAATGAAAAAATGTCTAAAACTGAGTGTGAGTGGTCTCTGATACTGAAGAAGACCAAGGGTTCAGGGCAGGGGGAGGAAAAGATATCTCTGGTGACGTAAGCTCCTCAGCAAATCTACAGAATTTCCCCTGGAAAATCCAGCAAGAGATTGATGGAAAGTTGCCTTCCCCTGGAAGGTGATGGGAAGGGAAGCCTGTGGCCAGGGAGCCTGTGGCAAATGTGGCTTTGCTGTGAACCATTCTGCAAAGAGGGAGAACAAGAACTTCCGTGCTTAACCAATGAGCAATTTCTTTGTGGATTTTGGGACACCTGTGATATCTGATGGATAAATCTCCACACTTTCTGTTGGTTCAAAACTCATTGCTCCCTTTCCGTGTGGGATGAGCGATTTGGGAGCTGAGCAGGAATAAAATACATTGGCTTCTTTTTGTATTTAATATTAATCTGTTCAGTTTTAAGCATTCATCAGTTACAAAAGATTCCATGTGTTTGAGGCTATACTTTGCTTGTGCCTACTTAAAAAGAAATTGGTCCCACTGACTAAAAATTTGAAAGCCTTAGTATAGGAAGAAAGATGTAGGATTAAATTAAGAATATATTGTTGAATGGTGATGTTGAGGAAAAAGTGGAAAATTTGGTTTATCTTTGTGCTGTGTATTTTGTTTGTGTTTTTTTTAATAAAACATAATTTGTGGGCTTACTGTTTTGTTTCTTGAGTTCTTATTATTTTAATCAATAGGCATTTTTTAGATTTTTTTAACAAATCTTTGAGTCATACATATGTAATATTAAGCATATTACAGATGCTATTAGAAGGGGGAAAAATGAAGGCACAACTCACATTAAAAATACCTCTGTATCCTAGCTTGCATAAATGTCCCCTCTCCCTAATCGCACAGGCAATCCTGAATTGTAAAAATATCTGTTTGTATTAGATACCTAGCAGTGTCTTTTTGGCTCATCAGAATTACTGAGTGTTAGAAATGTTTTTATTCTACCTGCCAATGTGTTTTATGCACCATATGGCTCCTCTTCAGGATCCAAGCAGCTGTGTCCGTGCTCATGGGGAGGTATTCTGCCTTATCTAGACTGTGAAGTATTAGGCACCTTTTAATTGTACCAATTTCTACTTTAACAAACATATGCCATGCTTATTCTTTTATGTATTGTCAGTCAGAGGGGATTCTTTTCTACCTTTACAGCATGTATGTGCATAAAGAAAGGGCATTTTTGTCTATGAGAGAGTGCTGAATCCCTGTTTTGGTTTGTTCTTGGCAGGCAGTACATGCCATACTACTACACTTCCTGCCCTTGTGCGTACACCGACTCTGATGATGCAGCCTTCACTGGATATCAAGCCTTTCATGTCCTTCTCTGTGGACAGTAGTTCTGCGGTTGGACTCTTCCCAAATTTTAACACAGTAAGTAAATTTGTGTTGATGTTACTAGCCCTGTCCTTAGTCTCTGCTTTCTCTGCAGACTCTAATAATTAGTACAGGTCATTTGATAAGTTTAAACCTGTCTTAAACAGTGTTGTTTTGGCTACCACAAGCAGCCCCTTTCAACTCTTATGGTAGCTAATTTCTGACACATGGACCAATGACAAAATGATATACAGGATTCATCTATGTTTGCATTCACTTTACGTTTTATCCTATCTTGTTGTATGGTTACTGTCAAGGCTCCAACAATCACAAATTTATGTACGTTGGGGGATGTGATTGCCATATAGAAAGAACATCACAATGTACAGTTAGCAAGCAATAGTGCTTTTGTGGGAGTGTGTGTATGTGTGCAAGCATATATTATAAAATAGAAAGACCAAAGGTGATTTTGAAAATAAAATTTTTTCTCATTTTAAAGATCATGGGCCAGGCCTTCAGCTGGTAATACATCAAACTAAACCCATTGTAACCAGTGAATGAAGTTACTGACTTTCACTAACCAAATATCTGGCCTTTCACTGAATGAAGAGAAGTGAAACTGAAACTGATTTTTCATCAATCAAGGCAAAAACAATCTCTCTCATTAATTCATTATGTTTACTTTTGATTCATTTTCTGTGTACTGTGTTTTCCTTCTTTAGAATTACATCTCCCTTTTTGCAATGTGGTTGCAAATCAAATGACTGCAAAATGGAGTTAAATCTCTGGGAAAGCTGCTGCCTTACTGCTTTTTTCAGAGTAAAATTGTTGTTTTTATAGTCTAATATTTTATTTTTTATTTATCTTACATCTTTAATTACCCCATAAATAGATTCTAAATATTATTAGAATCCCTATTGCTCAACAGTTTATTAAATCATCCCATGTTTATTGCCTATAACTTAAAATTAATATTTTGTGTTTGCTGAGCCTGGTTTTTTTTTTTCTGTTCAGATAATTCTTGAGGGAATTAGTCTGTAAATAACAAGCTGATAGCATTAGAAAGGAGAATGAATCAGGTCATTGTATGAATAATTTTTGCCCAGTCAGTATACATAGTTTGTCCATACATAAAGATTACATGAATTGTACAGCATCATAGTTGTCACTGTAGTCAGGAAAAAAACTGCATTATCACCATCACCAGACAGTGGTTACTTGAACCACTGCAAAATGCTTCCTTTTGCAAATGTATCTTCTATATGAAGTGAAAGTAGCAATGGGATTTTTCCTCATGCCTTGTAAATATATTCTTCAGAAAGGCCTTGTGTTGTGTTACATGCATAGTGCTGGAAGTGATTATGCGGTAGCACACCAGTAACTTCATTCTAAGGCCAGTGTTCCATGTTTATATTATAAACCATTTAAAATATTAATATTCAATGCAAAATAGACATCTACATATACACTATACATTTTAAACATACACACACAATGCATAAGGGGTAGTCTGTATGGGTGCAGTTGCAAAAAAGCATTCCAGAGGCATGTGAGAGGTTCTGTTCTAAGGCACTTAAGCATCTTGGGTTTTTTGGGTTTGTTTAAAGCTGCTCTATGCCAGCCAGACTTTCACTGAACTTTTTTTCTCTGAGGCTCCTGCAAATGTCAAGCTTGTCAGCATGCATGATTATAACTACTACTTTTACTTTTGCATTACTATTATTATTGACCATCTATGTTGCAGTAGTATCTGCTGGTCAGTCAGCCTCCACTTGCCTCATCCCCTTCATCCAGACTGTTTCAGCCTGGAGCCACTCACAATTCTTTGTAGTAATTACTAACCTCAACAGCAGCAAATTTCAAAAAATCACCATGTACTTGTTCCCTTGAAAAATAACGATAACAACCCAGGTACAAGCCAAAGACACACCACATTTTAACCTCTGTTATCTGAGAGGCAATATTTACTTTTAATCGCTTTTAAATTCACCAGAGTTTGCCACTGTTTTCCTCCCATTACTTAGTTTCATTTATAGCCATTTAGGATGAGCTTTGTCATCTGCTGATGGGCACAGTGATCACTGACTCTTGAATTAGTTTCTATTAATTAAACATAGGCACTGAAAATATATATTTTACAACTTATGTTGTAAGGAGCGATGGCTTTAAGACTAAACATCTTGTGATATACTTGCATCTCTTTAGATTGAACTACCAGTTTACTCAAGCGGCGTCTACACATCCCTTCCCTTTTAGAAGAGGCATGCAAATGAGCGAGATTGGAGATGCAAATGAGGTGTGGATTTAAACATCTAACACCTCATTTGCATATTCCCACATGGTCTGGATTTTGGAAGAGCCAGTTCTGGAAGCCAAAGCAGTCATGTGGACGGGGTTCCTTTTGAAAGGAAACCTCCCCCCTTCAAAAGCACCCTTCTTCATATTTTGTTTCAGGAAGAAGTGTGCTTTCAAAAGGGGGGTTTCCTTTCGAAGAAACCCCATGCACACAGCTGCTTTGGCTTCTGGAAATGGGTCTTCCAGAAGCCAGATCACGTGGGGATATCCAATTGAGACACAAGACATATAAATCTGAACCTCATTTGCATTTCCAATTTTGCTCATTTGCATGCCCCTACTGAAAGGAAGGGGCTGTGTAGACTCAAATTAAATGTTTTCTAAAACTTGATCTTGCTGGAGAGAAGACAATTTCTGCCTCATTAATTGTAAGGACTCATAAAGAAAAGGAAGGAGCATGTAAATGAAGTCGGTTGAAAATGTTAACAAGGTGCTGATTTGACTATTCAACACCTCATTTGCATAATGGTGGCCACCTGGAGTGTTGAAAGTGCTGCTTTCAAATTGCAAACTAGCTATGTAGATGAGGTTTCTTCAAAAGGAAACCCTTATTTCTAAAGCACCCTTCTTCCCAATTTTTGGAGGGAAGAAGAGTGCTTTCAAAATCGGGGATTCAGCGCTCTCTGTAGCTGCCATTATTCAAGAGGCACTGAAAATTCATATCAGTGCCTCATTAGCATTTTTGACCCACTTTATTTACATGAACCTTTCAAAAGGGAGGGGCTTGTGTAGACATAGCCTTGGTGTTCACACCTCCGCAGCAGCTGGAGGAAGAGGCCCACATGCTCCCTGACTGAAATGACCTCGTCAACTCTGGCCTTCCTCTTGGTTGGTACTCCCTTCTTTTCATGAGCCTGTATATTTAAAAGCTGCATCTGGAATCTGCACTACATGCATCTGATGAGGTGGATCTTGGCCTTGGAAAGCTTATGCTCCATAAAAGCTGTTAGCTTATGCGATACCACAGGACTTCTCTTTTTTTTTTTTTTTTAATAAACTGAGTTCATTTTGAGCCTGCATAAAATTGCATATCTTTAAAAGTCATTAAAACATTCCAAAACTGGTTAAGTAATTGATTCTTGACAAGTATATTTCTAAACATCTGCTGTTAAAGCAATAGGATAGATCACCAATCATCTACAAGCATGTCAACTAAAGTCCTCTCTGAAGGAAATGTATTTTTACATATAAAAATTAAAAAACTAAGATAAAACATTAAGGTTGTAAAGACAAGCACTCATCAGTTAGGAAATGTCATAATTAAGGATGACTATACAATCTTAATTTTGTCTCTTATTCATATGTGTTATGATGCACTTTTTACTTATATAATCACTGCCTCATTCACCTCACAACTTCTACCTTTTGCAATAAATAAGGCCAGGGTCCTACAAACAATATCCAGTTACCACACAGCTCTGATTAATTGCCTATCAACATCCACTCTGTGCACTGAATGAGAACATGGTGTTGCAGGAGAAAATACCTTATGATCAGGGAATAAAAGGTGTAGTATAATGCAGATTGTATGCAAAATTAGCTGGGAGATAGAATTTGAGTTATACCGTAAAATACAGTTCTTGGAAATTTCAGTTTTACCGCTGGAAATTTTGATTTTGCTGAAAGTGAATTTTCAGTCAGAGTTCTCCACCAGCTAGTTATAAGCAGCTGAAAATAGTCTTTTATTAGAAAGTTTTGAGTATCCTTACTTGTTGCAAACTGTGGCACCTGCAATGAGGGTTGCACATGTTCTAAAAGACTAGAAGGTTTCTACTGTCTCCTCAAAAGAGTGGATTTTGGAAGACAGCAGTATTCCATGATTTCAGTTTCTTGAAAACAACATAAGCAAATTGTCATTCTGTTCCTGTGTAAAAAGCAATATTAAGCAGTTTGAGTATCATAACGGAAAATAATCAGCAAGTCATATGCTTTCCTTCTGAGTTTGCCTTAGCCTCGGGGGTAATCAAGCATTATAATTTCAGTTGCAGTTTTCATATTAGTGAAATATTCCACATCTAACTAGATCATGATTGATTTCTAAATGCCAAGTCACACTTCATGTTTTGGAGGACTTGGAGGTTACTGTAGCGTCATGACTGCTGTAATGCCTATTCCTCTTCAAACAGGGCACACAGGCTGAGTCTGTACTCATGTGTGCTCAGACTGGCCACAGGTATCCCGAGCTATCAGTCAAGGTGAGCCAGGCTGATGGTGTGTGGGGCAAGAGGAAGAAGTTGCCTAACAACTTACTGTCAGAAGCTATTGCCTGTGCTCTAGTTCTGGGCAAGCAGCTCAGGGCCAGTCCCTCCAGACATGACTATCACCATGTTTATCGGTGAGAGACGAGTTCATTACTCGTTCTGCTTCTCCTTTTCAGTTCCTTCGATTTTTGTCTTCTGCTCCTCTAATGCCCTTTCTTCTCACCCCTTCCTGCCCCCGCAGAATGTGATAAGCAAACTCAAGACGGGGGCTCTGCAGGACAGTCCTCAGTGAGCTCCCTCTTGCACTCAGAGCTGCAAGTGTCTGCCTACAGGGTGCTCCCGGATGACAGGGCTCTGCTGCAACAGGGGAAGCCTTTCTATTCCCTGGCAGAGTCTGCACTGAAGCGACTTAGGAAATGGGGTGTGACGGCAGTGTTTATTAGTTTCCAAACATGCTCAGGAGCAGTAGTGGGGCCATAGGGAGTAGGAACAGTACTGAAGCAACAGAAGTCATCTTTTTCCCATAAGAAAAAGGCAGGCAAGTGTATTTCCCTTCTTTGTCTCTGCACTATGTAACCTGCCCAGCTGCTTTGAGGCTGAAGAGCTGGCCTGACTGATTATAGCTCTGAGGAAGCAGGTGGGTATCTTCTTCTCGCTCTCTGATGCCTACTACCCCAGAGAGAAAGTGGGCATGGGGAGACCTGTCCCCAAGCTATATCCACCAGTGCCTATCAGACCAAGCTCCCCAGGATATCCCCACAACAAACACCATAACAAAGAGCTTATAAAGCATCCTGGGAACTAGTGGCAAGCTGCATCATGGTGCTTCCCCAGGTATTCTGCTGCTGTGCCTCCACACTTATTTGGGGAATGGATTGTAAGATTCCAATTCAGCCCAAAAATGGGGTGTGTTGCTGGGTAAAAATTAGTGTTGTTCCTGTGCCTCTCAGCAGCAAGTCCAGAGTAGGTTAGCATGTGCCCGCATTGCCAGTTCTCAGGAGGTTATTGTAAGTCTCCCAATATGAGGTGTGTTCCTTAAAGCCCTGGGTCTTGGAATCATGAGAATCTCAGCTTTCATGTCCTATTGTACTAAGTACAGCCCATATAGAAAGCAACAGCATTCCCTGATTACCACATAGAAACTTACCACTGAACTAAACAAGGAGGCAGAATACTAGTTATGTCAACCACAGGGTTAAAAAATCACTAATCAGTTCCCAAAAATCAAGATAGTCCATTTTTGAACTTTTTATTTGCCTCCTGGGTTTTGAGCCGCTAGGGTTCACACGTCCCAATTTTATCCAAAAGCCAGGTGAGAAATGGGTGAAAGGGGAAATGAAAGCTGTCTTTCTGTACAACTCCAAAGGCTGGGGCTTTATGAAAAACCCGCTTCCTCTTTGTTACTACCAAACATTAGAAGACTTGCAGTAAAATTATGAGAATTGACAGTACTGGAACACAGTTAAAATAGGGAATAAAGATCAGGCTGTTACATTTTATGTGAACCAGACACTTTGCCAGCAGGCTTCACAGCTATCTGCCAACAGCAAATGAAAATAGGCTCCAGATTCCTAGATTCAATTCCAGGGTCTGTAGGGAAATGATCTCTGAAGTAATAGACGCTTCAGCCACATTCCCTTAATAAGCTTGTTGTCTCTGTCCACCTCTGCTCTCATCTGCCCCTTACCTACCTTGTTCCTATACTGCCCTTCAATATGTGCTTCTCCAACCTCTTTCCTGTGTCTTCGCCCTTCTGTATACTAAGTCAAGCTACTTCCTCCTTCTCAGTCATTGCTAAGATGCCAGCAGATAGGCATAGGAAAGAGAGTCTTCCTGTTTTCAGTTGAACACAAGAGTGGCTCAGAGTAACAGTCACAGGGAAAGTCATGCTCAACATGTAGGAGCTGGAATATGCTTACTCCAGATACTATTCAAAGAATGTACCAGCAAAACTAACAAGTCTCTACTGAGCATTGGAGAACTGAGATTTGTTTGAAGAGCCAAATTTGGGCAGTTTAATATGCACACAGCTTAAGGCATAGCCTGGACACCAGGGTCATCTCCCAACTGAATTTAAAATCCATGAATCTCAGCAAAATATTTCGAACCAATTTGCTAATGTGGGTAAAACAATGTTTTCCCATAATCTTGTTCTTGGAGGTAGTTGAATCATCTAAGTTGAAGTGTTCTAGAAGAATTCAGACTGAGGTAGACACCT
This sequence comes from Carettochelys insculpta, assembly GCF_033958435.1. Classification (NCBI taxonomy): domain Eukaryota; kingdom Metazoa; phylum Chordata; order Testudines; family Carettochelyidae; genus Carettochelys; species Carettochelys insculpta. The sequence goes on from NC_134144.1 coordinate 30,011,656, forward strand.
GACAAAGAAAATTTCAGGACAACGCAAGTTTTACAAATTATCATCAACTGAGAATTGGTGTTTACAATAGGAACTGACAGACAGCCAAAACTTACAGGTACTGAAACTTGCATCACTGGTGTACATATACATACAAATGTGGACTGGCAAACTCCTATTAGGATTCTCTTTAGGAAACTACTTTGTTAGAGCATAGACTCTGGAAATGAGGGATAAAAATCTATACAGTCTTCTAAGCCATTTTGTTGCCAGTGCAAGAAAAATCCTAGCTAATCTAATGTGAACTATATTTAGAGGGAAATCTCCCCATATATGTATAATTGTTTAAATGTATTAATAGCTCTGAAATAACTTTCTCTGACAGGAAGTTAATCGGTAGGCTCCTTTCATGATCTTATCAAGAGGGGACCATATCAACAAGTAGGGAGTCAGCTGAGAGAAGACAGACAATCTTTTCTAAGTTAATACATGGAGTTGAGGTTTGAGGTGCAAATTTTCAAAATTTTCAAATTTGTGCACAAATAAAGCAGTCATCTGTGTACATAATTCCATAAAAATTCTGTGTATGCAAGAATTCTGTCACTTGTTGGGCAAATAAAAGGTCACATTAAGTCCTCAGAAAATCTATTTTCTTAACCTTGTCCATGTAATTTTGCAAAATATTTGAAACCAATTTCTTTGACACTTCAGCTCTTCATTTCTTTCATCGGTCATCATAGGGAAAAATCTAAGAAGCCTTTGTCTGGGTAGAAGAGCTGCCCTTTCACTAGATGGATGAGCTTGCTTAGTGAAGTGAGAAACCTATTTAAAAAGGTTTATTAGCTATAAACATTTTAGGCATTAGAACACTAAAAGATGTTTTGCAAATACAGTGTGAGAGAAACAACTCTCCTCACAGCTCATATTAGCAAAATTTTAGCTTAGAACAGGATGGCAACATATGCAGCACAGTTTGCTCATGTTAATTTTCAGCAATGATCACTCTTGCACGTTAGGATCTTAGAAAAATCTAAATTCTCAATGTGTCCCCCTCTAATGGGGCGGGGTGAACCCTTTAAAGAATTCTCTCTACATCCATGCTGCTTTTATATTTGTAGCTTTACGCAACCCTTACTCAGAGATATGATGCCAATAGCCAGGAATGAATCTATAATCCACCAGGCTAATAGGTCTTGTAATCTAGGCTCCTTAAAATTTTTCAAACTGGATGAGTACAATGGTTCAACAAGGACAAGTGCAGAACTCTGCACTTGGGACAGAAAAATTCCAAGCAGTGTTTCAGGCTGGGGACTGACTGGCTAAGCAGTAGTGCTGCAGAAAAGGACCTAGGGACTACAGTGGATGAGGCTGGATCCGAGTCAACAGTGTGCCACTGTATCCAAAAATATGGGTTGCATTAGATGGAGCATTTCCAGCATATCTAGAGAGGTTATTATTCCACTTTATTCAGCACTGGTCAGTCCACATCTGGAGTATTGTGTCCAGTTCTGGCTCCCTCCCCCAAGTATAGAAAAGATGTGGATGCATTGAAGATGGTCCAGTGAAGGGCAACCAAAATGATTAGCGGGCTGGAGGTCCCTTCTAGCCCTAGAATTTTATTATTCTAATGTATAATCTACTGGTTGACAGTGAAGGTGACGGTGTGGACTGGAGGTCCCCTGCTGGAGGCCTCATGGATGGTTACAGGACAGCAATATCTCTGGGGAGGAAGCCATTTTGAGAGGGTAAACACTGTATAATCTGGAAGGGGTGAGATTGTTTGTTCCACCTGTGGATAGCACATGTGACTCACTAAAAACCTGTCAAAGAAACCATTGGCGGGGGGCAGGGCATTTGCAAGAGGTGAGTGCCTCCCTGGTCCAATCAAAAACTAAGAAACATCAGGGTCACACCTGATCAGAAAGTGAGGGGAGGGGGGCAGGAGGTGGATGTTGACCCCATTACAGTCATGCACAAATTGCAGCTAGTAAGGAGAAGCTTCTACTTTTCTATTTTTTCTTTTTCTACTTTTGTTTTCCTTTTTAATTTGTGTTCAATGCACAGTCTTTGTTTGTTTCAGGCTGGATCTGGTTAAGCATGAAGAAATACTTCATTGATTCCCTTCTGCACTTTATTTTTACCAGAAATGATGCAAAGGATGGTAGTTGATGTATTTTGCTGATCAGAAGTCCATTGATATTTAACTCAAAAAAAGCATATTGCTGCCCTAATTGATTACAGAGAATGAATGACTGTTATCAGCTGGTAGAGCAATGGCAATTTCAACCTTTGTCTGCTTTTCATGTCTGTATTTGGGATTTACAACATGGCTATAATAAAAATGTGCTCTAGTGAGAGTATTGTGTCTTCTGTCTAGCCATTGTATTTTAAAGGTATATGGAAAGGAACAGTGTGAGTTGACCAGTAAGAATTAGGCTTCTTGAGACTCTTCCCTTCCCCAAGTCCTTGGCCTAGCCTAAGTTCCCTTTGTATGGCTCAGAACCACACAGGTGATTTGAAGCTGCCTTAGTGGCCATGCTTAGACTTTCTGTATCATTCAGCAATGGCATAAAGTCCATTCATCCCATATTCCGAGCATTCTGGTGGTTTAGGGGATTTCTAGAGCAGTTTAGAGCAATTTAGAGCAGCCATCATATGGGGAAACGGAGTGTTCAATCTCTAGCTAGCTCCCAGTTCAGGGGAGAGGGAAAGGAGACTTACAGCCACATTTGCTTCCCTCCATCCCACCCCACCCCTGAGTTTTACCACAAGCATGAACTTCGTCATCTCGTAGAATTAAAACTTCAACTGGGATTGTACTGAGATTTTTGTTCATAGACTTTGCAAGTTTAGATTTTCTCGTCAGAAGCTAACAGTGCTCCTGTAATCATTCTGGTTTCCATGTGTGTGTCAAACATTTAATATAATGAGACACTGTTGTATATTTTCATTTCCCCTCCTCCCCCCGAATTTGGAGTCAAAGGCAGGGGTTTTTTCCAAATGGGAATCAGACTTTGAGTATCAGCATTCTTAATAAATAACTCTTACATAACTTTTTCATTGGAGAATCATAAAGTGCTTTCAGTAGGCTTCTCAGCATGTCTGTGTGGTTGTAAATATTATAAACATCATTTTACAGATGAGCAGTACAAAACAGTATTTAAGTGACTTGCCTGAGGTTAAATGATGAGTCAGTACAGCCCTAGTACATCCCAGATTTCCATATTCCCAAACTGCTCTCCTCCTTGAATTTCTGTCTTGTCTTCACTAGTTTGCATTTCTCAGTCCTATGTTTTCCATGCAGACACTAATGTAATAGCAGAGGGGTATACTGGCTAAGCTAAAAGAGAAGCTGTCAATTTAATACTATCAAGCTGGATTCCATTTTCAAAAAAAAGGAAACCATTAGTCTCAAATTCACCAATTTGTCTCCCCACACCAAAAAAACATTCTCTCTCTCTGAGTGAAATCTATTTTGTCAGTTCCCATGCCTTAAAATGTCTTCAGCATCTTTTAGGTTGTTTACATCAGCTGCAAACCTACAGTTTTCTCTGAAGCAGAAAATGTAACATTTCCTACCATAAGAGGAACATGTAATGTAAAAGAATCAGGATGGAATCCTAAATACCATCCTCCAAATAAGGATCAGTTGGCACACGAGGGTATAGGGCTGGGCTCTCAATTGGTATTTTTCCTGTGGAGTTTCCTTCTTATTCTTAATGGAAAACAAGCACTCCTACAGCTTGGTTTTTTTTTGTTTTTGTGAAGCTACAGACTAACATGGCCACCCCTCTGAGATTATTCTTCATGGTTTGGGACAGGATCTTTGTAAAGAACAGAGGAGGGGGTTTAGTTTATTATAGTTTTCAAAATTATCTTCTTTGTCACTTTTTATTTTTTACAGTATCAGTAGAGTGTGTGCAGAGCATATTGTTTCCATGGGCTCCGTTTCACACATTGAACAGCACCAAATAAGAAATTATTTTTAGCCTTTTACTAAACGTATGCAAAAATAATAAATGGGAGACCAAGAGAACAGTTAAAATACCCAAAATAATTATTATTTAAAGCCACCATAAATCTGAATTTTCTCAGTTTCTCAATCTCTGTCCCCATAGGTTTTTTGTTTTTTTTTTAAAGGCTTAATCCCTTGCTTGAAAGTTTCTTAAATCTCCTTGCTGGAGGGAGGGGGCAGGAGAGCTAGTTTTAGATGACAGATTTTTGTTTTTTATTGAAGTCTAAACTCGTTTACACCAAGGAGGAAAGAAGAATTACAAAATAGCACAAAATACAGTTTTTAGTATAACTGTGGTTCAGTGTGTGAAGGACTGTGCTTAGTGAAAGTGGCATACTACCCAACTAGCCACACTCCTTGGGCAGGGAGCTTTATGTGCCTTTCTCTGAAAACATTTTTCTTAGCTGCTTGCTGAGATGCGGAGCTTCTCTGAAGTCAGGCTTTTGAGCCTTATTCTGAGGCTACCAAACTGGATGTAGCAAAGCTTTGCAAGATTGTATTAGTCCGGGTTGGCTCTTATTATAAGGAAGGAAACATAACAGCAGTTATGTAGCTATATAAAGACTAACAAAATGATTTATGAAATGATGAGCTTTTGTGGGACAGACCTGAAGAAGTGGGCTTGTCCCATGAAAGCTTATTACCTAATAAATCATTTTGTTAAAGTGCTACATGACTTTTGTTTTGTTAGAACACAGACTAACTTGGCTACTCTCTGTTACTATTCAACATAGAAGGCATGAGAGAAAGAGGTAGTAGTAAGGTACAGGAGGAAGTTAACACATGAGGTTGAAAATAGAGGCCACATTCAAATATTATCTCAGGAGTTTTTCAAGGCACACTGGGTCTGTCCTACGAAAGCTCACCTAGTAAACTATTTTGCTAGTCTTTAAAGTGCTAGTTGACTGCTTTGTGTTTCCATAGAGAAGGTGATTTGATCTGGTTATTTTCTCCTTGTAGGTTCTATTCATAACATCTCGCAGGGTCAAATAAAGAAAGGTGAATGAAAGTAAATCTGTAGGCTTCAGCACAGGGTGGTAGTGAAGAAGTACTGATCATGATGGTAATGGTAACATTAGCTCATTGTGGCCAAAAGGAATAACACAATCCTTGGATGAAAATACAGGGGAATATTGATTAGGACCAGGAAAACATTACAGCATCTTCTGATGCTGTATCTGACTAAGCGGGTGCCCATGAAAGCTTATGCTCCAAAATATCTTTTAGTGTATAAGGTGCCACAGAACTTCTTGTTGTTTTTGAAGATACAAACTAACTCAGCTACCTCTCCAGTTACAGCATTGGTGAGACTACTACTGGAATACTGTTTCCACTCCTGGTGTTAAACTTCAAAAAGGATGATGAAAAAACTGTACAGGTTTCAGAGAAGAGCCAAAAGTGATATGAGGTCTGGAAAAGATTGCCTTACCATGAGACACTTACGTAGCTTAATCTATTTAGCCTAACAAGAGAGGGTTAAGAAGTAATATGATTACAATCTGTAAGTGCCTTCACGTAGAGAAGGTGTCAGACATCAGGCTACCCTTTAGTCTAAAGCTGCATCTACACTATGAGATACATTTGAATTTAAGGCAGTTAGCTTGATATTACCACATGACTGTCTTCACTCTGTAAATACCATTAGCTCAATTTTTGGGAGCACTGATATCAAGATTATAATATTACAGTTACCTGATGGGTATAGCATCAATCTCGAAGTCAGAAGTTCAATTAAAGACCAGTGTGGAAGTGCTACATCTTAAAATCGAATTTATTAGCCTCCATAAGTGTCCCCTATGTATCCCACACAGCTATGTGAGTTGCACCCGTCTTCTAGCTCCCTACTGCTAGCTGGAGATAGGAAACTGACCAGATCTGTTGCACTCCTGTGGTGTGGGGCCAGGCACCCTTCAGCCAGGTGTCCCAAGTCCATGGGGCTAGATACCCTGTGGCCAAGCATCTTGAACCACACAGGGCCAGGCAGCCCATGGCCAGGAGGCTTCTGCCATGGGAGCCAGACTCCCACAGGCAGGTGCCCACCCCGCAGGCACCCTTGGCCACCTGTAACCCGGTGCTCCCAGCCAGCGGGCTCCTGCAGCTCTTCCACTGAAGCCAGTGAGTGGCAGGTGTTTGTTTGTTTGTTTGTTTGTATTTTGCTGCACTGTCAGTTTCCTGGGTCCCCCATGCTGCCGGACCCAGGAAACTGACAGCACTGCTGCACCTGGCTCCTGGCTCAGAATGTGGGGGTGAAGGAACTGTGGGATATGTTCCCACAATGCACTTCTGCAACAGTCGATGTTTGGTGATTTCAATGTGGAAGTAATATGTTGAATTTGTTGGGAGCCCGTGGGAAGAGAGGATACTCAAAATCTAATTTAAAAAAAAGGCATTATAAAATCAATTTCAATAAATTTGAATGGATCTTGTAGTGTAGTTGTAGCCTCAGAGAGAGAGACACAAGTTCCACTGGCTCAGAGATGAAGTAAGAAAACTCATACTGACAATGAAATTCAACTTTTTAATTGTGAGGGTAATAAATCATTGGACCAGTTTCCTCAGAGAGGTGGCAAGAGGGTGTGTGTGTGTGTGTGTGTGTGTGTGTGTGTAAATGCCTCATCAGTTGAAACTTAAATGGAGATTGGATGTATTTTTTCTAACAGCTGGGCTGATCATAGGTTCTGGGATTTTATTATAGGGAAGGGTAATTGTCTCCACGAGGTGAGGGTCAAAGGCTTGTGCTACTCAGAAGGTCAGAGAAGGTGATTGTGGTGATCTCTTGTGGTCTTAAAAACCAGGAACCCACATGTTATCAAAGTCTCTGCTTATGCTTACTTCCATTGCTCCACCTAGTGGCTTTAAGCAGGTCGAAGGGAGAAACTGGTAGAGTAGAAACAGTTTTCACACTTGCTGCATCCAAGCCTGCCAGTTCCTCACTGGTCCTCCTAAGCAGGGCTTTTATGGGAGAACATGTGACAGAGGCAGCACTCCCCTTTCCCTAGGCACAGACTCTTTCCCATATGGGCAAAGGGAAGGGAGGGAAGCCTAACTGGTTCTGTCAGGAGACAGAAAATCAATACCAAATACTCAGGCCAATATTCGTGGCTGTGAATAGGGATAATGCAGAATTTGAAACAAATGATAAAGGCCTAATTTACACTACCAGGAGGAAAAAGGTAAAGAATTGAAGTTTATTAACCTCACTATGTAATGCTTGGGACACGGATGCTCTCAGCTCTGGGAACACTTCAGGAAAGTAGCAAATCAGGGACTGTTAGGATAGTCAATAACCTAAACTCTGAATCTTCTCTGCCTGTTTGGGCACTGCACATAATTTTAACATAGTTTTTGATGTATTTCTATATTGTCTGACACATCAGCAAATAGGAAATAATGAATTGCTGTTCGTTTTTTAAATTCTATTAGAAAACTTTGGGCTCAGTCTCACTGGTGGAGGCCAGGTTACAATCCATAGGCAAGTAAGACGTTCTAGAATGGGGGGTGCATAGCTACATGTCATTCTCCACACGACACTGGGAACTTACTGGTACAGTTCACAAAGTCATCAGTTCTGACTTGAAGCAAAACCAGTGGAATGTTACATTAATTCAGCACATTTCTGACCCATCTCTTGTTTAGGGTTCATAAACCGCATTTAGCGTTTCTCCAATCATTGCAAACTACACCCCACCTGTTCTCACACAGGAAACCAAAGCCAAAGCTGGAAAACAATAATCATGGCAGAGTTAAGTCTCTGAATGAAATCTTACCCCCACTGAAATCTACAGGAGTTCTACCTTTGATTTCAGTGAAACTAGGGTTTCACCCTCTGTAACTTAATGTATGGAATGTGTATACTTAATGCATCTAAGCACACAATAGCTTTGAATAAAGAAGGTGACTTTAGGAGCACCCCTCAATGTGATGTCAAGATTATTGCAGATGACTACAGTCTTTCTTCTAGATTTGGCCTGTCTCATATTCTTGGAGTCAGCTGCTGGAGATTTCAAGGAAGCTCTCTCCTGTCTCAGATTCTCCCACTCCCCCTTATGTTTAAGTGACTTTTCCAACTCCAAACTCTTAGGCTACATCTACACTACAGCAATCTTTCAAAAGAAGTTATTTTGGAAGATCTCTTCTGCTGGAACTTCTTTTGAAAGAGTGCGTCCACACACAAAAAAGTAGATCAAAAGAGTGATGTGCTCTTTCGAAAGAACGCTTCTTGTGTACAGATGCTCTACTGGATATTTTGAAAGAGCCTCGTCTTTCGAAAAATATTTCAAAAGAACTTGCTAACGTAGATGCAGCCTTTCAGAATACAGCAGCGGGGTGTACTGCAGGGGAGAATACTGAGCATTTTCAAAATTAAAAAACTAACGGTGTCAGAGTTGCTGGTAATGCAAAATGTACACACACACACAAATCCTAATATTCTGTAAAACTGTATCTTAAATTTCACTTGGCCTTGACCCAGTGAGTAGGAATGTAGCAAAGTTTCTGTCACTGAATGGTGTATGTAGTAGTAGTGGAAAATTATTTATAATTTTTTGACAATTTGCGGGTAACAAAAGACATGTATAATATATCAGAGAGCAGGAATGAGGTGGCATAGTATTTATTTAACTAATTTTTTCACTCAACATTTTCTGTTGTCAATTTGTGATTTTACAGCGAGTGTTTTAAATGTGTGCTCTGTTTTGAATAAATGTGTCTGTCTTCATAACTGGATTAGTCATCAAAATATGTAGAGTATTGGGGAGAGAAATGGTGTGAGGGGGTGTTAATATGACAGAATTTGAATTAAACTCCAGCATATAGTGGTTCTTCATAATGGCAGCATGCCCAGCTCTCTTGAGGAGATTTAAAGTTGAAATGTAGAATGAAATTAGGTTGGCATCAAGCCTAGAGCTCTAGAGTGAAGTTGAAAAATAGACTGGATCTGACCCTATAGGTTTGCTTGTTACTGGCTGCTTAACTATTTATTTTAAGGAATAATAAGAGAGAAGAGCTATCTAATGATTTAGATAAATACCAGCATTTAAAATGTTAACCAAGGTATTACCAATGGGTAGGTAACATGTAATATGCTGGTCTCAATTGACCAATGAAAAAGATTCCAACACTGCATTTATAAAGCAGCCGAGCTGATTGCACCCACAAATCAATTATTAGGTGCTCTAGCTGTAGATTTTAGAAAGGGCTTTATGATAGCAACGAGAGAAACAGCATGGAACCTTGATTGCTGCCTCCAGTTTTATAACACATACTAAGTTAGAAGTTATACAGATTTTAACTTTTATATTCATTTATCAATGTACCAGTTTACAATCTTGCACATAGTTTAAAAAAATGGCCCCACTGCCTGTGTCATAATTTATAGCAACTCCAAAGAGTGTTTAAAAACCAGATGGCAATTACGAACTTCCCTTGAATTGGAGAGCCTATGTAGAAGTTAAAATAAGAATTGCACTATTTCTGAGGTGAGAGAAGACAGGCATCAGACAGAGGCAGAAGAGGGTGGAGTACACATTTCAGTAGTTTGGAATAGTGGCAGCAGAATATAAGACTGTTTTACAGGGATGTGGATATACATGATGGGAGGGGAGGAACAACAGCAGCCATATCTCTAGGTTTATACATACCCAGAGTTGATGACTGCCAAATGTTGTTTGTATCACCAATATCTCTCTAGTAATAGGCAAAAATCAAAAGTTTCCTTTCAGATACTTACCCAAGCTTCAGGACTACAAATTGCAAGGGAGTTTAAATCAGTAAGAACGGGCAGGTTTTTCATGTCACAAGGATAGCCAATCTTGCAATACTTGGTAACTTAGCTGAAACAAAAGTCAGAACAGGCGTCAGCAACCGGCAGCACAGGTGCCAAAGTTGCATGCAAGTCGATTTTCATTGGCCACAAGGAGGGCGCTCAGCCCTGCCCCTCCTCCCCCAGGCAGCTGGGAGTGTGCTCAAAGCCATGCTGCCCATGAATAAACAAAAGACCAGCTAATGCTACCAACCGTCACCTAAACGGTAAAGCTCTGCGTCTTATTTATTAGTGAAGCTGTTGTAAGTAGGACTGTCAGTGATTCCAAAAAGTATCACCAGCACCCAGACTGTACATAGAGGTCAAAAGGTCAAATTTCAGCACTCCATCTCAGAAAGGTTGCCGACCCTGGGTTTAGAAGCACCTAACTTTATTGGAACAACAGGTCATATCTTGGCAGGCTTAGCTCAATTTCTCTTCATTTTTGAGGTATGTTGACTGGATGCTTTGCTACTGTGTGTGAATATTGCACAAAAAGTCCTGCTTTCTTTGCTGTATGTCAGTGTTACCCAGTCGTATTTGGCCACAGAAATCTTTTAAACTTGAAAGAATTTTGCAGAACCCCATTCCTGGGGTCTACTTCCCTCAGCCCCCAAACCTGCCCCCCCATCTCCAAGCTTTACCCACCTCAGACCTCAGCCCCCAAATCAGTGCCCCTATCCCTAAGCTTTAACCCCCATCTCACAAACCTGACCCCCATCCCCAGGCTTAACCCCTTTCAGCCCCAGACCCCCTCTCTCCACATGCCTGGGCTCTATCCCTCTTGACCTCCAAATCTGCTCACTATCTCTGGGCTTTATCCATCAGCCCTCAGCCCCCAAATCAACCTCCTTTCCTCAGGCTTTACCCCCGTCCCATAAACCTGGCCCCCGCCAACCCCAGGATTAACCTGCCTCAGCCCCAAACCGTCCCCCAGCACTAACCCATCCGTGGTGCTGGCTGGGGAGCGTACACCAGGCGGTCACATGCACCCAGTGGAAGGAAGGCTGGCATGGAGATGTTCGGCTGGCGGGGGTGAGCCGAGCCACGCCCACCTAAGGGATGTGGCCATTCAGGTAGCAGGGCGAGTCAAGGGCTCTCTGCAGCTCCCTGCCCTGCTGCCGCTGAAATAATAGAACTAAATTCAGTTGGTTTAACAGCCGGATCCCTCCTGCCAGTCATTAAACCAATTCAATCTAGTTCTACTCTTTAAGTGGTGTCAGGGCAGGGAGCCACAGAGGAGTTAGCTGTTCTAATTGAATTTTCTTGAGGAACCCCTGTTTTCACTTCACAGAACACCAGCTGTAGTTAGTTTGCCAACTGTCCCTGATCAGGCAGACCAGATGCCAGTTGTGGTAATGGCATCCTGTGTGGGAGATTTGGCAACTCCAGGTGTGACCCCAGCCGGGGTGGTGAGGGACACAAATGGGTTTGGGGTTGTGGGAAGGAGTGTAGCTCAGCACCTCTAACCTAAAAATAGTCCCAGCACTACTGATGTACTTTGTGAAGCAACTTGGGGAGCCTTTTGAATGAAACTGCTCTTTAAATGTAAGGTGAGGATATTTCTGATTCTGGTCCTGGTTGAAATCAGAAAGCATGGAGAGAAAAATGTAAGCAACCACTGCTGCAGTCCCTTCTGATCTAGTCATCTGTTTTCTCAGGCTATGACTACACTGAGGAGCACAGGGAGCATCCAGCTTCCCAAGGCAGTCTGTCAACAGTAAATTGACAGAATGCAGCATTTGGTCGACAGTCTGCTCTGTATGAGGCATAATGACTCTGTTGACAGAAAGCTAGTCTGGATGTGCCAAGGGGCTTTCTGTTGACAGACAGGGGATCTAGGACACTGGGGAGCTCTGTCTTATATGCTTTCAGTTGGCCATTTTGTCAAGAGAGCAGCTGGGCAGTCTGTCCGTTCTCTGTCAACAAAGTGGATCACTCTTGCGATCCGCTTGGCAATTTGGCTGATACCGAAATATATCTTCTGTCAAAAACTTCTGTCGACAAATCACTGTAATCTAGACATAGCTTCAAGGGGTAGTTAAGGTGAATTCATTGTGACTAATAGCATGAGTCAGGATTACTCAGGTTAAGATAGGTTTGCAGTAAAGGCCTGGGTATGGGCTAAAGTGCTGGCGTGTTTTCTGCTTATGTAACCCATCTGATTTTCCCTTTATTTCATATATGCATTTGCAATGAGAGAATGAAACGGAAAAGATTTGTAATCCTCAGTATCATTACGTTCCACCTTCAGTGCAAAATTCAATTAACTCTTGACTATTCCAATAGCGCATATTGTGGTCCAATAATAGGCATCCAGATGCTAGATTATTGCTTATATTTGCAGCAGATATGATATATATAGCAGATGTTCATCTTTTTTTACAGAAATGATTAACTATTGGAACTTAACAGACTGCAGCACTTCCATGAGTTACAAATAGCATCTAAATCAGCAAATGACCCTCCTCCCTTTTCAAGAGGTGGTGTATTTAATTTTATTTAGTGATCCCAGATCAACTTACCCCACAGCATGAACCTTCTGGCAGACAGATACTATGTTGCTATTCAAACATGCTGTAATCCACCCTAGTTTCTGACATATTTAAAACCTATTAATTGTTAATGTTGCACCTTCTTGAATTCTAATCATGACCAGACTGCATTCAGGTCTTCTCTCTGGGAAAGATCATCCACTGCTCCCCCGGGAATCTTAAATTGTGGCTTCTGGAGGCAGTGTGCTCTGTATTGTTCATGTGATTTTTTTTTCCTTGTGCTGCTGTATCTGTTTAAACCTGAGGCTTTATGCATAGTGTGTGTTGTAGTTTCTGAACTACTGTCCTAATGTTAATGCTGTGGATTGTATATCTGAAGTACACAGGAAAATCGTTGTTGGTTTTACTTTTATAGTAGTTCTGCAAATAAGTGTTTTCTCTGCAGTTCCTTCAGATGGGCTGAGGTACTTTTCATCTCTATACGATTCTGTTCTAGATTAGCAAATTTAGCTGTAAAATGTTTAATTGAAAAAGCAAGACCTATACTAAAATACTATGATATTAATTATGAACATATTTAAATGTCAGTTACATGCCAACAAATTTGATGCAGGAGCAATTTCTAAATATAATCTTTTGTATGTTTCTGTTAGATTAATATTATATAGTGAGGGATCAAAAAGTTTGCAAGAAATTTTGTAAGCTTACTTTATATTAGCATTACTTTATATTAGCATTCTGCTGCATGGTGCATATTATAGAAAGATGCAATAAGAAGTAGAGTTCAGAAATAGAAATTGTTTTACTAATATTTAATTGCTCAGTGTTATTGATTTTACATTATTTCTAGCTTTGCTGTTACTCTTAATGTTTGTTACTGTATTCTGGAAATACATGTGGGGGGCTATTTGATTCCAATAATTTTGATACTGTCCCACATGATATTGTCAGAACCAAACTAGGGAAATGTGGACTAGATGACATTTCTGTAGGATGGGAGTGTAACTCGTTGTAAGACCGTACTTTGAGTAGTGGTCAATTGTTTGCTGTCAAACTGGGAAGGCCTGTCTAGTGGAGCCTATAGAAGTCAGTCTAGAGTCTACCACCATTCAAAGGAGAGGTAAGTGTTCTGGAGGTCAGGATTAGAATTCAGAATGGCCTTGACTAATTAGAGAATCAGTCTGAAATCAATAAGATGAAGTTCAATAAAGACAAGCACTACCCTGGGGAAGGAAAAAAGCAGGTGCATGTATACAAAATGAGTAATCTAGTCAAGAGAATGCAGGAAAGGGTCAAGGGGTTATGGCAGGCCACAAATTGAATATATGCTAACAATGTGATGTAGTTGCTAAAGGCTAATATTCTGGAGTATAGCAGGAGTGTTGAATGTAAGACATTGGAGATAATTGCCCCACTCTACATAGCACTGGTGAGGCCTCAGGTGAAGTAATGTGTCCACTTTGGTGCTGCACTTTAGAAAAGTTGTGAAACGTTGGAGAGAGTCCAGAGGAGAGCAACAAAATACATTTTAGAACACCTGATCTATGAGGAAAGGGTGAAAAAAAAACTGGGCATGTTTAGTCTTGAGAAAATAACACTCAGGGAGGGGACCTTGATAAGCCTTCAAGTATGTTAAAGGATATCATAGAGAGGAAATAATATGCAATAATTTGTTTAATCTGTAGCAAGGGAGACTTAGGTTAGATATTATGAACAACCTCCTATCAAAGTAATTAAGAACTGCAACAATTTAGCAAAGGAGGTTGTTGTATCTCTGTAAGTTTTTAAAAATAGTTTGTCAGAGATGGTCTAAGTAAGCATGGCCCTGCCTCAATGCAAGGAGCTGTATTAAATTATCTGTGTATCCCATCCAGCCTTATACTGCTATGATGTTTTATTCAAGGTTGAGTTTATTTTTCTAGTTGCTCTTTTTTAACATCGTTGAAATTGTAGTGTCATTTAATTGACAAAGTAACCCACTGTAACTGAGCTGTATTTTTTAAATCATTTTTGATTCTGTGAGTCTTAAGGCAGTGAAACATGGAATTTACTTTCAAAAGTGGGTAAAAATTACATTATGGTACCAAAAAGGATAAATGCTAGCTGTGAAGTTTACAAAACCCTCTTTTTTTGGATTAAAAATACTGTACTCCAAAAAGTTATTCCTCAGTTAAGTATTACTTAATACATAACCTGTAACCTCTGCTATAAAAGGTATTTTGAATTTATGTATGCATGCACATATATGCATGTGTTTATAGTAAGAAAATCGCCATTAAAGTAATTTTCTGTCTTCAGAAGCATAAAAAATGTTGAGATGGGGACAACTAAAATATTTAGCCATCAGCTTCAGGAAATCTGGAAGAAGTTAATTGACTGCAAAACCTAATCTAAAGAATCAATTAATGTCAACTTTCTCCATTTCTTTATTAAATTAAGTTTAGTGTCAAATGCAAGCTTTTTATCATCCTAGTCAAATGGTTCCTTTGTACATTGTTATTGTAAGAAAATTACTGCTGAAATGGCAAAATAATTTGCAAGGAAAACATATTCTTTTAGCAAATCAAACTACTTCTTCCTGCAAAGGGAAATTATTCCTGGGGGAATTGTGCTCCAAAAATGAAACATTCTGCAAAATTCTTCATCTTTTACTGGCCAAAATAACACAATATAATCATGCCAGTTTCAATTATTTTGGTAATTTATTTAAAAAATACTTGTCAGCACTGATGTCTGTAACAAGACAGACAGACAGAAAAGATATGGGAAATATTTTTGGACAAATTGATTCCCTACTAGGCATATCAATACAGATCTCTGTGTAATAATTCAAAACCAAAACTCATGTCTTGCACCCCTCCGAAGCAGTGCAAAGGCTTGTGGGGAGCTGGGGTAATGGAGGCCCTAAGGGAGAGAAGTTATGGTGGGTAGTGATCCTGGAGTGTCATGGGGTGCAGGTGGGATAAAAATGGAAAAGGGTTTGGAGGGGCAGGGTGGGATGATTAGTGAGCCCCCACCAGGCAGACCCTGGCTGGCCTCTGCCCTCTTGATTCAGTCAGGCACATTTGTCCCATCCCCATGTGTCCCACTTTCCATGTGGTTCTGGACCCTCTTTCCCTGTAACCATATGTCCCTGCACCCCCACTCCAATTCAGTCCCTGCTGTCTGTGTGCCCCTGCCAAATTAACCCCTCTGAACTCCAGTCTGTGACACCCCAGCAATCTGTATGCTCCATGATGTCCACCCCGCTATATCCTCTGTCTCCTGACATGGCCTTTCCATAGGGTGCTGTGAACAAGGCAGTCCCCTATCTGACTGGGGCTGTTCCGGTGCTACAGTGTCCTCTGGTGGACGAAAGCCGTAACTGCAGGACCTTTTTAACACATTTCCTTCATTTTCTGTATTTTCGGGGGAAAAAAATCTTTGTGGCACAAGAATTGTGCACATGTGCGGTGGCACAGAATTCTCCCAGGAGCAGGATCCCTAAACTAGCCTAGGAAATGTGAACACTTTGTTCATTGTAGCCCACTGTTTTGACTCCTAGTTCTTGTTAGTCCATGCTTATCTTTAAATAAATCAATCACCTTTAAACCTATAGATATAGATGTACAAATATAGTATCCTAATCTGGGCTGGGGACTGCATTTTACTTTGTATTTGTATAGTGCCTCACACAATGAGACTTTGTTTTTAGCTGTTGCTTACAGCTGGTACCATAATACAAATGTGAGATAGTTATAATTTTTCCCCTCAATATCCTGAGCAAGTCCTCCAAAGTTAGTAGAGGTCTGGAATCCCAGAAATTTCCTATTTGCCAGAGGAGAAAAGTTTGATATCCAGCAGGAGTTACGATACTTAAGAAAGGCTTCTTTATTTCACTGCTCCTGAGAATTTTCCGACAAGCACAGGATTCAGACACTTTGTGTTTTCATTTTGTCTCAAATGTATCATCTTTTCTCAGTGTGAAAGCATTTTCTCTGGTATGGTAACTGCTACATCTTTAATTGGTGCAAAATCATTTTAAACATGTCCTGGGTAGAACTCATCATTTGAATATTCTTTTGGCTTGCATCACTCATCCATTCTATTTTGAAAATCCTTACAAAATATGAGTCAATTTTTCCAGGCAAGTAAGTGTTGTAAAAGAATCTATAAAGAAACTCTTCTCACAAAGATGTCGCCATGAGGGAAGATTCTCCCAACTGATTTGTGTGTGTGAGGCAAGTGGGAAGGTGCTACAGGTCTTCCCTATGCCCTTGCAATTGGGTCAAGAGAAAAGGGCTCGGGAGCATTGTCACTGACAGTGGCTCTCTCTGGTAAATGTCACTTACTGAGCAGCATGTTCTGAATAATCTCCAACCCACCAAAGGGGAATAAATTACCACGCAAGAATGTGTGTATGTGGAGAGGGGGGAATCTAGTTTTAAAATGATCCCCTGCTCCCTCTAAACCCTCTGAACTCTTTACATCCCAAAACCTGTTTAGGCAGATACATCACATAGGGTGATTCTGGAACTAGTTGTGCCACAAAACCCAAAGGCTCTTCTCTCCCCCTCTTTCCACAGTGCTGATATTTTTCCTTGCAGAGAGAGACCAACAAATGTGGAGTGCGTATGGGGGAGGCAGGTGGCTTAATGGTGTGGCTGTAGATTTATGGGCTTCTTGCCATTTAATGTAATATTTGTGCTCTGGGTGGTAAGGGAAGTGAAAGATGCAGTGGTCTGTGGTGGGGCTAGCCAAGTTGCTTATTTGTAAACTTTGGCACGATACACATTCCCTGTCTTGAGATACATCTAATCATTTTTATTAACTTTGAAATTCTATTTCCTCTTGTTTATTAAAAAAATGGAACTTGCAGGGGGAAAAATGTTATTCTGAGCCTTTTCTGCACTGTTTATTATCCTGTGAAGTTGTAAATTGAATATTCTATTGCTTGTTCTCCAGATGGATCCTGTGCAAAAAGCAGTCATAAACCACACATTTGGAGTATCCATTCCCCCAAAGAAGAAACAAGTTATTTCCTGTAATGTCTGTCAACTTCGCTTTAACTCTGATGTGAGTATCATTATATTTTTCTAGCAGCGTGTCTAATTAATCCAAACATCTTTTCCAATTAAATTCTCTACTGTTTCACCCACGCTCATGCCAGCCATTTAGGATGACATTTTGCCCACACTCAATTGAGTTTATAATGGCATCCCACACGGCGATTTTTCGCTTTTTCTGGTATCTGGTGGTTTATATGCTTAGATTGAGTTGTCTAGCCAACAGTGTCACCTCCACAGGAAATCTACCAAAAGAGCAGAAAGATCCAACTAGTAACTTGCTCCTTCTTTCTGTAGTTTGAGGCTAGATAAAGTGTTGTGTTTGTAAAGTCCCAGTTAAGGAAAACATCCCTTTTCAGTACAGAACTTGAGCACAAGTGAAAGTGTTTTTTTTCCTGAATTAGGAAAGTACTTGAGGTTCAGGTACTGGGGAACTACAGTAAAGACCAGATGACTGTCCAGCGCCCTATCTGTTAATGATATTTTATTTCCCAACAAATTCATACCTAAGTGAATGGCTCAAGAAATTCAAGAGAAATTGAAGGGAGAGACTGTGTGTCTTTTATATTTTATATTTATCTCCTTTTTAGAAGAAATCTCTTTCTTATCCCGTGTTCCTATGTAGTTTACTGAAAACTTCTCAGATCTCTCAAATTATATCCTTCTGATAGTGTGTATATATATATTCAGTTGAGATAAGTAGACTTTGACTTCTTGTTGTAACTTCAGACTGGTTATGTTCTGTGAAATTTTGTCTACTTCAGTGCAACTCAGGTCAAAGTATTCACAAAAAGTGCAGTTAAGATTAGACCTTCCTTAGCTGTAATATCAGGAGAACTAATTTCCATGTGCAAAACTATACCCCATCATGAAGAATGACTTTTATGCTGTTAAGCTATTGTTAACACAAATGAAAACATCTCTGAGCAAGCATAACATTTACAAGACGGACATGCATGCTAACTCTAATCGATATTGATGCTTTAAAATATTTACAGTTTTACCTCCTTATAAGAAAAACTTCTCAAAATTTTTGAAAGCTGCCCCCTGGAGCCCTAGATTTTTTTTTCCATATACTGCACCTTTCTGATACTGCTTTGTTCATGCTCTCCGCTGATTTAACTGAATCTTATTTTCTTTTGGAAACTACGTTCCTGCCCCCAGAATTACATCCAGTAAAGGCTCCAGAGAAAAGGGCTCAGGAGCATTGTCACTGACAGTGGCTCTCTCTGGTAAATGTCACTTACTGAGCAGCATGTTCTGAATAACCTCCAACCCACCAAAGGGGAATAAATTACCAAGCAAGAATGTGTGTATGTGGGGAGGGGGCTTTCTTTTCTTTGCTGACAGAGGTTTGTAGCACTGTCAGCCATGTCCATATCTGACCCCAGAATGGTTTCATCACATTATGCTCCCTTCCTTTTTCTGTTTAGTTCCCTCTCCACCCCTCAGAAAGTGAATAGTTAGTTGTTCCATTATAGATCAATAGATTTCACTTTATTGCCTTGCAAGTGAATAATGCATTTCTCATATACGGGCATTTGCTGGGCTGGATATCAGTCACTAGCGGCACCGATATCGGATGCGGAGCCCCGGGCAAAGTGGGCGGGGGCCCAGCTCCATGACAGGGAAGGCGAAGAGTAGAAGAGTCGGAGGCAAGGGCTTTTAGCCCTCATTGGTGCCCGGACTGCGGTGCTGGTCTCCCTCCCGCAACTCCCTTACAGCCACAGACAGCTGAAGTAGCAACAAATGGAGTTCTGGGCCCCTTTGAAAAGCCAGGCCCAGGAGCACTGTCCGCTTTGCACCCTCCCTCCCCAGCAGGCCTGTCAGTCACTTCTGGGTTAGACCTACTGAGGCCACTGCAGCCTTTTGTGATCAGGCTCCCTCTGGTGGGCTGCAGTCACACTGCACTCTGAACACAGCTTACTTGAGTTCTGAGAGCGGTTTTGTTCTCCAAAACTTACAGCAGTAGGAGCAAAATTTCCTTTAATTAGTTTGCAGAAACTGATTTTTCAGTCATCATAAGTACTCCTTTTGCTGTTTTCCCTTAGCAGCACACCAGTGTGGTCTATCCCATACTGCCAGTCTGCCTGTACCAGCAGATCATCAGAAGAGCTGACATCTGCAGGTTAATAGCCTGCTTTTTTTCTCCTCTTAGGCTGGGTCTGCACAGAGCTCTGCCCGAAGAGCCATGCAAAGTGAGCTTCTCAGGATTGCAAATGGCTACCCATTTGCATATTCCCAAAGCTCATTACAATAGCCATGTGACAGTTCAGTGCCAGCGCTGGAGCAGCCATGTGGACATGCCTCTGCTGGCTAAACCCCCTGTGTCACCAGGCCCTTATGCGTCAAATGTTTGGAGACGCCCCCTTCCCCACACTTTTCCCAGGGGCCCAGGGAGCATCCCAGTGAACATTCAGGTCAAAAGTGCACTTGGAGTGTTCATCATCACATTCATTCCCTTGAAGTCTCTTCCATCTTTAGAAGATGACAGAAAAGGGGTTTCAATAGTGTTGACTAAGCTGTGATTCCTTAAAGCATTTAACCATACATTAGCTGAATGACTTACTGCTCATAGGAAACCTCTTCTCACATAGCTCAGTGCACCAGCAGCATTCATAATTAGCTAAACATACTAAAAAGTAAACACTGCTTGCTATTCTTTCCAGACCTTGGGGTTGGGTGGGGGGAGATTAAGTTCATTTTTAGATACTTCAAATGGTAATTATCCCAGTTTTCTATTTTTAATTCTTCTTTAATGTTCTCAAGTAGTTTGCCTTCCAGTGTTTGTAGTTCATGCTCAAGTTGCTGTTCTGCACATATAAGGCAAGACCCCCAAACCGTTCTGTCCTTCATCCTGCACAATTAGCTGAACTGTTTAACTATAAAGGTACCTACAGTGCAGTTGACAATGGCTTAGAAGCCTTACTTCACAAAATTTCCAAGAAATCCCTTGATGATTTACATCAATAGGGGCAACTAGATTATACGGTGCTACAAGACTTCTTGTTGTTCTCAAAGCTACAGACTAACACGGCTGCCTCTCTGAAACTAGATGATAGTGGCATCTGTTAATGGCTGAGGAGAATCTGAATACAAATCTCAACCACAGACTACTGAACTCCTTTCATTCCATGAGAGAAACACCTGTCTGTTACAGTAGCATCCAGCAAAACGGGACAAAACTTCTAAGCCAACATGCTCAATTGCCATTTGTTAATAGAAGACCAGGAGGAGCTGAACAACAACGTCCTTGGTTCTGTCAGATGGGCAGTTTCCCCCACTTCCCATATCTGGACTAATCCACAACACAGAACACCTGGAGAAGCATGATTGTTTTGGTCTCATTGATGGCTTCTCTTGGTATAGAAGAGGGACACATTTTCCTTCTAGTGAGCAGATGCATTCGTGTATGCCTCTCCCAGTTGCCTTCTAATCAACAAATTGATTTGGAAAAATAAGATTAGACAAAGCATTAGTGACCCTGACAGTATTGGCTTCAGTTTGATCTTTGCAGATTTAATTTTACTGCACAGAACCTGAGATTCTGAGTTTTCAACAACATGGATACTCCTGGGAACTGGTTAACTTTCTGTAAACATCCTGAAACAGTCCGTAAACACAACATAAACAAATATGTAGAGGATTTGTTCAGCAGGTATAGTGTTTTCCTCTTAAATGCCCTACAAACCTAGGGCATTTAGTCCCTCAAATTTTACATGGAGTGCTCCATAATAGTCTCTCATTTCCCTACAGATTCAGTTTTCAGCCCATCAACTTATGGCATTGGGCTTCTCTTAAGAGCTCAACATTTCCTTAGGTGGCATTGTTATAAGATTTATTCTCAGTGAAAAGACAACAATTCATCCTGGTTCTGCAAGCACTTATGAAAGCTGTTTATCATTCCACTGGTGGAGAGCTCCCCCTACTTTTTTTTTTAAATAATTTCCTTATAGCAATTATGTGATGTGGAAGAATAAGTTCAATGTGAACTTAGTCAATTAAAGAACCAAGTCCTCAGTTCTTCCATAAAAATATGATGCTTCATCCGCATCTTGACTTTGTTGAAATAAAAAAAGAACAGAGTTCTAATTAATGTCTTTCTTTCACACTTTTTCATCAGCCTAAATATTAGAAAAGTATCTTACAGTATGAAATGGTCTTTAAAGTTCATCTTCATTGGACTAGATTAGAGAAAGTTCTTCCTTCATCGGGGAATCCTAAAATAAAATTGTATGAAGTACTTCAGTTATGGCTCATATCTAATATATCAGCCATTAGAGATCTAGTCAGACCCTTTCTGGGGTCATTAGATTACATTCAATAAGCGTGTGCATTCAAACAGTTGGGCTTAGAAGTGTAGAGCTTTGTACAGTGAGGGTTATAATAATACTGCTGTGTCAAATTTGCAATTTCTTTCCAAAATCTACAAAACTGGCACCCTTTCTTGTCTGGCAAAGTTTTTGGTTGTTCCAGATTCCCTTGACTTAAACTATGCAAGCAAATGGAAATGAATATGACAAAAATTATTAAAATACTTTCTTTTTCTGATTCCCCTAAAAATGTCATTTATATTACCGGGGAAGTTTCTTCCCTGGATCTTCATGCTTTTGACCTTTCCATGAGTAATGTTTAGATCAGTGGATACTCATTCATGAGAGAGAGAGAAACTACATATAAAGTAACTAAATTTATTTTTCATACAAAGGGCACCCGCTGCACTGGACCAGTAGACCAGAATAGTCCTGCTTAAAATGCAAATGGTAGATGTCAATCCTGGTCAATTAACCATATAACCTGCATCTAGTGAAGCGGGTCTTTGCCCATGAAAGCTTATGCTCCAAAATATCTGTTAGTCTATAAGGTGCCACAAGACTTCATGTTGTTCATATGACCTACAGTGATTTCAGTAGTATTTTCTACTAGTTTAGTACATTCTGCTTTGAATGTAGTCACCTGACATCAGAGTTGGTGTTGGCAACTGTCCAGCAAAGAGAGTCTGAATTCAAAGTAGGAAAGAGTTGAAAAAGTCTGAATCCTTTGTTGGTGCAATGAGCACGTCTAGTGCATGAATAATTTTCAAAAACCTTGTGTGTGCTCTTTACTGTGAGCAATAAAATTTATAGGTAAAGGTATTGATTTTCTCTTACTGTATGTAGGGTGATTTACAGAGATGCAGTTTCCTGACTGAAATATTTTAGTGAACTCAGGCTTTGGGATTCTTTTCTGTAGTTTAAAAAAGAAGTATGTAGAATAATGTCAGGAAAAGATCTATTTATGGATTGTACAGCCAGCTGGTTTTGTCTTGGTTTTTTTTTTCCTGTAACATGTTGAAAAGACTCTTGGATCCTAACAAATATTTAGAGCCAGCCTCTTCTTGTCAGTTACAGATTAGTCTGGAAGCATGTATGGGAAATACATTCATCTTTAAGGTAGCTTATCCTCTTATCCTGAGTCTGACTGGTAGGTGATTGGGCAAATTCAGACTTAATAAGATGGATACCATTGTGCTTTAATTTGTTTCCCCTTTCAACAACTCACTACCAAATGAAAAATTTAATAGAAAAAACTAAATATGCATTTTCATTAGAGTCTAATGCTTCAGGTATACCATTTTTACCAGGTGGTATAACTTGTGATACAGATTGAACGTCACCAGTCCAGCACACTCTCATCTGACAGCATCCATAGTCAGGCATGATTTTAGTTAACCAGATAGCCACTTTTCATGGATATGGCCAAGTTTCTCGTGATCCCTTAAAGTTTGTTTACAGCTACCAGTCCTGGCTGTCAGTTTTCTGTGCTGTTATTTAGCTTTAATTTGCCCCTAAATATCTTCTAAGAGCCCAGTAAGCAGTGAAAGTGTTGGTAATTCTTCTAGAGAATATTGTTATTTGGCAGTTCAGCAAATTCTTTCATTTGGTACTGGTCAGGTCCTGAGCTTACTGAGCTAGAGAGGCTCAACCCAAGCAATAGCATCCATACTAAATAAAATGGCATTTTCCCCTGTAGAAAACCCTGATTAACCCTAACCATGTCAGTTGCACGATCGGGGTTCTTATTCCTTTACTTCCACCAATGTGATATATGCCATCATGTGCCAGTAATGCCCCTCTGCTGTATATATTGGACAAACTGGACAATCACTTCACCAGAGAATGAATGGATACAAATCAGACATTAAGAATCTGAATACACATAAACCTGTTGGTGAGCATTTCAACTTTACAGGTCACAGCATTCAAAACTTAAGTCTGCATTCTAAAACAGAGACTTTAATACAAGATTGCAAAGGGAGGCATCTGAATTGGAGTTCATTCTCCAGTTTGATACTTTTCACCTCGGACTCAACAAAGAAATCAATTGTCTTACCCATTTACACGGACAGTTTCATCACCTTTGATAGTCACAGTGATCCCAGGCAGCCCACTTAATAGACACTTGCAGAAACTATTTTTCGTCCTCCTTCCCCTCCCCACCGCTTCTGTCCTATCTCGCTGATGCATCAGTTTTTATTTAATTTTTTATCATCTTTCTATTAAATTCTCTTCGTCTCAGTTATCCTTTATCAGGATTTTCCAGATCTGAAGAAGTGGGTCTGTCCCGCGAAAGCTCATCACCCAATAAATTATATGATTAGTCTTTATAGTGCTACAGGACTGCTTTTTGGTTTTGTGAAGATAGAGACTAACATGGCTACTTCTCTGTAACTATGTCCTGTTCTACTCAGTCATACCTGGTTGCATTTGTTCTGGAAAAGCAATACTTGAACAGCCAATAGTAGATTTCGAGTTACACATTACTGACAAGTTACGCTGGAAAACTATCACGGCTCCTTGTGCAGTGCATAGAGACTTTAAAGGAAAACCAGGTAGTTAGAGCTTTATGGCTGATTTTCCTTTAAATGTGCCCAGTCCGAACTAACTGGTAATACAGTGTCTGATGCCTTTTAAATGTAGAGTAAAGTCAAAAGGCAGATTCTGCATTTACAGATTAGTTTAGTAAATACTGAGCTGGAAGCGTAAAAAAACTCTCCTTTCATCACAGAGGTTTTGAAAATGGGTCTTTATGATTAACTGTGACCATCATGTACCAAAGCTCATGAATTTCTATTAGCAGAGCATGAATTTCATGCATACTCATTTAGATTTTAACAAATCATCGTTGCTGGCCCTCTTCCAATCTGAGAACAGGCAGATGTGTGAGTATATGCCTAAGGAATCACAGGAAAAGCTCAAAGAGCTCCCTGACACAGTAGAGAGAGAAAATACATTCTGAATGAATCATACTTAGATTCACAGAAGCCCACACAAGTGTCTGTGGAAATCCACAAGCATGCCAAATATTACATATCATCAGAGTATATGTAATAATAGTGAAAGAATTGTATGTAACTTTCAGTTTGGTATTACTAAATGCTAATTTGTTATAATTGCACTAATTTACATTTTAATGTAAGAACTTAAATGATGATCTACACTTTCTTCAGTAACAGTTCTTAACTAAAATGAGACTGAGTGGATCCAGTCTATGTAGAAAATATGGAAGGTGGAGTTGAAATATGAACAGTCTGAACACCATAGCAGTAGATATATTTCAACAAGTAAAATGTATTGGAGAAGAATCTGTACATCACAGTTCAGTGAGATTATATCCAACTTTTAGTGCCAGTGTAGCCTCCTTTCTCTTTCTTTCCATATTCTCATCAGCACACATTGTTGGAGGGCAAAAAGCTACAGTTTTATTTACACAACAGAGAGATACACAAATATGGAAGTACTGATAATAAACACTTCCCAAATGAACTTCCACAAATTAAGATGAGTCAATTAAGACTAATGTGCAAGGAGTTCACTCTAGGACCAACATGTCATTTTCCATCTGAATTGTACCAAATTCATTCATAGTTTTGTCATTTCATATTTAATATGCAATGATGTGTGCAAATTACAAAAATATGTTCACTCTTTAGTAAAATTGCACTACTTAGTTTTTAAAGTTATCTCAAGATGCAAATATTAATGTTCCCATAAAAACATAAGCTCAGTCCCACTGCCCAATGATCTCCACAGAGCTACAGCAGCATAACATAAGAGAGATACTATATTGTATCAAGCCCATTGTGTTTATTTTGGGTAGATTTTGTAAAACACATAAAGTAATCTGAAAATATCTCTCAGGGCTTGTGTACACTGTCTCCCTACTTTGAAGGGAGGATGGTAATTGGGTGTTGGGAGATTATTAATGAAGTGCTGCGGTGCATATGCAGCACTTCATTAAGCAAATCCCACCCTACCCCACCTCCCCAGCAGCAACTTCCAAGTATTAAACTTCGAAGTGCCGGCTCACGTCTAGCTGTGGCTCACCCGCTGGTACTTCGAAGTCCCTTAACTCTTCAACTTCAAAGTAGGGAGGTAGTGTAGACAAGCTCTTAATGTGTAACTTAATAGAAGTGCTACACATATACCTGCTCATTACAGTTATTTGGCACCTATAAAACAAAATCAGGCCTTTTAGCAAATTAGAATGATAAAAGGTTATGGCTGTGCAGTGTGACCAAGTTAATGTTGCTATAAGAATCTGATCTTTAAAATTTCTTGACTTCAAGTTTAACTGTGCAGTGCTAATGTCAGAATAACATTAGTTTTCTTATTAGCTTTGAAAACTGGCAGTATACTCAGATAACCTAATGAAAGAGCTTTAAGTGAGACCTGGTTCTAAGGATGCCTCTGCACTTGGAGTAGGAGGAGTAAATATCCAGTTCAGGTAGATGTACACGTGCTAGTTTGACTGAGCTAGTGTGCTAAAGCCAGAAATGTACATGCAACAACATGGGCAGTAAGACAGGAGGAATGCCAAAGTAAATCATTAGGATATGTCTGCGCTGCAGTATAAACTCAGGGTTCCAAAGCTTAACCACTCTCCTATCTACACATCCTACACACAAACCCAAAGCTCAAACCCTAGGTCTCTTTGAGGATGGCAAATCCAATTTTGAATCGTGCCTGGATCCAGAGTTCAAACTCTATCACTTTGCAGCAAGACACAGCACCAAAGAACTAGTGTTCTGGGAAGCCACTGGAAGATATTCCACAATCCTGTGGCTCAATTTTTTTGTCCTCTGCACAGTCAAGGTTTCCCACAGTGCTTCGTTAACAAAAAGGCTAGAATGACCACATTTTAGAAGGGTGCTGGGAAGCCTCAGATACAGTTGGCTGGATCTGAGCCCCCATAATGCAGTGTAGATGCTGGAACTCTAGGTTGAGACCAAGGATTCCACAATTCTGAACCTGGGATTGCAAATGAGTTTGGATGCTGAAGCTCTGTGCTAACAAACCCAGGGTCTGCTAACTCAGGTTCTACTAACCCATCACTTACATTGCAGTGTTGACAAACCCTCCCAACACATGGGGTCAGAGTCCAGGCTCCAACCTGCACACGAACATCTACCCTACCATTTTACAGTGCTCCAGCCTGCGCCCCGCAAGCCTGAGTTAGCGGACACACACCAGCTATGGGGGTTGAATTGTGATGTAAACATACCCTTAGAGTCTGAGGTGGGCTTGTACTCACAGTGGCTAGCCCATCCTCCCACCCCCACCACCACAGCAGCTTTCCTTTTTAGCATGCCAGTTCAAACAAAGTAATTGGGTAGGTGTACACACAGGGTGGAAATTGGATTTCCAGCTCAAAATGTCGACATAACCTGAGTATGAGTTACGTTCATGCAGTGGACACTGGAAGTAAAACATCTAACAGATATGAAGGCAAAGGCTAGGACAGCCAGAAAAGATCATTTACGGCTGCTTAATGGTTTTGGAAAATGCACATTTAGACTTCATTTCTGCACACATATATGGATGTGATTAATTTTGCTACTTGTCACTAGTAGCAAAGTTTAACATGGGGATAAGTGTTTGCAGGACTGGGGTCTCATTTAGCTGAGCAGGCATGATCCCTGATTGACTTAGAAATCCCAGAACTTTATGTGGGATGCCCAAGAAAGAATGTGCTCAGGTGGAGTGCAATCAAATGACCTATTTAACTCCTTGTAGTTAACAACAGGTATTTTCAGGCTTTTAACATTATGTATCCTTTAGCTAAATGGAAACTTTAGCATATGGTTCTGTATGTGTAGTTTAGCCCTTATCTGGATGATTCTGCAGGCAAGAAAGCATTTAATCTGCTCCAAATGCTGTTGGTATTCTTTGCAGCCCCCTCAAATTCATCCCAATTTACACTTCTGCCACATTTTGATTTAACCTTTTATTAAAGTGCATTGCAGTTAGAGTACTAGTGCCAAAGTTTCTAGTGCCTAGGGTCCTGCTTTAGTCTTTTAAACTGACAGCATGTGTCTTTATACTGAGGAGGGTGATTGTGACCATTCTTTGAATAGTAAAAGAGCAATTGTGTAACAGTATAATTGCATCAGTTAACATTTAGCTGAATGTAAATTGTGTCAATGAATTTCAGCCTTTCCATTGCTATACAGGGTAGTATATAACAATATGTCCAGATAGCTGGAAAATAAACAAATTCAGCACATTTTCTCTGTGACCATAGCATGAATGAGGCTAAAGTCCAATGGGCAACTAATTATCTTTGCTTTTTTTAAAGGGTGGATATTGGTGCTATTAAAGAGGAAGAAGTGACAGGATTTAGTGAGAAGACTGCATATGGGGGTAAAAGGAGAGAGAAGAATGGAAGATGATCCCAAGATTATGAGCCTGGGAGACAGGAAGGTTAGTAGAGCTGTCATTGGTAACAGAAAAGGGAGGTGGTGGAGAGGAACTAGAGGAAAGATAAGAAATTCAGTTTAGGAGAGTCTGCATCTGAATGAGTGGTCAGACAACCAAGAGGAAGGAGAAGTGGTGGTGCTATACTGGACAGAGATGGAAGTTTCAGAGGTAGGAAGAAGGATTTGAGAATCATGTGAGTAGAATTAGAAGCTAATGAGATGGTTGAACACCTGGAGCAGATGAGGTTTCCAAGGGAGAGCATAAAGAGATGAAAAAGAAAGGGCTGAAAAGTTTGGCAATAGGTATGGGAAGAGAAAGCTGAGGAGCCACTGAAGGAGTTGTTGGATGATTGAGCTGAAAGATAAGAAAAGAACTGATAGTTATGGGAAATTAGAGAGGAAAGGAGTTGGAGAATGGCAAAATTAACAATTGTAGAAACAGGTAGAGACATCAAAAACAATAAGAATAGAGAGAAATCCCTTTTTAGGTGGGAAGAAGAGAGTGACAGTGGTCCCTTGTGGTGGCTGGCCATACGTACACTGCTAGCTTTATCAGAAGCTTTTGACACAAGTGTTCACAAGGTATTAACAAATCAGCCTAACAAAGATGGACTGGCTTGCATTGTCTTGGGTTGATCTCAGGTATGCAGTGATTAGCTGTGGCCTCTGTCTTAAATGCCGTTATCCATGGGGGCTGCACAATGTGCAACTATATTTCCCACAGTTAGGCTATATGTTGAATAGGGTGGAACTCTGAGTAAATGACCTGAGGCACTGAATGGGAACTGGGCACCCAAATCTCCTGGATGGCTTAAATCCAATCCTAAATCTCTTGAGGAGATTTTAAGATGCAATGGACTTGATAAAAGAGATACACAGGTTACACCCACCTCTGCATTTCCTTCACATTCTATATAGACAGCACCAAGTCTCCAAACTCGTAAAGTATTTGAACAATATTAGTATGGTTGACAGGACACTGGCTGAAAGTTATTGTAGCGACGATAAAGTTTATGCAGTATGTAAAAGGAAAAGTTCTGAGACTGCTTCTCTGGGTTTTGAGGGTATCAGCTGTCTGATTGTGAGGTGATATAAGTGGTCTGTGATTCATTCTCAATCTCACTGAAGCTGAGCATCAAATGCTCATGGGTCAAAAATACCTTCTGGTCTGATCTTGACCCTGGGTATTGTAATGCACAATTATGTTGTTTCCTGGCTTAGCTTCTGCAACATGCAGTGGCAGGAAAGGAAAGTGAATACTTCGGAGAAACTCCTCATGAAACAATATACAACAGCCCTTTTTATAAAGACCTGGTGCTTCAGAACCCCTCACTTAGTATTCAGCACACTACAGTATCTTTGTTGTGAAATTCTGCATCCAATATAAGGCCCTGTTCTTAGTTATTAAAACCCTAGATAGATTGAGTGCCAAATATCTCAGAGGACCTCTTAGTATGGAAGGGGATGAAGCTATCTCAGCAGTTACGGGATTTGCTTCCACACCATATTAGAATAACCACAGACTTCTTCATAATCAAATCAAGATGTAAACTCATCTCTTAACATACCTTTGCCTTCCCCCATTAACTTCTTCAAGATAGCAAATAATATGTTACTAAATTAGCCTATGAGAGGATGCTATGGAGATTCCACACTGGTGGGGGACACAGCACAGTGCCCTCCTCAGAGAAATGGAATAGTGACTTTAAAGTAAAATGAATTTCCTTTGCTCTTGATTTTATTCACCATTCACAGCTTCTCACTGAGAAACAGTTTTGCAAATGAGGAATGCACGTGGAACAGCTCCTATTGTTCCCTAGACTTCATTGTGCATGTCCTAGTAGAGGTGGCCAAAGCAAGCAGCAGGATTACATTGTGCGGGCTGGAAGTCAGAAAAGAACCTCCACCTAAAATTGAGATAGAACTAGCACGTGAGTGTTTTGAGAGGTTTTTTCCTCTCTCTCAATCAAAATTCTACTTGTGCTCTCATGCCTGGATGGATAGATAGGCTATCATAAATAGTGCTTTGATATTTACCATATACTATCTTGTTTGTTATTATAAACCATGTAATATTACAGTAGCTCTCACTCAAGCCAGCAGCTGGCTCAAATTTCCTGTCTCCTCTGTGTCACAGGCCCAAGTAGCAATGGGGAAAGGGGAAAAAAATCACAACTTTCCATCTCACACTAGCTCGCTTCTGTCTGCTCTTGGCTGATGCCTCATCTTCAGTCTGGCCACCAGATTAGTCTGCGGCTTCTCTCACCAGCTGCCATGTGGCATTAGTCCCCATAGCAGCTGTAGAGCCTTAGCCAGATTGTCACTGGGACAGCTATAGTATTAGAAGTGTCTGACAATTCAGTATGCAGTCACAATGGAAGGGTTAGTCACAGCTGCAAAGACATCTGTTTGACTTACGTAAAGCACCATGATTCTTTTTCTTCTTATATAAGTCTTCAATTTATGGTGGAATAGTTTTTCTGCTCTCTTGTCCTCTTTACTGAAAGTGTTGGAACCAGGGCACTGTTGAAAACACTGAGTGCAAGATCTATTCTCTTACTTTGCCTCAGTCAATTTTCCTTCTTCTGTCTGCCCCACTAGCCCTCCCGTACATCAAACAAGCTCATGAGTCCATTCTTTATTGCATGTGTCCAATCATCTTCTCTCTGAAATCTGAATATTAGCATTTGTTGATCACCTATAAAGCAAAAATGTGTCTATTTGCACTCTCCACACACACATACACCATCTTTTGGAGAAAGGTTTGGCTGTTCAACAGGCCCAAGCTCCAGTCTGAGTCTTTAGATCAAGTGATAATTTCACAATTAAAAGCTAATTTGATTTCTGTGAATACAGCAGTATCAGTATCAAGATGCCTCCGTGGCCCTTTGTGGTGTCAACTAAGAGGAACTCCATTCAGGAAAGAAAACAAATCTTTTCAATTCAGGGGAGGCAGAATTTATTACAGGGTAACAAACCTAGGCCCTGGGAGATGCTGAAGGCCATGCTAGAATTGAATTCAGTAATAGCTGATTAATTAAAAAGATACTATGATGATAATTGTATTTTTGAGAGAAGTTGCCAGAAGGCAAGTTTTTGAAGTTTAAATAAAGGTTACTGGATAAATAGTAACTTGGAAAGTTGAATGACTAGCTGGTGCTGTCAAAAAATAAAAACAGAAGAAAATCAATAACATCAAATAGAAATCTACAAAACTATAGCTTGCTTTTGTCAAACATTTTACATTTACCATATAAATAAGACTATTTATATTGATTCTTTGGGTTTTGAGTGTAGTGAAGCAGATAGGAGGTAATTAAAAGCATAAATCTCAGGAGCTTGTGAAGGTAATTCTCAGCTTTGTAGACAGAGCTGACAAAATGATAAACATTTTTAGCTTCAACATGACAGAAATATTGTGTGATTACAGGGTGCAGGGACATAATGTGCTGAAAGTTCTGTTCAATAGCAGCTATTGAAGAAAACTTCTAACGAAGTTCAGTCAGATTTTAAAAATGTAGCTGTTACTTATGGAAGGTCTGATTAGCATTGTGTTTCTCCATTCTTTCCACGTCCAGTTGAGTAACACACTATTTGCAATTAATATTTGGGAGCCCAGACTTTAAATAGAAATAATCATTGGAAAATAAACTGTTATTAAAATCTCCATTTCACTATGATGATGTATAGCTGTGCTAGAGGTGAAAATGGGATGGAATGAGCCCTTATGGCATATTGGGTAAGAAGTAGCCACTAGTACTGGCTCTTACCCAGGTGACATTAAAGCACTGAGCTTTAAGGACCCTAGTCACAGGGTCACTGATGCAGGACAAAGGAGACAGGTGCCCCGTCGCCCACCCACCATTGCTACTGCAGCAGTGCCGGCAGCAGCCAAAGCCACAGACTCTTCATGTTGCCACCGGAGCCCCAGGGTTATCCGTTGCCACAGCAGTGCTGAAGGGCTGACTGAGATAGTCTGGCCCAGGCCCGCCCCTTCCACCAGAGGCTCTGCCCTTTCCAGGGTCCTATAGCTGCTCTGTTCCCCTCATCTCCCAGGACCCCAGCTGCTCTGCATATCAGTAAGTTCTTTAAGTTACTTTTGCCCCAGCTGCATCATAGCTTAAGTAAGAAAAGCTTCAAGATGACAGGCCCCAGTTCTTATGGAGGACTTCAATCGTCCTGATATTTGTTGGTAGTCCAATACAGCAGTGCACAGACAATCCAGGAAGTTTTTGGAGAATGTTGGGCATAACTTCCTGGTGCAAATGTTGAAGGAACCAACCAGGGACATGCACAGCTTGACCTGCCACTTAACAAACAGAAAGAAACTAATAGAAGTAGAAGTGGGTGGCAACCTGGGCTACAGTGATGATAAATTTCAGGATCCTGACAAAAGAAAGAAAGGTGAGCTATAAAATACACACCTGGATTTCAGAAGATCAGACTTTGACTCCCTGAAAGAACTGATGGGCAGGATCCCCTGGGAAGCTAATATGATGGGGGAAAGAACTCCAGGAGAACTGTCAGTATTTTAAAGAAGCCTCATTGAAAGCACAGTGACAAACCATCCCAATGTGCTGTAAGAAAAGCAAATATGGTAGGCAGTCAGCTTGTCTTACCAGGGAAATCCTTGGCAAGCTTAAACTCAGAAAGGATGTATATAGAAGTGGAAACTTGGACAGATGACTAAGGAGGAGTATAAATATATTGCTTGAGCATGTAGGGCCGTAATCAGGAAGGTGAAAGCACAATTGGAGCTGAAGCTAGCAAGGCATGTCAAGGGTAACAAGAAAAGTTTCTAGAGGCACGTTAACAATAAGAGGTTTATCAGGGAGTGTGTGGGCTTCTTACTGGATGAGGAGGTAAAAAGCTGGGAAAAGCTGAAGTACTCAATGCTTTTTCTGCCTGCCTTCATGGAAAGGTCAGCTCCCAGCCTCCTGCTCTAGGCAATGCAGTATGGGAAGGAAGGAGGTGGGCAGCCCTTGGTGGGGAAAGAACAGGTTAAGAGATATTTAGAAAAGCTAGACCCACTCAAATCCATGGGTCCAGATTTAATGCATCTGAGGATACTGAGGGAGATGGCAAATATCATTGCAGAGCCTTTGGCCATTATCTTTGAAAACTCCTGGAGATCAGGAAAGTACTGGATGATTGGAAAAAGGCAAATATGGTACCCATCTTTAAAAATGGAAATAAGGACAATCCAGGGAACTTCAGACTGGTCAGCCTTAACTCAGTCCTCAGAAAAATCATGGAGGAGATCCTCAAGGAATCTATTTTGAAGCACTTCGAAGAGGGGGAAGTGACCAGGAATAGTCAACATAGATTCACCATGGACAATCTGATTAGCTTCTGTCATGAGGTAACTGGCTCTGTGGACATGGGGGAGTCAGTGGATGTGATATACCTGGTTGCTGGCTGGTTTCAAGTGAAGTGCCCCAAGGATTGGTTCTAGGGCCGGTATTTTTCAACACCTCTCCCCCATGCACAATGGGTTGACTTAGGGTTAACAACCCTATCCATAAAAATAAAAGTTACAGAAATATCTACAAAGAATCCTACAGCTACACAAATCTAGGGAGTAGTTGTCAATCTACATGGATTGAGTATGAAGCATGATAGAGAAAGCTAAAAGGAAGATGCCCCACAGATGATCATTCTCTCACCCAGGACAACCACCCAGTTTGGTACATACAGCATTTGGACAATGTAGCAGGCAGGAAAGACAGCATAGATTGCACTGAAGATGAAACAGTACAAGCTTGCAGTTTTGGGTTGGTATGAGACAAAATAGGCATAATCTGGACAGCTCTACCTGGCAACGGGTGAAACCTTCATCTACTCAGGACACGAAGAAGGGGTGCATCACACACAGGAGGCATGGGCTTGATGCTCTCAAGAGAAGCATCTGGTGCTTTAAAGGAGTGGACAGTAGTATCATCATGCATCATCACAGCCCAATTCTACACTGAAATGCAGAAGGTACCGACTGTGCAATGTTGAGCACCAACCAACAAAGTAGCTGAGGAATGTAAAACTTCCATGAGAAACTACAGGTGTTGTGAACTAGAAAGCAGAGACAGATATCTTGATTTTGATGGGCAACTTGAATACAAAAATTGGAAGCATAAATACAAGCAGAGAACAGATCATGGTAAAAGGAGGCTGAGGTAACATAAATGAAAATGGAGAGCACTTCAGTGACTTTTGTTCTTCAACAGATTGGTGGTAGTGTTTTTCCGCACAAAAGGATCCATAAGGTCACTTGGGTTTCACCAGACCACCAGTCAGAAAACCAGATTGATCACCTATGTATCAGCAGTTCGTTCAAAAGATTGATGCAGAGCGTCTGCACTAGAAGAGGAGCAGATGTAGGTTCAGATCACCATTTGGTCATGATAAAACTCAAGTTCAAGCTCTAGAGGTATGCTACAAAAGCAACCAAACCAGGATTGAGATTCAGCATTGAGCAGCTGAAGGATATTGAGACAAGAGCCAGTTTCCAACTGGAGCTGTCCAACAGATATGGACTTCTAAGTTCATTCTGAAAGATGCTACCATGGAACAAATTTGGGAACACACTGAAACAGCCTGTAAAGAGACCTGCGATAAAACATTGGGAAAGAGGGCACAGTGTCACAAAGAATGGATCACAACAGAAACTCTGAGAAAAGTGAAGGGATGAAAGGACAGAAAAGCAACAGTCAACATCAACAAAACAAGAGCAGCTAAGATGTAAGCTCAGGGACCTTATTCAGAAGCCAACAGAGAAGTTAAAAAGGCTGTAAAATGGGACAAAAAGAACTTTGTGGAAAACCTGGCACAGCAAGCAGAACAAGCTGCAGGATGGGGAAAACTGAAAGAGTTGTATCACATCATGCAGGAGCTAGCTGGGTCACAGTGTACAGTGGATCAGTCAGTAGAGGAAAAAGAGATGCATTTGTTAACAAACACAAGTGAGCAGCTCAGTAACCCTGTGTCTACACGTGCCCCTTCCTTTTGAAAGGGGCATGCTAATAAGCGGGTTTGAAATATGCTAATAAGGTGCTGCAATGAATATGCAGCACCTCATTAGCATAATGACAGCCACAGCGATTCAAAAGTGCGGCTTTTTGAATCACATGCCGCCCATGGAGACAGGACCTTCCGAAAGGACACCCTCCCCCCAGTTTTTGAAAGCCCTTCCGATCACCAGATAGGAAGAAGAGCTTTCAAAAACTGGGGGGCTCCTTTTGGAAGGTCCCGTCTCCATGGGCTGCACGCGATTTGACAAGCCACACTTTCGAATTGCTGCGGCTGCCATTATGCTAATGAGGCGCTGCATATTCATTGCAGTGGCTCATTGGCATCTTTAGAACCCGCTCATTTAACATGCCCCTTTCGAAAGGAAGGGGCACATGTAGACCCAGCCTAAGTAAAAGGACACTTTGAAGAGCTACTGAACCACCTGATCCACATTGAACCTCTGGAATTACCACCTGCAAATATACATCTCCAAATTAATAGCAACAGAGCTACAAAAGAAGAAATCAGAAAAGCCATTGCCCATCTGAAAAGCAGAAAACCACCTGGTCCAGACAACATCCCTGCAGAAGCAATCAAGGCAGGTAGCGAGACATCAGTCAACATTATATGTAATCTATTTGGGAAAAAATTAGGATAGTGAAGAGATCCCACAAGACTGGAAACATGGCTACCTTATCAAGTTTCCAAAGAAAGGCAAACTGAAAGAATGCAAGAACTGGGCATCACGTTACTGTCTGTTGCTGGCAAAAGTTATTTAGGTTTGACAGTGGATTCTCTGGGTTCAAAGATGCTGACCAGATACTTGTTGACACAAGCACTTTATTGCCTGACAAGTAGTAACTAGACCCTTAACTAAAAGATATGGCAGGAAATTGGTGCTTACAATAGTAGGGGACTCCAGGTAGCTGCAGATGGGTGGGAGTTCTTCTCACAGCTCCGAGGCACTGGTACCAAGGTCCATCGGTGAAGTCCAAATTGCGTTCATTTCTGTGTGTCTTATATACAGTTTTCTGCCTGGTCAGGCAGTTGCTATGGTTACTCATTACCATTTAAGGTATTTGTTTTAATTGTCCATTATTGGTTCTATTTGTTCTTTTTGTCCCCTCTGTTGTTTATATGAGACTGTTACATTTGGTTACACAGATAATCACATATCTGTTCTTTCCTTATCTACATATGTTTTGCTGTATTGGCATCACCACTTATCTTAAGTGGGGGATTCCCTCATACATGCTCCTGGCTTATCTGATATGGGGAAGTGTGTACCCCACCACCCCTGAGCTGTCACATACAAAGTTCTTCAGCAATTAACCCCTACACTGTCTACTCCAGGAAAAGTATTCAATAGAATTCTCTTGGAGAGAATGAAGACAGAAATTGATAGACAACTCAGGGATAAACAGGCTGGCTTCCAAAGTGAGAGATCTTGTACTGACCAAATATAAACTTTCACAGTGATCATAGAAGAGTCACTTAAGTGGAACTCCCTGCTATACATAACCTTCAAAGACTTCGAAAAAGCCTTCAACAGCATTGAGAGAGACACCTCGTGGAAACTGCTGCAACACCATGGTATCCCGTCCAAAATTATTAACCTGATCCATCCAGTATATGAACCCTCAACACGCCAAGTTGTTCACAGTGGTATCTGTAGCCAGACAGAATCCCTCCTTGCTTTACTCCATCTTACCCCTCTTAGGTGCCTCAAAGCACAGAGGACAAAGAAGAAAGCAGCACAGACCTAAAATGCTTGAAAGCACAGATGTGCTTATCTCAGGCACAGTCTTTTGATGCTTCAAGCAGGATGTGCTGACCCAATCATGACCTTGAATTGCCTCTGGCTGGTACTGCAAATTGATACGCTAACACATTAATCATCCCAGAAGAGGAAAACCTCGCACCCCTCCCCACAAAAGAATGTCCTGCCTTTATGATTTAGTTACCTTTACCTTACAAGTGTAAATTAAAGTTGCAATTCTCTCTTGTAAGAACTGGCGTCACAAAGGCGAACCAGCATAATTGGCATCTAACAGATAAGGAAGACTGTGCATGACCCAAGGGGTATAAAGAAGGGTCCGGCAGACCACTCTAACTGAGCTCCAATTACCTATACCTGCCGGTCGGGTAAGATCTTTGCCTCCCGAGGTCCTGGGGGCGCCCTCCTCGCACGTTGTCTTCCC
The DNA here is from genome assembly GCF_033958435.1 of Carettochelys insculpta. Taxonomy (NCBI): domain Eukaryota; kingdom Metazoa; phylum Chordata; order Testudines; family Carettochelyidae; genus Carettochelys; species Carettochelys insculpta. The sequence continues at coordinate 30,048,934 of NC_134144.1, forward strand.
AAGGGATTGAGTGACAGACCTGGCCATGCTAGAGTTGAAGGACGCAGGGGTGAGAATTTTCCTGTAATGTACTTTTGTGCACATTTAATAGTAAGAGCTCTGTAAACTGAGGTGTTTGCCCTCAAATGTGTAACTTTTCCTTTGTAATCCAATTGGTATACCATATGTATCATCCTACTAGTAGTTAAGAAAATAGAGCAATAACCTTGTAACCATTAAGATTCTTATTTCTGCCCTTTTAATAAATAGTAACCATTTAAGCTTTCAGCCTGACTCCCTCTAATTACTGTAACTCGGCCGAACTCAAACAAAGAACCTTAGCCGGTTTGGCTATATTAGCCTGGTCAGTGGTAAAGTTCAGTAAAAGCTGAACACTGAGTCGTGCTGCGTCCATGGAGCAGACTCTTGGGGCACCCGTCAGCCTCCCTGGCTGCCCACTGCGAACGACAGTCTGTCCTAGCAGTTAAAGACTCGGGTGGAATAAGCTCTCTGCACCAACCTTTGGGGCACCCGTCAGCCACACTGGCTGCCCGCTGTGAAGGGACTGCTGGTCCTAGCAGTTAAAGACTCGGGTGTGGTAAGGCTCACAGACCACACGTTACCAGGCCATTGGCTAACAGTATCTTGACAGAATCCTTCAGTGTACTCTCAGGAATGCAACGAAGGTGCTTATTGTCACCTTTGTGTTCTTGATCACAGTGGATTGGCTGATGAGCAGGACAACAGATGGCCATCAGTAGGGGCACTTTTCAAACAGCTAGAGGATATGGATTTTTCTGATGATGTTGCCCTTCTTTCACACCAACATGAATACATGGAAGAAAGGGTTGCAACACTAGACAAAACCACCTAGTGACTGGACTGAGCATTAACAAGGGAAAGACCAAAACAATGAGGATCAACCAGTTGAACAACACCATCACAATAGGAGGGGGTGACCTGGAAGATGTGGAACAGTTCACCTACTTGGGGAGTATTATGGGTAGAGACAGAGGAACAGGCAAGGATATCAATGCCAGAATAGTGAAAACAACAACTACATTCAAGACTCTTCATCCCATATGGAGTTCACAAATTATATCTGCGAAGACAAAACTGCAGATCTTCAACACAAATGTGAAGAGTGTGCTCTTGTATGGATATGAGACCGGGTGTACTAAAAAGTCTTCTAATCATAAGCTACAGACATTCAAACAAATGTCTGAGGTACATCCTTCATGTCAAAAGGCAAGACCTTGTCACAAAGCAGGACAAGAACCACTTGGCATTCAAATCAAGAGAAGAAAGTGGGGATGGCTAGGCCACGCTCTCAAAAAAATATCATCTAGCATAGTCCATCAAACTCTCAAATGGAACTTGCAAGGAAAGGGCAAAAAAGGAAGACCTCGGATGATGTGGAGCAGAGCACCTGAGATTGAAGAGCAATAACTGGGGTACTCCTGGAGTCAGCTCCGAGACAGAGTGACATGGAAGAGACTTGTAGATAGCCTTTGCTCCACCCAGAATACAAGGGTTTAAGTCAAGTTAGTCATTGTTCAACATCTTTATTAATGACTGGGATGAGGGAATGGATTGCACCCTCAGCAAATTTGGAGTGGGGGATGGGGGACAGGAGGGTAGGGATAGGATCCAGAGTAACCTAGATAAATTGGAGGATTGGGCCAAAAGAAATCAGATGAGGTTCAACAAGGACAAGTGCAGAGGCCTGCACTTGGTATGGAAGAATCCCAAGCATTGTTATAAACTGGGGACTGACTGGCTAAGTAGCAATGCAGCAGAAAAGGGAGGATCCTGTCGGAGCTGGAACTCAGTTTAAATGCTGTGTCTCGGCTCCAATGAGCTGGCGGGGAGGGGAGCCTGCCTTCTGGATCCACCTCCCCCACCTGTGAATAGTCTAATAGCTGCTGAAATTTTCAGTGGTTACTTGTTTCCTCAACATCCCTGAGACGGAGCTGAGGAGATTTTGAAAATGTGTGTGTGCTTGCTCTCTAAGACAGTATATTCTGTGGTGGATTTGAAACATTAATGGTTTAGTTTGTTGTATGCACTACTATGTTGCAAACCTCTCTAGTAAGACTGTAACCATAGCAAATCTAATTAAATATGAAGTTCATGGGCAATGGATTCAACTATAAAAAAGTGGGGGTGCCATGGAATTGTTTGTCTCATTGAAGTGTGCTGAGCTCTTGAAAAGGTTGGGAACCACTGCCCGAGAGGATTTTAAGTCTCAGCTTGACTAAGTTCTGGCTGTGATGATTTAGTAAGGATTGATAGTGCTTTGGGCAGGCAGTTGGATGTCTTCATAACTGGCAAATTAATATTTTAATTCTCAATTAACAATGAACTTGAGGTTTTAAATTAAATGTAACATCTGCAGGATTTCTTTCTCTGTGGGAAATGTTTTCAAAAGAAATACCCTGTCATAAACTGTTTATTAAAATCCAGTGTGCTCATAGGTTAGAAAGCTGAATGACTTATGTTGGTGTGTTATAAAGCTTTTGTTGTTTGTTTTGTCTTTTACTTACTATTCAGAGATGTTGAGTGCACTAAAAGGCCAGAAATGAACAGGTATCTTTGGGTGCAGATTTGAAGATCAGTGGGGGTTATGTCTCACATGCTTACTGGTATTTAAGAACATTCTTGGAGATACAGCAAATGGTGTCTGAACTTCAGGTACACATATTTCTCTGAGTACAAATCCTATGAAATCTTACACATGCATTTAACTTCATGCACTGAATAACCCGGAGTTCAGTGTGGCTTGCAGTATGTAAAGTTAAGCACATGTGCACATCTTTATGGGATCTGGCCCAAGTCTGTAAGTGTGCCAAGTTCTTTTGGCAGTCTATGAAAGGTTTTCGTCACAGCTAGTCTCCAAATATGGTTTGTTCATGTTCATTAAGCATTTAAATGGCTAATTATGGTTTTATAATTTATAGAGAAACATTGGACTTGTAAATTAAACACCATTTTACTTGTGGCGGGGGGTGTTGTAGAACATGTCACTGACAGCTCAAGAAGGAGTTCACGCTCCTTATGTGCCATGAAATTTCCCTGGCCCTAACATGTGGCAAGAAGTCTAGGAAAAGGAAGTATGGGGTGTATTGGATTCACTGTCTCAGGGATTCACAACTTTTTTCTTCCTTAGGCATCCCCAACATACTATGAAAACTCCACAGCCCACCTGTGCCACAACTGTTTCTCTGCATATAAAATCCAGAGTCAGCATTAGGGGGTTACAAGCAGTGCAATTGCCACAGGGGGCGTGGAGGTGGGGGAAGTGCAGGGCAGCCAGGACCCGTGAAGCTAAGTTGTTCAATCTTCTCCTTCAGTCCCCGGGGATGCAGCTACAGTTTTCTGCCCTGGGCCACAGCAGGTCTAATGCTGGCCTGTGTTTGGAAGACTTGAAACCCACTCACGGGCCCCAGAACCCTGGTTGAGGACCACTGCACTATCTTTAATCCTCTGTGCCTGGCCTCATTCCTCCTCACACTTTCCAACTTCTGCAGCACATGAGGCAGGGGACTTGGGGGGAAAAAAACCCTTTCCTTTTACAGTCCTAAAATTCATCCACAGAGTAGGTCCATCCTCCACACATTTGTTAGTCTGTAAGGTGCTACATGGCTGCCTACTGTTTGTGAAGCTGGCAGACTAACACAGTTACCCCTCTGAGATATAATTAAAGACTTCATCATATTCCGCAGGCATGTGGGGACCAAATTAAGGCTGTAAAGCTAACTTTAATTTTTTGCGTTTTGTAACTGTTAAGTGCTTGGCTGCGTCTACACTAGCAAGTACTTTCAGAAAATCCAGCCCTTTTTCAAAAGAACACATGGAGCACCCACACGCACAATGCGCTCTTTTTGAAAGTAAATTGAAAGAACGCAGATCTTCTTCTAGAAGCCCTTTTCCGCTCCTGGATCAGGAAGAGCACCTTCTTTCGAAACAGTCTTTTGAAAGAGCAGTCCTCACGGCACCAGATATTTCAGTCCCTGGTCTGCTCTTTCAAAAGAGCGGGGGCCGTGTGGACGCGCTCTGTTGAAAGAGCAGATTGATCTTTCAATCTGCTTTTTTGTGTGTGGATGCAATCTTTCAAAAGAAGTTTTTTCAGAACATCTCTTCTAGAAGATTTTTCAGAAGATCGCAGTAGTATAGATGAAGCTCTGGACTTTGCAACCTTTGCAGTGATGGGGTATTTGTTTAACATTGTTTTGTGTGTGTAATTTTGATATTTCTGGTATAGAATTTGCATTAATTAAATTAATTTAATTTGGTCCATATTCAAGTATTGCCAAAAAAGTCTCTTCAGTCTGCCCTTAAATATTGTACCAATACATTAACTTTTCAGTATTATTTTATTTTCTACTGGGTTTTAATCTCCAAATAGCAGGTTATCTTTTTGTATCTAATAAAACATACACTTATTTCACATTTGGCTTTTTTAACCTTATGTGATTTTTTTTTCTTTCAGTGAAAATAGAAGTAAATGTAATGTCTCTTAACATAATTAAAAATTAATACTTGCAAGTCTAGTGTGCTAATTTAAAAGACTCTCCATGTTAGAATTACATACATAGTCACAGCTAGCAGGCCTGTATTACATTTTAGTATTTGATTATTAGAATTGAGATTATGAAAGCATGTAAAACAAAATGTGACTTCTGTACAAAAGATCTCAAAGTAGGAAGCAACTGGATAATAATCAGAGAGAAATCGGGGACCTCTCCTTGGACTTGAACTTACAAAACAGCCATCATTTCCTTCAGCTTGAAGGGCCTGTGTCATTTTTACTGTCCAGCTACCAAAGGAAGGTAGAACTAGGTGAACCGTGCAGGCATATAATCAGAATATATTAAGGACTTATTAAAGGATAGTATCTCCCATTGCACCTGTGTCTTCCTTTGCAATTGCTGTCCCTAATGACACGGAATCTGCTTTAGTGATGATAAAATAAATAAAATATTGTGTTACATATACACCTGTTTTTATTTTGTTTCTGTGTAGAATAATCCTTGCATAAATACTGTCAGTTAACAATTTTCTATTCATATCTCAGTAATTATAAACAATGTGTGTTATTTTTCTTTATCATCTGATACTGCTTCTGGTATAGGCCATATATAGACTATAACTATATAGACGCATATATAGTTTTGAAAAAAAGTAATCTAAAACCATAATTATAATGAAAGCTATAATTAAAGTTGGCAATGTTTTATCATTTATGCATTACCAATGATTTTACAATGAATTTGAAACTAAAATGAAGTATAAAGCAAAAATATAAATGTTATCTTGTATTATAAATCCTTGCTAACAATTACTCTCATTAAAAATAGTGGTTCAAAACTATTACTCAAAAATATCTGTTTTGAGTCAGATTCCATAAATAACATCTGCACATTAATTCAGGTAGGAATTTTCCAAAGAATATAATGAAGGTAGGTTCCTCCAGTCGTCTTAGAAAAGCCAAGACTCAAATTGCAGTTGGCAAATAATTTGCAAAACTGTTAAATTCTATATAATTTAAACAATCCTGTTATTCCTACTGTTTTTTCTACATATATGTGGGAGGTTTTGTATGCTGCAAGTAATTGTGTCCTTTTTGCCAAATCTTTGAATGAATGAATGAATGAATAAATGAATAATTGGAGATACACATCTCCTAGAACTGGAAGGGACCTCAGGAGGTCATGTAGTCCAGTCTCCTACCCTTTTGGCAGGACCAAGCACCATCTCTGACATCTATTTTGACTCTCTAGAGTAGTTTCAGCATTGAAGTACATGATATAGAAGTGAAAAACAAGATTGCTATTTAGAAGAAAAATGTATTACAGCTAAATTCATATACTTAAAACTACAAATGAACTTTATCTTTTAAAATTTTACCATATTGCCTACTTTTTACCATTAATTTTTTTTAAATGCTAGAACGGCAAAATTATGAAAATGCTGAAATATAAGAGTTTATGATTTTCCCTTACAATTCTGATGCAGCCTAAATTAATCCTATGAATATTAATTCGTTCACATAAGGCTAGTTTTTAAACTCAGTATTCACCCCACTGGGAGTTTTTTGGCACCAGGTTATGTGATTAAGTCCATATTTGTACAATTTCTCTAAGATAAACAATGCTAAATATTAGCAATTAATTTGCCAGAGTCAAAATGTCTTTATAATCTATTGCTGAACTACTATAACCTTTATTGCTATGAAGATTTCAAGATTTAGAAGTGTTATTGATTCTTGGCCTTCTGCTAACTAACATTTTTTATTGATGACCTGGAAAAATGCTTACAATCATTATTGATGAAGAAGTTTACAGGTGACCCAAAGATTAGAGGAATGGTAAATAATGAAGAGAACAGATCACTGACACAGAGCAGTCTGTGTCTCTTGGTAAACTGGGCACAAACTAATCAGGTGTGTTTCAGTACAATCAAAAGAAGAATAACACAACCAGGAACAAAAAGTGCTTACAGGGTAGGAGATTCTTGTCTTGGTAAGCAGCAATTCAAAGGAAGGCTTGGGGTGATGGTGGCTGATCAGCTTACCACAAGCTCTGTTTGATAGTGTTGTCAAAGGATTACTATAGTCCTGAATATATAAACAGGGAACTCATGAGTAGCAACGTGAATATCTTTGTATTGGTCACTAATATGACCATTACCGGAATGTTGTGTCCAATTGCAGTGTTCATGCTTCAAGAAGAATGTTGAAAAATTTAAGAGTGTTCAGAGATAAGCCACAGCAGTGAGACAGAGACTCCAGGAACTCAGCTTATTTAGCTTAACAAAGTGAAGGTGAAGGAGCTCCTGTTTCCTGAGCTTCCAGTCTTTGGGTACCTACATGGAGAATAGAAATTTGATATTGTGGACTCTTCAGTCTGGTGGATTAGGCATAATAAAATCTAGTAGCCAGCAACTGAAGCCAGACAGCTTTTGACTGGAAATAACATGTTAATTAATTATTGGTGCAATTTACCCAACATTGTGTTGGATTCTTCGTTGCAGGTAACTTTTAAATCCAGATCAGATGCTTTTCTAAAAGACATGTTCCAATTCAAGCCAAATTAATTCATGGCAGTCATTTGGCCTGAGTTATGTAAGAGATCAGACTAGATCACTGGTCTTATAAACTACAAATCTATGATTTTAGATGATAATACATAAATATAACTATCATCTAGCTGAACTCAAAACTGAAATGCTATGGATGAGCTACCCAGGAAATTCAGTGAAGGGTTTGCAGAGATTTCTATAAAGTGTACATCAGTTTTAGTTCTATCTGGACTTGTTTCTTTTCAACAATTCCCTTATAGAACAGCTGATGATTGAATGATGTGAATCAAAACCAGAAGTATGCTATACTGATGTTGTAAGAACTTGAATTGCAAATATCAGCAGAAAGGCTTATTAGCAATGTATGGATGTAGTAGACCTTTCTCATTAATGCCCCAATGTATGTTGTGGATTTTGGCCTCAGGCAGCACATGCTCTATTCAAAAGAATATGTATGCATTGAGTATCATTGTAATTACATAATCAACTTGAAAATCACATCTGACTCTGAAGATTTGGTGGTGTTTTTCCATGGCTAGTCCTCAAGACCCCTCTAAGCCTAAATAGAAAAACTATTTAAAATTAGGATTTGAAAAAAAATCTGGATATACTATTTAAAGGGTGATGTATCAAAATGCTGAATATTTTGAAATTAGTTTCAAATATTGAAGTTGACAAGTGTCTCTTTAAATACAGTATGTAATGGTAGTGATTATGTGGCACAGTTAGTTGTTATTTTATAATCTTTGCATTGTTTTATGATAAACGAATATTGCAGAAGTTTTGAAGTCTGGAGTAGTTTCATCACAACTAACTGTTAGAATTTGTACTGTAAATATTGTACCCAGTGTTCTAATATTAGGTCCTTAGTTTTTGGAAAGGTTTGCAGAGCAATTTAACCTATTTTTTTATTGTTGAACACTTGCTTTTCAAACCTTTTTCAGAAGAATACACACTGGTAGAATATGTGGTCTGTTCTATTCCTTTAAAGCTGAAAGCATTTGCTTTTATTTTACATGTCTCATCTGTGAAGTTGCAATATACACCCCTATAAGAACTTCATTTCACTTGAGTGGCTGTTTTAACTGCATGCCTTGGTGGCTTTAACAGTAATAACAATATTCATGAAGATTTTATCGAACATGCATTTGTGTGGCTTCTCTTGTCTGTTTCACTTGTTTCTGCTGTTTGTTACATTCCATACTCATGAGAAGGTTCTGGCTACGTCTACAGTAGAGAGCTTTGTCCACAAAACCAGGGTTTTGAGGACAAAACTCATGGAGCATCTTTACACAAAATGAGTTTTGTCAACAGTCTGTCAACAGGACACAGCACTTCAACCAACACTGTTCAGCCTCTCCGCGATGAGGAATAATGCCTTCGTTGACAGTTTCTGTCAATAAGAAAGCCACGTAGATGCTCCAAGGGGTCCTTTGCTGACCGACAAAGCTTCTGGTTCACTGGGCAGCTCTGTTTGCTGAGCTTCCAGTTGGTTGTTCTATCAAGAGCGTGCTGGGCAATCTGGCTGCTCTCCGTCAATGGAGCAGGTCTCTTTTTCAGTAGGCTTTTGTGTGTGGACGTGATCTGTCGACTAGTTTTGCTGCAAGATCTATTCTGATAATGACTTCGGTTGACAGATTACTGTAATGTAGCCATAGCCTCTGTGATTACATGCTGTACCAGTGATGACTGTAGCGTGGGGCCTAGTTACACTAAGCCCTCAAACAGTGATCATCTTTATGGCAAACACTTAAAGTATTTGGATCCCAGAGTCAGTATTCAGAAAGATTATGTCATTTGTTTCATGAGCTGCTTCCTTTAACACAGTGATCAAAATGCATTAGTCCTAATCCAACAATAGAGAGAGTGTTAACCTGGCCCATTGATGGATGGTGAAAGGGGCAAGAGGGGCAGTCTGTGTGTGTGGCTCTGGGGAGAGAGGCATAGGGCTGGCTGGCCTAAACTCTGTGCCCTTCTGGCCAGGCTTCTCTCCCACCTTGTCTCTGGGCTTGCAGGGGCAGTTGGTGCCACTGTTAGTGTAACCCACACACCTAGGTATGGTTAACTGTCCCATGTAGTGGTACCTAGACCACTTTACAGAGAAAGACTAAGTGTCCTCTACAGCCAGCTGGCCTTAACTCAGAGTGTAGAGGCACCTGCCTTAAGCTCCAGAGGTCATAGATTTGAGACTTAACCTGATGACAGCTACATTACCAATGCGCATTTGCCTGAACACTGCATGTTTCTTGTGCAGATATTGACATGTGGATCACTGAGATTGCAACCATCTGTCAGTACAAAACACAATTGCTCTCAACACTTTCATTTGAAATAAATCACAACACAGTATTAACTTAAAGAGCATTCTTCAATAATGGCACATATTTAACAGAAGCTTAAATCATTAGAAGAATTATCTTCAGAAATAGATAAACTCATTAGCATTGCAAAGCTATTGCTAAAAATACCGTTTAAGTGAACGTTAACATCTTAGAGTTTGTGACTAAAACATGATATTTCGGCAGTTTTCTACTCTATAAAGGTTGTTAATGAAATGTTTTGGAAGTTAGTTTTATGTTAAAAAGCTAAGGTCAAAAATTTTCAAATTTGGCTGCTGAATAAGTGGCCTAATTTTTCAAAGGTGGTTGGTATGTACAATCAATGGGAGCAATGGCTGAATGGAACCTCTGAAAATCAGTACTCTTAGGTGCGTAACTTCAGGCTTGCAACTTTGAAAACTTTGCCCTTAGTTTCTCTGAATAACTTTGTGAGTAAAGTCTAACCTACGCAAAAGTTATTTTATACTACTACTTTTTTGCAGAACTGTGCAGTATAAATTTTATAACATTTTAGAAAAGAAGGTAATAAGTGCAACCTTTTCTAGGGTGTGCTGTCCTTTCCTATTCCAACAATCTAAGACTCTGGAAAGAACTCTAATAACAGTAACTATTTTATGTATAATGTTTCATTTCAGGCAATTAAATTTTATAGCAATTTTTTTTTGTTATTTCATCTCTCCCCACTTGCTCTAATAGTAAAGTCATAATCCTATTCAGGCCCATTTCAATTCCTATTAGTGTAATGATGCAAATACTGTACAAATATTGTACTATATCAAGGAGGAGGAAAACTGACTAATTATGTTGCAGCATCTTTCTAACTGTAAGCAATAAAGATTAGGGCAAAGCATGTGAAAATTAAATAGCCATTTTTTCTATTGGATGCGTTTGCGTTTACATAGAGGCTTAAATCTTTCATGGATATGACAGCAAGAAATTAGACATGCTGCTATCAATTCTAATATATACTTGAAACCTTATGTTCCAAGGCGCTTGAACATATGCACTCTTTATTAAAATGTGTGTCAAAATGCAAATCTTCCCTTTGAACGTATAAAATGCATTAGCCTGAGGAAAATACTTAACAGGGTGCTACTGAAGTTCATCAAGTGGAATAATATGATACCTGGTGTTGACGGTATCATTTTTTCTACATTCTCATCCACTGTGTTTTATGGAAGTACAAAAACTGAGCCTGATTTGTTCTCCTTTATAGAGCCAGGCTGAGGCCCACTACAAAGGAAGTAAACATGCCAAGAAGGTCAAAGCACTAGAGGCAACGAAGAATAAACCAAAAGCTGGTGCTTCCAAGGACAGTGCAAAGGCTAACATCAGCTGTTCCACCGTGCCAGTCGCAGCCAATAGCTCTGACAAATCAGGTCAGTGACAATTTTGGTTCTTTACATTCTTTGCTTTTCTTTTTTTTTGTTTTGTGTGTGTGCACAAGAGTCTAATTGACTGTTTGCGCCTTGTTTTTGTAATCTGTTAATATACTTTGCTTTACAGAATGACTGTATTTGATACTCAATATCAAAGCAACTTTAACATACATGAAACATTGTGTATATCACAGTGCTAAGACAATTTCAAATGATGTTTATAAGTGTCTTGTGGAATTTATACAGTTGGGTCTCAACATTTGTGAGGATTCCATCAAAACAAAAAAGCAGTCAAGTAGCACTTTAAAGACTAACAAAATAATTTATTAGGTGATGAGCTTTCGTGGGACAGACCCACTTCTTCAGATCATAGCCATACCAGAACAGACTTAATCAATGTTCCATGTTTAGAACCCTCACACACGTTGAATTTTGCCAATACAGGGGGCATGGAGCCCCAGGGAAGCTGTGGCTGATGGCGCTCCTCCCTGGGGAAGCTGCAGCTGCAGGGACTCCCTGCCCAAAGCCCCGGGGAAGCCGTGGCTGCCAGGTCTCTCTGTCCAGGGTACCAGGGGAAGCGGCCATTCGCATCCACTTGCCAATACTTGCATTTGCTTAGGTTTGCGAATGTTGAGACCCTACTGTATTCCTAAAATGTGGACTGTTATCTCAATACCATCTAAACTTGGTATTGGAGCAATTATAAGCTAATCAAATTCAGCTTCCACTCCTAGACACAATTAAAGTCATTGGCTTTCTCGACAAAACTGGCATTTTGTCAAACAAACTCTCACAGCGTCCACGTTACAAATGGGTTCTGTGGACAATAAATCGAGAGAATGCAGCACTTTTGTCCACAGCATCCTGCTGTTCCACCAGGAGGCAGAGCACCTTTGTTGACAGAATGTGTCAACAGAAAGCCTGTGTGGATGCTGTGGGGTGCCCTCTGTCAACTGACAGGGTTTCTGGGTCACTAGGCAGCCCTAGCTCTGTGTTTCCAGTTGGTCATTCTGTTGAGAGAGCGGCCGGACACACTAGCCTCTCTTTGTCAGTGAAACACATTTTGCTGTCTGGGCACAATCTATCGAAAAAGCAATCTGTCATGAGAAGTTTTGTTGGAAGATATTGTTTGACAGTAACTAATGTCAACAGTCTACTGTAGTGTAGATGTAGCCATTGTGTGTGTCTTGAAGGCAAAAGTAATCTCCAGGAAACTCCCTTTCTGAAACAGGAGCCCTGCTCAAACTAAATGAGGATAGTTATGGCTACAAAAAATGCCTTAAACAAATATATTGTTATACATGTAGCATAGGTTTTTCTTTATGGCTTCTACAACATTGAGCTTCCACCTTTCTCATTCCACATTTCCTTCTGGTGGTCTCAGAAATACTGTTGAGCCTGGTGTTGGTGAGTTACTGTTTGTTTTTGCTCCCTTCTCCCTGTGATATGTTGCTGAATAAAGCCAAAATGTTTCCTGAACTTTCTTGCACAGTCTGAAATACTACTATCATCCTTACCCAGTAGAATGCAGATATGACTGGTTTCCTAGGCTATGAAATGCAATAATCTTTTTCTGAGAGGTTTGCTGCTTCCTTCATGACCACTGTATATCATCCTTTTCCCAGGAGCTGAACTTTGTCACAAATGCCATAAAGAGAATGATATTAGAAAGTGTTGTGATATGAAAGTGGCTTATTCCTATGCTAATTTTCATTTAGGGGCTCCTGTACTTTTAACATGGGCAAAACTCTTATTGATTGTCCTTTTGCTTAAAAAGGTAATGAGGTTGAGGTTGGTCTACCTAACCCATCTACAGTTTAGTTACGTGTGTCTGTGTGTGTATATATATAAACACAATATAAACCCAGGTAGCACCTTCCAATAAATAAAACCAAGGTTTTATAACACAGTAAAACAGATGGCAGGCACACAGTAATGATCAATATAACTAAATTAAGTGAGAGTGGGTGAATGAATGTGGAGGGGAGCTCAGGCCATGTTCTAAAATTGAAAGAGATCATGAAAGAGAATTTAATTGTAAAGGTTTGTTGTACAAATACTACAATATTGTAAAGCGCTCTCAATTTTATGTATCTTGCAGTGGAAGGTATCTCATGTTATCTCCTCAAATGTGAAACAAACTACTAAAACAATCTATTCCATGTAGCTTGAAAATTTTAAATCAAATTGCCCTGTTGCTCCATTTCTACTGCCACTTGTCTGGATTTTATTGTCACGCAAGTTTCATTGCCTATGGTTGCAATTTCATTAAACTTGATGCAAACTTAGGGTTTCCTAGCATATTTTAATCTCACAAATGAGAAAATCAAAGAGTAGATCCCCTGTAGGCCAAAAAAGGGTACAAATGGGAGTTGGAATCTTCTTTACTATATCACAAGGCCAATCCTTCTGCTTACAAATGGGGCCCACCAGGAGAGAAATGTTCCATATAGTGCTTGAGCACAAACCTGTCCCAGGCATACTTATTTCATGCCATGTGCTTTTACTTCACATGTTCTCTGATCCATACATAGTTTTACAAAGTTATTAAGATAACCTAATTCCACTACAAGGAACTCCAGCCCATGAAGCTACAACCATATGATTATTTATTTGTTATCATGAACTTAAAAAGATACCTGGGGACCTTTCAGCTTCACTCTAGTGTAGATGTTCTAGCAGTCAAAATAAACCACAAAAGCAGACCTGTGAACTTCTGCCTCAAAAGGTAAGAACAAATGAACCCAAAAGGTGCTGGGTCTTATGGAGGAGACAGTCATTACTGCCAGGCTTTGTTCTGTTAACTTTGGCAAATAGGATCCTTATGGGGAGCTGGGAATCTGTTTGAAGCAGTTGATTCCTCAAGTATACTTTCAATTATCACATCATGATCTAATCTCAGAGCTACTGAGTCAGGGATGAAGTGAGAAAATGAAAGGGGGGTGGGGGGTTCATTACTCTGCCATCTAAAAATGTGGTAATGCTATGTATTAGATGTGATTTTTGTGAAACTTTAGCTGAAAATATGTATTTGGAGGAGTGGAAGAATCAGTTTTTTCTTTCCATGTTAACCAGCTTCCCTTTTTTTTTTTTGGCATTTGTATGTTTAGCTGTTGAAGTTTTGCTGTTATTTTTTTCTAGATTATTAGGATTATGAAAAGTGTCTCTTTTGGTTAATTTTCTCTTTGTGTAAGAAATGGTCCTTTCAGGGAGCATTAGCAAAAGTTTGACATATCATGAATGGAGAAAGGGCCATATGGCTGGTTGGTAGTTTTTAATGCATGAACAAGATGGGGCACAAAGTGACCCTTGTTCAAACCTGTGGCCCTGTGAAGATGAGTATGAGTAATTTTAAATTTTAAGGTAAGTTTCTAGCTCTTCTCCTGAAATAACCAATATAAATCAATGTCAATGTCATCCGTCAGTGAGGGTTGAAAAGAGCAAGCAACTGGATTCCACTTCTGTGGAAGGAAGTTTGGAGGAAAGGGAAGAACCTAAACATTGCCTCGTTCTGCCATCCCCCCCACACTTTTTATGAAAAGCAGATAGGTGAGTGTACTTGGGAGGATACACTTAAAATTCAAAATGATCTGGAGAAACTGGAGAAATGTTCTGAAGTAAGTAGGATTGTTTAGCATAAGTAGTTAGCACATATTATAAGGGACTTTTTAAGATATCACGGAAGTGGGGAATCCAATAGACGCAGGATAGCCCTAGCCATGTGATTCCTCAAGAGGCAAGTGATGGTGGCTTTTCTTGAGCCCCGCTGCTGTACTCATGTGCTGTTCTGCTGTGTGCAGAGTAAATCTCTGCAGTCCTGAATTCTTAAATGCCACCTGTTCTGCAAGAAATGGGGCTCTGTGTTTCTCTAAAATAGGACGTCATTGTTACTCAATGAGATGCCGCGTGGAGCAGGAAATTCCCTGGAGCACAGGTGGAATGTTGCTCTTAGGCCCTTACCCAATAAAGCATTTAACCTTGTGTTTAACTTGATATGTGAATAGTCTCTCTGGTGTTCTGCTTCCTTGACGGCTGGCCTTTGCTGACAACATTGGCAGAATGTGTGACATGAAAGAGGGAGAATATAATTTGAGAGGAAGAAGATGAAGAAGGTAAGGGCATCAGTTGGGGTGACTGAGAGGACTTCTGGGAAGAGGAACACACACACACACACACTGCCTTCTTGACAGTGGGAAGATGAAAAGCCTGAGATTTTCCCACCTCACACTTCTGCCTCCAATCTCAAGTTTGCTTTTTGAAAAATATTGCTTTTGTCTTTAAAATCGTGAAATAATATATCTCTCACTGCAAGAGAAACTGTCTGTGCGAGTGCTGGGTTTCAATCTAGAAAAAAAAACCTTTAAGCACATGATTAGTTTCACTGAAGACAGGCTTTCCTCAGCTGAGACTGCCCTAACCAAGATGGAAAGTGTGTGCTGTTCTTTTCCCAGCTCCTGCAGAAGAGGCTAGCCGTTCATGCTACGCTGCTATTTTATGGTGTAGGGTAGATTTATAGCTGCATCGATGCCATGCATGGGTTTGCGTGTTCATATTATCACTGTCAGTATTCATGGTGACTAGTAAAAGATATTATCAGCGGCATGTAGAGCACACACTTCACTTCTCTAGGGAGAGACTTCATAAATTTGATTGGCATTTTGAGAGTTGCTATTTATATACTGAATCTGTCAGCAGCTTTGTTGGGTCACCTGACCATGCAGCTTTTCTTATCCATAGCAGTGGTTGTGTGCTTCTTACATATCCTCTCTCTGTGGATTTGCCAGAAATTACATTTTTCTCAACTTGATTGTAGGCAAATATACTGAATAAGAATAACAAACACCGATTGCAAACAATAAAAACAATTATTTACAGTATATTGAAACGGTGAAGGGTATCATAGTCATAAGAAATCACTTTAATACAATAGACAGAATGTCTTTATATTACACTTATATCTTCTGTTGCTGTTTATGACCATACTTGAATCTTTAAATAAGAAAGCACAGAAATGGGGAGAAAAGGTGTATACGAAGGAGGAAGGTAGAAAAAAAGATAGTAGGTAAGTAGACAAATAAATGTCTGGGAAGAGTGTTAATCCAGACACAGTGGCTATGGCTACACTAGAAACGCTTGTCAACAGATGCTGCTGTTGGAAGAGATTTTTCCGACAAAACATCTGTTGATGGAGTGTGGCCATACAGTAAAGCGAATTGAAAGAGCAATCCACTCTATTGACAGAGAGCAGTTGGACTGCTTGGCCGCTCTCTTGACAAAACAGCCAACCGGAACCACAGCAGGCAGGGCTGCCCAATGTCCTGGAAGTCCTGTCCGTCGGCAGAGGGCCCCCCAGAGCATCCACATGGCTCTTTTGCTGACAGAATCTGTTGACAAAGGTGCTCTTCCTCATCTAGGAGAGGGAGAAGATTGTCAGTGAAGTGCCAAGTTTTGTCTACAGGCTGCTGACAAAATGAATTTTGTGTGTGGATGTGCAGTGAGTTTTGTCAACAAAACTCCAGTTTTGTTGAAAAAACTTGCTAGTGCAGCTGTAGCCAATGTGAAAAGTGAGATTTATTGACTAAGATTTTGTGGAAGATTCCAAAAGAGAAGGAATTCCTGCAGGTTGTTGATCACCTTTTAAGAAATATCTCCATGATGAATGAGGATATAATATGCTCCTGTTCGGGCAGGATCAATTTAATCCTCAATATAACCGATACAAATTTTAAAATGTAAGAAATCTAAGTAAATTGAAATTGATTCTGTTCCTACCAAGGCTGTAATTGGCCTTTTGAAATGAAGGTGTTTGGTCTTTTCATTAAAATAGGAAGTTAATTAAGGTCTAAAGTTTCTAATAATGGTCTTCCAAAAACTTTTGGAACAGTAACTTCATGTATACCTGCAAAACAAAACAGCAGAAATGTAGCACTTTAAAGACTAACAAAATGATTTATTCAGTGATAAGCTTTCATGGGACAGACCCACTTCATCAGATCAATCTCATTTCCAATACAGACTCACATTGATAAGTACAGAGGACCCAAAAAATTTCAATAGAAACTGACAAATCAAATAGGACTGAAGGAGGGGGATAAGGAGAAGGGGAATATTAAGTGTCCTGCCTGAGATAATTACGAGCATCAAAGGAAAGGAAGTAGTCCTTGTAATGTGTGAGGTAATTGATATCTCTGTTTATAGCATGCATTGTGTCGAATTTGAATATGAATTCCAACTCACAAATTTCTCACTGTAATCAGTTTTTAAATTCTCTGTGCTCTAGGACATAAATTCTCAGGTCTTTAACAGACTGGCCCACTCCATTGAAGTGTTCACTGACCAGCTTATGTATATTGAGTTTCTTGATGTCTGCTCTGTGTCCATTTATTCTTTGGCAAAGGTTTGGTCCAGTCTGTCCAATGTACATAGTGGTAGGATATTGTTGGCACATAATAGCATATATAATGTTGCTGGAAGTACACGAGAATGTGCCTTTGATCTTGTAGCTAACATGGTTAGGTCCAGTGGTGGTATCCCCAGAATAAATATGGGGGGAAAGTTGGCAGCGGGGTTTATTGCAAGGAAAAGCTCCAGGATGAGTATTACAGTGATGTAGCCTCTGATTGCTGATTACCTATAGGAAAGGACAGGCCTGTCACCTAGGGCCTTCTGGAGTGTAGCATTATGGTCTAGAACAGGTTGTAGGTTTTTTATGATGTGTTTCAGGAGTCTGAGTTGGGGGCTATAGGTGTTCTGTTGATCTTCTGGGGCCTGTCTTGAAGTGGCTGGTTTCTGGGTATTCGTCTGGCCCTGTCAATCTGGTTTTTTACTTCTCTTGGAGAGTAATTAAGTTTTATAAATGCTTGGTAGAGGTCTTGAAGTTTTCAGTCTCATGTACACCTAATAGGGATAGTCTGGACAAAGTAGAGGGAAGAAATTTAGTGCAGAAGTAAGGTTACGGTCTTGGTGCCAAGGTGCATAATTTCATTGTATCACCAGGGTGACAGAGATGCCAGAGTGCTATAGCTCCAATAGGCTGGAGTCGAAGCAGAGCACAAGTTTGCCCATGGCTAATATTAGTTCTTCCATGGTGAGGTGTGTGCTGAGATTTGTACTTGAAACAGGTTTAAAACTCCTCTGTTTCATACTTCAATAATTGAATTTAGTCTCCAAATTTCAAACGGCCCAGGTCCTGTATGGGTGCTTTGTGCTACATTGCTGGCGTGTTTTTAGCTTTAAAAGTAACTTAGCTGCCAACACAAGTATTTTCTAGCAGAGAAGAATCCTGTGGTCACATGAAGTACAGCAACTACTGTCCAAATACCCCGCCCCCAGCCAACACACACGTACCAAGCCAATCTCATATGCTTAATTTTGTTTGTTTTAGCCAATGTTTATTATTTTATCATTTGAATGACTTAAAATCATTTGAAACAAACCCACAGATATACATGGGGCCAGTATTTTCTGAGCATGGAGAGCAACCAGTGAACTGGTTTGGGAAGTGGGCAATTCAAAGCTTTATATGGAATCTGTAGAGATGGTAAAAATGTAAAGGCGAGATTGCTGACACATGAGACCCACAAACAGATCATGCACAAAGCTTTTATAATCACTTGAGTTTTAATTCTGCAACTGATTGTAAAACTACTTTGCAGTATTATTATGTGAAACATATTCTGTTTCCTATATCCGTAAAGCTGTAAATAAAAGCAGTAGATGTTCATTATTTCCCGATAAAATACATTTTCTGCTTATCAGCCAAATAGTATTTAAAATGCGGTTTGTGTGTCAAACCCTGATGCCCTTACTCAATACTCATAGTACTCAGGCAAAACTACTACTTAAGTCAATGAAAATGTACAATTACATATGTCATTTAACTGAATTGAAAATGAATGTTTCATAGTTGACTGCAATGGCAATTTTGCCTCAACAAGCACTGAGTAAGGAGCTCAGGTACAACTCCATCTGATTGTACTCGCATGCAAAATGCCCATCCATCATTTTTAATACATTTAGTTAGACACCCAGGGTGGGGTTTGTTTTTTTTCTTTTGTTTTGTTTTTTGTATTAAATTTCTAGACATTTTAGTAGCTTGTGGGTTAGAATTTTGGGATTAGTTTTGCCAAAATGCAAGTAAACATGTTTTCCAGTAAAAATGTTTCAGATTCAAAGATGCCAATAATATTATTTTATTGGTTAGCAGATGAACCAAAGCATTTCTAAATAGAACTGAAAAGTACCTGGATGTAATCTGAAAAGTTTCCTGCATTCTTTTAGTATTTTTCCAAGCCTTCCTACGTCAGAAAATTCTTCAACAGACTTGCAGTGTTACAAAGCATTTCTTCTCCAGTACCTATAAAATGCATCTGACTGTGTTTACAACAGGAATATAAAATATTTCCAAAATATTTAAAATCTGATGTCAGCAGAAGATAGATTAAACAAGCCAATACAGTTACTTTTTCTCAGATATAAGCCATATATTGCAATGAAAAATTCTACAAGGCTGTGTAGTATTTCCAGACTGTCTAATCTATGTAATTTTCCAAGCCTGGCCTTAGATTTTTCAGCTGCAGACCATATTCAACAATATAGTTGGGGAAAGTGTCAGACAAAGGTCATTTTAAAGTTATGCCTAGCTACTCATATGAGCAAAGGACCTTTACCGCATATGTGCTCTTGGCCAGAATACTTTACATGAGCAATGTTCACTGTATAAAAGGTTGGCCATGATATTCCTCATTTGGGTAGATCTACCATATTTTCTGTAGCTTTGAAGTTTTGGAAGACTAGGGCCATAAAACTAGTTTAAAGTGTTTGATGAATTCCATTGAAAGTCTTCTCAACCTATTTTTCTAGTGCTAAGCTATGTCACTTTAAAAGCCAGAGACCCACAGGTATGCATTAAACTCTTGGGGTATGTCTATACTTACGGGGAAGTCAGTGTACTGCAATTGGTCTCCTGGGGATCAATGTTGCCGTGTGTGTGAAGCTGTGGCAAAATCGATTTCTCTGGGCTCGGCCATCGATCCTGGTACTCCATGCTGACACACGAAGTAAGGAAAGTCGTCGTGAGCCCAAAGGTCCCTTATCTACACTTGGGAACAAAGATGACCCTGATAAGTCAATTCTAGCTTATGTTAATAATGTGGCTAGAATTCCATATCTGGGATCACCTTAAATCCCTAGTATAGACCAGCCCTTGTAACGGCTGGTTGTTTTTGTGATGGTTTTAGTACGTGCACAGACTCCTTTTCTTGTCTGAATTAACATAATTCTATAGCAGTCAATGGAGCACTTTAAGTTTATACAAGCTGAAAATCTGTCCCCCGTATGTAAATTTGTTTGTGGATAAAAGATATCAGAGATTATCGTTCATTGAAAATCTACCCTTAAACCTACAGAAGTAGTAAACGATTTGTCAAAGATTCAGTCTTCAGCAAATAATACTTTTTGTACTGGCAGTAACTACAAGAAATTTACAGTATCTCAGATGTTTGCGTATTCTGCTAAATAAGCCTAAAACCTGGGTATTGTATTTATTTGGTGATAGAAAGGGAAAGAAGTGATATGACAGCGAGGCCTGCAGCTTGCCTTGGAAAAACTGAATAAGAGTGGTGTAGTTGCGTAGCTGCATCCTAGGTCTACTCTTGTGCGTCATACAACCACATCATCACAACTGTCATGCTGCTTAGGTGAAATGTAAGGGAATGTTGTGTGAAAATTGTGCAATTGCAGGTTGCAAGTGGCTATTTACACACTTCCTGACTCTAGCCAGTCCGTTATCGTTAGTACTAAATTCACCCAAACTTTCAAACATAAATATTTGAGTGCATTTATATTCTGCATTGTTAAAAATAATTTGAAATCCTTAAAACAAGCCAAACTGTTTATAAGGAAGTAGCCTAGGGAATTTGCAATGCAGAATCAGAAATAACGTATCATAGAAATTAATGTGTGAATGTCACTACTGTGCCAGATCCAACCAGATAATACTCCTGGAAATGCCAGTTCATCTCTGGACCTTGGGAGTAAAGGTGCAATTAATCAAATAATGAGTCTAGTCACAGCATAATGCCAGTTTTTCCAGAAATATCCAAATGACAGAATCATAGAAAACTAGAACTGGAAGGGATCTCAAGAGGTCTTTGAGTTCAGCCCCCTGTATTCATAGAAGGACCAAGCACCGTCTTAAATCATCCCTGCAAGATATTTACCTATCCTGCAATCTCCAATGATGGAAATTCCACAATTTCCCTGGGCAATTTATTCCAGTGTTTAACCAACCTGAGAGCTAGGAAGCTTTTCCTAATGTCCTACCTAAACTTCCCTTGCTACAATTTAATCCCATTGCTCCTTGTCCTGCCCTCATATGATAAGGAGAGTAATTTTTCTCCTTCCTCCTTATAACAGACTTTTAGGTACTTGAAAGCTATTATCTCATCCCCTCTCAGTCTTCTCTTTTCCAAACTAAACAAACTTAATTCTTTCAATAATCCTTCATAGGTTTATGTTTTCTAGAGCTTTAATGTTCCCTGATGTATCTGCAACATCCCTAAACTAATCAGTTAGCTTACTTCAGTGTGCAGATATCTTTGATTTTAAATACTTTTTGCTACTCTTTTTTCAATAGAAGCAAAATTGTTGTGTTTATCCTGTGTGTAGAGAGAATAACCTTTTAATTAAAAAAACAAGAAGTCCTGTGGCACTTTATAGACTAACAGATTTTTAGAGCATAAGCTTTCTTGGGTCTTTGCCCATAGAAGCTTAGGATCCAAAAAATTTGTTACTCTATAAGGCGCCACAGGACTTCTCATTGTTTTTGTGGATACAGACTAACACTGCTACCCCTCTGATACTTTTAATTAAATAAAATCTGGAAGCTTGTTTGTTCCAAAAGTAGCCAAGGTACCAGTAGCATTGCATTGTGTGGCTACACATACAGGTTCGCAACGTAACTTTTGTAGTAAGGAGCCCTACATGTCTTTCAGACTCATTTCTCACTACACTTCACAACTTGTTAAGTAGCAGGTACTCTGACTACGTGTATTAATTCCTCAGCATTCAGAAAATAGAAAAAGCAGAGAAGATTTGTTTCATACTCTCTTATCAAATTTTCAGTCACCTTTTTGCCTTCTCCTGTGCTGCCCCTCATGCTTGGGAGGAATTCCACATAAACAGTCCACAAAGCCACTTTCTTGGTCTTCAAATCGCTCCTTAAAACTCTCATTTTCTGTGATGCCCACAAAACACCTTGAGAACAGTTAGGCTACTGATGGATGAGACCACTGCCTCTCATGCTAACCAGTGCTGTCTCACTGATTCCTTGAACTCCCCCATCCAACTGTGGCCTTCTATTGTCTCTCATCTTATACTTAGTTTGTAAGGTTTTGGATAAGGGGCCATCTTTAACTGTGTTTGTACAGCACCTAGCATGACTTTGGCTCTTAGGTACAACAATAGTACAAATAAATAATATCAACTAGCCTGGCCTCTGTTCAACATCTTTGGTTGCCATATTCTGTAAAGTGTGGGTGAAAGAACTGATACAACAGAAAATAAGGGTCTGTTTCAGTTTTAGTTCAGATGTCCCAAGTGTCAAAAATGTTAAATCCAGACTTATAACTTGAGATGTTAAAATATTTATTTGTTTAACACTTTCAGTTTGGACAAGTTTAAATTATAAACTTACATCAGTATGACTGTGTCACTCCTGGGTGTGAAAAATTCACAACTTGGGCTATGTAATTATACCGACTGAACGGCCAGTGTAGAGGTGCTATGTAAGTGTAAGGGCTCCTCCTACAGCAGAATGTCTTTCCATTGGCAGATTAGTATCTTTATGAAGCAGTGCAGCCAGGCTGCAGCATTTTAAGTGCAGGCCTGCCCTAAGTCTGTCTGAAATGATGCATTTAATTACACACACATACATTCCAGGGAATATCCTTGGATTAAAGGCGCTGGTGATTAATTTAATCAGTGTCACTGTTGCTCTACACTACCATAATATCTATGCAATGAGAATTTAGAAAGTGACTAAACACTGTTGGCCACTCTTACCATTGCGTATTCCAAGGACCATTTACTGCAGTTGTGGAAAGGTATCAAACCTTTGCAATTACAGGGTCAAATTCAAACTTGGTTTAGCTGGACATGATGCTGTTGACTTCAAAAGAGTCCTGCCTACCTTACATTAGGTCTGACTCTGAACCAGGACCCATCATCAACACTTGAATATTATGTCAGTGCCTTGTGACTCATCTTGTTTTGAGAATTTGGGGATGTTATGGGAAATGGGGTAGCAACCAAATCATTAAGGCTTTTCAGAGTAATCAAAAATGATGCATATTTGTAAAAGTCATTTCTTCAGCTCCATCACTGTGGCACTGGAGAGCACTTACCACAACTGAAGCATATAAACTTTAAATGTTTACATCTATCCCTGTATATCAGTTCCATTATTCTTAAACATATTAATCTATTCAAAGGCAATTCAATCCACTCACAGAGTACTGAAGCTCAGATATCCATTCACTGATTTATTTGCATATCAATCCTGCTGGAAAAGTATAACAATTGGGGTTCCACAGGGATCTGTTTTAGAACTGGTTCTGTTCAATATCTTCATCAACGGTTTAGATATTGGCATAGAAAGTATGCTTATTAAGTTTGCAGATGATACCAAGCTGAGAGGATTGCAACTGCTTTGGAAGACAGGATCATAATTCAAAATGATCTGGATAAATTGGAGAAATGGACTGAGGTAAACAGGATGAAGTTTAATAAGGACAAATGCAAAGTGCTCCACTTGGGAAGGAACAATCAGTTTCACACATACAGAATGGGAAGAGACTGTCTAGGAATGACTACAGCAGAAAGGGATCTAGGGGTTATAGTGGACCACAAGCTAAATATGAGTCAAGAGAGTGACGCTGTTGCAAAAAAAACAAACATGATTCTGGGATGTATCAACAGGTATCTTGTGAACAAAACACAAGGGGTGCGTCTACACTTGCATTCCTCTTTCGAAAGAGGCATGCAAATGAGGTATACATTTGTGTATTCGTCACCTTATTTGCATGTTCTAATTTCGAAAGAGCTTCTTTCGAAAGAAGAAAGCCAGTGTAGACACTGCTCTTTTGAAATTAAACCCATCTTCAAAAGAATCCTTCTTCCCTTTATTTAATGGGAAGAAGGACTCTTTTGAAGATGGGGTTTATGTTCGAAAAAGCAGCGTCTACACTGGCTTTCTTCTTTTGAAATTAGAATATCCAAATGAGATGCTGAATATGCAAATTTATACCTCATTTGCATTTTTATTTTGCCTCATTTGCATGCCTCTTTCGAAATAGGAATGCAAATGTAGACACACCCAATAAGTCATTCTTCCACTCTACTCCGTGCTCGTTAGACCTCAGCTGGAGTATTGTGTCCAGTTCTGGGCACCGCAGTTTAAGAAAGATGTGGAGAAATTAGAGAAGGTCCAGGAAAGAGCGACAAGAATGATTAAAGGTCTAGAGAACGTGACCTATGAAGAAAGGCTGAAAGAACTGGGCTTGTTTAGTTTGGAAAAGAGAAGATAGTGGGGGTTTTCAAGTATCTAAAAGGGTGTCATAAGGAAGAGGGAGAAAACTTGTTCTTCTTGGCCTCTGAGGATAGAACAAGAGGCAATGGGCTTAAACTGCAGCAAGGGAGGTTTAGGCTGGACATTTGGAAGAAGTTCCTAACTGTCAAGGTGGTCAAACAGTGGAATAAATTGCCTGGGGAGGTTGTGGAATCTCCATCGCTGGAGATATTTAAGAACAGGTTAGTAGATGTCTGTCAGATGGTTTAGACAGTGCTTGGTCCTGCCATTGGGGCAGGGGGCTGGACTTGATGGCCTCTCCAGGTCCCTTCCAGTCCTAGTATTCTATGGTTTTATGATATGAATCATTTTATTGTACTTCTGTTATTGACTGGCTTTTTAAAATGTTCTGTAACATTTTACAGATAGCATCTGAATTGGCAATCTCAGGGGCTGGGGGAGGGGTTAACTCCTTTTTTCCATAGGAACAAAAGGAAAGAAGCAATAATGAAAAAAGCCATTTGTCTTCCTCAGCAGACATGAATTTCAGTCCACAGAAGAAAACACTTTGTCACTACAGTGGCTGTCCTCTCAGACCAAATTTTTGTCTAGTCTTTATCCAGAGGCCAAAGGAGCTGGCTTTATTCAGGGGTCTGGTAGTCTCCCCGAGCCATAACAGTTTCAGTGATTTATTGGAGTTTCAGTGTAGCAACAATGTCTACTTAGACATATTCTTCTTCTAAGGGTCTTCTTTTGCAGGAAGCATAAATCCAGATTCACGTCCAAACATAACCAAAGGGTGTCCATGGGCAGTCACAATTTTCAGGGCTCTCAAACCTCTTCTGTCTTTTAGCTGCCCGGAGCTGTTACTGATTCATTTGAGTTTCAATGTAGCATCCGTGTCCAGTTAAACATATTCTTCTTTCAAGAGTCGTCTTTGCCAGGAGGTCTAAATCCAGGTCTAAGCCTGCAAAGATCCAGTGCTTTTGCATCCCGTTTCAAAGACAGGTTTACTACCCCTCCCCTCAATTATAAAAAGCACATCTCTTATAAAGGCAAGCCAGACCCCTGTCCAGAAAAGGGGAAGTTGGTTTAACATGGCAGGAGAAAGAGGGGAGTGAAATGTGGGAATATGGGGCTATGGGGCTCAAGAAACTGTGGAATAGGTTCTCACAACACACTGCTGCAGCACTCAACTTAAGCTCTATTTAAGCTACTTGTGTGTGGCAGCAATAAGTCAGTTTTGTGGGGAGCATGTGGGAATATGAAGATGCTCAAAATCAAATGGTTAAAACCCAGTGTTAAGAAATCGATTTTAATAAAATTGATTTCAGCTCATAGAGTAGACGCAGCATTGAATTCTGCAGTAGAACTTCCCAAGAGTGCAGCCGAAGCTGTGACTTGTAAGTCAGTTCAAACAAATCTGATTTGGTAGGGAAATGGACAAATTGCCCAGCCTAGATCTTCGTCTTCTCTATTTGTTGTGAGTGTCTGACATGCAAATTCAATCAGACATAGTTCTAATTAGCTAAATACACCTCCAATTCTCAAATCCAACTGTGACACTAGATACAAGCCGAACAGTCATACATAGATGAAAGCAACTTCAAAGCCAAGGCTGAAACAATGGAGGTAAGAGACAACAGCATTTATATTACTGAGCCCAAAGTGATACTTAGTAAGTTTTTTTTTCCTCTCTTATTTCAAATAAAAACAGTATTCAGTAAGAGCTAGGAATGAGCCAGCAATTTTACTGCTCCTGGGGCTTAAGTTAAAAAGGATACTTAGTCCTTAATTGCAGACAAGAATATAACAGACAAATATTCTCTGTGCTTTAGTAAAAGAGCAGTCATATACTGTCCTGTAGTATGGGGTCCCACACAGGCCGGGGTCAGCATCCACAAGAGCAAGAAGAGCCCTTTTTTGAATGTAGTAACAAAAAATAAAACAAATCAAGAGCCGCAATGCATGTGAATATGAGACGGTCCTTAATAAATCACATCAAACCATACTTTTTGTAACGCCTATTTTAAGAACAGCGCACACGCTCATATCCAACAATGCGCTGCACATAATAAAGCAGGGGTTATCCAACATTTCAAGATCACACACCATTGGCTATTCAGATAAAAATTGTTCATTGTTGGACTTTTAGACATTCACTGAAGTATCAAAAATAATCAGGAGGGTTTATGTTCTACTTTGCAGGTATAGTGTCCAGTGCCACAAAGAAGTCCTTAAAGTGATGCATGTGGCTCTGGAGCTACAGGTTGTAGATGGGGGTAATTCCAGAAAAGAACACAGAAGATTTTACCCATATTGGCACCATGCAGGGATTAGGCCAAATTTCAGCTCTTGTGTTCTAAGTTTGTCTAGTGCTGCCTGCAGAGCAGTAGATCTCTCCTTCCTAGCAGGACCTGGGAAAAAGAAGAGCCTCAGCAGAGTTGGAGCCTTGTGCTCCATCTACTGGAAATGGGCAGTCGTGGGGCTGGAGGGAGTGTGTGCTGCAATCTTCTAAATCTTTAGAGTGGAACAGAGTCCACTTCTGGCCTGAGGCATGTGAGTGCTCGTGGAGGTGTTGAACGAAATTCTGTTCTGATTTATCTCGAGTCCGAATCTGTTCACTCCAGTGGACTTGTACCAGATGTAAGACTGTGTGGAGTTTGGCTTACAGGTATTATCCCTGAATTAAGCATCCAGGGAAGCTTTACTATAGAGCTGTATCTTTACAGCCACCTCTCCTCTTATGTCTGGATTTTATATAATGCTTCCAAGAGTATCTAGGCTGAAACACTCCAAAATATACAAGCATTTTATATATTATGAAGTCATCTACACTGTTAAATAGTATACAAGTGATGAGTTTCCTTGGCTGTGTCTACACTAGCTCCCTACTTCAAAGGGAGGATGGTAAGCAGGGTGTTGGGAGTTTATTAATGAAGCACTGTGGTGCATATACAGCACTTCATTAAGCAATTCCCCCCCTCCACCCCCCGCAGCAACTCTGAAGTGTTAAACTTCAAAGTGCTGACTCACGTGTGGCCGCGACTCACACACCAGTACTTTGAAGTGCCTGGGCAAGTTCGAAGTCCCTTTACTCCTCAAAATTCTGGGGGGGACTTTGAAGTCCCAGTGGGTGAGCCGCAGCTGCATGCGAGCCAGCACTTCGATGTTTAACCGACCTAGGGCAGCCACACAATCGCAGCTCCTCTGTCTCCCCCATCCCGCTGCTCTTGCCCCACTTCCACCCCCACTATTCCTGCTGCTACTGCCCACCCTGCTCCTCTTCCACCCCACTGCCCTGCAAGCTTTTCCCCAAGTGGTCCTCGACTTGGTGGGGTGGATAATGTCACCATCAGCCCCCCCTGCATGCCAGCTCTCCCATCCCACCAGGACCCCCAAGCCCTCTGAGCCCCCATCCTCCTCCTGCCGACCCTGAGCCCACTGAACCCCCCCACCTCTGTACCTCCCAGTCCTCCTGGCCCCTTCCCAGCCCTGACATGGTCCCTGAACCCAGAGCAGGAGGGGATCATGTGGACACTGTGTCCTTGTCCCCTGCCCCCTCTAAGCTAATGCCCCTTCCATCCCTACCATATGTATATAGTTACTCTTGTTTGCAGTTTCCATGATGTTCTTGTTGTAGGTGTTTATTTCCTGCTCTGAGTGGGTGAGAGGTTCTGTGCACTAACGATTACTTTCTACAACACCCCCTGCGTCCCTCATCATTGTGGGGGGAGTGAGATGTGGGTGGGTGGGTGAGGCCATTGTGGGGAAGGGGTGGGCCTTGGGGCCTGGGAACCCAGGATGGGGTCCCATGGGGGGAGGGTCATTGGGGGCCACGGGCAAAGATCTCCCAGAGGGCCTCCTGTATCAGCACCCATTGCAGTGGGAATGGCAGGTGGGTGCCGCTTCCAGCTCCTCATACTTGGGGGTGGAATTAGTCAGCCAGCCAGCCCTGGAAGAAGTCCTCATTCTTTCTCTCCACTAAGTTGTAGAGAGCACAGCAACCACCCAGAACCTATGGGACATTCTGATCCCCAATGTCCAGCCGCATGAGGAGGCATCTAAAGAGTGCCTTCAAGCATCTGAAGGCGCACTCCACTGGCAGCCAAGCCCAGTTGAGGCAAGCATTGAATAGTTCCTGCAAGGGGTCCGGGTGCCCAGTGTGAGGGCACATGAACCCGAGTAGGATGGGATATGCTGCATCCACAGCAATGCAGTGCTACATGATGATGTCTCCAACAGGCATCTCCCATTGGGGCACATAAGTCCCCTTCTCCATCCTCTGGAAGAGGCTCAGGTTCCACCTTCACCTTGTGGGCCTGGCCCAACCAGCCAATGTATAGATTGGTGGAGCATCTCTGGTGGTCCACCATAGCCTGCATGACAATGGAGTGGTACACCCTTCTGGTTCACAAACTCGGCCATGCTGTGATCTGGGGGATGGATGCGAATGTCTCACTGAACACACCGATGCAGTTTGGGAAGCGCTGGGTCACAAAGCCAGCAATGGCTACATCCGCATCCCTGAGCCAGATGACCCTCCACAGCAGGATGTCATGGATGGCCTTGACGACCTGCAAGAGGAGGAGACTGAAAACATATGTGAGGGCCTGAGTGGGAGGGCCCATGGTTCCAGAATGCCTGCCACTCCACCCCTGCCATCCTCCTGGGGCTGTGCAGACTCTGGGCTGCAGGGAGCAGCTGTTGGGGAGGGGTCCTTTAAGGAGGCCTGGGGCCAGCAGTCCCAGAAAAGCTTTGCCAGTCATGGGACCCGCTGTCTGCAGGCTTCCAAGTTCCTCATCTTTTGACAGAGTGGATCACTTTTCGCAGATGCTTTTGTGTGTAGATGGCATCTGTGTGTAGAGGACGTCTCTGCCAGCAGTGACTTGTGTCAACAGATGCTTCCAGTGTAGATGTAGCTAGAAGCATGGTGAAGCTCTGAAGTGTGTTACCTGGATGGGGGATAGAATCACCTTCCCTACAGGTCTTTAAGTCCTGGCTTGACAGAGGCCTGGCTGGGATGATTTAGTTGAAAGTGGTCCTGCTTTCAGAGGGGGGTTGGTCTTGATGACCTCCTGAGGTCTCTTCCAACCCTATAATTCGCTGTTCTTCACTGTTTCAGTGAGTAGTGGTGGCCTTAAGCTTGTGTTGCGCAGATTGGCTGAAGTGGAATCAGAAGGAGTGGACCCAGTGGTATTTGGGACAGTTGTGGGCTTTGTGATATAAATTTCATTTTTAAAGCTGCTTTTAAGAGCTTTTCTGTGGTTTAGCTGATTCCTGTTTTACTGCGATGGGGCGGGGCAGGGCGGGGCGGGGTATGTGCCAAGCTAGCGCTATGTATAACAATTATTTAAACAAGTATAATGGTTAAGAAATTTATTTTGATCTTATTGAAACAGTTTTAATTTTAATCTTGTCTAGGAATGTATTATGCAAAACTGTGTTTTTTTTAATCACCTTGTAATCTGTCTTTCAATGCAAGTCTTCCTCAGGGCATTGTTTTTTGTCTTGTATCATGGTCTTATCTCTTGACGTACTTGTGTCTAATAAGCCATAGTGTGTCTAATCCGAAAGGCACAGCTGGCCTGTGGGACTCTGTGAATATTCGAGCCCTACAAAGGTCAAGGCTAATCTCATCTCTTATTTTAAAAAGCATCTAACCTTTTTCCTTGCAAAAGTACCCTGGTAAATACAAACTGGCAGTTACGCTGATGTCAGCTGCTCGATTGAGTTGAAGTTTCTCACTGAGATTTCCCCTAATGATGAACTTTCCCCAATGATAGGAGTTTATTCCTGTAGCTCTGACATCCTAGCAGTAACTTTTGACACCCAGGCTGCTTAGGCTACTGCTGACAATATTAGTGCCACCTCTGTTCCGTGTAGGCTCTTGGATGGCTGCTTATAAGTGAGTAACTGTCCCCTCATCATATGGTGATGAGCATGTGCCTCCTACATTCTAATCTTGGCTCTTATAAATGACCTCTGCAGCTTCAGTCAAGATCTCTTTGCTTTGGAATCCCCATCTGTAAAATGAAATTGTGCCTTCTGCCTCGTCCCAGAGGAGGCCTAGGTGATTGATTAATCAGGAGCACACAGGAGCATTGAATGTATGTTACAACCTTTAAGCCTCCCAGTTTGTATAGGGAATTACACCTTGAATAATTTTTCCTAAATATTGGCAGTTGTACATTGTCCTCTCTGTAAACTTTAGAAAAGCACTCTAGTCTGCTTGCATACCTGAAATGGGGGAAGTGGGTCTCAAGGTCATGGGAGAACATCAGGATTATCCTCCCCAATGAAATTAGCTTGAAAATTCCTGTTCTTTGATACAGTTTGGTCCCTTCCAAAGGCAAACAAATTGCTTTTCAGAAGTATTTTTATGATCTCGGCGTTATGTCTCTGGTAGTGATGATTTAGCAGTTTCCTGAGAGCCCAGAAAATTAGCCCCAAAACTAATTAAGAATGATGATAGAAATCTAACAAGGGATCTTGAGATTTCTTCCTTTAGGATATTGCTGCTCTGTATATATTCTCTATGTGTACATTAACTTACGATACATGTTTGTTTCTTTTAGAAGATAAAGGAAAAGTAAAAACCAGTGGTTGTACTCAGCCTTCAAATACTGAAGTGGGCCTGTTCCTCCCCAAAGCTGGAGCTGTAACATTAGCACCTATAACATCTGTATCATCCTCTAAAAGCACAAATGGAGCAACTGGTACAGTTGCTGAATCAGAAGAGGAAAAAGCCAAAAAACTACTTTACTGTTCACTATGCAAAGTGGCTGTGAACTCCTTATCACAGCTAGAAGCACACAACACAGGTGAGTTACTACATATAAGTGTGTGACACCTCACTTAAAAATAAAGTCCTTTATAATCTCAAGCAGAAAAGTTTTAAAATACCGTTTTTAAAGATGCCCTTTTTAAATTCTCCTATTCTGAAGACTGATTTCTCCAAACTTTCTACAGCCCAGGATACCTACTTGTACTTTGCCCTAACTTAACGGGTGCTTCCAATTAACATGAAGTTTTCAACATTATTGCACATTCTGTACTGCTTCCAGTTCTAACGTAGAACATATTTCTTCTTAATATGCTTAGCTAAATTCTCTCATTAGTAAAATGTAGTTTTTTTATGTAATATCTTGAGGATCCTCTCTCTATCCACATAAACATGGACGGACAGAAGCAAACCCCAAAAGGCTTTTGTAGTACAGCCTTTGCTTAGTATTTTCTCTCTCCTGGACTGCAAAGGGTCAGGACCTTAACAATCACATAAATTCCAGAGACATACATCATTTAGACAAGGATTTCTTATGAATTCCTCATGGATCCCTAGACCTAATGCCAGGGGGTGAGATCGTAGACCCATTGAAGTTAGTGGCAAAAGTGTCATTGAGTAAGAGGAACCAAGATTTCACCCAGTATGTCTTCTTCTGTGGTTCTTATTATAATAAAGACCACACAACTAGCTTTCATCTATATCCCTTTAATTTACTGGCCATGGGTCTCTGACTCCTCCAATGAGGGGCTTATTCTGAACAGGAAGACGTAGTTAGGGCTGGTTGAAACAGGATTAACCAAGTCTAGTTTATATGCAGATTTTAGTATCCTCCTTGGCTATACCCTTTTATCCATTTGCAGAATGGTAAGTGGCAACAACCTGGTCCATGAGATGAGGGGAAAATATTCCAATGTGTACTTCTTCCTTTTCTGCACAAAACATCTAATTTCTTTTATGGTTTGCCCTGTGTGGCATGCTGTGGTGAAATGTGTAGTAAAGTAATCAAAGGCAAGATAATGCACAATCTAAACCATGTCAAGTATGTAACCATGGTGTTTCCTGAACAATAATTTCATGTTATAGAACATCTAAAAAGTGATGGAATCTGCAGCAGTGCTGAAAAATAAATTCACTGAGATGTGTTGCATAAGAAGAACACACTTAATCATTGTTAGTCTTTATCCATCTAATTGTCCACTAGGATCCAAACACAAGACAATGGTGGAAGCTCGGAATGGTGCGGGTCCAATTAAGTCTTATCCTAGGCTTGGATCCAGGCTGAAGATTCAAAATGGCAGTAAGGGCTCAGGACTGCAGAACAAGACGTTTCATTGTGAAATCTGTGATGTCCATGTCAATTCGGAAATTCAGCTTAAACAGGTACCTTTTAATATCGCAAAGCTTTTGCCCAAGTGCAAGTGACATTGGGTCCTTACAGCTTGGATCACAGAATTGTGCGTATTTGATTTAACTCTGTTCTATATGCATAAAAATAATTTGTGGTTCTTTATGTGAAAACTGGTGAGCATCATTCATCAAGAAACAACTGTTAGATCATTGCTGCATCCCTTCAGCCTTACTTATTTCACAGTGTCTTCAACAAGGGTCTTGGTGCATCCAGCTGCAAAATCAATTTGAAAAAATAAAACTCTGAGAGCTGTGATTGTTTCTTAAGTGTGTTCTTTATCATTTCAGCACATTTCCAGCCGAAGGCACAAGGACAGAGTGGCAGGGAAGCCTATGAAACCTAAATATAGCCCTTACAACAAACTTCAACGCAGCCCAAGTATTTTAGCAGTAAGTACCATTACTATGCACCACTACTGTATCTGTGAGCTTATGACCTTGAGACTCTCACTGCAAGGAGACCAGGCATATGGCAGGGGGGAAAGCTTCTGAATTTCTCCCCCTGCAGGCTGAATCTGTATTAGCAGCAGGTTTGAAGATAGTGTATACTCTGTTTGCCCACTCATAGGCAAAATAGCACTCCAGAGTTCTATATTGCTAGAGGGGAGTGGATGATCAGTGGGATGTGGAATGGATTGTGTGTCTAGTGGAAAGGTGAACACTTCTGTTTTTAGTGCACTCCTCTTTAATGGCTGGAATGGACACACATTGTTTGTCCATCTGGGCTGTTACGGAAGAGTGGAGGTGTTTTAGAGCATTACTTTCCTATCACTGAGGAATTCATCCTAAGTTTATTACAGAGATACTAGATCACCACTTTCTGTTTTGGCTTCCAAAACTTTCAGCCCAGAATATTCCCTTCCTTTGCTCTGGGTTCCTTCCCACGGAGCTTCCCCCATAACACCCTTTGGCGATTTCTCTAGCCAAGCTGCTCGCAGCTCAGCCTGACTCCCACCTCAGAGAGATTTGCATGCCCTCTGCTCACTAGTTAAGCCATCCTGCAATGGTCACTGTGTTTGATTCATTAGTGCTTTTATGTGTTGGAACTAAGGAGGTGCAATTATTCATGTCCAAAAGTGAGACCCTACCCAAAAAGCATATGCAACCTGATTAGAAGTTTTCAAATATTAATGTTTTTGTGTAATTATGTAGTCAAATGAAAATGTTTCCGGATTGCCCCACTGCTCCCCACTCACTAGCTTTGGGTCACACTAATCTTGCTCAGTTCTGTAAAGCATTATATTTTTATCTCTTGGATTTAAAACCTACAGTAATAGAGCCAGGATATAAATATCTTTCCTCCCACCCATAAGTACTTAGCCTTGAATCACACCAATCCACAAGGGGATTTACAATGTATACATTTTAAGGGTAGTTTTTCAATACACATACCAGTTATGTTAGGGATCTCAAAGAGAGACATCTTTTATTAAAATGATTGGGGACATTATTTAGTCTTGGAGACTACAAAATATGTTGAAAAGAACAAATCTGCATTCATAGAGAAAGAACTAGATGAACCGATGGGCGTTTCCCATCTCTGCATTTTTCTACACCCCATTTTTATACATAACAAGAAATGAGGAAGATGCACCTTGCTATTTTTACAAGTTATGATCTTGACTCGTTTTTCCAATCTTGAATTTCATGGTGATGATTTATAGAATTTGGAGAGTTTCACTCTCATAAATTACCTTTACCCCCACACGCTGGCACACCCACATCCATTCACTGTGAATTTGTCAGTATTTAAATGCACAATTCAGTTGTATAAATTGTCCCGGTTGTCACAATAAAATGTAGATACAGTTTTCAAAATTGCTGAGACTATTTCCCATTTAGTAGGTTTGCATCTGCATATTTATACTAGCAAAATTAATTGCAGGTGCATAGCGGCATACTTTTACTATTCTGATTGGCGTCTGTAATCTAGCAGTTAACATCACAAGCAACAAAATTTTCATCCACTGTTCAGGTACATATGTGACAATGCTGATGGAAAATTTTGCAGTTGAATATTTGAACTGCTGTCTGTTCAGTAAAGCAATCTATGTTCATTTACCTTTTGGGCTACGCACAGACATCTGAAACCAGAAATGGCTGAAACTGGAGCAGAAGAAATAATTATAAATCAGGTGTAAAGTACTGAGAAGCAATTGAAAATGGCTTTTGTTACTGCTATCCAGACAGATAAATAGCTTAAAAACTTAAGGAGTTCTTTGCCAGGGTTAAGTATCGGAGGGATAGCCGTGTTAGTCTGGATCTGTAACAGCAACGAAGGGTCCTGTGGCACCTTATAGACTAACAGAAAAGTTTTGAGTATGAGCTTTCGTGAGCACAGACTCACTTCATCAGATGCATCAGATGAAGTGAGTCTGTGCTCACAAAAGCTCATGCTCAAAACTTTTCTGTTAGTCTATAAGGTGCCACAGGACCCTTCGTTGCTTTGCCAGGGTTAATACTTTTACTTATTGTAAAAATGGTGGAGAGAACAATATTTACACTTTTATTTTTCTTTTTGTGTTTTTCAGGCAAAACTAGCATTCCAAAAAGATATGATTAAGCCCCTAGCACCTGCTTTCCTTTCATCTTCTCTTGCTGCGGCTGCAGCTGTATCATCTGCTCTGTCTCTCCCTCCCCGTCCTTCTGCCTCTTTGTTTCAGACACCTGCAATTCCACCAGCTCTCCTAAGGCCGGGTCACGGGCCCATACGTGCGACTCCTGCATCGATCCTTTTTGCACCATACTAATTTTGTAGTGATAATAAGATAACCATGGCCAGTAGAAAGGGAGAAAAGGAAGCAAAAGCATGTAAGGATTTGATATTTTAAAATGCCTTTCTCTTTTATAATGCCACACAGTGTGACACCCAAAAGTCCAAATCGCAGCATTCTTCATGGACAGGTACTGTATTCCAGAAGCCTAGACAACATCTCTCACACTCTTTTAATTCAATAATTTGTCAGAGAAGGTGTTACCAAAAGCTTTATGGCTCATAATAAGAAAGCATCAAGATTCATGCATCTGTTGGTTTTATATAATGAATTACCCGGGAAACATGATTTACCTTGGAAACAAGGAACACAGAATATTTCCTGAGTGACTTGAAAACTGGAGTCTTCCTTGCTCACACACATGTAAATAGGTCTCTGGAATCCAACTGGTAATATTTTAGTGTGAAAAGGTAGATTAACCAAGTGCTTAATTGTGGATAACATCTTAATAAGTGATTGCATCCTTTTCTCTTTATTGTGGTCTTTTTGACAGGAATCGTTTACTGTTTTAGACCACAGTACTGATGTATCTTGTGTAGTACTAGAGATGTATCGCCTGTCTGATTTAGACACTTTTGGTTGCTGTGCAAATATTTGGAAATAATGCAGCTTTGAACGTTTTTTTAAACAATTATTTCTCTTGTTTCACATTTTATTTAGAAAGATTAAAAATAGAAAGCCATAAAACATATAGGTAAGATTGATACTTGTTTACTATTTTCATTTTAACTTATTTTGGAGTTTCCTCACTGGTGTTGCTAAGCAAAGTTTAACATTAAAAAACAAACAAACAAAAAAAGCTTTTCGATTGCACATTATCATAGCTCACATGCATTGTTCAAGAAGACAATGGGTCATGTATTTATACGTAAATAGCCTTTTTCTTCATGTCTAAACTTGTTTCCTTTGTAACAATGCTGCATAATGTTGTGGCTCCCTAATGCAATAATGTACAGAACGTAAAATATTTATAATTGACTGTCTTTTCTGTTTATTGACTATATTGAAGTTCTGCCCTCCCTTGTCTCCTGTCTTTACCCTCTTTTATAAAAGTAATATCAATATGCAGTGCTCAGACTTAAGTCTATGTGATGTTAGGGGGAAAAGTATAATAAAGGAATAAAATAGAGTTAACTCTTTTAGAACATCTTTATCTGCAATCCGTAAATAGTAAAATGTCTGTGTATTTTTTTAAATGTATCTTTTCAATAAAATATTATGAAAAAATAGAAGCACATCTTTCAGTTTCTTAAAGGGGGAAGAAAACACTCATGAAACAAACACATCAGCTAAGGCAGTGGCCCACAATCTTTTCAGACTACTGTACCCTTTTCTGCTTTGTCTTGCATACTCCAAGTTCCAACTCACTTGAAAACTAATTGCTTATAAAATCAGACCTGAAAATGTAAAGGTGTCACAGAACATTATTACTGAGAAATTGCTTGCGTTTTCATTTTTATCATATAAATATAAAATTGACTGGAATATAAATATTATACTTACACTTCAGTAGATAGTATGCACAGCAGTATAAACAAGTTGTCATTATGAAATTTTTGTTTGCAATTACATCACTAATGTTTTTACGTAGGCTGTGATAAAATAAGGCAAATATCTAGATGAGTTGATGCACCTCTGGACGACTTTTGCTTATCCCAGTTAAGAACCACTGAACTAAGGGAATCTCTAGCTCAGTAGACAGCAGTATCCAAAACTATGTCTAGATTACAGCGATTTGTCGAAAGAAGATTTTGTTGGGAGATGTCTTCTGACAAAATTTCTGTCAACAGATCAGATCGCGGCCAAACTGCCAAGTGGATTGCAAGAACAATGCTCTGTTGACAGAGTGTGGCCCGGCTGCTCTCTCAACAAAATGGTCAACCAGAAACACAGCAGACAGGGCTGTCCGGTGTCCTGGAAGCCCTGTCTGTTGATAGAGGGTCACCTGGAATGTCCAGATCAGCTTTCAGTCAACAGATTTCTGTGAACAGAGGAGGTATGTCTCATGGGGAGAGGGATAAGGCTATTGATAAAAGTGGTGCATTCTGTTGATTTACTGTCAACGGACTGCCTTGGGAATCTGGACATTCCCAGGTTTTGTTGACAAAACCCTCTAGTGTAGATGTAGCCCTAGTGTATAACTATAGTACCTGTACTTAACTTCCTAAATGCTGTCTTAACTTCATTTGTCCCCTACATTTTGAACAAGGCTTCTAGTGAAGGTTTTTATAGCATATCTTAAAATATTCAATCTTTTGCAAGCCTCAAGGAAAGACTGCTGAACCAGGATAACGTATAAATCTGAAAAGAAACACCATACTGATATGTTACCAAATGCCTATGCCTGGATTATAATTAAAATGAAATTGATTGTGGTTTACTGGAAACAGGGTATTTGAAAACATTTATTCTGTATTAATATAAAAAACCTTACTTGTGAAGCAGTCTGGTTGCTACAGGAACAAAACATGACTGACACAAATACATAAAAGCAAGCAAATGAAAACATAAGTCATGTTAACAGTACATATCCTTTACTCCTCTACCTTCAAGTATACACTTTATTATTACAACTATCATACACCACAGGCCATATGACCTTTTTGCTCATACACTTTACTTTATTATTTCTGCCCCTCCTCCCACTAGCTATGGCTGTTTGGTGTAGTTTGTGGTTCGTTCTGTTGTAAGAAGCTACTTTGATAGAGGATTGTGTGCAGATGGGCAGTTAAAGGGAATGATAGAAGGCTGACAGCTCTATGGGGGCAGAGTTAAGGTTGTGGAACATGGTCTGCGGTTTGCACGGACATGCTGACTTTGTACATGTTTGTGCATAAAATATGAATTTCTATGTACTCTGGGATGATCCTGTTGAGGATATGGGTTACAGTGTACAAACAGACATGCTTTCATTCGCACTTACTTAGGCCTGATGATGTAACTCTTACATTGAATAAGGTTTACTCACCCAAATAGTCTCAGTGGAGTAACTTGCATGAAGAAGTGCTACTGCATATGAGTTACTTCTGCTGAATCAGAGATTTAGCTGGTTGTGTGGGAAATGACTGTATTCTATGGATTAAAACATGGATTTCTGCTGTCATGCGAAAGCACTACTTTAAGGTGGGGTGTTATTTACTGTTCAGATAAGATCGTGTGAGTAGGGCTCTAAATTAAATAGCTTCAGTTTAATGTGGGTTCCCATAATGACAAAGTTATACTTGTAGGAGGTACATATGCTATCAAATAACAGATTTCATAGACAATTGACTGTTTTAAGATGAGTTTTTCCCCAAAGGCATCCTAAATGGAAGAAATACTATATGATATGTCATGTACAGTGAAAGAATATATAATTTCATCCATGAATGAATGAAATCACTTAACCCAATAGAACCCAAAGGGCATAAACAAACAGGCAGGGAGCCAAGAAACTAATTCTCCCATTCAAATTCATGTCAGAACTCCTTGTGTGCTTTTCTCTGTTTATGTACACTGTGAGCTCCACTTTCAATTCAAGTCAAATCCAGACACACAGGGGACTTGAGATAATATTTGCATGATAAATTGTAAACACTCCCATTAAGGCAGCTAATATTTCGCATTTTATAACCTAGCTCTCCATAGCAGGGATCTGATATAGCCACTTAGAAAAACACTGTGTTTTATCAGCTGACTTGGATTTTCCAGGGTCATTTCTCTGTAGCTGTAACTTCATTACAGACAGCTGCCTATGAATTTCATGGATTCACGAAAACAAAGAATAAGCATTCAAACACAGCTTTTAGAATTAACAGTGACATTAGTGTTTTAAATGGAAATGCTTGAACAGCCAGAGTATTTTTAAAGTGACAGGGACAGATCTTTTCTATTCCAGGGATCTGATCAGTGCAGGAGATGGGATGGGGTGTCCAGGCACCAATTCTGAGATCCCAGGCCCAGTGCTGTCTAGGGTTGTGCTACACAGTTTTAAATTGTGTCACTGATGTAAGGTGTTTAGTGGATCCTACGCTGAGAGAGAATTGTAGCAGGGCTCCGTCACATCTTGTACAAGGGAAGGGATACAGGGCCTAGGTATGGACATTTGTGTCCATATTACAGTCTCTTAATGTCATCTGAGTAGATTAATGGGGTCAGGCTACAGGATCTGATCCATACAGTTCATCAGCATGTCTAAGACAAATGACAGAAATGTGATCCTTTCTGACCACTAGAGGGAGAAGATTTATCTTCCCCTACAACAATCTGTTCTGGTATGGCTGTGGTCTGAAGAAGTGGGTCTGTCTGGTGAAAGCTCATCGCCTAATAAATTATTTTGAGTCTTTAAAGTGCTACTGGACTGCTTTTTTGTTTTGATAGACTACAGACTAGCATGGTTCTCTCTCTGTTACTATTCTACAAATGGAAACTTTGATTAGAATTTTTTTTTCTGCAAGCCCATGTGCAGGAGAGGTGCAACAGGTGGGAACACACCCTCCCTCCAGGCATAGGCAGCAATGGCTCCCGAGTTCTCCCCACTTCATATCCTTATTCTGACTGTTCCTGAAGGATCACACAGCAGCAGCTTGCAGACTCATGACTCTTCCCCTGAAAGTAGCTCCGTTAACTTAAAAGTGAAAACCCTTCCAGCTTGTCAGTCCTATTAGCATAACATAGAACCAGTGAAAGAGATATTAAGTGGTAATTAAAAGCATTTATTAGGCATGTGCCAGCCATGATTTACTGACTAAAACAGTTATGCATTATGTCTACAGGGTCTTAGTTTAAAACTTGCTTTAAATATTTCATTAGTTTGTGGCTGAAGCATCTAAAATCTCGACTCTAAAATATCCTTTCATAGATATTTAGGTGCATAATCTGAGTATTCAGCTTTAGCCTTAAATGCTTGGCTCTGCAGACAGTTTTGACATATATTCTTCAGAAGGCCACCCTGATCTAAAATCAGTGGCCAGGTAAGATAACCTGGTCCCAGGGTCATCCAATCTCTCCCCAAGCCATGCCCTGCCCTGAGCCACTCATGAACCCTGATGCCTTGCTATGGGTTCCTCATGTACCCTGACCCTTACTCCTGAACCCCTGACATCCCCAGCCTGCTACCCTAACCTTTGCACCCACACACATTGCAACCCTCTGCCCTGATCCCCTCATGCACCCCAACTCTGATTCCTTTACTGCCACATTCTCAGCACCCTGTCCTAACTTGTGCACCCCTACACACTCCAATTCCATAGCTGGAGCACCTTATGTACCCCAACCCAGCCTCCTGCACCCCCACATCTCCAGCCCACTGCCCTGAGCTTCCCACACTCCATCCCATAATTTGTTCAGCATCTTGAAGCTGAGCTGTGTGCGGATAATATATATTTTGGTGTGTTCACTACCTTGAGTTGTTAGAAAAGATGATAATCCAGGTACTGCCAGAGTAGTGTTCATTTTCTTTTTCTTTGATTTCATATTAAATAAACATCAACCCATCCAAGGATGGAAAATCCTACTGGGAACACTGCTCCCCT
Organism: Carettochelys insculpta; assembly: GCF_033958435.1. Taxonomy (NCBI): domain Eukaryota; kingdom Metazoa; phylum Chordata; order Testudines; family Carettochelyidae; genus Carettochelys; species Carettochelys insculpta. The sequence continues at coordinate 30,089,762 of NC_134144.1, forward strand.
ACCCTGCATGCCATCAGGAGAGCCCTGGTGCATGTGCAGGGCTGGGGACAGCAAGGAGAAACCTAGGTGCGCGGTAGTCAGGACCCCAGTGCATAGGACAGGTAGAAGTGGGGAGAGGGGTAGGGCAGCCGGTGACCTGGAGTGTACAGGCATGGCCACCAGCAGCAGGGATGCTGGGGAAGAATGGCAGGGCCAGGCTGGCTGGAGGGGAGGAGGGAAGTGGGGGAATAGAGCAGGCCCCACTGTGGGGAGTGGTCCACATTTACCAAAAAAGCAGGCACACCTGAAATTCCTGCGGGAAGGCCTGCTCTGATTTTGGGAAGGGAAGGGAGCAGGGCCAGATTAGCCCTTCAGGAGTATGGAGCTATTGGGTTTTGTGGAGCCCTGCAGGCTCCACGGTGGGGCCAACAATGTGGGTGTGTGCAGGAGGGTCCGTGGATCGAGGCAGGAGGATGGTACAGAATGGGGTGGGGGGCTGGGAACGAGGCTGGGGGCAGGGTTTGGCGAGCCGGAGGGGCTGAGGACAGGGAGTTGGAGAGGAGGATGGTGGGGTCGGGGGGGGGAGTTAGGGTGCAGGAGAGGGCTCAGGGTTGTGGGGTGGGATCTAGTAATGAGTTAGGCACTCTGGGTATAGGAGGAGCTGAGTGCTTGGGAAGGGGGTTAGGGTGTGGGTTCTGGGAGGGGAGGAGGGGGTTCAAGCCTGGGGCAGGTGATTGTAATGCAGGCTGATTACTTGGAGCAGCTCCTGTTTGGTGTGGGGGGCGTGGGGCTGGTGGTTTGTGGTGCTCGGGTCACCTGCAGGCACTGCCTCCCCTGCTGCTCTCCCAGCTGCAATTCCCAAGGAGAGGAGCCTCCAGGCAAAGGCAGCGCAGGGCCAGAGCTTCCTGGTCCTTGCAGTGACTCAGCTCCAGCCCTAGGGGTTGGGGGCCGGAACAGCAGTTGTGCAGAGCTCATCACTGGAGGGCTGGCCAGGAACACAGGGGCTTTGGTGGTTGCAGCCCAGGACTGCAGGCTAAGAGCAGGGGGGCCCTTAGCACAGGCCCCTGGACTGCAGCTCCTAAATCCAATTTCTTACTGCAGCTCCGGAGTGCAGAGTACATCCTCATATCAATTTCATCCAGCACAGCTCCTGTCAGCTGGGAATCAGTCCATCGGCTGATGAACTAAAGCTCATTAGACATCTGCCATGAGAGAAAGGGTAATTCTCTCATAAAATGAACGAGAAGGGACACACAAAGGCTACCAGATAGAATGTGGTTTATTTCACTCCCGACCTTTGTGACCGAACAGGTCTTGTCAGCTCTGGCCCTCCCCTTGACTGAGACTCCCTCTTTAAACACTCCTTTGGAACCCCCCTACCCCCCAACTCAAGCAGCTGATGAAGCAGGTCTTTGTCCATGAAAGCTTATGCTCCAAAATATCTGTCAGTCTATAAGGTGCCACAGGACTTCTTGTTTTTGAAAATAGACTAATGTGGCTACCTCTCTGATACTGTCCCATCACAGAGCACCAAGGAAGGGACATTTGGAACTGGGCTTTTGATGGCTGTGAAATGAAGGGAAACGGTGTGTTCCTGCAACCCTCACCTGTGAACATGCAAACAGTGGCCATGTCGGGGCTAGGGAAGTAGGTTGTATTTTAATGTGTGTTCATTAGTTGTGGTGCACCCCAGATTTCTCACCTAGCATGTTTTAAAAGGTGCTACCCTGTTTACACAGACGTTTAGAATGTGTTAATAAGTGATTAAACATGCTCTCTGTTCCTTACAGCCATCAGAAGGCCTTCTCCTGCTGGTGCTGATGCTTGTATCTTCCATGTAATCCTGGTAGATGTAACTGTCAGACATACATAGCAGCCTGCCACTGGAAGTTCAGACAGTAACAATTTAGGGCTAGCCCTTGGCCCCTTGACTGCAGGGGACTTAAGGTAAGGGGCATCTTGCCTCTGATCTGAGTTTGAAATTGGTTCTTAACTAGCACGAGAGCTTCCTGTTTCTTTTCACTGTTTTCCTTTCCCTTATAGTGTCACTTAGGCCCAGGACCTTGGTGTCATCTTTGACTCAGCACTCTCTAAAACCACATATTCAGCCACTCCGTAAATCTTGGCACTTTCCAGCACACTGTCTCTAGGACCCCACCTTTCATAGCAATATACCCCTCCCTTGCAGTCACTCAGCTCCTGGCTTGACTATGGCAACCTCCTTCCTCTGTGGTTTTGCCCTGGTGATATCCATTCACGATGCTTCTGTGATTATAGTTTTCCTGGCTTGACACACCAAGCATGTCATCTCTCTCTCTCTGAGTCTTGCTGGCTTCTCTTCACCACCACACTGAGCACAAACCATTTGTCTTCATTTTAAGGCCCTTCAAGGTAAATTCCTGCTTTACTTCTAATCTCTGTCATGCTCGGAAGATGTCAGGTCCTGCACAAGTTCCACTAAGTGATGTCAGTCCTCATTGCCCAGTTATCAGAGTTTCCAGCAAGTACTTGGGCCGTTATATATGGAAGGAGTTTACCATAAATAGCTATAGTGCCACCAAATCCCCCTCCTCTACATCATCCATAAAACAAGCTTCTGCCAGGATACCTGCAAAGCTTCAACAAATGTCAGGTAGCTGGTGTGCTGTGAGCGCTGCTTCTCAGACTGCCTGTAATCAGTTAACATTGGTTCTCTTTGTATTGCCAGGTCCCTCTCACAGAATTATAGAATCCTAGGGCTAGACAGGACCTCAGGAAGTCATCGAGTCCGGCGCCCTGCCTCATCTTATATGTTGTTTGTCTTTGGGGCATCTTAGCCATTGCCATTGCAAGACCAATGGATCTGGGTCATCGGCAGAAGGGAATGAACCCGTGATCACAGGGGCTAAGTGACTCTCCTGCATGAGCTAATAACCAGCTGGCCCTCAGCTAAGGCTGTAGAGCAGAGATGTTGTTCCCCCTTGTCAGTGGTCTTAGTGCCTCTGTGTTGTACCACAAAACAAAGAAATAATAATCTGCTTTTCCCTCTAGTACCCATGCCCCTTCCCCTGCCCCACCTTTACTCTCCTTTTCTACGTTCTCATTTCATATCATTTTAAAGCTGATTTAAAATCTAATAACTGCCAGTTGCTGCTACCTTTAGTCAGTCTGCTAGTAGCAATATGCTGAGCTGACCCTTGGCTTCACTGACCTCCAAAAGGGCCTGTCAGCACGATATGGCACCTGCCATGTGACTGAGTAACAGCAAGAAGAGTTTCTGGGATGACAGATTTTAAACTAGCACAAGGCTTTAAGACTGGAAGACAACACTCTTGCACACCTCCATTGATCCACCACACTTCAGTGTGCCAAACACAGCTTCTGAAAGAGCCATTTCTTACTCAGCCTTGTAGAGCTGTTTGAAGCACTTTCCCTGAGCCAGGAGAAGGTAGACTACAGTTTAGTGACAGGTAGTGTAAAATTAGACCTGCATCCCAGCCAGTTGATATGGAGGTTTGGTGGACTGAACAGGCTGCTCATAAAGGTCACTACCTGTTGAAAGTGTAGTGCTGGGCTGGCCTCCTAATTATAGTAACGATATAACCTGGTGTCAGAGGTGGAGTGCTTTCTATTTCTGTATTGGAGGAACTTAAGTCACAGCTGGAACAATAGCAAAGCAGGAACCAGATGGTGTTTATCCAAGAGCACAAAGCGAGTTCTCATGTGCTGAATTTCCTGTTACAGGTTACTTTTACACTGGTGTAACTTGATTGATCGTAAATTTATGAAGAGCTTGCACTCAGAACTTTGTTCTTTTTCAGCTGCATGTTCATCGATGGATTTTTATTTCTTGGCTATTTGTGCTGAAAGTCACTCTTGTAAAAGCAACGAGGGGTCCTGTGGCACCTTACAAACTAACAGAAATGTATGAGCATAAGCTTTTGTGGGCAAAGACCCACTTCATCAGATACAGGTAGGTGCCACAGGACCCCTCATTGCTTTTGCAGATCCGGACTAACATGGCTACCCCTCTGATACTCTTGCAAAAATGGGTGCTTCTCTTTAATGCATGATTCTTCATCCCTTGTAATGGAGTTTTGTGTTGTGACTGCCTCTGTGTTTATTTCAGATCTGGACTGGGAGGTTTGTTTACTTTGCAGTCAATCTTTTTGCCTCTTTTTAAGTAGATGCACTTGAATTGTTTCACTTCCTAGAAATACTTTTGGGTGCATGATTTCCACTCACACTGCTAGCAGCTTGTGCTCTTTGTGCAACCACATCAATGTCTTACACTAATTTGTTTGAAGCAGGTTACCATTACCACAAATAATTTGGCCTTTAAATAGTCTAGTTGAAGTTCATGTGACGCTGGTTTATTCTATGGGTCTGGAACACATGCACAGTGCTCACATCTAGTGCCGTGTTCCTTGTAAAGCAAATGTGCCTTTCTCAAGAAATTTTTAATTGATTCAGCATACTCGGGACATTTTTGAATGACCTTTTTCTAGCAGTTTACAGTTCACTCTATGCTGTGGCCTGGAATGTACTGCAAATGTTTAATGCCTCTGGGCCTCCCACACACAGCAGCGAGGAGGGTTCCCCCTCTCGCATTTATCTTCAATATTTCTTGTTTTGACAAAAATTTGGGATTACTGAAGTGAGCCTCTATTTCCTGTCAAGTTCCCTGCCAGAGAGAGGTGGCTTCATTTTTGCCAGAGCTTTAGTTTACTTCTGACACTGTACTGAACATGTGACATACAGGAGTAACAGGAGGCGAGCAGATTTTTTTTTTCCTGTCCTATTCATTACCAAAAATACATTATGGTTGCCACCAGATTAATTTCCTGGCACATGGTGGGGATTGGTGTCCACTGTTAGCCAATACATACACAATAAGCTTAGATACACATTAGTGGACTCTCTTTGCTCTGTGTGTGTGTGTGTGTGTGTGTGTGTGTGTGTGTGTATTTAAAACATGCATATATGTATGAGACGATAGGTTAACTGAATGTATTATGCTCACCCCACAATTCTGTTCCCCATGTCAAGTATCCCACAACACTTTTTGCAAAGCTGAGCTTTGGCATTAAAAATAGGAAACCTGTCAAAGCCAAGAGATGTGACTGGTGTATCCTTCTAGCACAGGCTGAGATGGGCCTCCACACCCAACTAGTTTGAGATATATATCAGGTGGGGGACAAGAGCATGAAAAGTACAGCTCAAAACAAGAAACTAACTGGTATGTTGGATTTTATGACATATAAAGTTTTGTAACTTGTAAAATGTTTCTATAAATACGCTTAGCTGAAATTGGTATATTTTGCTGTAAAATTAGAATTACTTGCCAGAGAGAGGGGATGTACTGCTTTGTCTTTAGATGCTAAGTTGGCAAAGTTCAATTTCTTGGTTTCTTGGATGTTTTAAAGAATGAACCGCAAGTGTAGTCAGACAACTGCGTACACTGTTTTGTCAATACCACTGATTCCAAGACTTTGACAATCCCCCTTTCCCCTTTTTTAAATGATTTCCTGAGCCACTTGGAATCTAATTGCCCCCTATTCTCCCAGCACAGAGACAATTTCCATATGTCTGTGTCATTCTTCATCTCCTGCATCTGCGGGGAAGTAATTAGCACGTATTTAGAGTGTGCAAAAACTCCAGTGTGAGATTTACCTGTGACTTTCGCAGGTGAAAAGTGTTTGCTGATGAATAATTCAGAAAAGAGAGAGAAGAGAAAAGGAACAAAATGTCTAGCTGACTTGAGTTCAGATTGCATTAGCTAATGCTCTTCTCCTGTGACAGACAACAGTCTATAAGTCTAAACTGGAGTTACCTGTGCGAAATTGAATCCAGTTATATGCACATCCCCATGCTGCTGTCCATCTTTGGACTCTATAAAAAAAAAAATCTTCCTACCGCACTGAGCCTCTGCACTGCAGCCTTTGCATCGGGATCAGAATCCAGTACCTGTGGTCTTGCTCTGTAAATGGCTTAGCGCAACTGGTAGGAATTAATAATGCAAAATGCAACACACATATTCAGAGGCACTGTATACTAGGAATTAGATTCCCATTTGCAGTGTAATAGGTATTTTAAAAATGCATGGTTTATACTTCAATACCTGAGAATGAGCTCAGGTAAACTCTTCTGATTCTCACTTCTAAACTGTGACTTGCTTGGCTGTGCATTACCCAGCCCCAACTGTAAAAATTAACTAGAGACAAGTGCTGGCCTGCTTCCTCCACACCGTCACCCCTTCTTTCTCACACACATTTTATATTTCCCATCTATATTGCCTTCTAGTTTTAAGAAAATGAGTGGGGAGCTGAGTTGTTGATTTATTTTAAAATTCCCATTTTGCAGGTACTGTTCACCAGTTTCCAAGACACTGATTCCCCACTTCAACAAAATGGCTGGAACAAGAGTGGGGAGCGCTCACCACACCAGCCAAGAAGGTGGGAGCTGTGAGAAAGCATGATCTTCCCAAGCCCAGGAGAAATGGGGAGCTCTCCCTCTGCCTTTAGCAAAGGTTGCAGACCCCACACTGCCTGATTTCTTAACCCCTGAGGGACAGCACATTGTTCACATTAGGCTATACTGGTAGATCCCTAGGTCTTCAGGAAGATCATCACACTAGCTGTATTTTAACCACTCTTTCAAGGCATACATAGCTTGTATCAAGTTGAGGGCACATCTATACTACGGCAAAAGGTCAAATTAAGTTATGCAATTCCAGCTACATTCATTGTGTAGCTGGAGTTGACATACCTTAATTTGGACTCCCGCACCATCTCCACCACGGAAGGTCAATGGGACCGTGTGCTCCTGTCAACTTCCCTTACGCCTAACAAGGGGCAGGAGTACCGATGCCAACGCAGTTTAGTGCTAGGTGCACTGAATCAAACTCCAGGAGATTGATTGTAGCAGGGTCAATCTTCCCTGTAGTGAAGAGGTACCCTGAGCTATTGCTAAATTTAAAGAGTTTGGGATAAGAGCCAAATGAAAAATTAGCACCTGGTAACCTGAAGTACAAAAGACACAACCACTGTCAATAAAGATGGTATATTGTCCAGTTCCTAGGTGCTGCATCTGGTCTCTTCCAAACTCTATTGGCACTGCTATTTCCACATATTTTCATCTAAGCACCAATAAACACATTTGCATACTAAAAACCTTGAGTTCTTCTCAGACCTCAAATTTTCTGAAGATAGGTTCAGCTATACTTCTCTTTATCAGCCTGTCTTCTGTGATTTGGAAGAGCTCCAGCAACTGTAAGAGAATTTGGTTCAGAACAGTCACCTGTTCACTTGTAAGAAGCTAAAATCATTCACAGGCTCGATGGCAATGTGTGAAGCTCTGGAAATATCTTCAAGCCAAGAAGTTCCAGACAGAACTGAGGTTACGTTACCAGTCTTACCTATTTCTTCTTGCCGTTCAGTGCATTGAATATAGCGTTCAACACCACATCTAAAAGGGTAACAAAAAACATGAAAGAAGGAACTTACTAAACAGCTGGTCAAAACTTTCCATATTTTGAATTTTCAGTTAAAAAATCTGCTGCATACTTGATTTACAAAGTTAATATGGAGGGGGCGCTTTCAATGACCTTTAAAACAATGTGATCTGGGGAAAGTATGAAGTGCAAGAGGCTTTCTGAACTATAAGCTGAGTAGAAAGCTGGCTTGACAGTTGGGCCCAATGAATAAGTTGTCAATGGCTCCGTATCTGGATGCCGGTCAGTTTCAAGTGGAGCGACCCAAGGCTCATTTCCGTGGCCAAAGTTGTTCAACATCTTTATTAATGACCTAGATGAGGGACTGGATTGCACCCTCAGCAAATTTGCAGATTACACTAAAATGAGGGAGAGGTAGATATGTTGGGTGGTAGAGTAGGATCCAGAGCGACCTGGATAAATTGGAGGATTGGGCCAAAAGAAATCTGATGCGGTTCAACAAGGAGAAGTGCAGAGTCCTGCACTTGGGATCAAAGAATCCCAAGTATTGTATAGGCTGGGGACTGATAGGCTAAGCAGCAGTACAGTGGAACGGGACCTAAATTAAGGTGGATGAAAGGCTGGATGTGAGTAAACAGTGTGCCCTTGTAGCCAAGAAGGCTAATGACATATTGGGGTGCATTAGGAGGAGCATTTTGAGCAGATCTAGAGAAGTTGTCTTTCCCCGCTATTTGGAACGGGTGAGGCCTCATCTGGAGTATTACATCCAGTTTTGCTCCCCACCCCCATATAGAAACGTTGTGGAGGTGCTGGAACAGGTTCAGCAGAGGGAAATGAAAATGATTAAGGGGCTGGAGCACATGACCTATGAAGATAGGCTGAGGGATTTGGGCTTGTTTAGTTTGCAGAAGAGAAGACTGAGGGGTGATTTAATAGCAACCTTCAACTTCCTGAAGGGCAGCTCTAAAGAGGATGGAGAGAAACTGTTCTCCGTGGTGACAGATGACAGAACAAGGAGCAATGGTCTGCCATTACAGAAGGAGAGGAGTAGGTCAGATACTAGGAAAAAGTACTCCACCAGGAGGAAGGTGAAGCATTGGAATGCGTTGCTTAGAGAGGTGGTTGAATCTTCATCCCTAGAGGTTTTTAAGTTCCAGCTTGACAGTGTCCTGGCTGGGATGACTTAGTTGGGGTTGATCCTGCTTGAAGCAGGGGGGCTGGACTCAATGACCTCCTGAGGTCCCTTTCAGCCCTGCGATTCTATGATTCTGTGATTTTATGTTTCTCATCACCATTCCTTAGTGTGCTCTGACACAAGAGTAAGGTAAGGAAACTCCACCCATCCAGTTGTCATAAAGGAGGCAAAAATGGAGAGCTATAGGACCCAGGCATCTTTGTTGCATATTAATACATTCCCACAATATCTAATGGGGATCCCATGGTCTTCATTTGTTTTGACACCCACTCCTGGGACTGAACCAGGAGCCAAATTCCACCATACTACCTTCTACAGCTGCCCGTGCCAATGTCAATATATGGGGGCCAGACTACAACTTTTGAAGCAGGTAAGTGCATTTACTTTCAGTGGAAAGAAAAGGAAATGTTTTAAAATCTTGGAATCCTTTGTTTTGCATGTGTTTTTACTTGCAGCTTCGGAGACAAAGTATTAAAGTGAAATAATATTTGAGACTGAAAAGTGCAATTCAAATACTGTATATGCACTTCAATAATAAAATCCTCTCAAGACTTTTATCAACACGACCACATGTCCTGTAGAGCTTCCCATATGGAAAATTTATCTCTGCCTGACCACTTCTGAAATTATCTGACTCCTCCAGAATAAACATACAATTTTTAAAAAAAAATGACTTCAGAAGAAGTTGCTAAAACCAGTGCCCAGAAAGCTAGTCACATTTCTTTTAAGGAACTGTAAAACAAAAAATGAAGAGAATGCCATTGCATGATAGGAATAGATTTCACAGCATGTCAAAAGAGTCGTCTGTATTTTCTTTCTTATCATGACAAAGTAAACAGATTAACATGATCAAATCCTTTTTTGCTTGCTATTTTCAGCATGGAGAGCACACAATTATTTCCCCAGTCTCCCGAGACTGGCTTCAGCTTTTTCAGGAGCAAGTAACACAACGATGCATTTTAACATGTCACCCAACTGCTTCCTATTCCATTGATAAAATGGGGAATATTTTAGACCCCAGGTGTCTCTGGTCTGCACATAGTTTAGACAAGAGGCACTTAATACTGTCAGTCTATGAAAGGACAATTCATGTCCTTCCAGCTATGTAGAAATTCCTTAGAAGAGGAATAGTGTGAGCAGCATTGTAGGGGTTGAGCGAAGTGCAGGTTTGGTAACCTGTAAAGATGGTTGTGAAATTGGCCAGTCCCCAGCATTAAGGCCTTTACCTCTTATTGCAAGGGAAAGAAGATCAGGTAAAACTGAAATCACACCATGAAACACTCCTTCACTTTACAATGATGAGCAGGAAGCAGAGGAGCTAGTTTCTCTTCCGTCAGCACAGTCTACTGGAAATGTCATTTGGAAATCTCCCAGGGCCCGGCTAATCTGAGCTGTGGGGACTAAGATGCAATTTGTGATGCTGCAGCCAATCGAGAAAGGCAACACAGCTACCCCTGAGGGTGACTGCACACTACTGAGGAGCCACTGCCTTAGACTTGAAAATGAAGGCATTTCAGAAACCTCATTTATTTTTCATTATGTCAGCTGTGTATTGCATGTCGATGGCTGTGGATGATAACAGGCTGGCCAGTTTCAGCTTCAGGTTCTTGGGCCCGGACAAAATGGTGCAACAGGTGGGCTACAAACCTTGTAGGACAGGTTTTTGTTTTGTTTTGGGGTTTTTTTGTTTTTGTTTTTTGTGGGTTTGGGTTTATTTTATTTTTTTTGTATGTTTTGTATTTGTGATAAAAGTATCATTCTCACTGTAATTTAAAAATACCTGAAACACTTCTACTGAAACACAACTTGTTCTTTAATAAAACTTAAAATTTTGGATCAAACTTGGTCTGACTGGGTCTGTGGACCCAGGATCTCTGATGGGTTAAAAAACCCCAAACACCTGACAGTAGAAATGCCGTTTGCTTTGGCAAATATGGAGATTAGATATGTGTACCCAAAGAAACAGCTTATAGCTATGTCTACACGAGAACCCTACATCAAAGTAGCTTATTTCGATGTTGCGACATCGAAATAGGCTATTTCGATGAATAACGTCTACACGTCCTCCAGAGCTGGCAACGTCGATGTTCAACTTCGACGTTGCTCAGCCCAACATCGAAATAGGCACAGCGAGGGAACGTCTACACGGCAAAGTAGCACACATCGAAATAAGGGAGCCAGGCACAGCTGCAGACAGGGTCACGGGGCGGACTCAACAGCAAGTCGCTCCCTTAAAGGGCCCCTCCCAGACACACTTTCATTAAACAGTGCAAGATACACAGAGCCAACAACTAGTTGCAGACCCTGTATATGCAGCACGGACCCCCAGCTGCAGCAGCAGCAGCCAGAAGCCCTGGGCTAAGGGCTGCTGCCCACGGTGACCACAGAGCCCCGCAAGGGCTGGAGAGAGAGTATCTCTCAACCCCCCAGCTGATGGCCGCCATGGAGGACCCCGCTATTTCGATGTTGCGGGACGCGGATCGTCTACACGTCCCTACTTCGATGTTGAACGTCGAAGTAGGGCGCTATTCCCATCCCCTCATGGGGTTAGCGACTTCGACGTCTCGCCACCTAACGTCGATTTCAACTTCGAAATAGCGCCCAACACGTGTAGACGTGACGGGCGCTATTTCGAAGTTACTGCCGCTACTTCGAAGTAGCGTGCACGTGTAGACGCAGCTTATTAGTCATTGCACAGGAATTGATATCAGCTGCCAAGAATGTCTAAAGTTGCTACAGAATGTTCATACCAAAAAGACAACAGCAGGCTCCAGCCAAGGCTTAGTGGACGTCAACAGAGCTGCAGCAATGGAACGAAACCTTTCCAACTGTATAGTAAAATAGCTTATTTCGAAAGAGGAGGTTTCAAGCTGAGAAAATAAAGTATTTACAGAAGGTCATGATGACTAAGTGTAATAGTTTCCCCTTATTTTGTAAAATTTGTTGGTCAGCACTCTCCCTAGGCGGCTAAGATAGAACAGCCCAGTAGGTTTCAAAACCCATTAGAATTCACATTTTTTTTTTGCTGTTTCCAAGGAATCCACCCTTTCTCTTGATAACATTTTCAAATGTCTGTGTCTGGAAACTGATCCTCAAAGTCAGCCTAGCAGTGGAGCTATCATCTTTGGAAAATCATGGGAGACAGGAGAGATTCCAGAAGACTGGAAAAGGGCAAATATAGTGCCCATCTATAAAAAGGGAAATAAGAATAACCCAGGAAACTACAGGCCAGTCAGCTTAACTTCAGTGCCAGGAAATATAATGGAGCAGGTAATTAAAGAAATCATCTGCAAGCACTTGGAAGGTGGTAAGGTAATAGGAAACAGCCAGCATAGATTTGTAAAGAATAAATCTTGTCAAACTAATCTGATAGCTTTCTTTGATAGGATAATGAGCCTTATGGATAGGGGAGAAGCGGTAGATGTGGTCTACCTAGACTTTAGTAAAGCATTTGATACGGTCTCTCATGATATTCTTATCAAAAAACTAGGCAAATACAAATTAGATGAGGCTACTATAAGGTGGGTGTATAACTGGCTGGATAACTGTACCCAGAGAGTAGTTCTTAATGGTTCTTAATCCTGCTGGAAAAGTATAAAAAGTGGGGTTTTGCAGGGGTCTGTGTTAGGACTGGTTCTGTTCAATGTCTTCATCAATGATTTAGATATTGGCATAGAAAGTATGCTTATTAAGTTTGCTGATGATACCAAGTTGGGAGGGGTTGCGACTACTTTGGAGGATAGCGTCATAATTCAAAATGATCTGGATAAATTGGAGAAATGGTCTGCGGTAAACAGGATGAAGTTTAATAAGGACAAATGCAAAGTGCTCCACTTGGGAAGGAACAATCAGTTTCACACATACAGAATGGGGAGAGCCTGTCTAGGAACGACTACAGCAGAAAGGGATCTAGGGATTATAGTGGACCACAAGCTAAATGTGAGTCAACAGTGTGATGTTGTTGCAAAAAAGCAAACATGATTCTGGGATGCATTAACAGGTATGTTGTGAATAAGACACGAGAAGTCATTCTTCCGCTCTACTCTGCGCTGGTTAGGCCTCAGCTGGAGTATTGTGTCCAGTTCTGGGCACCGCAGTTCAAAAAAGATGTGGAGACACTAGAGAGGGTCCAGAAAAGAGCGACAAGAATGATTAAAGGTCTAGAGAATGTGACCTATGAAAAAAGGTTGAAAGAATTGGGCTTGTTTAGTTTGGAAAAGAGAAGATTGAGGGGAGACATGATAGCAGTCTTCAGGTATCTAAAAGGGAGTCATAAGGAGGAAGGAGAAAACTTGTTCTTCTTGGCCTCTGAGGATAGAACAAGAGGCAACGGGCTTAAACTGCAGCAAGGGAGGTTTAGGTTGGACATTTGGAAAAAGTTCCTAACTGTCAGGGCGGTCAACCAGTGGAATAAATTGCCAAGGGAGGTTGTGGAATCTCCATCACTGGAGATATTTAAGAACAGGTTAGATAGATGTCTATCAGGGATGGTTTAGACAGTACTTGGTCCCGCCATTGGGGCAGGGGGCTGGACTCGATGGCCTCTCGAGGTCCCTTCCAGTCCTAGTGTTCTATGAGTCTATGATTTGCAGCACCTGAGACCCCATTCTTTGATGTTACTCTCTGCTTAACACTGACCCAGGGAAGCAAAATCTGGGGGGACTTAGGAGTGCAGGGAGAAGAAGAGATGTGCTTCTGTGAGGGAGGGAGTTTTCACTGAGGAATCCTCCCTTTAACATCACTCCCCTTCCTAGGAGAACAGAGGAAAGGCAGGATTAGGCCTCATTTTACTCATAAACTTCTTTAAAAGGTGTTAAAGAAGCCAAGCTCTCCTTTTCCCCTGCATGGCTAACACAGGGATACCTTCTGGAACCTTGAGCTCTGGAGAAAGGGGGATCTAGAAGTACAGAGAATGGAGAAGTTTATGCTGATGGGAGAATTCAACCTCTAAAATCTGAGCCCCTAATTCCATTTGAGAGGAAGTCTCATAGGAAGCTCCGTGAACTGAACTTCACTTTTCCTACCTTCTATGCCTACCCCATAGGCTGGAGAAATATGGCCCATTCTGCCCCAAAAAATTGGTTTTACATATAAATATAATTAAAGATCACTCGTACTAGATGACTGATTCTTTCTGGCACTTCCTTTACTTTCTAGCTGTAGAATTTAGGGACCACATAGGTTCCTGATATAATTCCAGCTGATGGCAGAAGAAATACAACTGGGGTGAATTTAGTCCTGTGTTTCATTTTCACTGCAGTTGCCAATAAAGGACGACCTGTAGACAAGGCTTGCTGATGGTCATTTTGTGATCCACATTCAGCTGCTGTCATGTTGGCTTTATACATTCACACTTGAAGAGCAGGGAATAACAATTTTTAAACGCAAAGATTTTAAGATGCAGAAGTCCCTTCAAAGCAACTGCAAAAGCAACTGTCTCCAAACCTTATTTGAAGGAGTAAATGATGTACAGCTAGTTTCAACAAAACACATCATCATCTTAATAATTGCAGGGCAAAAAACATTTCAGTCATTAAGGAAAATAGTATTATTACATTAATTTACCATTTACTCTTCTAGGTAAATGAAATTATTTACCGCAGGACTTAACAAGGAACCTGCATATAAACTTCCCACTTGAGCTCAACGCTAGTGGGAACAAAGCTGCAGTAATTGCTGCATCCAGCTGAGCTCATGCTATAACACAAGTATATCTCTACGCATATAATATTAAAATTTCAAAGATGAAAATGTTCTGAGCTGAAGTCACATACTGCACTTCCAAGAACGGATGGGAACTCGGGTGGGAACAGACGGCTGCTCTTCCAGTTTACATCGACATAAGTTATGTTGCTTAGGAGCGTGGATTAGCCACTGCCTGAAGTAACATAACTTATGCTGATTTATGCACCAGTGTACAGGGTGCTCTTTTGGCAGAAGAGTTTCTGTAATTTATAGCCAATTACACATTACTTCTGAACTTTGCCCACTAAGTAAGAGCATTTAAATTGTTATAATTTACATGCTCTGGGGCAGCCAGACTCTGGCCTAGCTGGCATGAGTTTGAAATTACCAGCTGATTAAATTTGAGAAATCAATTATTTTTACTTTAAAAATTTAATTTAAAAGTCGCCTCTGCAGCCTACTTGATGTAGTCAAATAGAATAGTAACACCTGCCAGTGCCGTGCAAAGTCCACAGCTTTCATAGCACATGAATTCTGAGCTCATTCAAAGCCCAAAACAGTAACTCAAAGTCATGAATCCTTTTTGTATATGGAGGAAATGCTTCCAGCTTGCTTCCTACTCATCTTGGCCGCCTAAGAATATGCAGCATGCTGGGGTTTCTAAACCACACAGAGAGGCAAGGGGCTTTTAGAGCGGCAGCCCTGGGACAAAGGGAGAGCCCTCCAGTCTCCCTCAAGCACAGAGGGGGCAGGGAAAAGGCAATTCTCCCACTCCCTACAGAAAACACTTGTAAGGTTGGGGAAAGGTAGGCCCAACTGACTGGCAGTCTATTAAAGAACATGTAAGTGAAGAAGTTTGACTGGATGCCTCTGAAGATCCAGAGAAAAACCTGAAAAACATGAGTTTGGTTAAAAAGCTGCTGTGTATCATCTCCTCCCACCAGACAATGTTACAAGGTAAGACTGGAGCTTGGCGCTTGCAGCACTGGTGATTGGTGAAGGTAGCTTGGACTGGCTGAGCTGACACAAAACACAGTCATGCACAATTCAGCTCATTTGGTCTGTGAGGTCCTCTCACTATGCCACATTTCAGCTCTGGTAGTGGTCTGCATCTTTCATTTTGTGAGTGTGACACTGGTACTTGCTTGCTCTCTTTTAATGATTTTTTGGAGGAAATTAAAATCTTTGTTCAAATGGTTTTCCTCATTTTTTTAGTTCAAGTTGAGCCTTTCTAGGCTCGCACTCTCTTGTCTGGCAACATCCATGGTCAGGCATGATTTTAGTTAGCTGGACAGCCACTTATTGTGGGTGTGGCCAAGTTGCCTGTGGTCCCATAAAGTTAGTTTACAGTCACTAATAGAGGCTTTCAGTGTTCTGTGCTGTTGTTTAGCTGTAATTTACCCTAAATGTCTTCTAAGAGCCCAGTAAGTACTGGAAGTGTTGGTAATGTGATAGACAATATAGACCTCTGATGGTTTAGCAAATTATCTCATTCAGCACTGATGAGGTCCCAAGGGTGCAGGTATAGACAAGTTCAGACTACAGTATGTGTTTTATAAATAGCTTGAGAGCTTGGCAAATAAAGGCCCACATTTTCGCTGCCATTTGCACTCTTTGAGTTTACACCACCAATGCAATGAAGCCTGAAAGCCAGCACAGATAACCATGGATGAGCACTCCAATAGGGGGAGCTGTCACAAACAGCCAGCATGAAGATTTCTCTGCTGCCCCACATTCCTTGTGGCCACAGTAAGGGGCATGGCCAGAGCTTCCCAGCAATCCCCACCTGTTTTCATTCCGACTGCCAGGGAACTTCCCTGACATACAATTGACCCAGAACCAGTGGAATACCCACACTTCCCCTTCCCTCAAGTCCTACAATCCTCAGCCACAGCTGTGAATCCAGGCCAAGTTTCTCTCTGCCCATGACAGATAACTTAATTGTAAAAAGGATCTGATTAAATAACACTAAGGAACTGAGGTAAAGTAATCAAGCGTCCGTCCAGATGGTGAAAATACTGTCTATGCAGTGAATTTAACACAGAACTGGAGAACTGAATATATTATGGCATTAGAAAATGGATTTTTAAAATGGAATGCAGATGGTTTCATGTGTAGAGGCGGGGTTTTGCAAGAATTTATAAAAGGGTAGCTAAAAAGCACTGAAACGTGCCAGGTCAATTTCCAGGTTTTGTTTTAGTTTGCCCCCCCCCGCCCCCACCACCACCAGTATAAAGTCAAATTTATGCTTTGTAAACTAAACTGGAATTTTAATTGTGGTGTTGGAACAAATTGACGTGCCCCATCCAGGGCCTCCTTAATCTGCATTTCAGCAGTCTGCTAAAATGTAGCAGTCTGGGTGTGATGGACTTAGGAGATGGATTTCCTGTGTGCGCTGTCTTGCTGGGAGAAATGGCTCCTTTTCTGGAGAAGCCTGTCAGTGAGCATGCTACATTTGGATAGAAATTAGGTTTAACCCTAGTGTGAAGATACAGGTTCAGGGATTTTATTTACTCAACAGCTCAGGTTGTTAACCACTCAGGAAAATACTGCCTGGAGCAGCCTAATGCCTAACGTAATAGACTTGCTGCACAAAAATTAGTGGAACGTTAGACTCAGGGCTCTGTTGCTGTGGGCCTAACTTCAGTGATAGCCAATAATAATGAGCTAGTGAGAGTTTTGCTAACACAGAGGATTAGCACCACAAAAGGGATTTAGGAGATCAACTGCCACTTTACGCACCAAGTTTGAAATTTAGAGCCTCAAAACCCCTGCTTAGCTACTGCCTAAGCTAGCAAACACCTACATTTCTGCCGGAAATCTCCCTACACTTAGGACATGATAAAAGTCCCTTTGTGTCATTTCTGTTGTTTCCGTTCCTTTGACATTCTCAGTAACAACATAAGAAGTTCTCTTTTCTCCTTGCTCCATATTTTCTGTTGTTCTAATATGTCCGTGTGCTGGTTCTTAGCCTTTTGGGTGGACTGGTGGACATGCACATATTCACTGGGAGAAATAGAGAGTAATAGGTAGAGCAGTCCTCTGCGATGTGAGTTAGGTAGAAATTCCTTTCTCCAATGAAGGTTTAATTACATTACACAAGCTGGAATAGCTTCAGCAGGAGAGACAGACACACCCAACACACCTGCAGTTATGGCACTCAGCTAGAAGATGGAAAACTTGGGTTCAAGTCCACATCAGGCAGAGTGAGATTTGAGCGTGAGGTTTCCCCATCCTGGGGGAGTGCTCTAACTACGTGGATATAAGTTGGGATGATGATTGTCATTGCCTTTGTGAGATGAGGCTGACCTGGATAAGGTGCCTAATTCCAGAAAAAGATTCATAACTATAAATGCCAGATGGAATGAGATTCTTCTTCCTAGCCAAAATTAAGGTACCAAATCCCTTTAAGGGGCAGGAATTAGGACATGAACCTCTCCTCTGCATTTCTTCTAGGCAAGCTCAGATGGCTGCGAACTGAGCCGGCTGGCTTCTGTGAATCCCACTCTAAAGTGTCTAGCTCTCCCCATGCCTTGTAGAGAATGCCTGACTGCCAAGTTCAGGTCTGTGGGTTCTCTGAGGCAGCAGGGTGTCTAAAGGTAGGCAGCGCAATGCTAGGCCCAAGTCCCTGTTGTGGATTTAGGCCCCAGTGGCTAAAGTGGAGCCAGCATAAGATGTGAATAGCAGCAAGTGCTGATGTTGAAGAAAAAGCAAAGTGAGAGTGAAAGAGTGGCGCTGAGAAGTGGGAAATACCAATCTGTTAAGAGTGAACTGGACGCATTTAAGTGGACGTGGCTTAAGTGATGATGCCTGCAGAACCATCTCTGGCACCTATCTTAAAAGATTCCCACATGAAGCAGCCTTATTGACCCTACGACATCATTTATCTTTCATTGAAACATAATTGTGAACAGCAGCCAGACGTACTCAGCAGGCTATTTGTCCCAATGTTAGCCGGTGGCCAGGTAATGTGCGGTGAGGTACTCCCCTGGGTCCTAAGCAACCCAGTTTTTTTACTGTTAGAGCAGGCAGCTCCTAGCACACTCACCCACGGCCAGGCTGTAGTAACCAAACGGTTAAAGTTCTTTTGTTGTGCCGGCTGTGTTGCAGTGACAAAAGGGTTAACAAAATAGTTAGGCTTGGATCTTAACTAGTTACAAGTTTATTAAGCTACAGTTATAAGCGTGCGGTTACAAAAGGCTATTGTTTACTTCTTATATGCTAGCAAAGTACAGGTGTTAACAAGTTACGTTACAATCCAATACAAAGATATCTGTTACCATCTAACACAATGATATCTTGGCACAATGACATCTAGTTACAGAGCTCTAATTCTTTAGCTGTGCACAAAAAAAAGTCAGAGACCTAGCATGGGTGTATCTTACCCTCTCTGCGTCTCTCGATACCAGCGTAGCCAAGCCGGATCGGTCACTCAATTCCGCGGAAAGACGAATACGAGGTTGGGCGTCCCCAGTAGTGGACCTCGGGAGGCAATCACCTGACCCGACCAGCAGGAAGTTGGTTGAAATGCACTCAAAGTTAGAGTTCTGCTGGACCCATCTTTTATACCCCTTTTGGGTTACGTATTCTCTTTCTTATCTATGGTGCCAGATCATACTGGTCTGTCTTTGTGACTCCAGTTTGTTACAAGGGCATTTCTACTTAGTTTGCACTTGTAAGACAAGAGATAAACAATTTAGGAGTACAGGACATTCTTTTGTGCGGGCGGGGCACGTCCCCTTCTGAGTGATTGTGTGTGTGCATCATATTGATCAATGCCAGCTGGGGTGATTTCTTGAGGGTTCACCCCCCCTCTCATGTTGACAGTCTGGCCTGTTAGCCTTCTAGCTGTACTTTCTGCTTCTCAGGGTCACGATAAGCTAGCATATCTGGGCCTCAATGAGGGCATCAAAGACTGTGCTGTCAGCAGCCATTTCCGTGCCCTGTGTGCTCCTCAGTGGGGGGGGCAACGAGCAAGCTGGCTTGTAAGGGGGAGACTCTGTCTGGCTACATTCCACCCCCTGATGCACCACACTACATCCCAGAACGCAAGGTGGTGGTGATGCCAGCACCTTTTGCCCTCCTTGGGGGAAGTCTAAAAGTGCCCAATGATCCGATCAGTACGTGGGGAATCGCGGAACTGGCTAGGATCACTTGTCAGCTCCATGTATCGGATTTGCGTGGAGGAGATAGCCACGTCAATTAGTCTCCTAACGATGCACAGTGTTATACAAAACACAACTACACTGATAAGAACAATCAAAATAGTGGTTACAATAGAATGCAGGAATGGAGTAAGAGAAAATTCTAATTGTTGAGCTAACCATTTTAACCATGAGATAGTTACAGCACGTAAGATTTTAACTGCATCTTTGATGGCAGATACATCCTGTTTAATCTGTTCTGAGTGTTTACCTAAAAGTGGCAAGATTGGTTAATTACAGCACAAACTCCTCCTTGTTGGGCCAGTACGACATACTTTGAGACCCACCCATCCCTTGCTGACACTCAGACAGAGAACAATTAGACAGGAAGGCAGATGGGAATTATGGTCTAATCCAGAAAGTTCAAACCGGTTACCTCTACCCACACCAGCTTGGGTGGGAGGACAGGACAGAAGGGCCCAGCTTAACCTTGGAGCTTCCTCGCACGCGATGGCTTCCACTCCGAGGAATTACAAGCAAGACACTCAGTTCCACGAAAGTTTAAACCGGTTACCTCTACCCACACCAGCTTGGCTAGGAGGACGGGACGGAAGGGCCCAGCTTAACCTTGGAGCTTCCTCGCACGCGATGGCTTCCACTCCGAGGAATTACAAGCAAGACAATCAGTTCCACCCTCCCAGCACCCGGAACGACAAGGTTGTCAGGGACTCAAATCCCAGCAAGCCTCATCCCGTTATGGGGTACAATAACAAAACCAGAACCAGAACTTCCCACCAATCATTCAGGTTCAGAGGGACAAACTTAATTCCCAATGTGGTAGAGGAGTTCAGCAGGGTACACATCCAGCAATCCGTGGCACCAGCGGTGGAGACGATGGACTGGATGGCATTCCTGAGGGGATGCTTAGGCGTGGCAAAGGTCAGCGAGGTTGTCAGGAAGATGACGAGGAGTTGAGGTGCCATGCTGTCATCTGGGTTGAAGGTAGCTACAACACAACTAGGCCTATAGCAATTACTAAGAGTCAATTAGTATTAATATGGCATCTAGCAGCATGCATATATTATGTACATTAAAGTTCTTTGGTGTGTACTGATGTTACAGGTGGCCATTGCCTTGCTTCCTCCCAGGGAGGTGTGCATTCCAGGTGGTTCCTTCTTTTCTGGAGAGAAAACACAAGGTCAGCCGGTCTTGGATGTGATCCAAGCCTTGGTAATGGTTATTGGTTCCCTTTTAGGGTCTAAAGCAGTTCACACCCCCACCTTTGTATGAGTGCAGTACATGAGTCTGTGTTCACAGGCTAGGGTGTTTAATTACAACAGTATCTCCAGGATTAGATTTGGAGTCCTTGAGTGGCGCAGCCGAAGTTGAGGAATTTTTCCCTGTAGGGAAGAATCCTCTGCTGATTGGACTGCCCGTAGGGGTTTGCTCATTGTGTAGTTGCTGCACCACCTTATCCATCCTGTTTTCCCAAGTGTCAGCTGTGGGCTTCAAGTGGCTTTTTAACAGCCCATTCCAGCGCTCGACTATGCCGTTGGACGGGGGTCAGTATGGGCGGTGGTAAGTCCACTCAATTCCATGCTTAGTAGCACACTCTTGTACTACTTTGTTTTTAAAGTGTGAGCTGTTGTCAGACTGGATTTCTCAAGGGTACAGGGACAATTGCTGTTAAGCGGTTTAGTCCCATAATTGTGGACAGTCCTGTTGCCAATGGGGCAGGGTATGCAAAACCAATTCCTGAAACAACTTCCATTCCAGTCAAGAGGTACTTACACCTTTGCCTGGTAGTAGGAAGTGGGCCAATGTAATCAACCTGCCAGGTTGCCCATAGTGTTTTTCCCATCTCTGAGTCTGGCAAATCGCTGTCCTTCAGCTATGCGTTTTCAGGGTTTTAGCACAGATAGTACAGGCTTACAACAGGTCTCTAGCCTGTCGGTGGGTGATAGGCCACCCCCTGATATGTGCTTGCCGCGTTAACTCCTCACTTCCTCTGTGCCCCAGAGTCTCATGTAGCCATAGGTACAAACATTCCCAATCTACTTGGGTGGCAGAGATCTGGGCTGCTGCATCTGCCAGGTTATTTAGCTGTGCAGCCGGGGTGTTATTCTTTTGCTGGGCTGACACATGTCCTATACTTAAGGGTTGCTCGGTGGCATGGTGGTACTCACTAGGCATTCCCACCTTCCATAGGGATTCCTTAATTAAGGTGGAGTTCTGTGCGGTATTAGCTTTCCAGCATGGACATTCCTCTACCCATCCCGAGAACAAACAAACAATAACCAGCACATTTTTAAAAGATTTACATTTGGGTAGCTGAATGAAGTTCATTTGTAACTGCAGGAACAGTCCTAAAGGCAGAGATCTAGTTGCCAGAACTGTCTTTACAGGTTTGCCCACGTCATGGGCTTGGCAGACAGGGCAAGCCAGACAGTTGTTTGGGCCACTTAGGAGAATTTGGAAGCAAACCAATTTGCTTGAACAGCAGTAATCATCCCCCTGCTTCGCTTACATGAGTCAGGCTGTTAATAAGATAGGCACAAACATAAAATACAAAACCACATTCTTCATTTTAAAAGGAGATTCATGATGTTTAGGTTGTTCTTCAGTAACTATCAGCTTTTCTCTGTGTTTCTGAAAGACAAAAGAATACTTTTCTACCCCCTTTGGGGTGGCAGGTTACATATTGGAATACTCCATTTACAAATATGCTTAGTTCTTTCTAAACTCTGCAAGTTACTCACTCTGAATTTTCTCCAGACCCTTTAGAGTTAAGGACTTACGCACTTACTCTTTACCTCAAATCACATGCTTATTTTCCAAAGTGACATGTTATTGGATATTACCATTTTAAGTATTACAAAAGGGATTTAGATCCTTTGTACCTATATTGAAAGGTGTCCATATCGGAAGGCGTCCCCTCCTTATGGATGCACCAGCAGGACAAACAGACAGACAGACAGACAACATTGAACAAAACTCCATGACATGACACAAACGTGTTAGCAAAACAATTAATGTGACAAAACTCCATGACACATACACATACACCACAACATAAATGTTTACATAACTACACTTTGTACCACAAAGAGTTAAGAACTTGAACTAAAGCTTTCAGAGTTGGGCAGTTTCTTCAAGGTCTTATAACCTGGGCTTTTGTCCAAGGAGCTGTATCTCACAGCCAGATACAAAACTACTCCAATATTCCTTTGTCTCTTTTAGTTTACAAGCAGTTCTCTGCTTACAGAGCTGCAACCGTGATTCCTCTGATTGTCCCCAGTTCTTTTCCAACATTTCCTCGTCCCATTTAGGGTCACCCCATCCTTCCTGGGTGAATTCCTTCTCTATGTTGGGGAAATCCATGTTGTTTATCATGACTGATTTCATTTTGTCACTGTGGTACAGCCTGTGTCACAACCCTGCTCGACTACGCCAATTCTGTTAGCCGGTGGCCAGGTAATGTGCGGTGAGGTACTCCCCTGGGTCCTAAGCAACCCAGTTTTTTTACTGTTAGAGCAGGCAGCTCCTAGCACACTCACCCACGGCCAGGCTGTAGTAACCAAACGGTTAAAGTTCTTTTGTTGTGCCGGCTGTGTTGCAGTGACAAAAGGGTTAACAAAATAGTTAGGCTTGGATCTTAACTAGTTACAAGTTTATTAAGCTACAGTTATAAGCGTGCGGTTACAAAAGGCTATTGTTTACTTCTTATATGCTAGCAAAGTACAGGTGTTAACAAGTTACGTTACAATCCAATACAAAGATATCTGTTACCATCTAACACAATGATATCTTGGCACAATGACATCTAGTTACAGAGCTCTAATTCTTTAGCTGTGCACAAAAAAAAGTCAGAGACCTAGCATGGGTGTATCTTACCCTCTCTGCGTCTCTCGATACCAGCGTAGCCAAGCCGGATCGGTCACTCAATTCCGCGGAAAGACGAATACGAGGTTGGGCGTCCCCAGTAGTGGACCTCGGGAGGCAATCACCTGACCCGACCAGCAGGAAGTTGGTTGAAATGCACTCAAAGTTAGAGTTCTGCTGGACCCATCTTTTATACCCCTTTTGGGTTACGTATTCTCTTTCTTATCTATGGTGCCAGATCATACTGGTCTGTCTTTGTGACTCCAGTTTGTTACAAGGGCATTTCTACTTAGTTTGCACTTGTAAGACAAGAGATAAACAATTTAGGAGTACAGGACATTCTTTTGTGCGGGCGGGGCACGTCCCCTTCTGAGTGATTGTGTGTGTGCATCATATTGATCAATGCCAGCTGGGGTGATTTCTTGAGGGTTCACCCCCCCTCTCATGTTGACAGTCTGGCCTGTTAGCCTTCTAGCTGTACTTTCTGCTTCTCAGGGTCACGATAAGCTAGCATATCTGGGCCTCAATGAGGGCATCAAAGACTGTGCTGTCAGCAGCCATTTCCGTGCCCTGTGTGCTCCTCAGTGGGGGGGGCAACGAGCAAGCTGGCTTGTAAGGGGGAGACTCTGTCTGGCTACACCCAATAAGATTGGTTAGATGGATATCCTGCAAGTGATTTCAACTACTTTTCGTGGAGCACAGGAATATGAGTATCACGATACTGCATATGCCATCCTAAGCAGTCACTTGTCAGATTAGTATTATGAGAAAAATCTCAGCTTTGAGTGCAAGTGAGAAATGAGTATTGAAATACATTGCAAGGTACCAGGCAAACGGTCAGAGGTGAGTATGATTGCCCAGATTTCCAGTTAGCAATAGGTGTATTTTGGGTAAGACACATAATTGAGCAGGATATTCTTGTGTGAGGACTTCATATACCTCTACATCTAGACTAAGTCACCATTGTTAGCCTATTGTTTAAGAATGTCCTTTTTCTTTTGTCTGCTGCCAAACTGACTTTTTAAAGCCATATGCTGTACCAACATCTCTTTATCTGATGGTTTAACTTTAGTGTATAAGCCCCACATGTGCACCTTTATCAACAAACTTTAATACTTATGTTTGAGCTAAATGTGGTCTAATTTCCTGTTGTGTTGATTTAGAATAGTCTTTGTGTATCTTGATAATGAGATCATGGAACAGAGATACTTTCACTGTTCCGCGTTTGGTGAATACCTTGAGAGATTTCTCAGCTACCATGCATAATATTTTTTTAATTTAAAGGGTTGCTGCTGTGGCAGATCAGTCTGCAGCCAACAGGCACCTGGGGAAAAGGGAACATTTTTGGCATTGGAAGAACTCCTTTTTGTTCCCCTGGTAAGTTCCCAGAGAGTGCGGTCCTGCAGGCTGCATAGGCAGCTGGTACTCATCTGGGCAGCCAGCATCAGGCTGAAGTGGAAGCACCTGGGATAATAAAGTCCCTCAGCCTCTTCTATAAAAGGTAGCAGGAGAGGAGGGGTGTGGTGCCTAGAGAAAACAAGGCTGGAGGTGAGTGCAGTGCAGTGGCATGATACAGGGAAAAGGTCTCAGAAGGTGGTGGTGGGGTGAAAAGGCCCAGGGAAACAGCTGTCGTGGAGCAGGGGCAAAAAGCTCCACTGGCTCCCTCCCTGCCAAAGGTCCCTGGGCTGGAGTCCAGGTCAGTGAGTGGGACTGGACCCCTCCCCACCATCACTCTTCCTGGAAGGGCTGACTGACTGGGGTAGGGCCAGAACAGCTCAAGGCAGGAGGAGAAGGGAACCTCCTGCACCCTGAATTTGGACTGGCCTTTGATGAAGATGATTTGGTAAAGGGAGATCCTCACCTTTGGGAAGTCCCAGGGCAATGAAGGGGGCCTCCCTGAGTCTCTGAGGCCCACAAGGAACTGCCTGGAAGTACAGAACCCTTTAGGGATGGATGAGCAGTTTGTCAAACTGCTAATCAACTTCTTAGCTGAAGTCCTGCGCTGAGTGTACTGCCTTCCAGTGGTTACACAGATATCTTTCCACAATACACAGTTTTAGTCCTAACTTCTGCACACACTTACACCAAGCTGATCAACAGTGTTGCATGGGTATGACTATGGGACCAATTTGGCCCTTGATTTGAGATTCCTCAGTGAATAGAGCTTGCACTTTAAAAGTGTAATTATTTTAGGAGGTAGTGCAAGTCAGTGTAATTTCTGC
This sequence comes from Carettochelys insculpta, assembly GCF_033958435.1. Classification (NCBI taxonomy): domain Eukaryota; kingdom Metazoa; phylum Chordata; order Testudines; family Carettochelyidae; genus Carettochelys; species Carettochelys insculpta. The sequence continues at coordinate 30,115,301 of NC_134144.1, forward strand.
TGTTTTCATTCCTTTGAAGTTCCCTGCAATATGTTAATAATTGATTCTTTTCCCCAGGCTCCATTTTTTTTATATTGTAAAATGTCAGGTCTGATATTTCTTCATCCTTTGGGTTCAATCCATTCCCCCAAATAACAGAAATTTAGTGGAGGCTGATCTAAGACTTTTGCATCTTGAGGGAAATGGTTCCTTCTAATTATATTTCCACACAGTTCCATTTTTGTAATCAATGTTTTTGCTTTAAAGTATCTTAGCTAGAACTAGTCACCATTTTTGAAACAAGGGAAAACTATAACCCAGCCATCTCCAAGTATAGTTCCTCTGGTCAGAACAGCAGATCCTAACACCCTTGCCGATTTTTAGTAATAGCTATTCCTCAATGAGCATGGCGCCAAATCCTGTGTCTCTCTCAGATATTTTCTAACTTGAATGACCAAAATAAATCAAACTTCAAATGTTGAAAAGCAAATCAGTTGTACTGCACTGTATTAAAACAAGTCAAGTACATATAAGTGAAGAGTGAATTAGGAACATGGAATGCAATTATATTGGTGTGATCAAAAGTTATTTCTGCCTTGGTTAGAAATGGGATAAGTCCAGCAGCCCTTTCCCAGATAATGAGATTGGTACCTAAGCAACAGCACTTGCTGCTGCTAACAAGGTGCTCTGCTCATAAACTGTTATCAGCCATTACGGCAGCTTTGCTGCTGCTTCTGTAACCAGTCTGGCCTCTTGCACCCTATCCCCACCTTGTGCATGTATTTGCCTCAGTGTTAATGTTGCAGCACAACCAATTTTCAATCATTCCCTACAAGTCAAGGTAGGGAAGAATGCTCCACTGGTCCCTGTTGTTCATAGCGTTATCTATTGAAAATGGCTATTCACCACACAAAAGTGTCTCTCTTTATGGCAACTTTCACAAGAGGCTTAACTAAGATTCAAAACCCTCAGTGAGGTACATAAGGCATTTCTTTTCCCATTTTACAGATGAGAAAATCAAGATACAAGTTGGTTACTTTCGTGAGATCACATTGATCTTCCCAGAACTAGGAACTTCAGACCCTTGATTCAACCCCTAGACTAGAATTAGGGAGTCCAGTCCCCTGATTCAACCACTAGACCACAACCAGACTATAACTGTCTTATTCTAGTTCTTTGTATATCTGTATTGGATTATTGTAGTGAGGCAGAGTGGCCACCCACTGACCTGGAGGCAGAGAAACCCCTCATGAACCATTTTGGGCCAAACTTAACTCCTCCCAGTCACCGGACTGGAAGCCAGGAGGGGTGGCTAGGACTAAAAAGCCCAGCCTGAAGGCTTAGTCTCTGTCCAGCCACTAGAGGTCTGCCTACTGCTCCCTGCCTAGGAGGCTGAGGACCAGCTGGGACTACTGGACCTGCAGGTGGCCAAGGACTAGCTTGGACCCTCAGATCCCAACTGGTCTTGGAGCCCCTGAGAGACAGTCCTAACCCAGAGAACCAGCCTGAGCACCCGCCTCGGCCTGCACCCCAGGTCTGGGTAGAACCACAAGATATGCAACTGGCCCCAGACTGGTGTGGACCACTCCTGGACTCCAGCTGGTCCTGGATCCCCTGCAATCCCTGAGAGGCTGACCTGATGCCCAGGTATGCGCTGGGTGGGGGAAAGAATGGAAGTGGCCCAGGGAATAGTGAGGACTCTTAAAGGGCCTCAAGTCAATGTATTGTGGTGTGGATCCCCACTGACCCATGCGGCAGTGTGGTCTGCTGTGAGCAGGGTCCTGGGCTGAGATACAGTGGAGTGGGGGGGCCTGCATCATCCCCATGCCACCCACCTACCACATGGCAGTCTCCCCATCTCCACCAACACAGGCAAATTACCTGCACATCTCCTGAACAGGAGTGTGCATTTGTGGCCCCACCTTGAACCAGGGGGCCTGGGCTCTCTAAACTGTGTTTGTTTGCTGCCCCACCCTGAGCCAGGGTCTGGGCACTCAGAATTGTGAGACCACCTGCTTGTTTCCTGCCCTGCCCTGACCGAGGGCCAGGCCCCTGAAGTAACAGTATTTATCACAAAATCATAAGGCTGGAAGGGATCTCAGGAGGCCATCTAGTCCATCCCCCTGCTTCAAGCAGGATCAGCCCCAACTAAGTCATCCCAGCCAGGACTTTGTCAAACCGTGACTTAAAAACCTCTAGGGATGGAGATTCCACCACCTCTCTTGGTAGCGAATTTCAGTGCTTCACCACCCTCCTGGTGAAGTCGTTTTTTTCCCTAATATCCAAGCTACTTCTCTCCTTCTGTAACTTCAGACCGTTGCTCCTTGTTCTGCCATCTGTCACCACTGAGAACAGTTTCTCTCCATCCTCTTTAGATCTCTCCTTCAGGAAGCTGAAGGATGCTATTAAATCACCCTTCAGTCTTCTCTTCTGCAAACTAAACAAGCCCAAATCCCTCATCCTCTCCTCATAGGTCATGTGTTCCAGCCCTTTAATCATTTTCCTTGCCCTCTGCTGAACCTGCTCCAGCGTATCCACATCCTTTCTATACTGTGGGGGCCCAAAACTGGATGCAATACTCCAGATGTGGCCTTCTCACCAATTCCAAAGAGGGGAGAACAACAACTTCTCTAGATCTGCTAAAAATGCTCCCCTCCTAATGTGCCATTAGCCTTCTTGGCTACAAGTGCACACTGTTTACTTGTATCCAGGCTTTCAACCACCATAATCCCTGACTGCCCTGACCTTATGCTAGGATCCCTGACCTGGGTTTATTTACCCATCATCTGCCTGAAGCAAGGCTGGACTTCTGAACTATTGCCTCTTGCCTGCCTGAAGCAAGGCCAGGTTTAGTAAACTGTTGACTTGGGGGTTTGTTTTAGCTCCCGCAGTACTAGGGTGGAGTGGCCATCCACTGACCCGGAAGCGGAGAAGCCCTTCTGGGAGGCCAAACTGGCTACAATTGTCCTTTTGCGTTTTTGGCTGTGTGATTAATCATTTGACCCCATTTTCTTTCTTTGCCAAAATTTGTCCTGTATGAATCTTAAGAAAAGTTTCAATGGTTACAATTTAACTTTATTTAATTTTATACACATGAGTACAAACACCTTCCAAGCCTTTCTATCAGTTGGCTGTTTTATTTTATTGTAATTAGTGAGTGCCAACAGTGTATCAAGCAGGAGAGAAGATAAAACCCTTGAACGAAGTGGATCGTATTCTTGAAAGGGTAACTAAACAAGAGCTAAAAACAGTGTTAGATATGTGGTAGCTACAGTCACAGAAAAACAGGGGCATAAATGGCGTTTCTGTCTTTTCCTTGGGAGGTTCCAGAAAAGGAGAGGTAACAGCGATGTGAAGCCTTGCTGATGGATTGTCTCATTTCCAAGTGTACGGAATGTTCCAGCAGGAGCTCAATACCGCTGAAGGATTTGGGGAATGTGTCCCTCAGAGATAATTTGCATGAAAGTGCAGAAGTGGGCATATGTAATGCCTTGTAAACAAAGCCTGATGGGAGCAGGTGAAGTAATGACCTTTTGTCTATTGTAAACAACATGTTGTAAAGTCACAGTTTAGGCTATCATGCAGCATAAGAATTGTGGAGTCTGGTCAATGCTTGAAGTTTTGTGGGGGGTACAGGGCAGTCATCACTACTGTATAAGATATAGATTGCACAGGGCTCCCTCCCTCAAAGCATTGTGAGGGGAGAAAGCAGGGAGGGATAGTGGGTGGCTGGAAGTTTTTTGGCTATACGGCTGTAAAGACTGGTTTGACTAGTTCTTCCCCCCCGCCCACACTGTTCAAAGGTAGCCTTAAAGATAGGTCTATAGTTATCCTGTGAGAATCCACCTTGGTGGACTGAGATGCTGTGACTAGGCCCAGAGCGGAGGGCCACTATGAGTTGAAATCACTGGTCACTGAAGCTATGGAGAGCTGGAATCACAGCACAAGACAGCAGTGGACAGCTGGTAGAAGCGACCAGCAGATGGCTGGGAAGAGAAGCAGAGGGTGGCTGGCAGGCATGACCAGTGGGCGGCTGGTAGGAGAAACCGCAGGCAGCTGGCAGGAGTGACAGGTGGATGACCAGTTGGGCAGCTGGCAGGGGCAAGCAGAATGCTGGATCAGCGCAAAGGTGGCGTTGCCTTACGTTCAATGAGGGAATGCATCAGGCTAATGTGTCAGGGCCTGCATGGACTGGACAGAGTTGTAAGTGGGGCATTTGAAGAGGGGTATGGAAAAAGTTTGGGTGTGTGCATTGGCTGTTTACAGTATTGGACTGGTGAGCCTGAGAGGCAAAGGACTGCTCAATCCATTTGAGCTGGGACAGTTATTTGAGGATTGGTTATGAACTCTGGGTGTGGTATTTTTCCCAAGCTTATGCCATGTGACTTTTGTGCCTCTTTCATTAGAAGTTTCTTTTCTACGCTCAGACTCTGTGCTTGCAAGTGGGGAAGCATTGCCTCTCCAAGGCACCCATGGGTGTGTGAATTTCCCAGGCTACTGGGTGGGGACTCGAGCCAATTCTATGTGAGATGGATGAAAAGGAACCCCTAGATGTTGAACCTGGCCCTGCTTGCTGCCGACTCTCTCTGGCAGAAGGGTTACACAAGTAAGATTCCTTTACTTTTTCAAGAAAATCTAAGTTCTTTAAGCCTTCAAAGTGCTCAAGCACTACTGACAGCTGTGAAGAGTTCCCTCAGACAGGCTTTGGGATTCTGCCAAGGTGTCTTCTCCGCAAGTTTTCTGTATCTTACTCTGCCACCTATTGATGTCCTACAGCAGATATAAGCCCAGTACATTGTGGCTATCTACAGTAGCTCTTGACTTAAAAGGACAGCTTGTCAGCATGGGAAACAGTTGTATATAAATCAGCACTCACATTCATATGTTACACTAATACCAAACATCACCTTAATTTTGTCTTCTGAGAAAATGAGAACAGCTGTTTAGTTCATGTTCTGAAATTTGTCAGAAAACATCAGGGCACACCTTTGCGGAAAGCTGTCCCTCTTCCCCAGTTTGTGTGTATTAAAGACCCCTGAGGTGCTGCTACTGCTCATTATACAATTGATAGAAGGTTTCATCACAAATATCTACTTTAGCTATAGTCACAGGCTTGTGTGATGGACAGATAAACATGGGTAGTCACTTGGATTTCTTTGTTGTTCATTCATTGCCAATTTCTAACACAAAGGTAAAACTGAAATTCTGAGTAGATTTCAGCATTTATGATTTTTCTGCAGTGGAGATACAAATCACAAGGATTAATATCTACTAAGTGGAATGTTTCTGAACTAGCCTGTTCCACAAATGCCTTTTCACATGCTTGCTGAGGTTTTCTTATCTGCCTCTGGCTTCTGTGTAGCTCTGCTTGCCCTGCATGAAACAACACAAGGTAACAGGAAAATTTACGATGAATATAATCTGGAGTTGAAGCAAAGATGTGCCCCATTTTTCTAGCCACCTGATCTGTTCCTGTTATCCACTGCAATGTGACCACATCCTCTCGCTCTGGGGGCTCCTCGGTCTACTTTGTCTGACCAGGTTGAGAGGATGAGTGTTCTTCCTATCCCCGTCACCTGGTTTGATATCATTTGGTTGAAAGTGTTGTCTTTTTATGATTGTTGCTCAATTTTGGTCTTCTCTGTTGTTTGATCTGTTCACCTTAATATACAGCACCAATTCCCACTGGTCTGAGTATGTTTAGGTAGTCGATCCAATATCTCCCTTAGCGGCAGGTAGTTTACATACCCTTCTTTAGGCAGCATCATACTTTAAATATACAAAAACAGCATAGGCCTTTATCTCCATCCAGTGTTCTTCTTTCTGAATGGTAATTCAGAGCTTGCAGGGATGAGCCTTCCTCATTTTGAAATCTGCAAGTATCCCAACCAAAAGTTTCCTTCATTCTCAGCACAACAGTGGCTTTTTCTCCTTCTAAGGCTAAGATTAAGCTCTAAAATAATGTTAAGGACATAATCATTGATTCATTGGACAGTTAGGATTCTCTAGATTGCACTTGATGTTCGTTGTAGGCATCCATATTGAGTTGACTTTCCTTCTAGTGACTGGAACTGGCCCAGCTTCCCCCAAGAGCACAGCCACCTTTAGTTCTTCGTTCCCCAGAAGCAGTCATTCAAAGGAAAGGCTACCAGCTCCCCCTTCTGCTCCAGTGGCTGATCGTCAGTTTTAATGACATGTCATCATGTTCGAGATTTGGGCAGTAAAAGATCAAATTTAGGACCAGGATCTAAACTGCCTAGAAATGTTGTAATTGTTGCTTTTGATGCAATGCATATTTGATCAGAGAGTAAATGAGGACTTACATTGCACTGAACTGACTTAAAACTGACTTAAAACCCTGTAGCATTTGATCATACACAATGCTACAGCAGACTATTGGTCTGCTCAATGTGACTTTTTTTACAAGCAAGTCACAGAAGTAAGAATGGCTATTCCTCATGTTTAACAGTAAAATCAGAATCATGGGTATTGCCTGCTGAGCATCTCTCCAGTCTGGATGATATACAGGGCAAGATCTTATTCCCCTCCCAATTTCCAGGCTGTGGTTTACAGTGAACCTGGGTGTTGACCTGATAGTACTGTTTGTTTGCTCACCAGGTTGCTGGAGAGTGATTGTCACCAGCCCTTGAGAGACTGATGTACCTCAGCCTTAGAAGTGGTGTTGCTCATAGGTTAATCTTGAGACAAGTTAGTCAGCTTGAAGGGCTACTATCTGATTTCTTGTCCTTTGGTTAAGGAGAAGACTTTAGTCTCTAGGGCTTTACTTACCTTGCATGATTAAGAAATTCAAAGCATGCAGTCTGAGGCTCTGAAAGCCGCAAAGCAATCCCTTCTTTCACTACCGTGAGATTTTTGCTGGTTGAGGGGTTTCCCTTTGCAGAGCTCAGTACTAGGTCAGGACCTTAAATTAGGGGGAAAAATTAAGCGTATGGTGGTAGAGTTTTAACAGCTAAATAACTGAGGATGTTGTGCTGTTTGACTGCTTAGGAGTGCTACTATTTCAGTTAGTGTCCTAGTCCACAAATTTGCATCTAAATCAAGACCTACACTTCCCCAGACTTTATGGTGTTTGGATGCAGAAGCTTGTTTTGCGCTCATTTTTACTTTCACTTACATGGTTCCATCACGTTAATTCAAAGGATACCTACTTATAATGATTAGCTTTAAAAGGTTCTGAGATGACATTATTTTGTTAATGTTAAGTATTTCAGTTTTCAGTGAAGTACGGTATTTGATTTCCATATGTTTAGGTGGTAAATAGCACTTGCTATCAGTTATTTGTTGCTTTTTTGGCTTTGGAATCAAATAGAACAAAATGCAAATTGGTATGTGAGAGGAATAATGTTTGTTTTAGTGCCAGGCTGCATACCCACTTTAGATGGCACTTATGTGGCAGATGTTTGTCCAGGTGTTAGTCTCCATCTTATATGGACAATACGGAAGAATGGAGGTGGGGAGAACTATTTTCTAAACTCAAAGGGTACATTGTATCAGGCTGTCAGGTTAATTGACCAATTTCCTCCTCCTACCACTCCATTGCTGGCGGTTTGACAAATAAAGGGAGAGGTTGATCCCTTTTCTGTCAGAAGGTGTTCTATAGAGGTTGAGGAGAAGTGCATTTCCCCTATTTCCGGGCTGCACTGATGGCCCTTATGGGATTTGTGACAGTAGGGAAACTCTGGGTCACAAGCCCATCTTTGTTTCAGTCCTGCTTCCAGAATGTACTGTGATGGGGTATACTAGACTCCCTGAGACCCTCTGGTGGAGGTCTAGTTGCCCTGCAACACTCCATGCCCCCAAAAAAAGGCAGTGGAAAGGGATCTCCCCTCTGCCTAGGGTGGCTGAATGAGACACAGCCAATCAGGACCCAGCAGCCTAGTATAAAATGTGATCAAGGGTCAGAGGGAGGTCAGCTCCTTGCAGGAGATGCAGAGCATGGATGGTGTATGGGTGGCTGATCGAGCTGCAGAATCCCAGACTGGGGAGCACTGCCAGAAGCTAGGAAGAGCAAGAAGGAATCTGGAGCTGGTTTCTGGGACTCCATTACGATAAGGCCCTGAGGTAAGGATGAAAATGGCGTGGAGGAAGGGGCCAAGGGAATTAGAGATTCTGTGTGATATTGTTGAAAGAAACGGCACATGACTGCTATCTTACAGGGTCCTTTGGCAGAAGGTCACCTGATTGCAGAAGTCCTTCTGCCTAGTTGACACAGTACTAAAGCTGCTGTTTTTGTCATCTGCTCCATGAAAATGTTTTCCTAAGGCAATGAACCCTGGAGTGAAAGAGGCAGACTAAAAAGACCAAATCAGAAATAAGACAGATAAACAAAGGTTTTTCAAGACTGTCAATACGCCTTTTCCTGGATGAATTAACTGGAATAAAAGGAATGAAGGGGACAGAGGAGGTAAAGAAAGTCTTTCATGTACAAAATCCCAGCCCCCTGCATTCACTTCTAGGCCCCCCACCCCCCCCACTGTCAGACCTCCCACAACCCGACACCCACCTACCCCATTATTTTTTCTAGCAAAAGACAGACAGCAAATGTTGTCTACCAACAAGCTCAATGTAATCTGAGTCACACTCAGACTTTTTATTAATAAAAACTTTTTTCTTTCATTTTCCAAAATACTTGCATAAACCCTACACCTTTTTCCTTTTATTTTCCAAACAGAAACAAACAAATCCCTTACAGTACTTCTCTTAAATACCCGAGCAGCACCGGCTACTTAGATATTTACCAGTAGTACACAGAATGAACAAATAGCTTTTCGCCTCTATACTATAATACAGGCATCTCTTAGAGGTGTGCCAAGGTTCCCAAACTGTACTATAGGATGACCCTAAATTCAAATCCCTGATTTAGTTCTCTGCCAACTTCAGAAATGTTCTTATCTGCATCTGAAGTCTGCTCCTTTGGCCATACCCTCCCCTACTGTGAAATTAATCATTTAACTGCGACAATTTTAGAAACACTGGAATTCCCTACATTTTAAAGCCAACAAAAGGGTTTCTATGTAAATAATGTTTGGGGCAGTGGTGGCTTTACTTGCCACAAAGAGTGGGCAAGACAGGGTCAACAGTAACATCTTTATGCTGGTGACTCCTTCTCCCAAATGCAATGTGAAAATGATGCATATCAGACCGGTTGCAGAAAGAGAACTTAATAGAGAGTTCTTATAGTGCTTTGTGACAGCTATGTAAAATATTTAATCTGGATATTTTTTATAAACGGATTTGGTAAACTGCTGGCATTACTGAAATCAATAACCTTAGTTTAAAATGGGTTGTATATTATGGTGCTCATAACCTCAGAAATAAGTGTCAGGCGTGACAAGCTGCTAATGTGCAGAAGTGATAGATTTTTCTTTCTTGCTTCTCATGTATATTTCTTTATGGTAATGAATTGCTGAGGAGCTAAAATTGTGTGGTGTTTATGTAACTGTGTTCAGGCTGCTTCTACAAGGAAACTCCTCTGTTTAAAAATTTGGGGCAACTAAGTCTTGACCACATATCGTGTAAGAGTAAAATATTAAGATAAACCAGCTGTTCACAGGGAATCCCTTCTGGCATTGGACTCAATGGCTATGTCTAGGTTGCTGAGAACTGGCAGCAAAAGATACACAAATGCGCTGTGCAATTTGTGTATCTTTTGCTGACAGTTCTGTCAGGAGAGGCTTTCCTGACATTTGGCCCATTCACACAGTGCCAACTGTTGGGGAAAACCCCCTCTGTCTAGACATCCCTTCTTGGTTGTGAAATGAGGTGTACAGGGATGTTAACAGAATGCTCCTGACCAACAGATCTCTGCTGACAGATCTGCAATCTCGACGCATGGTCTGTTGACAGAAGCCTGCCGTCTAGACATAGCCTAAGACTCTCTGAATGCCTTATGCCAGCATCTGAAGAAGTGAGTTAACTCACGAAAGCTCATGCTCTAAACTTTTCTGTTAGTCTATAAGGTGCCACAGGACCCTTCGTTGCTCTACAGATCCAGACTAACACGGCTACCCCTCTGATACTTATGCCACAATGTAACTCCTGTTCCTAGAAATGGAGAGCTGATTGCTACAGAACATACTGTGGGTATTTATAGTAGCTATGACATATTAAAATGTAAATGCTGTTGAATTAAATATTTTGTTATGATTTTCCCCTTTATATACACTTAGACATCTATCTCAAGATGAACTCTAACTTCCCTCATAGTTTTTAAGCCTTGTCTTGACAGCGTCCTGGCTGGGATGACTTAGTTGGGGTTGATCCTGCTTGAAGCAGGGGCTGGGCTAGATGACTTCCTGAGGTCCCTTCCAGCCCTAGTATGAAACAGGAGAAAAGGCTAATGGGAGTCTTTGGGTTAAGTTTAAAGGTGGAAGTGACAACGATGTTGTGGTGGGTGTCTATTATCGACCACCGGATCAGGTGGATGATGTGAAAGAGGTTTTCTTGGGACAAGCAATGGAGCCTGGCAGATCGCAGGCCCTGCTTCTCATCAGGGACTTCAATCACCTGGACATCTGCTGGGAGACCAGCACAGAAGCACAAAGACAATCCAGAAAGTTTTTGGAGAATGCTGGGGACAGTTTCCTGGTAGAAGTGCTGAAGGAACCAACTAGTGGCTGTGCTCAGCTTGACCAGCTGTTCACAAACAGGGAGGAAGTGGTAGGGGTGATCATGAGATGGTGAAATTCAAGGTCCCAACCAAAGGAAGAAAGGAGAGCAGCAGAATGTGGACTGCAGACTTCAGAAAAGCACATTTTGACTCCCTCAGGGAACTGATGGTCTGGATCCCCTTGGAAGGTAACATGAGGGGGAGAGGAATCCAGGAGAGCTGGTTCTATTTTAAAGAAGCCCTGTGGAAGGCACAGGAACACACCATTCCAATGTGCAGTAGGAAAAGCAATATGTTAAGTGTCCAGCTTGGCTTAATAGAGAAATTGTGGCAATATTAAACAAAAAAAAAAGAAGCTAATAAGAAGTGGAAACTTGAAAAGATGATGAAGGAAGGGTGTAAATATATTACTTGAACATGCAGGGATGAAATCAGGAAGTCCAAAGTATGACTAGAGTTGCAGCTAGCAAGATATGTGCAAGGCAACAAAAGAGGTTTCTACAGGCACGTGAGCAATAAGGTGGTGGTCAAGGTAGGTGTGGGTCTGTTACTGAATGGGGAAGGTAACCTAGTGACAGATGGTGTGGTAAAAGCTAAAATATTCAATGTTTTGTTTGGCCTGTGTCTTCGCAGATAAGGCCAGCTTCCAGACTGCTGCATTGGGCTGAACAATATGTGGAGGACGTGGGCAGCCCTCAGTGGGGAAAGAACAGGTTAAGATATATCTAGAAAAGATGGACATATACAAATCCATGAGGCTGGCTCTAATGCATCATGGGGTGCTGAGGGAGTTGGTTGACATGATTGCAGAGCCATTGGCCATTATCTTTGAAAACTCCTGGCGACTGGGGGGTCCTGGATGATTGGAAAAAGGCAAATTTAGTGCCCATCTTTTAAAAAGGGAAGAAGGGGAATCCAGTAAACTACAGACCTGTCAGCCTCACCGCAGTCCCTGGAAAAATCGTTGAGGGGATCCTTAAGGAATCCATTCTGAAGCAGTTGGAAGAGAGAAAAAGTGATCAAGAATAGTCAGCATGAACTCACCAAAGGCAAATCATGGTTGACCAACTTGATTGCCTTCTGTGATGAAGTAAATGGCTCTGTGAATATGGGGAAGGCAATGGATGTGTTATATGTGGACTCCAGCAAAGCTTTAGATGCAGTCTCTTATAGTATTCTTGCCAGCAAGTTAAGGAAGTATGGATTGGATAAATGGACTGTAGGGTGGATAGAAGGCTGGTTAGATCATTAGGCTCAGTGGGTTGTAATTAATGGCTTGGTGTCTAGTTGGCAATCAGTATCAACTGGAGACCCCTGAGGGTTGGTCCTGGGGGCAGTTCAACATCGTTATTAATGAGCTGGACAAGGGGTTGTTTGCAGATGACCCTAAGCTAGGGGGAGAGGTAGATACTGTGGAGGGTAGAGATAAAGTCCAGAGTGACCTAGACACATTACAAGATTGAGCTAAGAGAAATTTGGGGTTTAACAAGGATAAGTGCAGAGTACTGCATGGAGGACATAAGAATTCCAAACACTTCTACAGGTTAGGGACCAACTGGCTAAGCAATAGTTCTTCAGGAAAGGACCTGGGCATTACAGTGGATGAGAGGCTGGACATTAGTCAACAATGTGCCCTTATAGCCAAGAAGGCTAACAGCATACTGGGCTGCATTAGTAGGAGCATTTTCAGCAAATCTAAGAAAGTGATTATTTTCCTTCATTCAACACTGATGAGGTAGCATCTGGAACACTGGGTCCAATTCTAGGTTCCTCATGACAAAGCGTTGTGGACACAATGGAGGGAGTCCAGTGGACGGCAACTGAAATGATTAAGGGACTAGAGCATGTGACTTGTGAGGAGATGCTGAGGGGTTTAGACTTATTTAGTCTATAGAAGACACCTATCTGAAGGGGATTACAAACAGGATGGAGAGAGACTGTTTTTGGTTGTGACAAATGACAGAATGAGGAGCAATGATCTCAAGTTACAGTGGGGGAGTTCTAGGCTGGATATGAGGGAAAACTATTTACACCAGGAGGGTGGTGGAACACTGGAATAGGTTACCTAGGGGGTGGTGGAATCTCCATCCCTAGAGGTTTATAAGTCCCAGGCTTGACTGACTGACAGATGATTTAGCTGAGATTGGTCCTGCTTTGAGCAGGGGGTTGGACTTGGTGACCACCTGTGGTTTCTTCTAACTGTATGATTTTCATGACCTAATCTTGCTCCATAACCAATGACAGGCAAGACAACTATCCTGTACATTCCCTCCCCTACTCTGCCTTTACGGCTGGCTCTACACGTGCCCCTTCCTTTCAAAAGGGGCATGTTAATGAGCAGGTTCAAAATATGCTAATGAGGCACTGCAATGTATATGCAGCTCCTCATTAGCATAATGGAGGCTGCGGCGATTCAAAAGTGCGGCTTTTCGAATCGTGCGCCGCCCGTGGAGATGGGACCTTCCGAAAGGACCCCCTCCCCAGTTTTTGAAAGCCCTTCTTCCTAACTGGTGACCGGAAGAAGGGCTTTCAAAAACTGGGGGGTTCCTTTTGGAAGGTCCCGTCTCCACGGGCGGCGCATGATTTGAAAAGCTGCACTTTTGAATCGCTGAGGCCACCATTATGCTAATGAGGCGCTGCATATACATTGCAGCGCCTCATTAGCATATTTCGAACCTGCTCATTAACATTCCCCTTTCAAAAGAAAGGGGCACGTATAGACCCAGCCTACTAGTCTAGCAAATTAAATCAACACTTTCCCCAGGATTATAGAAGCTATTGACCCTAATGCAATTTTGCTTTTACTGTTAAAGTTCCCTTCAGTAATATTATAACCATTCATCCATCACTTGAAACAAGGAAGTGGATCCAATTATTTTATTCACTTTCACACCCATTACAGGGCCTATGACTTTTATAGGGTTGCTGGGAGCTGAATTACAGTTTGTACATGTAAATTTGAAAAGTGAGTTATAGTTCTAGATTTTGAGATCCTAATAAGTGTTATTACTGTGCTTTACAAAGGAATTAGGTCCTTTCAGAAAGATCAAAAGCTATTAAAAGGAAAAAATAATAAAAATAAAATACCCTGAATAAATAAGGGACTATCAAAGGACAACAGACTAAGGAAAGGCAGGCCTCAATATACACACACAGCCCTTGATGCAACAACAACACAGAGCTATGATCTTTCTCCAAGGATGTTTTTTCACTGTAAAATGGTTTAAAAATAATGTTATAATTAATTGGAATAGCAGATTCTTATAATGCCAAATGTCAACCTCTTTTTTGAAAAAAAAACTGGCCTTGTAGTTCAAAAAAAAAAAAAATGAGGAAAATTTGTTGTTTTGCCTGTTTTCAATGTAAAGATTAATGTTTTTAAGGAAAGCAAAACTTCAGGGTTCAGAAGTAAACAAAAATACTTGTTGATTATTAATTGGAAGTGAGATCTGAAACCATCTGGTTTTCCAACAATCGTTTTCCATTTTTGCTTGAAAAACATGTTTTATTTCTTTCAAAAACGAAAATACTTCCTACTTTTCTAATTCTAAATACAATAAAAAACTAAACATGCATACAGATAATGTTCTCTGATATATTATACTGTATTTCAAACTCATGCTCCCTTGGAAGGTAATAGCCCATCATGACTATCTCCCCTGAAGAGGAAAGGAGTCCAGGAGAACTGGAGGTATTCTAAAGAAGCCTTGTTGAAGGCATAGGAACAATCCATCCCGATGCACAGAAAGAAAAGGAAATATTGTAGGCCGCCAGCTTGGCTTACAAAAGAAATCCTTGGTGAGCTTCAGCTCAAAAAGGATGCATATAAGAAGTGGAAACTTGGATAAATGACTAAGGAAGAGTATAAATATATTGCTTGAGAATTCAGGGGAGTAATCAGGAAGGCAAAAGCACAATGGGAACTGCAGCTAACAAAGAATGTGAAGAGTAACAAAGGTTTCTAGAGGCCTGTTAACAATAAGAGGGTGATCCAGGAGGGTATGGGGGCCTTACTGGATGAGGGAGGCAACCTTGTGACAGATGGGAAAAGCTGAAGTACTCAATGCTCTTTTTGCCTCTGTCTTCATGGACAAGGTCAGCTCCCAGACTACTGTATTAGGCAATGCAGTATGAAAGGAGGTGGGCAGCCCTAAGTCAGGAACAGATAGGGTAAAAGCTATTTAGAAGAGATAAAGATACACAGATCCATGGGTCTGCATTTAATGCATCCAAGGGTACCAAGGGAATTGGCAAATGTCATTGCAGAACCTTTGGCCATGATCTTTGAAAGCTCATGAAGATTGCAAGAAGTCCTGGGTAACTGGAAAAAGGCAAATGTAGTGCCCATCTTTAAAAAGGACAATCCGGGGAACTATAGACTAGTCAGCTTTACCCTGTTGGCAGAAAAATCACAGAGTGGATCCTCAAAGAATGCATTTTTAAGTACTTGGAAGAGGGGAACATGATCAGGAATAGTCAACATGGATTCATCAAGGGCAAGTCATGCCTGACCAGTCTGGTTAGCTTCTATGATAAGGTAACTAGCTCTCTGGCCATAGAGAAGTCAATAGATGTGATAAACCTTGACTTTAGCAAAGCTTTTGATACAGTCTCTCACACTATTCTTTCATGTAAGTTAAGGATTTATGGGCTGTGGCCACATTAGCTCCCTCCTTTTGGAAGGCGCATGATAATGAGGGATTTCAAAAGGTGATAATGAGGTGCTGCCATGAATATGCAGTGCCTCAACCATAACGGCAGCAGCGCACAATATGAAAGTGCCGCTTTTGAAATTCACGGTGCCCTTGTAGCTGGGGGCCTTTCAAAAGCCCCTTCTTTCCATTTGGTTTTAGGAAGCAGAGGTTTCAAAATCAGGGGGTCCTTTCAAGAGTCCCCAGGCTACATGGGCAGCATGTGTTTCAAAAGCGGCACTTTAGAATCATGCATGGCCACCATTATGCTCAAGATGCTAATACTCATGGAAGTGCCTCATTCACATCTTCCGAAAGCCCTTGTTACCATGCCCCTTCCAAAAGGAGGGGACTAGTGTGGCAACATCCATGGATTGGAGAAATGGACTGTAAGGTGGATAGAAAGCTGGCTAGATGATTAGGCCCAACGGGTAGTGATCAACAGCTTGACAGCTGGTTGGCAGTTGGTTTCAAGTGGTGTGCCTCAAGGATCAGTGCTAGGGCTGGTATTGTTCAATATCTGGATGAGAAAATGGATCGCACCCTCTGTAAATTTGCAGATGATACTAAGCCTGTGTCTACACTACAAAAATAACTTTGAAGTGGCTTACTTCAAAGTACAACTTCAAAGTAAGCAACTTCGAAGTTCAGTGTCTATGTACAAGCTACTTCGAAGTTAAATTTCAAAGTAAGGCAGTACTCCATTCCTGGGAATGGAGTAAGGACTTTGAATTTGTGTTCCTGTTGACCTGGGTGAAAGGTAGCAAGATATGTAGGTATATAAATTTGGGAAAGCTCGCCAATCTGACTTTAAATTGAAGATTATAGGTTTGCATCTCCCCTGAGTTAACGGTGAGATCTGAGGCAAAGCCTCAGGCCAAAGCCGGAGTGAGTGTTCGGGATTTCCAGTCACAACACAGACAATGATCTTAACAATACCTATGCTTTATTTAATAGTACAATAACACATATGCAGCACTTAGCCAAGACACTACAATAAAAATATATCGCAGTTAGCGCTTAGATTGCAATCAGAGATTTTACTTAACAATATTACTAAGCAATGCCTGTTGTTTTACTGATTAATCTTACGGTTTTATCCTATGTCTAGCAAACAGGATGCAATACTCACTGACTTCTTTTGAACTCTTTAGAAGCAGAGACCAGCTTGCTTCCACCTGTCAAAAGGGAGTTGTTGCAGTGGTTCAGAAAAGGAAGAAGTTAGCTAAGAGTTCTAAGAAATAACAAGAGTAGAATGTAACAAGAAGAGAGAGAGAGACTGAGAGAGAGTTGGGGTGATAGGCACCCCGTTGGTGCAGATCCGTCTGGCACAGCTTCACATGTGTTGCGCTGGGTGTTCGTTACACGCGCCTTTCTGTTCTCCCAAAGGATTGTTTTATACCCTTTTCCCTTATGTTGACTAAATTAGAGTCTGACCTAATCATAAGAACAGCCATAGTGGGTCAGACCAAAGGTCCATCCAGGCCAGTATCCTGTCTGCTGACAGTGGCCAGTGGCAGGTTCCCCAGAGGAGGTGAACTGAAGACAATGATCAAGCGATTTGTCTCCTGCCATCTGTCTCCAGCCTTTGAGTAAAGGCTAGGGGCACCATACTTTACCCTTGGCTAATAGCCATTTATGGACCTAACCTCCAAAAATTTATCAAGCTCTTTTTTAAACTCCTTTAGAGTGCTGGCATTCACAGCCTCCTCTGGCAAGGAGTTCCACAGGTTGACTGTGTGCTGTGTGAAGAAAAATTTTCTTTTATTAGTTTTGAACCTACTACCCATTAATTTCATTTGGTGTCCTCTAGTTCTTATATTATGGGAACAAGTAAATAACTTTCCAATATTCACTTTCTCCACACCATTCATGATTTTATACACCACTATCATATCGCCCCTCAATCTCCCCTTTTCTAGACTGAAAAGTTCCCGTCTCTCTAGCCTCTCCTCATATGGGACCCTTTCCAAACCCTTAATCATTTTAGTTGCCTTTTTCTGAATTTTTTCTCATGCCAGTATATCTTTTTTGAGGTGAGGAGACCACATCTGCACACAGTACTCAAGATGTGCGCGTACCATAGTTTTATATAGGGGAAGTATGATATTCTTCGTCTTATTCTCTATCCCTTTTTTAATAATTCCTAACATCCTATTTGCTTTACTGACTGCCACTGCACACTGCGTGGATGTTTTCAGAGAACTATCCGCTATAATTCCAAGATCCCTTTCCTGATCTGGTGTATCTAAATTTGCCCCCATCCCATTGTATGTATAATTAGGGTTATTTTTCCCAATGTGCATTACCTTACACCTACCCACATTAAATTTCATTTGCCATTTTGCTGCCCAATCACTTAGTTTGCTGAGATCTTTTTGAAGTTCTTCACAATCTACTTTGGTTTTGACTATCCTGAACAGCTTGGTATCATCTGCAAACTTTGCCACCTCACTGCTTACCCCTTTCTCTAGATCATTGATGAACAAGTTGAACAGGATTGGTCCCAGGACTGACCCTTGGGGAACACCATTAGTTACCCCCCTCCATTGTGAAAATTTACCATTTATTCCAACCCTTTGTTTCTTGTCTTTTAACCAGTTTCCAATCCATGAAAGGATCTTTCCTCCTATCCCATGAACACCTAATTTACATAAGAGCCTTTGGTAAGGGACCTTGTCAAAGGCTTTCTGGAAATCTAAGTATATTATGTCCACTGGATCCCCCCGTCTGCATGTTTGTTAACCCCTTCAAAGAACTCTAATAGATTAGTAAGACACAACTTCCCTCTACAGAAACCATGCTGACTTTTGCCCAACAAGTCACGTTCTTCTACAAGTCTGACAATTTTATTCGAATCTTGAATGCCTATGGAGACCTCCGTGTGTATGACAACCTATTCTATTCATCCTGTTTTTCTTGAAACAGAGTTTAAAAGGGAAATTCCATCTTAGCCCTTTTACCTGAATATATCAGATGACCTTTTGTTCTTTCCCGTAAGCGAGAGAAGGTTTGGGTGTATTTTGCTATTTGAGAGGTGTTTTTAGATGGCACAGACTGAAATGCTGCACCGTTACTGATCTGACCTTAAACCTACTTTTAAAAAAACTAATTTGCCCAAGCTTTCCCCCCTCATGCCCTACTTACTGGGTAGGCCCCTTGTGGTTCTGCTGACAGGAAAGGAGGTAAGCATAGATTCTTCTAGGCCTCAATTAGCTAAACTATCATGGCTTCCTAATATCTACCTAAATCATATACTATAGCTAAGCACAGGCAACAGTTCCCTACCTAGTCAACTTCCTGAAAAGCGAGCTCTAAAGAGGATGGAAAGAGGCTGTTAGTAGTGACTGATGGCAGAACAAGGAGCAGTGGTCTTGAGTTACAGAGCAGGAGGTGTAGGTTGGATATTAGGAAAAACTATTTCACCAGGAGGGTGGTGCAACACTGGAATGCATTGTGTAGAGAGATGATGGAATCTCCATCCCTAGAGTTTAAGTTCCAGCTTGACAAAGTTCTGGCTGAGATGATTTAGTTAGGGTTGATCCTGCCTTGAGCAGGGGGCTGGTCTCAATGACCTCCTGAGGTCCCTTCTAGACCTGAGATTCTATGATACTCTGAAGCTTACTCCAACTTTGAAAGCCTGTTATCTAAGATGCAAAGTCTGGGTGCTTCGTTTCAACTTTATCATCAACACATGTAATTACCTCCTGCTGAGAATCTAAATCTTTATTCATGGCATCATTACTTTTAGTAATTAAGTCTAAAACTTTGTAGAATACAATTCATTCCTTCCTAAGTGGTAAAAACAAGGCCTAAATATTACAATTCAGTGATCAGTGTGTAAGTCACTCTTTGCTCTTAATGTGTGAATGTCCATTAAACTTTAATTGTATCAAGTCAATCAAAGTTCCCTCCTGGCTACTAGGAGATGAGAAGCAAGAGGTGAGGTCTAACCCAAGGGGGTAGAGGCAGAGACAGGGGATGGTAACAGGCTATCAGGATCCACTGACCAACCCCTTTTCTCTAATGCCTGGAGGATAGATGGTACAGTACCTACAAGGAGGAGTTGAAATTCTGATGCTACACCTGTCCCATATGACCAGGCTATGATTCATGATGTATGTAGGGAGCAGGATTTGATCTCTGAAGAGTAATTCTGATTTGTATCACTTTGCCTTCAGTTTAGAAAACCGAGTATAGCTACAACCTAACCAGAGAGACTGTTTTCCTTTTGCTGTGTCTACTCTGTCATATGAACAGTGAGAATACGCTATAGACCTAAGATAGTGAGTGGGGGGGGGAGGACAGTTTTATTGTTGGTTAATTTTGTCTGAATTGGTTTTATTTTAGTTGGTTTTGCTTGTAAGGGGAGTCTGCACTCATGCTGTGAGAGAACACGTTTCCCAGGATGCAGTAGTAATGATTATATTTCATCATGTCAATATCATTTTATATATTGAGTATAAATAGTGTTTTCTTTCTTTTATTTGGTACAGTCTGCTTACATTTTCACCTAAAGAATCCCTTTTTGGCTTCTATTTAAAAAAAAACCCTAACACTCTACTGGTTGCTAAGGAACTGTAGCAACATTGTTATGAATGTGGAATAAGCATATGCACTTATGTTGTCTTTATTTAACTGTTTTAAATTAAAATACATTTTGCAAATAATTACAGCCTGAAACAAGATACTTTCTAGTTCTACCCAGCCACTTTTTGGCTAATGCTATGCAAATTCTAGATCTTTTTACAACTCTAATTACAGAATAACACAGTAGCATCAAACATCATTTGTTATGGGATAACCTCCCTCAGAATAAAAAACAAATGCAGACTTGCCAAATATGAGATATGTGGTAGCCATATCTTATCTGCCTGATTGTCAGATGGGAGTGACTTCTCCTATAGAATACCATTTCTACCAGGGAACATACACAGGGCTCTTCTACTGATTGCTGCTAGTATTTCTTTGCCGTTCACAACACTTGCTTATCGAGATCTTGTATTCCTACCTCAGGAGGCAGGCAAGTATCATAATCCTCCTGTCTTACAAATATGATTGTTGACAGGTTTCCCCAAGGTTTCCTTGGCCAGAGCTGGAAATATGACCCAAGTATCTAATATGACAAACTTAAACCCCATTGACTCAGTCATAGTGCCTTTCAGAATGAATGTATCAAATGTATGTGTATTTTAGCTATCCTGTCCGTCACCTCTGCTCTAAATACCAGTCCACACTCCACTTATGAAAACTTGGGAATAATAATTCAACATTAAACTGTTGTCTCACAAATATTTGTGTAACTTACCGTCAAAATGGATGTAGTGCTTCCTTTTTGGGGTTGGTTCTCATATACTCCACAATTCAACCCTATGAAATGAATGACTGATTGTATATCTAATGACTTTACAGAATATATACAAGGCAGTAGAATTAAGGTTGAACTGATGATAACCATAATTTTAGTATTTTATAACTTGAGCACTTGACTTTCCATTCTTAAGAGTTTAATATAGTCTGTGTCTATCTGACCCGCCTCTTCAGTTAACACAAGAGCAATGAGAATTGTAATTGTTGAAATTATTGTACATTAGATATTACCTTTTATACTTTTTATGTCTATAAATGAATCTGGATATTGTGTTCGTATTTGTTATTGTTGTGGTATGGATTTTGTTTTATTTAGTGGGAGATATACCTCTAAGTACATCTTGATTTAGAGTATGTTCATAGGAGAATGAGAACCCTGTGCAGAAGATTTAGTTTGTGTGAGGGAATGTTGAGGGTGATAAAAGGTAAAAACCTGAACTAATAAAGGGATTTTTCAAAAACATAAGCCTCATAGATGAAGGTGCAAAATTGATGATAACTATTGAGGGAATGTGGCCCCACAAAACATTGGTAGCTAGTGACAGCATTTTGCATGTACGTCACTGGTTTAAATTCAGACCAGCTCATTATGGATTAAAAATTGTTCCTATTGTGATAAATCATAAAATATCATTCCCACAAAACACCTTCCTTCTGGTTTGATGTATGAGTGTATTGCCTGGATTGCTGACCCCAAAGTTTTAAAAATCATAACTCTGATACTCCGCCGTATCATTGGATAATTTTTTAAAGTTTACACTGTTCTCTTTTGGTCTGGCTTTATCAGGAGCCTGCAGGAAACCTCCCAAGTACAGCTGGCCAGTTGTAAGACTCCAGTGGAGCCGACCTGAGCCACAGAGCTCTTTCTGCTTTTAATTCCCTGCTTCCTCACTGTCAAAAAGGTGGTGTCATCCAATGGGAGATCTCTACCTGCTTCTGGCAGCAAGCCTGATTGGCCATTTTATCGGAGGTGGCAAGTGGGCCAGGCAGATAAGCAGAGGGGGTGTTCACCCCAAGCAGGGCTGAAATTGGCTAGAGGGCTGGAGCATCTGCTATCATAACCAGGCAGGTTCCAACTCTTGTCAAAATCTCATGGAAAAATAGTGAACAGTTGGCAATGGTGGAATCCTGGCAAATGGGGAAAGTGAAGGAAGCTTTTTGAAGGGTTACCCTGAACCCGCTGGTAACATCTCTCCTGGGGAAGCAGCCTGCAGCCAGTAACAAGGACTGTTTATGTGAAGCTGACTACTAAGGAGCTGTGTGGTGAGCAGGAGGAGCAGCAGGAGCTGGGGAGCCACATTTGAAGGAGGCAGTGACAGGCCAACCCTGCAGTCAGATTGAATCTGTGGGAAAGCAGCAGAAACTGGGAAGGATCCCTGCAGCCAAAAGGCTGAGCAGAGATAATTTTCATGGCCACAGAACCAGTGGCAAGCCAGGGTCTCAACAGGGCAGGGCTAAAGAGGGCTGCTGCAAATAAAACACTCTAGACGCTAGGGATAGACCTGGGAACAGACTGAGTTAGGTCTGGGGTTTTGGACCCACGAGGAGAATCTACTCTCCTTGTAAAGAACAAGGAATATACAGCCAGGAACTACAAGGTGCCTTTCAGCTTACTGAAGCCTAAAAGGAGCTGTTCTGCCATAGCATCAAGTAGACAGTGCAGAGAGACTCCACTCAGACACCTCCTTTGCCAAACCTAGGCAGGAAATGTGCAAGTTAACCATTTGCTTTTAATGGAAATTGTCTCCCTTTATGGAACAACCTAATATCCGATAATAGAATGATTTGACAGATAAGCCCTGCATCCCTGTGCAATATCATGGATACCACAGTTAGTCTTCAGGGAAAGTAAGACTTAATAAGCTAACTACAGGTTGAACCTCGCTAATCATTCACTTTGTCATTCGGCAACATCTGTAATCCAGCATGATTTTAGTTAGCCGGCCGACCACTTTTCATGGGTGTGGCTAAGTTTCCTGGGGTCCCATAAAGTTTGTTTACTGCCCTCAGTCCTGGCTCTCAATGTTCTGTGGGGTTATTTAGTAGTACTTTGTGCATACATCTCTTACAAAAGCTCCATAAGCAGTGGAAGCGTTGGCAATGCTGCTAGACAATATTGACTTCCAGTGGTCCAGCAAATTCTCTCGTTTAGCACTGGTCAGGTCATGAAGTTTTCTCAACTAGAGAGGTTCAACTTGTTCATGTGGTTGCAGCCATCTTAACCGCTGGGTGGATTTTGCTACTAATAGGTAATATTAACTCAAATTTATAAATAGAGAAGTATTAATTATTTCAGAAAGCATTACATAAATTCTTTGGCTTGAAAGTCTGGAGGGTAAAGAACTCCCTGCTCCCAATTGTTGAAGAGGAGGAAGAATGGGCATAAAGAGCCTTCATCTGCATAATCCTTCTGCCAAGTGTCACTTTGGGAGTCCCCATAAAAGTCCATCAGCTCAGAATTAGGTTGCCAGAGTGGAGATGAAATGAGACAAAGGAGAAAAGAGTTCATAGCTTGTTGCAAGGATTCTACTCCAAGATACTACCTGTTCCCGTCCACTGAAGATCCTGCTCTTCAATCAAAGATGACACTGAGGTAGCTGGTCAGTAGTGAAATGCATAAAGAACTCTTTGCCAAAGTTATAGAGGACAGCAAAAAAGCTGTGGCCATGCTGGGGAGGCTCTTCCTTTCCTACCATTGAAAGAAGCCCCCAAGCAGGATCCCAGAATGCTTTCCCTGGGATAGGTAAAAGCTAAGACTCTGGAATTAAGCTACCCACTGACAAACTATGAGCAGGGGTTTTGAAGTGTGATATAGGGCTATTTGCTGATTGAACATGCACGTCTGTGCATGCAGAACTGAGTTGAAGGACTATGGGCAAAGTTACACTGGGGAAGTGTTTTATTTAACAGTAAATACAGACATACTGGTGCCGTGTTTCCCCAGCCTTGACACGTATTCCCTTTTGCCCTAAAAGATTTTTCATTGTTTCATATGCAGACTTACTGCTATGACTGAAAAATTGACGATTAAGGGCAGTAGGGAAGGTATTGAGTCATCACAAAAATTCTGGATGGGGGGCATAAGTTGATCATTTCTATTAGTTTTAAAAACAACCCTTGGATATATTGAATCTTTTTTGCTGCACTAGCCACCTGGCAGGTTACTGTGATATAGTCTGCTGCTTTTTCTGCCTAATGCATGCCTCCGGCATGAGTTTGCAGTCTGAGAATTGTATGCAAAGAATGAATTATTTTTCAGAAGGATTGTGGTTTTCTCTGACCACCATGATCTCTGCTTTTTTCTTACATGAAAGAAATCTTTTGTCTTTGTTTAATGAATAGGTGTAGTGGAGAAGTATTTGTTACTGCAGTCATGCAGGGATTCATTTAGGAAAAAGCACACAAAGATCTTGAAGCTGCAATCCCAGATAACTAGGACTTTATAATTCATTCTGTAAATGCAAATCATAGAAATGTATAGAGAGAGAAATTAATTGCCTGGCCTGAAAATTATTGAACATTTAAAAGAAAGGAAACAGAGCTGGTATTGAGAGTCTCTTGCTAACTAAGCACTCTCTTTGGGTGCATGCTGCTTTGTTGTTTTTTATAGAACTAGACTTTGCTGAAATGCCTATATGCCACCTTAACACAGAGAGAGGTGATGCATCTTGGCAGAGACGCAGTTCATTTGCAGTCAGCTAACACATGGAGTCCATCATTGGCAGCTAGGCTCTGATATGGTCCGTCAGTGTGAACAAGCAGTGGGCAATGGTGGTGGCATCCTCAAATACTCCTGCACACATCAGTAACCCATCCTTAAGAAACAGTAAGCAATTTACGATGGCTGGGGCTCATTTCTAAGGGTATAGGGGGCAGCAGAGAGGCAACTATCAAAAAGTAAGGACATAGTTTGAAGTCCCTGAAGAAAGGGAAACAACTGAGAGAAAGGAGAAACTGTGGGGGTGGGGGGGCGGGGTGGTGAGGGGAGTATCAAAACAAAAGAGGAGATTCTTATTAAAAAAAAAAAAAGCTGATGAGAGAGTGAGGCTTGACACAGAAGGATGTAAGAATGGCAGCTTGGGAGGAAGCAATTGGAGAGGAAAAAAAAGCCACAGAGGAGTAGAAATAAATGTGGGAAGAGGAAATGGAGACTGATTTTTGCAGAAGAGGAGGAATGATAAAAGAGAGTGAGAAACACAAAGAAGACGTTGACCATAAGAAGGAGCAAGGACAGCACTTAACCTTCAACTTGGAAAAGTTCTATTTTTGTTTAAGCTTTTATATTTTGTCTTATGCCATTTCATCATCACCATATCAAAATGTCCTCACATTCCATCACCACACAGTAATGTGAAAATAACTATGACATGTTGCTGAACAAAGATGCAATCTGAAGGTCCCAACATCATCTTTCTGATTTCAAGGAGAAACTTTCTCTGCCACCTGATTTCAACCTTTGCCTAAAAGTAAGACAGTGGGCATCTGAGAAAAGTATGCCCCAGTATTTCACTGTTGCTCTTCCCAATTTGTTTAGAGCAACAAGATGTGTGAGGTAATATCTTCTATTGGATCAAGTTCTGTTGGTGAGAGAGAAAAACTTTTGAGCTACATAGAACTCTTGTGTGGGGCTGGAAAAAAAATACTCACAGCCTCACAGCAAAATGCAAGATGGAACATACTGTAGGGGACTATTCAAGGCAGAATGCCTGAAATCATAGAACAAACCCTCCACAGTCATAGGACAAAAAGAGGGGGTTAGTGAGCTACTGATTGTTGTAATAAGCCATACATCCAGTGAGTCTCATCAGTCCATGATTTTCAGTGTCTAACACAGAAACAAAATTAAGTTCCCCCCCAGAAGCTTCCACTTTTGGAAGCGTAGTGCAGGTCTATTTTGAGGATGAGGACTGATGAATCAGATATAGAAAGGTCTCTTTGGGAAGTATTCACCCACAAGCGAACTTACGGCCACAAGATGTGCTAACTATGTATTTTAAACAATCTGTTCTACCTTGCATTTAGCCATGATGCTGGGAATACCTTTCCTAGACTTGAAGAAGAGTTCTGTGTAGCTTGAAAGCTTGTCTTTCCCTTGCCAACAGAAACTGATCCAATAAAAGATATCATCTCACCTTATGGCTACGTCTACAATAGCACACTACATCGAAGTACCCTATTTCAGTGTAAGGCTATCGAAATAAGCTACTTCGACACGTATCGTCTACATGTCCTCCAGGGCTGGTGCCGTAGATGTTCAATGTCGAAGTAGCGATGGAGAACGTCGAAAGGAGCCGTCCTGGAAGGAAATGCGGAGCATCCACACACACATTTTGATTGGGAGCTGTAGCCAGACAAAGTCTCCCCCTTACAAGCCAGCTTGCTCGTTGCCCCCCCACCCCACTGAGGAGCACACAGGGCATCAAAGACTGTGCTGTCAGCAGCCGTTTCCGTGCCCTGTGTGCTCCTCAGTGGGGGAGGGCAATGAGCAAGCTGGCTTGTAAGGGGGAGACTTTGTCTGGCTACATTTCCCCATCAAAATATGGGGCCAGCAAAGCCCTAAGCCGCTCCCTTAAAGGGCCACTCCCAGATGCACTCAGCCTGCACAGCATGAGATCCACAGAGCAGACAACCGGTTTCAGACCCTGTGCACACAGCATGGAACCCCAGCTGCAGCAGCAGCAGCCAGAAGCTCTGAGCTAAGTGCTGCTGCACGGGGTGACCATAGAGCCCTGCAGGGGCTGGACAGAGTGTCTCTCAACACCTCAGCTGATGACCGCCATGGAGGACTCCGCTATTTCGACGTAGCAGGACATGGATCATCTACACACGCCCTACTTCAACGTTCAGTGTCGAAGTAGGGCGCTATTCCCATCTTTGGATAGGAATAGCAATTTTGATGTCTAGCCACCCAACGTCAATTTCAACATCGAATAGCACATTGCGCGTGTAGATGCAATGCGTGCTATTTTGACGTTGTGCCAGTTACTTTGAAGCAGCCAGCTAGTGTAGATGCACCCTATTAGTTTAATTTCAATAAAATTGGCAATTAGGAAAGTAAGGTTTGAACAGAGATTTTGATTAATTTAAAGGATTGCATCCAACAATGCCATCTGCTGGGATCCATTACATGGATGCAGAATGTCCCTTGAAAGAATATAATATCCTATGAAAAATGTTCTAAAGGAAGGATTTCATTGAGGCAGGCTCCCAAACCAGTACTTGCCACCTGCCAAATTCCTTGATATATACTGTATAGTTTGTGAGCCTTTCATCATGGATTTATTGATTGGCCACTGTCATCAGGGAAGTACTGGTGATCCTGCCCTGACTTCAGTTACAGCTGTCTGCAGAAGTCTTGGGTATGTACAGTCCAGCTTCCAGCAAAATCAATGTGCCTCTGCTTGTTTTGAGAACATTAATCATGGCAAGAGGAAGGAGAATAACTGATGTCCCAAAGGCTTTCAAGTATATGAGACCCTCTGAAGTCAGAAGAGAAGTGGAAAATGTTTGAATGGGGTGGGGGAGCACGATAAATTAAAAGGCTACTTTCAATATAAAGCACATTTTTCAAACTGCTGAGCAGCAATTTTTGAGTTTGATGACAATGTTGGATGAAATGCTGCTGTGAGCTTCATCTACTTGTCTCTGAAGAGTCACGTAAGTGTGACACGTTGTGGTCTGAACTACTTACCAGGGTGTTTTCCATTCCAGAACTTCATATCCAAAGGGCCATATGGATTCCAAATTTAAAAGGGTTAAAGCCTGGGTTTGCCAACTTTCTCATGGCACAAAACCAAACATCCCTTCCCCAAAGCTGCACCTCTGACCCTGATCCTTCTGTAGGGTACCATCCCCCCTCCATCTGTCACTCACCCCCCCCCCCACCCTCATTCACTTTCATGAGGCGGTGGGAAAAGGCTGAGATGCGGAGCGGGGGAGTTGGGAGAGAGGTTTTCAGGATCTGGGCTGGGGGATGGGTCTGGGCTCCCAGAGGGGTGAGAAATGAGGGGTTGGGGTGCAGGAGATGGCTCTAGGCTATTGCGGGGAGGGTCTAGGCTCCCAGGCAAAGCCAGAAATAAAGGGTTAAGGGTTCAGGAGAGGGATCCAGGCTACAATAAGGGGTTAGTATGTATATGGGGGGGAGAGCTCCACTTGGGGGTGCAGTTCTGGGGTGGGGCCTGAGGTGAGGGATTTGAGATACAGGAGGGGACTCCAGGCAGAAGGGCTCAGAGGGTCAGAGGAAGTGCAGGTATGGGCTCTGGGTGCAGATGAGGGTTTTTGGGTGCGAGAAGAAGCTTGGGGTTGGGGTTGGGGGTGTGCAGACTCTGTGAGGGAGTTTGGGTGCAGGATGTGACCCTAGGCTGGGGCGGGGGGTGGGTTCCCAGCAATGCTTGCCATGACTCCCACGAAGTAGCTTCCCTTTGGCCAGGAAGGCTGTGCACGCTACCCTCATGACTGCAAGTGCCACCCCCGCAGCTCCTATTGGTTATGTTCCCAGCAGATGAGAGCTACAGAGCCAGCACTTGGATGAGGGCAGTGGAAGGCGCCTTCCCATGCTTATGGGCTGCAGAGTCCTGGTGTCACTTCCAGGACCTGTGCAGAGCCAGGGTAATTAAGAATTATGCCTTAGCCTCAGGCCCCACTGTGTCATTGACCAAACTTTTAATGGCCTGGTTGGTGGTGCTGACTGGAGCCTCCAGGGACTGTTTTCAGTGTCAAAAACCAGAAGCTTACTAATTCTAGTGGATCCCTACAAGGGCAGTGACTACAGAAGTATTTACCATGGATTATGCAGCTCACTTGTTCTCTCAAAAACACTTGGATGGAAGTTCATTTTTAGGCATGTTATTCGGCACTTAAGGCAAACCTCAGAAGCCATCATTTGTGTGGAGCTGATTGGGAGTTCGCCTTCAGCATGTATTTCTACAGCTATATTTACTCCCTGTTCTGTGTGTGAGCTAGGCATCCAGATAGCTGTACAGAAATTTAGGTGTTCAGGGAACTTTTACAATGAAAGTTAAGATGCTGATTTGCTTAGGTGTGAACTGAGGAGGTTAATTCCAGCAAGGTGCTTGGAGGTCCTGCTTCCCCAGGGCTGCCCAGTTCCTCCCTCTCAGCTTGCTTGCCCCAGCACACGCCAGCCCCACTTCTGCATGTCAGGGCTCTCTCTGCCACCAGCCACAGCACTGCATCTTAACTTATGTATTAATGAAACAGAACTATTAGTGACTTTAAAAAGTATCACCTGTACTAGGACCATACATAGACGTCAAAAGGTCAAATTTTGGCACTCCAGCTTGGAAAGGTTGCTGATCCCAGTCTAGGGGATGTGGCTCTGAGTACTTTTGCAAATAGAAACAGAGAGTCTGCTTCTTTAGACATCCTTGTCTTCATATAGCATTCAGTGCCTAGTGTGCTCAGGGTACCTCAACATGGCTAAACACCTGTTCTGAAAATCACATGTTTCCAAATGTCCTTCAAATCCCCCACCCCAGTTAGAATGAACTGGTTATCTGTGTCAGTGACCTTCTTTTGAAAATTTTGGCCTTAATGTTGTTGCTGTATTTGTGATTCTTGCATGGTAGGTGTTGGGTGCAAGATTTTGTCGTTAATATTTCCCCACCAATCAATCCTGCCAACCCTCTAATTGGCATTACCACGGTCTGAACTGTTGTTAGCTTGCTGATGGTGAGATGCCCCAAACTGAAAGCAATATCCCCTGAACTGTATTGTGAAAAATTATCTGCTCTGTGATGGGTGTTCAGCAGCCTAAAGCTGTATCTTGTTTTGTTTCTCCAGCTCATAAAGTGCCATGGTGTGAAGACTTGCTGCCATTTTCAGTCTTTATAATATTCCTGAAGATCATACATTTGTTTTTAAAATTACATTTTCTTTGTACTGCTATTTCTGTAGTAAAGAACATTCTACCTGGTGGTTTTGCACTGTTGTCTCTCGTAAGTTTTCTCAAGAGATGCTAAAATTAAGGTGGCACCAACATCAATTCAGTTCTGTTGCAGAGTTTAGTTACATTGTAGCTGTGTGGCTGTTTCCATTTCCTTTTCCTTGTCTTGCAATCTGCCTTTATAGCATTTTGACTTTTCAAGTTGAGCAATCTAAAATCATTAGGTCAGAATATAAGAAAATGAATTTTTATTGGAACATGTTAACAGGATTACTAAGCCTTAGTAGACAGAAACCCTCTCCCATAAAAACAGAAAAAAATACTTTACGAAATCATTTTCTCAGTAAAACTAGATGTGAAATTCTTTGGTAAGCTAGTACTCATTATGCATTACTCTGCTATCCATAAGAGCATGTAAACAGAATTTTTAAAAAATTCTTCCATTGCAATTGACAGTAAAATATCTGAGGAAAGCCTGTCTCCTTTACTGATAGGAAGATTTATTTATCCTTGTAATAATACAAAAATCATCCGCTGATTTAATTAATTTTCTGAATTCCCTATGATTTGATGCAACTTTAGTTTGATTTGTTGTCTATTATTGAGAAAATAATGTAATAAAATGGTAAGATAATCATTAAATAAATACATCATGCTACAATGAACATCAAACAAAATGTATATTCTCTCATTTTCTTCTTTAAATGGAAAGACAACCTTTGAAGTTTGATTTTTGGCATGGGTTGGATGTAAAGATGAAATTACAAATGTGGCTTGATACAATATTTTTACAGATTGGTAATAAATTTACTACTTCACAGGAAAGTGTTTTCATTAATTTCTGGGAGCATGCTCTACTAGTGAAGATTAAAAGATATATGTTGAAGCAGCGGGGGACAAAAATAAAGTAAGGATTCAAATTATTTGCAGAAGGAGAGACTGGGTAGAAAACTTGAGGTCTGATCTCAGTTTAAGTAAAATCCAAGATTTGATTTAACAGACAAGAGACCAGGGGTTTCGTTTGGTTTGTGGGTTTTTCCTCTTTCCAGATGTATAGCAATGTGCATTGTGTGCAACGTATCTTTAAAATCTGCTGCTACTCTGCTAGGCTATATCTACATTGGAGAGTTTTGTTGACAAAACTGGCATTTTTTTTTCTCACAAAGCCCTGTTCTCTGGTGGCCACAGCTTGCTCACCTGCATCTGCCTCCAGCTGTGCAGAATACAGCCTTGTTCTGTTAGCTCTGGTGGCTAAGAACTGCCAAACCGCCTATCTGATTTCCACTTCTCTATTTTCTTGGGTGAAGATGGGGAGAGGGCAGCTTCTTTCTTCTTTGAAGCTGGTGTAGTGATACTTCCAAAATATCTTCTGCTTTTTCTAATACTTGATAGCATCTATACTTCCTCTTCTAAGCCAAGAATCGTTTCTTCCAGCACAGCCATCAACTTGGACTTCATATACAGGATGTCTCTCTGGCTTCAGCTATGAAAGAGAATAACATTTGCTACAGGTTACAACAACTGACCCATCATGCCATCACAGCATCAAGTGCAGAATTCTATCCCAAAGGGAAGTCTTTCACACTCCCTCAGAAACTCTCCTTTTTGTGCCTAACAAGTTTGCCAAGCATCTGTTTTTTTGGTTTTGATTTTTTTTATCCTAAGTCACCCTGCTCAGTGGCTCTACTTGAGGTGGTGAATAGACTACTCCAAGGTGGTGATTAACTCTAACTCTTTTCACAGGTAAATTAATAAAATTATTATTTCTTCAATTTAAAATTCTAACTTCCCTGCAGAGGATTTCATGCCCTGCAGTGTGAATTCCACTGAATAATGTTGAGTTTTCATAACATAAGGATGCTTTCTTTTCCTGCAATAAAAGTGTAAATTTATTTACAGCTCCAGAGTCAAGAAGCTTTCAGAACATCCATGGTCTAGCAGGCACAATGGTGAAGTTTGACTGGATTATCCACCTATTTCTAACCAAGGTTTTTTGACAGGAGTGAAGTGCTCCTGCTTATTATCACTAGAAATAGCTTGGATTTCTTATCCTCTTTCAGTTCAGTGTAAGTATTGGTGCCTTGATTAGTTTGTGTACACCCCAGGAGCCAGCCACTGTCAAGTTGAAAATCCAAGCCGGAAGGAAAAGAGTGTATATACACCATGCATTTAAGATCCATGACCAAATACTTTGAGAAGGTCAAGATGACAGAAGATGCCTTGGGATTTAGAGGCCTCGGAGAAAATGTCAGTGAGAATCCCCTGTCAGGCTTTCTCCTTGGCAAACAACTGCCACAGCCACCACCACCCACACAAACAGAAAAGAAAACCTGAAGCAAAAAAAAGGGTAGCAGCCCCACTACCATCTCTTTACTGCTTTGGCTATGATGGTGGATGCTGCTTCAGGCAGTGAGAAGGGGCTACAAATTTCTCAGTTAATTCCTCTGACACAGAAGCAGAGAGTAGATGACCCTACACTGTGCTCGTCATAGCTGCCATGTAGTATGGGAATGAAGTGGGAGTGACCAGAGCACTCTGGTTGTTCTGGGCTGAAGAGCAGCCCATAGGCAGCCTGTGAAATGATCTCATAAATTAGACTGTCCTCAGGCCAGGGCCACTCTAGCTCCACCTGGAGTTGCAGAGATGCAGAGGAAATATAAGGCTCTCTTTGTGGCCCCAACTTTGCGAAGTGTCATGCAGCATTTTATTAGAGAAAGACAGTGGGACAATGAGGTGGATGTGGATGATTTGGATGATACTGAAGAACAAGAGAACAGGAGTTCAGAGTTGCTGGCTGCCCTGGGTACATTGCTTGCAGTGGAGTGCCAGTTCTGGAAATGTGAAACCAGCACACGCTGGTGAGACCAAATTGTTTTGGAGGTCTGGGAAGACCAGCAGTGGCTGCAGAACTTCTGCATGTACAGGGCAACTTTCATGGGACTTTGTGATTTGCTGTCCCCTACCCTGAAGTGCAGCGATACCAGAATGAGACTTACTTTGACAGTTCACCAGTGAGTAGCAATTGCTCTGTGGAAGTGTGCAACAGCTGACAGCTACCGGTCAGTGGGAAACCAATTCGGGGTGGGCAGATCTACAGTGGGAGCCATGGTGATGCTGGCAGCCAATGCACTCTGTGACCATCTGATGTAGAAGACCATGACTTTGGGAAATGTGCAGCATATAATGGACAGCTTTGCTGCCATAGGGTTTTCTAACTGTGGTACTTCTCAATGGTGGTGTAGGCTGTGGTGCATCACAAAGGTTGTTTTACTGACATCTGTGTGGGATGGTTGGAAAGGTGCACGACATGCACTTCTTTTGAAATTCCAGTCCACACAGAGAGCTCCAGGGTGGGACTTTCTTCCCAGACCAGAAAATCAAGACTGGCAAAGTGGAGCTGCCCATAGTGATACTGGGAGACCCTGCTTACCCTTGGCTCATGAAGCCACGTAGGGCACCCTGGACTGCAGCCAGAAGCACTTCAACTACAGACTGACCAAGTGCACAGCGGTGGTGGGCTGTGTCTTTGACCATTTAAAAGCCAGGTTCCATTGCCTTTTGACCCGTTTAGTAGTAGGCATCCTTCAGTCTGCATAGGCTATGGATCGCGCCCTTTAAAGTTTCAGTTGAGGACTTCATTTACAGCGTCTATTGTGACTACGAAGACCCACACGAGAGTGACAGCCCTTGCTGCATCTCTTGCAGATGTAGTGGGTGTCTGGCAAGTCCTTATTGTGCTTTCTGTGCACTCGCTTCTCCTCTGCTAGCTGCCTGATCTTCATCTCGCCCTTCTGAAGGCCCTTGTGTAACCCCTGCCTCCATCTGCTGCGGTCATCTGCTAGTTCTTACCAGTTGTCCAGCTCAATGTCTACCTCTCTGAGGTCTCTCTTGCAGACATCTTTGTAGCACAAATGGGGGCGTCCGGGAGGTCTTTTTCCAGAGGCTAGCTCACCATACAGGATGTCTTTTGGAATCCTTCCATCATTCATCCTGTGGATGTGGCCAAGCCAGCGGAGTCGACGCTGCCTGAGGAGGGTGTGCATGGTTGGGATTCCAGCTTGCTCGAGGACGGTGGTGTTGGTCACTCTGTCCTTCCATGATATTCCAAGGATGCGCCTGAGGCAGCACAAGTGGAAGACGTTCAGCCTCTTTTCCTGGCGGGCATACAGGGTCCAAGTCTCACTGCCATAAAGGTGGGTGCTGATGATGCAGGCTCTGTAGACTTGCATTTTGGTGTGAGTGTACAGCTTGTTGTTATTCCACACGCTCTTGCTGAGTCTGGACAGAGTTGTGGCTGCTTTTCTCATCCTCCTATTTAGCTCAGTGTCCAGCAGCAGGGTGTCAGTGATGGTGGACCCAAGGTAAACGAACTCGTGGACGACCTCTAACGTATAGTTGTCAATGCTGATTGATGGGGATTCAGCAACACCCTGACCGAGTACGTTTGTCTTCTTTAGGCTGATGGTAAGCCTAAAGTCTTTGCACGCTTTGCAGAACTGATCCAGCAGTTTTTGAAGCTGGTCTTCTGTGTGAGACACTACAGCAGCATCGTCTGCGAACAGCATGTCTCTGATGAGGACTTCCCACACCTTAGACTTAGCTTTCAGCCTTGCAAGATTAAACAGTTTCCCATCAGATCTTGTGTGCAGCAAGATGCCCTCTGTTTAGACCTTTTCCAAGCCAACGTCCTCACCATGGTTGCATCATGTTGTATTCTCCATAACATTTGTGAATCAAAGGGGGAAAATTTCATGCTAGCCTGGAGTGCAGAGGCAGATGCCATGAGCAGGGCTTATACACAGCTGGACACAAGGGCATTTACCAATGCACATTCAGAAGCAACAGCAATCGGGGAGGCTCTGAAAAATAGCCAACCACTTGAGTCTGCCTCTTTTAAGTATTTTGACACCACCCCCACCCACTCAATGATGTGAGCTTGACCTTTATGAAAGAACCTCCAAGTGCACCCCACCCCATGTGAACCAGTAAATGACACTGTAGTTTTCAAAACAACACATTATTTTCATTTACGGGAGGGAAGGTTAAGAGGTGGGTTGTAAAAGAAAGGGAAAAGCGACAGGCATCATACGTGGTGGAATGTGAACCTTTTGCAGTGTGGAGAGGTCCTGGGCATGAACCAAGAGACTGTTCTTGACTTCCTCCCTGTGTTCGGGAATCCCGACAAGCTGGGGGTGATTGAGCCATATCCAGGGGAGTCTGGGCAACAGGGTGTGGAGATTGCATGAGGAGTCCTGTGGTAAGCAACCCTCTACAGCTCCAGCATAGAACACAGGATCTCAGTTTGTTCCCTGACAGCCATTAGAAGCTGCTGCTGAGTCCTGGTTCCTGCACTGGGGCACACATTACTTCCACTACTGAGCCCACTTTTGGTTGGCAGTGGCTCTGGATCGCTCCCTGTCAGTCTTCACAAGTTGCTGCAGGATGGTTTCCTGTTTGGATTTCTTTTTTCTCCTCATCATAGCAGTCCTGTCTGCGGATACCAATAGAATGAATGGGTCTCTGTTTGACAGTCATTGTAACTTTTGTTTTTCAAGGCCACTTTTGGCTTCTTAAGGATGACAATGAATCACTGTGCAGAACACAAGCTATTAGTTATCCAGACAATTTCATGGTGGACATGGTAAAAATTTTGTTGGCTTATGGATGGGGGTGGGTTGGGGGCAGAGTCCACAGAGCTCCTCAGCCACATGGCAGGGGGGAGGGTTCAATCCTGCCGGCTGCATGGCAGGTTGGGGGGCACAGTCATGCCTGTAAACTGCAAAGTTCAGAAAACACTTCCTTGGCAGCTTCTCATGAATCCTGTATGGGGGAAAAGCCATTTAAAGCAGGGAAAGCCCAGGCTGGACATGCCAGTGTACAGGAACAGGTCTGCAGAGCCTGGCAGCCCTGTGGCAGTGTGGAGAGGTTGATCCTCCTGTCTGCATGGTGGGCTGTGGGGGGTTGTGCCTGTAAAGTGCAAAGTATGGGAAAAAATTCCTCAGTGGCTCCTCATCAGTCCAGTATAGGGGGATGGGGTGGAAATCAAGTAGTGTGGTGGGAGGGGAGAAGACCAGAAGAAGCTGCCAGCTGCACAGAGGGAGGAGATGGAGAGCCTGCCAGCCATGTGGTATGGTAGGGCAGTCCTGGGAATTTTAAATGGCCAAGGAGCAGTGTGAAAAATTAAAATAAAAATTCCTGTGCTGCTTCTAGGTTGTAAAAAGAGATGTCAGTCGCCTAAGAATAACAGAGTGAAAAAGAAAATGTGCTCACACTGTGTGGGCATAGAGTTGGAAAATTTGCAAGAATGTTGTGTGGCGCCGCAATACCAGATTAGTTACTGGCTGCCTGGCACGGCAAGGAATCCTATTGTGGAAGCCACAAGAAATAGGGCCTCCCCAAAAACCTTGTGGAAAAAATTAAAAAGTACCTGGCTGAGACCTTTATGGATATCTCCAAAAAAGATAATCATTCCACCACTAGAAATATTAACAAGCTGGTCTAAGGGGCATAGAGCCACCATGCCTGAGCAGCAAACCAACTGTAGCAATTTCAAAAAAGTGCTCCACAGAAGTAAACTTATACCCCAACCCAACCCACTTGTAAAAAACACTCACCACAAGAGCACTCTGCATGACTACTGGACACCTGAGCTTCCTCAGGCACCTGCTGAACATTGGCATCCTCCTCTTCATCCTCCTGCTCTTCCTCTCCACTTGCACCAGAGTCCTGAGGATGGTTTCCTGAAGAGTCTTTGTTAGCTTTGGGGACCATGGCTTGGGTCCTTTCCAAGAATGGCATCCAGTCATATGTAGTAGTGACACATCTTGGGAGTTGAGTCAGATCACCCATTGGCTTCTCTCACTTTGTGGTAGTTCTTCCTGAGCTCCTTTACTTTGACTTGGCATTGCTGAACATCCCAGGTGTACCTTTTCACAATCGTGCCCTGCAAAATCATCTCATAAATGTCCACATTTCACTTGCAGACTCGCAGTTTGCTCATCACTGATTCGTCTCCCCACAGAGAAAGGAGACCCAGGATCTTGTTGTGGCTCCATGCTGAAGCTCTTTTGCAAGCCTGAGAACTCAAATTCTGAAAAGAATGTGGAGTAGTCATGATGGTTAGATGACTTGATGCAATGGTTGAATGCGACGGATGGCTTCTGGGGTGCGCTGTCCATGCTGGTCAGAAAAAACATGAATTCATATTACTGTTACCTAATTCAAATTCCCAGGCTTATTGTTGCCTACTTCCTGTGCACCTGGAGAGCAGCAGAGGTGAAAGCGGCCAGAATGGACGATTGTAGGGCATTATGGGATACCAGTGGGACACCTCTGGAGGCCAGTAAAACTGATTTAAAGAAATGCTGTTTCCACAATAGCATTACTCCAACCTTTTAAATTTGAACTTGGCATTATGTTACATCAGATGATTGATGCAAGAATGTTGACTTTAGCTCTCCTTAAAATCGACCTAAAGGTATTTGCAGTGAAGATAGTCACATTGTAAAATTGAGCTAAGTGCCTTAAAATCAACTTTATGCTGTAGTGTAGACATAGCCTCAGGTATAATGCAGTTGTCAGTAAGTAATTCAGCCTCCAGAGGAAAACCTAAGTTTGGTCCTTTTGTATTGTGATGCAGGTGGGTGAAAGCAAGCTCAGGAAGCCATGTATTTTATAAGTAATAAACCAGAAATGCTGCCAAAAGGGAGCACTGAGTGTAGTGAGATTTACAATATTAATTCTTACACCTTTTGCAGCAAAGGGTAAGTTTGGGCTCTGTACTGTGTCATGTTGAAAGGCATGCGTGAGACACAGTGCTGCTGTGGTGTGAAACCAGGGTGAGCTTGCTCTTCAACCCACTCCCAGGATCATCATCAGAGGTAATTTTTATTTTTTTTTGGAAGGGTGGAAGGCTTGTCTCAGAATTTGCCTTGGGTCCCGAAAAGCCTCTATGTAGCTTGTCCAGTGCCTCTTAGAGCATGTGCTCAGAGAGGCAAAACTTCTGGACTTAGTTCTTGTATGGCATAAACATGCTGTCCGCCCCAGATACAAGGCCTACTTGTTCCAGCTCCAACCAGCAGACTGTGCTAAGCCGATGCTGGAAATATGTTGTATGGAAGGTGTGTTGGTGTGGGTAGCAAAAGGCATCTACTGCTTCTTTGCCTTTTCTCCTTGCCTTTTGAGACCAGTCCATCCCTAATTCTTTGTGGATTCACTGCCCACTTTTTTCATCTCCAATCAAGGAGGAGAGTTTAATGGCTCCAGAAAGAGCAGAGCATTCTGTCTTTCAGACAGCTTTAGTTTCCATGGGACACACCAGATTTTTTTTTCAGCCCTCCACCTATCTGTTGCACAGTCATAATGCTTTTAGTGCATTTAGTTTTGTGTTTAATTTCCCTCATTTCTTCAACATAAAAGGGAAGTTTGCAGAAGCTGCATTTTACAGAAAGTTTAAAGTGATTAAACCAAACATTTAGCAGGATCATAACAGAGTTTGATGGATGTGACGGAGTGGGGGATACCTGTGTGTATGTGAGTGGCTCACAGAGGGTGTGGGTCTCCTGCTGAGGGTAACCTTGACGACCAGGTGACACTTTTGTACTGGAGACAAAGGAGGAAGGCGGAGCCTGAGGGGTGTGAATTGGAACTGGGAGTTGGAAGCAGTTAGTCTTGGCTGAGAGAGAGAGCGAGACGAAGGAGGGGGCAAGGCCCCAGCTCTGGGGGGCCCCTTGGGGCCTCCTCTCCCCAACATGGATTGGACTGGCTGTCTCTGCCTACTGTACTGACTCCTCTGTACAATGCTGTGTCCTGCTGGCTAATAAACCTGCTGTTCTCCTGCTGAGTGAGAGTCACTCCTGACTGCAGATGGGGTGCAGAGCTTGGGGAACCCCAAACTCCATCACAATGGACCATAGATAATCTAAAACCACTACCATTTGGAACAAATGGATAAGAATGGGACACTCTCAACGTTTGTACCTGAGTTGAAAGAAATGTTTTTAAGTGCACACATATTTAAGTATCTGTAAGAGTTCCTTTTAACTGCAAAGATTGCTATTGACGTCTGTAAGACATAGCATGAGTACTAGGAGTCACTCATGCAAAATTCTTTGCAGCGGATGTCTGTTTTTCATCATGAATTATAAAAAAAAAATCATGATCAACATTTGATATATATTTATAAATATTATTATGAGTACACATCTGATTCATACAAATGTAGCGATTTACTTCTGATGCTGCATGCCAGATTTTCAGCCAGTGGTAACCAATATAGCTCCATTCAAGTAAATGGAACTACATGAACTTATCTAGCATTTGAGGGTCTAGGTCAGTAATTTACTAATTTTTTTTTCCATTTCATTAACCAGGATTTTATACTGTTAATAGTTTTCTCCACCAGTTTAGTTTTGTATCAGCTTTACCAGAAATGACAAGAACATTGCGGATATTTTGGGGACTCATAGATCAATATAGCTTACTTGAGAAGTCAATAATATATCTAAATTATGAAATAGTGGTTTTATTTCACTGCTTTTGTCAGCCATATACGTGATGCATTAACTTTTCCATCAGTACAGTTTTCCAAGCCTTTTAATATAATTTTTCAGCATAGGAACGGCTTTCTTTTCCCATTTTATACCAACACTAATCTAGCTGCTCCCAGTAGGTTAGACATTAAAACACCAGGCATATGAGGCTAGTTACTCTAAACACAGTATTATTGCCTTGTCATGAGTATAATTCCCCATGTACAAATACATACCCTTATTTTTAGTTACCACACCCCATTTTTTGCCTAACCTTATCCTACCACACTTCAGTGACTAGATGGATTTAAGATGTATACAACAAATGACTTGCAGTAGTAGGCAAATGACATCTGTTGGCCACTTACATAATGAGTGCTTAACTTACAATAATGTATTTTTTTCAGTACTAATTAATCTGGCCACTCATCTTTTTTGCATTTGTTGTAGATCTGAACAAACTAATAATAAAGAAGATTAATAATACGCGAGGGGTGCCTTAGAAGATTATGCAAGGGCCTTATCTCTAGTCTCAGTTCCTTCTTTCAGCAGCAGGTGGAGCCAGAGAAATTTTTTAAAGTATCCTCCATCTTCAAGAACTGCTGTTTGAATGACAGTAACAGAGATGGAGAAACTAAGGAGTGCAACAAAAGAAGACTTTTATTATAAGACAAAGCATCCAGAAAGTAATGATGAGGTCAGACACCTGCATGCATGATGACATAAGTAAAAATAGTTCAAATATTGCACAGACTGAATTATTGGAAGAACATCAAGAGAGGAAGGAAGTAATATGTAGGTTATTGCTGAAGTATGACTGTTGCTGTATAACAAAGGCTCTCTTGTGTCATCACACAGCCAGTTAACAAAGCACATAAATAATAGTTTTTCCTTATTTCCTATAACTCATGTTTAGTAGCTCTAACATCACTTTTGGAAAATAACATCCATTTGAACAGAAATTACAATCAAGAGCACACATTGCAGATAGAAAAAGATATACTATGACCAGGTTGGATAGCTTCCCATTGGAAATCTCTGTGTTTAAATCATCAGCCAGCACCCCTGGCCATGACAAACTGCCTGTAAAACCTTGAGCCAACATACTTAGGGGCTCAGATTCTCTCATGTGCCAAGATCTATTCCATACAAAACACATGGAGAAAATCAATTAGGGAGTCAATATTGACTTCCTCATACTCAAAATTTCTTAGCTGTGGTTCCAGTATAAACGTGGCATCAGGGCTGTCTTTAAGATTTATGGTGCCCTATGCAGGGATGGACTGTACAGGGACAGGAGCAGGGCAGAGAAGCATAGATGTGGGAACCAGGAAGGTGCAACAGCACCCTCCCGTTTTACATGCTGGTCCTGGCTACCAGCTTTGGGTTCTGACTGCCTCCAACCACTCTGATGCCAAGAGGCCTGGCTGCTAGCCTTGGACTCTGCCACTGGCACCATGCTTGTGCCCAGGTCTCCAGCTGCCTGCTGGGATCCTGACACCGGCACTGTACCCAGGGCAGTCTCTGCCAGCCCCATGCCCAGGGTCCCAGCTGCCACATTAAGAGAGCCAGAGGAGAGGTGACTCTCAGGTGGCACTCAGATTAAGCATTCCCCCAACCTCTGTCCCTTCCCTGAGATCCATCCCTAGCACTCAGTGTTTGAATGTGCCATGACAGTGCATTCAGTTCCCCATCCCTGCTCCCCAACCTGCTTGCATGTTGTCCCTCCCATCCAGTAGGGGCCAATATTCTCTCTCAACTTTTGCAACCATGTGTGGAGTAAATTCATTTATGTGCACTGGGGAAGTAGATTAAAAAGCCTAGGGTGGATGGTCTTCTCGGGGTGGGAATGGGGGGTGGGGGGCATTTGTATCTCTCCTGCGTGGATGTACAAGTGCACAGCTTACAGTGAACACTGGTAGGGCAGCCACCACTGGAGCACAAATTAAACCTTTCTAGTCCACCACCCTCAGGATCTGACCAGTGCTTAATGAGAGAATTTGTTGGACCATAGGAGGGCAATATTGTCTAGCAGCATTACTAACACTCCCATTGCTTTACTGGGCTTATAGGAGACATGTAGGGGTAAATCAGAGCTAAATAACAGCACAGAACACAGAGCCAGGACTGTGAGCTGTAAACAGACTTTATGGGGCTATGCAGACTTGGCCACACCTGTGATAAGTGGTCGTCTGGCTAAATAAAATCGTGCCAGATTATGGATGTTGCTGGATGAGAGAGTGCTGGGCCAGAGAAGTTCAATGTGTAGTCTCAAGTTTGCTGTAACTTCCACCGTCTGGCTGAGATTTCAAGGGACCACACACAAGCTGATAATTGGCACAGTATAAGCACACTTCCGCTACGGTATGTCCCAGGCAATTAGTGAAAGAGTGGGCCATAGCATTTTATGTCTGTTCTAAGGGATATTCGTTGCTGGCCATTGAAGAATAGATCCAGCTACTTTGCACCGTGACTGAGGCAAAGAGAAAGAAAATACGGTTTATAACCTTTCTCTGCCTAAACTTTATTATTAACCAGTAGTGATCACCTACCTAATGACAAGGGTTTTTGTTAAGCTTAATTCAGTAATATTTCTAAACAGCTTACAGACCCTCAGTTGGAAAGTGCCATTAATGAGAAAAGTCTTATTTTTAAGTCTTATTTTATTTTAGCAGTTTCCTGGTCCCCACAGTTGCAGAGAGCTGGGAACCAGGTGGAAATCTGGCTCCCTTCTGCTTGCAGAGCTGGGAAACTGAGCAGGGAAGGCTGCCCCTGGTTCCCAGCTCTCCCCACTAGCTGGATGCAGGTAACTGACCAAGGCTGCTGCCCTGGTCAGCTGCCACTCTCTGCAAGTGGAGGGGAGCCAGGTTGCTGCCTAGTACACAGGTCCCCACTGCTTGCGGGGACCAGGAAATTGACCAGCTGCTGCCTGGTTCTCAGCTGCCTGCCACTCTGCCAGACAGGAAACTGACCAGCCCCGCTGGGATGCTCAATTTCCCAGCTCCTGAAAGCCCAGAGAAGCTGAGAACCAGGCCACAGCCTGGTTCCCATCTCCCCTGAACTTGCACAAAAATTTGAATGATGCTAGGGTTGCAGAAACACAACTCCAGCATAACTCAAGGGTTTACTGTAATGTGTATACCTAAAGTTATAGCATTGGTGCCAAGAGCACATTGTGGGAACTTGTAGGTTTTTTTGTGAATTTGAATTAATAAATAAAATATTTATTACTGAAGTTATCAGTAATGTGTCTTAGTAATTGAAAATGTTGTTGTTTTTCCAGGATTATAACTAGCAGTATATGTTGATTCTACTGGCTTTGCGCTGATTTTCCATCCCAGTTTCTGAAGGCTTTTCCACCCAGCCTTCCAAAGTAATCCTTAAATCTACAATGCAAAGTCCAGCAGCACTTGGAATCTTGAGTAAACATTAGCCAGTCAAATAGACCTCCCTCTACCCCTCCCTTCTAACTCAGAAACTGTGCTATGCAGATTGCACATGCATGCTGAAAAGTTAATGAGGGCTGAGTTCTGAGAATCATAAAAATATATAACATTATTAAAATATTTGTCCTTTATTAAATTATAAAATGGATATATCTGGTTCTGCATGGTCAAGTACGTTCAATCGGAAATTGATAAGAATAGCTGGCTCTTCTCTTTTCACCATTTATAGCAGGCTATTCGGAAACTTTTTTGATTAATGTTTTGTTGTTAATGTGGTGGTTGTACCTGTAAACATCCTTCCAGTTATGGGGGAAAGTTTCTATAAAGAAGGGAAGGATAGCTCAGTGCTTTGAGCATTGGTCTGTTAAACCCAGGATTGTGAGTCCTATCCTCTAGGAGGCCATTTAGGGGTCTAAGGCAAATCGCTTATTTAAAAAAAAAAAAATCTGTCAGGGATCACCAGCCTTGCTTAGTCCTGCCAAGAGGGCAGGGAGCTGGACCCAATGGCCTCTGGAAGTCCCTTCCAGTCCTCTGAGATGTGTATTTCCAAAGAGTTACATCTTGCAGCATGTCCTAAAGCTGGTTGGACTTTGGATTAGTTTAATCTTCTCTGAAAGTGTGTCCACAGATGAGCCTTTTGAATAAGACTTGTTTATCTCTAGTTGTAGTGTCCCAGAATTGTGCTGCTTGCTTGATAGATTATGGCCAGAAATGCAGTCAGTGCAATAGCTGGGACATGACTCATTAATGATTTTGATTCCAACAGCAGAAACAGAAATAAACTGGCAGCTGTCTCAGGACTGGAGCACAGAGACCGTACAGTAGTGCTTCCTGATGAGAAGGGCCATCCTTATGCATATGCAGTAGCCTAGGGCACCACTAAATTACTAGGTATGGCTGCCCTCCCCCATCTCCACATGCTCAGTGCTAGTACTCTGACTCCTCCAGCCCCATCCCTTCTCCCTCCCATTGGCTCAGCACCAGCTCCAGTGGCCCCCAGCCCTATCCCTTGGCCAGCCCCCACCATGGGCTGCACCAGCCCCCACTCACCAGGTGGCAGCAAGAAGCATGAGTGCCAGCTGGAGGACTCTGGAGGAGCAGGGGGCAACCAGTGGCCAAAGAGAAGTGGTAGCTTCCCCTTCCAAATGCAACTTCTGGCTGGCTGGCAGCACGGCCACCCTCTGCTCCTCTGATCTGTGCTCATGTCACCTACTGCAGCCAGCACCTTCCATCTGCTGCAGGTGAGCCTCATTCTCTGCCCCACTCCAAGGTTGCCAGGAGTCCTGGACTGAACACCATTGTATCAAATGTTGTCAGGGAGAGCTAACAATACCCTACCCACCACACCTTCTGCCCTTGTAGTCCCCTCCACCTTCACGGAGGGGCCACACCCGCAATAGGAGATGCCAGTGCCAAGCTCCCCAAGGCACCAGGACTGATTAGGGATAGCTCTGCTGATGATCAGTGGCATTATTGCCAGTGGACTATGGTATCCCACTAACTCTCCCAAGTTGTCTCTTGTAGAAGTTGAAGAAGAGGGGAGACAGAATAGTTGCCCTGGAGGGCATGCAGGGAGCAGAAATGGGTGTTGTCCACCATTCTGAGTCTTGTTAGAAAGGAGCAGGTGGAGTCACAGTGTTTTTTGCCATCTATGTAGTTAAAATAAAAGTCTAAGAAAGGGGAAGCAACAAGATAGTCCATCCACGTTAATT
This sequence comes from Carettochelys insculpta, assembly GCF_033958435.1. Taxonomy (NCBI): domain Eukaryota; kingdom Metazoa; phylum Chordata; order Testudines; family Carettochelyidae; genus Carettochelys; species Carettochelys insculpta. Next base: position 30,159,561 of record NC_134144.1, read on the forward strand.
AAATAGGAACAAGAAGGCTTGTGTCATGAATTCTCGTTTTAAAGCTGGAAAGTAGAGTTGACTTGGCAGCCATTCTTTAAAACAAACATTTTATGAATAGCAGGCTTCTTCTCATCCTCAACCTTATCTTCTTTTCTGTCATGGGATGGCTGCTGCTTTGCAGGTTTGCAGAATTTGTGCAATGTGTCACTGTCAAGAACCCTTAACATTGTTGGTTATAGGGAGGCACACACAAAAGCTTTAACTTTTGGGAGAGCCTTGGCTTCAGTGCATACTATCCTTACTATGAAATATACAGTACAACAAATGTTTTCCATCCATATCCCTACAGCCCTTGCATCTGTAATACTGCTATGATTTGTGCTTCCCTCAGTGAAGAGGAGCAAAAGCATAACAGCTCTTGTTGTTTTGTTTTCTGAAGGTAAGAAAGAAAGCAGTGAGTGGGGTGGTCATGGCAGCACTTAATGGGGATACGTTTACAGTCCAGATTTAGCATTTCTCAGAGACATTTTACCAAATAATTTGTAGAGAGAAAAGGCCTTTAACACCCTCTTGGAGAACCAGGCTGCAAAAGTTGTTCTTTCTGTTTTGTTATGCAAAAGTTTCTCGGCCTCTTATGCAAGCACAACCTCCCACAACACTGTTGCAGCCATGTGGTGCAGTGGGGCAGTGGCTGGTGCCAGGCAGCACAGAAAAATATACTAAGAGTAGAGACAGAACCACGAACTCTGTGCAGGTACTATTTGTAATGGGTAGATGTGCTCACAGTGCTAATAGCAAAGAAACACAGATATTTCTCAGGCTCTCATACAATCATGACCCCACAGCCACAGGCTTCCTGGTCCTGGTCTTCCTGCTACCTAATTCCTGTGCAGCCTGGACAGAGAGCAGACCACTGTGGGGCGTTGTGGGTTACATACAGAATGCCTCTGGAGGCTAATAAATTTGATTTTAAGACATGGCGCTTCCACACTGGCCTTTATTTGAACTTTTAAATTTGAACTTGATGCTACACCCAACAGGTACTGGTAATATTATGATAGCGATATTAGTGTTCCCTAAATCGACCTACTGGTATTTACAGTTATTTGGTAAATTCAAATTTAAGGCAGATAGCTCGATATTATCTCATAGTGTAGAGACAGCCTTATGTGCTGGAATGATCACAGGGGGCAGGAAGCACGGGAACATTTACACTGCAGAGTGACCATCGGGGGGGTGCACTTGCAAGGCACTTTTCGGCTGGAGACGGGGCTCTGCATGTTGCCAGCTACCATCCAAGTGTAAGAGTCCAAACCCTCAGCCCCAGCCCAGCCAGACACTGTAGCCCCTGCTGCCCCAGCCAGCCCTGTGGAGCAGCTACTTGGGTGGCCTCCGGGAGCAGCCACTGGCCAGGGCTAGCTAGTGCAGCCCCTGACACTGCAACAGCCCCATCCCCCAAGAAGACACTGTCAGCCAGGCAGTGCAGTCCTGCTGGCCTTGGGGAGCAGCTGCTGGCTGGGTAATGCAGCCATGGTTGACCTAGGGGTTGCCCTGAGCTCTCCCCACCTCCCGACCCTGTGTACTGATTCCTACACTCCCTTCTCTTGCCAGGAGCCCCCCCTCCCAACCCCCCCTGCCCTGACTCCTGCACTCTCCATCCTCTCCTCCAAGTCCCCACAAGGGCCAGAGCAACACTGGGCAAACCTTCTAGTAATTAATACTTAAAAAGTACTGTGTGTCCATTTGAGCCCTAAAATCTCCATCCTGCAATTGACTCCATTTGTGTTGTCATCAGTGGGCCTCCACCTGCGTGCAGGGATCTGCCTGTGCAGTTACCAGAGCAGCTTCATGCCCTCAATTTGTACGTAATATGGAAGAAGTAATGTCCTTAAATAGTGAGTTAAAAACAGGTGTCTCCTTGCTTGAAACTTTTTTGTGACATTTTGGTTGAAAAAACTGATGATTAGACATAGGCCCTGATCCTGAAAACATTCACAAACATGAGTAACTTTAAATATGTGAATAGTCCCATTGCCTTCAGTGGTCCTAATCCTCCAACTGACTCTGTGCAAACTCAGAGGTCTACACAGTCAGTCAGTTGCAGGATTGGAGCCAATAGGACTCCTCATACAGGTAAAGTGAACACAGCTGCGGCAGATTGAAGAGTGCAGGAGCTCCTGCCTCTTCTCTTAAAAAGTGGCTGAAAGAATATTTTCAAAATGTTGTAAATAAGAATAGTTGCTTCTGCACTAATGTTCTGTATGACAAGTTTGTCTTGTTAATTTTTTATAACATACAATGTAACTATAGAGTGCTTAAAAAACTCACAATAGAGCACCTCTAGATAACCCATTTTCTGTTCGTCCTCCAGTCAACCCGTATATGGTATTGGAAATTTACAGTTGAAGTTTACAATCTCAATCATTTGGAGAAACTGACTTGCATTTATTAGTCTGACATTTATTATACTCTGGCTTTCATTGGAAAATATATTTTAAATCATAACCAGTCCTCTCTGAAGGAGACTTGCAAGGTAACACACAGTGCTTTTAAGGATGGTTCTGAGTTTTATTTGAGAGTGTCAGTGATACCATGTACGCCAAAGAAGAGCCATAGAAATGTAGGACAGAAGAGTACCTCAGGAGGTGACCACATCCTGTCCCATGTGCTGTGGCAGGACCATGCAGAAATGTTCTTGGGACTCAGTCCCTTATGTTTTATGTACCCCTTCACCGCAGGCTTTCATTGGCATTGTATCTAGGCTGAGGGGAAAAGGCCTTTTGTTGCCATAGTTGCCTTTGTGTTTGGGAATTGCAGCTTAATTGTTTCGCTCTAAGGAAGTTCCAAGGTGTCCATGTTCACAGGTGTCTCAGTGAATTGTTGTTTGTTGTCACTATAAATATAGCTGTTGATTGCCAGTGGGGATTATTTAATACACCAAACACTAGTACTGCTTTACCCCTAACAGCAGGGTGAGACATTGCTCTTCTCTCTCTGGTGGTTAAGAGGTTAAAGACAGGAAGAAAGCAGTAAGAGTACCCGGGGAAGCCACTCTCTTTCCTGAATTAGATGAATACTGATCCTACACCCCATGAGGGCAGCAGGGAGGGTGCAGTGTGGCTGAGGGTCTGATGGTACCCCTCGAGGAAACCTGGTGAGTGCCCGAACGTACCCGGTGGGGGTAGGTAAGGGGGTTGGGGGAAATCCGGCTGAGTGCCTGCTCTTACCAGCTGGGGGCAACTGGGTACTGCGTGTTTCGGGGGGGAGGGGTGGGTAGCGCATTGTTTTCCTGCGGGGTGGGGCTTGTTGCTGGCTCTCTGCTGACCCTGCCCCAAGCCAGCTGCAGCACCGGCTGAGCTGAGGGGAGGGAGAATAATGTAGCTCCTGCTCCCTGCCCAGCGCGCCGGGTCCTCAGGCAGCCGCAGCAGAGCCAGACCGGGCCGGACTCGACTCAGCTCGCCGCCTGCCCTCCTGCCGCTAGGGCAGCGTGTGGCGGGGCCGGGGCCGGGGCCGAGGCCGAGTGACCGGCGGCGCTGCCCGCCCAGGTGAGTAGCCGGGCTCGGGGGGCTCCTCGCCCGGGGGCGGCGCAGCGCAGCGCAGGGAGGCGAGCAGGCCCTGCGGCCTGTCAGGCTTTGTTCCCCAGGCTGAGGCGGCGCCGCTGGGCTCCCGCGGGAGGGGATCGCAGGGCCGGGTGCCAGCCCGACCCGGGCTCCCCACCCCCCTCCTCCGGAGCAGGCGAGTGTGGCTGCCGGGCACCCGGCGTTTGCTGCTGCGCCCCCCTCCGTGTGTGGGGGGAGGGGTGACGAGCCCCAACAACCGCACCCCGCCCGCTCAGTCCCCGCAACAGGTTAGAGGCCCCGGGGAAGGGGGGGGCGCTGCTGCCCTTTGTGTGGGCGCCCACGCGGGGCAGCGGCGGCGGCAGCCTCGGCTCTGCGCCTTTGTGTGGGGCTGCCCGGCGTTCCGCGCGCGCGGGGGTTTTGGCGGGCGCGGCTCAGGAAAGAGACGAGGCGCCGGAGGGAAGGAGCCGGTACCCTGGGGTGCAGCCGCGTTTGGCGGGACTGACCCGCCCTGCTGCTGGTAACGGCGCAAGTGAGAGGCTCTGTGTGTTGGTTCGCGCTCTGGCGTCCCGCCCTGCTGCCTCCTCCACTGCTTAGAATGTGACAGGTCCATTGTCTTACAGCTTTGACCCCCCGCGCCCCGATTGTCCGGCACTGGGCTGCCCAGGGAGGGGCAGCTAGCCAGAAATGCGTGGGAAGGACCCGTTCTGAAGCGCTCTCTTCCGGGTATTGTGTGTGTGCCCGGAGGAAGCTTTTGGGTGGCAGTTTTATGAATGGAGACAATCGCTAAATCCAACGCTCTGGTTTTAAATGAGCCACAGTTGGGTATTGGTCATGGGACCCCCAAAATGGTACAAGGCTGAGTCAGTGGGAAATTTTGTCACCTCTTTCCTCATTTTCCCCTCCTTCCTCCTCAAGAAAATACAGCTGGTCATTGCATTCCCTGCAGCCCTAACAATGCAAGGGGCTTAATAATATCCGCAAAGGCAACATGTTGATTTTGTTCACGTTAAAATGTAGTGATTAATGAGTATTTTCCTTTTGTTCGCTTTTGTGGCATTACGGTTAAAATATATGGTGAGCATTGTATGGCATTATTGTGTGTGAGAGCAGCTATTCCACAGGCGCAGCCATATTGCTCTTCTGACACCCTAGTAAGGGTTCTCCTTTTAAACTAAATAATTTATTTGCTAGTTCCCAGCTGGCATTGCCTCCCCTGAGCAGTCCTCCTTGTGAGAACAAAAAGGAGGGGGTGGTGCCGGAAGGTGACCTCAGGGTGAAACAGACAAAAGTTTGGTTGGAGAGAACTAAGTCACAAATAGGGGTGCCAACCATAATGGGAAAAGGCCCTGTGGACAGCTGGAATATAGAATTTCTCTGCAGTGATGGATGTGCAGAGTCTGCAGAGAATGAGGGTAATCTGCATTGCAATTACTGCGTCCTGCAGAACGGCATAAAAAACAGCTGGCTTGCAAATATATATGTATATTGATCACAGTCTTGGAAAATGTCCACATCCTGGCTGTTTGTGTCACAGCATGAGTAGGAAACTTTCCCTGAGGACAGTGGTAGCCTAAGCTGTTGATGAATCGAAAGTTTAATTTAGAAAACATAAAGCTTTTGATTCCTCATGTGAAGATAGCAGTGCATTGATTCCTGCAGTGAAGGTTGTTTTCTTGAGCCTTTAGACAGGGTTTTCCAATACTGGCCTTTGCTGCAATGCAAAATTTTCCTAAAAAGGGGAAGCAGTTTCTGATTTCACTGTTCAGTTCTTGGGCACCTCCGTGAAATAGACAAGAAGCAAGTCAATTTCAGTTAGCTGGGGCTTGGTAAGTCTATGAATAGCAATAAGGAGCACACTGGAGATGTTCTTGGGACAGGACAGCCGAAAAACAGTAGAGAACTCCAACACAACAGTCAGGAGTCTTCACAATAGCAGATAAGGAGAAAAATTTTTTCTTGCAGCTGCAAAAAACAGTTGAGGAAACCTACGCATTATCCACTAGATTCAGAAAGAATTGTAGAGCCTTTGAGCCAGGCCCCAAACCAGCACTGTCATAGGAATCCCACCATCCACCCTTTTTTTGGATCAGCTTAGGTGGGGGATATTGCTGCATTTCTCCCCAGAGATCTGCAGAAGTGCATACTTGAGTTCCCTGCTTCTGCCTTAGTCGTCTGGCTATAAAGTGTCCAATAATTATTTTTCCAAGCCTTGCTATGAAAGAAGTTGATGTGGCATCTGGGTGTGTGAGAAACCTATAGTGCTTATTTAGCGCTTGTCTCTACTAGGTAGGGGACTGATGCTGCAGTGATCAGTCCGCCAGCTGTCAACGTATCAAGTATTTTTGATCCTCTGTGTTTGACGTAAATGTTGTTTGAAATTAGTGATAATCAAGTTTCTTTCATGACTGTCACTGACCCAGTTTATAGTCATGACTCTCCTCTGCTTATTTTTCTTGGGGTACTCCTAGCCCACCATAAGATACTTTCCTTCATCTTAAACCTATTTTTATTTGGAGGGAGTATTTTTGATCCCCTGTGTTTGACATAGATGTTGTTTGAAACTAGTAATAATCAAGTTTCTTTCATGACCGTCACTGACCCCAGTTTACAGTCATGACTCTCCTCTGTTTTCTTTCTCTGGGGCTATCAAATTTCAAGCTCTCTGTGGATCACCTCTAGCTGAATATATTAGAACAACAGTGGTTCTCATTGCTTTTCCACTGCTTCCGGTGCTGCCTCAGGAGCATAGCCTGCTAACTGTGAGCAATGCTGATTTCTACCATATGTTTTGGTACAAAACACGTGATTCCTGCAAACTCACAGTCAACTTAAATCTCTACCTAAACGTGTGTGACTATTTAGCAGAAATTTTCCCTCCTCTGTTGTGTACATTGTAATGTTTTATGCCTGTAACAAGGTTTCTAAATTATATTGTATATTAAGGTATTGAAAAATACATTCAAATTAAATTTTCATTTAACTCCACAGAACCCAGGAATCTCTGAGTAAAAGCTTAAACCTACATCCCTTCGTGTCTGGATACTGCAGCACATATGGTAAGTAGCTATAGCCATAGTTTGATTCAGTCATTTGATTATTAAAATAGTCACTCAAAACTTGTTTAGGTCCTATTCATGTTAGCATACAGGGCATCAGCGCATACGCAGGTAATGGATGTAGCTGGAGCAACAGTAATTCAGAAATTCCTTATTGAGTTTTGTTGGGCCTACATGTTTTTGAGTTTAGTGGTCTTTTTAAAAACCAAACTTTAAGTCTGTAGCTTACATTAAGTAGGCCAGTTTAACATCTGAGTGCATTTGTTTTGTATAGTGCCCTTTGTAGAAAAGTTTCTCAGAATGGTGCTACTAGTGATTACTTTCTACAGTGTATGTGAATACAGCAATGATTACAGTATCTAATACAGATGCTGAAGTATCTTAAAATGTTTTAGGACAGTGGGTGGCTGAATACAAAGGAAACAGAATGGAAGACTTATGAATTTTACTAGAAAGCGGGAGTTGATATGTGGAGTTCATGGGAGAAGATTTGAAAAGCATCAGGGAGATGCCTGGTGAGATGCAGGAAGACTATTTCAGAAGGGAAAGCTGTGGGTTAACCTGTATGTAAACATGGAGATGTGGAGCAGCAAGTAGACGAATCTGATATTGAAACATTCTGCTCTAGAGATGAAATTAGAAGGAAGTTTATTAAAGATTTTGAAGAGAGGAGAAACTTGGATTCTATAGTGGACAAGGAAGTGAGAGCAGATGAATACGAGGTGCTGTTTTCTTGTTTCTAGGTGAGAAGATGAGCTGCTGCATTGTGGACAAGCTAACGTTTGGAACATTGGGACATAAGGAATCCATAAAGAAGGAAATAACAATAGTTAAGACGAGGAGATAAAGGTATGAATTGGTAGATGAGTGGCTGAAATAGTGCTTGAGGTACAAGTGTTGTGGAGATATACAGACTTAGGAGAGGTAGGAGGCAAATGTGAATTCAGAATCAAGTTAAACTCCTGGGTCCATGGTGGATACTCTTCTGACTAAGTCATAGGACACCTGTTTCAAATGTATTGAGTTGAAGGCCCAAAGGAGCTCTGACGGATGAAAAGAGAAGGCAAAAACTGAGAAAATGTTTCTTTACATGAAATAGCTGGGTTTTCTCCCAATAAATGAGGGTATTTTTGACATAAAAGTGATATGCAAGAATAAATTTGAAAAAGAACTGACCTTAATGGAAAGAGTTGTCATGAAAAGATCACACATGATATGCGCTGTTTTCTCTCTTTTCTGGTGGTATCGATAATGTTGATTTTTAATCAGCAGAGTCCTATGCCATGAGGCATGGTTACATAAGAAGCAGCCTCCTTCCCTATAAATCACCTTGATAGCTAAGGTCATTTGATATGATTTTGCTTACAGTTCTTAGATCTAATACCTTTGGGGCTTGAGACAGGACATTATTAACTGGAAAGTGAATGTGTTCTTTTCCGTGGTACTTGCTCAATATAGCAGTCTGTGTGGCCTGTGTTTACTGATATCCCAAGCTTGCAGCAAGGCACACAATTTTTGGTCAAATATTATTTTCATACTCAGTCATTACTGTAGTGACTGTTACTCCGATTGTATAGGGTGGGGTCATTTGTGCTTTGCATTCTGGCCAGTTTGTTGCTACTTATTGCTTGGTTGTGTGACCAGAGGCAGAGTGTGTACAGAAGATTGTGCAGTTCATAGGAGTGATATATCTTACAAGACCTTTTTTAAATCGCAACCCAAATATTTATTTTATAATGTAACACAAGAACTGGTTAATTTCAATCTGTTTACAAAATTTTTAGGTACAGCTATATCAGATGAGTAAATTGTCAGTGCGTAAATATGTAAGATTCACATGTTATTTGCATGATGGGTCAAGCAAGTCAAGCGATGATCAGTATGTGAGGTTGTCACAAGTGTCAGTGTATTCATCCTGTGAGGAAAGGACATGCTATTGATTGCTATTTTATAGATGGGGTTCTGGGGCACAGAGAAGCTGACAGGAAGGTAGTCTTTGATAGAGCAGGGACCTCAACGTATGTCTTCCAGTTTGTTGGCCAGTATCCACGCCATTGGACTATCCTTCCCCTCTGTGTTAAAATCAAGAGTTTTGCTCTCGTGTGTGTGTGTGTGGAGGATTACTATGCATTTCTTCTAATACATCAAAAGGAAATTACTCCCAGAAAAACACTTCAAAAGTACAGAAGGCCCTTCAGGGTATTACAAGACTCAAATGAAAGCTTACTCTTGAATTATGCATGCTGAGAGATCATTCACAGGGTATCAAAAATACCGTTGTCTAGATAGATATACATTTTTTTGTTAATGAAGGCAGACTTTCATTCTTTCTCATCTTCATCTTAAAGGCTAAGCATAGTAATATGTAGAAACCCAAATACATAATTTTATTTTAGAAAATACATATACTTCTATAGTACCAGTGCAGCATATATGAGCAAAATAATATTTTCAATAGGTATCGTGGGACACACACATCATACTGAGATGAGCATATTAGTTTTCGGTGTAAGCCAGTCTTTTATATTTTATTGTGTGGTTTTCAAGCTAGGTTGTTTTCCTCTATCACTGTTGCAAAATGGAAACTAAGTTCTGATCTCAAAGCTGAGAGAATGTTTATAGTTCATTTGCTCCACCCTGCCGACAGCTGTACTCAATCAGTACAGCTGTTTCTCTGGATTTTTTTTCACCAGCTGCTTATGGTTTGGAGCCATCTCCCTTTTACCCTCTTGCAATGCTTGTTGTTGCTCAGCAGCTTTCCAAAATACTTGTGTTTGACCTCAGTCATAGAAGAAGGGAATTCATCAATGGAAGGTTTAGGTTCTGTATCTTCATCGTAGCTTTTGGTTTATAACTGCTCTTGAAGGACTTAGAAATCTAATGCTGTAACTCAGCATATTTTGTGTGTGACTGGTAGATGGATGAGGAGAAGGAGAATTTAGCTTCTTCCTCTGTCGCTGATGATGTTCATCCCATGACTGAAGCTGCCTATGGATTTAGGAGGATCTGTGCTTTGAGTGCTCTAGCTGACTCTCCAACAAGGCAAGTAGGATACCAATCATAATAGTGATATTCATACGGCTTTGGAGCTTGTATTGAGAGAGCATGAAGGACATGGGACAAACAGACCAATGCCACAGAGTTACTCCCACTGATGAGTATAGAGAGCTAAAAAAAGCTATTGGACTGTAGGTAAGGAGGAATAGTTGAACAAGGGTTCTGTCCAGCACAGGAGATATATATAAATAGGGGAACCCTCACTTCAAACTTTATCAGGTGCAACTGTGGCTCTCAACCTTTCCAGACTACTGTACTCCCCCCACACCCCGATTTGTTCTGCAAACACTTCATGTTTTACCTTACTTTAAAAATTACTTGCTTTCACAAAAAACAACACATATTACTGAAAAATTGTTTACTTCCTCATTTGTATCATATAATTATAGGATAAATAGATTGGATATTCTGCACGTGGATAATCGGTACATTTGGTTAAATGGCACGTCCAGCTCAGGCTGCCAGCCATGCAGCCAGCGTCCTGGCTGGGGCTGGCTGCTAGTGGGCCAGCTACCTGCTTCTTAGCTAGGGTGCAGAGGGTAGTGTAGGGCCAGCTGCCTGTTGCCCAGGCTTGGGGAGACAGAGCAGGGTTTGCTGTTGGCCCCAGCCTGTAATAACTAGCAAATGTTGGCTCCCCGCGGGGATGTCGGTTAATGAAGCTTAAGCTATACAGTAAACTCGTTCATATCCAGCAGCCCTGGGACTGGGTGGTTGCTGGATATTCAGGTATTCTTTAAAATAGAAAGGTATACCTAACGATGAATGACACTAAAGAAAAACAAGATTAGATATTAAGAAACAAACAAAAATGTATGCAGAGTACTTTATTTACCAACAGCAGCATTGTACGCTGTAAACTGATACTGTATTTGCTGTATTTATTTTCACTATACTGTACTTATGGAAAACAACTAAAATTTACCTATTGTTAACATGCTGGTTATTTGAGTTTTCTGAATGATAGTATGCTGGATATGAAAGAGTTAACTGGACTTACATTTCAGTGTATAGTATATAGAGCAGTAAAAACAAGGCATAGTATACAGAGCAAGCAAAAACAAGTCTGTATGAAATTTTCATCTGTACTGACTTTTAGTGCTTTTTATGTAGCCTGTTATACAAATAGACAAATGTCTAAATGGGTTGCTGGAAACCTTCTGTGTTCCCTGGGGGTTTGAATACCTCGGCTTCAGAAGCCACTGAGATAAGGAAGGGGAGAGAGGACAATGAGCTGTCAGTGTAATGTTGCATCTTGTGAGTTCAATATCAGATATTTATGATATGTTAATTGTTTTTGTCAGAGAGAGCTCCCTGCTAGCTTCCTAGTGCTGATTAGGGAAGTCTGGAGCAGGGGTGGCCAACCTTTTTTCATCAGGAGCCACATGTCAATTTTTACATGTTCTGGGGTCCGAACACAAAACAGCTGTAACCCCCAGCCCTGTCTCCAGGTTTAACCCCTCTCAGCCCCAACCTCCCTGCCACCAGGCTTAACTGCATAAAGCATCACACAAGTCACTTTGCAATAACATGGGTGGATCTAATTTTCTCCACATGCCCATTTTCAAGCATCGTTGTTCAATTAATATATCATATTGTAAAAAAAGCAACACAAGTATTTCACACTGCCCTCCCTGCCCTCAGGCTTAACTCCTCTGTCTCAAACCTGCCCCCACCACCTACCTCACACAGGAGCTCCGTGCACGGCCGTTGCTGCCCCTTGTAGCGCTTCTGCCTCCTCAGCATGGCTGCATGGCTTCCTCTAGCCCTCCTACTCCCTTCCCACACATACAGCGTGGGCAGCTCAGTGCCCTCCCACACTGAAATAATGGAACTCAATTTCACTGGTTTAATGCCTGGATCCCTCCTGCCAGATGCTAAACCAATTAAATTTAATTCCATTATTCCATCATGGCAAGGCAGGGAGCTGGAGGAGGAGTCAGCAGCTACAGTGTCTGGAGCTGCAAATGGCTCCTTAAAGAGCTACATGTAGCTCTAGAGCTGTGGACTGCTGACCACTGGCCCCACAGCCAACATTCAAAATGGTGCTGCTGTTGGCTCCACGGTCCAGATTCTGGCATGAGGGCCACCTGTTGGCCTCCCTTGGTCTGGAGACTTCTGTCATTTATACCAGCTAGTGCCTCTGCCCAGTGGATCAGGTATCACCTGTGCTGTTGGAGGGAGGTGTAGAAAGGAGCTGTTCCTGCTGGGCTGGGGGAATCTCCATTAGGGGAATTGCAAATTCTTTCTTGTTTCTCATGTTGCCGAATGGGACAGCAAGTCCATCTTAAATTATTGGTTATGGTTTTCTTGAGCTCTTTTACAACTATGTAGTTGGCCTTGAAGCTGAAAGGGTTGGATACGCTTGTTCCACTAAGCTATCAATTTGATGTGGATTTGAATTAATGCTGCTTCATCCCTGTTCCCTCTGTGCTTAAACTCCAGGGGCAAAACTGGGTGAGAACTGCTCTCCATGGCACAGCCCCTTGATGAAGTTAGAGATCTCCTTATATGAGTTAATTCTTCTAGAATTTTCTTTTATAAATTGTCCTGCTAGTAGATTGGTGTGTAGATTTGACCCAGCTGTTTGGATTGGAAGGAAGAATGCTCATAATGAGAATGAAAAACCTGAGTAAAATAGTTACAGAGAGGAAGCCGTGCTAGTCTATATACTATCAAAACAAAAGGAGTCAAGTAGCACTTTAAAGACTAGCAAAATAGTTTATTAGGTGAGCTTTCGTGGGACAGACCCACTTCTTCAGACCATAGCCAGACCAGAACAGACTCAATATTTAAGACACAGAGAACCAAAAACAGTAAGCAAGGAGTTCAAATCAGAAAAAGATAATCAAGGTGAGCAAATCAGAGCGTGGAGGGGTTGGGGGGAAGGTCAAGAATTAAATTGAGCCAAGTATGCAGACGAGCCCCTATAGTGACTGAGAAAGTTCCCATCACGATTTAAACCGTTTAAAGTGCTACTTGACTGCTTTTTGTTTTGACTGAGTAAAATAGGTCTAATTCAAAACCACCTACCCCACAATACACTGTGAACGTTGACTGGCCACACAAAGCTCTGCAAATATGAAGCATGATAGAAATAAGAAGAAACATTAATATTAAGAAGGTAGAGTTTTCTTGCTTGACTCTTCCCCTGTTTTATTACATTCAGAGCTCAGTCTGACCCAATATCATGTGGTTCCGTCCTCCCAGCATCTCAGTGGGGCTGGAGAGTGAAAGGGAGTGGAGTAGAACTGCTGTAGTTGTTACTTATTTTAAACCATTTTTATTTGTATATTTTTCCAACAAGGAAAGATGCTCTGTGTCTAGCCCTTCTCCTCCATGCTCTTGCACCCAACCAGGGGGATGGGACTCCAGCACCCTCCTCCTCTTCCCTCAGCTATAGCTATAACAGCTATAACTCCTGTTGCCAGTGAATGACAGTGGAGTCTCTGTGGTGTCTCCCTACCTCTCCGTGAAATGAGCTTATATGTAAAACCTCCGATTCCATTTGCTCCCTCATTCACCAATTCCTTCTCTATTTGCTAGCTCTCACTGCTTGTCCTCCCGCCCTACGTTTATCTTCACAATTTTCTGTTCTTGCTCTCTCTACCTTTTGTAAGGGGGAGAGTAGAAGGGGCAAGGTGAGCAGCAGAGAGGGGGTAACGAACGTGTGATATTGACGTGATGGGAGGTGGGAAGGCATCACAGGAGAAGGAGGAGGGAAGAATTGAATGGTGGAGTTAGTGTGGAGAAAGGGGATTGGGGTGACATTAGGCTCCTAATTCATGAATTTGGGCTTACGTGACTGCTTGTTCCTTAAAGTGGATGGCGGAGTAGGGGAAGGGGAGCAGAGGAGGGAAGCATTGCTACTAAGCATAAATTTGACCGAGGTGTGATTTGGGAGGCTGTGGCAGAACAAAGCCATTTAAACAAGATAAAACGGGGTACCTGTATGTGGCGTTAAAGCCTTTGAGCAATTAATTTTAAAGAACAAAGATTCAGTTCTCCCTTTCTTCACCACCCCAAAAAGCTGATAGTACAAATATTAATTTGCAGCATCTTCAGTTGCATGCTAATATTGATCTTACTTTAAGCTTTCGTTCCTTTGTAAAAAAAAATCAGGCAATTATTGTTTGCTCCTAGGTTATAAATTATGAGGAAATGGGCTGATTTAACTGCTCTTACACTTGCATTTTCCTTATCTTTCCCATAAATGGTTATAACTTGAGAAACATATCCCCAATCACATGAATCAGACCTTTTAATGTTGTTCTGCCTATGCCCATTCTAATACTGAATATTCTTGCGTGCTTTGAATCAAGTTAAGAAACTGAAGCATGGGGTTTCTGCTCCTGCTTTCATCACTGTATAAACTAAAAATCACTCCTGGAGAAGGGGTCATCTGCCTCTTCCCAACCGTAATTGTTTTGCAGGACATGGACCTAGGTCCCTCCAGTAAGCTGCTGATACTTGACTCACAGCCTGTTCACTCTTTTGTGTGTCTTTCCAGCTGTTTGATTTTTGTGGCTCGTGTTTCCATTTGGATCAGGGATTGCTGATTTAAGCTGATCCAGGATAAGACTGAAGTAATGCCTTGTGGGTTGAGGGTAGCATCTTGAAGAACTTGAATGGTGGTTTATGTACTTCTGCCATTCAGAGAATGAAACAGGTCTAGATTTCAGGAGCTGGTTTGGATTTCTGTCAGTATAAAAATGATTTTGCTTCAATATTGAAGAACGGGTATTGTTACCTGTACTATTATAGGTTATTTCTGTTTAGAGCAGGGATGGGCAAATTTTTTTTGCTGGGGGAACACTCGAAGAATTTGGTAAGTGATCAAGGGTGCACTTTCCAATAATATTAATAAAGGAGGTGTGGGGTCTGGGATAGAAGTTGGGTGCAGAAGGGGTGTGGGGTCTGGGAGGGAGTTTGGGGAAGGAGGAGGTTGTGACCTGAGGGAGGAGATTGGGGTGTAGGAGGGCATGCAGTGTCTGGGAGGCAGTTTGGATGCAGGTGAGGATTCCAACCTGCCAGAGGGGTGTAAGACAGGCTGTAGGTTTGGGTTGTGACCTGGGGCCAGGGATTGGGATGCTGGAAGGGTCTGAGATCTGGGAGGAGGGTTAGGTGCAAGAGGATTTCAACCTGGGAGAGGGGTGTAGGAGGGGCTGCAGGGTCTGGCGGGGGCATTCTGACCTGGGACATGGGGTGGGGTGGAGGGTGAGTGTGGGGTGACATGTTCAGGCTTGGGCTGGGAGGCCCTTACCTTAGGCAACTGCCCCCCAGCAACCCAGGAGGGCCTTCAGGAAGGCTCCCTGGCAGCTGTGCGGCACACCATGCAAAGAAGCTGGCTGGGGGGAGGCAAAGGTGGGGAGGGTTGCGTGCATCTGTGTGTGCTGTGCACACCTTGTGTGGGAAGTCCTCTGCATGCCTCATGCACTGCAAACGCAGACCAGGTTTCCATTTAATGGGATCTGGGGAATTGTACAGGAGGCAGAGGCAACACCAAAGCTCCCTGCCCAAGGGTGTGTGGTGCACAGAGATGTGGCCTCCACAGCCAGGCATGGGTGAATGTGGCAGGCAGGGAGCCTGCTCAAGGCTTCTGCTGGGCCATGGGACATTAATGGGCTGGATCCAGTGGTTTGATGGGCCATGTCCAGACTGTGGGCCATATTTTGGTGGTCACTTGACATAGTCACAAACAACAGTTTTGGATTTATCTGGCTTCCTGCTTCTTGGTTAGTTGTAGGCATTTCTGTGGCACTCCTTTAGTCTTAATTCCTGAAAAAAACAATGAATTTAATCTCTCATGCTCCTGTGAAACAGGGAAGTAATACTGCACATCCCCATTTTACAGATGAAGAGATTGAAGAGGAGATCAGGTAAGCAGCCCAGGGTTGTACAGAAAATCCATAACAGAACCAGAAAGCAGTTTTTCAGCTTCTAATTCTGTGCCTTAACCAGAAAACCATTAAATGGTCCTAACAATTTTTGTTTTGTATGTTTGAAAGTTAATTTGTCTGATGTTAGATCATGCGCTGTTGAATTCAGCAAAACTCAAACTTCTGAAACTTGGGAAATACAATGTTAAGGCTACGCTGTATTGTACAGTATTAACTCTGCACCCTGAAACCTGGCAACAGCCACTGGGAATTCTATGCATGCATTCCAGCTGATTTTATCATGTAGCTGTATTGTGTGGTGGAGGAAGAAGTTGAAGTAGTTTGGAAGAGCTGTAACAGCAACGAAGGGTCCTGTGGCACCTTACAGACTAACAGAAAAGTTTTGAGCATGAGCTTTCGTGAGCACAGACTCACTTCATCAGATGCTGGCCTTGGAAATCTGCAGGGCCAGGTATAAATATGCCAGAGCAAGGGTGGGGGATAGCAAGGGTGAGGCTTACTACCAGCAGTTGATCTGGAGGTGTGAACACCAAGGGAGGGGAAGCTGCTTCTGTATGTAGCTCAGGCTTAAACAAAGACTGCGAATGGCTGGCTACATACAGAAGCAGCTTCCCCTCCCTTGGTGTTCACACCTCCAGATCAACTGCTGGTAGTAAGCCTCACCCTTGCTGACCTGAGCTAACCTTGTTATCCCCACCCTTGCTCTGGCATATTTATACCTGGCCCTGCAGATTTCCAAGGCCAGCATCTGATGAAGTGAGTCTGTGCTCACGAAAGCTCATGCTCAAAACTTTTCTTAGTCTGTAAGGTGCCACAGGACCCTTCGTTGCTGTTACAGATCCAGACTAACACGGCTACCCCTCTGATATTTGGAAGAGCTGTGATTAGTGCTAGGAGGAGATCCTTATCACTTATTGTCAAAGGAACCAGGTACACTTAAATTCAATCTGTCATTTCAGCACAAAATTATGTCGCAAGTAATAGAGCACTGAGTTCTTCCTGCCATAAATATTGTCAGTAGTATGGTGGACTATGGAAACAGTCTGTGGATTTAACAATGGGTGAGGAAAAGTAGAGGGTTAGGTGGCCCTGTGTGAGAGGGTTGTACAAGGCTATAAAGTGGTTAAATTTTACAACTGTAGTGTTTTGCCAGGGGAGCAGGTTCAGTGTTGAGTGTAGGACAAGTGCACATAGCACCTGTCCATTACAGTGAAAAGAGAGTGCGAGTCTGGGTATGTGTTTGACATTATTCTGCATAAGCAGAAAGAGGGAATCAGGTCCTGTCAGAGATGTTGCTTAGATCCCACCCCACAGTTGGAAAGGGAGACTTCAGGGCTGACGGGCCCCACTCATCCTTAAACCTCTGCAATCTCTTTTTTCTTCTTCTCCTAAGTCCCACAGCCCCTCATCCTTCTCCTAGCACTCATTCATCTCCCTCCCCATAATATTCCTATTAGTCACAGCAGACACAAACTCTGCATTCCTGTTGCCACCTATTTTTGCATCACAATCACCTGTTCCCTTCCCGTTAGAATTTGTGCATGTACGTTTTCTTGTCAGCAGTAGTGTCAGCACATTCTCTCTATTCTTTTGTATAGAGATTCCATTTCTCCAGCCTCCAAAACCTTGTGACAGGCTGATTGTGCTCAAGTGTTTATATTTCAGTCTCAGATTTCTACCCAGGGTGGATTTCAGAATCCAAAGTTGCAGGCTAAGAGAGATGTTAAATGGCCCATTCATCTCAGTGAGATGTTCTCAGATGAAAAATTATGCTCAGTGGAGGTAATATACCCTGAAACAATGCCTCAGACATGTGAATGTCTCTACTCATGTCAATGGGTGTCCTTTTGGCCTCCTTCCCCCTGTACAGTGACACTTCTGATATGCGTCAAACATACTTGATCTCAGCTACTCACCATGTGTCACAGTGTGCTCATAGCGTATAGCTGAGCAGCATGTGTGTTCTGGAGAGTCAGGGCTTCCAGAGATCCCAGCTCATGTGGAAGGGGTAAAAAGTGGAGCTCAGACACTCCACATCATGGCACATGGCCTCACATTCTTTCTCTGTGTGTGTTAACAGGTGACTCTTCTCTTTTTCTTCCCCTTGTCCTCCTGCCACTCAACCTCAAACCTCAAATTGGGTCACCTAAAGGACTCTGCAAAACCCCTTCCACTCTTGGGATGGGATGAGAGAATAATTTAATTTTGTGAAAGATCAAGACATTACTGTTGGTTCATAATACACTTAAAGATGGAGACTTGCCATACATAAGGGATCATGCTTTGGTTCTCATCTAAGTTGAGTTTGCCCAATTTGTTGTTGCTTCTGTTCAGAAATTTCTGTATGAGAATAGTGTGCTAAAGGGGGGATCTACCTGCAGCTTTCTTCAGGGCATTTTGCTTCTGATCAGCTAATTAATGTCAGTTTGTGGGGGAAAGTGTTTACCTCTGAGTCTTCCCTCTTCTTTTTAGAGCTGTTTCTTTCTTTTTAAAAAAATTTAACTTTCTTTTGTTTGAAAGAGCAACTGACTTTGGGTGTTTGTTTTTATCACTAATATTGTACAGTGCTCAAGATACTGGCAGTGAGCATTTTGGATAATAGAATATGATTTCTTAAGCCAAATTCCATTGCTTTTATTTTCTGTACAACTTTTTAGGACTGAATTGTCCTGGACAGTATCTAATGTTTTAAATGGAGTCTCACCAGAGCCTATAAATAGTATGTAAACAGACTGTTTTCTCCCCGTCTCTGATTGAACCCTTTGATCAGCAGCTTAAAACAATATCTGCCCATTATCACACTGTCAGCTTGTATCTGATTTGTTCCCTGTCTCCTCTAGGCTTTTTTCAGCACTTCTGCTTTCCAAGTATCTCCCTCTCATGAATTGTCTCTATTTAAATTATTTTCACCAGAAGTGTAAGCTTGTAAGATATTATTTTTTTTTTTTTTTTTTTTTTTTTGGAAGGGGGGCGCGTTTGGTGGATTGGAGAGAGGACTGAATTTTATTTTGTTGTTGTTTCTAGCCTTTCTGTCCTAGTGCATTTTAAAAAGATATTTGCAACATCTCCCAATTAAGTATTTTTGTGTGTTAAATGAAAAAGCTGAATCTGGGCATAATGCAGATCTGTGTCACATCTCTCTAGGAACTTGCAAACAATTGCTGGGTTTTTTGGTAGAATTTTTGTTTATGGCCTTTCTGCCAGTCTTTCGTCAATGCTCATGATTCAAATCCAAGTAATTTTGAATTAGTTTTGTTACGTTCCTTAGCTACACCATGTTTCCTTCATCTCCCAATTTTGTTGTTTGTGTGAGAATGGTAAGGAGATCAGACATTGGAAGTACAGATGTATAATCGTTGGCAAATCTGGTTAACCTATGCCTCAGTTTCCCCCTCATTAAAAATGGGGGTATGATCCATGCCTTTTCCAGGAGTGTTGTGACACATTTGTAAAGCTCCTTGGAATTTTTGGATAAAAAGGGTCTGATATGTTTTTCATAAAATGATTCTTGTCAATGTTGTTCTACTGTCTGTTAGGTCTTTCATCCCTTCCTTTCTCCGTACAAATTTCTCTATTGGAAACTAAAATTTAGGTTTACTGATCAGTCATAGCCAGAATTGTACTTCTCTTTCTCCCTCCAACCTCCCCTCACCCCCAAATGTTAGAGATGTGTATGAATTTCCTCAGTCCTGTGGTTCCTTACAGTTTTCCATGACACTTGTAAAGTATTTGTAAGCATGTCAGAGCTAATTCCTTTAAGATTCTGGGATAAATGTTATCCTGAACTACTGGCATCTGGCTGTCTCATGTATTCTGTGTTTAAAATATTACCTTTTCTGATTTTAATTAAAAGCATATATTGATGTATTTCCTGATTATCCATCTGTATTTTTTTTCTTCAATTTTTTGTAGTACTTTATATGGGGTATGGGTCTTAATGTTAACATAACCCAGTTACTCTGTAGTGTAAGACATATCAAGTAATTGTTTAATACTGGAGTTTGGTGTTCAGAGGCCTTAGCCTGTTTTTTTTTACTATGGCAAACACACCAGTGCAAATTGTTTTTACTTTTTATTAAAAATAAAAGAAGGGAAGACAGTTAAAGCTGCTGCCAGATGAAGTATTAAATAAGGGTTTTACTTTAAAACCATCCCATGTTCCCTTTCCCTATAGCTGGAGAGAGAACTTTTAGAAGGGAAACCTTTTTGGGTACTGCCTTATTTGACAGTCTCTTGTAGATGGCATCACAGATGTAATTTTAATTGTCCTTTTGAGGCAAAGAGAAGTTAGTTGAGATGGACTGGAGCTGTTGTTTGTCTGATCCTTTATCATCCCAAGTGATATTTGGAATTCAGCAGGAGCTGGAGGAGGTGATGATAGCCTTTAGGTCCCAGTCTAGTCAGGGCAGCTCTTGAGTTCAGTGTGACAAAAGGCCCAGGGTCCCAGAAAACTGTGGGGTGACTGCTGTGATGCAGGTATTTGCTACATTAACTATATGTTCCCTCATCAGCCTTAGGACCCCCAAAGGAACGATGTGTGGAATAGCCTTCCTTCCCTCCCCTTTGCCCACTAGTTAGGCCTAGATTCTGACACACCAGATGGGATGCACCCATTTATTGTTCTACTCTTGTTTACCATGCAGGATCTGAATACAGTCCTTGGCTTTTATTAGTAGGCTTTTTTGTTTTGACTAACAGTATTTGTCTCCCTTTTGCACTTTTTCACTTCAACAATCTACGACAAGTGTTACAGATTGTGATATCTTATGAATCTTTACATACTACTTACATTTAAACTCTCCACTAAAGTATATTTTTAGCCCCAATTTATTACAATATATGGAACAAGTCATTTAAGAGTTCAGTAGACTAGTCATTTTAGAGACATTACTGACCTTAATCTCCATCCTTAACAAGTACTTGGACTTACTTTTGCTCTTGTATAGATGGAAAAATGGCTATCAACCAAAATGAGGAGAAAATAATTGTGAAATAGGGAAGTTTAGAGAGAAATACAAGTTTGATATGTTAAACCACTCACTGGGGATTACATTAGAATGAAGATGTAGCTACTAAAACTTATTTTTATAATGACTTTGCCCCTTCCATTTAATATAGCTTTTGCCTAAAAAAAAAAATGATAGTGTTACACTGGTATATGAGTGTCCCAAATGGGAGCAGCCAAGGCAGGGGTACGTACAGTGCCCCATAGTTGTGATAGCAGATTTTAAGCATTCTGTAAGTGGTGTGTGTGGTGCCTCTCTCTCTTTTTGTGTCCAGTGGACAGCAGAATGACACTCTCCTGCTCGCGCGCGCGCGCTCAGCGTTTTTCTGGGAGATGTTAAGGAAAGACATTTCACTTTGTTATTCCCCAGGAATCTTCTAGGGCTCTGAAGGTTTGGTGGAAAATGTTATAACCATTCCTGTTGAAGTGGGAGCCAGGAAGAAACAGCCTTGTGATTTGTCCTTAAGACTCTTTCTGATGGATAAAAACACTCTAAAACCTTTATTAACTGGGTCACTGTAAGTTTCAGGGTCATTTCAAACAATGAATGCCTGGTTTGCATTGTCAATAATGGGGATGAAAAGTTTTCTTCTCTCAAACTGAAATATTCCCTTTGTCTTCCAAGGTATGGAGGAAAGGAGTTTTTTTTAAACTCATGGGCTATGTCTACACATGCCCCTCTCTTTCGGAAGAGCCATGTTAAAGAGGCACTTTGGAATAAGTTAATGAGGTGCTGACATGCATATTCAGTGCCTCATTAGCATAATGGTGGCCAGTCACACTTTAAAAGTGCTGCTTTTGAAATGCAGACTGGCTGTATAGACGTGGATGCTTCTAAATAAACCCCACGCTTTGAAATTCTCTTATTTCCAAAACTAATTGGGAATAAGGGAATTTTGAAGTGTCGGGTCTATTTAGAAGTGCCCACATCTGTACAGCCAGTCTGCATTTCGAAAGCAGCACTATGAAGCACGACTGTCTGCTGTTATGCTAATGAGGCACTGAATGTGCACATCAATGCCTCATTAACATTCCACTTCCAAAAGGACGGGGCATGTGTAGACATGGCCATGGACGACAATTTGTATTATAATTTTGAAAGCAGTAAGTATTTAATAGAGGTTTTGCAGCATAAAAATAATATGTATTGCTTAGAGTCAGCAAATCTGAATCAGTATTTGTGTATAAACATAAATAAAAAGTATGCAAATATTGAAGTGTATGGTGTAATGGATAAAATGCTTTCTTCTTTGTTTACTGTATAAATGTCTGTTTAGGTTATTGTACTGTATTCCATTCTTGAGAAACTAGATCAGGAGAGAGATTTTGAAATAAACCAACTTACTTGCAGTTATCTCAGTGCTTAATTTATAACAAAAGAGGTACGTGGGCTCAAGGAGTATTTTTTTTTCTTTTGTAACTGATTCAGCAAGCCCAGTGGTGCCAGGACTATGAACTGCCAAGCCTAGAGTTGCCATGGCTCAGCCTTGGCAGGCCCTGGCACAAATTGAGCACCATTTTAATTGCAGTAAAAGTTGCTTACAGCTTTTTGATTGATATGTGCACTAGCCACAAGAGGTACCAGTTAGTAGCTTGGCCACAGCCTCCTCCCCATTTTGTGGTATGTGCCACTTAGCTATGCAGTCTCCCATCAACTCTAAGTTATCGCAGTCGTGTGTGTCTTTGTTTTTTCGTTCAAGGTGCCTGTCCTCCTTATAGAGCTGAGAAACATCATAGTTGATTTTTCTGTGTATAGTTATCTAACTAAAGTAGACTGATGACCAGTCATTCCGGCCCCGATTCCTACTAGCAGGGTTGAAATACCTGCTTTGCAAACATCCCTAACCAAATCTCATTCAGTGCCCAGCCACTAGTGGATAATCCAGCCTACTTGTCTGTTCAATCTGCACATCCAAATTCACCCTGATACCAGCCCCAAAATTAAATGAATAATCAAGACATTAGATGAATGTGATTTTTTTTTTTTCCCCCATCAGAAAGTGCAGAAAAGGCATTAGCATGTTCCAGAACATGTCCTCCTTAAGAAACTATCCAAAGTTGACAGTTGCAGCCTGAAGCCCAGTGGCAATCGATCTGCTGTTCTCATGCCCCTTTGTGGGTTTAGTGCATTATCACCAAGTGCAACAAATCCACTTTGTTTTCAGTTTCCTGAATGCTTCAGGCAGAAAGAGGTTTAGCTAGTTTTCTCCCCTTGCCTGGCTAGTCTGCACTGAAGGGTGAGCATTGGCTACATAGCGTATTATCTGGAGCACGGTCACCTGGATGCCAGTTGCCAAATCATTCCTGAAGGAATACTTACCATATCTTACTCTATTGTATCCCAAGCAGGCCTGCTGCTTAATATTACAGCAAATGGACCTCTGGTCAAGCAGCTGGTTTTCCTGTATGTAATAAGACTGACTGTTATGTCTACTAAATGGGGGGGGGGGGGCGGGGAGGAGTTCCTCTGGGCATAACTATTGATCTGGGCATTCTCTTCGCTCTTCTCTGGCCCCCAGTTTCTGTTGTTGACTCTTATTTAACCAGCACCTCTTCCAATACCCATGTGTTGGAGTGGCCTCTTGATTCTCCACATTAACCTCAGAACTGCTGAAAAGCCACATTAAATGCTGTCTTGAAAAGTGCTGCCTCCACCCAGCAAAAACTTGGTCTGGATGCAAAGCCTCTAGGCTAGGGCTACACTGTAGTCCTAGCTCGAAATAACTTATGCAATTTGTGGTGTGCGAATAACATAAATTATGATGTCAGACCTGGCAATGCTGCAGGGGTTATTTCGAACCAGTAGCCCTTGTGCCACACTATTTCAAGCTCAGTGTTTGGCTGTGCGCTTTCTGTTTTCAGGATAAAATAGAAATCGTAGTGTAGCCTTAGCTCTACTGATCCAGTACCCACTGTGGCATCCAATTGTACTTGTAAGTCTGAACCTGGCATTCAGTCAGATCACTTTAAACTGTTAGGGTGCGTCCACACTAGGAACTAACTTCAAAGTTAGGCAAAACTTTGAAGTAGCCAGCAGAGAGTCTACACACACTTTCCCTTACTTCAAAGTAGGGAGCCCAACTTTGAAGTCCTTACTCCGTTCCCAGGAATGGAGTAATGTCTTACTTCAAAGTAGGTTGTGTGTAGGTGCTCAGCTTCGAAGTTGTACTTTGAAGTAAGCAACTTCAAAGTTACTTTTGTAGTGTGGACACAGCCTTACAAAAATGCCTCCCACACTATTTCCTCCTTTTCTTTGTCATTCTGATAAGATAGTAGGTCCTTTATATCTGCAAATGGCTGCTGACCAAAGCCCTGACCAGGGCCATCACAGAAGCAAAAATTAAAGAACGCATAATCACATGCCACTGCTTTGGAGTAACTTTACCAAAACCCTTGATCACTTTATGAACATACCTAATTTGTCCAGTTTTTCCTTGGGCATGATATATGTACCAATTTGGTTTCAAAGTACATCAGCCTTTAGCTTGTCTCTCTTTTCAGGCGAGACACGTAACATCCCCCTACCCCCACCCCCCGCGCCTTCCATTCATGTATTTGATTTGTCAGTTTTTTATTGCAATGTTTTTGGACCTCTGTACTGTGTGTCTGTGTCTGGATTGGAAATTCAATAGGACTGAAGAAGTGGGTGTGTCCCATGAGAGCTCATCACCTAATTACCTAATAAGTCATTTTGTTAGTCTTTAAAGTGCTACATGAATGCTGGTTTGTTCTTTTTTTTTTTTTTTTTCCAGAGGTGAGCAGGACACCCCAGGCAGCCTGCCATCTATGGAAATGTTCCTGGTGGATGAGTGAGTTCACTCAGATCACATCTCCCTGCTGCCAAAAAGAGAGTCGTTCAGATAGTGGGCTAATTGGTGCCAATTAATTTCCTTAGTAACTATACAGTCAGCGTTTATGGAAGCTGGGGCACTCAGCTTCATCCCTTAACCAGGCTTGTGTGTAAAGGCTTGACTATGTCAAGATAATTATGGTCAGTGTGGTTTCTTTCAGACAAATGCTGTTTCTTCAGCATCACCCAGAGCAGAATAGGGTCATGCTGCAGCCAGCTAGGCTAGGGCCTCAGCTCTCACCTCACCCCACAGCCTCCCAACAACAAGAGGGAGAGGCAGAGCATTTGCACCTCTTCCCACTCCCTCCCGCCCTTGTCAGAGGCATGATCTTTACTTGCTAGTTGCATTCTGGATAGTGGAAATGGGGATGATCACAGTGCAATGAAGTGTCTCCCTCCCTTCTCTCTGGACTCCAGGGGTAGTTTTCCTTGCTGGTGTGATCAAATCACCCCACCCTCTGTTGGGCGTGTGGCCATTTGTTCCTGTTGACTAAACTAATTGGCACTAAGAAGCATTTTTGCTGTAAGGAGAAAGAGGCTTTGTAATTTTACACACAGAAATTTAGCTGTTCTGCTTAGTATCATGTGAGTTTGTCAGGTTTATTTTATTTTATTTTTGGTTCAGAAGCAGTTCTGGTCAGAGTGGTAGTTTGATAAAGGATAAGATCTATAATCTACCTTTCTAAAATTATTTTCTGTAAAATGCGTGCTTGTGGTAGTAGATTAATTGGCACTTTTTAGAATAATCTGCTTTACTCATATGTGGGTTTATCACTTGTAACACATCCATACCAAATTCATGCTGGCAAAACTTTTATAACCCTGCCACCATACTCGCACGTGTTCTCTCTTTCTCCTGCACGTTGGTGTGCATGTAATGCACCAAGTGGATGTGATTGTGACCCCTTTCTGCTGGTAGGCATTGCTCACTAGACAACTTTTGATTGTCGTAACTGAATGAGTTACACCTGGGAGCATCCTGTGCCAAAAATTAAAAATTCTTCACCCCACCCCCCGGTGTACACAGTATTTAAAAAGTTGCAAAATTATGCAAATTGCATTTGTTAAATAAATGTGAAGACTCTAGCATGACAGTGGGGAGCATAGGCCGCTGGCAGCACAGAGGTGGGAGATCACTGTGCAGCCCCTCCTGCAGGACACAATCGACAGTGATAATGTGCCCACCCCTGACTCAGCATGAGGACTAAGCCTGTCTCAGGAGCTCCTCGGGACCCCAACCCCACCCATGCCAGGTGCACCAAGAGTGGGCAGGCAGGATCTAAGTGTGGAGGGGCTTAATGTGTGGGTTGAGAGGCTTCTGTATGAGGCAGTCTGTGTGCAAGCGGATCACTGGGCGATCCATCTGCATGAGGGGGAGGATTGAGATGCACAGGGGCTTGTTGGGGGTGGGGTTCTGAATCCAAAGTAATGGTAGTCAGTAGTGGAGGTGGGGGGTCCAGGTGAAGGCAGTTGGGACTCAGCAGGCAGGGTCTGTGGGCAGGGGTATAGAGTTCTGCAGGCGGGTCTGGGTGTCTAAGGGTTGAGTGGGTGGGTCCACATTCTGAGAGAGTAGGGCTCAGTGGGAGGGGGACAGAGCCAGGTACAGATGGTTAGGGTGCTGTGGAGTGGGATTCTGGGTGCAGGTGGCTCATTGGGATGTTCCAGGAGGGAGTTTGGCTTGGCAGGGGAGCTCTGGTGCCAGGAAGGCGGGGAGGCTTGTTGGGAGGGTCCTGTGTATGAGGAGGTCTGGATGCACAGGCGTTGGGAAGAAGGGAAAATAGCTCTCTGTACAGTGATTCCTCTTACTATAGCTGAGGAGTGATGGGGACAGGAAGCAAGGAGGTGGGGTGAGGGGAATTTGAAAAATTTCATGCAGCCTGAGAAGAAGTCTGGCGGTGGGTCTGCCC
Source organism: Carettochelys insculpta (assembly GCF_033958435.1). Classification (NCBI taxonomy): domain Eukaryota; kingdom Metazoa; phylum Chordata; order Testudines; family Carettochelyidae; genus Carettochelys; species Carettochelys insculpta. The sequence continues at coordinate 30,185,875 of NC_134144.1, forward strand.
TGGCTCTGGATGTAATACAGAGGAAGTAGTAGTCACCTCCTCCCCATCTCGGGAGGGACAAGCAGCTGATCCCAGCACAGGTTAGGTACCACCAGATAGGTCTTTCCCAGTCCTGCCTTCTGCTCTGCAGTGATTTACCTCTCTGCTGGCTGCCTTCCGCACCCAAACCATGCTTTTGGGGAGGGTTGCATGATAGCTCTTGTGGCTTTCCTTTGCTTCTTCCTCGGAAAGTCATTTTTTCTGCAGGGAAGCAAAGAAACTGCAGGGAAATGAATTCTGTACATGTTCAGTTATACAGAATTCCCCAGGAGTAATAACTTCTTCTTTAGCTCGGGTGGCAAAGGCGTGTACTTTGGTAATTTGATCTGCACTGAAAATGAGGCATGGCCACAGTTAGCTTTTCACACGTGCACGCATCCATGTGCACACATAGGTATAGGGATACATATGATAACATGCACTGCTTGACCACATTTTATATATAGCTGTGTCCCTGATGCTGATATTCTTATTTCCATAATAACTTTTTCAGGAATTTGTAGATTTTTTTTTCAAACAAATTTTTATGCTGAAGTTTGTCTAAGCCCAAAGATGACTTTTTTTACACCGGCCTGGAAAAATCTTACCTTATACGTTTCAATCAGATATTCGTTTTTAAGTTTGTCAAGAATGACTAACGCTACAAAATTGAAACTTGATACATTGCTTTCTGTGAAGCGAAACATTCAAATCTGAAGAAAACTGACATAATAGTTTTTAAAGTTGATATTTTTAAGTAGCTGTTCTTTGGACATGCTTGAACCATGCTCTTGCTGTTTTCTTGAAAATGTGTAAGAGAAATGAAATGTGGGAGAAAGTTAACAAGTTAGAGTGGAAGTTGTCATAAAATAATGTTGACCTTTGTCTTGTCCCTGCACATATGGAAGTGAAAGCTGATTTGGGGCCTTATTTGCCTTCTAACTTCCTCCCTGAGCCACATATCAAGTGTTGTATTACCCAATCATTTGAAATAGTATGTAGAAGTTTCCTTATAACTTTAAGACATGGGACGGTGTTGTATTGGTTCAATCCCTAATCTATTGAAATTTGGACCATATCAGAGAGTTCTCTGCAGTCCTTTTCTCAGGAAGCTATGATTCAGTCTCAGATCCCTACTTTCTTGTGCTGTTCTTTATGACTTTCTGTGTGTTTAGCGTTTGAGGGCGTGGAAAGAGGCGTTATCAACAGGATTCCCTAATCTCGATGCCAGAAAAAGATTCATGTCGTTTTGCTTTGGCAGATGTTTGTAGACTACCTGGTAAAGCTTTTCTGTGAGCCATATGCTCTTTGTAGTCACACTCTGATCATTGTCACTGACACAGTTTTATCAATTAATTTTTCTTAAAGCTTCCCAGTAAACAGAGTTCTCGATCTTGTTGACTTATTTTCCTGTGCCACTTCACTTGTTTAGGAACGTAGAGAAATCTCCTTTCTTCTTCGAGTGGTCCCCACGGGTGCTCCACAGCAGGTGTCGGGCTCGCCCTCGCGTCACAGATCAGAGATTTTTCAAGCTGTATTTCATTGGATCGCGCATGCACAGAAGCGCGCTGGTCCTTCATGCGCTTTTGGTCATGTGCACGATCCAGTGTACGCCAGTTCCTCTCTGCTGCCAGTGGCTGCAGACAGACTTTGCTTTGGTTCCACCGTCTGGAGAGAGAGAACCCGTTTTCTTGTTTTACTGGTTGCTAGTTTTTAAGAACTGTTCTTTAAAATCTTTTATTGTATATAATTTAAAAAAAAAAAATAGAGGAGAGCAGGAGGGAAGGCTCCTCCACTAGAACTTTCTTATTTTTAGCATAGACCAGTTGTTAACATTTATCTACAGACTGTTTGTTGTTCTTAGTACCTGTTAAGTACCCACGTTAAGGTTAGGCTATGTTAAGTTATTTAAAAAAAAAAAAAAAGGGGCGGGGGGGAGAGAATACAAAAGGAAAAGGAGGAAAGATGTCTCCGGCAGGCTTTGAGAAGTGTGAGTCATGCCGTGAGGCTATGCTGGCCTCTGACAGCCATAGCAAATGCATTCGTTGTCTGGGCAAAGCCCATGTGCCTCAAAAGTATTCTCATTGCTCCAAACTCACTGCTAGAGCGAGGAAGGACAGAGAAATGAGGCTCAAGATGATTTTATTTGATAAAGCTCTTCAGCCTGAAACAACTGAGTTGACTCCTCCGGAGGGCCCAAGAGTACCTCAAAAACAAAAAGCAACCTTTCTGACCTCCTCGAGTCATAAGAGGAAGAAAGTGTCCCCCACTCAGTCTTTGCCTGCACTATCCATGATCAGGATGAGTGAGACACAGAGGCAGGATGCATCTGTGGCTAAAGGAAGCTCAAAGCCCGGAGAGCAAAAGACAGTGCCTAGGTCTCAGACTTCCAAAGAGACATCACCAAAAAACCTGCAGGCGCCTAAGTGGCAGGTGCCAGATACTACGGCACCGAGACAAATGACCCTGGCACTGAGAGCATTGGAACCGGGGGCTCCGGAACGGGGATTTGTGATGCCAAAGACCTCTGATCATGCGGAACTAGCGGCACCAAAATCCTTGGCACCGGGCCTGACACCATCCATATCAGCACCGGCCCACCTATTTCATGAACTGAGAAAAGCACGTTCTAAGACACAGCACCGAAGCCCATCCCCAGACCTTTTCATTATGCCATTTCATTTGTCTCCGAGCTCTCCTCCGGAAACATATACTTGAAAGGCCGTTACCACCACCATCGCCTTTCCTGAGGCTGCCCTCTCCACTTCCCCGGCCTCCTTCCCCCTAGCTCAGGCACCCTTCACCTGACATTTGACAAACGCATCAGCTGCAAGGATACCTCTACAGGGTGTCCCCACCCACGTCTAGGCGATCTAATTCCTTCCACCATCATAGATACAGGCAGCACTCGCGCTCCAGGTCCTCATCACCAGGATCATGTCCCTGCCACTACACTCACCTGTACCACTGTGAGGACTATCACCAGCACTGACGCTACTCAAGATCCAGGGATAGATCCCCACATCCATGCCCCTCAGACCGGCAATCCTCATCCCCTCCTCCAATGAGGCACCATCTCTTGCCTCCAAGAGAGGGTCTAGAGTTAGTTTTATTGATTTCCCCTGCCCCCGGAACACCTGGGGAGCAGACAGGCATATCAGACAGATGCCTCTTCATCCTCTCTGGATGAGGTTGTCCTGGGAGATATATCCCCTCTGGAACAGTTTTGGGAACTGTTCAAAAGGGTGGCCCAGTCTCAGGTATACTGGTGGTGGAAGTACAAAAGAGGCAGCACAAACTCCTCAAAAAGCTGAGATCTCCCACGTCATCAAAGATAGCCATCCTGCTGGATGAGGCCATTACAGAGGCTGCTACAAACATCTGGCAAACTCCAGCTTCTATTCTGCCAACCAATAAAAGGGCGGATAAAAGGTATTTTGTACCATCAAAAGGAATGGAGTTTTTATTTAACCTCCCCCAACCAAATTCCCTCATTGTTGAGTCCTCCCAGCAGAGGTCAAAGGCACCACAATACAAATCTATGGTGTCAGACAAGGATGCAAAGAGACTAGACTTATTTGGGTGAAAGGTATACTCATCCTCCACCCTACTGCTACACATGGCCAACTACACCGCACACGTCTCCAACCATAATTTTGATAGTCCACGAGTGATATGAGTTTTGTGTAATTATATCCCAGATGATAAGCCATTCCTAAAGGCAATAGTTCCGAAAGGATACGCGGTCTCATGTATAGGAGTACAAATTGCGATGGTCGTGACAGACGCAGCAGCACGTTCCACGGCCGCTGCAGTGGCGATGCAGTGAGTATCCTGGCTGCAGACATCCGGCATGCCTAAGGAATTACAAACAAAAGTTGAAGACCTTCCCTTTGATAGATCAAAACTGTTTGCTGAAACCACGGACGCAGTCCTCTACTCCAGCAAGGACTCGAGAACCACGCTAAGAACACTGGGCATGTACAGCCTTCCTTACAGACGGAAGGGTATTACCCGTATCAGTGACGCTATACCTACCAACCTCAGTGCCCACAGTACCAATGGGGCTGTGATCCAGGGTGCCAACAGCACCAAAGGCCGTCTAGGCGACGTTCCCAGCAAAGCGGTAACCTTGCACCACAGGCAGCAAATTTTGACTATGTCGAGGACCACGATATGACACCCATCTCTCAGTGCCAACACCCATCTCAGCTCCTGTTTCACCACTGCCTTAGACCATTCTACCAGCAGTGGGAAAGTATCACCTCAGACAAATGGGTACTGGAAATTATTGCTGCAGGATACACCATCCCATTCCACACTGTACCACCACCAAACCCCCCTACCCAGTCCCTCCTCAGGGACCCCTTTCATGTGACTCTGTTGAAAGAAGAGGTCGATCACCTCATCTCCATAGGCGCGGTGGAGAGAGTCCCGGATGAGTTCCAATGGGAAGGTTTCTGTTCCCGGTACTTCCTCACGAAAAAGACAAAGCACACAAATATGCTGGAACTAGGGGTAGTGTTCAATGCATGCAAGCACTTCCTACAATACCTATGGCACAGAGTAGTCGGGGTCAATACTGACAACATTTTCATGATGTATTATATTAATCGATGGGGGGGCGCGGGGGCGGCCAGATCCCGCACATTATGTGCGAAGGCCGTCCACCTGGGGAACTGGTGCATTGCAAACTACATAATCCTGAGGGCCTTTTACTTACAAGGCATCGGGAGCATAAAGACCAACTGACTGAGCAGGCACTTTGCTTTCGATCATGAATGGGAGATCCATCCCTATCTGCTTTGCCATATATTCAACACCAGAGGGTTCCCTCAAATAGACTTGTTTGTGACGTGCAACAACAAGAAATGCCCTCAATATTGATTCAAGCTCATTAGGTGATGCCTTCCTTCTATCATGGAAGGGCCCCTTGCTTTATGCATTCCCTCCCCCAGTATTCATCCACAAGGTCCTAGAAAAGGCAACAATCGAGTGGGCACACTTGATACTTATGGCCCCAGCGTGGGAACATCAACACTGGTTTCCCCTGCTGCAACGTATGTCGTGCTGCTGACCACTCCCCCTCCCGATTGTGCCAGACCTCCTCGCACAGAACCGGGGAGTCCTGGGGCACCCTCAGCCTCGAACATTATGCCTCAAGGCATGGCTAATCCTTGGCTCAGTGCCTCAGAGGCTTTATGCTCAGAAAGGGTTAAAGAGGTCTTAGAATGCAGCTGCCGGGCCTCCACTCGGAAGACTTATGTGTACAAGTGGAAGCGCTTTGCTTCCTGGGGCTTATCCAAGCAATTGACCCCCCCCGGAGGTCCCGGTTCCTGCGATTTTGGATTATTTACTAGATCGAAAACAAGGGGAACTCTCCCTACCATCACTACAGGTCCACTTAGCAGCTATATCGGCTTTCCAGCACACAGTAGAAGTGTCAACTGTATTTGCCCATCCCATTATGTCACAGTTCCTGAAGGGCCTCATGAATTTATACTGTCCTCAGAAGCCGATATCACCTTCATGGAGCTTAGATCTGGTTTTAGACTTGGCCACCCTTTGAACCCCTAGCCATTGTTTCATTTCGCCTACTTACCTTAAAAATGACATTTCTTCTCGCTATCACGTCCGCTCGTAGAATAAGTGAGCTGGCTGCGGTCATGGCGATCCCCTCCTGTACGACCTTCTCCAAAGATGCGATAATACTACGTTTACACCCTGCATTCCTCCCAAAGATCTCTTCAGAGCTCCATATCCGTGAGCTGATAATTCTACCATCCTTCCATCCTAAGCCACATACCTTGAATAGGGAAGTATATGCCTTCTGTATAGACAGAACCAAACCCTTCTGAAAGACGGATAGACTGCTGGTCTCTCTTGCACTCCAGATTCAAAAGGAGAAGGACTATCCTCACAAATAATTTCAAATGTTATCACATCCTGAATAAAGATGTGCAATGCATTGTGGAAGACCCCATTACCAACTCCGCCCAAGGTGCACTCAACCAGAGCAATGGCAGCCTTGACAGCCTTCTTTAGAGGGGTCTCCTTAAAGGACATTTGCGGAGCAGCAACGTGGTTGTCCTATGACACATTTGTCAAGCACTATGCAATTCTTTAGATGCTGGAGGAAGATGCATGCTTGCTGACAGCAGTCCTCTCGGGCAAGCTACGCATGTTTTGGGTCACTGCTGGGTAGTCACTTACTGTGGAGCACCCATGGGGACCACTCGAAGTTGTTACTCACTTGTGTAGTAACGATGGTTCTTCGAGATGTGTCCCCGTGGGTACTCCACTTCCCACCCGTTCCTCCCCGCTTTGGAGTTCTGCTTTGTTTTTCAGGGGCATCCGAGGTGGTAGTTTTGAGGAACTGGCATGGACTGGATCGCGCACGTGACTGTAAGCATGCAAAGGACCAGCACACTTCTGCGCATGCGCGATCCAACAAGATACAGCTTGGAAATCTCCGATCTACGGTGCCGGGCTGAGCCCAACACCTACCGTGGAGTACACACGGGGACCACTCGCAGAACCATCGTTACTATACAGGTGAGTAACTTCTCCTTTTATCACTTTCTCACATGCCGTCTTTGTATTTAACTTCCAGCTTTCCCCTTAGTGTTGCCTTTTTGCTTAGATATTCAGTACTTTCCTGTGTAACATTTAGTGCAATGTTTATGGTACATGTTTATTTCTCTTTAGTTGTCAGTTTGAGTTCCTTTTGGCAGAGCTTGGACTGTTCATCTTAATTCCAAGTTCGTTGTTTGTTTTTATTTGATCTTTGCATGTTTGTAGTGTTTGGGAATTAGTATAGTTTCAACATTGATTACTCTTCTTTTATTGCCTTCCAGTGCTTAGATGATTATTCAGCATTACCATGAATGAAGTCATTCTTTCTTCTATACACTTTGAACTTATTTGTGTTAATTTGCTTATCTTCACGTATATTATGGCTTTTTTTTAAAATAGAATTTATTCTGAATTCTTCCCAGGATGTTACTTTTCTTGTTAGCTGTAGAATGATAGCTTTGGCTATTTGTTTTAGCAACAGAGAACAGTTACCATTCTGTAAATGGACTTAAATATTGTTACACAATTTTCCAAATTTCAGTTTGCGTGGGCTTCTTATTTTTGATATCATTTGAGAAGGAAAGTAAACTGATATAACATCTCCATAACCAATCCCAATGGATGTTTTTAAAAATCTTTGTTTCTCATAATGTAATGGATTTTAGCTGCTGGATATACGTGGTATATTAAGGCTTTTCCATTTGGTTTTTGTTATTTTGCATGGTATGGAGGGCAAAATGGAGGGCAGAGACAATTCCACATATACATTAAGCAATAGATTAAAAGATTGTTTGTTTTCAAAAAGTGTCTTCAGTCTGAATTTGGTGATAAATTAGAGATTTTAATTTGATAATTTCATAACTTGTATGCAGTTTAAAAGTAAGTATTAATCATTGTAAATCTGGTACTGTGAGAGACAGACCCTATAAAATGTGAACAGGAACACTAGGTTTAGTCCCACTTATTCCGTTACCTTATAGTCTCAACGTTCTTAGGTGCGATCTACTTATGGACTGCTTCTCTTTTCAACATTCAAGCTATGTATGTCTTGTAGGTATGTGTTCTTTCTTTAGGGTGTTAAGATAAAATGGGTTTACCTTTGAAGGGTCTATGAAACTTAAGACTAAAATAATAATAAAACAGCTCAGCAGCTTTCAGATAATAAAGAGAAATAGTGAATTAAAAAAGATTTACAATGGAAAAATGCTTAACACTGATCTGGGCTTTTTCTTCAGGTTTGCAACATGATGCAATTCAAATGTTATATCACAGTTTCAGGTTATTAAGTATTCTGTGCTGTTCTCTAAAAAGTCAGAACTGTGTTGGCACCAACTCTTGTGCTGATGTAACACGGCGTTTAATTTCCAAAGCTTATCCTCTTAACTTCTTGTATTTCAGAGCAGTGAAAGTTAACTGAAGTAGAATGGAAGCTACAGTAATATTACCTATTCTGAAGAAAAAATTAGCCTTCCTTTCAGGTATGGTTTCTGATTTGTCTTCATTCAGTTGCTCTGTGTATAGTCTGGATCTGACTCAGATTGTTGTTCTTTATCTTTACCAGCATTTGACAGCAGTGTATCTCAGATTTACACTAGGGCTTATTTCAAGCACAGTTCTCAGCTGTTGTTTAATCTGGATAGCAAAAATAAATTCAAGCATAGTCTGCTGCTAGTGGTTCTTGGCAGCCCAGTTTTTATTCTGATCTGTAACTTGATTTAAATTACTTATACAAGTTGGTGTCATGTTTCATTTCATATAAAATGTGCTAATTTTAATAAGGGTCCACAATAACTATGAACTGTCATGTAAGCAGTTGATTCTGAGATTTAGGACCCTTCATTTTTAGAATTTCTGAGAGAAAGCTCCTCTTTTCATTCCAGCCTTTACTCTGGAAAGGATTGGGATGACCTTTTTTGTTCTGTGTGTAGATCCCCTCGCACAATGGGATTCTCGTCTAGACTCCATTTCTTGGGCATTTCAGTAATACTGACACTAATAATACAGAATCTTATTTAGTAAAAGTCATAATTTAGTCTGACAGGATGCAGCTGGAATATTAACATGTATTCTTTTGCTCAAACTAATTTGCATTTTAGTTTGACATCTTTAAAAATCTTAAAATATTCCTGTTTTAAGTGACTTGAAATTTTGTTGATTTAAGGTGCTGTTTTTAGGTGGTCATGCCACTTTTAATTCTTTTTTAGCTCCTATGCACATCAGGATTTAAGAAAGATAAAACATACAGTATTTTTTTTAAAGCTAAAATAACGTATTTCAGTTCATGAATAGTTCTTAGCTAAATCAAACAAGTGTGTGTCCGGCTTGAATGTTTAAACAATTAAACTCCTGTGCCTCTCCTTAGAGGTAATGTATGCAGAGCAGTGGTTCTCAACCTGTCCAGGCTACTGCACCCCTTTCAGGAGTCTGATTTGTCTTCTGTATCTCAAGTTCATCAAATTAAAAATGACTTGCTTACAAATTCAGGCATAAAAAGACAGTGTCAAAGCACAGTATTACTTGAAAAATTGCTTACTTTCTCATTTTTACCAGACAATTATAAAATAAATCAACTGGAATATAAATATTGTACTTGCATTTCAGTGTATAGTATGTATGAAATTTTAGTTTGTGCTGACTTCACTTGTGCTTTTTATGTAATTATTTATAAAGCTAGGCAAATATCTAGATGAGTTGATGTAACTCCCCAACCCCAAACACCCCATTTGAGAACAACTGATTAAAATCTTCCCTTCCCCTCCCTCAGCAGCTTCATTTTACAGCCTAAAATAGTGAGCATTTTCTTAGTACACTTGTTTTGTTCAGGGTGTACCTCACGGAAATTGTGATTGGCTAAAGTGCATTTGCATTTGGGCAAGGAAGGATACTTGATTTACTGTGAAATATAGGCATTCTCAGTGAAAAGAAATTTAATGAGCGGCAGTTTACTGGAAAAAAATTGGAACCTGTGATATTGCTGAGTAGGTTTGATTCTTTGGAATTACATAATATTGACAGATATTTTTAAGTTAACGGTACAAGCATCTCTGAAAGATGCTGTAGAATCACAGGATTGGAAGAGACCTTTAGGAGGTCATCAAGTCCAACCCCCTGCCCAAAGCAGAACTAATCCCAACTAAATCATCCAGTCAGGGCGTTGTCAAGCCTGGCCTTAAAAATCTTTAGGAATGGAGATTCTCCCACCTCTCTAGGTAACCTATTCCAGAGCTTCACCAACCTCTCGGTGAAATAGTTTTTCCTAGCAGCCAACCTAGACATCTCCCACTGCAACTTTAGACCATTGCTCCTTGTTCTGCAATTACTGAAAACAGCCTCTCTCCAGCCTTTTTAGAGCACTCCCTTCAGGAAGCTGAAGGCTGCTACCAAATTGTCCCTCAGTCTTCTCTTCTGTAGACTAGATAAAACTAAATCCCTCGGTCTCTCCTCAGAAGCCATGTGGTGCAGCTCCCTAATAATTTTTGTTGCCCTCCGCTGGACTCTTTCCAATGCGTCCATTTCCTTTTTGTAGTGGGGGGCCCAGAATTGGATATAATAATCTAGCTGTGGCCCCACCAGTGCTAAATAAAGGGAAACTATCACTACTCTAGATCTGCCTGCAATGCTCCTCCTAATGCATCCTAATATGCCATTAGCCTTATTGGCTAAAAGAGCACATTATTGATTCATATCCAGCTTCTCATCCACTGTAATGGAGCCACAGCAGGGAGCAGTGGCCTGAGTGGGTAAGCTCTCAGTGGCTCATCGCAGGTGCTGGGTGGGCAGCTGTGGCCGGGGCTGCGTGTAAAGCCCCTGGTTGGGGAGCACAACTTAACCCTGGAGTCAGGGTGGGAAGCCATGGCTGGGGCTGCATGGAAAGCCGTGGTCCTGGGAACCTGTGGCCAAAACTGGGCAGGAAGCTGAAGTCTGAGGAAGCTGTGGCTGTGGAGGGTTGACTGGAATGGGGGCTGCTGACTGGGGAACCTATGTGGGAGGAGAGGAGTCAGGAAGCTGCAGGCAGGGAGCCCAAGAGCAGTGGCTAAGGCCAGCAGGATGGCAGAATTGACCACCCCTGGACGAGCACTGCTCGGGTCCCAAGGGTGCTGGACCAGGGAGGGTTGAACCTGTACTGCGGAGGTGGTAGGGAATGTGTCTGCGCTTGAAATAGTGATGCAGTTATGAACAGTCATGAACGAAATTTTTTTGAAAGGGCAGGAGAAATGAATGACTTTTTTTAAATATGGTTTACCCATATAACTCTGAAGCTGAGGTAAATGAAAAAATCACCTGTGTCACCCCAGCGCTGGCATTGTGTAATATAATAGTTTTGGCTTTTTTTGGTTTGATGATCTTGAGTAATGTGGGTAGGTTGGGAGGGTTTCTCAGATTTCCTAACTGGTAATCAGGATGTGATTGTTTGTTTATGCCAAACACTTTTATGATATCTCTTAAAATTGATTGATTGTGAATTATAACAATTCCATTTAAAAGACTAGATAGAAGTGCTCACTGAATTTTTACTGAAACTGTGGAGAGGCATCATTAATTAGAGAGTTTGTGGGAAGTGGATAATCCTTGTTTTGCCATCATTTGTGAGTTATTGAAGGAAACAGTTTCACAACTTGCAATGAGAGAATATTTTTCTGACCTGAATAAGTCTTAGTTGTTTGATAAATCTGTACTAAAATTACTATGCAAGTGGAATAAAAGCTTTTGAATTTTACCTCCTTAGTAAAAATAACTCAGTTTGAGCATGCTGTGAAATGTCATGAAACTCAATAACATACCTAATTTATTGCAATCTTTTCTGTGAAAATATCAACAAATGTAGTGTTTTGAAATCCCTCCTGCAAATGCTGTTTAAATGTAGGTAATTATTTAATACAAATCTATCAGAGATTAAACACTGCAGATGTGAGCATATTTCAAGTGCTAAATCTACACTTTCATATCAAATGTTGAGTATTGCTTAAATTTTAGTATCTCTCAACTTTTGTGCAATAAATATGAGGAACTTTTACAGCTAATTTAAGGTTGGTTTCCTTTGTGATTATAAAATCATAGGGCTGGAAGTGACCTCAGTCAGTCATTGAGTCTAGCCCCCGCTCAAAGGACTAACGCAAGCTAAATCATCCCGGCTGAGACTTTTGTCAAGCCTAGGATGACAGTATTTCCCTATGGTAAAATTGTTTGGAGTTAAGTTTGATGTCAGTCCATTAGAACTAAGCGGTAAAAGCATTCAGTATGACATTAAGTTGACTGAACACACGTAAACAATATGGTATGTTATTTTAGCAAAAATAGGTAAAATATTAAAAATATCTACTCAAATTAAGTGGATATTGCGCTATGGAAGTGCCTGCCTTGTCCTCACCTTGCTGTCCTTGAGGGTGTGGGCTGGTAGTGTGAGGTCTGGTAGTCAGAGAGGTGCAGGAGCCAGAACAGGGTGTTCCAACATGTGGGAGAGGGCTGGGGTATGTGAGTGAGCTGCTGGAAATTGGGGCTGGGTGTGTGTGCAGGAGGCTGGGAGCAGGGAGGAGCCCTAGGGCTGGGTTCTAGAACATAATAAGCCATTTGATATTTTTGCAGCAGTGTTAGAAGAGATTAAAACCCACTAGGTCAATTTTATGCCCCTCCCTTTCCCTCCGTCAATTAAATTTTGCTAGAGTCAGTGGATTTACAACAGATAAATTATGGTGCCTGTTTGCTTCCCAGTTGCTGCCTGCAGGCCACCCCTCCCTCACTCCCCATCTGCAGTCCTGACTTAGCTAGCTCCCCCATATGCCAGGGCAGGGCCAGATAAAATGGCTGCAGCCTAATGGTTCAAATATTCCTTCCCAAACAAATGCTAAAATTTGATGGAAATCACTTATCTGGAAATCCAACTCTAACTGAAGTCAAACAAACAGGATGTATGGTAAAATTCTTCCAGTTTTTAATTTACCATGCATCAATGAGTAAAGTAACACAGGGTATTCAAAAATATTGATCAGTTTTCAGATAGCTACAAAACTCCAAAAGAATTACGTTGTAAAAAAACATTATTTCTATTCTAAACCATTAACACCTTTGCAAAGTTGGGCAGCCAGACTCCCTACCTTCACCCTGTTTCTCCCATCACCTCACCTTTTTCCACCTCCTCTCCAAGGGTGGGGGCTGTGGCTCTAGCCTTTGAGAGAAGGCACAGGCAGAAAAGAATGGAGCGGGGGTTAAGCTTCTCAGGGGATGGGGGTTCCACTTGCCTGAACAATTTAAAAGGGTCTGGGGCTTCCAGACTCTCTCTCTTAAATTGCCTGGGGTCCTTTGCACTTGCCCCCTTTGCCTCCCATTAGTCAGTGGGCCAGGCTGAGCTCCCTCCCACACTCCAAACCCCCTGGGCCCCAGCCTGGAGCCCCCTCCTGCTATACCCCAATTGCTTCATCCCAGGCTCTAACTCAGAGCACACACACCTAACTGGATCACCCTCACCCCAAGCTTCTGGCCCAGCCTGGAGCAACTTCTCTCCCATATTCTAAACCCGTTAGTTTTGTGCTCACCCCAGATCCTGGGGGGGCCCAAAAAATCTAATAGTCCTGGCTGCCAGAAGAGTTAATCCAGCCCTACCAGCCCTTCTTGATGATTTACCTTCCTTGTCCCCTTCTTCCTATCTCTTCTCCCGCCTGAGCCCTATTCCCCCACCTTTCATGGGACTCCTCCAAACCCATGATCCCCCATCTAACCCTGGTCTGGGTCAAGTTGCCCTTTACTCCAGAGACGTGCCTGTTTGCTGCTGCTGTGGGCAATCATGGTAAGTGCATCGCCCCCACAGCTGCTCCCCCTTCCCCCAAGTGGCTGCCCCCTATTCCCACCATATCTTATTACCTGCCTGCAGAGGGAGGGGGGATATTTGAGACACAGGCTCCTCTGTCCTTCTCAGGCAGCATGAGCAAACAGTGCACAGCAGCCAGGCAGCCTGAGCACCTTGTCCCTCCTCCAACCTACCCCCCATTACCCTGGGAGCTACTGGCAACAACATGTTTAAGCAATTTTGTTTAAAGAGCCCACCCACCACCTCTACCCTCTCTAACTAGCTCTTTAAACAGAGAGTCCCTGCTGTTTAAAGAGCTGTCTTTAAAATTCAGGTCCCTGCTTTGCAACATACAGGACAATTAGCCTGTTTCAAGGGAGCGGGGGAGTTGGGAACCAAAAAAGAGGGACAGTCCCAGCTAAAACAGGATGGATGGCCATCCTAGTCAAGCTGGGACTTAAAAAACTCTAGGAATGGATATTCCACCACCTCCCTAGGTAACCTGCTCCAGTACTTCGCTCTCTGAGTGAAATCGTTTTTCCTAATATCCAACCTAGACTTCCACCACTGTAACTTGAGACCATTGTTCCTTGTTCTGCCATCTGTCAATACTGAGAACAGCCTCTCTCCATCCTCTTAGGACCCTCCCCACCATCCCTCACTATTTTCTTTTGCAAACTAAATAAGCCCAAATTCCTCAGTCTTTTCTCGTAGGTCATGTGCTTCATCCCCCTAATCATTTTGGTTGCCCTCCACTGGACCCTCTCCAGCACAGCCACATCCTTTGTATACTGGGGGGCCGAGAACTAGACACAGTATTGCAGATGTGGCCTCACCAGTGCTGAATAGAGAGGAATAATAACTTCTCTAGGTCTGCTGGAAATGCTGCTTCTAATGCACCCCAATATGCCATTAGCCGCCTTGGCTACAAGGGCACACTGTTGACATATGTCCAGATTCTCATGCACTGTGATCCCCAGTTCCTTTTCTGCTACATCGCTACTTAGCCATTTGTTCCCCAGCTTGTAACTATGCTTGGGATTCTTGCATCCCAAGTGCACCACTCTGCACTTGTCCTTGTTGAACCTCATCAGATTTATTTTGGCCCAATTCTCCAGTTTATCTAGATCATTCTGAACGCTGTCCCTACCTTCCAATGTACCTACCTCTTCTCCCTGCTTAGTGTCATCCACAAATTTCCTGAGTGCACAATGCATTCCTTCATCCAGGTCATTATTAAAGAAGTTGAAAAATACCAGCCCTAGAACTGATCTTGGAGACACTCCACTTGAAACTCACCCGGCAACCAGACATCGAGCCATTGATCACTACCCGTTGGGCTCGACCGTCTGGACAGCTTTTTATCCAACTCACAGTCCAATCCATACTTCCTTAGCTTAGCAAGAATATATTGGGAGACTGTCAAAAGTTTTGCTGAAGTCAAGGTATATCACATCCATTGACTTCCCCATGTCCACAGGGCCAGTTACTTCATCATAGAACCTAATCTGATGACTTGTCCTTGGTGAATCCCTATTGATTATTTCTGATCACTTTCCCCTCTTCTATGTGCTTCAGAATGGATTCCTGGAGGATGATTTTTCTGGGGATTGAGGAAAGGCTGACCAGGCTATAGTTCCTTCAGTTGTCCTCCTTCCCTTTTTTTAAAGATGGGCACTATATTTTTCCTTTTTCCAATCACCCGGACTTCTCCCGATCTCCAAGAGTTTTCAGAGATAATGGCTCTGCAATGACATTTGCAAATCCCTCAGTACCTTTGGATGCTTTAAATCCAGACCCAGGGATTTGTGCAGCTTTTCTAAGTAGCTCTTAACCTGTTGTTTCCCCTCTGAGGGCTGCCCACTTCTTTCCCATATTGTATTGCTTAGTTCCATAGTCAGAGAGCTGCCCTTGGCCATGAAGACAGAGGCAAAAGAAGACTTCAGTTTTTTCCACATCGTCCGTCTGTGGGTTACCTCCTTCATCCAGTAAGGGCCCCACATCCTCCCTGATTACCCTCTTGTTTTAATAGGCATGTTAACAATCTTTGTTGTTACCCTTCACGTTCCTTGCCCGCTGCAATTCCAGTTGTGCTCTTTCCCCTGCCTGATTACTCCCCTGCATCCCTCCTTAGTCATCTTTCCAAGTTTCCAGTTCTTATAAGCTTCGTTTTTGTGTTTAAGCTCACCAAGGATTTCCCTGGTACACGAAGCTGGTTGCCTACCATATTTGCTTTTCTTACTGCACATTGGGATGGCTTGTTCCTGCACCTTCTGTAGGCTTCTTTAAAATAATGCCAGTTCTCCTGGACTCCTTTCCCCCTTCATGTTAACATCTCAGTGGATTCTGCCCATCATTTCTCTGCTTTTCTGAAGTCCAGAGTCTGCATTTTGCTGTATTTTGCTTTCTTCCTTTTGTCAGGATCCAGAAATCTGCCACCTGATGATCACAGCAGCCTGGGTTGCCCCACACATCTACTTCTCATACTAGTTTCTCCCTGTTTGTAAACAGCAGGTTAAGCTGTACCAGGCCCCTGATCGGTTCCTTCAGCAATTTGTACCAGGAAGTTATCCGCAATATTCTCCAAAAATTTCCTGGATTGTCTGTGAATTGCGATAGTCTGTGATAGTGATGGGTGTGTAGAGAAACTCCCTTAGACAGGCAAGAGGCTTAAGTCAACTTACGTTATAGAGTTTAGTTGACTTAGGTTTATGGTCATAAACCCCTATGGTTACGCTGCTTGGTGCATGTTCACACAATGATCCTTTTGTCAGCAGAGTTTATCTGCGGTTGATGCTTTAGCAGTGGGAAAGAACAGTACACCTTGGGTAACTACTCCACTGCAAATTGTTACATTCTCCCACTGGGCATTTTGGGAATGAATCGCAGTGCCTCCTGCGTGCAGAATTATGGCACGATGATGCAATTTTCTGCATTCCATTATTCCAGCGGCTTCTCTTTTTTCAACTGCCACTGTAAACTTTGATCACCATCTCTGCTGTGAGGCATGGATCCTGCACTGCTCATCAGTCTTTTAATGACTGTTAACACAACATGTCTGATTTTTATAATATTTCATGAACTGCAAACCCAAACAAGAATCCATGCAGTGTGTCATGGGAAATAAATAATTCAGGATTGATGCTGACACACATGGAGCAGATGCACATGGTGAACCATGGCTATTTGGCTCAGGAAACAAATACTGGGTGGTGGGATAAGATTGTGATGCAGGTTATAGGATGATGAGCAGTGGCTGTGCAACTTTTTTATGCACAAAGGCACCTTCCTTGAACTGTGTGGAGCTGGTCCATGCTCCTCCATATCAGAACACCAAAATGAGTCACTTTACTGGTGGAAAAGCATGTGGTAATCACTGAGTGGATGCTGGCAACTTCAGTCTGCTACTGGTCGGTCATGTATCAGTTTAAAGTTGGGAAATCCACTTTAGGGATTGCGATGATGCAGTTATGCAAGGCCATTAATCACCTCCTCCTACAAAGACCTGTGACCCTGGGTAATTGATATCGTGGATGATGATGTGGAAATGGGATTACCTAACTTCAGCAGGCCAATAGATGCCCTTGTCTCTAGATCATCTTGTGACAGAATACATCAACAGAGAGGCTACTTCTCTATCAGATTGTAGCTGCCAGTGGATCATCACAGTCATTCCTTGACTTGAACATGAGGTGCACAGGGAAGGTGCATGATGCATCCTTGTTCAGGACCACTGGCCTGTACAGAAAGCTGCATGCAAGGGCCTCTTTCTTTCCAGACTAGACAACTCCCATAGGGGATGTGGAAACAACTGTAGGATCCAGGAGATCCAGCCTACTCCTTACTTCTGATTCATGAAGCCTCACGTTGGAAATGATGACAGAAGCGTAGAACTCTTCAACAAAAGGATCGGTGGTGCAGAATTATGGAGTAAGAACAACTTACCAGATCTGTAATGAGGGGCATTGTGGGACACTTTTTTGTATGCCACCAAAGGTGACATAAGCAAACACAATGTCGATATTCTAACTTTGTCGTAAAAAGCTCTATGCCCCTTGGGGAGATTGTTTTTTTTGTGTGTGTGTGTGTTGATAAAGCCACAAGTGTGTTGTTGCTGTATAGATCATAGAATCACAGAGCAGGAAGGGACATCAAGAAGTCAATGAGTTCAGCCCTCTGCCCCAAGCAGGATCAACCCCGACTCAGTCATCCCAGCCATGACTATGTCAATCTGGGACTTAAAAACCTCCAGGGATGGAGATTTCACCACCGCCCTAGGCAGTACATTCTAGTGCTTCCCCCTCCTCCTGGTGAAATAGTTTTTCCTAATATCCAACCTACTCCCCTCCTTCTGTAACATCAGACAGTTACTCCTTGTTCTGCTGTCTGTCATCACTGAGACCAGTTTCTCTCCATCCCTTTTAGAGCACACCTTAAGGAAGTTGAAGGCTGCTTGCTATTAAAGCACCCCTCAGTCTTCTGTTCTGCAAACTAAATAAGCCCAAATCCCTCATCCTCTTCTCATAGCTCTTGTGCTCCATCCCTTTAATCATTTTTGTGGCTGTCTGCTGAACCTGCTCCAGCACATCCAGATGCTTTCTATACTCTGGCCCAAAACTGGACACAGTACTCCAGATGTGGCCTCACCCGTGCCAAATAGAGGTGAACAACAAATTCTCTAGGTCTTCTCGAAATGCTCCTTCTAATGTACCCCAATGTGCCATTGGCTTCCTTGGCTACAAGGGCACACTGTTTACTCATATCCGGCCTTTCATCCACTATAATCCCTAGGTCCCTTTCCGCTGTACTGCGGCTTAGCCAGTCGTTCCCCAGCCTATAACAATGCTTGGGATAGTTCTGTCCCAGGTGCAGGACTCTACACTTTTCCTTGTTGAACCACCTCAGATTTCTTTTAGCCCAATCCTCCAATTTATCCAGGTCACTCTGGATCCTATTTCTACCTTCCAACGTACCAGCCTCTCTCCCAGCTGGTATAATCTGCAAACTTGTTGAGGGTGTACTCCAGTCCCTCATCCAGGTTATTAGTAAAGTTGTTGGTTGAACAACACTGACCCTAGAATCCAGCCTTGGGGCACTCCACTTGAAACTGACCACCATCCAGATATTGTGCCATTGACCACTGCCTGTTGGGCCCGACCATGAAGCCAGCTTTCTGTCCATCTTATAGTCCATGTTTCCAATCCATACTTCCTCAACTTGTGGATGTGGATGTACCTGTGAGAGTCAAAAGGAAGCATAGCAACTGCAAATTTTGTTCTTCTGCCCTCCTTATAACACAAGATGGAAATGTTTTCAGTACATGGTGTTTAACTGGTTGGAAAAATTGAAAGTTTACCACTTAAAACCAAAACAAAGAACCTGAAAGCCTAAAAATTCTTTCCATGTCTTGAGTCCTCCCCTTCTTTTCCATTTAAAAATGAAGGACAATGGAATGATTAAACAATCAATAACCAAAAACATTTAGACTTTTTATAGACTAAGTGTAAATGTTAAAAAATGAAAATTTGCTGCATACAGTGTTCAGAAACTTTTGAACCAAAATTTTAACCTAGCTCTAATATTTACAAAATAGTTTTTATGACTGTTAAATCCACATTCAAAGCAAAATGAGAACTGGTTTGTGATTTATTTATTTATTAACAAGATTCCTAATATATAGAGTGACCATCTGTTATATTTTTACCAGAATAGTCCCTTATTTCAGCCATGTCACAGGCTTTTTTAAGAAAATGGGCCAATTTTCCTGTATTTTTGCAGGGCTTCTGTTCCCGGGCTCCTGGTGTTTCAGGACAACCAGGGAGCTCCTTCATGGGGCATCTGCTCCATTCCCTGGCAGCTCACGGGGCCAGCCCTCGCTGCCAGCATTCTCCGCCATGGGGCGGCTGCCACGAGCCCTGGCCCTCTCTGCCAGGTGGCTGCCAATCCTCTATTCTCAGCACCTCCCTCCAGGAGGTTGAGGAGGCCCCATTCTCTGCTCCTTCCCCCCCATCCATCAGAAGGCTGCTGAGCCCCGATCCCCTGTGTCTCACTGTGGGGCAGCAGCCCCCATTGCTGAGGAGGCCTGACAGGGGAAACCAGCACCTTCATCCCTGGAGACCACTGGCCCATATTTGACATAGGGCAATGTGGTTGCCCTACTAATATACCTTGTGACTGACAGCTTGTTAAAGTGACTGACACTATAAGATTTCAATTAAAATATTTTCATGTGCAATTCTTCCATATATTTGCAACATATTACATGATTCCTACTATATATTGGATAAACCAAGGTAGTAATTTCTATAAAACCTTGTCTATACTGTACAGATTTGTTGACAGAAGTCAGATTTAGTATGCAAAATAACAGTTCTTTAGTGTAACTCCTTAATCTGATAGAAGGGTGAAATTTTGTAACTGTTTCCCTTCATTTTCTTTGTTGGTGTCCTTGTAACCAGTTTTGTTTGCTTTATAGCTTGGTTGTCTAGGTAGATTTTTATTTTTTTTATTTTGTTGTTTTACAAGTCAGCCCAGTTTCCAGATGAATTAGTTGAGAATGATGGCCTAAGTGGTAATTTGCCTTGTTGAGGGAGCCATGTTGTTTACAATGAAGGTAGTGCAATTTATTTTATTGCTGAAGTTGGTTTTATTATCCTCTCTCCTTGTCACAAGACAGTTGGTGTTGCTGAACACATAAGCAAGTCGGTGACAAAAGGAACAGAAGTCATTGGAAATATTCCATGTTCAACTCTTTGGTTCCAGTTCTATGTTAGAAGGGCTACAGGGAACCATCATCTGTATTGAAATAGGCAGCTGCTGTTGAAGAAGTATCTTCCCTGAAGGGAAGAGAAACAATATGTTTACTCAAGTAAACAGGGTTTATATGAGAAGCACAATTTCAAGGAAAATCCTGCCGGGATGTGACAAAATGTAGCAGAGCTCTTGCCCTGCCCCCCCCCCCCCCACCCCCCTTTTTTTTTTTTTTTTGAAAGGTTACCTTTGACAGATTGGTATAGGGGAATTCTGTAACCTTGGACCATTCAAAGATTCCTTGGGTTTTCTTATGATTTGGCCATGTCATCATAGTAGTGGAGACAGGTGACTGGGGGTCTCTGAGGCAGGTTCCTGATACAGTCCGGTGGAAGACTGTGCAATGGGATTGAATATAGGCATTTTCTTTGCAGACCAGCTCTGTTTAAATAGAACCTCTACAAGTAGTATAAGGTTTCTTTTTCTACTCCCTTCTGGAACACCTTTATTCTTCATTTGCTGTTTTTGTGGTATTTTAGGTGTATCTTTTGAGTTTCAGCTCTGAATCACTTCATCTGTTTGTGGTGTTTGTTTTAATCCTGTCATCCACATATATAACAGTGGTACTATGCTCATTCATTTGGGCTGGTAATTCTTGCATCCTGCATCGTTTTTTAAAGATCTTTAACTACTGCTTAAATTTAGCCTTCGTGGACCTTAGCTTTCAAATAATTTTTTTGACGTCCTCTTTTGTGGATGTGCCATGCTTTTTGTTTTTTATTTGCCATCTGCTTGCTCAAAGCTAAAACTCGGTATTGGAGATATAACCTCCTGCTTCTTAACAGAAATGTGGTTTGGTCTTTGGTGAAAACTTTTTTTGACAAGTAGTGTGTTTGTTTCTGTAGTATGTTTTGTTTTTAGAACTTTGTGAAGGCAGTTTATTATTGGAGAGAGGTGGCTTTTGAAGCCTTACTTTGGATCCTGAGACAAATGCTATTTTACTCTTATTTGTTGAATGTAATGTATTTGTAAGCAATACGGTTGTAGGAAAAAAACCTGCTATTTTTATAGTAACAGAGAGGAAGCTGTGCTAGTCTATACACTATCAAAACAAAAAGCAGTCAAGTAGCACTTTAAAGACTAGCAAAATCGTTTATTGGGTGAGCTTTCGTGGGACAGACCCACTTCTTCAGACCATAGCCAGGTCTGGCTGGTCTGGGCTGGCTATGGTCTGAAGAAGTGGGTCTGTCCCACGAAAGCTCACCCAATAAACGATTTTGCTAGTCTTTAAAGTGCTACTTGACTGCTTTTTGTTTTGCTATTTTTATGATGCACTAAAACTCAAGATAAAAGGCAAAGACAGCCCTTCAACTTCTGAATAATACTGATCTAGTTTCCCTCTATTCCTTTTTTTTTTTTTTTTTCTTTCCCATTTCGGATCTCTCCTTTGCTATTAGCTGGGCTTTCGGTAGCTCCTGCTAGTCAAAAAGGAGGAAAAAAAAAGCTGGGGGGGCAGGGGGCAGCAGTCTACAACTTCTGCTGCTCAAAACAGTGAGCTACAGAATGGACAAGACTCTAGCACAGGAATGGGCAAGACGCAGCTCACCAGAGTTAGCTCCTGGTGGACCACCAGATGCTTTATTTACCTCTGCATCTGCAGGTTCGGCCTCTTGCAACTCCCATTGGCCATGGTTCATTTCTCACCAATGGGAGCTATGGGAAGTGGCGGACGTATCCGGAACTGTCCTACATCTGCTTACTGGTTTCTGGGGATACAGGTTAACCCATACTCAAGAACCTTTCATTTACTAGGAAAGGAAATGGCAAAAAGGATGGTAAAATTTGAAAAAGGACTTTGGGAACAGTGTTCCCTCTAATTTTCATCTTCATCTGACGACTTGGGTCTTTGCCCACGAAAGCTTATGCTCCAAAATATCTGTTAGTCTATAAGATGCCACAGGACTTCTTGTTGTTTTTGAAGATACAGATTAACACAGCTACCTCTCTGATAGTTTGTACAGTTTTGGACTGATTAGTCATAATTCAAATTCCATTCAGATCAGACGCCATTCTGATGCAAAGCCGTGATGGTTTAATGCCTTTCTTAACGTCGTAATCCAAATATTTAAAATCATTTAAGGAAAACTTCCTTTCTGTCATCTCTGAAATCAGCTCACTTCTCCTCATTTTCATAATAACCCTAAAAAAAAAAATCCAGCTTTCCAGGTCTGGTTGAACTAGTTTGGGTACGGTCTCCTTACTGTCTGTAAGTAACTCCTTGTTGTACAGGTTGAACTTCTGTTGTCCGTCCCACTCTGGTCTGGCAAAAATCTATGGTCTGGATGATTTTAGTTAGCCAGATGTCTAGTTCTCATGGTTGTGGCCAAGTTTCCCGTTGAGTACAAAAGAGTTTGTTCATAGCCACCAGTCTTGGCTCTCAGTGTTTTGTTTACCTCTAATTTACCTGTAAATATCTTCTAAGAGGCCAGTAAGCAGTGGAAGTGTTGGTAGTACTGCTAAACAATTCTTGGCAATTTTTCTGGCATTCTGGTTGGGTCCCAAGAGTGCTGAATGAGAGAGATTCAACCTGTATTAGACTATCCTTCAGAATGTTACAAAAAGGTTAATGTGCTTTTAGAAAAAAATCTTTTATCCAATTAGCAATGGCAAAGAAAGTCGGAGCACCTTTTAAAGCTACTGAAATTTACAGTTTACTTTGAAAGTGAACTATTAATACAGATGTGGAACAGCTTTTTTTTTCTTTTTTTTAATAAAGCTGAAGGATAGAAAAAAGCTTATAAGGCCACAGTGGTGCAGTTTCATTTCCATGTACTTGATTTCATTATAAAAAATGAGATAAGAATCACGGTTTCAACTTGATATTCAGTTTCTCAAGAAGATGGTTGCTGAAGAAATCCAAAAGCCAAGATATAAAATTCTGTTTTATCTTCGTAGCTTTGCTTGTGCTACATCAATAACTAGCTCTGGAAAAGGGACATCCATTAGAGTAGACTTTTCATGTGAAACTGATACCTTGTAGTGCTATTGTATTGAAATTTGAGTGCTAACAGACATACATGGAGGCTGATAAGAGGGCATGTCCAGAAAGAATAGCAGACAAGTGTTATCATCCCAGCCGGCAACTGAGAAGCGGGAGAATGCAGCACTTCAACTAAATGCTGCCCCTGTTTTGGAGGCTCCCTGTTTCATATCAGCTAGTGGCTAGTAGGTCTAATATTGAGCATACCCTTTGATATTTTTAACCCCAAACTTCCTTTGAACCACCTGGCACCTATGATTGTAGTGGTATGGTGTGGGCACTTTTACTTTACCTGGTCTTTATCCTGCTTCAATGTAATGGGTCTATGTCTGCTTCTTGGCCCTTCCATTGCCTTCTGTTTTGCTCTTCTCTCTTGTGAATAGTTCCAGCATGCCCCTCTTCTATTGCTCGTAACTCTCCCTAAGCAGCCGTAAGGCAGAGCTGATAGGACTCCCTTCACCCACAAGGTTCTGAAGTGCAACAGAGAATACCAACAGGATGCTGCAGTCTTGGATTGTTGTTGAAGAAGCTGGGGTTTGGCACGTGGACCTCAACAGGAGAGCAGAGGTGGTTTTGTCACCTTTCTACTTAAACCCAAGATCCTAGTGGCAGCCAATGATTCAGTTTGGACACTTGCAGTGTAGAGCAAATGTCTGCTCTGTATTTTTTTCTGCTTATGTTAATGACTCTCAAGGGGGGCTCATTCCGTTGGTCACATGCTCTTATGCCTTTGCCATGTCCTTGGCATATCCCCTATGCTGGGGAGCACTGAGGAGATGGCATAGAATTAGCTCTATACAAGACCAGGTTTGTTTCCCAACAAAGGAATCATTTTCTGACCCTCTTGGGCATCCAGAGGGACAAAATGGGGCCATGGCATGGGACCTGGCCATATATAGTTGTTTAGCATTTTGGGCGTCTACCTCAAGTGCTGTTCAAAAGCATTTTGTTAGGTAAATGGTTTGCATTATTTGTGGAGTGATATCAAATGTAAAGCATATCTTAACCTCAGTGCTTCATCTTCACTGAGAGCGAACTTAGAAGTCTGTTTATCTTAACTTGTTAACGTTCCAGCTGAAGCCCATTTACCCAGTCCTTTGGTTTTCAGCATGAACTGGACAGCCAGTGCACATAGGTCCAGAAGGGGGAGATATTTCCTGTGGCCACTAGGTGGTACAGCATCATTATTCAATCCATTTTATAAGGTCTCCATTTTTGATGAGCTGATTTGGCACCTGTCCCAGTTAGTTTGGATAAGCAGCCATGCACTGTATTTTTCTGAATTACTGTATCATGAGGTGACCACCCGTCCCATATTGGGTGGGATGGTCCCATATTTGGGATGCTCATTGTCCCATATTTGCCCCCTTCCAGCCTTGGGGAAGCAGGGGATTATGGAAGCAGGACTCCCGGGCAGTGCTGGTGGCTGATGCCTCTTTCCTGGCTCCCGGTGCCTTGAGGGAGCTGCTCCCCCCCCCCCCCCCCGCCCATCTACCTGTCCTGTATTTGGGACAGGGAGATATGGTCACCTTAGTACTAGTTATGGATGCTGTTTTTCTAGGCATCATACAAACACAGGATTCGAAGAAGAACAAAGGGACTTTAGGAATATTTACAAGGAGTTCTTCCCAAGTGTGTGGGAAAGCGTGGGAGAAAGTATGTTGGTGGTTGAGACTTTAAAAGAAGGGTGAGGGAGTCAATTGTTGATCCCTTAATACTGAAGTTTCCACAGTTGATGAGATCTTATGAAATGACTGTCACTTTCCATATATACTCAAATATGTTAAGGATAAATCACAAAGGACCTGCTTTTCAGAGCACCCAAGCTCTCGACACTTCAGTGAGAGTTCTGGGTGATCTGTGCCTCTGAAAATAGGCCTTAAATCTTGTATGTTTTGATCCTGACATATTCATTGTATATATTTGGATGAAAATCTGCTGTGTGCGCGAACAGAAGCTGTAGAATATATTTACTGTGTATCTAGAGCAGAACAACAGGCCAGTGTGGATTCTTGGATATTTAGTAATTATAAAAATGTCTATTGGTATGGATTTAGGTGCTTAAATTCATGGCTTTGTTTAAAAATAATCTTGGTCAAATACTCTACATTTCACCTTTTAGATCTTTATTCTGCAAGGCCTGTGAGCATGTGCCTAACTTCGAGCATGTGAATAGCTCTGTTGAAATCAAGTATATGCTAAAGTACCTTCCTTAAGTTGGGTCCTTAAAGTGAATTTATATTCTCACTGGAAAGGTATTGAGAATTTTAAAAATCCTTCAGAATTTTTGCTAAATATCAGCGGGGGAGCTGTGTTAGTCTGTTTCTGCAAAAAACAGTGAGAAGTTCTGTGGTACCTTTATAGGATAACAGATTTATTGGAGCATAAGCTTTCATGGGTAAAGACCCACTTTGTCAGATGCATGGAAAAAAATGTTATAACTGCTTTGCATTACGGTAACCTTATGACCAAATTCTGTGTTATGAGCATGTCATCTACAAATACATTGTTTAGTCTATTATGTAATTGTGGTTTAAGGGTCCAAGATATGCTTCACAAAATGTTCTTTAATTATCAGATTACAACTGAACAAAGTGCTGTACAGTAGGGGCAATCTTTACAGCAGTTTTAGACCCAAGTAATTTGTAGTATGAGAATATTTAGCCAAAAATGTGTGTTCTTAAAAGCTTAATACTACGTTAAATCTTAGCATTGATCTTTTTTCTTCTTTGTTTTTTTTTAATAGGTGGGAAAGACAGACGAAGTGGCCTCATTCTGACAATTCCATTATGCCTTGAACAGACAAATATGGATGAGCTGAGTGTTACCCTAGACTATTTGCTAAGCATTCCAAGGTGACTAAGTAACTCTAAAGGTGTTTGTTTCTTAAAATCATTAAATATTTTTGTCTTCCAACACAAAGGCTATGGCAACACTAGCGAATTTAGTTAACAAAACTCACTGCGCGTCCACAGGCAAAATGAGTTTAGTCAACAAAACTCAGTGCTTCGGCTGATGCCGGATGAGGAAGAGCACCTTTGTCGACAGAGTCTGTTAACAGAAAAGCCGTGTGGATGCTCTGTGGGGCCGCCTTTTGACAGACAGGGCTTCCAGGACACTGGGCAGCCTTGTCTGCTGGACTTCTGGTTGGCTGTTTTGTTGAGAGAGTGACTGGGCAGTCTGGCCATTCTGACAGAGGATCGCTCTTTTGATCCGCTTTAATATATGGCCGTTCTCTGTCAACAGATGCCTCATTGGAAAATCTCTTCTGACAGAAATGAATGACAAAAAATGCTTCTAATGTAGCCATAGCCAAAATGTATTTAACGTAGTAATGGGACGTAATCAATTATTTTTCCTCACTGTTCAGATTTCTTGGTCATCACGGTCCAAATTCCAAAGAAACAGTTTCACACTGAAAAAATAATAAGTAAATAAAAAATTTCACTGTTCAGAACTGTTTGGTAGTCTAGGTTTGACTCCTGGTCTGCTTATTGACTAAGTCTGGATTCTACTGTAATGTGAGCTCTTGTTTGATTTTATTAGAACAATTTAAAGCACAACAAAATAAATTTAAAACATACGCTATAGTTTTGTTTAATCATCCTGCTTGGTGGTTTTTTTTAAAATGT
This sequence comes from Carettochelys insculpta, assembly GCF_033958435.1. NCBI lineage: Eukaryota > Metazoa > Chordata > Testudines > Carettochelyidae > Carettochelys > Carettochelys insculpta. The sequence goes on from NC_134144.1 coordinate 30,212,672, forward strand.
CTGGTATATTTCACAATTGCATTGTTAGAAAACAAGTTACTGCATATAATCTGTCTGGTAATTGTAGTGTAATTATAATTACAAGTACTATAATTTAACTGACTTTTTTTTTAAAAGCCTAATCATTGGAATTGGTTGGACTTGTCAGGCAGGGAGTAGGCTTATTCCTTTTTTGTTTTGCAAAACTTCCACTAATACAGGCCTAGATTCACTGAAACACTCGAGTGTACTTAATTTAAGCATGAAGGGAGTCTCGTTGAAGTTAGTGGGATTACTTACATACTTAGTTAAGAATGTGATGTAATGGTTTTGCGGAATAATAACCTGTTATATGTCAGTAATATAGGAGACCATACTTATTTAGTTAGAAAGACTAGTAGAAAATTTACTTTTTAAAAAAAGCATTTTGCTTAATTGTTACTTTGTGCTCTTCTGCAAGAGTTTAAAAGCTTGTGAACTAGTGTTTTGTCGCCCTCCTCCTCCCAAGCTTATATATTTTCAACAAATATAAAACCTAATTCTTTATAGCTGGGTTTACACCCGACCACCCTTTCAAAAGGGCGAAAATGGACACTCAGTGGTCGAAATAGCAGCTGGAAGGGAGCAACCGCATGCCAATAACGGATCGACAGGTCAGCCCTCCCTTTTGAAGGGCTGCTGTGGTTTTCGAAAGGGAGCATCCACACAGCTTCAAGCTCCCCTTCAAAGGAGGGGAGGCAGGAAACGCCCTGGATGGGGTCCCGTGGCTGCCAAGCCCTTCTGGGGCCAAAGCCAGACGCTCCCTTAAAGGGCCTCTCCTTCCATGCTCTACCCCACACAAGCTGAGTACTGCCCAGTTGTCCCCAGCTGACAGAGCCCACTCGTGCTCCAGGATGGAGGCACAGCAGCAGCTCGTTCAAGAGGACACCCTCATCCTGGAGACCCTGCTGTCAGTGTTCTGCACCGTCGCCCCAGCTGCACTTGATTTAGTAGGTTGTTGGGTGGTCCTCCCGGGGCCGTGGCACCCCCCCTCCCCTGCCCAGGGTACCGCTGCATCCCTGTTCCCCCCTGGGGGCCCCAGCACATCTGGACCCACCCCAGCAGTACCAACTGGTGGGAGCACCTGGTGCTGAGGGAATGGGACAATAAAGGGTGCCTGCGGAACTTCTGCAATTCGAGGCAGACCTTCCAGGAGATCTGCCACTGGTGTGCCTGCCCCCCGCCCCCCACTGTGGCACCAGGATGCCTGCATGTGGCCAGCTCTCCCCCTGGAGAAATGTGTCAGGACCGCCATCCAGAAACTGACCACCCCAGACTCCTACTGCACCATGGAACAACAGTTCAGGGTGGGCAAGGTCACCATCGAGGCCATACTTATAGAGGTAAGGCAGGTATGGGTAACATGTCCCTAGCGGGTGGGGGGCAGGGTGAGGGGAACCTCCGGCTGCAGAGAGCAGTATGGGACAGCTGGAGGGGGCAGGTTGGGAGGGGGCGGGCTGGGGTTGGGGGGATGGCCCACCACACCCACACTACAGCACATGTCCCTCTCCCCTCCACACAGGTCGTCAGAGCCATCAATGTAATGCTGCTGCACAGGGTTGTCCAGCTGGGGGATCCAGATACCGCCGTTGTGGTCTTCCATGACCTGGGCTTCCTGAACTGCTTCAGTGCTTTGGATGGCATGCACATCCCCATCCACACCCCCCCGCCACACAGCACCAGCCAGTACTTCAACAGGAAGGGCTACCATTCGGTGGTGCTGCAGGCCCTCATGGATGCTAGGGGCCAGTTCATGGACATATACGTGGGCTGGGCTGGCTGCACCCATGATACCTGGATCTTCCGGAACTCTGATCTCT